>NC_054826.1:101045108-102245108 GCF_018345385.1 Vulpes lagopus | reverse complement strand
ATTCAACTTTCAGCTCCAAATAGGGACCTAAATTGAATGGCATAGTTGATTTATTTCTTTTTAATTCCATGTAACAATAAGCTACCAGATGTACAAATAAGATTTTTTTTGGTACAACTTGTGTATCCTGTGAATGAACGCACCCTGTGTAGAGAGCATGTGTGTTCCCAAGCACTGTTCCAGGCAGGACACAAAGAGGACAAATTTCCGTCTTGGGAGAAAAGAACATGTACGTCACAGTCAAGGACTGGCAGGGAGGCCCGAGGGAGCAAGTGTGGAGAAGAGTGGAGGCATGGGTTCAGAAGAGCCCAGGGGCAGATCCCATGGGGTCACGGGCATGGGGTTCTATGGGGCTGGGGCACCACACAAGCCACAGTTCATGTTCCAACAACAGCAGGAGATAAAAAGCTGAAGAGACAAAGTGTGGAAGAGTATAGTGTCAGAACAGTTGTCTCTAGTAAAATCCCAGTAACTTTTGGAGCTGTGCTTGCGCTCTGTTGTAAGACTTGCTTGTGCTCTGTTGAAAGACTTGCTTTTGGAAATTGGCCATAAATTAGGGACCAAGTCCACATACATCCTCAAAACTTTCATTAAGAAACTATTTCTGAGGGCATCCCCAGTGGCGCAGCAGTTTAGCACCACCTGCAGCCTAGGGTGTGATCCTGGGGGCCCAGGATCAAGTCCCACATCAGGCTCCTTGCATGGAGCCTGCTTCTCCCTCTGCCGCCTGTGTCTCAGCCTCTCTGTGTCTCTCAGGAATAAATAAACAAAATCTTAAAAAAAAAAAAAAAAAGAAAAGAAGAAACTATTTCTGAAAACTGACACGCAGGAATCTGAAAGTCCAAACCAACTGGTTGGGTCCCATTGATAAAAGGGGCTAGAACGACTCTTAGGAAAAAAATCAACAGAATGTCCCTACCTCACATCAAATTGAAAACATAGGTCCCCAGTGAATGAAAACCAAAATGATAAAAGTGAACTTTAAAACACATAGAGGAAAATGGAGGAGAAAAATCACTTTATCTCATGAAAAGCAATTCTGGACTTTCAAGGTCCATCAGAAATAGCTGGTCAGGGAAGACAGAATCACGTGGTATTGTCCTTGGCATCACTTGTCCTGGGACAGCTGAGCCCTGTGCATGCCAAGGACATAGGTCTCAAGCTTCAGACCTGTGTGTGAGACTCACGTAGGCTGCAGTGGCATGGAAATGCCAACATCTTCTGGCTCCCCACATAAGGCCTTTACTCCCTGCCTCCAGGGCCAGCCAGGATCAGACTACTCCTGTCTGTGTTCTGTTTACCAGAACTCCCAGTTACACAAGACGGGGTCTGGGAACTGTCTTAGTTTCCTTGAGAAGAGGAATCAGCATGGTGGATGCAGAGCAGCTTCTCTGCTGCAGCACATTTGCTCTGCACCGCCATCCCACAACCACGTCCTTAGATTTTTAACATTGAAAAGTTTTAAACATACCCAAGAGGAAAGACGATGACAAAACAAACTCCTACATGCCCATGATCTAGCTTCACCTGATCTATTACCTAGATCCATCTAGTTCCCCTTTTATTGTTGCTGAGGTGTTTTTTTTTAAATGCTTTTATGCCATAAATGCAGCTATGAAAAAATGGCAAAGTCTACATTTATTGACTCACTGACATAGGAAGATGTTCACATGCATATCATTTGATGCACAAACAAGCAGATCAAATGTAGTATCTCTTCTCTTATATGAAGTCATTTATGCAAAATTACATGGTCATATTTGTGTATGGAATGATAACATCAGTGGCTAATCTGCTTAGTATAACTTCTTTATAGATACATAGCTACACATAGACCTAATTTTATATCTGTATACACCTCTATACATCTATCCCCCCCGCCCCCAGTTTCATTGAGAAATAATTGGCACACATACATCATGGTCTAAGTTTAAGGCATACAGCATGATGGTTTGATTTGGCTGTAGTGTTTTATTTTACTTTTTTAAAAGATTTTATTTATTTATTCACGAGAGACATGGAGAGAGAGGCAGAGACACAGGCAGAGGGAGAAGCAGGCTTCATGCAGGGAGCCCGATCCCAGGACCCCAGGATCACGCCCTGAGCTAAAGGCAGATGCTTAACCTCTGAGCCACCCAGGGATCCCCAGCTGTAGTGTTTTAAAGCACATCTCAGACCACATGTCATTTCACCATGAAGTTTTCAGGGTGTGTCTGTGTCTATATGTGCAAACTAAATATGGATGAATTTCACAAACGTAATGTTGAGCAAACAAAGCCAGACTCACATTTTGAGTAGACACTGTTTGATTCCACTTATACAAAGTTCCAAAACAAGAAGTCATCTTTGGTGTTGGGGTCCTGGCTCCCCTTGGGGCCTTGTGGTTCCGCAGTACAGGAGGGGTTGACAGAGCCTCCCAAATGCTGGGAATGTTGCTTTTCAGTCTGGGATGTGCTTATCTTGTCTGTCCACCTGTGGTTGGCATACTCGTCTGTATGTCTATATTTCCTTCAGAAAACCTTTACATTAGGGATCCCTGGGTGGTGCAGTGGTTTAGCGCCTGCCTTTGGCCCAGGGCACAATCCTGGAGACCCGGGATCGAGTCCCACGTCGGGCTCCCAGTATATGGAGCCTGCTTCTCCCTCTGCCTGTGTCTCTGCCTCTCTCTCTCTCTCTCTCTCTGTGACTATCATAAATAAATAAAAATTTTAAAAAAGAAAGAAAACCTTTACATTAAAACATCCATACTCTCAAAATTATAATGCCATTATTGTACTTAAAAATTCCTTAATATCATCTAATAATCAGTCCACATTCAAATTTCCTGAAAATTTCCAAGAACATCTTTTTACTGTGGTTTTGATGAAAACCAGATCCACACAAACTTGACACTATGCATTTGGTTGTCCTGACTCATAAACTGTTTAAGGAAATTTCTTAACACCTTTATCGGGTTAATTGGCACATAAGAAACTTGATATTTCTAGCATATACAATTTGATAAGCTCTGACCTAGATGTATGCATTCCTGTGAAACCGTCACCAGGATCAAGTTGATGAGCAAATCCATCACCCCTAGAAGTTTCCTCCCCCTGCCCCTGGCCCAGCCCCAGCAATGGCTTGTGAATCCCAGTCAGCTGTCCCTTGGCTTGTCCTGCATCAGTGGGGCACCCTTTATCTCCTTGGCTGTCCCTGGCTCCTCAGCCTCCTGTTTCCTGTACACAGAAGGTTCACTCCAAATCCTCAATGAGCATATCCTTGGGGGACACATCCCAACACCCCCAGGGGATGCCTGAAACCAGGGTAGTGCAGTCCCCTGTGTGTGCTGTGTTCTTCCCAAGATGTACATAGTTATGACAAAGTTTAGTTTATACATTTGCACCATGAGAGATGAACAGCAATAACCAAAAGTAAAATAGAACAATCCTAACAACATACTATAGGAAAGGTGTGTGAATGTGGTCTCTCTCCCAGAACAGCTCACTGTCCTGTGCCTACCCTTCTTATGATGTGAGATGATAAAATGCCAGGAGATGAGATGAAGGAGGGGAATGATGTAGACCCATGAGACAGCATCAGGAAGAGGGTCCCCTGCCTGTGGCCCAGGGGTGAATGTGGGTGGAACCCAGGCACGTGGGGCCGTGGGGAAGGACTGACTGCTGCAGACTGGGGCCACTCTGATGCGGTCCCCAGCTGGTGCCATGTGCCCCACTCTGCAGCACGCCAGGACACACAGTGGCCACGCATCCCACTCTCAGGGACACCAAGGACGCTGTGAGTTCCCCCCTCAACCTCACACTTACTGGTCTCAGCCATCGATGGTCTTTCCTGAGTGAAGTATTTTCCTAAGATTTTCAAAATGGTGATTTTCTGTCATCTGAAAAGAAGTGTGTCCCCTCATCCCTCAGGCAGGTCAGTTACTCTGAACACAGGAAGGTGGGATAAATGCTGAGTCTTTTTCCTGAATTCCCAGCCTCAGAGTAAGGAACTGGTCCCCGTTTATCCCAGTATTCATTCATTCATTCATTGCTCCCTCCATCTCTCCCTCCCTCCCTCATCTCTACTTTCTCTTCCCCTGAGTTATCAATATGAAAGTATAGTTTTTAAAAATATATTCAGTGCACTTCAATCACCTACAGTCATTATTCTTTTTGAATCTAACCTTGACCCATCTTGGCCAGTGGGGAGCATGTCATGTTCTGGGCTTTCTGACATGGAGTTACCAATCTTTGATGACTTCGTACACAGCAGGATGTCCCGGGATCATCCTGGGCCTTCCTGTCCTGCAGCTCAAGCTCAGATGGATCATTCCCACCTGGTTTCGTTTAGTGTCAGATGGTGTTTAAAGACCAGAGTCTGGGCACTGAGGGCGGAGAAGGGTGCTCATTGCCTCCAGCTGGACGTTCTAGACCTTTCCCAGGGACAGAAAAAGGAAACATCATGAGTTCATGCTGCTATTTCCAGGCAAATTTAAGATAACTTTAACTTGGAATTTGCAGTTGAAATACCTTTTTTTCTAAAATTGTGCTTTTAGAAATATTAACATCATCACTTATTTTCATTATCCTACTATCGTATCAAGAGTTTCACAATGATAATTTCAATGGTACTACTCACAATAAGACTACTGAATGCGATGTTAGTATTTGTCCTTGAGCCATATTACCCTACCGATGTATGGTCAAAATACTGAGTTCTAAATTATTTTCTTTATGTGAAAATAATTACAACATAATACAAACCAAGGTTCATTCATTTCAGGGTTGTGTTTTGTTTCATTCTTTTGCTTCCATTTTTAATGACTGCCTTCTTTAAAAATCATTTAACTTTTAAAAAAAAATTGTTAAAATAACTGAAATTTATTTTCTAACATGTAACTCATTCACATCGGCTCAAAGTCAAAACCACAGAAAAGGCGTATCCAGAGAAGTTCCTCTTTCCCCCTTCACTCTGTGGCCTCTGTCCCCCAAAAGCCCCATATTAGGTTTTAGGTTTATCGGGGGTTTTTGGCAAATACACTCGAGTGTGTTCCTCTCTTCTCACTCAGAATGCAGCATACTGCCCCCAGCTCTCTTCACCTGACAGCATGTCCTGAAGATCCTGCAGGCAGTTCTTCCTCATCCCTTCCCACAGACGCAGTCCTCCCCATGTCTGTGTGCCAGAGCTCATTGACTCGGCTGGGGCTCTGCTGCAGGGGAGGCACCCGCAGTGCACACCCCTTTTCTTTCTGCCATCATAAATGACCAATACCTTCTTGGCTCAAACAATACTCATGTGCTATCTCACAGTTCTGTAGTTCACAAGTCCAATATGGGTTTCCTGGGCTAAAATCAGGGTGTCAGCAGGGCTCCATCCCCATCCCAAGGCTCTAAAGGAGGATCCATGTCCTTACTGGTTCAGGTATTGTCAGAATTCACCCTCTGTGGTCCTAGAACTGAGCCTGGCTGTCACCATCCCCAGTGTCCAAGCAGCCACCATGCTCTTGGTCCCGTGGCCCTGCTTCCTGCACCCTCCCAGCTGGCAGTAATGGGTCCATTCCTCCTCCTCCTTCCATCTCCTATCTATGACCAGCCTCCTGTCTTCCTCTGCCATTTTTATGGATTTAGGTGAATAGACTGGACCCACCCAGATAATCCAGGATAATATCCCCATTCCAAAACTCTTCTCCTTAATCACATTTGCAGAGTCGCTTTGCCATGTCAGGAAACTGTACTCACAGGTCCCAGGAATTAGAGTGTGGAGTTCCGAGATGGGGGCGTTATTCTCCCAGAAGGTCGTCTTTGGTCTTTTGCATAGTCATCTTGAATCCTTGGAGTGGATTCCTGGGACTGGGATTGCTGGATGAGACAATGAATGTTTATGTAAATTCTTTTGCCATGCCAAAAGAAGTAGAAGTCTAATTTATCCATCACTTCTTGCATGCTTTTGGGTTGTCAGCCACAGAAAGGTTTCCCCCACCGTTAAGTTATAAAAGAATTCACCTTTCTCCTAGCACTGGTAAAGCTACTTTTTTGCATTTAGCTCGCCAACCATTTGAAATTTGTCCTTGTATGTGGAGTGAGGTATGAATCCATTTTTATAATTTTGAAAATAGCTATGTGATTATCCCAAAGCCATTTAATAAAAAGTCTCATTTTTTTCTCCCACTGATTTGTGATATTAAATTCCCATGTGCACTTGGGTTTATTTCTGAACTTTTTATTCTATTAGTCTGGCTATTCATGCATTGATACCACATTGTTTAATAATAGAGGCTTTAAAATGTGTTTGAATATCTGTTGAGCGCTTTCTGACCACCTCCCACCTCTGCAGCTACACGCATGCACACACACCACTCACCTTGTTTAGGATTTTTCTGGCAACTCTCATTGATGTCTTAGGATGGTGAGTCTTCTATCCAGGAACATGGCCTGTACATCTTTGTCAGCTCTTTTCTTCTTGGCATAAGTACTGGGCTATTCCTACCCTCCCTCTGCTCTGAAACATGCAGGAAAAGTCTGGGGCAATCAGCGTGCCTCAAAAACTGTGATAGATGGAGTATGGGAGGGGCGCCTGGGTGGCTCAGCAGTTGAGCATCTGCCTCTGGCTCAGGGCGTGATCCCAGGGTCCTGGCATCGAGTCCCACATCAGGCTCTCTGCTCAGTAGGGAGCCTGCTTCTCCCTCTGCCTATGTCTCTCTCTGTGCCTCTCATGAATAAATAAATAAAATCTTTAAAAAAAAAAAGTTTTTTTGAAAAAGGAAGGAGTATGGGCTTTGCCTCAGGTAGACCTGCTCCACTTCTCCTTGCTACCCTCTTTCCCTGCTCTGTGAGCCTTGATGTATTTAAGTTCTTTATGAGCCTTAATCTCCTCACCTGTGAAATGGGGTCAGCAGTACCATTTCCAAGATCACCATGAGGATTAATTAATGTGTGTGTGATTTTTCATTACATTTTCTGACATTCTGCTGGCATATAGGATAACAATTTATTTTTGAATATTTTTTCTTCTTTTAATGACCAGCACAAAGCCGCCACTCAGCCTGTGGGAGGAGATATAGCCAGAAACTCTTGAGAATTCTCTTCTTACTTTATTAATTCTACTCTCTCTTTCTACAAAGGAGTCCTATCATCGGTTAATAGTGACAGCTTTGTTTCTTTTTTTGAAATCTTCATATCCTCTGTTTCTCTTTTTTTGTTTCTTTTAATTTATTTATTCTGTAAGCTCAATGGGAGGGCGAGGTCTTCCCATAGCACATTGAACTGGAGCCGTGATAGAACTATTGTTTTATTACTAACTTTCAAGACGTTCTGTTAAGATTTTTTTTTAAGATTTTATAATCAATTATAACACGTACAATTTATGGTATTTTTGCTTGTTTTAATAGCTAGCCTGTATCGGATTAAGACAACTCTTCTAATCCTGGTTTGCTAGGAGTTGATTTTTGTGCTTTTTAAGATTTAAAGAAAATCATTAATGTTTATTTTTATCAAAACATTATTTTGCATCTATTGAGATGTTCATGGTTTTTCTTCCATTCTCTGTTGGAAGGATGATATATGTTGATATTTTAATGTTTGACCATTCCAGTGTTCCTGGTATAAACACAGCTTGATCACCATGGCGGTTTGGTTTGGTTTGGTTTGGAGCTAAGATTATTGTATTCATGTTCGCAAGTGAACTTGGCCTTTTCTTGCTGTTGGTTTGGCTTTTAAGATCAATAGTTTATTTTCTTACCAGTTTTCATAAACAAAGATTTGATTGCCCTCCAGGCAGTGTGAGGGGCAGGGCTGCTGACTTTGAACTTGGCCTCAAACCCAGAGCCTCTAGGGCATCATCCCAAGGCTTTCTGGGTTTCCCAGTCCTGGCTGAGCCTTAGCGAGTAGGGGGCTGGGGGCACTGCCTTGTGGGTGATAACTGCTAGGTGGCACAGTGGATTAAAAAGCTACAGTCTCTGCTGTGCTGGTCCCATCACAGGGAGTCTGGGCACTGGATCTCCGAGCAAACACCGTGATCTAGCCTCTCCACATCTCCTCACATGGGTTTAAAGGCTCCGGTTTCCCCAGGGAAGTGTGGTCTGGGTAGGTTTCATGCCTTTCCCCAGAGGTCATGCTCCCCCAGATCTGTCTGAGAGTGTCCCATGTAGTGAAGGTCCTGGGGTGCAGTGCCCATAGCCAGCAACACAGACTCCCCGGGGGTATGCCCCAGGCTGCTATGCTCACCACTGGTTCAGTTTGTAGCCATTGGTTAAAGGAGTTTGAGATTTCTGTGAAGTTCACATTTGCCTTTCACCTCAAAAATATTTCAAAACTACAGAAAAATCGAAAGAATACTACAAAGACTCAGAGACTCCATACAAGTTTGGTCAGTTGTCCCAACATGTCCTCGGTGGGAAAAGGATCCAGCCCTGGATGACACACTGTCCCTGGTTGTCACAGCTCTCCCGTCTCCTTCGACCTGGATTCATTCCCCCACCAATCCTTGATTTCATGCCCTGAATACTTTTGAGGGTTCAGGCCATTCATTTCCTAGAATACCCCTCAATTCGGATTTGTACATTTCTTTATGATTAGAGCAAGATCATCCCTTTTCGCTCAGAATGTCACAGAAGTGGTTTTCTCCCACTGCACCCTGTTGGGTTCAATATGACATCAGTAGGTCCCATGATTGGTGGAGTTAATTAGCTCACGTGATTAAAACGGCATCTGCCTGGTTTCTCCACACAGAGCTCCTTTCCTCCTGTCCACAGTTAGTAAGTATTCTGTGGGAGGCGCTGCAAGATACTGTGAAAATCTCATTCCCCTTCCCGCTCACATCCACTAGTTTTGTCATCAACTAAAGTTTCTTTACTGAAATAATTAGCACAATGAGGGCACCAAATAGTGACCTAATTCAGTTATTTCTTCTGCATTTATTGATTGGACTTTTACTGTAGTGCACAGTTTTTTCATCCCATTCATTTATTCATTTATTAGTTGACTTCAGTGTAGACTTACGGATTCCTTCTTTACTTAGCAGATACTAATGCACTGCTATCATCACTTATGTTGGTGCTCTGGCTCTTCCGCCCTTCTACCTGGTTCTCGTGTTCTCCTCGCATGCCCCTGTAACTCTAAGCACACACTTGTGTTCTGGCACAACAAGGTGTTCTAGACTCCTTTTATTCTTTCCTCTCTGTTTTTAGCCATTTTTCCAAGGAACTAGGATCTTTTCAGTGGAGAGTAGTGTTTAGAAACCAAGATCTGGGCACTAGATGTGCTCATTGCTACTGGATGTCACTATGTTCAGGCCTTCTCCAAGTGCCTGCAGCTAGGAAATACATACCCTCAGGTGCACACACATCTACACCTTGGCCTATTTCTGTGTCTATCTACATATGCTGAAAACCACTCATTCACACTAGCACCTCCAAATACAGTTTAGTACCTCCAGCTTGTTTATTCAAGCCACTCCTTTCCACATCTATACTAGCCTTTCTTTGGCTCCCACTAACCTCAGTTGTTTATTTATTTGCCAAATCCCCCTGTATGTGGACAGTCCTCCCACATGAGTGGGTTTCCACCAGCTTGGACACCTTTGCACAGGTCCTGACCCTGCCTCCCACCACCAACTGCCCTAAAAAATCTAACATGCAAATGTAGGTTATCAGAATCTAAAGTTAATCATTATGTCTCTCTTCCTTCCAGTGGCACAGGATCCTAAAATTCCTTAATTCTGAACCAGTCGTACTTGTTCTTATGTCCAGTATTTCAAGTCCACTGTGTTTCTCTCTATCCTCGGCTGTGATTATTACAAGTCTCTTCTCCCTCAGGAAGTGCTTGCTTAGATTTTGCTGTGAGTTTGGTCACAGCTTCACTTCCCACATGTATCAGCCTCAGGATAAGTCCCTTGCTCCCCTAGTACTTGACCAGGCATCTATTGTACCATAACTAGCACTTCTCTGGCTTTGGGGCAGGAGGCTAACCTTAAAAGTTATCTTGTCTGTCATATTGCCAGAACTGGAAGTCCCCCTACAAATATTCTAAGGCATTTTAAAATTTAAAAAAAATTTTAAAGTTTGGTAGTGGTGCAGATAGTTGAAACTTCAAAACCAAAAGAGAATTTTTTCCCCCTAAAGCTCATTATCCGAACCATTTGTGTTTAAATGTTCCCAGAGAGTAATCATTCATCTATAAAAAGAAGTTTAGTTCCAAACCCCAGAAGGTAAGGATTATAGACTTTTCCTGGGCTTCTTAGGACAGAATAATGGCCAAGAAAGAAGACAGAAGACAGGCAATGGACATTTCACTGCTTGTGTGCTGGGAGCCCTGAGCTGGTTCTGTCACAGAGCCAGCATGCCCTGCTCCTGTGACTGCTTGGCCACATGAAAGAGATGCCTTTTTCCTCCAACATCTGGATTGACTCCATCGATAGACTGCTACCCTTCTTTATGTTGTCCTAATCCATTCAGTTTTGGTTGAACATGTTGGACTGGTTTTCAATCATACAGTAAGTCATCCCCAAGACTATTTCATGATGATGCTGCAAAGGCTAGCATGAATATGAATATCCTTTTTTAAAAAATTTTTGCCAAACCAATCCTGCTTTTATTTGTGACTTGTTCCTACTGACCTCAAAGGCATATTGCAGAGAGTGTGCCCTTAAAACTTAACGAGGGGGAGTCTCTGTAAATGCCTTGGCAGACACTTCACTACTGGGCAAGAGTCTAGTTTTCAGCACACTCTAGGCAGCATGCACTCCAACCCACCCCCATCACCTGCCAACACTCACACCTCAGCCAGGAGAAGAGCAGATCCGCAGCTCCTCTTCTCACTCTTAGTGCCAGGACTCTGGCCACGAGATCTTCAAGAAACCCCATCCTGCCCCTCTCCCATGTCACCTCCTGGGCATTTGCCACCTCCCATGGTTCACCGTCCCATTTGCCCTCCAGGAAAGGCCAAAGTTCCCCAAGGATACACGGTGCCCGGATGAAATGGTCAGTGACATGACGACAAATGGCACAGGCACTGGGGTCAGAGAGACTGGACCTCAAATCCCAGCTCCTCCAGGTCCCAGCTGGGTGGTTGCAGGCAGGCCACCCAGCTCAGGATCTTTGGCCATGAAGCAGGGATATTCATACCTGTCTTGAGAGGTTGCTAGAAAATTAAAATACTTTGTCATGTTTACTTACCTGAGATGTGCATGCCTCTGCCTTATCTAGGCATGAGGTACTTTGCAAATGCAGTCTCCTCTGAATACCCTCCAGCCCTCCGGGCAGCAGGGGCCATGTCTCCAGCCTTCATGTGTACTGTCCACTCATGTCACATTCCCTCCATGAAGCCTCTCTTCAACTCACCAGTTACTTTTCTGAGAACATCTCATGGGTTCTGTGGTCTAGGCAATCTCCAACTTTCCTAAATTCAGAGCAACAGGGCCCTTGAGACTGTAACTGATTTAAGTGAAACCTCCAGAACATTCCTCACCTAATTCTCTTTGGATGGATGCAAGCTGAACCCAGGCTTTCTGTGCCCTGAGACTCCAGCTCCCTGGCCTAGCCTCTTGCCCTGTGCTTGGTGCAGGTCAGAGTTCAGAGAGGAGTAAGGTGCTGGAGCACCAGGTCCAGTGAGAAGTTGCCCATCCAACTCACCACTCTGGAAGCAGGGCGTGATTTCAGAGTGAGCCCCGGGTGCCGGAATGTGGGAAGGAGGGACTGCACCAGTTCCGGTGGTGGTGGAGGCCCAGGAAGGAAATGGCATCTGTGCTCCATTGCGAGGAGCCCCCACATCTGTCGGTCAGGGCAGGCAACAGCCTAGCAGCCTTCCAGATGTGAGGATTTGGCTTCTACCAAGCACTTCATGGCAGGATAATGGTATTTTCTTCCCTTTGATCTGCTTCTCAATCATACCATCTTTGCAGAAAAGTTTCCTTTAAATTCTGACTTTTTAAAGCGCACCAGGAAGGTTGTATCACTCAGCATTATCTTCAGTGAATTATGGAAGGAAAGACCCTAATCCCTGGAGGAGCGCATTGCAAGGCCCTGTAGTAAGCTGATGCTCAGATGTAGGTTAAAGTTCTAGAAAACAGCTTTTATAGGTATTTCTGGCTCAGTAATGCTTTGTTTAATTAGTAACCTTTGACTGTAGAGTGAGCAAAACATCTCTTCCTGCATTTTTATGGTGCACATAGAAGGAAAGAATGCAAATGTTATATGTTTTCATTTGCTGTTCCTGTCTGCCTTCTCACTCCCTCCGTAAACCCCTGCCGTCTGCAGCCATTCGCTGTGCTCTAATAGCCAAAATAACATCTAGTCTTCTCTAAAGGCTGCTTCGAGCAGGTTTCCTGTAATGAAGATGCTGGTGGCACAGATAAAACTGTTTTCATTCCGAAAATGCGAAGGAGAGAGAGAGCCCATGTAGTGCTTATTTGTACATAATAGTACCCTTTTCTTAAAAGGACCTGTTTTAGAGAGTGTTATGGCCTAATAAAATAAAGCACAACCCATCCAACTGTGGTCTCTCAGTAACTAAAGAGCAGTGGAGATGGAGCAGGTGAGGCGTCACAGATGGCCCAGGTAGCCCCAGGGTCCACGGCGGTGGCATTCAGAGAGAAGCGTTCCTGGAAGAAGTTGAGGTGCTAGGCAATGTTCTGTGTTGCCCAGTGCCCTTCCCACTGAGGGACTGGGTCACAGGCTGATGAATGGACAGCTAGGCTTTGCTTTACCTCCCGTGTGCTGGCAGGCTTACCTATGAGCATGGCTTACCAGATGTGCCCTAACCTGCCCAAGCCAGGCCTCTCGCTGTGAATTTCTCCCAGTGGTGACCTGCAGGAAGGACGTCCAGGTGGACTTTCTCTCCTCCCAAGTAGAAGCCCAAACAGCCTGGGTGTTTCTCTTCATGTCCAAGTTCTCCGGGGCTTCAAAGCCAAGTGTGCTGCCTGAGAATTCTGGAACTGTAGCTCTTCTCTGCTCTGCTGGATTTACCTCCATTATGTACCTTTGTCCATTCCCTGTGGTCCTTGCTGAGCTTGTCCTGTGCCAACCTGGACAAGTAGGAGAGACACTCATGTCCCAGCCTTACAGGGGGAAACAAACGGCTGTGGCTCTGAAGAGGCTGAATATATGAAGACCTTGCAATTGAAAGTGGAGGTGTGCATAATCAGCTCCCCTAAGGTATTGCTCTAAACTGTCCCCTTTCTCTATAATAATCACTATTTTCAGTGATTTCTTTCCCTTTAAGAATCCATCAGAGTATTAAAGAGCAAATTTGGAAATGTGGAGGCTAAGAGAGATCTGAGGTTTCTTGCAATAAAATCCTCAAAGCTGCAGCTTTGTCCTTGACCTTTGTAGGATGGGTGGGACAGTGAGGGCCCCTAAGGCCCAAGGCAAGACTGGAGAGGGACAGGCCAACCAGCAAATCCCAGCACCAAAACAGGATGATCAGCACATTTGTGACGGGCTGGCCTCCAGGCTGCTGGCTGTCAGAGGGTCCGTGGACACTAGCTGGCCAGAGAAGGTAAAGCCCACGCACACTGGGACACGTGGTGGGAAGAACAATGCATTGAAAGCTCTAGCACGGGACTCACACGTGCTAAGCACTTAATAAATGAAGCATATAGTAAAAATAATAAAGTCAAGGCAAGCGTTTGAGGAAAGGCTGTGTGCCTGGGGAGGCCTACAGGGAGGATGTAGGGCCACGCCTGGAAACACCTGGACAGTCAAGCAGGCCCAGGCCCAGGTCAGAGTGGGACCAGGGCCCAGGCAAGTTCAAGGCAGGAGGTGCTCTGTGGTCAGAGAACTGAGGAGGGCTGAGTCCCCGGTGACAGTGACGGGAAGGTGTGCGGCTTGGGAAGAGGCCTGAGCTCCCGGGACTGGAAGCCAGCCCAGGCTCAAACACCCAGAGTGTCAGCTGAGAGTACCAGAGAATAAGCTGCTGGTACTTAGAACTCACTCACGCAGAACCAGAATCCCACAGCCTGAAAAATGTCCAGTCTGGCTCTCCCTGGCCTTTTCCCCAGTATAAATGAGGCCGTGAATAGCAAGGGGACATCCCCCACAGCGTGCTGTACACTCAGGCTTCACCTGGCCTAGAGGATGCAGGCCAGCCCGTGTGCGCAGAGGGGTGGCCTGTTCCCACCTAACACCCACCAAGGCCAGCGCAGCCCGGGCTCCTGTCTCCAAGCGAAGGCCCACCCACTTGAGAAGCAGATGAGCCAGGAGGGCCCAGAGCCTCTCACTTTGCTCAGCTTTGTCACAGAAATGCTCTTCTCCATCGGTTACATGGTTACAGAGTCTCCTGGGGACCTTGCATGTCCTGTTCCCAGTGCTCACCTCTGACCCAAAACAGGGCCTGCAATGTGAAAGGAGGTGCCAGGAGAAGCCCATTACCTGTTGGCAGGGGGGTTTGGGTGGGGGGTGGTCATGGCACAAGTGCCAGTTGGGACAGAGTTCCCATGCTTTCAAAGCGTTTCCCCTTCTTATGTAGCTGGCTATTACCTCTGATGCTAGAAAGGCTTTCCAGTGTGTCTGTCTCCTGCAGGGTCATAGGCCAGACGTTTTTTGTCTCATCACTGTGAGATCTGTAGGTGGGGACTTCTAGTCATTAATTCTGTCCCCTCTCTCCTCCTCATGGTTGGAGGTGAGGGCTGCTGGTGGCCCCCTTGATAAGAATCCGTGAGCATCTCAGCTGTAATATGCTCTGCCTGTAGTTGAATTTCTTTGTCATAATAGGAAGAAAAAGAGTGACATTATTTCTGAATGCTCTGTTGAGTACGCAGAGGAGGGCTGTCACCAGACTCTATGGCTCCTTCACCAATGACTCGGTCACCTGGATTAAAGTGCTGAGATGGGTCTCTCTTTATTCAGGGCCAATGCCTCTGCCTAAGCATAGGGGCGCCAGCCCCAAGTGACAGGCGGTGGCAAAGTACACACTCGGATAGTTCAGAATGTTAACTGTTGGCTTGATTATCCCTAATAACACCCTGACAATGACTTTTCTCTTTCACTTCTTGACCAGCATGGGAAATCTATAGAAGATGAATGGTTCAAACTGGACATCCTGTTCATTAGTCTATCAGATCCTTTTAGGTCCTGTTATGGGACTTTTAAAAATACCACAGAGCAGAAAATGTCGTATTGTCAGTGGCAGTGCAGGTAGGGCTGAGGGAAACACTCTACTACAAGTGTCGTTTTCAGTAAATAGAGGTCAATGTATAAATAAATCACAACCATCAAACCAAATTAAACTTTACGAGACAAATATTTTCCTATTCTTTTTGAGGACCGCTCAAAATCTTCCATCCTAATTCCCTTGTTGGATTTTTAGGTCCACCCCTCTTTCATTTTTCTGGTCATCAGGTTTTGTATTTTTTCATTCAGCCACCCATTCACCCAGCAAGCATTTATTAAGCACCTACTGTTTTACAGGATTGGGGTCTCATGCCCAATGTTAGACTTTAAAGACTTCCAGAACCTCACAGCCTGGGGGGATGCAGGAGGGACAGCTGACCTATAATCTGGCTGACACAGATGAAACGTGCCGCTGAAAGAGAACCCAAAAGCAGATGGGGCCAGGCTGCAGTGGCCACAGAAGGCTCCTGTGGGGGCGGGGGGGATGCCAGGCATGGCAGGGTGAAGGGAGGACTGCAGCATGAAAGGCAGAGGTAGGAAGTTGCGTGGCACTTGTTGTTTTAAAACATAAAGTTTTTTATTCAGGTGTGGTGAGGCCAGCAGGTCAGGAGACAACTCACTAAAAATATAGTCATAGTCACAGTTCCAGGAGTAGGGGGCCTGGGTTGCCACGTGGGGCCACACGGGGAAGCACCAGGGCTGGTCAGGAGGCACTGTTGGGAGAGCCTGCTTGTGGTTTCTGCAGGGAGGAGGGGCAAGGCGAGGTGAGCAGGCTGGGGACCGGCTAGTCTGAGTGATTCGGGGGGCTCCAGGGCACAATGGCTATTTGCCTGATCCCTGACCCTGGGTGATTAGGGCAGCGGGACAGTGGGCCAGAGCGTGAGAGCCCATGGAAGAGGGGGTACAGTATGGGCTCTGGACTGGTGGTTTACATTTGAAAGGTGCCTCAGGTGAGTTGTTGGCTGTCTCTAGGGCTTGGCTGAGTCCCTCCTTGGGGTGGCTCCCCCAGTGTTGGGTAGAGCCCCAGATGTCAGGGATCAGATAGGGAAACCAGCAGTGTGGCTGATACACCTGCGGGGAAGTGGCTGCAGAGCCAGGGTGTGTGATTAAGCAGGATGGGCGACAGGAAGGGCAGCTGGTAGGAGCAGCCTGGTTAGCTTCTGGCTACAAGTGTCTGTGGGAAGCCAGCTGCTGGGGTCGGAGCACAGTGCCATGTGTCGGGGTGCCCCATGCCCTTCACATACCAGAATCTCCCGTGACCTTTGGGGGAAGTTGCTGCTGTCCTTGCTTTACAGGCAAGGCTGAGGTCCTGACATCACAAGGCAGGTAGCAGGCTGGTTCTTGCGCCCCCCTGCCTTCCCCTCCACTCCCCTTGAACCCCGGTCTGAGCATGATGGGGCCCAAGTCCTCGTGGACATTTCAGCATCTTGGGAAGTGGCACAAAATCCTGCTGAGTGGCACAGGGAGGTGTGAGCATTCCTGTTTGCCCTTGAGAGGTGTTGTGTCTAATGAGAGAGAAGGCACAGACATAGAGGAGACCACGTGCGCTTCAGAGATAAGCCCAGGCAAGTGTGGGGAGGGAGGGACTCCCAGATTTGAGGCGGCCATGCTCAGAACCCGGGATCCTGGAATGGGGACTGTCAGGGGGGCCCAGATGACCCGCAGGAGCAGCCTCTTCATGGGAGGGGAACACTTCATGGGAAAACTGTCCCTAGAAGGAGATTTTGGGAGGGGATGCATTTGGGGACTGTGTGTAAGATGAGGGAGGCCTAGGGAGCTCAGGGGAGGTGAGACAGGGAGGACCAGGTGGGCACAGACTCAGGATGCCTGGGGTGTGGGGCGGCAGGGGTGACCTTGCTGGTGCCAAATGTTCCTTTATGGCTGCAGCAGCCAAGGTCCTAGCATTCTGGGGCCTGTACAGGACCAGAGGTCTGTGCAGGGTGACTGATGAGGAATGAGCTCCTTCACAGAGATGCAGACCCCAGTGCCATCAGACTGGCCCAGAGATGACCAGAATTTAGAAGCATCTGCCTGGGGGTCAGTAAGAATGAAAGCCACACACGGGGGTCTGAGCCATCCATGGAGGGACACCAAATGCTGGGAGGAAGGAGACCGATGCTGAGGGAGACAAAGGAGAGGTCACTGGAGACACAAGAGGAACCTTCTAGAGAAGAGACAACTGCGAGGCCAGAGGAGGCCAGGAGAACCCAATGTTCTTGATGCCCCACATAGTAGAAGACACAACCATCATTTCCCAATCCTCCTGCATCTGAAGATGGAGAGAATGTTAAGCAATGAGGAAAGAATAAATAAATAACCCGCCAGCAGGGCTGTGAATGGAGGGAGGGCTGGGGAACACAGCTCAGGCTGTTGCAAAGCATGAACCCTCCTTGGTCAAGTTTAGGGACAATTTCCCAACCACTCAGCAGGATCGTAGATGTTTTGGGAACTGGCCCTGGGCCTTGCTCAGGCCCAAGTGCCTTCCTGGTCATGCATGACCTGCCAGCAGCGCCATGCAGCGATGCCCTGTGTGCCCCCCATCCTCACTGGGGGGCTGCACTCAGCTGGGGACATGGGGGCCAGCCCTCAGAACAAGAGGCTACTCGGTAACTGTGGAAGTTGCCTGACAGGCAGGGTTTCCTGCTGATACCAGAGTGTCAGCCAGCAGGGTGCACTTGGCTTGGTGGGGTTCCATGGAATAGATTCTTGGAGAGTCTTTTTTCCCTCTCTTAGCTGGGGATGAAAGGAGAGCTGTCTCCTCCTGCCCAGCCCCGTCCTCCCTCCTCTCCCTGTTCACAGCAACAGACTCAGGTTCCTGTGCTTGCTCTCGGTCTGCTGTTGCCTTTCATAGAATGAGGTCAATGACCGTCCTCAGAGTAGCCGTTCATCTCCTGGCCTCCAGGACACTGACTTCATTGTGGCCACCAGGGCCTCGGCAGAGTGTTGGCGGTCCTGCCTGGGACCTGCCTGGGTCCTGCCTGGGAAGACTGGCCTCCATCTGCCTCCTTGGAGGCCACGCCAACTGCAGAGGCTTTCCTAGGACAGACAGGTACAGCTCTGGTGGAAAAGCCCACTTGGCAAGGGTGGCAGGGTCTGGGACCCCCAGGTATTGAATGAACCCCCAGCCTCCCAGCCAGACAGGGAAGCAGACTCGCCAGTCAGAGCCTTTAGGGAGGAACGTGATCAGGGCAGCAAGTCCTGGTGCTTTAGGAAGGACAGCAGCTCCCTAATGGGTCCTAAGGACCACCCCCCGATGAGTGGTATTTGAAATGTGTGGCATTTCTGCTTTTGTATTAAGTATTGCAAAGTGCTGTTTGTTAGCTTTAAAAGAAGTAGAAGAAAAAAAAACCTGTCAAAATCCCAGCTTCCCCATGGAGCTCTGATTTGTTTCATCTTTAAAGAGCTCTGCCACACGGTATGTCCAGCGCATCATTAGTGAACAGCCAGTTACTTCTAGAACACTTTGTCGTGATGGTTTTGAAATCTAACTAGAGAGCCAGAGGAGCCCAGCAAGTGTTAAAAGACTTCTGTTTCCCACTAAAAAGAATTCTGGTCTCCTTAGATCAAAATGTAAACCTTTTATTATAGAAATTTAAGCGCCCCTCCCCACCTTCAGAGGTCTGTAAGTAAAATCACATTTTCAGTAATCATTTGCTTTTGGAGTTCTGCGCAAGAAAACCCATTTTCAATACCGATCTTGAAATCATGCACGTGGCCACTGCATATTCATTTGTGCACCAAGCCAACAGTGGGGCTGGACCCTGGGGGAGATGCTGGGAGTTCAGTGAGGAGTAAGACCCTGAATCTGCCTGGCAGCTCTCACACTGACAAAAGGGAGAATAAACACGGCAAGACACCTCAGAACGGAGGCAGAGGGAGGACTGCATGTCCTTTTGGCGAAAACACTGGAGCAGGGGTTGGCAAACTTTTCCTGTAAAGGGCAAGAGAGTTAATAATTCAGGCCTCTGGGCAGATGGTCTCTGCTGCAAGCACATGGCTCTACCGAGGGGGCATGGAAATAGCCACTAGCAAAACACAAACCAAGGAGTGTGGCCATGTTCCCAGAAAACTTTATTTACAAAACAAGGTGGGCCAGATTTGGCCCTCGGGCCGTAGTGTGCTGACTCCTGTACTAGGGCCTGGTTTCAGAAGCCTGCCTACAACTCATCTGTCTTGAAAACTATAATTGTGTTTGTCTTACTATTTATGATTTGTCCCACCCTCTGTGAAGTTAGATGTGACCCTTGTAGAAGATTGAAAGTTACACACCCAGAAGTTAGGATCGTCGCGCTCTTATAACTAGTTTTACTTCTAACTTGGCCACCTTGTTGCAGTGTCCTTGTTGGTGGACTCCATATACTTTGGACTCCATATACTCAATACTCTGAGTCTGGTATTCTCTGAACCAGTGTTAGCACCTTTCTGGTTCCCACATCAGTGAGCAAAAGGAATCTTTGACACATACTGTGTATTCCTCTGAATGTCATGTTTTTAAGGGGATGCAACAGGTAGGAGGAGCACTCTGTTGTATGTCAGGTATGCAGAAGATGCCTTGCCAGCACAGAAGTAGCAGCCTGGGAAGACACGGGGGCAGGGGTTGTTGTTCACGGAAGCCTCCCAAAGGCCCAGATGCACTCCAGATTCCAGAGGAGCTCATCAGCAGCAAGGACAGGAGAGGGAGGGGGAGGGCACACTTCAGAGAGAGGGAAGAGCATTTGTAAGGTACAGGTGTGTAAGGTACAAGTGTCTGAGACTAAGTGATGCCTCCAGTTAATGACAGGCTGGCTTTGCAGGGAGGGTGGCGGAAAGAGCCAAATGGAGCCATGCGGCGCCCACCTGGGCTCGCCACTGATTTGGCACACATTCAAATCCAGGTCTTTTAAAAAGGAGACAGAGCACCCCATGGGAAGACAGGAAAGTGTAACCTTGGGTGTCCCCAGCCATTCATCCTCACCCTACAGCTGGCGGCTACCCCCGGCAAAATAGAAGCCCTGTCTGCACTCCGCCGGCAGCGACCTTCTCAGAAAGCACATTGGAGCTCGTGGACATGAGAATAGCAGCAGGGCAGTGGAGCTCCAGAAGGAGAGCCTTCCCTCCTCAGAGACCCTCGGGGTGGGGGAGGAGGGGTTCTCCCTGGCGAAGCTAAGTAGCTATCATCATCCTGCTGGCTCCACGCTCGTCCTGGCAGTGGAGCATCTCCCGGACCCTCTACCAATGGAGCTGCAGACCAGTGTTCTGAGAGAACCGCAGTAGCCTGTGGTGTCCTGCGGCTTCAACCTGTCCTGCTTTTACATCGCCCATGGATGGCTAGTGGGTGTCTGTCCCTCCAAAGGCATCAGCAGGAGGCCGTGCCAGTTCTCCCCCAATCTTCTCAGGCATGTGGGTAAAACAGGCTGTGGAACCCAGGGCGGCTGACTGCTGCTGACCCTGCTGAGGCCTCCTGCTGAGCCTCGTCAACCAAGGCCACACCCTGAGTTCTTGGTGCCCAGGCAGGCCAGTGGGTGTCCATGGGGTAAGGGCAGCCCCCCAGGATGGCAGATGAATGCTTGTAGGTCAGCAAGGCAACCAGATAGATGGAATCCAAACATGTCGGGGTTCAAGGCCCAGAGCCTGCCGGCACCAGGCCCCATTATTTCTTAGCCTGGAGTATTCATCTGCACCAGGAGATCAAAGAGAGCATCCACCGTTGGAGGGGTGGCCCTGGTTCCCGGGAAGAGGTGGAAAAGGAAGGAGTGGCTTTGCAGAAACACAGCGGCCTCCACAGTTGGGCCTGGGGATTTGGACGATAAGTGGCACTTAGCATGCAGGTTTTTCCCACACACGCACAGACGTGGAAGGATGCGAATGCACGCCAGCAGCAAGGGCACCACAGGGCTGGATGGTGGTGAGCAGGTGCCTGTGCCTGCCTGGGTCACTCAGAGCCGGAGCCATGAGCACCGGCCGCCCTGCTTGCCAGCACCCTCCACAGCATCTCAGCCTGGGATGGAGCTGTGAATAAAAGGTCTTGAACTGATTGCCCTGAAACTGAAGTCATCTCTTTTTCCTTTTCTCTTTTTCCTCCTTTCCTTCTTTTTTCTTAAACGTCTCCCAAGAAATAGTATAGATGTTCTGATTCAGTCTCTCACGGATCCCTCTCCCTGGGCCTCAGAAACCACTACACGCTGTGAGGCCCCATTTGGGGGGGCTCACACTCAATACAGTTCAGCTGGGTTGTTGACATTTCGACGTTAAGGCATTCATAAATCTCGTTAACGCCTAGAATAATGCTGAGCAGAGAATCTGGTCCCAGCCCTCCTGCCTCCCCGCCTCCCTGCCTCCCCACCCCACTGCTGTGCCTGGGGCCCTCACCTGGAGGCACGGAGGGTGTCTGGGAGCCATGCGGAGCTGTCTGGTGTGCAGCTGTGGCGTGACAGGACCTAACCTCCTCCAGCCCCATGGTTCCTCTCTCAGCCCTCTGCCCTTCATCCCACAGACACCTACTGCGTCTCCTCATCCCACAGACACCTACTGCGTCTCACCTACTGCGCTGAGCCCCAGGCCAGGCTCCTGAGTGGACTTTAGTGCCCCCCCAACGTCACACCAGCAGCACTGCACAGACCCAGGCCACGGTCAGCGCTGGTGATCTTCTCCTCCTGGCCCTCTCCTGCTCCGCGGGGACAGTGGAGGAGGCAGGTGGCAGCCGTGGGCCCTGGGGGCACTTGGCACTGTTTCTATAGTTCGTCTAACTCCCATTCTTCAAGACAGGTGTTCTGTGCCATTCAGATCAATCCTCGATCTACATCTGTTTTCTCCTTCTTTCATTTCTGTGTCTCTGGGGGCTCCGCTGGGGGTTGCAGTGCTGAGGACTGGAGGGACTGGAGCTGATCCAGTAGTCCTGGGGGCTGTGCACCCGGCTCCCAGCTGTGTAAACTGCTCCATCTCCTGATCTCACTGCCCCATTCAGCTGCCTCACTGACTCCCCAGCTACTCATCGGCTCTGATCTCCAGATCTTTCTCCCCATGCGTTTCTGGCCAGTTGTCCCACATTTTATTTTAACACTATTTTTTTTAAGTGAAGTGAAATTCATGTAACAGAAAGTTAACTGTTCTCAAGTGCATGGTTCACAAGTGAGTGCACTCACGGTGCAACCACTACCTTTACCCGGTTCCCAAATATATTCAGCGCCCCGAAACAGTATGCCATTCAGCAGTCACTGCCCATTCTCTCCTCCTTCAGCCCCTGGCACCTACCCACCTGCATCTGATTCTGTGGATTTACCTATTCTGTAAATGGTATGAAGTAGAATCATATAAATGTGTTCTCTCGGGTCTTCTTTTATTTGGCTTCATGTTTTCAAGGACACCTGCACTGTAGATTCCTTTTTACAGCTGGCTAGTACTTCCCCACATGGACGCTACATGGGTGTTTTTCTGTGCATCCACCAGCTGGGCTCCTTGTGGCCTCCCGTTTGGCTGTTGAGAATAGAGCCGCTGTGAACATATGCACTCCTATACTTGCTAGGGGATCAGCTTCCAGGTTTTTCAGTGTCTGCCTGTGAGTAGGATTGCTGGCCCATAGGATCATTCTATGTTTAACTTATTGAGAACTGCCAGACTATTTCCATGTTTTCAACGCTGAGTATTTAGAGCTTTGACTTTGCATGTAGCCTTCTGGAGGAGGTAGGCTGCCCAGCTGTGTGCACTCTGCCTCCTCTATGCCCTCCTGGACCTTCCTCCAGGTTTCCAAGATCTCAAATTCTTATGCCATCCTCTAGCCACCTGGCCCTTGCCGACTGGTCCTCTGCAAGCTTCACGAGCACATTTCTGCGCTGTCATCTGACACATTTACAATGTGTTAAAAGCAAAGGGCCCTAGGCAGACCCACCTCACCCCAGTTTGTTTGGCCTGAAACCCCTTTGGTGCTTCCAGCCTTCCCTCCATATGCATCTGCTGGGGCCCCCAGAGCCACACAGGCTGCACGAGGCCCAGTGTGCCTGGCGTAGGAATGCAGAAACCTGTGTGGTAAAATTAGGGCTTTCCTGGCTGACATGATGTCACAATATCTCCCCTCATGGCTCTCTTGATTTGGCCTGCTGGTCTAGCTCCCATGGCAGCAGACAGTCCTTCTCTGTGCAAGGCCTGCACTGTATCTTTGGTGTGTGTTTGGGACAAGAATGGGCAGGGTCGGAACAGGGAGAGACTGGAGTCCCCCGGTCTGTCCCCCTGACCAAGTCTTCTCTCTGGCCCTCTCTTTGGGTCTTCATCTGTCAACCAGGAGGAAGGACAGGATGGTATGTGAGGTCCTGACCTTTGAGGGAATAGCAGGAGCCATAGCTCCAGGGCTTAGACTGAGGGTGTGTGTGCAAGATCCACTTATGGAGGACACGGGGTGGGTCTGCATAGCCTGATGCACACACCAGGCAGCTGCACATCCGGTAAATGGCAGCCTCTGCTCTGCAGCTCATCCACCCATCCAAGGATCTTCTTTCCCACAGGTTGGAGCCATCGGTGATGAGGAGGAGTGGGTCAGCCTCTACGAGGAGGAGAACGAGCCTGATGCCCAGACGCTGGAGATCCCAAACCTCACGCCCTATACTCATTACAGGTGAGAGAAGCCAGTGATAAACTGCTGCAGGAAGAAGGCTAGCAACTCCAACAGATGGCTTCAGCCCGCAAGAACAAAACCCAGTTATGTGCATGAAATTGAGACATTTCCAAGTGGTAATAACAGTACATTGAACCTTAGGAGCAAGATACACAGCTGGGTATCATTCCTGGAGAGAGTATATCCCCGATGCTAGGTTAGCAGTGCTCCTTCCATCAACGCTAGCTGCAATGGCTCAAAACTAAGAGCCCCAGGCAGCCGAGATGTGGGGTTTTCCTTATAAATTCTACGACCCCTTGGGACTATTAACATGCTGTGTGTAAACAGGGCGGCTGTCCTGGGAACGTCTTCTGCTTCCCCCTTCCAGGACCCAGGAGTGGCGGGGCTCACTAATCAAGCACTTAACCTGCCATGCAACCTTTAACTCCTTGATCCTGAAACCTATCCAGGCAGTAAATCCTTGGCCTTAACAAAGGGTCGCACAATCGCAAGCTGTTAGAGACGTTATAACTTCCCGTAAGATCGTTGACCGAGATGAAATTTCCAGTTATCACCAGATGTTGAGTTTGATAATGTCATTGTTCTGCCAGAACAGATACGTTCCATAAGATCAGGGAGTAAAAGACTAAGAATGAGTAATTCAGAGAGTAAAAGGTGACATGACATCTTCGTGAAGAACATTCTTTTTGGTATAATACTGACATTAGAGCTTTTTAAAACAATGCTTAATGAGAGATGCTGTTCAGCTCCTGTTCATTGTGACATCCTCCCTGAGACCAGAGCAGATAATCAGGGCACCATATACTCATTTTTAGAGGAAAATATTTCTCAAAAAAACAAGCTACAGGGGCTTCAGGCTTACCACATGTAGCTGGTACCAGCTATATCATTGCTTTGAAGATCAGAAACTGTGACTAGAGACCCCTGTCCCTGTCTTCTTCCAGCCTCTGTGGTGAACAGGCGTGTGTGCTCAGGGCACATTTGTGTAGAAGTTCACTCCAAGAAATTGTACATATAAACAAAGAAGAGAGCTGAGAACATTCATCAAGGCTCTAAAGCACATCCACCCCACCTCATTTTATAGGGAAGGAGATGATTGGCCTCAGGGTCTCAGCTACCAATGGGTCCCAGGGTGTGGACTCTGGGGCCAGAGCTCATCCCCTAGGTGCAGGCACCTGTGCTCATTGAATCAACACCAGACTGTCAAGGCTGCCATTTGGCCCCTCGACAGCTAATCTCCTGACCCTACCCTAAACATGAATCAGCTGATGGCATCTGATGACATAGATTTCTGGCCATGTAACCCATCCCATTATGCTTCACTTGGGAATTTAAAATCTTTGCACTGGAACAAATTTATTGTTCTTGGGAGGCTTTGAGGCCAAAGGGCCAAATATGCAATTTGCATTTTTAATGAAACCAAGTGGAAAGAAGGTATCCTTGAGCAACAGCCTTCATGACACAGATGGACACACAGCCTCACCTTCTGAGAAGGTTATGGGTTTTTGTTCCATCCATCTCTCCACATTGTCTTTTCCTGCAGAATAACCATGCCCATGGTTCTCCCTCTAGATTTCGAATGAGGCAGGTGAACATTGTCGGTTCCAGCCCCGTCAGCCAATCATCCCGGGTCATCCAGACACTGCAGGCGCCCCCTGACGTGGCTCCCACCAGCGTCACCGTGCGAACAGCCAGCGAGACCAGCCTACGGCTCCGCTGGGTGGTGAGTTGGGGGCTGGGAGTGGGCTGCAGGGATGGTCACCTTGAGTGTTCATGGTGTGCATGTAAAGCCAGAGTTTAGTGTCTTGTTAGTCATGGCTTTGTCTGAGGCAAAGCTTATCTCTTCGTTCAACCCAAAAGTATTGCATTTTACAGTTGCTGTTGGGTCACAGACCAGCCCAGGAGATCTTGTTAATTAGGAGCATTACTCACAGGCTTCTTGGTACTGAGGAATATTCTTTGGGGGAGGGAAGCCAGCAGTGCCTCAGGTTGGACCTATAAGTCCTTAAGCTAGGTCAACATGGAGGCAATACTCAATGTTTGTAGGAGAGCCAGCCTGATATTTATTCAGAACATTTCCCCCACAAAATTAAGCCAAAATGTATTAAAAGAAATTACGTCCAGCCCAAGTTACTGACAGGATTTCATTTAATTAACAGAAGAAAAGTTCCAGGGAGAAATGTAGTAAAAGTTCTAAGAATATCCCCCCTTGCCCCCGGAAATATTTTCTGTGGGATTGGGCTCCTAAGACAGGCCCGCACTGGAGGACCTCGACAGGTGGCGGTTCGGAGACGCCCGCTCACCACGGTTGTTGTTTGCTTCCAGCCCCTGCCCGATTCCCAGTACAACGGGAACCCCGAGTCAGTGGGCTACAGGATTAAGTACTGGCGCCCCGACCTCCAGGCTCCGTCGCTCACACAAGTCATCAACGACCGGCTGGAGAGGGAGTTCACCATCGAGGGGCTGGAGGAGTGGACGGAGTATGAGCTCCAGATGCAGGCATTCAACGCCATCGGGGCCGGGCCCTGGAGCGCAGCAGTGCGGGGCCGCACACGGGAGTCAGGTGAGCTGGAGGCTCTTCCCCTCCCCCCCCCCGGAGGCTCAGCCCCAACCTGTGTCTCCCCAGAGACGGAGCTCCGTGTCCCCCGGTCCTCACATTGCATCTCATTGGCGCTTCCCCCACCCCGAGTCTATGCTGACACTTTACTAACCCAGTAATTAGATCAATCTCAATGGTAGTTTCAGTAAAACGTCATTGGAGTCCACACCACTAATTTGAAATTAATCATGGATGTTACGGGGTGGGGGTGGGGGGCTGGACTCTTGGTATTATCTTTTAAATTAGGTGTAATTTTCACTATCAGTGATAATAAGCAAGAGTTTATTTTCTTTTTTTTTTTTTAACTTTATTTGAGAGAGAGTGTTCGTGAGCAGAGGGGAGAGGCAGAGGAGAGGGAGAAGTAGACTCCTCTGCTGAGCAGGGAGCCCGACGCGGGACTCAATCCCAGGACCCTGAGATCACAACCTGAACCAAAGGCAGATATTTCACCAACTGAGCCACCCAGATGCCCCAAGTGTATAGAGATTCTAAGGATGTCTTAATACACAAGGCCCTCAGGACCTCCTCTTGACAAAGTAGTGTGTGGGATGTGTTAAGATAGTCTCACCTGCACTAACAAATAGCCCCTCAAAGGTTCAGTTGCTTTAACACAATAGAGGTTCATTTCTCACTCATCACCGAGGAAGACAGGTGTTCCTGTTCAGTGGTGGCTCTCTTCTTTGTGATACAAGGACCCAGGCTGTGCTATGCCACAGGCCTAATCCTCATCTGTGCCCAGCTACCCAAGGAAGAAGAAAGAGCAAAGAACAGGCACGCCTGACCCCTAAAACCTGTCCAGCAATGGCACCCTCTCCTGTGCACAGAGCCCCAGGCTCAGGGTTGCTGCTGGTTGCCAGGGAGGAAAGGGAAAGTACTTCAGGTCATCACTCAGGAGTCTGTGCTGACCTGCTGGCCTTTGTGTGCTGACCTGTGGTTTGGAGGACCCTCGTTAGCCTGGTTTGAGTTTGTGGAGTGACAGAGAGGGCTGGTGTCACATTTAAGACACACCATGACACAGACCAGCTCTTTCCACCTGGTCTGAAATGGCAGGGTTCTCTCCTGAAAAGAAGGAAATGTACCATACACGCCTCTTCCAAGAGGACTGATACTTAAAGAGGGGTTTGCTGGAGCAGCTGGGGCTGCCTCAGATGCCTTCCTGGCTTTCTTTCAGGCTGTAGATTTTATTACATTAGGAACAAAAGATTGAGGCACCACTCTCAGCTTGTGGCTATGTGATCACTTGGATTTCTAAAAAGCTCTATTCAGTCTCTGAGTCTTTGTGACAAAGAAGAGGACTTGAAACATTCTGAGAGGACTGTTCTAACCCCAGTGATAGGCAGACAGACTGAGAAAATACTTTTTAAAAAATCTTTGCTGTGACTAACTAGAAAATTATAGACAGAATATAATTTTTTGAGATTTAGAATTTATTGATGTCCTCATTAGAAAAACAGAGAAAGTCCGCAGATGTCAGAGGCACAAAGGGACTCAAGCAGTAGGTACTGAGTGGTGCTGTCGCTGCCTTGGGGGGTGGGCATGGGTGCATCCATCCCAGGAGTTTCAGGACTTGGTACCCACCCAGGAACTGGAGGTTCTGCCACGAGTCTACACAAGGAGAGGAGTTAGAATCAGAGCCTTTGCATGTAGACAAAGCTCCTGAATACTGTGCCCCCTTTGAAAGGGGAGATTGAAAATCTCTGCCAGGATAGTTTATCTGTGTCCACCTAGCCACCTGAACTCTAAATAGGAAAAAAAAAAAGGTAACTCTAAGTCCTGTGCCCAAATCAGGTTTGGGTTCTGAATTTACTCTGTCTGGTCCAGGAACTCCTAGAAAAGAAATTAATGTAAAACATGATTTCAGACACCAAAAAGCACAAACAACAAAAGAAAAATTTAGACTTACTAACATGAAAACCTTTGTGCTTCAATGCATACTATAAAGTAAAAAAACAAAAAAAACAGTCCTCCAGTCATAGAAGATACTTGCAAATCATTCATCTGATAAGGGACTGGTATAAAAGATGTATATAAAAAAAACTCTTACAACTCTACAGTGAAAATATAACCCAATTAAAAACTGGACAAAGGGGGGCAACTGGGTGGCTCAGTAGTTGAGCACCTGCCTTCATCTCAGGACAATCCTGGAGTCTTGGGATCAAGACCCACGTCAGGCTCCCTACAGGGAGCCTGCTTCTCCCTCTGCCTATGTCTCTGCCTCTCTCTGTGTGTCTCTCATGAATAAATAAATAAAATCTTAATAAAAAAATGAAAACTGGACAAAGGATCTGAACAGACATGGCTCCAAAGAAGACATACTAATGGTCAGTTAAGCACATGAAAGGATCCTTAATCAACATTATTCACTGCCAGGAAAATGAAAATCCAAACCACGATGTGATATTAGTTCAATCCCCAAGGTGGTTAACATAAAATTGAAAAAGCTGGACAATAACAGTGTTAATTGTTATTAAAATAAGTATGGTTCAGAGATTGTGTACTTCATATATCATTGGAGGGCCTTGAGGAGCATCCTCACTGACCAGAAAATATTACCCCAGGGGAAACAATGACCCACTTCTCCTGAAATATTATATATTATACCCCAATAAATCATTTCACTGTCCTCCAAAAACAAAACGAAAAAATTTTTAAATGACAAAAAAAAAAGATAAAAGAAATAGAAAGAAACATGGTTCAAGGCCAGACGTTCTGTGTAACCAAAGAAGGAAACATCTCTGTAGAGAGATCACCACAGCCACATTGTTCCAAATAAAGATCAACTTTTGAAAGATGAGTACACAATTTTCAAACACACAAGGAGATACTTTGCCTTGACTAAGAATCATGAGAGGGAAGGAAATAGGGCCCTGATTACTTTAAAATACATACTAGTATGAAAGAGAATATGTAATGAGTATATTTAAAATTATTAAAGACTTTAAGTTGTAGCATGAGTAAGTTCTAAGCAATATTATGTATAGCATAGTGATCATAGTTAATACTACTGTACTATTTACTTGAAAGTTGCTAAGAGAGGAGATCTTACATGTTCTCAGAAAGGAACAATAATTTTGTGATTGTTAGAGGCATTAGCTAATATTACGGTGGTAGTCTCTTTGCAGTACATAAGTGTCTCAAATCAACACACTGTAACATTAATCTTACAAAATGCTGTGTATCAATTATATCACAATAGAGCTGGAATAAATGTAAAATAAGACTGTAGTCTTAAATTATGAAAAGAAAACATTAAAACTTTAGGTAAAGATTAAGATGCTAATTGTAAAACGCTTTTTAAGAAAAACATATAGGACACAGCCACTGAAAATAAAACACTATGATTAGGTGAAAAGCAATTTAGACACTGCTAAAGAGAGAATTACCAAACTGGAAGCTAGATATGAGTAAGTAACTTAAAATACAGCACAAAGACACAGAGACTGAAAACATGGTAGAGAAGCTAAAAGACATAAAGAATAGAATAAGAAGGTCCTCCTTATACCTAATAAGACTCAGAGAAGAAGGAAGGAGGAAAGGAGAATAAGAAAATTTGGGAGATAATAGCTGAGAAGTTTCAGAATTGATGACTGAAGAAAAGTGAATCCTGAGCAGAATAAATAAAATAAATCTACACCAAAATGCATTATGTTGCAACTGTAAAGCATGGGAGCCAAAGAGAAAATCTTAAAAACACTTGGTGTGAAAACATCTTATATCCAGAAGGCAAGACAATTTGAAGTGGACTTCTCAAGATCAGTGGAGGCTAGAAGACAATGGAGCAATGGAATCGTAATGGAATAAGAATAATTTTGAAGAAGCTGAGAGGAAATAACTGCTAACCTCAAGTTTTACACTTGGCTAAATCACTTTTCAAGGATTTTGTTCAGAAAACTGTAAACTTTAAATGACACATAAGGATGAATAAAATAATAAAAATAGAAAATAATACTGTTTTGTTAAGTTTCCAAAGAATACTCCTATAAAACAAAGTAAACCAATGGCAAAATGCTGAGATAAGACTGTATTTTTGAAAAAAATCTTTGCTGCTGCCACAAAGCTCCCTTTACAGTGGTCAGGAGAATGCTAAGGAGATCACTCTATGCATAAACTCACTCCAGATGGTTTCTTCTAGTCCTCTTCTCCTCAGACAATCTTGCATCATCTCCTACCCAATAACTAAGGCGATCCTCTTGAATGATACCATTTGTAATATCAAGGTAAAGCTTTTGTATAAAAAAAAAAAGGCATAACGTGTTTGTTTTGGTCTTGGTTGACAAAATCTAACACAAATATATGTACGTGTGGCTAAGGAGAATCATAGCCAGCCTCCAGAATTAACTGCATTGATTTCATTATTGCCACATTGATCGTTCACTTGATGAGAAAGTTTTTGATCTAGAGTAAAAATTGTTCTTGAAATGTAAGTTTTGCTCTATACTATCACATTCTTTCTTATGTTGAGGGTTCTGGCTTACATTTTTTTTTTTTTTTAGTTTTTAATGGGATGTTTGTTCAATTAGAAGAGTTTTAGTTCTGCAGGTGTTTTCATCATAAATTGTATAATAGGGTTATTGTTCTTCATTTCTAGATGAGATGACTCAGACTTCAGACATTCTTAATGCTAGAAAAGTGAGCTCCTCAGGACCCATCTTAGGCTGTTCTCCCCCCACCCACCCACCCAAGAGTACTGGTGCTCAGACATCATTCCTCCCCAACCTGGGGCATTCTCTGGCACCCCTTCCAGTGTTGCTGGTCCTGTGGGGCTTTGGCACCTCCACATCTGAACAGCACTTCCAGAACCTCCTGCTGGGGGCAGCCCCTCACCTCTGATGAGCAAGCCCCTCCCTGTCACAGCAGTTTTGATGTCTTGCCTTCCCTGGTCCTGATGAATTTGAACACATGGCCTCCCCAGCAAAGAAATCACCCCTTCTGAGAAAAGACCCTGCCAGGCACCACTCAGCCCTGGGTGGGGGGAGTGGGAGAGGGTGCAGGGGTGGTGAACCCCAGTGGTGGAGTGCAGTTGATGGGGAGAATGAAAGTGCAGACCCATGCCTCATGGAGATGGCCACACATGGGTACCTACACACAGTCGTAGGCATACGGGAAGCTAGTGTGGGAAGAACAGAGCAGAACATTTTGAACCATATTTAAATGACATTTCCTATTTTGAATTACAATTTGAGTTTCATGACATCCTATGATTTATGATATATTATAAGATAAATGCGGCCCTAAAAATCAAAAGACTGAGCAGTGAGGAATCCTATAGAGGAGTGAGAGCAAACGAAGGAAAAGAGAAGTGTTTTGATCAGGATTGTTCTTAATGAAAGGGAATCTCTGGGACTGCTCCCAGACATGAGATGACAGGTTGGAAAGGGAGTCGAATCTCCCTCAAAACCAGATAATGGGTAAGGTGTTTTTTTGTTTGTTTGTTTGTTTTTTGTTTTGTTTTAACCAAATCTTAAAAACATAGGTCCTCTGTTACAAAATGGCAGATTGGTTCCTGGTGAGATTTGAATCCACTGAAATTGTCATCCTGAACGCCACCATTTTCTGTGGCTCTGCCCTTGGAGACCCAGCCGAGCTCCGGGTGCCATATCCAGATCACCCCCCTCACCAGCTGGCCTTCCTTCTCCGGGGCTATGGGTACCCTTCAGGAAAGGGGTGCACATATTACCACACCTAGAAAATCATTAATATTTGTAGATCCACGGTGAGGACTGAACACTCATGGCGTCAAAGACTGGCCTGCAGGAAACAGTTACGGATTGGAGAGGCGGACCCATTGTGTTGCTATGATAGTGGCCTTTCTCTGCCTTTCTCTGACAGTTCTCAGAACACAGCACTGCTATCATGGGCACGCAACACCTTTGGAGTTCTCATCTTACTCTAAATAAATTCAGACAAATTGTAGGTTTACCTTTCCTTCGTGCAGTCGTGACTCCTTTAATTCACAGTTGATTCGAGATAGCAGTGTATTGCTCATTTTTTTAAAATAAAATAAGCATATGTGTGAGCGATGTCCTCATGACTGCCATGGTGGGAGCCCCTAGCCGGCCAGGAAGAGCATGAATGAGCCCTGTGGAAGCCACCACCAGAAGACACTAGGGACACATAGAGGTGTGGGTGGCAAGCACACTTCCCTTAGAGGGCTAAGTGAACTTGAAATTATAAAAATATTCTTTTTTATGACACTTAGCTTCTCAGATAAATTAATAGTGTTTTATTGAATGACTGGCAAACCAAATGAATGATTCTTGACTGACAAATTTGGAAGAAAAAGTGTATCTACCAGGTGTGGGCTGACCAGCATTCTCTCTCTCTCCGAAAGTATGAGGAAGACCCCTGAACCCTAATGCAAACAGACACAAACAGGTGACTTTTCTGTTCTGGGGACATGCTGGTTGCCTCCACTGGCAGCCAGTCTAATGCCCGAGTCCTGAAGATGGTCATGTGGTGAGTAGCAGAGGACAGGACCACTGCTGGAGTGTGGAGGCCAGAGAAGTCACCCTGTCTTAGGGTTAGCATCCCAGGCCTTTGCCTCTATGACTCCCCTCTCTGGGGACCAGAAAATGCCCTGCCTCACCTCGGGCTCATGTCCCCTCAGCAGATCCCTATCTGCGGGAACCACTGACTGTGGTGGTGACCTGGCCATGCTTCCAGAAAAGGTAACAGGTGAGTCCTGGCACTTTTTTCCTAAAGACAGTATCGGTCTCCTGCGGCAGCCATAACAAAGCAGGCCAGGCCGGGGCAGCTTAAAACAAAGATTTATTCTCTCACCATCTGAAGGCCAAAAGTTGGACACCAAGTTGTTGGCAGGGCCATGCTCCTTTGCCTACTCCAGTATGGCCTCATCTTAACTAATGACATCTGCAGTGACCCTAGTTCCAAATAAGGTCACATTCTGACCTACTAGTAGTTGGGACTTCAGTTTATGAAGGCTAGGAAGCAGCGGACACAATTCAACCCAACCCATAACGAAGACCAAATCACATCAGTGAAGAAAATCCGGAATCAAATGTTGGAGGGCAGCATTATTGTGCAAACCCTGTCATTTTATGTGTTCAGAGTAAATGACTGACCTAGCTATGACCAGTCACTTTGCACTTGTGTGAATAAATGAATGAATGAATGAGTGGGTCTGTGGATGGAGGGTGGAGAGAGCCCCCATGAGCAGACTGCTTCTGAAGTGTGCACTACCTCCCCCTAGTCTGTGGAGCCCTGGTGGGCCTGCGGAGTGGACACTGAGGATGCAGGGTGCTCGGTAGCCTTTCGCTCCCCCTCCTTCCGTAGAGCAAGGAGATCAGAGTGTTGTTGTCTCACTGTCTTCGAACAGAGCCGCTGATCACCTGCTCATTACGGAGCCTAGTGATGGGTACCAGGATGGGGGAGGGAGAAGATGGGCTCCAGGACGTGTGGGCTCTGCTTGACTGTTTCTCAGATGGCACAATCAAGGCCCAGAGGAATTGAGCAGCTTCCCCAGGTCACACGGCTCAGGAGTCTTGTGGAGTCTGAGTTTGCTGCAGAGCCCATGAGCTTGTCGCTTCCCTGTGAACACCTCATGACCTCCTGGCTTCTGCCACTTATTAGTGATGTGGGCAGGCCACGTGCCTTCTCAGAGCCCCCTTTTCCCCCTTTGCAGAGTGATCCCTCCCACAGGCTTGTCCTGAAGGTTGAGTAAAATACCAAATCCTATCCCATATTACTCGCCATGAAATGCAGTGAACCTGAAGTGTTTCTCCTCCTTTTTGACCACGGAGGCCCTGCAGGATGGTAGGTGGCACCACAGCCAGCAGCTGCCTTTTGCTCGGGGCATCACCTGTCTTTACCAGGGGACTCTGGGTCTATCTTTTCCATCTGCATAAAGTTTAAATGGGCTCACAAGCAAATTATCAAAGCAAATTGAGATTATCTCGACTATAAGGCCTTTTAAAGCTTAACTGTTGTCTTTACACACATTCTATCTGGACCATTGCAAATGCATATGACAAACTAATGTAGGTTCAGTGACATCCATACACAGAAGAGATAAAAACATCATCTTACGTGTACGTGGGTCAAGAGGTCCACAGCTCGCCTCCACGGGCCCACCTCGTTGTAAAAAAAAAAGCACTCACTGGAAAGCGATGTATGGAGCGTCCTCCAGCCTTGGTATCTCCATCTGCAGAATGGGGCTAATCACCTTGCCTCGCTGGGCTATTGTGGCTATTAGATGCGAGTGTGGATCTGAAGACCTCTAGCACAGGATGCACGCCTGGGACCTAGGAAACCTTCCCTCTCCTCCCCTTCATGATGACACCTCCTCTCTCCTACACCCCCAGCCCCCTGTCAGAATACTGCATTTACAGATGTCACTCAACTGGTGTCTGGGAGTGAGGATTTCCCATCTGAGATAAAAGTCTGTAGCTCCCAAAAGTTAATATAAAAACAGACCAAGCACATTTTCTTGCTGGGTGGATTCAGGTAAAATTGAGCTCCTAAATACCCAGGATTTGTGGAATTTGTCACTAATATGAAAAAGATTTACATTTCTGTTATACCTCCACAGGCTTAATCTGATCACTCCAAAACGCTCAGAATTCATTGCTCTTTCAAAGATAACTTGATTGTTTGAGTGAAAAGTGGACCTTTATTTCTAGAAACCTTTGGACTTTGGCTACCAATCTTTTTTGCTCATCCTTTGCAGTTCCTTCAGCGGCCCCTGAAAACGTGTCTGCAGAGGCTGTCAGCTCCACCCAGATTTTACTGACATGGGCTTCAGTACCCGAACAGGACCAGAACGGGCTCATACTGGGCTACAAGGTATGTGTGCATAGGCTGCACAGGTGCTACCACATGTCACTCCCCTGAACCAGCGTGCATGGTCTTACAGACCTCCCGCACCAGCCCAAGTTGTGATTTGCACATCTTGTGACTTCTCTAAACTTCATTACCATCTGGGGCTGAGGCCTGGGTCTAACCTCCCAAGCAAGGCACTGATAGGAGCCAGTGACTTAAACTGGCCTCGGCCTCTTGGCCTGTACAATGGGAGTGATCATGGTAGCTAGCTCCAAGGTTGGTCTGAGAAGGAAAGGGGATTTTAGTTTGTAAGCTGCGTTCTGAGGCTAGAACGTGCTGGGTCAGTGTTCTCGCCTCCCTGCACGTCTCCCTGCCTCTCTGGGAGCCCTTGCTGGGTCCAGTCTATTTTTTTTAAAGGTCTTATTTATTTATCCATGAAAGCCACAGAGAGAGAGAGAGAGACAGAGACAGAGACATAGGCAGAGAGAGAAGCAGGCTTCCTGCAGGGAGCCCAATGTGGGACTCGATCACAACCTGAGCCAAAAACAGACACTCAACCACTGAGCCACCCAAGGTCCAGGATCACAACCTGAGCCAGGACAGACACTCAACCACTGAGCCACCCAAGGTCCAGTCTGACCTGCACTCACCCACTTGTGTTTTTGTTCAGGTGGATTAAAGCAGTTCTCCTGAAGCAGAAGCCCAACCTCCCAATAAGCTGGGAACCCTGAGTGGGGCGCTGGCTCCTTCTGTAGGAAGTAAAACGTCTTTGTTCATAACTGAGTCCTGGCTTTGGTGTCTGCAGTTGGTGTGGCTACTGCTATGTGCTCAGATCTTGTAAATTATGGCTCAGGGGCCGCTCCCCTAGCTGCGGACTGGGTTTCTCTTCTGGGGTCTGTCTTCCCCACAAAATACCAGCGTATGGAAACAAGATCCCTAAGCCTTAAACACAGCTGTTCTGGGGGAGAAAGCGCAGTTGGCTGGTGCTAGCCTTGTGGTTGAAAGCCCCCATGACCACCGAGGCCGCTCCTGGCACGCTGCAGAGTCATGACTGTGGGCTTGTGTCCTGATGCTCCAGGTTCTGTTCCGGGCCAAAGATCTGGACCCCGAGCCCCACAGTCATGTCGTGCGAGGGAACCACTCACAGTCGGCACTGCTGGCAGGTCTTCGGAAGTTTGTGCTGTATGAGCTCCAGGTACTGGCATTCACCCGCATCGGGAACGGAGTCCCCAGCTCTCCCCTCATCCTGGAGCGGACCAAGGATGACGGTACGGTGACGGTGTGCTTGGATAACCCAAAAAATCTGGATGGTTGGCATTTTTAATTTAATTTACAAACCACTCCCCCCCCCTTTATTTCAGTGGAGGAAAACAAAACAGAATTGTTTTTCAGCCACTGAGTGTTTATATGGCCAATTTCAGCCTGGAGTGAATTTTTACAGCCTAATTATGAACCTATGAGATTTTCAGCCGTAACTCTGCAAAAGGCAGTGCTATAAAGGCCCGGTGGGCTGGGGCCATAAAACCTACGGCCACTCCTGTTGGCAGTGTCTGCACAAATCTGGCTAAGAACCCCCCTCCCCGCCTGGGTGCCTCGATTCTCATTGTGCCACCCGCTCCCATCGTTTGCAGGCCAAAAGGTCAATAGGTGTTCCCGCATGGAGTACAGTGTGTTCCATGGGCCTCCAGAGTGCCCCGCACCCCTGTTTCCAGGCCAGAATAACAAGTACATCTTGATGGCTCTGTTTTTATGGAAGTCTAAATCATTTGCAAATATGTTTTTCCACTTTGCAGATGTCAAACACTTAAAGGTTATCTCTTTTACATTTTTATTGTTACACTGACTATAGCAAATATCTTGGAAGGGAGGTGTATTCTGGGGGAAATAACTGCTCTCCCTGCCCCTCCCCAAACCCACCTTAGGGATCAGAAGCTTCTCGCAGAAGTGGAAAAACTATCGATTTCCTTACACGTGTCCACTGAAGTCATTAAATCAGCCTCCACGGGGCTCTGGCTGCTGAGTGGGAACCGTTCTCCAGGGAACGTTCTCCAGGAACCATTCTCCGTGTTCTACTGGGAGATAGCCCTAGTGCCGGGCTTCATTCGAGGAGAGGAAAGAGCTCTGCACACTTCCTGTTAGTCCTTTCCTGGATGCAGGGCCTCGGAGTGGGGGTGAGGGGCTGAGGTCTGAAGGGGCAGTTACCTCAAGGTTGTTTGCAAAACTATGCAAAGCCATGGCAGCCCAGGTTACACAAACTGAAAGTATAAGGGGCCTTAAACCTTGGTCATTCACAAGTGTTTCGTCCTAAAGTAGAGGCTAGAAGTCACAGATTTTCCTTCTTCTCCCATGGTGCAATTATAAGCATCTTTTCCACTCCTTCTTTTCAGGGTAATCCAGATGATCAGCCTCCGGACAGCACAGGGAAAGGATGCCACTTGAGGCTGATGTCAACATTCGCATATTTGTGCAAATCTGTCCTGGCATGCAAGCCTCTTACCAAACGCAAGGGTCACAGATTTATTTAAACACAAGGCTTAAATTTTGAAATACTGTTCTCAACTTAATAGCCAGAGGCAGAATTCAACAGCCTCTGCATGACTGTGACACACATCATCTCATCTCTGTATTCCACGTTCCCTACTCATTGCCCCTTATCTGGGAACCAGTCAGTTAAGTTCCAACAAGAAGTTCTGATTTATCTAACACCTGTTAGCAGGTGTCAAGCCCCAAAAAGAATTCAGCCCAGATTGGCAAGATCTTGGCCTTGGGCTTCACACATCTTGCACTCACAGGATTCCCAGCAGTTTGTGAGCACTCGTTCTGGAACTTGGACAGCAGATGAGATGGATTCAAAATGAGGTATTTTCTCAAAATCACTAAGGGGGCCACACAGCCAGCTAGATTCCAGAAGTCATTTGCAGCCTTGGAGTACCTCATCCGTGAACAGAGTCACCCATAGTAGTGAATGCTGGGCCAGCCCACAGAGTCCTATGTAACCTTGTCATGTCCCCAAGTGATACAGTGGTAGCACCTGGATCACGGGTTTGCTCTACTTTCTCTAGCCCCAGGCCCACCAGTGAGGCTTGTGTTCCCAGAAGTGAGACTCACGTCCGTGCGGATCGTGTGGCAGCCGCCGGAGGAGCCCAATGGCATCATTCTGGGTAAGGAAGCGGTCGTGATTAAAGAGATCATAGCTCAGAAGGAAATAGCAATTAGATTGATTTCATCTGTTTTTATGACATGTGAAAGAGGTTGGGAAAAAAAAAAAAACCCTGCCTGCCACAGCCCAGCATTTTCTATGCTAAGAAGTGAGGACCCTCTACTATTTCGTGAGCTTTGTGCTGAAGTTTCTTTGCAGACTGAAATTTACATTTCGTTACCCCAGAATTTCTTCCATTTGTTCATGGTTCGCAACAAAACCATCTGTAATTTGTCCTTCCTTCAGCTCCGAAATAACCAGGCTGTTTCTATGTGTATCCAGGAAACAGCAGGCTCATTTTTCACGGGAGCCAGAGACCTGGACTTTGCTCCCCAGAACCAGGAAGCATCCTCTGCTGCAGAGCCTTCACCTAATCTTTTTAAGAAGTTTCCAGAGTGCATTGTGTGCCCTGGGTCCCTGGGAAATTGTTTACTTTTAACATTTCACTTGGGGGGCCCCTCTGATAGCACTGATGAAAAGCCTTCATGTTTCGTAGTTCCCCAAAGGTAGCAAGTTTTATTTTAAAAAACATCATCAGTTCCCTTTTATATTTAGCCTTTCACCATGACAAATTCAGCGCCGCCCATATGCCTAACACCGTGTACATGGCGGGCAGTAAGGAGTGAATAAGATGGGCCTGTCCTCAGGATGCAAGTCACTCAGGTGCAACATGATAGGTGACATGAGATGACATGAGATGCCCCACAAGCAGGTCCCCAGTTTGGACCAAAGGCAGGAGCTGGATTTTGCAGGGAGGTGGCCTCCCAAGTCCTGGAGGAAGGAAAGGGAAGAGGGACATCCACTCAGCCAGATGGAATGCCTTGTGCCTGTCTGAGTATAGGCAGATCCAAGCTTCGAGATGTGGGCCTGGCCAGGCTGGGGACTACTGGGGATGGCCAGCTACACCACACAGGCAGTGCCCAGAGGCCCAGATGTGTGAATCGGGCATCAAAAGGCCAGGGCACCAGGCACGGTATACTCTCCAGACCCAGGCCAGCACTCTCATAGGATATTTCCCTAATCCAAACCTGCAGCAGACCCCCAAATGTGTTAGCTTGTGTGCTGGGTGGTTTACAGTAAGGTTATAAACCTGAGCTTATAGGTAGGCAGTAAAATTCACCACTTACACCTGTGCTTCTGACGTTAGGCTCCTAAGATTCGGTTTGAAAAAGGGTTTCATTTCATTAAAAAAAAAAAAAAAAAAATATATATATATATATATATATATATATATATATAAAGATTTTCTTTATTTATTCATGAGAGACACATACACAGAAAGAGAGAGAGAGAGAGAGAGAGGCAGAGAACACAGGCAGAGGGAGAAGCGGGCTCCATGCAGGGAGCCTGACATGGGACTCGATCCCAGGACTCCAGGATCCTGCCCTGGGCCGAAGGTGGTGCTAAACTGCTAAGCCACCCGGGCTGCCCCAAAATATATATTTTTTAAAAGATCTGTGCTGAGGCCAGTAGGGAGTCACCCAAGGACTTTGAGCAGCATTGTGACATACTCAGGTTTGCCTTTTAGATAATAACTAAACAGGCAGACATTTTTTGAGTTCTTGTTTCATGAAGATGGGAAGACAGGGCCAGCGGTGTCCCTAAGTTGTCTGCTTGCAAAGACTGTGGCCCTCCTTCATCTGACTTTTCCTGTGTGATTTCTGGAGTTGCTAGGTGGGGTATTTTGCATGAGTATGGTATTTCTGAATTGGGTGAGCTTCAGAACTGCAGGTTCTTGCTACTTTAAAATCACAATGGCCACCGAAGAAGCCGCTGCGGAAGTGTGATCTGTCTGGTTGAGACGGGATCACAGACACCTGTTGGGCCCTGCACCTTGTGCTCCAGGCCTGGGGTGGGAGATGGTCTGTGTAGCACGTGGCTAGGCCAGAGGTTTCCTGGGGTCCCTCAGCACCATACGCCAGCTGCTGTCTCTTCTGGACAGAGCAGGACTAAACATCTGATGATCCAGGAAGCATCACCAGCTTGCTGTGAGACAGGAAACATTTCTGGAGCACAAAATGTGAATTCCAACCTGTCCCAGGACCTGGAGTCTCCAAGAAGTAGGGTCTCCCTGGCCTGCTGAGGAGGGAGCACCCATCCCCACCCCAGGCCTGGTAGCTCCTGCTCCCACTGCTCCCTTCTCAGCCTCTGTCCTCTGCCCTCTGCCCCAGTACTGTGGCTGGTGCTCATTCTGTGCCCACCTCTGTGCTCACTGTAGCCATCTTGGGCTGATAGGAATCATTCTGACAGGAGGTCCCCACAGGAGATGGATGGGAGGCAAGTGAGCATTTCACATGTGTTTCTCTCTTACCATAGACAGATATGTGCTGATTTTGTAGCCATGGCTTTGAACTACTCATCCCGGGTCCTCCTTGCAAACATGGGGAGGTTCTGGCCTCAGCCAGTGCCAGCCCACTGTGCTTGCCTAGTCCCTTGTCCCTTCTGTGCCTTTAAAGTCACATTCAATGGCATCTCTACCCACAAGCTCCCTCCACACCCATCCCTGCCTGGTGGTGCCAACATCATCCCATGAGTCTCACTGTCCAAAAGTAAAATCTCATCACTTACTTTTAAGGGCATCTCTAATGTTTGTGCCTCTAATTGCAAAAAGCACCACAAACAGAGAATTCAGACCACAGTGGAATAGACTTTTGCATCATTTACACCTAGAGCCATAGAAAGTCTGGTAATACCCAGGAGAGACGGGCTAGTGGGCAAACACACACACTCATACGCTCCCATTAGGAGTTTGAACCAACACAACCATCCCGCAGAAGGATCTGGTGATGGCTGGGCAAGGTGAGCAGGCCTGCACTCTGCATGCCAGAGGCCCTTTCCGTCAAGTCTCAAACCTGGAGTTCTCTCACCTGTACCCAAGGAGAAGTGCACCAGGATGGTCCTGGCAGCATCACTCCTTGCTTGCCCAGCATCACAACAGGGCAAGCAAGGAGCCGGATACCTGCATGTCCATCAATCAGGCTACAAAAAGGTGTATCGTGGGCTCTTCACACAGCAGAAAACACAATAGCAGATAAAGTCAGGAACAAGATCTATATACATCAACATGAGTAAGCCTCACAAACATCCAATTGGGGGGAAAACAAGTTCCAGAGGAATATACACAGTGTGAGACTGCTCCTGTACACTTAACAACTCTATAAGCATTATTATCTGTCATTTCTGGGTCCGCGCATATAGTGAAAGTGTGAACTCGTGGACAGGAACTCAACCCGAATTGAGAAGGGAGGTTACCTCTGAGGAAGAGGATCCAGTGGGGCCACAGGACAGCTTCAACTTTGTCTCATCTTCTCTCTTATATGAAAAAAAAATCCAATTTGGCAAAATCTCAAGATTTCTTCACTTGGTGCAATGAATATTTGATATTTGATCTATATTATTCCCAGTATTTTCTGTATGTTTGAAAGATTTGTGATAAAAAAGGACTATCATAAAATAAAAATAACACATTCACTGTAAACTTCAAAAAAATAGAAAATTCAAACAAGTAACAGGATGACCCACAATTCCATCACCCCAAAATAACATTAATATGTTTTTTCTTCTAATCATTTTCCTAACGTTTTAATTATAAAATATATCCTACTTACAAAGGACTCACTTCATTCTAGCACATGTATGATGTAGAGGCAGTGAACTGCACGTGTCCCTGCTCCCCAATCTATGACAGAGAGCCTGCCAGTCCCCCCGAGAGGGTTTGGGTTTATCTCTCCTTTAGTTTTCTGGATGATTTTCCTAGAGTTAAATTTAACCCTTAAAGAATCTAATATTAATGCTGCACGTTTTTAGATTTCATATAAACTCCTTTCATGTGTTTTTCTGTGACTTTGCTCTTCTCTTCCCACATCATGAATCTTTCCTAAATAGACACCCTGGCTGTCCGTGTCCGCACACACCCGACCGGGATGTGTGCGGCACCTCTGGCATGTCTGCAGCACACGTGTCCTGGTGCTTGCCTCGTGGAGCACATGTGGAAGGGTTCTCTGGGCCACACCCGTGAATGGCCTCATTGGGCCATAGAGTTGGCATGCTTTCAACTTTGCACAATGACACCAGACCATTTTCCTGAGCAGTGATACCAATTTGTACTCCCACCAGCATGTGTGAGGATCCCCATGGCTCTGCACAGCTTTGCCAACACTCCATAGGCTCAGAATCTAAACTGCTTTGCCATTCTGGTGTCTCGTTGTGGTTTTATGTTGGATTTCCCCAGCAGCTTCCCCAGCCAGTCTGTCAGCTGCTCCCATCCCTGGGCTGCCCTGGGCTTCATCTCAACCTCTCTGTATTGTTATTCCTGTTTCCTTGTTAATCTCTACAATTTCTCTGCCTCACTTCCCAGTTCAATTGTGCATTTAGGTTTTCTTTTCTTGATACTTCTTAGTTTTGAATGACTTAATAGAAAGATGTTTTGGGACATCTGATTTACTGCATTACCAAAAGCAGACACTCTCTGTATACTTCAGTTACTATTTGGACTTCCACGGTACAGACGCATTCATCCTAATAACATAGCATTTAAATGCAAATACATTAAAATTGAAATTAAAAAAATACAGATCATCTCCCAAATTGTGCAATCAGAAATAACGATGTGACTGATGTGCTTAGAGGTGAATCTTCACAGCATTTCTCATGATCTTAGGATGCAGGCCCAGAAGCAGAATAACTGGGAGAAGGTGCTAGAACATTTCCAAGGTTCTTCATCTACATTTCACACTCTCCCTCCAGATACACTGTATCAGTCAGCACTCCTGATGTCCACATGGCTTCACCTTCACCAATGTCGACATTAATGCTTTGTTTTCTTTATCTTGGCCAGTTTGAGATTAAAAGCAGAATATTTGGGGGGGGGACATTTTAAAGTTTACTAGCCATAAGGGGCTTTTTTTGTTTTTTACTTTTGGGAATTTCCAGTTGATGTTCTGTACTCGTTTGCTGGGCTGACATAGAGAACCACAGAGCATGAGGCTTAAACAACAAGAATCTATTTCTGTCAACCCTGGAGGCTGGAAGTGCAAGATCCAGGTGTGGGCAGAGCCGGTGTCTCCTTGTCCTCCCTGTAGCCTCCCTCATGTAGCTGCCCCTCTATGCGTGTCTGTGTCCTGACCTCTTCTTACAAGGGCACCAGTCCCACTGGACCAGGACCCTAGTGACCTCATCTCACCTCAATACTCCCTGTAAATCCAGTCACACCCAGAGATGCTCAGAGCTAGAACTGTAACATGGGAACTTGGGGGGATACAGTTTAGCCCGTAACACATCCTTTGGCCATGTTTCTCTCAGAGACTTACCCCTTCCTTCCTGGCTCTCAGATCCATTGTACATTAGTGCCATCCAAGTACCAAGGGGCTAAGAGACCTGACCCCAAAGTCCAAGTCTGAGTTGGAGGTCTGGCTCCACTGTTTTAGTGCCATGACAAGGAGTCGGGACAACTTAGCCCAGTAAACACCAACTAACAGGATCATAAACAACATTCACAGTCACAGGTGTTGCATAAGTTCCCCCTGTTCATTTTGGCCACAGAAACTTTCATGTAGACTGCAAACGTGTCTTCTGGTCATCTGCCATTTCCACAGTGGGTGAAACAGGTGCTGTCACCTGCACACAGACCCCATAGGCCGGGCTCAGTGTACACCCAGCCTCTCAGGGCCACTGTAGCTCCCTCAGCTCCTCACTCTGAGTGGCAGCGCCTCTTCCCACCCCAGACTCGCGGCAGGACTGAGGCATGCAGGAGGGTCAACAGGGCTTGGCCTCTTCAGGTTGCAGAGGGTGAGACACAGTGAGAGGAAAGGCCCAACCTCACCATCTCTTGGGAGTTGATGCAACCAGCTGTTTTCAGGAAGCTTCTCTGACAGCCCCACGTGACATGATTCTCTATCCCCTGCATCCCCAGCCAGCATGCTCTACATGATAAGCTCATGAACCCTGAGGTGCTGGCTCTACTCTCCCCTATGTTGTACCATGCTCCGGACAGGCTGAGGGCAGTGTGGACAAAATTGCAGATGCAGTGTCCCAGCCTGGTTAATTTAGGAACATTACTAAGCCTCCCTGTGCCTCAGTTTCGCTATCTCTGAAATGGGAACAACACTCATACTCCCTTGTAGGGTTGAATGAGTTGTATGTCAGGACTTTACGAAAACACCCTCCATGTGGTAAGCGCTCAACAGATGTTCACTCAAGTGCATGGCTATTTAGTATTTCATCATGTCTTCTGGGCCAGCAAATTTCTCCTTGTCACCCAAAGCTTCGCCTGGTGCCAGCATCTAGCTGGCCCTCCCCAGCAGAGGTTTGCACAGATAAGACAAGGGAAAGAACCAGGAAAGGCAGGTTGGAGTCAGGTTATGAGATGCTCCTAGGGGACATTCAGAAGTTGGGAGTTTACCTGTAATCTCTGGTGGTGGGGTGAGGGGATCACTAAGAATCATAACCATTCAGGTAAGGAGAGGGTAACATTTAAATACCTAGAGCATTCCAACCATGGCGAAGCAGACAAAAAAGTAAAATAGTGCTATGTCTGCCCGTAATGCAGAAAAACACCACATCTGAGCATCTTCTGTTGTAATGGTAACAAATGTTGTCTGGGTAACCTGTCACCTGGATATTATTACAGCTGGCACACCAAATTGCAGATGCTGTAGGAAGGATGAGAAAACAGTTTCTAAAGATTCAGATCGGCGTTCGTGGGCGAGAAAGGGAAACGAGACTTGCTTCACACCCAGAGACCTTAAATCAATGCTCCCACTCGGGCAGCGCGGCCTTCCGAGTATATAAACACCTCTGCAGCCCATGCTTTTGTAATGTATATCAAAACATGTTCTTGCATTTCCAAAAAAAGATTAACAGCATGAAACACCACCAGGCGCCTATGGGGAAAAACACTTGCTTATTTGCGTAAATATTTTACTGTGGAGAGCTTTTAGCATTTAGAGCCTGCCTTTGGGGGATGCGGCGGCGGGAGCCACCTGAGCACAGCCACCCTCCCTCACTCCCTGACTACTCCGCACTCCCTTAAATGCTATGAAGCTAACGTGATGCATGTGCTCTTTAAACGCACATGGGTCTGCCCTGCCACACACACAGCCTCCTCCCACCTCCACCTGCCTACTGATGGCCTAACATTTACCTTTAGCTTATTACAGAAGGGTGTGCAAGGACTCTGCTGAGAATTAGGAGCACAAGTGAATATAATCCATGTTTGCAAATACATAATTTTGATCCACTGTTGCATTTGTCTGCCCCCAGCCCTCAAGCAGATAAGCTGTAAAGCCAACAAGCCACACAGTGCCTGGGCTGGGTGCTCCCAGGCCATTCTGCTGCTGGGCTCTCTGAACAAGTAGTGGGTGCTGGCAGGGCTGTCACCACTCACACCCACCGACGGGCTGCCGAGGGAGTCAGCAGCACCATGTCCCACTGAAGGCCTTGGCTTCGCGCCCCTGAGCATCAGGCCCTAGGGACATGCCACTGAACAGGCGACTCTCAGACTGGTGCCTTTCGCTTGCCCCAGGAAGCACGCAACCTGGGAGAGGCCAGCAACCACCTAACACATTATATGCAGCTCCCCCAAAGGGCTCTGGGTGTCTGTCTACAGTCACCCCATCTGACTGAGGCAGCTGAGACCACCCTCCAAGGAGGCTCCCAGAAACAGCAGCATCTTAGAACCTCTTTCTGCATCTGCTGCAGCTGAAGGTTCTAGAACTTGTCTTGAGCTTGAAACACATGCCCTTTCCTGATTCTGATTTTCTAGATGCACATTGTCTTTTCTATCTTCTGGGCATGTTCAGAGACAACATAAGCTTCTCTCACACCATAGTTTCAATCTTAGCCTTGGATCACTGTGGCTCGTACTTGGCCTTGACCCTCTGAATGTCTGTATTATCATAATTCACCCATAACCTTACAAATCAGACTTCACTCGGGCCATGTTTTCCTCCTGCAATTGATTCAGCTTGTACATTCTTTCCTAACACCCAGCACAGCCTTCTGCCCTTGCATTGCTGACATCCAGCATGCTAATGTTTCTGATCTTGCTCTAACTGTAATTACATAACTAGCCTTTTCCATCAAAATCCTGTTCTTCCTCAACATTCTCTCGTTATTCTCCACAAATGCAAGAATGGGTTCTCAGCTGCTCCCTTTTGCCACTTATGTACAGGAAGAGGCTCTCTTCTACTGTGCATTGAGTCTAGGACGTGGTAAGGATGTGTCAGGTGCCAGTCTTCACATTCTCCAGGCCACAGAATGGGAACTGGAGATTATCACCCTGATTTTAAGGCAAATAAGAGGAAGGTACAAATATAACCCACAGGCTGGGGGGTTTTCTCCCAGTGGCTTGTATGGGAGCTGGAGCAGAGGCAGAGATGATGAGCCAGGTTTCCTGCAGTTGCACACAGATGACACTGTGCCTCGCTGTCCCATGCGTTGCTTTGGCGTGGCTGTAGGAAGTGGGCCTCGTTGTCTTCATGCTTCGGTGGTGGAGGAGCCCAAGGAAGTCCTGCTGCAAACACGCCCCTTCCCACCCAGTGCTAAGGTGGAATATTACACAGGCATTGGAACCCACATTTCTGAAGAAAAAGAATTAGCTTTAGAGATGTGGTGAGAAGACACGAATGAAAGGCCTGCATTTGGAGTAAAATCAGTTCTGTTTCAAGTTCATATGCATGGAAAAATGATGATCACAAACAGTCGCTAAGATAGTAACAGGGACTTCTGGGCAGTGAGGTCCAGAGTCACCTTGTGGCAGATACTGTGTGCGTGGTCAGCCCTTGGGGCCCCGGCACCCCCTACCCCATGGCCAATCCCGCAGTGTCTGAGGGGCCAGCAGTGCGCTGTGCCCAAAGGTGCCCTCTGCCCTGGGGCCAGGCCTCTGGAGGAGTGACAGCCCCCATGACTGCTGGGGGCTCGAGGGATGACAGAGGGGGCCTGGCAGAACAACTGCTTCATTGCACCCTCTGTGAGCTTCCTCTGTTTCCTGGGCTCACCTCCTGAGAAAACTCTTGGCTCTGGGCTGTCTTGGAGCTGACTGGGTCCCTCAGGCAGCAACATCCACAGAACAGAAAGTATCTAGTGTGGGCAGAGCTCCCAGGGGCATCTGCTCCTGCTCAGTCGGCTCCATATTCATCTCCTGGCCGGCTTGGCCAACGATGACCCATGGCAGCCTGTGGAATGGGACATTCAGAGGGTCCTGGGCCTCGTGTCACTGGCCATCCTGGCACACACTCTACCCTCCTTGGTGCTTTGGCTTCAGACGGCAGAGGGCTCTGGCATTGCACAAGGATTGGGGCTGCCCCTCACAGGTTGTTGTGCTCGCCCCAGACCTAGCAGCAGCTCTGACTCCAGGCTCTGCTGCAGGGGACTTGCACCCACTGCCCTGACCTTACTCCCAATGCAGGCACTGCCAGGCTCTTGCAGACAGCCCTAGATTTGCTGTCTGCTTTCCGAAACAACTCCTCCTCGACCCCTTGGCTGTGCCTCTAGCTGTTGCTAAAAGCCTTGCAGTCTCTCCCAGTCCCTCACGATCACCTTGCAAATATCCTAGAGTGATCAGTGTATTTCCCAACTGTCTCTCTTTTCTTTGAATCATCAGGATTCTGCCATTTAAGAGCAGGAGGGAGCTGCAGGAAGCAGCAGGCCTCCTGGGCAGAATGGGGCTCTCACTCTGGAGACCCGGCCCTGTCCTCTGCTCACTGGCTTCCCGCCTGGCCCTCAGGAGTAAAGTGGGCCACTAATATGGGACCTATGTCTTGTGCCTGAAATGCAGAGGTGCTAGTGAGTGGGGGCTAGTTGTTTTCTTTATTCATGGTGTAGGGGTGAGAGCTTCTCCCTCTTCCCTTCTGGGTTCTACAGCTGGTCCGAGACTTAATTTTGGAGTAAAACAGATGAACAGGAGGAAAACAAATTTAATTTTGTATGTACAGGAGCCCCAAAGACAAGAAGCTTGAAAGTGACCAAAACAGGCTGTTTTTAATGCCTCTGAGTCAAAGAAACAGTGAATTTGAGAAGAATTGATAAGACAAGGGGTTTGGGCTCAGGGTGGTAAATAGGGAGCTACCAAGGTTTATGGAGCCACCCAGCCCTAAACTGCCCATGGCTGCTGGTGACGCTGCCTCTCTTCCTCCCAAAGCAGCAAAGGCACCTTTTCCCCGGGGTGGGGGTGGAGGCAGAGGAGGCTCTGAGTGTCCTTCTGGCACTGGCCATTTCTTAAGTAAGTTTAATCCAAAATAATCAATATGTAAAAATGGCATATCTGGGGGCAGCCTAAGCTACTCTACTTTGGTGGCTAGAAATGAGAAGCTGAGATCACATTGGGGTTGGAAGTGAAGCCTGGCTTAGGACCTCCCAGTACCCTAGGTGTTGAGTGCGGAGTCAGGGCCTGCCGGCTACAGGCACAAGCAGTCTTGGGCTCCAGGAGACCTGGGAAGTCTCCCCAAGACGAGCACATGGATGGCTAGGTTCCTGCCCACTACAGATGCTGAGAAAGTGTGTGCGAGCAGGTGGTTTCTGCTTCTCCTTGTTCTCTTAGATGTATAGGCACATGTTCCTACCCCATGAAGACAAAACCTGTTCAGCTCTCCCAACCCAGAAATCCAGCATGTACACAGACAAAGCCCAAGCCCCTGAGGTCAGGTGTATGAACATTAGCCTGCTTGTAGTACAAAGTTGATTTCTGTTTCTTTGAGGGGGGTTGGTATCTCTTCATCACCAGGAACGATACTCAGGTGGCTGAACTCACAGGACCGGGTCACACCTCATCCTTGAGGTTTTAAAAATATTATGTTTGCTCGTGTTCTTATATGTGACATCTGTGTCTGCCAGTGTGGCCTCTGCCCTTGATTGCAAAGTTCAGTTTGTCTTTGCAAAGTAGCTCCTTATTTCCTTTCTCTAGTGTAGGAATATGCATGTGTTAATGACATTGGTTAGTTGCTCTTTGTTCTGGGCACAGACTGACTCTCCTCCAAGCATTCAGCTGGAAGAAGGGGTCGCCACCAAGAGCCCTGGCAGACCACAGTCCTCTATGAGGCTTGCTTCAGCCTCTGTGTATGAAGGGCAACCCCACCGGGGCAGCACTGCCTTGGGACAGCGGCTGGCTTCCACCCAAGCTCTGATCCATCCTGTGCACCGCTTTAAATTTGCTGAAGGGGCATCGCTATTCATCCATGGTCCCACTGCAAATCCTGATAACATAAAAATAATAACACAACTCATAACAGCCTGAGGGGGACATACTGAGGTCAGAGATGCTTTAAGAAGATTGATTTACATAACTTTCATAGCAGCAGGTGAGTGTCAGAGATTAAGTTCAGAGTTAATAGCTCAGATAACAGAGTTAGGAATGTATTCAAGAGTTAAAAGTACAGACCAGAAGAGAAATAAAAGCAATACTATAACCAATCAATAGTGTGTGACTGACGAGCCAGAGGAGAAAACACACTGACCTCACCTCCATGCCCAGGGAGGAGTCCATGGGGCTGTAGGAAGAATGAGGGATTGAGTACCTTGCCAACATCATGACCATCAGGGACCAGTATGTCATGACGCTCAGGCATGAATATTAGAAGAACCACAGGCAGATGATAAGACTTGAGAAGGGCCAGACATCTGACAGAGCAAATGCTGTCCCAGAGACACTGCTGGAGAGCCCAGCTCAGGGCAGAATGCACGCTATGCCACCATGTGCTCAGACAAGGATGGAGCCTCTTCACGGATGCCTTAGCACCTCTGCACGGTCTGATTCTCACCAGAAAGATGCACATTAAGCCAGCAGAGGGGATCTGGCAATCTGGGGCCTGGGAGGGAAGAGATCTCTTTAAACTACTTCCTTACAGTCTTGTGTTATTTGTGAGCCATGCGAGTATAATACAATTCAAAGAGTAATGACAAAACATTGCAATATAACATTTTAATGCCTTCATTAAAAAAAAGGCAGCTTAAAGCTAGGAGTTCTCCAAGATGAATGTTAATTCCAGGACAAGAGACCCCGTTCGTTCCAGCCAGAAGGCAGCTGGCCAGAGATGGGGGCCCTAGAAGCACGGTACCAGCCTCAGGACACTGCAGAGTATGCAGCACACAGCAAACAAGATAGGCTTGGTGGGGCTGGGGTGTCCCTCCCACGTCTAGGTACCTGTCCCCAGCTCCTAAGGGGCTGTCTGGGTCAAGCTCCATGTCTGTCTGGGTCTCGTCCCTAGGCTGCTGCTGCCTGGTGTTCACCCCTCTGTTCCAGAGCAGTCAGACAGGCTGGGTGAGGACCAGAGGCCCTAAGGATGAAATTCCCTGGAGGCTGCATCACAGAGGACGTCCAGAGCAGCAGGCAGAGGGACTGGAGGGGAACCCTGAGTCCTGCAGCCGCAGAGACTGGTGGAGAACTACCTCTGGTCCTTTTTGTAGTCATGTTACAGAGTGAGTGTGTGTGAGTGTGCATGAGTGTGCATGAGCACTCAGCCTGCGCTGGGGCCCTGTGAACCTCCCCTCCGTGGCAGGCTGGCGGCACCCCAATCCACACGAAGCCCCTCCTGCTGCCCCCTCACACAGCCTCATACAGCCTCATGTCCAGTCACACAGCAGAGACTTCCTGGAGCCTGGATCGCAGCCCAGGCAGGTGTGCTTCCAAAGCATGTGCTCATCACATCACAGAATGCTGTTCTCCCTCAGAAATACGCTCGTGTGGTGCAGGCACTTGAGATGTGTGGTCTCGAGTATCCAGCATCTGGCAAGGGGACTCTCCCTTTGTTGGAAGATTGGAGTGGATGTTTTCTCCCTGTGGGAAGAGGATGACTCAGTAGAAAGTGAGACAGACAAGGGGCTCCTGTCCCGGCTCTGCTGGTTACTTGCCTTGTGACCTCAGGCAGACCACTTACCCTCTCTGAGCTGTAGAGCTTCATGGCCAAGGAAGGATGCATAGGCTACCTGTCCCGGCCATGGTGAGGGCTTAGAGGGGTAAGGACTGCCAGGAGGTCAGCAGGAGAGTCCCATGTGTGGCTGCAGTGACCATGGTGCCCTCACCCTCAGGAGGCCAGGTGCCCTAGAGTCTCAGAAGATTTGGGACAAGGTTCCTGTAGCACCCAAACCCCAGGCATCCCACCTACAACTGGGTAAGGGAAAGAAAGGTGGGAGGAGAGTACAGAGAAGGATGGCCTGGCTTCTCTATGCTGCTGGTCATCAGTCACTGAATGGAAAAGGACAGGCGTCTAGCAGGACACCCTGGCCAGAGGCTGGAGGCCAGACGGACCACCCCTGGTAGCCGGGAGACAGCTGGTTGTCACGGCGAGAAGAGGCCATGAGAGGCAGAGTAGCATCTGTAACAGCCATCTGAGCCAAGCTCAGAGTCCTGCAAACACCAGGCCTGTGAATGGCCGTCACCGTGGACAGGGCAGGGTGTGTTGTACCCCCAGTCTATGTACTGATGATGGGGACCAGCAGTGGTCAGGGGTTTAATGCTGGGCGCACTCCACACCTGATCGCGTGGCCTCACATATGGCTGGCCAGGCTCCCTATGTGGCTGGACACATGACAAAGTGCAGCAGCTGGGAAGATGCCAGTAGCTCGGCAGGACGGAGCCGAAGACGGTTCAAGAAGGAAGACAAAGGAGCAGGACTGTCTCACCCGGAGAAGCAGGCAGGCAATGTGGAATTACTGAGGCCTTGTCGCTGGGCGGCCGTCCACCCCCAGGAGGCCAGCGAAGGCAGAGCGGGTGGAGGACAGAGTTCCGCTCTGCTAGCCTGCCCCTCCCGCCCCCTGCCCCGGGAGGTCTTTGTTTAACTTGAGCATGGTGGCTGTCATCGATGTTTGTGGATGCCACCACACCCCGCCAGTTCTGGTTTTAATCAGCGCAGGAGCACAGCTGTCTGCGCCCACAAGGAGGCCGCGCGTGCTGGGTCCCGGGCTGGGGCTGACAGTTGGCACTGCCTCTTCAGATGCGGGAGCAGCCTGGTTGGGAGGCTCGGTCATTAATAATGTCTGATCAACCATAATCCCTTGATAATCAAGGAACTTCAGGAGCTGTTCGGAGCCGTTCGGAGCTGTGGGAGCCCCCCTGAACTGATTGCACACACCCTGCTGCCTCCTTCGCGGGAGGGAGACTGTTTGCAGGGGAGCCCCCAGCTCGGGGACCACACTGGGGCTTCCTGGGGGGTGGGTGCACAAGAGGGGCCAGCAGCAGGAAACAGAGCCACCCCAGCACCAGCTCCTGCTCCCAAGGCTGGGACCCATGGGCAAACGGGAAGGATAACCCAGAGGAAGGGCAAGTAACCATGTGAGAAGGACACACTTGAGGGAACATTCTAGGAGGAGGCACTGCCCTTGGCCCTGGGAGGGGAAGGGCGGGTGGTGGGAGGGGTGAGAAGGAACAGAAATGGCAGGGAGCACTGGGCCTGCCCCTCGGGAGCGTGGCTAGTTCCCGTCACATTCTCTGGGCTCCTGCAGCCACGGGGAAGGTGAAACTGTTCCCACCCCTCGTTGGTGGGAAAGATGAAGGAGAAGGAGGGTCATGGGGGCCCAGCACTCAGAGGCTCCGTCTGTCACCGCGGCTCTGCCGTCCATCCCAGATGCTGGCTGAGAAGGAAGGAAGTAGGAGAAACAAAGCAGAGTGATGGTGGGGGTGGCGGGGATGCGGGATCTGTGCTGGGGGCCGGGGACATGGCTGATGCGTGGCCCTCCTGCCCCCCGCAGGGTACCAGATCGCCTACCGCCTGGCCAGCAGCAGCCCCAACACATTCACCACGGTGGAGGTGGGCGCCACGGTGAGGCAGTTCACGGCCACCGAGCTGGCCCCGGAGTCAGCGTACGTCTTCAGGCTATCGGCCAAGACGAGGCAGGGCTGGGGAGAGCCGCTGGAGGCCACCGTCATCACCACTGAGAAGAGAGGTAAGACCCCAGGCCTAAGTCCGCTGTCATGGTGCTACAGGGAGGAGAGTGGGCCTGAGTGGGAGCCTGGAGGTTGCTGGGTCAGGCCCTGGGTGGCCACACCTGCAGCCGGGCACATTACCATGTCTACACAACCCAGCATCTACCAGACAGGCACGAACATCCCAGGTTTAAAGATGGAGACGTGGCTCAGAGAGGTTGTGTGACTGGCCCAGGGTTGCTCCGAGTCACCGTGCTTAAGGGCAGCTGCCTGAAGCCAGGCACTTGATCTCTGATGTTCAAAACCACGTGCCTAGCTGAGTGGATGCTCAATAAATATATTTTGTATTGAGCAGCCCTAGGGAGTTCTGTCCTCATGGACGCCTCTTCTGTTCCAAGCCCTGGCGAGGTACATTGGCTTGGTACCTCTTCACCAAAGCCTGAGGAAGAAAGTGCTGTGAGCCCAATTCTACGGAAGAGAAAGGGGAGCCCGGACAGATTGGTCATTTGCCCAGGACACAGCTGTGAGGCAGTGATGAGGACACCCTCCATAGGCTACCAGGCCACTTCTTACCACAGAAATCTGCGGGTTCCCATTTCAGTGAGCCCCTGACATTCCCTGGAGCCTCGCTCTGCAATCTGTCTTGGCAGGCCCCCTCTCCAAGCCCACTGCTACGAGGCCTTGGGGGCCTTGGGGGCCTCGTACACAAGCAGCTCTGGCTGCCACTGCAGGTTCTGAGGTCAGGGCCAACCCCAGCAGTCTCAGGAAAGAGTATGACAGGAAGGCCCTTGCACACATGGGTATGTTCAGAGAGATGACCTACCCTACTCCCATCTAGGAGTCCCCAAGCACCAGGCTCTGGAGCTGTGTGACCCTAGGCAAGGCCCTTCCCCTCTCTGTGCCCTGACGACCACCTGGTGACCTCTTAGCAAACACTTGGGTCAGTGCAGGGCCCCCGAGGGCCAGCATGACCATCAGACCTCCAGCCCAGAGCCGGCGCGATGTCCATGCTCAGAGTAGGAGCCAGTATCACTGCTGCCTGCATCATCACTTTATGACAAGATCTAGAGCAGTCTATCTAAGGGACACATGAGCTGACCCCAGGGTGCCTGAATAACAATCTGAAAGGCCAATCCAAAATCTACAAAAGGTAGAAGGCAAAGGAGGCTGGCATGCACTGAGCCCTCACCACATTCTGGTACCTTCCAGGCATTGCAGCCCACTCCTCTGTCTAATTCCCACACAAGCAGGTCAAATGGGTGGGGAAACTGATGCCCCACAAGGTGCAAGAGCCTGCTGAGGTCCAGCTCGGTGGCCACACTGGGTAGAATGTCTGGCTGCCCAGGAATGAGCTGCTTGGCCCAGGCACACAGCTGACCCTCCTGATGGCCAACGGGGGGCGGGGGGGACGCTGTCATCACCTATCTGTGGCTTCGAATCTTCCAAGGACTCCATGCCTTCCAGGGGAAGGCCAAACCCTTCAGCCTGCTGTGAGTCCCCAAACCCCAAACCTCTGAGCCCCAGGTGGCGGAGGAGGACAATGCCCACCCCGGAGCTGCCCAGCGGCACCAAATGCGTAGCCCTTCCTCCGTTGGCTACCGTTACCTCTGTTGTTAACTGGAGGATGGAAGGCTTGGAGTCACCAGAGATGCCAAAGTGTGAAGCAGATGGGGAGACAGCCATGCACACTCAGGCCCCTGACCACCAACACACAATGCTGTCTGGCCCATGGTCCCAGCACAGGGGCCCTGGACAGAGGACACTGGTGCCAGGACTACCCCCTCCTGCAGTGGTGGCCAGGGTCCTCGGGCTCCTCCTTGTCCGGGACGTGGTCGGGGTCAGCAGCCAGGGCTGAGAGAGCAGCTAGGGCCTTGAGTGCCTCTCCCAAAGACTCTTGCCTTCTTCCTCAATGGTGATGAAGTCCCATAGGGAAATCTAGCACTTTCTGAGGCACTGGGAAAAGACACAGGTTTGCTAAAGATTTGAGGTGACTTAAATCCAAGTGGAAGCATTAACAAGTGCCCTCCAAGAGGCACCCTGGTCCACAGCAGGGCTGCTGCTGCTGGGGCTAGCGGACACATGCCCACACCCAGCCCACGCCCTGACCACCTGTTCCACCTGCCTTGGGCCCATAGAGTTTAGGGGATTTGGGCCAGGGCTTGCAGACCACCCCCAGCAGGACTTCCCCAATTGCCATGATGCCCAGGAGCGTGGTCCTTGCAGCTGGCAAGGGGCCATAGGGCTGTCACGCAGGCCGAGGAGGGACAGGACAGCCCAAGCATGTGCTCCCAGAGGAGCCTTGACCACAGAAGGCGGAAAAGCTCCTCCCGCCCGTCACCGCAGGCTGGCAACCAGTTGCTGCTTTATTACCCGCCACACATTTTCAACAGGATCAATAATCTTCATGATAAACAATTAAACAATTATTCCTCCCTCTGTGGAGTTTCCCTGTTGAAATCGATGGGGCGAGGAGACGCACCACAGTAATGATCCATGCTCAGGGGCCTGGTCCCAGCCGCCTGCGCTCCCAGTCACCAGCGCTGTAGGCACAGAGCAGTGGCGACAGCCCCTGGAGGAGCTGAGCGGGACACTGTGGGTGTTCAGGCTCCAGTTGGCTTCTGGGGAGAGGAAGTCAGTCTGACAGATGCGCTGAGCCTGTGATCAGAGGGAAAGTCCGCAGGAGAGCCCAGGTGTCCTCAGTGACGCCCGCAGGGACGTGTGGCCGTCCAGGAGCATGTGTGGGCTCACCCTCTTGTCTGTCTGCCTGTCTCTGCAAGAGCAGCACTCGGGGAGCAAGCCAGAGTGTCCAGTCCAATCCAGGCTGGGTGAGTCCCAGTGAGAGAGCCGCAGGTGCCCGGGCATCGGCTCCGTATGGTCTGAGCTCGTGCGCAGCTGGCAGTCCCCATGCTGGATCTCATGTGGAGCAGCAGCCCCTCACCTGTCTCTGGTCTGTTCTCTTCTGGTTGCAGAGCGACCAGCACCCCCCCGGGAGCTCCTGGTGCCCCAGGCAGAAGTGACTGCGCGCAGCCTCCGGCTCCAGTGGGTCCCGGGCAGCGACGGGGCCTCCCCCATTCGCTACTTCACGGTGCAGGTGCGAGAGCTGCCCCGCGGAGAGTGGCAGACCTACTCCTCATCCATCAGCCACGAGGCCACAGCCTGTGCTGTCGAAAGGTACCCAGAGCCAGGCGGATATGCCCCGGGGAATGGGCCCTGCCACTCCTGCCCAGGACTGGGGAGGCTGACCGCTCACATCTCTCTAGTGCCAGGGACCAGGATTGCCACATCCTGGAGCCTGCTCAGGCCCCTCCCCCGGGTCTGTCCTTCCAGGCATGCCCTGGGCAGGCGGCTTGCACAGATGACGGGGACAGTGAGGCTGGACATGTAGGCTCCATCACCCTATCCCCTAAGAGGCAGATGTGGAGGAGGGGAGGTGTGGGGAAGGGGTGTCATGGGCTGAGAGGGTTGCACCTTCTCTTGTGCTCTCTCTTTTAGTCAACAAGGCAGATAATTCCCCCTCCTGCTGTCATCCACTATGATGGCCGGTCAGGGACATGGGAGGGGCATCCCCACTGCACCATGAGAACCCAGCATTTATCCAGTTACTGAGTGAGCCACCAGGCAAAGGCAGAGGGGAGTGATGCTGACCACCACAGCTGAGCTCTTGGCACCCACTGTCTTATTGAGGCCCCTTCTCATTCCCCACCCCGCTCTACAATGAAGGACAAGGGCACCCCCTTGTATGGTAAGAGACTAGGGCACCCCCCTCTGCAGTGAGGGATGAGGGCACCCCCTCTATGGTGAGGGAAGAGGGCAACCTCTTTTACAGTGAGGGATGAGGACACCACATCTACAGTGGGACACCAGAGCACCCCCTCTATAGTTAGAGATCAGGGCACTGCCGTTTATGCTGGGGGACGAGGGCACCCCCTCTACAGTGGGAAACCAGGGCAACCCTTCTATGCTGGGCGACAAGGCCACCCCCTCTACAGTGAGGGACCAGGGCACCCCCTCTATGGTGGGAGTCTATGGCAACCTCCTCTATAGTTAGAGACTAGGACACCACCCTCAATGCTGGGGGATGAGGGTACACCCCTCTGCAATGGGAGACCAGGCACCTCCTCTATGCTGGGGGACAAGGGCTATATAACCATCTAGGTGAGAGTTCTCAGAAGTGACCTCAGGCCCTGCATCCCTCCCTGGGGGGCCCGGGCTGTGCAGGTTCACAGCACCTACAGAAGCCCCCTGGGTCTGAACGGTGGGCAGGCCTGTCCATGGAGCTGGCAGGGCGTCTTTCCTGTCCTCCTTCTCTGGCCCTGACTTGGGTCACTTTCCATGAAGCTCACATCAGGCTGTGAGGGGGCCACTGAGGAGTGAGTCCCACTGGCTCCGAGGGTTCCAGGACCCTGGCCAGTAGCTCCCATGGGGAGGGTGGAGGAGGCCAAGACCCCACTTCCCAGGCTGCCAGCGTTCCTCTCACCTTTCAGACAGAACACATACTCATTGCCCCCCAACCTGGGCACCATGCTGGGAAATCTCACACACATTTCTCATTGACCCTGCATGATGGCCCAGTGGGGTACATCATCATCCCCATTCTGCAGAGGAGAGCTGAGGGTCAGAAGGGTCACACTCACTGCAGCCCCAGCATCTCCTGACCCTCCTCCTTTGCAAGGCCACCTGGCTCTGCTTCTGCACTCTGCTGAACCTGAGCAGAAGGGGGGTTGTGGAGCAGCTGGGGTGGCAGGGATCGGGGGGCTCCTGCAGCAGCCTGCATCCTCAGGCATCCCCACTCCCACCCTGGGCACAGTTCAAGCTGTGAGGGAGGGGTGAGGGCTGGCTGCTGCGTGGCTCTGTCACTGCGTCTGACACGTGGCAACAGCAAGGTTTATAGAGAAAAGGAGCTCCACGTAAGCATGTGACTGAGGTGACGCGTGATGCACAGGTGGGTTGTCACACTGGGGCATCATGGGATGGGAGACTATCCAGGCTCAGGTTGGTTTCCAGCCACCTGCCATGTGGTGGTCTTAGGCAGCTCCTTGGCACTCACCTTCGGGGTTGTGGCACCATTTGGAGGCCGTGCGGTGCCTGGTGGCACCAGGCCCAGGACAGTGGCGGTCCCCCTACACTGCCCACCCGGGAGGCACGGCTACGTGTCCAGCGTTCACCTTCATAGCACATCCGCGGGTGGGGCGGCCCCAAGCAGATCGCTTGGATCTCCCAGCATCTCCATCGCGGCTCCCAGACCTAATGCCCAGGTTGTGCCTTCAGAGAGGGTGACAGTCCAAGAAGGAAGGCAGCTCATCAGCTTACAGCTCCAGCTGCTCGGGGCCCAAATCTGCTCGGTGCACAGTGACCCCCTCCATCACAGCTCCTCTGAGTGGAGGGCGAAAGGTCCCAAGCACAGGTACTCTTTCCAGAAGGGCTGGAGGCACTGTCTGGCTCCCCACTAGAAGGGGCCACAGTAGCTCAGATGTGTGCAGTGGAGAGTGAGTTGACCTTTAGAAAACTGGTTACGGTTACATCTTTTATTTCACTCTTCAGCAGAGAAGAGGACTGGATGCTCACCTCTATACCCTGGTCTGGGAACTCAGGGCATTAAAGCTCCCACGGGCTCTTCCCACCGTGGTTACTGTGATTGTCACTATCATTACCGCTGCCACCCCAATGCTAGACAGCCTCTCCTCTTCAGCAGTTTCTGCGTGCTGCCCTATATGTTGTCGGCAGCAGGCCTGCAGACATACAGACCTTGCACACGAGGAGGTAGAGGTGTAGACATCCTAAGTCCTGAGCGTGCTCCCCCGGGGGGCAGCCAGAGGCCCTCAGGGTCCCCAGCTCTGGGGACATTTGCTTGGCCCATAGCCCAAAGCCTCACAGCCACAGACCACCCAGCTAACTTACACACTGGCTGGTGAGGAATCGGTTGCTGTCACCTAGGCAGCAAGCCCTCACCACCTGTCTGCCCATCAGTGGCCGTGGGGCTGGGGAAAGTCCATGTTAGCTTGTGAAGCCTCATTCCCTCATCTGTGGAAGACAGAGATGGAGGGGTGACCCTGTTGGTCCTCTCAGCTCTGTGAGCCCAAGGTTTGCCTCCATTCCTGATGGCAATGACCCAGCTGCCATCTCAGAAGGCAATCCCAAGTAGTCCCACTCTTCCCACTCAGATCCTACCAGCATCCCACTTCCCCTCTGAACGACAGCCACACAACCTGGGAGACTCAGCTCTCAGCAACTTGCACCACCCCCTCCAGAGCCCCGAGTCCCCCCAGGAGGCCCTGAGGGTCAGGGGGTATGGCCAAGAGTGACCAGATGGCTTCATAAACCACACTCCGTTGCACTGGGTGCGTAGCTTCATTAGAATGTGCTTATGGATAAAAAAATAGCATCACTCCTTTGTGTAACCATCTGAAAGAAAGGAGAAAAACAAAATCCAGTGGCCTTTTCTATCGTGGGGCCTCCTAAAAGCAAACAGACCAATGGAGTGCAGGGGACTTCACGTTGGAAAGGAGGGGCCCATGCCTCCCGGCAGACCGTTTGATTTGGTGTGGGAGAAGCTGTGGTGGGTCCCCTCCAGGGCCCCCTCTGGCCACCAGCAGGAACACATCACGTTCCAGGAAAGCAGAGCTTTGCACATTGCCACAGCATGACCTCCTTCCCACTCCGATAGCCGCAGAGCTGCTCTCTCCTTCTTTTTCTCTATGTGTTTTTTTTTTTTTTCACAATTTACTTTTGCCAGTTTCATGAAGTCTGCTAATGACCAGAAAGCATGAAAGTTTAAACAAAAGTTCAAAGCAAAAAGTTTAACAATCTGCATCGAGCTGCTGTCCCCACATCTAGTGGGTGTGGGGACAGGAGGGGAGGCGCCGGATTGAGGGACATAGCCGGGCAGCATCCGTTCCTAGTGGGAATGCGTACAGTTGAGGAGGAGGTGGCCTGTGAGCCCAGAGCCACATGGACATTCTGGGTGTCACTAGGATGGCAACAGCGGCAGTGTGAGCTCAGGCGATGGTCCTGTACCCACTGATAGCAGGTCCTGCCATTCCTCTGAGCATCCCCGGGGAACACTATGAACGCAACCACGGGGGCAGAAGGGGATTACATGTGGAACAAGAGGGATTCCGTTCAAGCCAGGATGCTGGCCCCGTCTCCATTGGGAGACGGCCAGTTCTTTCTTTTCTTCTTCTGTGTCATCTTTAAAAATGAAGTCATGTGAAAAGCAGGTAAATTTGGCCAAGGATATTATGCATGGTTCTATATTCTTTGCTCTTTGTGATGCAAATCTTGAGTTCTTAATAGATGTTTTCAGTACCTTAAAGGTGAATAAATCAATACATAAAGGCAGTGGTAGGTAGCCTCCAAAATGATCTGGACTCCTGCTTTATTATTATAACCAAACCAGGCGAATGAATCTAGGCAGCTCCTTCTGTTTATGAGACTCTGCCTCTGGCTCCATGGGAGGCACAGGGACTGGAAGCCGCATCCGCACCACCCCCAGCCAAGTACTTTGGCCATGGAGCTAAACACAGGCAAGAGGGTAGCAATGGCACACAGGTCAAGCACGAGCTTGCTTTCTAATTGTGCTTCTTTCCTGCGAGCTTGGACAGTGAGGTTCCATGCCACCCAAATCTGTTCATTTCCTCAGTTTGGGATGGCTAGAATTTAGATAAAGGTGTTACTTCAAATGTTTACCTAAATCCAGCCGGTGTCCAAGTTCAGACGGCAGAAAATTGGCAGGCAAGGGATGCTAGATGCAAAGAGGCCAAGGGAGTCTGCACATGGCAGGTGTGTCTGGGGACAGTTCCCTTTGGGAACGTGAGAAAGAAGAGATGATGCTTAAGAATTGCTAACTGTGTGCCTAGATCCATCATGCTCCATAGAAGGTCATGTCATGTGACTGTCACAGCAGCTCTGGGATCCTCAGAGAAGGTCACTGACTGGCCCAGGCTGGGGGGTGGCAGGACCAAACTCTGAATTCTGGTTGGGCCGACCCTGAGATAGGCCTGGGCAAGTGAATAGGGAGCTTACAGGTGTTGAAGGGTGTTGAGGGAGGGCGTCCAGGATGATTTGTGCCTTTCCTCAGGGGTCATCAGCCCTGAAGTGCTGCTCTGCTCCAGGGGGGAGCATGACAGGAGCACAGGGGGTAGACCGGTGGTCCGAAGGCCCAGCTATGCAGGGATGAGGAGGAGGGGTGGGATGAGCTTGCAGGGTATGCAAGCTGTTGTCACTTCTCATCAGGCTCCCTTCACAGCTGCTGAGTCTCTCGGGGCCTGTTTTTAGGGCACCTGGCGGGCTTCCTACCCAGAGGCGAGGGTAAGCCCCTGCTCCTGAGCCCCCTGGTATGCCCTGCGGCTCCCCAGAAGGCCAATGGTTCTGTGAATGGCACAAGCCCAAGAAACAGGCCCAACGCTGGGAACCCTGCTTCCTGCTCTCCAGCACCCTCCCCTTGACCTCAGACCAGGCTGACTCTTCCAGCCACCTGACAGGCATGTGCTGCACCCCTGCTCTGTGCCCCAGGTGGGAAAGGAGGGCTTGGCACCAGCCTCAGACTCCGAGAGCTTTCGACAACAGTGAGGTACTAATGATGAAGGATCACTGACATGGCTGACACATGTCCTGAATGTCATATGCTAAATGAACGTGAGCGCTAAATACAAGGACAAGGGTCACACACAGCAGTAAATGAGGCCACCTCTGTCCCTGTCTCTGTGGGGAACGCAGACAATTGTCAAGGTGGGGTTGGTGAAGGATTGGACAGGCCTAGAGGATGGCGTGCAGGGACAGGCTCTTCCAGGAGCCACTCGAGCTACTGTCAGAGGGTCCTGATGAGGACAGGCAGGATTCAGTGAGCACGCAGTGGGTGCCAGAGCTTCTTCCTAGTGCTTCTCCTAAATGCAACGTCGGCGCTCCAGTCAGCCCAGGTGAGGAGCCTGCGGCACACCGACCCACCGAGGTTATGTGGGGGTTAGTGTGTAGGCAGTTTGGCTCCGGAGTGCATGCTCCTGGCAACCGCCCTGCACTGCCTTCTAATCTGAGGAGGAGAAACTAATGCAAATGTGGGGCCTCGGGTGGGTGAGGCAGGAACCAAAGAAGAAAACCATGTGGTTGTCACCAGAATTAGATAAAGTAGCTCCTAGGAAGCCAGAAACAGATGGGAAGTTATTTGTCTTAACTTAATAAAGGATATCTCCCCTGGAAACTGGGAATAAAGATCATTCTTAAGGGTGGAACTTTGGAAGCACCCCAGGACAGCCAGGGCCAAAGCAAGGTCGCCAGACACTGCTTCTCTCCAGCTGGGCGGTGGGGGCACAGAGAGGCCAGGAGACAGGCCTGTGGTCACAGACCAGCCACAGCCGGGCAAGCTGGTGTGGCAGAGGGCTTGAGGGAAGAGCATCCTTTGAGATGCTGGCCGACAGAGAACCCCGTAATCCTGTCTTAAGCAGGAGGGTGTACAGAAACAGAATTAGAGGAAGATACGTTCAAAGATGGTTATTATCATTGCTTAAAAATGTAGAATCTTTCCTCCTGGCAAAGTATTACCCAGATCCACTTGCAAACCAAATGGAAGTGGGCTGTTCTTGGCTCATGCAGGGGAGTTGGGGACCCCCTGGTCTCCTAGAGGGCTCCTCAGAGCCTCTGGGGTTGAAACCCATGAGATTGCAGATTGGTCTGGAAGGGAGGACAGGGGACCTGCTTAGAGGCGGCAAGGCCTTTATATACTGTAGCTGAGGAAGCCGGCAGTGTGGACCTGAGGGAGGGGGAGGCAGAGTGCAGACCGCTCCTGCTTTCCTGGTCTGGGAGATGGACACAGGGGCTGGGCCTGGCCCGAAACAGAGCTGCTGCCAGCAGGGCAAGGGCAGGCGGTCTCCTCATCTGCTCTCTCAGAAGTAATGGCAAGGACAGCCAGGGGGCAGGCCAGCCAGGGACCCGAGGAGGACGGGAGCGTCATCTGCTTAGAAGTTTGTCCAGAGTCTGTGTGGTACAGAGTTCAGCACAGGACAGTGGCTGGAGGGAGGGAGGGAGGGAGGAAGGGAGGTGGGCCTAAGTGGTGGTGCACCCAGAGCATTACTGCCCTTTAAGTCCCCGTCAGCAGGCAGGTGGGCGCATTTCCCCCCATGGACAGTTGACATTACCTCAGTCTTGGGTACAGTGGAGGAATGGCCTCAAGGCAAGATCCTCTTCCCATCCTGGCCAAGCCATGGCTGGTCCTCTGGCAGAGGGCAAGGGATTTCACGCGACCAAGCCTCTGTTTTCTCATCCCTGCAATAGGAATCACAATGAGTCTCCCCCAAGAGCTGCTGGGTGCCTAACCAGGCACTGCCTGGCCAGGGCTTGGCGCCGTGTCCCGCCTGGCAAACGGTGGGGACGCGGGGCAGGGGGGCAGGCCTTGGAGCCAGGCGGCCGGCCGGTGCGGACCTCCACAAAGGAGTGCTGTGGGTGAGCGAGGAAGTGGTTAGGCGGCCCTCGTTTCACGCCCTGAATCCGTGTGAGGGCTGCGGTAATTAGCTCCTCCTGAGAAATTCTCACGTTCCTCAGAGAGCGGTGATTTGCCTTGCAGGAGAGGCTCTAATTACAGGAGGAGCCCCAAGTACAGCCGCCACCCCGGGCTGGGAAGTTCCGTGCTGCCCTCCGTCTGGAAACCCCGCTGTCCCCGGGGGCCCGCTCAGAAGACAGTGCTGGCTGCTGAGGGCCCCCCTGGGCAGCGCTGGTTGAGGGGCCCTGAGCATACCTCCTCCTGGCTGCCCGCTCACTGTGGCTGGAGCTTGGGGCGGGACAGAGGGAAAGGGGCTCAGGCACTCATGGCTCCTCTGTGTTTCAGGCTGAGGCCCTTCACTTCCTACAAGCTGCGCCTGAAAGCCACCAATGATATTGGGGACAGTGACTTCAGCGCCGAGACGGACGCAGTCACCACGCTGCAGGACGGTGAGCCAGCTGGGACCCAGGCGGGTGTGCGGATACTGGCCCCTTCCCAGCTGCCGCCTTGGGACCCAGAGACTTGGGCTCCCAGGGAGAGAGGCCCCGCTTTCATCCCAAGCCAGGAAGGGGTCACCCAAGGGGGATCAGGCAATGGCTGGCGAGCATAGAATTCAATTAGCAGCAGACAGCTCGGGGCGCCCCGTTACAGCCTGTGGCTGTGAAGCCAACTTCAAGGGCTTCCCAAATGGAATGGAGGTTTCTTTGATTGGCTTCCAATCCCCTACGATCCATTAGCATCCTAGAAATTGAATAATTTATAGGATCATTAAAAATAAATGTGTAAGGGTAGCTGGGTTTTGAGAGGTTTCCCCGTTTTTCCTTATTCACAAACCACTCTGCAGCTTTACCATTTGACAGAAGCACAGGTAAGTGATGGAGGTGAGGTCCCCTGAAAGCTCCAGGTGGTTTTTACCCACTGTCTCCCACCTCAGAGGAGCAGGCCTGAAGATCCCTAGTGAATTTGGGTGCTGATCCTGCCAGGCCCTAGCACCAGGAGCCAGTGGCATCCAACACGCCCGGTGGTAGGCCCAACTTTTAGGGCAGGAGGATTGCTCTTGCTTAACAGATGCCGGGACTTGGATTCCAGGCTGCGAGCCTGAGCCCTCACCACCCGACAGCACTGAGTACCAATTCCGCAAGTTTCCATCTTCCTCTTTTATAGCCTGGGAGCATGGCCTCAACAACATGAGGCCTCAGGTGAGCGAGGAACCAGCCGATGAGAATGCCGAAGCCCTTCCAGCAGCTTCTTGGCCTCAAGCAGATATTCCTCTGCTGCACAGCCAGGGCACCTGCCGCTTGGATAGGCCCCTCGAGAAACCATGGTTGTCTTTGTGGCTCATATTTTAATCTTACATTTAACACAGCTGAGGTTCTATTTGGAAGTAAGCGCTAATTCTTAGAAGAAAGAAGCAAACACAACAAGCTAATTTTGTTGGCGAGCCACTGAGGAAATGGCAAGCCAGTGAGCAGGACACCACAGACTCCCTTTGCCCTTACAGAGCCCCGTCAGAACTGGCCTGTTTTGAAAAAAACATCCAAGAACCACTCCAGGCTCCCAAAGCCCTGTCTTAATACTTTGATATTTAAATCATTTCTTTTGATGAACCTATGCTGTTATCTCCCTCTTCTGAGATTTGCAATTTCTCTTCGCAGTTGACTGCATTGTGTCTGCACTGTATTGTCTCCAGAATCACAGATTCAATGAGACTGGCAGACTGCAGGGCTCTGGGAGCTCTGGGCTGGGGGGACAGGATGAAGGGCTTTCAATGGGTGGATGGTCTGCTGATAAACATTTTCCTATCATGGTGGTTGGAATATTGAGACCCCTCCCCTTAATTGTCATCCTGCGTGATACTCTGTGGACTTCAGACAGACGAGTGGGAGGCCAGGGTGCATTAGGTAGAGGCTCCCCAGAAGGCAGGATGGAGGACTGGAGTTGTGGCTGATGCAGGTGTCTCCCAGAGGCCAGGTGCCCTGGCAGGTGCAGAAGAGACTCACAGTGCAGGTGCCCGAGAGACCAAGTCTCAGGTAGTCGAGTGCGGAGGGCGTGGGAAGAGCAGCTTTGGTCTCGGCACCCACTGACTATTGGAGAACATTTGATATACAGTCTCAGGATCTTACAGCAGGCAGCCACAGAAAGGCCAAGCCAGTATGCCGAGCCAGGACCACACAGGTTCAGTGGGAGCAGTGGTAGGGAGGAGGTATCAGAGAGGTCCACTGGATGAGATGCACGGATGGCTGCAGGATTGCAGTTTCCAGCCTGCAGGGTATATCCACGGGCAGAGCCAAACTGACCTTATCCCTCCAGAGAGCAGAGTAGAGCCGCCGCCACCGATGCCCAAGCTCAGCAAGCATCCCCCAACCCCCAGCAGTCAGCTTCCCTCCATGACAGTCACGTCCAGAGTATGAAGCCAGAGCACTTTGGCCTGGCTTGATCCTTTGTCCTCTTCAGAGCCTCTCTGAACTACATGCCTCAAAAACATGATGCCTCTCCTGGAGAGAGGGATGTGGGCCGCTGAGAAGCTATGCGACAGCAGGGGGCTCCCTAGGCAGGGTCCCCAGGGAGGAGAGCCAAGCACCTTTGTGTGTCTCTGTGTGGGTCTGCCAGGGGGTGCAGTCGGGGTTGAAGGGGGTGAAGGCAGGGCATTGTGTTGTCACCTTCCCCAGGATCAGGTCCCTTCCACCCAGTTGGGCATAGGCTCTGTAGGTGGACAAGGGCATTCATGGAAGGGAGAGGAGGGAGGGAGGCGGGGATGTTGGTGCTGGCCTCCCAAGCCCCCCTCCCCTGCCAGGCCTGGGCCCTGCCTCCTTGCCAGAACAGAAAGAGAGCTGGCTCCAGAACAGCGGGCAAGTACAAGCAGACCCAGCTAATCCTTGCTTTCTTTTTTTTCGGGTTCCAGTTCCGGGAGAGCCTCCAAGCTTCATCTCTGTGACGCCGCACACCACCTCCTCTGTTCTGATCCAGTGGCGGGTAAGGGCCCGGGAAGGGCAGGGTGTTCCCTAAACCAGCGTTGGAGGCTGGAACCTGACCGCGGGCTGCCCCCCACCGTTGGAGGGTTGGTGGCAGGTCAGAGGAAACAGTGTGGTCCACAGGCCCACAGGGAGGGGGCCCCACACCATGGGAAGGAGCTTGAGCACAGCCCACCGGGGAGGGCCAGCAGGACACAGGGCTGGTGCAGAGCATCCGGGGCTGACCGTTCCAGGCTTCTGGGAAAGGGTGGCCCAGCAAGGCTTCCACAGCACAGGCAAAACCTGGGTGGTGTCCTGCAGGGCCAGGAAACCACAGCTGGTGGAGTTATCTTCTCTACAGGAATCATTCACAACCAGACAAAATGCCCACGGAGTTACTTGTGTCCTCCCTACATCCCAGGTGTTAATCCTCGGTGAACAGTCAAATCAAGGCACGTTATCCTAGACCATCAAGTAATCTTGGTGGGCCGTGAATAGCACTATGATATGACGTCGAAAGGATACTCTACCCTCTGTTTGCCTTATTTCTGATTTGGGTACTTTTGCCAACAGCAGTGTGCATTGAAGACAAAAATAACAGAGGAGAACTGCCCTGTCCCAGGGCAAGCCCAGAGGGTGCTCATCATGTCTGTGGGAGGGGGCTTAGCCAGGTGGGGGTGTCGGGTTCAGGAGCCAGGCTGGAGCCAGGTTAGATAGGCACGGCACACCAACAGGCAGGGCCAAGGGCAGTGATGAGAATGTCGTGGGAGCTCTGGCCAAGAAGGGGAGTTCCTGAGGCCAGAATGGGGTGGCCGTCCTGGGGAGGGGGAGCACAGCACCTAGAGCTGGAGGGCCATGGGGTAGGGAGGTGGGAGCAGGTGCCATGGTCTGTGTTCAAGGCCACAGGAGGTGAGGTCTGCCTAGGAGTGACCACAGCAGGCTAACAGTCCACAGAGGGGTCTGTGCGCCTGGGCTTCTCCCTCCAGGTTAATGAGATTGTCTAGGAGAGTGCCAGCATCACACAGAGACCAAGCAGGAGAGAGGGGACAGTTTGAGGGTCAGGAGACGTAGGGGCCCAGGTGATGCTGGAACCAAGTGCAAACTGTGGTCTGGACATGGCCTTGGAGAGGCAGAGGCCATGCTTTGCTGGGAACAGAGGCTGGCAAGAGGGGAGGGCTGGCAGGACTTCCCTTGGACAGGGAGGGGCCAAACAGTATGGGTGGGCCTATGGGCGCCCTCAGGGAGCCTGTCCTCCACGGGCCTTGTTGGCTGAGACAGAGCATGCTAGAGACCCCTCCAAGTGAGAGTTGGTGCCCAGCAAGGAGCAAAGGGGAGAGCAGTGCCAAGTCAGGAGCACCCCCTGGCTTTCTGGGGCTGCTAATGGGTGGGAAGTCAGGGCAGGAAGACCAGGGTTGGGGAGCCTACGCCAGCCATGAAGGGGCTTCCTGAACTTTTAGGTGGTGGCTCCTAACTACTGAAGGTTCCCGCTGCCTCCCCCTATGTGGCAACTCAGTGGCATCAGTAGATATTAGTTCCACTCATGTGCAGTTTGACCAGGAGTGAGGAACGCAGGTGGAAGTTCCATGCAGTTCAACTGAACAGAACCTAACACAGCTGCTCCACGAGGGACAGAGCTGGGCTCCGTGAAACACACATAATCTTTGGATATTGCTGGAGTGGCTGTGGGCCCCTTCTTCACTCTACTGCCAAGTGACGCATCTCGGAGGGAACCCTTGAAGGTGATCAAGAGACAGTTTCAAATTTCTTCCAATGAACATGGAAATTTGCTACCTGGTGTTCTGTAGTTTCTAGCCTCATCAGAGAGTGGGGACAGGATGGGCACTAGCTGCCATCCCTGCCTCTGAAAAGCCGTGTCCCCTGAGCTTATCTCGGGGCCCCAGTTAAGTGACAAAGGGCCTGGTTCTAGGTCTAAAGGCCCCAGTTTGCCAGTGGGTGACTGTAGCCCCAACAGGCCTCTCTGGCTCCCTCTTCTTCCTCTATAAAACAGGTCAAAAGTGACCTCCAAAGTCTGAAGCAAGGCCCATTAGGTCTTCACACCCCGGACTCCCAATAGGGCCTTTGGTGGGAGGTAAGAGACATTCCAAATGGAAATTCAAGGTCCCAAGAGCTTCTGTTTCCCACCTTCCACTAACTCAATCAACCAAAGATTGGTCTTTTCTACTGGCAAGTAGAAAAGTGCTAAATTCTACCACAAAATTAGCATTTTCTTTATAGACACGGCCTTTGACTTGCCAGTAACTAGGTAAGCTCCTTTTCTATAAAGGCAGCACAGAGGCTTGGGACAGACCATCACCTCCACACAGTGGCTGCAGGCCCCCGCCATCCTATCCACCCCCTCCCCAAGCATGCAGAGCTCCGAGCCCCGTGGTTTCGGTTGGACAGCTCTGTGAGTGGCGGGTAGCTGTACCCAAGAAACTTGGCATGTGTGTCCATCAGCTGTCCCCGTTCGGAGCCCAGTAGAACAAACTAATTGCAAGAAGCCTAGAGCAGGAGGTGGTCAATATGATGTATTGTACAAATAAATGCCTGTCAACTGCCAGGCAATTGAAGTATAATTAAAATTATGAGTAATTTACTAAATCAGAGTGAACAGAACAAAGACACTATGTTTAAATATAGATTTGCATTCCAAATGAAATGTTTCACCTGTAAACCCCCTTTTTTCCCAGTAATTTGTTTAAAAATGCGAACACCGTCTGTAATTTCAAGGCTGCTGACCCACTTAAATGTCTCCTCCATAGAAACTGTCAGGTTTGATTTTTCCTGGTAGGATAATCAATCTCTGCCTTTCACAAGGTCCAGTGCTATTTGAAATCTAAGGATTTGAGCGTGTGTTCTAGACAGTGGCAGTATTGTGTTCACACTGAATGTAGCTCATAATAGACATCAGCATTTCTGAATTGGTCACAACACTTCAGCTGGCTGCTCTGAAACTTCCAGTGGCTCATATAGCCTGTCATGCAAGTGCAGTCCCCCTTGTGTGGCTATAGACTTCCCTAAGTGGATTTTGAGGCCATTTTTTTTTTTTTAGCAAAAAAAAAAAAAATCTTAGCAATAAACCATATCATGCACATTGTTGGACTTAGCAGAGGTGGACTCAGTGCTGTAATAGAAGCCTTACTAAGAAGAGCGTGACCGCTGCCTGGACAGAAGGGAGTAGGCAGCGTGGCCTCTTCAGGACGTATTTAGGGTTTGTACCTTTTCTCACATAGACTCTATCATGCACAGAAGACCAGCTCATGTGTAGGGTGCCGAGCACCCAAAGGTGGACAAGACAGACTCCAGGCCTTACAGAACTTCTGTTTCCGGGATTGAGCCGTATGATGCATTGATGGGAAGACAGTGGAGGGGGAGCAATTAGCCCTGGCCAGGGGAGCTGGGAGGGACTTTTGACTGGGTTTTGTAGGATGAATGCTCCCACACACATACCCCAGATAAAAGGCAGAGACAGGCATCTGGGCATCACCCAGAGCTGTCACAAAGTCCCAGAGGTGTGACAGCCCCTGAGACTCAGCACCAGGCATCAAAGGGAGGCATGTTGGAGCCAGATTTTCTAGGGCCTCCTGCACTCTAGCATCTCTGGGCAGATGACCAGTCCAGGATGAAACTCACTGTAAATGGGGTGATCTTGAACATCAGCAAATCCAGCTCACTCCCACAAGCACTGAGTGAGCATCTGCCGTGACCAAAGCCTCTCACAGGTGCTGCAGGGAAATAGAAACAAAAAGACACAGACATGGCCTTGCCTTCGGTCAGCATGGAATCAGAAACAGCGTGGAATCAGGCACAGTATGGCCAAGGCCAAGGGCTTGGAGAACAGGTCTGTGGCTTGAAGAGAACCTTCTGTTTAGTCACAGGAGGCTCTAGAGACAATCTGGCCAGATTTCCACTCGCCATGGTTACAGAGCTGAGCCTGGGAGGGTGATCCACCAACTGAATCCCACACTGCAAGGAGCCAGGACTTGAATCCAGAGCCTAAACATGGCCCATGGCTTCTAGAACTCTCTGTGTGGCACATGGAGCTGACACAGAGACCTACAGACACCTCCCAGGACATCCAGAGTCTTTCACAAAGGACAGATGGGTTTACTCCAAACTCTAGGAATGGAAAGTGTGGTTAAGCCCAATTCTGAGTCCCATGCAGGCAGGTCCCAGAATCTCTGTGGAGCCTCTTCTGCTTGCACCTCGAAATCACTCTCTCCTCCTTGGCTAGAAACTTTCATGAGCCCAGGATCCGTGGCCTTGGCCCTTCCCCTGTACCCGCTGGCCCCAGAATGTGTATGGAGTGTCTGCTGCCTGTTGCAGAACCCCGTTTGTTCCCCAGTGACCAAACTCCCAACTTCCTGCTTGTTAATTGTGGTGAGTTAAACCTCAGCTTCTCTCTGTGTGAAGAGCGAATTACCCTCAAGCCATCAAATCTCGGGCCTCTGCCTCTACAGAGTCAGGCCCTAGGGCTTCACAGCCTTCCTGCAGGGGGTCCAACTGTACTGTGAGGGAGGCTGCGGAAGTGACCCAGTGGTGACATTGCTGTGCTGGTACTTAAATAGACCCAGCCGCTCAAGGGTCATCTGCCTACTGGCCTCTTCATCTCATGGATTCAGGTCAGCTCAGGTCCCAGGGAAGGAACTGCAGTGTGTCTCATCATTGCTGCCCAAACCCCTGCCATTGCCTCCTTGCTCCACTCGAGCACAGTGCCTGGGGGTGCTCAGCCAGGATGGCCTGAGACTCCCAGAATACCCAGGAAGGCTGGATGTGGACAGGAGACATCCCCGTATGGTACCCCCTGAGCTCCCGTGGTGCGTGTGGTGTGAGCAGATGCATACCAGCAGGGGCTCTTCTGCCTGGTTACCCATCCTTGCTGCTGGGAAACACCAGGGCTCCAAGCTCTCCCGGCTCCCCACGGCCACATCCCGGCACTGAGCCACTATCCCAAGGGACAGAAGCACGGGGATCTGAGGAGCATGTCACTCTGCCCTCCTGGCGGGAGGTCACTTCCCATATCCTTTCTGTAAAATTTAAATGATAAGACGAAGAGAAATCAATTCTTACACATCAATTTTTTCCATGCACCATATTTCTTGAAGAAGGGGGTTAAATAAGCTATTGCAATGCTGTAATAGCCATGTTTTAAGGATGCCCTGTGGGATTAGGATTTTCATTCTCCACTGTGGCCAGTCAGAAAACCAGGCTTAGAGCTGAGGTGGCCAATTGCCTTGACCACCCTGTCTTCTTATGAAGAGACAAGTGTGTATGCACGTTGTGTATGCACACAGTCCCCTCATGATCCACGTCTGCGGGAGGCACACCCACTGACACCATATCTGGCACCAATCAGCAATAATGCTGAAGGGCCCCTACCTCCTTAGAACCAGTGTTCAAAGCAGGGTTTGAGGGACCTAAAAGCTGTTCTGAGCGTAGCTCTGTGAGTGCTGCAGGGAGTAGTTTGAACACAAACCCTGTCACCAACAGCCCGTGTAAGGGAGGGTCTGGCATACTACAGTCTGTGGGCGGGGGCAGACCCCGGATGCGAGGGACACAGGGTACACCCTCACAGTCATGCGCCAGGCCTCTCAAACACTAAGGTTTCATCAAAGTTGGTAGAAAAGGGGGAAATTTAATAAAATAGTAAAATGCCTAAGAGAACCCCAGCCTGTCACTTACTCCCCAGACTAGGCTTCACCACCAGTTCTCACCTCCTTTCTCTACCTGGAGAAGGCACCAGATCCCACGGGCTAAAGGCTTGGTCCCCAAGGCTGCCCCCCACTTCAGATGCCAATCACGAGTATTGTTGTCACCTGTGCTTCTGACCAACTGGCTGTAAATCAGAAATTCCTATGGCCTCCTCCCTGGGCTTGACAAATATGTCACAGCAGCTCACAGAATCAGAGAAACATCTTATTGAAAGGATATAGCTCATTATGAACAGGAACAGCCAGATGGACGAGATGCACAGGACAAGGTATGGGGGGTTTCCAGGTGTGCCCCTCTCCCTGCATCTCCATGTTTTCACCGACATGGAAGCTCTCCGGATCCCGTCCTCCAGGGTTTTGCGGGGGCTCATTACACAGACATGACTGATTAAAGTATTGGTCATTGGCCATCGAATGAACCTCCAGCACCTCTCCCCTCCCCAGAAGTCAGGGTGGGACCCTCTGATCACAAGGTTGGTTCTCCTGGAGGCCAGCCCATATCCTTAGGTGACATCTAAATGTCACTCATTAACATGACAAGAGACACCTTTGCCACTCTGGACCAAAGACATGTATAGAAAAATATCTTGCTCATCTGGGCGACTACCTAGATATTCTTCTGATAAGTCACAACATCTCAATGCATCGCTGCAGCCTCTGTTTCCATGCTCACGTGAAGCTCTCCCTGTGGGTGTGTCCAAACTTCCCTCCTCTTAGAAGGACCTTTGGGTGTTCTTATTGCCTCAGTATTTGTCAAATGATTGCTGGATACTAAGTTACTTCTCAAAATATGCTTTGTCTTCATCTATAGCAACTGATAATGTGGAACTTCATCAAAATTGGTAGAAACTTGGACTCCCTGTCTGAATTAGCTATTAAAATACCTTATTCATGTTCATGTGTCCAAAGTTTGCCAATACATTTGCAAACAGCTTTGCCATTAGTGACCTCCAAGCTTGAAGGTAGTCCCGTTGTTTTGGGGTGTCATTGAAAAGACCCAGAGAGACTTTCCTTTGGGGCTTACCGAGGGATTGGCAGCCTGAGCATGTATTTGCTCAGGATTGCATATATGCAAACATCTATATGGGCGGGTAGATTTCTAGAAGTGTGTAATTTCAAGTGCGTTGAAAACTTTGATAAATAAAACCAAATTTCCCTCCAAAAAAGAAACCAGCCATTTGATTAGGGCCCTCCCTACTGCAGTGTGACCTCCTAACTTCATCACTTCCAGAGACCCTGTTTCCATATAAGGTGGCATCCAAGGGTACTGGGGATTAGGACACCAACATTATTTTTATAGGGGACACAGTTCAACCCACAACAAGGGGGTTTTTCTGCAACAAAGCTGTGGCCTCTACTGTGGGACCAGGACAGAGTTTACTAAGGCGCTGGGGGCACCCTAGAGACAGCAGGATAGGAGTCTCAGGAAATTCAGTGTGCATCCCTGTCCCTGGACAAGCTTCATGACCCTGCTGGCACCAGGGTGCTAGGCATGCACTTTGCTCATCTGTCTGGTCACAGCCTTGATGGTTCTTGTCCTTATTTGCTGAGTATCCCAGGGGAGAAAGGGGTCCCAGAGACCCTGACCCCCGACTGGCACTATGGTGGCTGCAGCCTTCCCCAAACTCATTAATCAACAGAAATTGACAGGAGGGAGAATGTGGGCTGGGCATCCCCGTGAGTGGGATGAGCATCCCATCGTGGGTTAAATTCTGAGCCTCAGGGCCTGTCTTACCACTGTTCATGTTCCACAGGGTATCTAAACATCGAATGAGCACTTACCCTACCCTAGGCCCTGTGTATGCCAGCCGACATGGGAGGGGCCACAGGGGTTCCCGCTTAGGTCTGAGTCAGGGCAGAGTGGGGGTGACCTGGTGTGCAGAATAGTAAGTGGGCTGCCACGAGCCTGGGTAGCCATCAGAGACAGTGTGGGGCCAGCCAGTGGATGATGCAGAACCAGCCCATATGCATAGTTCCCCTTGAGTTCTGGGTTCACCAGGCAAGGGCAGCTTCCTCACCCATCTGCGACCTGGGCCATAATGCCCTGCCTTAGCCCGGGGCTCATACAAATATTCGGGCTGCACATGGGATAAGATGCCCAGTGCCCACACACAGGCGCCAGAAAACCCAGGCTCTCAAAACCTGACCCTCTACCTGGAGCTCCCTGCACTCCTCTTCATGAACATGGCACCTACCTTTTTGTCTGCAACCAAGAACCATCTGTTGGTCTGCAACCAAGAACCACTGACTTCCTCCGCCGTTGGCTGGTTCAACTTGAAGCAGAGGTGGCCATGCCCCGTGGGCTGACCATTACATTATTTGCAGCCTCCTAGAGACGAGAGCCTGAACGGCCTTCTTCAGGGATACCGGATCTACTACCGGGAGCTGGAGTCAGAGGCATCCGCAGCCACTGTGTCCAAGACACTCAAAACCCCTTCGGCTTTACGGGCCGAACTCACAGGTGAGACACTTTCCCCATCCATCCTTGCACAGGCGCCGCACTGCGCACCCAGGAAAGCAACCTTTGTGCATGTTCACTACCTACAAGGCATGGTGGGAAATGCCCTGGAGGGTCAGAGAAGACCTGGCTTGCCTCCAGTGAGCACAGCCACTGGAGTGGACAGGTCTCTGGGGAAGCCCAGGCATGCACAGAGAGGTGGTGGCCCATAGAGGGCTTCTGCGCTTTGGTGGCTTCCACCCAGTGCAGAGATCAAGGGAGGCTTCACAGGGGAGGAGGAACCATTTGAAATAGGTTGTCAGGGGGAAGGGATTTCACTGAGGACACAGGGAAGATGTGATTTACAAGGCCTGGGAAAGCTAAATGGTCTAGAGATGGGGAGAGCCAAGGGGTTCCTGGATGGAGCCAGCGAGGAGCACCTGCCTGCATGAGGCTGGTGGGGGCGTGCAGGGAGGGAGGAGACAAGCCAGGCCCTCCAGGGTCATCATGTTGCTGCACCAAGTGGATCAGTGGACAGAGGACCAAGGGAATGGAGAGAGGCCGTCAGTGCCGGCTGCACTGATGGGGTCAAGTCAGGGGGCTCCCTGGCCTGATGGCGCATGCATAGCCCTCATGTGGAGTGGTGGCTCCTCTTACCCAGAACGATCCACCTGCTTAGCCATGTTCCCCAGTCCCCCTGGCTCAGGTATGACTCGGATACCACAGCAGCTGGGGCAGCTTCCGGAACTTCTGGAAAGGCCACTGGCTCTCCCCCATCCTCCTCTCTCCAGGAGGTCAGAGGGCATCCCCCAAACAGTGTCACAGAAGATCTTTCTTACCCTTCAACATCCTTGTAGCTTCAGAATGTGTGGCTCAGGGACCGCATCCCTGTTCTCGGCTACCTCGCACCCCAGAGCAGGCTGCGCCTTGGGCCTGCTGGGGCCACACAAGCCGCAGACCGGCAGCAGCCAGACCCTGCCTATCCCAGGAGTGGTGCCGATCCAAAGAAGTGGCTCATTTGTCTCCCATGCTCTAGGCCACATACCCCATCCCCACCCCCAGGAATTCCATGCTGAGAGCCTGACAGTATTTCCCTGGGCTTTGTAGTGAAATCATAACAACAAAGTGAGAGGACCCAGGATGCGGTTAGGTCCATATACCTGGCCTCAGGCGCACTTTGTGGCTCGCTCACCCCCATCAGAGTAGGGCTCTTACCTGAGCACAGGTAAGCCAACAGCTGTGCCTGCTGCCTGCCGCAGGGTATCTGGAAAAGTTACCGTTCTGGGGGAAACCCATTTCTTGTCTTCTTTAGTGTTATTTGCATTATGTGCCAGATAACTAGTCTGATCCACTCCGTCAGAAGGTGAGCATGGGCCCCACCTGTCGCGGGCCGGGCTGCCCGGCTGTCCCGGGAAGCAGCACAGGAAGCCCAGAGAGCTAATGGGAAGTGTAGAGGCTGCGGTGTGGACAGGCAGCCAGAAAGTGTAGAGGCTGTGGTTTCCGAGCCAGGCGCCAGCCCTCCGTTCCTGCAGACATCATTTGTAGTAACTGTTCCCTGCGTGCTAACTGCCTTTCTGCTTTGCTTACCCCTAATAGCCCAAAGCAGCTTCAAGACCGTGAACAGCAGCTCCACGTTAACGACATATGAATTAACACGTAAGTGCGCGCCGCCTTCAGCGGGAGGCGCCGTGACCGCGGGGCAGGCTGGGGCCAGCGCCAATTGGCCTCTCAGTGGACCAAGTGAAAAGCAGCTTGGATTAATGGCTCTAATTTCTGGAACTCCCCCTTTCTAACGATGCTCCTCAACGCACCAAACCATCAGGGAGACAGGAAAGGAAACTTCTAGAAGCAGAGGCTGGGAAGGGGTTTTCCTGACAGCTGACATTTGAATTTGGGAAAGTCCGAAGGAGCCAGATTGCCTGTCTGGTTCCCTTCTGCTTTTTCCTTTTACTCTTTATTTAATTGTGTTAGAACATGCGTAAAATTTACCATCGTAGCCATTTCTGAACATACAATTCAGGAACATTAAGCCCGATCGTGCTGCTGTGCCACCATCAGCGGCCACGTTCGGGGCCCTCCCCATCTCCCAGGTGAGGTGCGGTCCCCGCTAAGCCCTCACACCCTCCTGCACCCAGCCCCTGGCGCCCACCGTCTCCTTTCTGTCCCTGCGCCTGAGGCCTCCGGGGACTGCACGCAATGCCTGTGCTACCGCGTCTGGCTGCTTCCCCTTCGAGCTTCATCCCTGGGGGGTGCAGACAGGAAGCCCTTCCTCTTCAAGGCTGAGTAGCACCCCACGGCGTGCACTCACCCCACGTTGGCTGCCCGTTCATTGTCCCTTGCCTCTGGCCATGGCACGCTGCTTGTCCTCTCGTTCCTGGTCCTCAAAGGGCTCCATGGTCCAAATGCAGGGCTAAGGGGGCCCCACAGTGTGACTCCCTTCCATGTGGCGAACTTCCCAGGACTGGAACGTGAACAAAGGAAGGGAGGGAGAGGAGCTGGCCGTTCCCAAGGCCCTACTATGTGCGGGCACTCTTTCAGGGCTTGCCAGCACCATCCCCTTGCATCCCCTTGCATCCCCAGCAGTGCCGGGGTAGCTGGCCCCGCCCTGGTGGCCAGGGTGGGAAGCACACCAGCCATCTTCAGCTCCACACTACTCCCCCAAACATGGCTCTACTGTCCCATGTCCCCATCCAGCCACCACTCCACCCATCACCTTGTCTCCTGCGATGTTCCTAATGCAGAAGCAGCTTAGAGAGTCAGAAGCCTGGGTTCCAGAGATGAGGCTTCCCTGGCTGGGCCTCACTCCCGGCTTTACAGTCAGGTCATGAAGAAGGAGAGGGACCTGACCACGACAGTGTCCATGTCCACCCTGGCTTGTCTCAGTTGACACTGAGGAGCTGCACAGTCCCGGATGGGCACTGATAGGCCAAGCCGTTGCATGCACCCCAGAAGGCAGCCCAGCTTCAGCAAGGCTGAGAGGAGAGGGAGGGTCCCTGCCCCACTCTGCGGGCACATCCCAAAGCCAGCGGGGGCAGGAACCTGGTGTTCCCATTCACTGAACCTCTGCTAACCAGTGGTTCCCTGGGAGGCAACATCTGAAGCCTGGCATGAGTCACTATTCGCTCAGGGGGCCACACCCGGGCAGGAGCGCCCCCCACCCCCCGCAAGCCAAGCAATGATGAAGCAATATTAACCAGCAAGAGAACCTTCCAGAATGTTTAGGTTCCACAATCAGCTACTTTCACCCTGTCGCTCGTGCTTGGCCTGTGTAACCCTACATACGTGGCTTCACACGCCCTTGTGTTCCCAGGACGTGGTTGTTAAAAACTCAGAGGCCTTTACGTTGCCGGGATATTTCCCCCTTAAATGCTGGAATCTTTCTCCATCTGTTCTTATGGAAAGAGTCCAGACCAAAGGCAAGCCTGCATCAGGCTGTGGCACCTCCATTCTTTCCTCCGGGAGAGGACCTTGCTGCCACCTTTATCCTGAGCGCAGAGTGGGACAGGTCTGCTGCTTAGCACCGTGGCTGTTAGTCCGGGGCCAGGGAAGGAGGAGGCCACTCCGCAGGCCCCTGGGGATCCCCCACGGCCTGCCCCGGGGTTCCTGGGCAGACATGGACCCCCTCCGTGTGGTTCCAAGGCAGGGAGGTGGTTCTGGGCCAGCTGACCCTGTCTCCTTCCACCTGTAGATCTGAAGAAATACCGGCGCTACGAGGTCATCCTGACAGCCTACAACATCATCGGTGAAAGCCCGGCTAGCGCGCCTGTGGAGGTGTTCGTTGGCGAGGCCGGTAAGCTCCGAGCAGGGGTGCCCTCCGGGAGGCCCTGTCTGGCACTCTCTGGGCTCAAGCAGTGTGCCGGTGTTGAGGTGCTGGCGGGCCAGGAGGTTCCAGGTCACTACTGGGAAGGACGGGATCTGCCAAAGGCTGGGCCATCCTGGCAGCCAGAGAAAGCCATCCAGTCTTGCTTTTAGACCAGAAGGTTTATTTAAAACCCGGAGCCCTTGTGAGTACCAGGACGTGCTCCAGGAGAGAAGCTGCTGCTTCCACGGGATTCTGGGCATGTGGGGACCTTGGCATCTGCCGGGGATGTTTGTGCTCAGTCACCCACGGTCCCTGGCAGGGCCACAGCAGTGGCCCGGCACCCACGTCAGCCTGACCTCCTGGTAATGGCCCCTTCTTGGGTCTCTGAAAGCCATATGGATCATTGCTTACACCCCTTTTAGATAAGATGCGACCCCTGAGTTTGTTTCGAGGCCTGTCCCTTCTCTGGAGGCTCACAGAGAGATGTCATGTCTTGTTGAGAGCAGATCGGGCTCCCTTCTCGCCTGAGGGCCCTGCCCACTCCCCTCTGCCTCTGCCGGGGTCCTGCTTGCATCAGCTGGGGCAGTCGGGAGCGTGCTTCAGGCCAGGAGTCAGCGGAATTCCCTCTGAGGACAGAGTCCCAGACTTGCCGGAGATGGAGGTTCGGCCGCTGGGCCAGCCTGCAGAAACGAGTCAGGTGACCTTTTGAAACTTAGAGATGTTACTATTAGAAACCAAATGACACTCCTGGGGGTGTAACTTAGCAAGATTTTTCTGGAATTGTCAAGCGACATTTGCACCAAGTGAGAATGAGTGAAATGAGATGTGTGGAGCATAGCTTCCGTTGGTGTCTCTGTACGTTTGTCCCCAGGGGTTAGTCAGGGCCTGGGGGGTGGGGCTGGGCAGACGAACCTTGCCTCAGAGAGGAGCCCACCGAGGCCGAGCAGGAGCATGGGCTGGGAGGGGACATGGCACACATTTTCTGGAAGGGCAAGGCTCCAGTCCTATCTGGCATCTAGGCCCATGTTGGCCACCACAGGGGTGGGTTGAGGGGGCACTCAGCCGGCTGGCTGGAACCCACAGCACTTGCACTGCCCAGCAGTGACCTGCTCTCAAGGCCTCCAGTACTGGAGGCAGAGCCGGAGTCCTGAGTCCCAGGGGCGAGGGCAGATGTTCAGAGGAAAGGACTAGAGCCAGGGAGGCCCCAGGAGCCTGTCAGCCAGCCAGGTCGCCATGGGCCTAAAGCCCAGCTGCGTGCTCCTTGCCGCGTTAGCAGGTCGGTGGTCTCTGGGTAAAATGCCTGCAGTGTGAAGTCTGCCGTCCCCACCACCCCGAAGCACCACTGTCAGGCCCCACATGGGCAGAGCTTCCCCTTCCCAGAGAGAGGCCCCGTGGCCACCAGCTGTCCCCCCTCCCCGTCCCTCTTCCCCGGTGCCACAGCCCCAAAGTGACCCTGTGAATCTCCAGTTCTGAACATCCCGCCGTATTTGTGCTCTTGTGCTGGCTGCTTTCACGAACACATTTTTGAGGTTCAGAGTGCGTGTCCACCCCTCGTCCCTTCTCACGGGTGTTGGGGAGCATTCCGCTGTAGGCATGCACCATGTTTTGTTTCTCTCCATCCATGGATGAACTCTTGGCTTGTCCCCGCCATCCCGGTTCTGTGAGGAGAGGCACTAGGAATTCTCTAGCAGCGCTGAGCTGACATCACATCCGAGCAGACAGGAGGCTCCGTGGAGGCTGCAGCCAGGGCGGGGGGCGGGGTGGGGGGGCGAGCCAGGCAGGCCCTGAGGCCAGGTGCTGGCTCCTCCTGCTCCCCGAGGCCCCTCATCACCCTGCCTTCTCCGGGAGGGGTCCTCTCCCCAGCTCTTCCCTAGAGGCCCTCCTCGGGGCCGCCTCCCCCTGGCATGCACCTGCTCCACATGCTGTCTCCCCACATCTCCCACCATCAGCCTCCTGGGTCCTATAACCTCCAGAAGGGAAAGGGGGCCCTACCCATCCAGTCTGGGCTCCTGGGACATCTGACCCAAAGCACTCACTCTGAGGAGCCAGCTGTGTCGCTCAGTGCACCTGCAGGAGGTGCTAAGAAGTGCTTTTAAAGTATCCTGAGCAGTCTTGTACTCAAAGTGCGTGGAACACTGCTCACCCTCATAACGCAGTTCCTCCTGCCCCAGCCCAGGACCCGACTCCGGGGGCTTCTTCTCCAGGAAGCTCTCTCTGAGCCCCTCCCCAGGTATATGTCCAGGTGTCTTCCGCTGTGCCCAGACCCTCGGGCACTGTGAAAACATCTCTGCCTTTCGTTATCGGATGGGACTGTCTGGTCTTCCTCCTCATGGGACCACCACCACTCATCTCAAAATGCTCCTCATTCTGAGCTTAGGACTGGAGGGGACATAAATGCCTTTACTGTCCTGCAAATAGAGGTCCCCAAACTCCCATGAGGACAAGGCAGGAGAGCAGCTGCAGGATCCTGGGAAGCCCCCAGATGGGATGAGACAAAGTGGGTGGAATTCACAACTCAGAGCAGGTGGGAATAAGTTGGGGAGGGGGGGACAGAGATGCCTCATCCTGAAGCAAGGTGACAAGCGATGGTGGCATCTGCCCCATGAGAGCTGTGACCCCAGGACCCTTGCTGCCACCCACACACTTGTGCAGTGGGTGTGTCTCTCCATTGAGTGTCCTTCCCAAGCCTCCTACAGTGCCTGGGCAAGGGGGGGTGCTGGCTAGGATGCAGGAGCACACTCTTGGAAGGCAGGCAGGTGGAATGCTGGCCCTTGAGCCCATAGGCAGCAGCGGGAGCAGGGACCAGAGAAGCCTGCTAGGATCTGTGCAAAGGGGACTCTCAAAAGAACCACACAGGAAAAATCGGATGCTCATGGCCCTGCAGCTCTGCTCCCCTCACACAACCTCAGATGGGTGCAGGGATGGAGTTAGGGAAGGAACTTGTATGTTGGCTCCTTCCACCAAAATGCAGGTGCTCTGAGTCCTTCCAGTCGAGGACTCAGAGCACCGAGGCAGAGCAGCCCAGGGGACACCAGGAGACGGTGTGTTGTGCACCCTGGGGGAGAAAGGGCAAGACCTGCCTGCCCATGTCAGGTGGACACAGGCACTGATCTGCTCTGGGCCTTGAGATGTAGATCCCAGGAAGGAGCAGGGCCATGGCCCCGGGTGCTGAAATCAGGAAGTCTTTGGTATTTGGGTGGAGAAGACAGGGAAGCAGGCTTCTCAGTGTACATGTTAACCACTCTGGAGCCGCAGGGGAGTCCACCATGCATAGTGGGCTCTCAGTTACTGAGCAAGTCACTTAACCACTCTGGGCCCCAGCCATTAGGCGGCATGGTACATGAGTGCTGTGAGCTAAGTCTAAGGACACTGAGGTCTGCATGCTGACTCTACCTGCCCCTAACACACTTGTCCTGCCCAGAATATGACCGCACAGGGTGGATCAGTATTTGTGAATGACAGATTGAGACCCTGGGTGAGGTACTTGACTCCCCCTGGCCTCATTTGTAAAGCAAGGTGTTTATAGTAGGCCTCTGAGTCTAGCCCAAATATGCAATGTTTAAGTCTGTTTCACCGTATGGAGACAAAGTAATTTTGAGGAAATTTCTCATTGAAATTGATATCTGAGCCCAAGCATTAAACTGGTGAGAATTACACATCAGTGTGGACTCCAGTTTACAGGAGATAAAAGCCCAGCCCAAACAGGCTTAAGCTGAAACAATCATTTCTTAACTCAAGTAACAGAAAACTTGAAGATCCTGGGTACAGCTTCAAGTATGGCTGGATCCAGCACCCTAACTGGCTGGTTTGATGTCCCCTCTTGGTTCCACTCTCCTGTCAGTTTGCTCCTATCTTGGTCAGGCTCCTTGTCACGGTGCCCCTGCAACTCCAGGCACCAGGAAGTCAGCTTCCCTTCAACAATGTCTGCAGAGGAAACCCACTGGTTCTCCTGAGTTTGCCTATAGTGACACGCCCATCTGCAGACCAGATGCAGTGTCCAATGGCCTGAGGTCCCCAAAGGCAGGTGACAATGTCATCTCTACCTGGGCCATATGAACCAAATGGAAGGGAGGATCCCGGGGGAATTGGTGCTTCCTGCAGCAGTGTGCATGGCGGTGTTTGCCTAGTGGCCAGAGCTGCTTCTGAGAAAGGTGCAGAGACTGTGTGTATCTGGGCACAGCTGCTGTCCCAGCAGTCCCCAGTGATGTCTCTAGGCCCATCTGTGTGTTCCCAGGTTCCAGGTGTTGCCCACATTCCAGCCTTCAAGCCACGTGCTACTCAAGGATGGGCCCCTACATTCAGGCTAAGGCTACCCTCCTGCCCTGAGACACGGGTGGGCACATCAGCCCCCGCGGTGTTTCCAGGCCTCCCAGGCTACTCTGCCCTGGAACAGATCCTGGCTGTGTCGCCTGAAATCCCTGGTCTTGCCTCCCATCTCTGGGAAGATCCCCAGGCTTCCTCAGCCCAGCCTCAGGGCCAACACCTCGGGCCAGGGGCCGGGGCTGCGGGTGAGGAGTAGCGGTCTCCTCCTTCTCTCCAGGCACAGCCTGTGCGTTCCCTCCTCTGCCCGGAACACGTTGTACACACAGCTTTCTGCACTTGCCAACTGTGGTCTGCCTGTGCTCTCTGCTCCACGAATCAGAAAGCCCCTCCAATTCCCTGCCCCCCGCCCCCGACATCCTCGGGACTCTGGATTGCCTGGATCGCTGTGGCAAGGGGTGGGGAGGGAGGGACACGAGTGGATCAGAAAGGAATCTCCTTTCTGAAGCCTGGCGCCCCTGCTCAGAAGCACAGACACCAGAGACAAATGACAGCATGCAGCATCCCAGAGGGTGGGAACCTGGGGCCAGGGACCCATGGGAAGTTCCCAGGGGGGAGTCTTCAGCCCCAGCTCCCGTTTGCCCTGTCACCCCTGCCCATTCAAGGAGGATAGACATCTGAGGACCCAGGAGCTCGGAAACCATGAGGGCTTCTAACAAAACACGGCACAGTAGACCTGACTGGCCCCAAACCAAGTCCAAGGCTTTTTATTCTGACTGTTGTTCTGCTTTGACCAGAAACTGACCTCACCCTGAACACTCTGTGGGGGCCAGCGGGGGCAGAGCACTGTTCGCTGCTCGGACGGTGGGGATTGTGGAAGCAGAGACCACCCCACCCACACACGCTGCTGCCAGGGAAGGGGCATGACAGCTCCATTCTCACAGAGCAGGGGCCCCTCGTCCCATCGGTGCCTGCCCTGGCCTGCCACCCCAGCTACCCACTCAGGACCTGGCAGCCATGGACTCCACTCTGCTCCCATCTGCTGCCGACGGCCGCTGCAGGGGCCGAGGGCCAAGGGCCCTGGAGCTGGTGGGCTCTTACCAAGCTGTCTGATGGGTGTTGCTAGAGCCCCTGTGAACTGGGGTGTGATTCCTGAGGCAGCAGGCCCAGGTGCCTCTGTCATAGGGTCATGGTGAAGATTCAATGAGACTGAGCATGAAAGGTACTTGGCCTGGTGCCTGGCCCAGGGATGCACGGACAGGTGTAGGTCCATCTGCACTTTGGGGGGTTAGGGAGCGGCTCCTGACAGCGTCTAGCGCTGCTCCCCCTCTGAGCCTCGGGCCAGCTCTACAGGCAGAATGTGCTCCCTCTCCCAATTCAAACAAGGCCCATCTACAGAGCCAAGCTGGTCGTGGCAGAGGAGAGGAAAGCCAGTGTAAACCCCAGAAAGCTCTGGGCAGATGGGGTGATGGCGGCCAGGAGTAGTGTTGGCCCAGGAAGTGACTGAGGCAGCCGAGTGCTTGGCCCAGGCCTGAGCTGCTGGCCCGCACACACCTGATGCTCAGAGCCTGGCCATGGGCCCAGAACTGTGGTCTGGTCCCCGGATGATGGGCCACACTGCACAGTCCACAAAGTCAGTGGTCAGTCCACTATGCCATTGGATGGCTTTGTGGGGCCTCCAGCTATCACTGGGCACGCAGGAGGAGGAGAACTGTGGGCCCCTGGGGAAAGTCAGGCTGCCGTGGAAGGGAGGGGTGCATGGGCAGGGGCCTCGTGGGGAGGTGGTCCTGCTCCAGGGCAGGAAACACAGGTCAGTCTCACCCTTTGACTTTCTACCATGAAAAGCTGCCATCATAGAGATTGCCACCTAGAGAAGTAGGCAAGGGTGGCAGGTCACCACTCCCAAGGGCTTCCGGCACACAGTAAGCCCTAGGCAAAGCCAGACTGGAACTATACCCCCAGTTCTCATCCCCCTAGAGTCAGCATGGCCAGGCCTGTGCAGCCCTTCTCTCCTGCCCACTGCCCGAGGCCACCTATTCCCCTGAGTCTGGCTGCTGTGTCTCCTTCCCTCCGTGAGCGTCTCCAGCACCTTCCTATGAATGTGTGTGAATGTAACCCATGTGTGCCTACCTGTTCATGGAAGCTCTGAGGGCAGCCACAGCTGCTCCTGCTCAAGGAAGAGGCTAGAGACTCCTCCACACCCGCCAGTCCCCTCTGTCCCGCTGGTCCAGGGCATGGCCTCTGCAGGGAGCGTGAGGCACAGCCCTTCGGCGGACAGGGTAGATGCCTCATCTTAGCCTCCAGAGGCTTCTCCAGATCTTGCCCCTTACATCGAGGTCTGGCAGTGGTGGACCTAAGTCAGGTCTGAAATGGCAGCTGGGGCCTCCTCCTGGGGCTGGAATGAGCAGGGACTCCAGAATTTCTCCATAGGAGGGGCTTGGGGGAGCAGGCAAGTGGAGCTCACTGCTGTATAAGGAATAGGAGCCAGGGCCAGGTGATGCCTCCCCTGGATGAGGCAGGTGGTACTGGATGGGGTGGGCTGGCGCTGGGTCCAGGTGGTAGGAACCCTTGCAAACCACCCCTGGGGTTACTCCTGCTGTTTCACGTGGGCGGGGTCACTGGTGCGGGGTGCCAGGTGCAGGGCCTTGCTGTCATAAGTGAAGCCTCTGTGAACACTGTTGTGAATCTTTTACAACCTCGCTGATTGTCTCCTTGGGAGAAAATACCAGAAGCAGAGTCCCTGGCTCAAAGGACAGGAGCGCTTGTTGCCTGGAGGAACTTAAACTCATTGACACTTCGTGCAACGGGGACCAGGACGGGTCTTATGGCCCCTCTGCTTCCACTTTTAGATCTCGGCTCATCTGTCAGGTGAAAATCTATCTCCCTACTGTTCCATCCGCAGACCCTTAAATCACTACTCTGCCATTAAATGCCCGTGACTGTACACGGTGACGTTTCTCATGGGGTCTTAGCATCCTGGAGGGGATTGTCAGAGCTCTGTATGCATTAAGGACATCCCGTCCGACCCTACTTGTGGCCCGTTGTTTCCCCTTTCTGTTGTTTTTCACTCATTTTAGTGTGTTAAAATTGTATGTTCAAACCCGTCGCTCGGCTGCATCATCTCCTGACCAGGAGCCCAGCAAGTACCTGGAGTGTCTCCCAACTTTTCACGGTTCCGTTTTCCCATAAACTCTTTAATGCCTCCGGATTTGTTTCGGTGCCTGGTCAAGGAGAGCTTGTGGGTGGATGGTTTTAAGAGACGCCGCCCCAGGACTGACCTCTCTTCCCAAGGTTCTCGAGCGCATTTCAGGTTCCTGTGACTTGCGCTCCCCCTGGTGCCGCCAACCCCGCTGTCACGCCACTTCATTATACGTTCTTCGTCTACACTGGTGCTTGCCCTATTTTTTGTTTTCCAAAACTTCTGAGCCATTTTTAGGAACTTTATAATCATTTTGGCAAATTCTGCTGGTGGTTTTACAGAATGTGTATTATGTTCTAAACAGGCGGGAAAGTGTGCCTTGCGGTCATCTTGCTGGCTGTCCCTCTCTGAACTGCCCTTCACACCCCCCCCCTCCACTTCACCTCCCTCACTGGAGCTGCACTTGGCTCCTCCCCACCGGTCACCTGCTAGACTCCTCCCCATAGTGTTGTCACTGTGAGCCCTGTCAGCCCGACAGCTTGTGCTTGGCCCACGTGTGGCAGCCAGGCCCCGAGGCCCACCTGGTTGTCGAGACATGGCAACTGTCACTTCAAAAAAAAAAAAAAAAAAAAAAAGATTTGACTGGTTCCTCCTCCAAAAGAGGGAGTCAGGACTTTCTCCTAAGGCCGGTGGGAAGCACCTATGAGAGGTCAGGTCAGCAGCCCACCCCATGTGGGACCTTTGTTCTTTGTCACAACTTTTGCCAAAAGGGAACACATACGGTCACATACTATAGTCATCTGGGTGCTTTAGGGACCATTTAGGTCGCTCTGGGCCTGAGTGTCGCTTCACAAGACTGCAAAGCATCTTGGAACGTGTGGTTGGCTCATTTTTAAAGAATGAGAAACTTACTGTGAACTGCGAGCCCTACCTTTCCTGTAAGTCCTGGGTTTTTAATTGCTGCTGGTTGGAAGAAGAGAGAGATGGCACCGCTTCTCGCTGTCTTAGCTCCCCCTAGTGACAAGTAGAGCTGGGCTCCAGCCTCAGGTGACAAGAGAAGGCTTTGGAGCTCTGCTGGCCTGAGACGGTGTGCAGCCCAGAGTCGATGGCACTTTGGCCCACAGCATCTCCCTGTCATCACCTACCGTGATCTCCAGGTAATAACTAATGTGTGGGACGCAGAGTCGTGACAGCATGAAAACACGAAGCGTAGGTGATGGGTCCCGTCTCTTGTGCGGCGGACTGCATGGTGTGCAGGTGGAGACATGGACTCACACACAGGTGATCACAACAGAGCAAGTATCTGCTGGGACGTGACAGCCTGCTGTGTGCCAGGCAGGATTGCTGTCTTTGGCTCCCAGATGAGCCGTGGATGCTCAGAGGCCATCACTCAGTCTGAAGGTGCTGGGAGCTCCTGGGGCTCCTTCTCACCCACTGGGGCTACAGCATGTGGTTTGCAACCTTGATGCACAAACTCCTGAGGAGCCATGGCCTCTGAGTGCAGACTGGAGAGTCCCCACAGAGGGGCATCCTCTAGCGTCGCTGCGCCTGACCCCAGCAGGAGGGCAGATATTGGTAAGGGAGTGGGAAGCATGCCCATCCTCTCCTCAAGCCAGGGAGAGTTGTGAGGGACTGCTCTGGCCTTTGTTGCCTCCTCCAGGGTGTCTTCAGCATCCCATACTCCAGGACACCCCATCCTGAGGCCACAGGGGAAGGAGACAATGGAACCAAGCAGCTGTGCTGGTTCGAAAGCCCCTGCAAGTGCGTGGGGGGGGATGGGGTGCTGAGCAGGCGAGGGGGCGGCTGATGGAGGAGGGACCCCAAGACTAAGCTGGCAGTGCAGCCAGACACGGCCCTGGAAGAGGGAGCAGGAAAGGAGGGCACTTCCCACAGCCTGGTCAGTGCTGGGGTGCCATGGGGACCCATGGAAACCTCCAGAATCGCCACAGCCCCCCACTCTCCCCACCTGTGCGGGGGACCCTTCCCCAACCTAGTCTCATCCCATCCCATTTCTGTTTCAACCCCCCAGTAGATCCCCATTGTCTGTAGGGGAAATATAAAATCTGATCCTGAGACCAGCACTGAGACTCTTCCTGTCAAGCAGCATCTCTGGCCACTATGAGCGTCACCTGGTTCTCCAGCTCTGTGTGATCCTCTTCTGTGCCATGTGCTCCCTGTGCAGCCTCCTAGCCTGGATTACTGCCTTCCCTAGTGGACGTGGGACCTAGGAAATGTTGGTAGATAAATGACATTTCTAATAACCTAATTTCCATCGATGTAGGAAGGTTATAGAGAATATTCGAAGGCCTAATGCTTTCTTTGGAAAGGATCCCAAACATCACGCAATCCAGACACCAAGTTCTCGGCCAGATTCTCAAGACATTCCTCTCAGTACCACATGGGTGATGGGTGGAGACATCTTTGCTGAGAGCCCACTCACTCCACAGCTCAAGAGGCCCCTGAGCGGTGAAGACCCGCTCCTGCCCTTAAGCAACCCACACTCTGGGCGGAGAGAGATGGCCTCTCCTGGGATCTCTAAGTGGATGAGGGTGTCCAGGGTCAAGCCTTATGGACTGTGGGGCCTTCACACCTTACAGAGCCCCGTGTGGTCTGGCATGCCTGCTGGATGCATAGATACCGGGTCATCCTGGGAAGGAGGGTGGCATCATCGCCACGTGTGTGACTAAACAGACTGGCCACATGGGGACGGGGTGTTCATGCCACCCACCTGGCTTCTGGCAGCACCAGATGAAGGAGTGGATTTGAAAGTGCTCCAACCCCAGAGTGTCTCCCCAGCTCTCCAAGGGTGGATGCTTGCTGAGGCTTTTCCCTGCTGGAGACCTAATTCCCCAGCCTTACTTGTACACTTACTTCTTAAACCTTGTTCCTTTGACCTAGAGCTTCTCCTGGAGAACTCTGGGGGTCTGACACAGTGGGTCCTGATGTTGGGATGTAGGAGAAGAGTGGGAATTGGGGGGAGACACCCTGTTCCCCTCTTGCAGTGTCCTTTGTCTTAGTTCAGACTTTCTGCATCCCAGCAGGTACAGGGCTCAGAGTTTACCTTCATTTTACAGGTGAGAAAAACTGAAGCACCAAAGCTTCCAGAGGGTTCTCCAAGAATGCCCAGCTGGTCAGTGGTAGCAGGACACACCAGTGTGGCCACCTCATCCAAGGCAGCTATTTTTCTTATAAAATAAGTCCTACTGGGATCAGAATCAGAAGAGAAGGACGTAGGTTTTCAAAATTGAGAAAACCATGGATTAAGCCAGTCTGGGCCAGCCTCACTCTCCCTGGGGCTCCTTGCATCATGTCACCTGCCTCCCCAGGCTCCCTAGGGCCCCCCATTGCCTGCCCAAGCATGTGAAGACTCACCTCTCCCTCAATCTCCACAGGCATCCTGAGCGGCCAGAACCTGGTGGCTCTCATGTATGGCAGTTCCAGGGTTACGTGATGGGGACAGGCTCATAAGGCTAGCGGCCAGGGACATTCCAGCACTCGTTGTACTTGACCAAGTGGCTTAGCAGGACCCTCTTCCCAGCCCTGCCCTGCATCCTCGCTTTACTGATTCAGAGAGCAGGGTCCCCAGACCAGACCCAGGGGCCAACTCCAGCCAGTGCCTGTTTTTGTGGATAAAGTTTTATTGAGATGCCCATTCATTTATATTCTGCCTGTGGCTGCTTTGGCCATACAAAGGCAGAGTTGAGTTGCTGTGACAGAGATGTGTGTCCCTCAAAACTTAAAGTGTTCTCTGGTTCTTCACGGAAAGCTTCCTCCTTTAAAAAAAAAAAAAAAAAGATTAAAGATTTTATTTACTCAGACAGACAGAGAGAGAAAGAGAGAGAGAGAGAGAGGCAGAGGGAGGAGCAGACTCCATGCAGGGAGCCCGACGTGGGACTCAATCCCAGGTCTCCAGGATCAGGCCCTGGGCTGAAGGCGGCGCTAAACCGCTGAACCACCCGGGCCACCCCCACGGAAAACTTCCTAATGCTTGTCCTTGACGATCAGCAGAGCCTTCCAGTTATGCAGACTCCAGTTCACATCCAACCTGTTCTGGGATAAACAGCTTAAGCCCTTCAGACTGTTTTCTAAGGTGTGAAACGAGAACAAACATCTTCCCCCCCAGCTTGAGTTTTGCAGATACAAACTGCGTAGGATACAGTTGATCAGTTGGGGACTGTGGTTTGTGGTACACAGACCGCCGGTGGTCACAATGCAGTCATGGCCTATTGGGGCCTGGGCCTTGCTCTGATGGGAACTCACCCTACAGGCAAGGAGGAAAACCCAACAACAGGTGCAGGCCACATAGCTGATTTGCTTGAGTGGCTTTCACCACTGCTTCTCCTGCCAGGGGTGGGGCAGCGACTGAGCCGCCGTGCTGCTGATGGCATCAGGGACGGTGGAAAGCAGAGAGCATCACTGGTGGGGATCAGACGCTGGGTTTGCCCAGCACTCACCTTAATCATTGAAATACCAGTGAGAGAAATGTGTTTGCTATTATGAGTCTGAAACTCTGGTTTCAACTTCCCTTCCTATTTTTTAAATTAATTTATTTTGAGAGAGGGGGAGAGAGAGACAGGGAGAGAAAGAGAGAGAGAGCATGGACAGGGGGAGGAGTAGAAGGAGAAGCAGGGTCCCTACTGAGCAGGGAGTGTGATATGGGACTCGATCCCAGGACCCTGAGATCATGACCTGAGCTAAAGGCAGACGCTTCACCGACTGAGCCACCCAGGGACCCCAATCTCCCTTCTTATTTAAACAACTATTCTTAAACCACAGTTTGTAAAGCCAGCATCTTAGGGTTTCAGTGCCATGTGACAGCTGACTAGCCCATATCTCAAGCTGAGGAAGCTTCGCTGCCTTTAGTTCTGGGCCTGGGGCACCCCTCCTCCTCCCCACATGGGCCAGCTCACTCTGTCTGAGCCCCCACCCACCCAACCGATCTCCTCATTGTCCTTGCTCTGGAGGCACCAGTGATAGACCCTCTCAAATCCCCACACTGCTCCAGATTCCTGTAATTCCTGCAACACATCTACCATACCAAAGGTGGGCAGCCATCTTCCTCTGAACTCACAGTGCCAGGCCCTGCGCTGGGTCTGGGCTGGGTTGGCCACAACAGTGGGTTATCGCTTAAACACCATGAAATCCCACATTTAGCACAGGGGCTACCCCAAATTCAGGCCCGTTTGTCAGAGCCCAGAATGTACAGCGACTGGGCCTCAGCTGGGTGCCTTTCCTAGAGGAACTCATGCTTGTTGGTTATATTGCTGCATAACAAATTTTCCCTACACAGCTGCTTGAAACAACACACGTGTGCTACATCACAGTGTGTGAGTGCCAGGTGTTCAGGCACAACTTAGCTGTGTCTCTGGCTTGGGTCTTATCCAATTGGCAGCCAGGGCGGCCATCTCATCTGAAGGCTGGACCAGGGAAGGACCCATTTCTAAGCTCACTTGCGTGGTGGTTGGCAGGCCTCCATCTCATGGGCCAGTGGACAGAAACCTCCCTGAGCTCCTTGCCATGGCAAACCACTCCAGGGGGGCATCACCATGGCTGCTGGCTTCATCAGAGTGAGGGCACGAGAGGACAGGACAGAGAGCCAGCAGGACAGGCTCTATTGTGGAGAAGCATGGTGTCCTGTAAGTCGATCATGGTGCCGCCACCTGCCACATCTGCCACGATCTGTTGGTCAGAAACAAGTACTCACAGGAGGGGATTACATGAGGGAGGGTGTGAGTACCAGGAGGTGGGACCGTGGAGCATCTCCACCAGCCAAGATGCTGGTGTCCAAGGCTGTGGAAGGCAGAGTGCCCAGGACAGACCCGTGCTGCTCCTGGCTCGTGGAGGAACTGCAAGGGGAGAGACATTTAACAGGTCAGCACATGGTGACAGTCCCTACAGGGACACAACCCATGCAGGACCAGTGTGCCATCTGCCCCTGCTGGGCGATTCACTGGACAGTGAGTGCAGGGAGTGAGCTTGGAGCAAGACACTCTGTCAGGCCACCTTCCAGAATGCCTCTTCCTTGCGGGCCACTAACCTTTGTCTTCTCAAAATGTACTTCTTCATTTCGTCTCTGAAACCCATTACATCTGGTATTTTCTTCTATTTTATTAAAGGAACTGAGGCTCTGAGAGATTGACCTGTGTCCCAAGCCCCACAGTCTGAGCCCATATCTTAAAACTCACCACCCAGGGTTTTTCCTATGACCTCCCATCTGCAACCTCTGCAGCATGGAGTCCATGGCATTGATTGTTTTTAAGAACGGTTTTTGGGACCCGTTTCCTGATTCCTCTTGTTAAGCTTCCTTAGAGTCATGTTGGTTCTGGCTTGGCAGTGAGGTGGTTGGAGAAGAGACAGGCATTTAAGCTCAAGGGAAAGGCATCAGGCTGTGTGAGATAGAGCTGGGCAGGGCAGCCACTCCAGAAACCCCAGGAATGTGGCCTTGAACCCCCTCCCTCCCCTGGCACTGCACTGGGAGCCAGGCCGAGAGGCTGGGAGTGTGGTGTGAGTCAGGACCTGGGGCCAGGCCTCTCTTCACCCTGGTCTTCCCCTACATGAAAGGTGGCTCCACTTCCTGGGGTTAGGAAGGTGATGTGAGCCCAGACAGAAGGCTTGCACAGGCACCCCCGCGCCACCCTTAGCACTGTGCTCATGCCCTGCAGATGGGTCACTGCGACCCCAGCAGCCGGCAAACTAGGTGTTCTCATCTAGAGCAAAAAGCCCTGTGGATTCCTGGAGATGGGGTACTTTGGTTTGAGAAAAGAAGATCCATGTCTTTGTGTTCATTACAGATTTATAAAACATTGTCTTCTCATTTTGAATTCTATTATAGGCTTTAAAAAAAATTATTGTGTGGTATCTAACTGGAAGGCTTGCTTACAGACCCAGAGTTTCTCGGGGCAGGGCTGGCAGCCGCCCGGCCACCTGCAAAGCCCTGGGCCTTGGACTTCATGTTCGGTGACGGCAGTGATTCTCCTGTCTTCCTTCTGGGGACAGTGCCCCTGCCCAGAAGTGAATGAAGCCTTTGTGTTTCCAGGCTCTGCTCGCCTTTTGAGAGTCCCCTCCTTTTCCACTTTCTTGCACTGACTCATTGTTCTGTCTTGACTTGTCCCCCACTGAGTTGAAGAACTATGATCCATTTAAGCCTCCTTTATGTATTGCAGAGACCCCAGAGGTTAGATAATTATCCAGAGCTGGAGTCTGTCTCCAGGTATCCTGGCTTAGAGGAACAGATTGTGTTGGCAAAGTTTGCTGAGAAGATAAACTACATTAGAGAATTCTAGTTCCTGTTTACTTCAACAGGAAATCAGAAAAACTGCTTGCCAGAAAAATGTTGACGTCATTAAAGTGAACTGATGAATGTGTATAATTTTTTTTATTATATAAACAAATACCTCTCTTGTTAAATGCAAATATTAGCAATGATCCTCAAGTTATCAGTTAAAAATTGCTCTACCCAAATAATAAATCACTGGGTTACAGAAAGTAAAAAAAACCTAGCATGGCCTAGCATGATCTAGCATGCCGACCACACTCTATAATAGCCTAGCATGATCTAGCATGGCCTAGCATGATCTAGCATGGCTTGTCATGATCTAGCACAATCTGACATGGCCTAGCATGGCCTAGCACTATCCTACATGGCCTAGCGTGATCTAACATGGCCTAGCATGGCTTGTCATGATCTAGCACAGTCTGACATAGCCTAGCGTGGCCTAGCATGGCCTAGCATGGCCTAGCACTAGCAGATGTCCAGCATGGCCCCAGGTGGCACTGGCACCAGGGTGACCATCTGTCTGCTATGACCCCAACAGACACCCTACCTGTTGCCCTTCCCGTTCTCATCTCTTACATTGTCCTTTGCTTCCCTGGCTCATTGTCACATGTTGAATTCTCCCCATTATTGAAGGATACTTTGTTTTCCAGGAAAGACCCTGTGCCCCCCAGCCAGAAATGACTTCTCATGGCCCTTTGAACCTGTCCTCACAATTACACCCTATATCATCATTACTGTGATTTCTCTCTCTTGTTACACATGTCACTGTGCCTTTGGATCCACCCACCCCTCAGCACCAAGCCTAGGACCTGGTCTACATTCAGGAAGATGTTGCACATCACGCTGTGGCAACAACCAGCCACTGAGTCCCAGCAGCTTAATCACCAGCAGTAATTTCTCTCTCACATGCCCCATCCTTCCTGGCCAGCTGTGTTTCTCCCACTTCTTGCAGTCTTCTCTCCAAGACACAGACTGAAGGATCAGCCCCCGTGTGGGACCTGCTGGTCAGGTGGTAGTGGGGAGAGGAGGTAGCAGGCTGGGGAATCCTCTGGAAGCTTCTGCCGGAAGGTGGCCTATGTCACTCCTGTCCACGTGTCGCTATTGCTCCCCTGTTACCACCACACTAGGATCAGAGGGGGGAGACATGTGGGCCCCCTTAGGAGAGAGATGGCCCTCCTATAGGAGGCAGTGGGTATTTTGAGTGAGTGAGTGAGTCTGCAGAGTTCATTCCTATGGCACAGAAAATGTTCTGTTGCTCTCTCAAGTGTGCACTCATCTACCAAATATCTTTACAGACCTGTCTTCTCCTTCTTTCCATGCTGTGAGCACCCTACACTGTGCCTGTCCAGCTACCTCACCTTATGGCAGGTGCCGTGGGAGGGTCTGTGGCTCAGGACCCAGGAGTGACCAGGTCCACTCAGGGTCTGGTGGGCACAGAGTTAGGCAGCCAGGAGCCAGCACGCTGAGCTAAGCAAGTTGAGCCTGAGCCAGGCACAGCCGTTTTATTCTACTGCCTGTTGCTCCACCTGATGCTAGATGGCCACGGCGGGGGCAGCACATCCACCTGGGGGTCACGTGAGATAGACAAAGTGCTGCCCTTCCTGCTGTGTGGGGCTTGCCTGCCAGTGTCGAGTCCCCAGAAAAATCAGAATCCCAGAAGATTCCAGAAATCTTCAGGTGCAGGGTGACTCTAGAAGTCTCAGAGTTCCTCTGTCACTGCCTTGGCAAACTTTCTCTCTCTCTTTCTGTCTCTCGCTTGCTCTCTCTCTCGCTCGCTCTCTCTTGAGTGGCCAGGCTGGCAGGAGCCACCCACAAAGGACTGGATCCCTGCTGTGTGGCGGCATCGTCAGCCCTGATGTGAGACACGTGGAGAGTGTCCACTCTGTACCTCCACCTTTGCAAGCCCCCTTCTAGTGCTGCCTGTGAGCAATCTGTGTATCAGCACACGCCACAGGCTGCTGTGCTAAAATGCCTTTTAAAACTGATTTCATGCATGTTAAGAAAGCATTCTGGTCTGATATCTGTGTTTACCATACACCACGGGTGCAAATGGGGGGGAGAACACGCCGACAAGGGCTCACGAGACGTTCTATCAGTTCCCCACGAACACGCTCGATGATGAGCAAGACTGCATGTGGGCTGGTAAACAGCAGTGCCTAAGTCAGGTCGTCCTGCGGGCGTGGAGACCCAGAAGCTTTCAGGAGCCAAAAAAATACATCTTGAAACTGACATGCTCTGTTCTGTGTTTACACACATTTCTCTCTTCCCTGCTTGTGTCAGCATCAAAAAAGTCCTTGTTACCCACAGCATTTTTATGGCTCAAGAGCTCTGTGCTGCAGAATAGCTGGTGGGCACATCAGAGCATCTCAGCTTGGGGACGGCAGTGCATGTGGCTCAGCTGTCCCGTGCACGGGGCCAGCAGAGTTTGTCCAGCACGTGTCAACCGCAGCCCCGAGGCACATGGCCCCTGAATTCCGGGGGCCACCGCGAGCCCCCAGAAGCCCTAGTTTCTGTGGCCCTCAGTGTCCAGAGGAAAGTCCCAGGCCCCAGGGTCTGGAAAGGAGACTCTGGGGTTGGGGGGGCACCGCGCACAGACAGTTCTAACCGACTACCGGGGTAATGGCCGTGCTCAATTTTGCCTTTCACGTTTTAATTGTACAACAGTAATTTTGCGATAGAGTTGCCGATGGCAAACATGCAAAAGACATTAACTTTATTTATGTTTTGGATTATTAATGTGGCTGTTAAAATTCCTCCAGTTAGTTTTGATTGAATTGTTTTTTTGTGTGATTCTGTTGTTTAATGGAGCGGTAAATAAGAATTTCTGATAATGAGGCCGAGCATCTGTCACAACAACCTGGTGTGGGTTATTAACATTTCCATTAACGGCAGGGTGGGCAGCGATAATATGGGAGCCACACAGTTAGAACAAAATAAATAGTCGGTGTCAGGCTGAGTGGGTGTTAATTACTATTTTATTCTACACTGGGGTGGGGGGGTTGGGAAGGGGTGAGTCTCGAAGGTCATTCTCTCCTGAGAGCCGGGGCACAGGGCTATCGCCCTCAGACAGTGGACAGTGGCTGTTTCGTTGTCTCCATGCATGGCCTGGAAACACACTTGAGTCCAAAGGCAGAGCCCCTGGGCCCACAGGCTGAGGCTCCCAGATGGCTCCCAGGGCTCTGGGCCCAGCCCAGCGCAGACCTGTTGGGGTGCACGCATGGGCAGGGCGGGAGGCAGGGAGTAGCTCCCGGGAGGTAGGGAGCAGCCTGTCATGCACAAGTGTGGCGCGAGGACTTCAGAGACGGCTCGGAGCTGGCAGACGGAGGAGATGTGTTCTGAGTGTGCACACGTGCTCTCTGTGCTGTCCCAGCTTCCCACATTCCGTCTGGCTCAGCAGGCAGTCATGGTGTCCTCCCCACGGTTCCGGCAGTGTGGCCCTAGGGGCAGGAGGGCAGGGTCCTCAGAGTTTGAGCCATAAGGGGCCTCGGGGCAGGGGCAGGGGGAGCCGTGCAATCTATGCTGCTGTCCCCGTTGGAGGGGCAGCCCTGCGCCTGCAGACCCGGGGAACAGGGCACCACAGCAAGAGGTTCCTGGAATGGGCACACAGATGCCTTTTTTCTCCATGTTCCATCCAAAACGCAGTGCCTCCTCCACTGTGAACGTCGCAACACACCCCACAGGGCCAGCAGGTCCTGCTGCTCTCTCAGCGACGAGTCACAGTTGGTGCAAAGACCTCGGATCCTCCAGCACTCATCACACCTTGATGCCCACAGCAGCCCTTAGGTCAGCCCGCCAGCATAGCCTCACATCGCACTCCCGAGGCAAGCAGATGACCAGGTCACACCTCTGTTTTTTAACACTCTGCTAATTGTGTCTCCAGTTGTATTTTATGCATCTCTAGACGTGATTCTGGGAAGGGTTTGCAGCGCTCCCTGGCTTAGAAGCTGAGTGGCCCAGGGCAGGCTCTCAGGCAGCCCACTCTGGAGTGAGGTGTCCTGCACATGTCAATAGACGTCACAGCTCCTCTTCTGTGCTCCTCTCTCCCCAGCCCCGGCCATGGCCCCACAGAACATCCAGGTGACCCCGCTCACGGCCAGCCAGCTGGAGGTCACGTGGGACCCGCCGCCCCCGGAGAGCCAGAATGGGAACATCCAGGGCTACAAGGCAAAATGCCCTTTTGCATGGTTTGCTTCTTCCTTCCAGGTCACTTGTAGGCCAGGATAAGTGGCCCAAATCCCCAGGGTTCCTAAGGGCTTCACTGGAACCCTGGTCACACTCCAGGACTGCTGCCCTTGGCTCTCTAAGTCCTGCTGGCAGACACACAGCTGGCCATCAGGGCAGAGAGCCATGGACAATACCAAGCGGCTGCAGCAGGCTTAGCCAGACCTGGCCTCTCGGCCTGGGGGTAACGGTCTGGTTCGTGGCACTGCTGGCTTGTGCCCAGCAGCCACGCCACCCCACCCCAGGCCTGCCAGGAGCATCCAGTATCTTTGCTGACAATAAAACAGGGCAGGTTAAAAAGAGTGGGCTCTCTAGTGGAGCTCTGCCCTTGGGTTTCTACTGGATATTTCATGAGGTCCAGGCTGGGAGGACCAAGAATTTGCATTTCTAACAAGTTCCTCCAGGGGTTGGGGTTCCTAGGAAGCCCAGTATGAGATCCATCACACTAAAATCTTATGATGTCATATTAGCTAAATATTGCAGACGTGGGGCAAAAGAAAGGCAGTGGGCTGATGAGTGATTGCCCAGAGCAGGTTCGTGCGGGGCAGGAAGCCCCCACAGCCGTCTACAAGGCCATGACCGTGCTGAGAACTCAGAAGGACCAGCTAAACCCACCCTGAAGAAAGCAGCCCCGGGCCCGTCCCTTGCAAACTGCCCCTTCCTTCTCCTGAATGACTTCTCGGCGGCCCAGCTGGGTCAGTCATCAGCCTCTGTGGGCCAGCCTGCCCTGATGACTATTGGGCCAATTAAATGTCCATTTAAAAATGATTTTTGTCAGTGTTTTATGAAAATAAACACCTTCCTCCGCGGCAGGGCTGTTCCAATGATTGATGAGGTAATGGAAGTCCTGTGAGCTTGGAGGCAAAATGCTATTTATGGATGTCCAGAATATGTTTTCTAATTTCCTTAATGATAAAGACATTGAACTTGGGTATTGATCTCATGTTAGTAAGGCCTATCCAAGCGCAGGGTTGGATTGGCACAGTTCGGAGAGTACTGCACCACGACTTGCTGGTGTAAGTGCGCAATGCTCCCGCTCAGGGTGAGCACAGCAGGGCCAGGAGCGCAGGCCCACACGGGAGGCAGGAATGCTGTCCCTGGCTCTCTGCGGCCTGCCACCTTATAGGGGGGCAGCTCCCAGGGCCTGGCCGGGCTTCAGCCCACAGAGCCAAGGCGGATGCATGCACGAGTCCCGTCTTCGTGCAGTCTGGCTGGCCCTGGCATGAGGCGGTGGTTCTCGGCCAGCCGTCCAGGGAAGCAATCCTGGCAGCCTCCTCCAGCCGTTGTACTTGGGCATCAAGTCCGCCCACGAGTACATACAAGCGTGGTGACAGGAGATGAATCTAGGAGACACACGGGGCTTTCACCACAGGGCTGAGCCCAATGGGGTCCCTTCCTCATATTATTTTTATTGCCACATTGATTGAAGACTCAGATGTCAGCTTGCTGTGGGAGCACAGCAGAGAGGCTCGGGTGCCTGTTCTCTGCAGAGGCTGGTGCAGGGGTAGGTGTGCTCGGCCTCCCTCCTTTCCAAGAGACTGAGGGAAGGGGCAGGCCATAAATACAAGCACTAAGCTCTGGAAGGGAAAAGGAACTCTACTTACAGGCACCTAGGAGAAAGTGCCACTCCCATCTTCAAGCCCCCATGTTTTATTCAGTTAGGCAAAGCTCAAACTCTGGAAGAACAACTCAGAAATGCAAATTATTGGCTTCCTCAACTCTGTTAGCAGCCAAGAGTTCCCCTCCCCCTGGCATTGACCTCAGCCCCTGCCCCTCCACCCCGACTCTCTGCCCTCCATGCCACAGCATAGCCGACCCAGGGGCTGGCATGCTCGGCCCACGGTCCCAAATCACCCTGTACTCGGGCCTCCTCTGTCTCCCACAGGCTCAGGAACAGGGGCAGCCACTCCTCCACCACCTGCCTCCAACTTCTGGCTCTTTCCAACAGGTTTACTACTGGGAGGCAGAGAGCCAGAACGAAACAGAGAAGATGAAGGTCCTTTTCCTGCCGGAGACGATGGTGAAGCTGAAGAACCTGACTAGTCACACCCAATACCTGGTCAGCATCTCGGCCTTCAATGCCGCCGGAGACGGGCCCCAGAGTGACCCCAGGCAGGGGCGCACCCATCAGGCTGGTAAGAGAGCAATGTGTTTCCACCCCACAGGCTTCCACAGGGCACCCCTCCCAATGGCCACAGTAGCCCCTGAGCCCAGACAAACGAGGGGCCCCTCCTCTCCATCCCCACAGCTCTCTGCTCACCAGACCCAGAACACATGCCGATGTGTGCCAGGGGATCTCGATCTCCGGAGAGGCAGGCCTGGGTGCGATTCATTTGCTTCCCCCAGGGGCTGGCCTTGGCCTATTGCCTGGTGGGGCCCCTGGTACCCGCGAGACGACAGTGAGCACAGTGTGCCTACCTCCAGACTCTCCAGGATCACAGAGGGCAGGCAGGCTCTGCATCTGCACCCAGGCCTCCTTCCCATTCCCTCAGGGAGCTTCTTACGTGTCCACAGCCCTAGGGGACGAGTGCCAGTGCACTGAGCCCAGGCCACAGTACGGGCGCTCCCTGGGTTTCGGGGCCACAAACAACCTGGAATCACAGCTGCCTCTCAGACACTGGCCTAAAAGCATTTCGCTGTCAGGTGTCACATGGCCTGCGGCCCCACCTCCACACACACAGGTTTTGTTTTGTTTTGTTTTGTTTCTTGCAAAAAGCTTTATTGTCTCCATTTGATCCATGTTTCGGGAAAGGGCTCCAGGATGGTTAAAAAGCTGCCTAGTGGCTGCAGGGAAAAGGTTCAGGCACAAGCCCTGACACTGAGGGGTGGGGAGGTGCCAGAGGAGTCCCTCAAAGGCTGCAGGTCTCCGGAGGCTACTAGTCATGCTTGAGAGTGAGCCTTTTGAAAAGATACTCGCCCAGCCCAGCCTGGGGGGTAGCCACCCATCTTCCTGATGAGTTTTACCCCCTCATCTAGGAAGTGGTTCTCCAGGAAGTCACAGAGATGGGGACCCACATGGGCAGAACCCAGGGCATGCAGATCCAGAAGGGCCTGGTTCAGGCTCTTCTCCAGAAGAAGCTTCGAGCACTTGTTCTCCTGTGGCTCTCAGCTTCCCAGTGACCTGGAGGTCATTAGGAAGTGGTCAGGAATACCAAGGGAATGCAGCTTAGTGCTGGTCCCGGGGATCTGAGAGGCACTTCGTGGGACCCAGGAAGTGTAAGACCCAGAAAGCCAAGGAGACCTGTCCCACTCAGGGCTCCCGGGCAGTCAGTGGGTTCAGGCAGGTGCTCCATCTCCTGGGGCCGGGGACTCCCAAGCATCCCACATCCTTCCCACGAGATGACTGCCCAGCATGCAAGGGCTGCTTCCTCGGGGCCTCATCCAGTGGTGAGGAGCTGTTTCTGGAATCCAGGCTGGGTCCCCTGTTTCCCCCCAGGGCACCAGGGACCTGGCAGGTCACAGGGATGACTGGAGGGAGAGCAGCTGGGGGACACATGGTGGTGATTCTAGGGGCAGTCCTGACCACATGCCTGGCCCTCTGCAACCACAGGGAGGTTCTGCCCAGGATGGCTCGCTGGGCCCCCTCCCACACTCCAGGGTGAGGCCAGGAAAGTGGGCAGAGCCTCCAGTGGCCTCGGTGGCCGGGAAATGAAGCCCTCTGCGTTTCCCTCTGCGCCTCCATCTATTATTCATCTTAATGCCTTTGTCCCTGCGTCTCTCAGGCTCCTTTGTTTTTAAACCCCATCATTTTCTCTGCTCTTCTCAGGAGGGTCCAGGTTTCTGGTTGATCCTGGGAAGTTTGGAGATGGTCCATAAATCTTTTCATCCCACTGCGTGGAGACTTTTACTGAGTTGAAAATAACATCTAGTAACACTTTCATTCTATGTGGAGGCGTAGACATATATGTAAATGATCTATAAAGGAGCTTTACTCAAAGTCCCTTTATGCTGTGTTCCTCTAGCTCCTGGGACCCCCAGCTTTTTGGCGTTCTCAGAAATAACATCTACCACGCTTAATGTCTCCTGGGGTGAACCGGTGGCAGCCAACGGCATCCTGCAGGGCTATCGAGTGGTCTACGAGCCCTTAGCGCCTGTCCAAGGTGAGGCCAGAGGGGAGCGCGGGGAGGGCTGGCTTCACAGGTGTGCTCACGGCACTCCACGGTCTGCAGGGTGAGGAGCGTGCCCGCTGGATGCCTGTGAGCCTCTGCACCCTGGGCTCCAGCACAGCCCTCTCCCAACTGGCTTGCAATGGGACACCCTTTGACCTTTCACATTTCTCTCCTGTTCTCCTGAGATCTTAGTCGTCATGGGCACCACTTGTTAAGACCACACAGAAAGCATAGGCCCATCAGCTTCTGTGGGCGTCCTGGAAGGGGCTCTAACCACCCAGCATCCTCAGAGATTTTTCTGCTGTCACCCTCATTTGTTCTTTCACTTGAGTCTTTATGAAGCAACTGCTGCATGCCAAGTACTGTTCTAGATGCTGGAATCTATAGATCCAGGGAAGCAGGGATCTTTACCAAATTGTTTGTCGAGATCCTTGTTTCCCTGAATACATGAGTTTTTATTCCAGTGAGAAAAGAACCAACTCACCCACAAACAATCCACGATACCATGGTGACCACTGTTGTGAGGACCCAGGTGCGCTGAACCCCTGGGGGAAGGCCTTCCTGGGGAAGCTCAGGCCTTCCACAGGCCACTCGGGGTGGGGTCCAGCATCCTGAGGTCAAGCCTGAGGAGTGGGGAGGAGGCCATGTGAGAGCAACAGGCTGGGTCATGAGGGCTGTGGTGGAAATGCCCTGAGAGGGTCTGACTCACACAGACCAGAGTCCCTCTGGCTACAATCACAGTCTCATTGCCATGGGTTGCAAAGATTTATTGATTGGCTCCAAACTTCCAAGGATCAGTCAAAAGCAGCACAGACCCTCTAAGAAGAGCAGAGGAAGTGTTTACACAGAGGAGCCTGAGAGACACAGTGACTAAGGTATAAAGATGAATTATAGATGGAAAGAGAAGATACACAAGCTTCTGGAGAGAAGGGGTTGTGGCCCTAGGCCTGGGAAGACCAGCAGCAGCCACAGCACCTGGGAAGGGGCTTGGAGCCAGGGGTCTCGGTATGAGGAATAGGGACCAGGGATGCACATATTTGCAGTGGGGCCCCGGGGGAGCCTCCGACTGCACAGGAAGAGGGCAGAGACAGGAGCGTACCCTGGTTCTGTCATTGGGGGGCACTGCTCTGCTCCTGCTGTGTTACTGCCTCTGGCGCTGTTTCGATTTCTGGTATACCCATCCCTCCTCCCCGCACACAGCTGAGGTGCTCTTGGAGTGGTCCACAGACATCCTTTCTCGACCACTGTGTGCCCAACACCGGGGCCAGGGAAGGGAGACTAGCCCAGGGCGGGCTTCCCCTGGTAAAACACACAGCCAGGCTATAAACAGTATAGATTATTTAATGTCTAGGAGGAAAAAATATAACCAACACATCAAATAATATTGGCGCTCCATTTAAAGCCATGATAAGTTTCCTTTTAAAATAAGTACATTCAAGTAAAACAGGGGGTTGATTTGAAGAAAATTTAAGCACTAGATTTTATGTCATTGAATCTAAAATACCATTATTGACTCTAAGATTCATTGTTATTTTATGAAGTGCTAAGAAAGAAAAAATGCTTGCAGTAAACTGCAGCCCAATACGTTTGCATCATCAATCCCAAATCAAAGATGCAAAAACGTGAGGGAAGAGTTTCAGACAATTGAGGCACTTTGGTAAATAACAGTAAAGTTAGGGCAGGCCTATAGTTTGTGAAATGGCAGAGAGCTCATGGCCGTACCTGCTGTGTTCTTTTCAGTACCGGGTGCCTGGCTGGGGACCAGGTGGCCTGGGCACGGCTGGGGTTGGAGTCCCAGCAGCACAGGCCCAGAAGGAGCCAGGTTCTGTGCATGCTCATTCTGCATGGGCAAAGGGCAGGGAGCCACTGGACACCATCCATCCTGCTGCCCAGGACTGTCTGCACCCTCCCATGTACACACACACATGCACACACACACACTGGTTCCTGAGCCAACCCTGCAGATTAACTAGTGACATGGAAAGGAGAAAGGATTGCCAAGAATTGTGGTCCTGAGTGACCTTAGAGTCCTTCCTTATCAAGACAGTAGTCTTCCCATACTTCCTCAAATAAGTGATTTATTCAAATAAGTACATTGATGGGTTTGTAGAATTTCTAGAAACTCTGTGGTGGGCACCCCTGGGTCTGGTGCCCAGGCTGGCTCCCCTACTCTTGTAAAAAAGTACTTGCTGTCCAGGCAAGACCATGGCCATCATCACCACTTGGTTGTGAGCCATGGCAGGCCCTGCTTCGTGATCCCCCACACATCCAGTTCTGATGTCCCAGAGTCCTGCTGGCTCACAACACATCTGTCCCCATGCCCTTGCCTCCCCCTCCAGAGAGATGATCCTGCACATGTGGTTTCCTGGTGCTGTCAGGGTTGTGGTCACGTGGCCATTCTACAGCAATGTTGGCATCATTCACAGGACACCAGCTAGACACTCAGGTCCCTCATGCGCAGCTGACATGAGCTTTTTCTCTGCTCCCTGTAAACACGGCCCCAATGCACATGCCCACCTCTCAGGTGCATTGAGGCAGGGATTACTTCAAATCAGGCCCAAGCAAAGTAGCTGCAGGTATGCCCTCCAAGTGCACAGAGCTGCACAGTGTCAGGGCCGCTTTTATCAGCATTTCACAAGAAATCAGGCTTTGAGCCCTTAAGATGACATCCTAGAGCCTGCAGGTAAGGAATGCGGACATGGGTGGGGTTTGAACCCCAGCGGATGGGTTTGAAAGCCACCATGATGGGGATGTGTCTGGAGTGCTTGCACAACTGCAAGTAAACACGCAGTGGACACCGCAAGAGCGGCATGAGGAGTGGTCATCAAAGCATTTCATGGCCACCAGTGGCGCTTGTCATTCTTCCTCCAGTGACAATAGGCAGAGTCACTTGATTGCAACTATTTTGCCTCTTCCCACAAGGAATAAGTCTGTCCGTCATCAGCATTGTCTCTTGTCTGTCAAGAGGGCTGGTTCTTCCTGCCTGCTTTCCTTGCTTCGGCAGTGAGTGTGCTATGCTCTGAACTCAGGCCATGAGAAGAAAGCACTTTCGCTTAGCGGCTCATGCATTTCTCCAGAATCTCGGGGTGCACAGCCTCATCAAGTCCCCTGGGTGCTAGAGAAGAAACCATCCAGACCCCCAAACTTGGACCATGTTGGTGGCTCCAGCGCATCCCACACTCCCTGATGTCTCGTGGTTGGTCCAGGCCCAGGGCAGGTGATGGGAAGCATCGAAGCCGCCACTGAGCCCAGGCCCTCCGCGAGTCTGAGGGTTCTTTGTGTCAACTGCAGAAGCCATCCTGAAGCAGCACTACCCCTGCTCCAGCTGGGGGTGAAGCCAGTCATGGGCCCCCAGGTCCTCCCATGTCCCTGGCCACCAGCTCACCAGCCCTGTTCCTTAGTGCCGCGTGGTTGACCCCGTGACCTTCTCGGGCTGTCACTGCTTGCCACTAATGCCAGGATCACTTTTCAGGACGCCCCCCCCATGTGCCTGTCTGGTCTGATGGCATCTGCCAAAGCCCCTGGCTTGGCCAGACAGCAGCCACAGGTCCTGACCCCACCCAGCCCAGAAGAGAACACAGGCCAGTAAAGGGCAGAAACTCAGAGCAGGAGAGGCTTGCCTGTGCCCTCTCTCTGCCCGTACGCCCTTTGGGGCATTTTGACTTCTGGCTGGCAAGAGGGAAGGGAAATGTCAGTTGACCACAGGACTATGCTGTTATATCATGAAAAAGACAAGATGCTCAGGGACGAAGCCAGAGAAGGCAGTGACGGGGAACACACTCAGCGGAGGTCAAACTGCCCAGCATCTCTGGCCGCTGGTCCAGCCCTCACTGTCCCACCTCCATACCTAGATCCTGCTCTCTCGGGGTGGGGGTGGGGGCCCCCTTCATTCCTCCACAAAGCCTTTGCTGCATCCCTTTCCCTAGGGCAGCAGTTGGCCCATCAGCTCGGTGTACGGGCCTCTTGAGTGGGGGGTCTCTTAGAGAAAACCAAACCCTGTCTCCTTCATGTTTTATCCGGATTCCCAGTAGGAAATCATGAAAGTAGCAAGTGGGTCTCTGAACAATTTCCAGATCTTCACAATGCCTCCAAGAATGTTTCCCAGAGATGTGGCTGCAAATGAGGTGAAAACATCAGGCATGTTTAGCAAGGGCTAGAATCACACTAATCTGCAGTAATGCCAGTCCTTTGGTGAAGATTGCCAAAGACATGACATGTGTGCTTATACACATAGATACGCCTGTGTGGTGAAGATGGAGGAAAAGCTGTACAACAGTGATGTCAGCCGGTAGTGATTTTCCTGGCTGTTTTTCCTGCCTCTTCGCCTGGGCCCTGGCGGTGCCTGGGATACACGTGGACAGACTCCGGGGCAGACTCCGGGCTAGCCAGATGCTCATCAGCCCTGGCCAAGGGAGCAGAGAGCAGAGCATCCACTCAGTGCCAATGGGCCCTGTGGTCACTCCATCAGGAAGATGGGCCTGGCTCACCCCTCACCGCCTCTGGCCAGCCCCCTGGTCACGGTGGGGAGCACCGAGCCACATGGAGCATGAGCCACTTCTCATGCTTTAGGGAACAGATTTTATGGAAGAGCTACTTTTATGTTTTTTTAAATGTTTTAAATGGTAGTATTTTATATGATTGCACCCTGGGGCTTTGTAGAGCAGGGCACGGTTTAAAAATTGACTAAATAAATAAGATTCTGACATAGTTGAGATGCAGGGGAGGCCAGACTAGCTCTACCTCCTAGTGGGTTGGAATTCACAAAATCTGCACATGGGTTTGTTCTGCTCTGGGGAAAAGAAAGGCATTTTTTAATTAAAAAAAAAAGGAGGGGTGCCATCCAGAATAACTTTATATCCAAAAAGATCCCATCCATTTGCTGATGGTGGTCATTGTGTGTGCAAACTGTCACCCTGAAGCCCCTTTCTTGAGCCACGCAAGGTGAGGGCAGGTTCTCTGGGCAGAAAGGGCCCTGTTCCTCAACAGAAAAACTCAAGTTCAGAGGTCACTCAAACACAGTCAGAAACATTCTGACATAGTTTGGAAGAGAATCATTTAGCTGGATCAATGTTCTACAAAAGGCATAATATGAAAACAGTGAATCAGCTGGAAGGTATTTGGACAACTGTAGGTTGAAAGACATTGGCTTTGATGACTTTGAAGGATGAACCCATTTTGTCATTAACACTTTGTTGGGCTCTTCTGAGGTCACAGATATACAAGGATGAAGGGTCCGAGTCCACCAGCCATCCACACTGAGGGCAGGCCCAGCCATGACCGCCCAGGCCCGTCCATTCACGCTGAGCACCTGGCCAATGGCAGGGGCAGGGGCAGGTGCTGGGGAAGCACTCCCGACCAGCTCTGCTGACTAGTGTCAGAGGGGCCACCTCTTCATCGCCCCACCCCAAGGGATGCCCAGAGACATCCACATGCTGTGTCAGGAGCTTACAAGCCTTTTTTCTAACACATCACCTTCAAACTTTAATCAGAGAGCCCCATTTCTGTCCTGGGAAAATGCTGCATTTGTATACTTTTTACTATGTGTCTTCCTCTCCCAGTGTTAAATTTCAATTTTCTAATTACCAGCTACACTTTTGCTTCAGTTATGTATTTATGAGTGAAAATGTCTCCCTGTCCTCATGGTTCTCCAAATGCAGGGCATCGATATTTGCCATGACAGCCTTTCTTCATCAATGCTTCAAAATCCAAAGATAAAGTTTTCACCAGTGGCTTGAGGTCTTTAGGCCACAGCCTGGCCAACTCATTTGGGCTGGAGACCCCTCTTGCAGGAAGCCCATCTTTTAGCTGAAATGAAAACTCCTGCATCTTCTTCTCTGTTCTCTTCCCCGAAGTCAGGAAGCTTCAGGTCACCTATGCAAGCGACACAGATCCTGGTGCCTCTCAGAGCCCAGGGGAGGAGAGACTGACCTGGGTGCAGGAGGACAGGGGTCTTCCCAGTGCTGTGTGGGACACTTGGGCCACCTCCCGCTTGGCACCATGAGGTTGGGTCTTCCCTTTGCCAGCACCACTTACGAGACTTAAACACTAATTACACGTATCTGTGCTGAAATTGGCTATTACCACCACTTAAACTCCTCCTAATTGTAAGCAGTACTTCCTTAGCAAGCCAGGGACGCTGTCCCTGTTGCCATGGAGAAATAGTTGGTGCTCGGTTGCTTCTCTAAATGCGGCCCTCTCTTGGCCTTTGCTCTTGGTTCCAGGGGTGAGCAAGGTGGTAACGGTGGACGTGAACGGGAACTGGCAGCGCTGGCTGAAGGTGCGGGACCTCACCAAAGGAGTCACCTACTTTTTCCGCGTGCAAGCACGGACCATTGCCTACGGGCCCGAGCTGCAAGCCAATGTCACGGCCGGGCCAGCTGAGGGTAAGTGGAGCTCTGTGGTGGGGCCTGCGCCCAGTACAGCGCCAGAGGCAAGTGGTGTGCCCCCTCCACCCAGGGGTCCGCCCTCACCATCGGCCAAGCGACCGTGGCCCACTCAGAGTGGGAAGGAACGTAGGACCATTTTGGCAGCATGGGTGACTTCAAAAGCATGTGCTAGCACCATCTTTTATAGATGGACTGGTTAAATATAGATGAGCAAATTCTTAGGTGTTAAACATGTAATGTTTTGGGTTGTTTTCTGAAAAAGTTGGGAGAAAACAAGTGAATTTTTAAGGGTTTATTTATTTATTCTAGTGGGAGGCAGAGAGAGAGGGAGAAAGAATCCCAAGCAGACTTCCTGTTGAGTACGGAGCCCAACTCAGGGCTTGACCTCACAACCCTGAGATCCTGACCTGAGCCAAAGCCAAAAGTCGGACATCCAACCAATTGTTCCACCCAGGCACCCCAAACACACATGAATTTTGGCAACCAGATACACAAGAGAAGTTTGAAGTGTTCACATCATGATGAGGAGCCACATGGCTTTGTACTTAAACTATTGGGCACCTTAGCAAGATGAGGGTAGCAGAATCTAGGTTCACAAGGCCCCTGTACATCAGGCACAGGACTGGGCCCATGGCATGGCTCATCTCTGTTCCATCTGGTCAATCCCAAAGGCCCAAGTAGCCTTCCCACATCTAGGATGAGAACAGTGTGATGTGGCAAGGCTAAGCCACCTAGGCCTGGCTCCACCTGTCCCAGTCTCTACCGTCCCCTGCCTCTTTGATCCCACAGGCTCTCCGGGCTCCCCCAGAGATGTCTTGGTCACAAAGTCCGCCTCTGAACTGACCCTGCAGTGGACCGAGGGAAACGCAGGCAGGACACCCACCACTGGCTACGTCATCGAGGCCAGGCCCTCAGGTAAGGGGCAGGGTCTGGGTACCTGCCAACCCCAGAGTCTGAATATCAGAGCCCTTGGGCTCCTCTCAGCCTTTCCCTAACGATACAGAGATGAGGGCACCCTGATGAAATGTTGGGCCCGTCTCTCCCTCTCCTCCACCACCTTGCGGGTCTGAGATTCTCCATGTTGCGCCACAGTGCAGGTCTCTGGGAACGTGGTATCGTCTTCCTCAGAAATAGGTACATGCAAACTTAGGGACACTTAGAGACATTTCCAACTCATCAGTAGGATTCAAGAGTGCTTCCAGGGGCTCATCCCAGGCTCTGTGTGTTTGCACCCAGATAGAGTCCTGCTCCTTTCTGGTCATGATGAAGATGCCTGTTCCCAGGAAGCCTACACGTCCTCTGCCCCATTTTCAGGCTCCTGAAATGACTCTAAGGTCATTCCCTACCCTGTGTGCCCTAAGAGGGTTTTTGCTCTCTTCCTCCCATTCAACAGTAATAACCAAGCATGGACATTATTAGAAAATCAATTTCTGCCGCACTGAGCTGGCTGTTACTCCTTGGAGCTAGAGGGTGTCACCAAATGCAGAGAACACTGAGCATGTCCGCTGTAACCTTCAGATGGTCATGCAAGTATCTGAGCATGAAAAAACACGGTGCGCCAGGGCTGCATGCAGAAAGCCCGCTGCCAGAACCCGTCCATGGTGCTAGTCATCCTTGCAGTCAGATATTTAAAAAAGCTGTTGGACCGAGAGGGAAGGTCTGCAGGGTCACATACATCACTGTGCCAGACAGACTGCCCGCCAAACTGCTTTTGAGAGATTCCTAGTTATAAACACCTCCTAGAAACTTCCAGGTAGAAAATCTGGTGCCTGAGACCAAAACAGCATCTGTTAAAGGCAATATGAAGAATTCTTTGGCTCAAGCACTCACACATTCAGTGCGTCAGGCTGAGGGGTCCTGTTGAGCAAGGCATTTGGTCTGTTCTGGAAGTGGAGGGTTTCAAATCAGTGACAGGCCTTCTGTGGCCACTGGCCCCTCCACCCCATCCCTCTGGAAGCAGGTGGCCCCGAGAGCAGACAGCAAGCTCTCTGAGAACATCCAATTCCTGAGCCCTTGCAGAGACTGGCAGGAGCTTGGAATACAGGCCGGGTCAGGCCTGCCTTCTTCCTCTGTACCCTTCTGTCCCTGTGCTCAATTTTCTCCTTTTTACAAGGACAACCAGTCATACAGGATTAGGAAGGGCCCCAACTCAGGACCTCATCTTGACACATGCAAAGACCCTATTTCCAAATGAGATCACATACTGTGATGTTGGGGATCAGACTTTGAACACATGAATTTTGAGGGGACACAATTCAACCCACAACAGTAGGTAGGAAACCACATAAGTAGCTGTAGAAACTGTGGAATTGTCAGCAATGGAAATCCCACTGCTTTCCATCTCATCCTGGACTGACAGGCACTTCCCAGCATGGTTGACCTTATCATTTGAATGCTCCCCGGACCTTGTTACCCGGTGTGACCCTGGCCTAGTGGCACTCACCAAAATCCAAGCCTCTGTACCCCATCTTCCAAAGAACCATGTATGCAGTCCACCAGGTAGTGCAACAAAAACTGCACATGACCCACAGGATCTGAATATCTGTGATATGGGGCTGCTGTGAACCTCTAGTCACCTCTAGGTAGTTATAGGCATCAGCAACATAACTGATTCCTTTTACAATTTATTTTATGCATTGAAGTCATTCTGAGAAGGTGTTCCTTCACCTTCTCAGAGGTGAAGAGGTGTAGTGTCAGCAGATTGCCAAAGGGGTCTGTGAAACCAAGGAAAGATAAGAAGCCCTGGAAGATACACACACAGAAGACCCTTGCCAACTCATTTCCTTCTGCCTGAGAGCTTGGTCCCTGACTAGAGTGTTAAGAACCCCACTGGATGCGTGTCTGTGAGAGGACCACAGTGGGGTCCTTGGGGTGACAGGTCACTCTGTGTCTGGCCTGTGTCAATGTCACTTCCCAGTTGTGATGCTGGTGCTGTTGTTTTGCATGATGATCCCATTGGCAGACACCAGATAGAGGGCAAATGGTATCTCTCTGCATTATTCCCCATAACTGCATGGGGTTCTATAATTATTGCAAAATAAAAAGCTCAGCTTAAGATTTTAAATATATATATCCCATGGATGGTGTCCTGTTCAATCAAGTGCGACAGCACATCTTTGAAACGAGCATTTTCGTGTCAGAGATCAGCCATGGGGAATGTATCACATCAGCAGCCAGACACGGGTGTATGGGCTCAGAATCTGAACAGTGGAGAGCACATTCTGGCACTTTCTGAGTAAAGAGAAGGTATTGATTCTCAGACTTGCCTGGGGAGCTATTCTCTTTGGGTTATCATGTGCTCATTCATCCACCATAACGAAGGAAGCGGGTTGCTTATTGGCCAGAAATGCAGCTTTAGGGAGCGTGGATGGTGGTGTGAAGACGAGCTAACTGGGATGTGGGCCTGGGTTTCTCATGGAGCCCCGTACCCCGAGGGCCTCGGCCAGATGGGCACCTCCTGAAATCAGCAGGACCCTGAACTGGGCAGGTTGGTGCCGCTATGTGGAAACCGGCCCCCAGGGACTATGATGTGACAGGAAACCGACCTCCAAGACGCTGTCTTGTTCAATGAGCGCTAAAAATTTGGCCTCCACTTCTGTTCTGAGACAGATTTCCCCTTTCAGACCATGGACGGAACCAGAGCGGCTGCAGGGCTCCCCGTCTCCCCTCGGAAGGGCGCTTCCTGCCTCCGGTGACTGGGGCCAGCAGCAGCTCAGAGGCAAATGAAATGCTTTTATGGATTGTCAATATTTAAACACCTTGCTGGTGCCTTAGGGCTTTGGATCTCAGCTGTCATCTATTACAGGCCTCATTACACAAAACATTAAACGCTCTATCTTATTTTCTCCACCAAAGCTCTCTGGCAAGACTTTCTCCTCGCAGGGGAGTGGTTTTCAATGGGAGCGCGGATCTGGTAAGATGGACCCAGGTTTTCATGAGGAGGCCTTATTTTTGATGGGATACATGCAGCACACGGGGGTTCCTCCCCAGTGGGTGTCTGGGGAGCCTGAGCCACTTTGTGTTAGGTGGCCCCTGCCCCTTGCCCCCACCACCCGCCCGTCTGCTCGGCCTGCCATCTTCTCACCCAGCCAAATCTCCATCTTGCCCCCCGGAGGCAGGTGGCTTGTCAGCTGGTGGCTGATGTCGTGAGGTGGCCAGCAGGGCCGGGGCAGCCCAGGCAGGTGGGGGCAGATGGCAGAGCAGCCTCTGGCTCTCCTGCATGGTCACCATAACCCCTAGAAATTCTGTGGGATCTCCCCATGCTGTCCTAACGTGGAGATAGAACCAAACAGCAGCTATGAGATTTGCGTCTCGGGCTGGAACATTCCTGGGAAGGACGGTCAGTGAGTGCAGACCCAAGGACAGCCTTGCCAAAGATGCATGTCTCCACTTGTGCGTACGTTTCCTCTTAGTCGGTGTTGCAAAATTCCCTGGAAGGCAGAGGAAACTATGCAGTGGGCTTATGCAGATGATTTATTTACACAAATTATCCCAAGGCAGTTTATTGTGTAGATCACGAAACCGAATTTACATATTTGCACAATAGACTGGAATGGCACGAAAGGAACTATAAATATATTTTCCCCTCCGAAGCAGCCGTGAAATTCATATTTAGGACGTACTCGGTGCGGGCAGACATTGTTCTGCCTTTTTCACAAATGAGTGTAGTTAGCCCAGAGATGAGAGCTGGTCAGTAGGAGGACAGGCCCCTAGTTCTGGTCCCTGATCGCCACCCTGCACCCCCTGCCCCCCCCCCCCCCCCCCCCCCCCCCCCCGCCTCCAGCATCTCCCAGCTCCCTCCCCACTCATTTTGTTCATTCGGGTCTTTGGCCCTGGGACTTTTCAATCAAACAAAGAAAAAAAAAATCAACCTTTTCCCAAAGGTTTAAAATTCACGGAAATCCCTGAGTCAGCAAATGCGGTGGCCTGCTGCTGACCCTCCCCAGCCGGGCAGTCAGTCCTGCCCGCCTCACACCCACCCCTGTATCCTCTGCAGCCTCCTCTTCCTGAGCTCACCCGGCACAGGTGTCCTTTGCTTCTAGACATCCACCTCATTCTGTCTCCTCCTTAAACCAGGATCAGATAAAAGGTGATTTTTTTTTCTTCTCAGAGATATTTAGCCCCGTGCATGAGCACCCCCTGCTTCTGTTAAATTTCAGACTGAGACTGACCACCGATACAAAGAGAAAAGGCAGTGTTTAAGGAATAAACAGCTGACAGGCCTCCATTTGCTCAGAGCTGCAGGCTGACAGTCACGTTGTTGGTTGCGTGAGTTAGTGGAACCAGAAATCTGGGGCCCGTGAGTGACAGTTTCATTCAGCATGGAGACCCTGTTTAATTGTCCATGAAATCAAACTTTTGTTGGCCTGGCGTCTGTCTGAATACCTGCGGCACGCAGCTCGGTTCTGGGCGTTGGAGGGATAAATTGAGCGACCCTCGGATGTGCCTGAGCTGGGCTCTGTCTCAATTCAGGAGAGAAGTGTTCATGTTTCCAGGTTTATTAGGACATTGTCTGGGAGCAGATGTGCCTCCTGCCGCTGGGCGGGGGAGAGGCGGGGGCTGCGAGATGGAAACAGACTTGCTCTGTCGGCTGCAGGCAGGTCTGCTCTAAGGCAACGAAACCTATTTAGGTGCGAAAGGGTTCTTCCTTCAAGGATCTTTACTCTCAGCCACTTCCTGTGTTTAGGGCACAGATAACGCAGTCGAGGCAGCAAAGACAAAGCAAAGAGTCCATATTCTTTTTTTTTAACATTGTTTTTATTTATTCATGAGAGACACACAGAGAGAGGCAGACATAGGCAGAGGGAGAAGCAGGCTCCATGCAAGAAGCCCGATGTGGGACTCGATCCCAGGGCCCTGGAATCATGACCTGAGCCAAAGGCAGGCAATCAACTACTGGACCACCCAGGTGCCCCCAAAGAGTTCATATTCTTCAAAGAAACACCAAACCACTGAGGAGTCAGAATGTGGCTTCTCATCGCCTCCCCTGAGGTCGACCCAACTTGGGGCATGTGATCACTGGGATCCGTTTAGGAACAATTGGGAAGTTTCTCAGCCGTGTCCTACCTGCTTACCTTGTGGGGTGTCCTTTCCCTGGCAGGTGTTTCAGAAGCGGAAATCCAAGCAGGTGTTACCTTGGGCATCCAGGAACCCACACATAAGTGTGATTTGGGCTCCCTCCCCGCCATGGACCCCCCCCCCATCCTGAAGGTCAGTAGGACCCCCAGGACATTCAAAGCATGGCACCAGGCATCAGACACTCAAGAATGTAGCTTCAGAAGACATTTCAACTCTTTTCCATCCTGAGAAACCCACGATGGTAATGTAGGAACTCCTTGAGTGGGAATGGGAAACCAGGCTGGGATCCCCTGAGCCTCCTGGTAGGGGTGAGCCTCGCCTGTGGTCTAAGGGCTGGCTGAGCTGGATCCCCAGAATGGCCCGTAAAATGTACAAAGGCATGTGTGCCTCCCATGTGTTGATTGAGATGGGAATCCGGTGCTGGGGATTATCCTGGTGCGTGGAAAATCAGTTGCACAAACCTCATTATAGCTAATAGTTCTGTAATGTTATTTTCCCCCCTAATTTGTAGAGATACTTTTCTCCATCATTGATTTATTGAGATATTTAACGGCATAATACAAATGAGAAAAACAATCCATGGTGGAGGCCCAGAGTGGACGCTTCAACAGCTGGCAGGCTTTCCTTACCCACTCAGGACCACGATGGAAATGATAGTATAGACAGATCGCCCAGTGAATTACAAGCGATGTCTGAAATGCCGAATGCGCTAATTTTGGCAAAGAAAAATTAGCAAAATAAAAACGAGAACATTTTCTTCTGTTAGCTCAGAAGGAAATTCTCTTGCTATGACTCTTCCTCCCCCAGTTTTTTTCAATGTAAACGGATCGCTAAATTGTTCTGTGTTGAGATTCTATATCAATATTTTAAAACTTTTTTTTTTTGAAAAATGAACACAATTCCTGGAGCTATGACAGAGCACTTAAAATAAAATGTGGCCTTTAGGTGATGGCAGAGGAAGAGGAAATAATTTTTTTTCTTCAGTAGCAGGAAAGCATTACAGCAACATTAATGCAAAAGACACTCAGAGAACCCACTCCAGAAGAGTTCAGACCTACTCAGAATAGTCTGAGAATACCTCTCACACAAGTCCCTTAATTGCAATGGTTTAAGCAACATTAATTTTAAAAGAGCCCTTTTTTTCTTGAGTCTCTTACAGCATAAAATTGTCTATTATTTTATTTTTTTAAGATTTTATTTATTTGAGAGCAAGAGAGAGAGTTGAGGGGAGGGGCAGAGGAGAGAGAGAGAGAGTGCGGGTTCTGCACTGAGCTCAGAACCTTGATATGGGGCTTGATCCCACCACCCTGAGATCAGGACTTGAGCTGAATATCAAGAGTCAGATGCTCAACTGACTGAACTACCCAGTTGCTTCTTGTCTGTCCTCTTAGAGGAAAAAAGACTGAATAATTCAGTCAACATTTAAAGCCCTTAGACTACTTCCTCATGACTTGCTCATAGTAAGTGCTAAAGGCATTTACTAGAAGCCTGCTTGTGCCAGGCCCTGCAAAGGGCTATGGAGATACAAAAATGGATGGATGGATGGATGGATGGATGGATGGATGGATGATGGATGGACGGATGGATGGTGGATGGATGGACAGATGGATGATGGATGGATGGATAGTTGGATGTATGGATGCATGGATAGATGGATGGACAGATGGAAGGAAGGAAGGAAGGAAGGAAGGAAGGAAGGAAGGAAGGAAGGAAGGAAAAATGGGTGGATGGGACGGATGACTGGATAGATGGAAGGATGAATGGTAGATGTATGGTGGATGGATGGATGCATGCATGGACAGATAGGTGGGTGAACAGATGGATGGTAGAAGGAAGGAAGGAAGGGTGAGTGGGTGGATGGATGGATGACTGGATAGATGGAAGGATGAATGGATGGAGAGATGGATGGATGGGGAGATGGGTCACATCAATAGATATTTACTGAACTCTTGAAAAACTCAAGCGCCCAATGATGAGAATAGGTAAATGTGAAGGAGTGCTCAGAAAGCCCATTGGTAGGAAGCAAGCTGGAGTGTGGAGTGAGGTCAAGAGGAGTCAGAAAGGAGAAATGACCTTGTTGATTTGCCTCCACCCCTGCCCTTAGACTATGAAGCTTATATGAACAGAAATCTCACCTGATTCCCCAACAGGGCCTGAGCAAAGAGTGAGCACTTCGGTATCTGTGGGATGAACGTGTGGGTGGGTAGGAGGCAGCAGAGAGGAAGATGGGGCCATAGTGCTCCCGAGGCACAGGGAGTAGCATATGTAGAGAAAATGCTCCCTCTGCACCCATTATTCCCATGTTATTCTTTTTTTTTTAATTTTTTTAAATTTATTTCTGATAGTCACACAGAGAGAGAGAGAGAGAGAGAGAGAGAGAGGCAGAGACACAGGCAGAGGGAGAAGCAGGCTCCATGCACTGGGAGCCCGATGTGGGATTCGATTCCGGGTCTCCAGGATCGCGCCCTGGGCCAAAGGCAGCCGCTAAACCACTGCGCCACCCAGGGATCCCTTCCCATGTTATTCTTGTGCAAAACTCAGAATGGACATCTTAGCAGTTATTCCGTGTGCAAACCTCAATCTATTGGAGGCCAGTGTGGGGCAGGCGGGGGGAGGGGTGGACTTAAAGCTATGGCTTGCCATTTTGACATTATTAATGGTAATGGGTACCTTGGTAAGAAATGAGTATAAATGCGAATGTTTAGAAATAAATAATCCTCATGCTATTTTTCTGCCTGTGCAGAAATTTGTACCTTTAAAATCTCATTCACAGCCATTCCTTCATTAACCTGTGGCTGCAAGGACTTAATCGGTGCAAACTCTAAATCCTATGCAAATACGGACTTATACACTAGCAATTTTCTTTCTGTGTACTGTTGGGCTAATCCACTTGAGCATATCTGGTGTTCCGAGGTGCATGATAAGGTTGGAGCCAGATAACCCTCAGCCCCCGGAAGGCTGTCGGCATGTGCGCATGCATATTCAAATGTGCCTTTCCTCTCCAGATCTCCTGGTCTTTTAAAAAGATCACATACCTGTGCCTGTAAAAGAAATTGTAATTCATGGAGGATCAGTACTTCAAATGAACATTTTGGCCTCTGAGCCCACTTTTTACCAAACCACCTCTTTCGAGATTGGATTTATATACACTTTGTAAGACACTGCTTGCTCTGTGTGCCGCACCGTTAGAAGCACTTTATGAGTATTACCTTTGTTTAACCCTCAAAACAAATCTATGATGTAGATTTGGTTGTCACCATTGGTTGTCACCATTCTGCAGTTGAAGCCCAGAGAGGTTAGCAATTCTGCCTCAGGTCACACATCTGAGGTGTGCTGGGGCCAGGCTTGGCGCCAGGACTCTCTAGCTCCAGACTCTGTCCTCCTTCAGCCACGGTGCTCTTCTGTCTCTGCGATTTTGATGACATCGCTGATCACATTTCCTTGCCCCTTTGGTAGAATGCCCCGGAATCAGATCTATTGGCTTCTTCCTGTGTCTCTGCATCCTAACTTTGTGGCTTTAATTTCAATTTATGAACGTTTTCCGTCAAGGTTTAGATAAATTTGAAACATGTATGTTTATTGTGGCAAAAAAACACATAGCATAAAATTCACCATTATGAATGTGTAGTTCGGTGGCGTTAAGAACATTCACAATGTTACAGACGTCACCACCGTCTGTCTCCAGAACATCTTCATCTTTGCAAACTGAGACTCTGTCCCCATTAAACACTGACCCCCCCCACCCCCAGCCCCAGGCACCGCCGTCTACTCTTGTGTGTCCATGAATTTGATGAGTCCAGGGACCTCCTAGAAGTGGGATCTCACAGCGTCTGTCCTCTTCTATCTGGCTTCTTTCATAGAACACCACGTCCTCAGGGTTCATCCGTGTTGGAGCAGGTGCCAAGATTCCTCCCTTTTTAAGGCTGGATAATATTCTGCAGTACGGATGGACCACATTTTGTTTATCCGTTCATCTGTTGATGGACACTTGAGTTGTTCTACCTTTTGACTATCCACCTATTGTGGATAATGCCATGAACACGAGTGTGCACGAGTGTATCTCTTCAAAATTCAGTGTATAATTGTCTAATTTACACTTGGATTTGGTAGCACTGAGGCATAGAATAAAAAGGGAATAGGGCAGGTTGGGGGCAGCAGCCACCCCAAAGGATGAGCAGAGTGGAGGGCAGCAAGGATGCCCTCACACTCTGGGAGTGTGGTGTGCAAGGTTAGGGCAGAGTCCCTGGGGTGAGCCCACGTCCCCGTGCCAGCTGTCACGAGCACCTTTCCTGCTGGAGAACTAGTGACATGTCTGCTCCAAGGCTGCGTGGCATGTGTGATGGCCTCACTGCACTGGCAAGCTGGCTGGTAAAAGACACTGTGGTGTGAAGTCATCTCTGGGCCCCTGGTGGTATTGTCATTTCCAGTTAGGATGCAAAGGGAGCCCCCCAGGTGTTCCAAAGAATCCAGAAGCCTGGCAGGGGTGCACGGGAGGGCAGGTGATCAGTGCGTGGGCCAGGGAGGCAAGATCCTGGAGTTGAGGAGGGGTGCACACTGCGGCTGGGACCACAGCCAGCCAGAAGGGAGTCAGAAATCCACAACAGAAGATGACAGCAAGTCAGAAACCAGAGGGAGGCCTGGAATCTGGTGGGATCTGACTGATGGTGAGGAGAACATTCAGGAGCACTGCCCAGCCTGCAGCTTCAGCAGAGTCTGTCCACAGGAGAGGCTGGCCTCCTCCCCAGCCCCCCGCCCCATGCTACTTACCTGGCCTCTGGCTCTCAAATCAGGGGCCCTCAGCCAGGGTGGCTATGAGTTCACAGCAGGGCAGGCGCCATGTCAAAGGCAGGAAAAAAGCAAACCTAACCTCTGCTCTCTTGTTGTCTCTTCAGATGAAGGCCTATGGGATATGTTTGTGAAGGACATCCCCCGGAGTGCCACATCCTACAGCGTCAGCCTGGACAAGCTCAGGCAGGGAGTGACTTATGAGTTCCGGGTGGTGGCGGTTAACCAGGCGGGCTACGGGGAGCCCAGCAGCCCCTCCATGGCCGTGTCAGGTAGGGAGCCCTGCCTGAGGAAGGAACTCTCAGGGCGAAGCTCTTCCCTCTCAGGGGGGAGGGGGTGACTTGGAGCCACGGTGGAAAGAACCAGGGATGCACTAGGCTTCGTGCAGACTCGATAGGAGTCGGGGGCACAGCCTGGAGGACACGGTGCTGGTGGGGAGAGGTGTACACCTGAGCCCATGTGACCACTACCACCACCAGACCCCTCACTGTCCTCACCACACTGTGCTTGAGCAAGTCTTAATTTCCGTCTCATTTTTTCGTAATCAGAGACCCAGGCCAGAGTCAGAGCAGTCAGCTTGAGCTAAGCAGTGTGCTGTCTGGGGTGAAGGCATCCCCAGGCCCAGTGCAGTCCCCAGCCCCTCCCACTGGCTGAAGATTCCTTACTTGGGAGCCTTGTACAAAGCTTGAAATGCAGAGACCACCCCAGCAGCCGCCGGACCCAAGTTGTGCTTGATCAGGGCCTCCCCCGAGATGGCTGAGGGGCCACCTGGGATGATGAGCCCCCTTCTTTCCCAGAGATGACAGACTAGCTGCCCTCACCAGCCATGTGGCAAGAGGTGTGGCAATGGGGGGAAGTGCCCTCCCGGAGCCAGGAAGCACTTCTTGGAAGAGGGGGGCGTGCAGCTGGGTGGTGAGGGGTGCATAGGGGCGAGGACACAGGAGAAAGGAGCCGCAGAGATAAAGTCCCAGCGGCGGGACCCCAGGCAGGGAGGACCCAGGAGGCCGGCCTCAGCCCCAGCTACACTTGGCATTACGGGGGCAGCTTGGAGGACCCCCCCTGGGAGGACCCCACAAAACACGGTGTCATGCCACCCAGGGCCCTACAGTGAATCAGCCCAGCAGCTGGAGGGATTACAGGGAGCAGCATGACGGTGGTTCAGGAAGGTAGCTGGCAGCGCGGCACAGGCAGGGGCACAGGCAAGGCCAGAAACCAGACTGACGCCCCTCTGATCAAGAGCAACATGTCGCACTTCCCCTGCACATAGATTAATTTAAGCTGCCCACTACCCTGGTTTAAATTGAAAACGTCTTTTGTCTGCTCTTTGCCATGAATTTGGAGGAAGCACAGTGTCCTTGGGCAGGCTGGGGCCCCGCGGGGCTGGCAGCCAGAAGGAGACCCAGCACACTGCCAGCTTGCTTAACAGTAAGACTTAGAAAAAATCAAAATTTTCTCATTTCCTCCATTTTTCTTATGAAAAGTTTAACATAAGAGAGACAAGACAATAAGGAATCCCTGGGCACCCATCACCCCAATTGAGAGATTCAAGGTTTGCACTTCTCGGTTCCTCTGTAAAAAATCCACGTAAAGCAATTCCAAAGGCACAGAGCCTTTCGCTGTCCCACACGAAGGCAGCCGAGCGCATAGGCTGGTTCCTGCGGGAGAACACGGCCCCCTCGCCCTTCTGTTCCTGGGCCCATGGGCAGGCCGTTCCCCCAAAGCCCGTTGCATGCTCTTGGCAGCCAGGCTGCTGGGGGACTGCGGTCAGCTTCCTGCGTCCTTCAGAGCAGCCAACAGGTCAGCACCTGTCTGCTCCACCTCGGGCCCGACGGCAGATCTGTGGTGCTCCCTGGGCGGGAGGCCTCCTGCGGCCACCAAGGCCTTTCTTTTCCAGGCCTGCCTGGGTGGTCAGTTGGGATTTGTTGGCTCATTATATGGAGCACGTTGTGTGCAGCCTGAAAACCACTCGCATATTTGGATTTGGAATCCTGCCATCTCCCAAGAAGCCCTGTGCAGTTGCATGATCCAAAGTCAACAACCCCCCTTTTATCCCCAGTGTGCACACATTTTTCTCCATCGAGGGAGAGATTTAGCACAAGGTAGATGTGTTTTCTGTGGGCTTCAGCAGCTGCGAGGTGGACCGTGGGCCTTGCCCACAAGAGGCTTTCCATTCCGTCCTGTGTCCGCTGCCTCCCAGCCAGCTCCCCTGCAGGGGGGCATGTGGAAGGCACCAGTGGGACCCGACGGCCAGCCAGCACCTACCAAGAAACATTTCCCATTTTTCTGTTCTTTGTAAACAGAATAAAACATGAGCAAGAAGGATATCCTTCTTCAAAGCAACTTTTAAATGAACCTTTTCCGTTTGTCTCTCAAAAAACATATCCAAGGATGGGGCTAGTTGTTCTGCTCAGTTTTGCTGGAGGCACATAATAAATAAAACACAGCCCTGGCCCTCAGGGAGGCCTGCTGTGGCAGAGGTAGCCAGTGGGGAACGCTTTCGACGAGAGACTTCTACACAGGTGTGGTGGGGATCCAGCACCAGGAGTGAGCAGGAGTCAGACCATGGGGCCTCACGGGCTTGGACTGTGCCCTCTGGCTAATGTGGGGCCACTGAAGGCTTTTAGGGAGGGACTGTTTGTTTCCATCGGAGAAGATCTCTCTGGCAACAATGTACAAAAGGGATTGGGGGAAGTCAGAAAGAGGCGAAGCTGCTGGAAAGAGGTTGTAGGGTGGTGGCCGTGGTGGAGAGTGTGAGGGGCCCCAGGGGCCAACTGGGAGGCACCTTCCTCCCTTTACCCCAGACACCAGCTGTAAGCAGATGAAATCAGGGGAAGTCACAGGAAGGGTGGTGGATGGATGAGGACAGGGCGAGCTCTGGGACAGGAGCTGGGCTCCAGAAGGGCCAGAGCTGGTTCCCACCGAGGAGGAGCAGCCCACTGAGGGGCCCATCGTGGGCTTATATCTGGGAAGCCAGCCAATCAGCCACCTAACCCATCTCAGGTGGGGGGTTCATCTTTCCTGTGACTCCAGGGCTGCCCGTCACACCCTCCCCCCACCCCCCTGCACTAGAAGCCCCACCACCTGGTCCGGAGACAGGTGGCAGGAGTCTGTCACGGGTGACCGTGTGTTCATGTGCCCTGCAGCTCAAGTGGAAACCCCGTTCTACGAGGAGTGGTGGTTTCTCCTGGTGATGGCGCTCTCCAGCCTGATAGTCATCCTGCTGGTGGTGTTTGCCCTGGTCTTGCACGGACAGAATAGAAGATACAGGAGCTGTAGCACAGGTGGGACGCCTGACTTGACTCCTCTACCCCCTACCCCCCGCCTCCAAAAGTGCCTGGGCACTGGGAAGCCAAAATGTTGACTTTCTCTCTCTCTCTCTCCACCCGGGATCCATGGTATGGGCATCCACTCTGTCTTTGTTGGCCTGTGGGTGATAAAGTAGGTGCAGCAGATTTCCTTTGGGAGACAGCTCAGCGTAGCACACCCAGGTTCTAGACCTGGCTCTGCCCACCAATGAGCCTCATGTCTTGGATCTGTCACGTGGGTGGTTTGGGCCTCCCTCAGTCTGTTGCCTCATCTACATCACTGCCCAAATGCAACAGTATTTTTTCACAGGACTTGTAAAGTGTCAAACAGATGAATCACACTACTCAGTATCAGGAGAACAGTGAGCTGGGTGCATCTCAGAAATGTAGGTGTGGCTCCTGGAGCCACATGTGGAAACACTCTATGGGTACAGCCACAGACCAGCTTATCCCTCGCCTCATGCCCCTCATTCCAGCTTCCAGCCCTCTGACGCCTGGCTCACCTTTGCATTCCTCAGTATAAGGGCCAGGCCTGGCACACAGTAGGTGCTCAATAAGTGCTTGTTGCTGCATGGATCACCCCCATCAGAGAAACGGACAAATGGACATGGCGCAAAGCTGGACTCCATATATAGGAAGGTCAGGAACAACCCAAATGGGTGGGGGTTTCTAGAAGACAAAACGTGATTGTCTCTTGGCATAGAAGCACAGAGAAGCTCCATGAGGGAACCCCTCGGGGTTCTGGGAGTGCTCTGTTCTGTATCTCTATGCCAACGGTGGGTTATACACGTAACACAAAACACTCCAAAGGCTTCAGATTAGTACACTTGATGCATTTTATTTTTTAAAATTTTTTGGGAATTTTTTTAAAATGTATTTATTTATTCACGAGAGACATAGAGAAAGGGGCAGAGACACAGGCAGAGGGAGAAGCAGGCTCCATGAAGAAAGCCTGATGTGGGACTCGATCCCAGGACTCCAGGATCACACCCTTAGCCAAAGGCAGGCGCCCAACCACTGAGCCACCCAGGTGTCCCTATTCTCCTCAATTTTAAAAAAATTGTCATATTTATCCCTGAGACCACTAGAATGTAATTGTGCTCTGGACTGTTCCCACCCCACACAGCTGTAGCTGGGCCACATGCGTGACCAGCTCTCTGGTGTCACTGCAGAGGCAGGACAGGTCACACAGCTGGAGCTTTCTCCACCAGCCCACCTGCTTTTGCTTCTTAGGAAGGCAGATCCCTGATGGGGTTCTCCCTCAGACGAGTGGGCACGTGGGCTGCTGGGGATGAGGCACTGGGCTGAGCGGCTCCCCTGGCCTCCACACTGACCACCCCCCCCAACACAGCATCTCTCACTGCGCCTAGAGGGTTAACAGAGCCAGGCACCTCGCCATTTGCTTTCCTAACATTAAGCAATTCATCCCTCCAAGAAAGGATTTATTTTTTTCTGTATAAATTCACTTCTAACAAGTGTTCGTAAATCAGATTTTATTCCTGTGGGATTTACTATGTATGAATGGCATGTCATTTTACTGAGTTAATGCTATTACAGAATCCTGTGTCTGGTGCATAGAAAATCTCCCCGCTTTTCACTCTCCTTCTGCATCTGGAAAACAGGCCTGAAAAGACAGATCTGACCTGCAGCTTCTGATACTCCGCGTCACCCTGGAGTATTAATTTAACATCATAATTGAAGCCTAGGAAAAAAAAAGCTACTTGTCTCCTAGCATGTCTGCCTTGCTGTTGGAGCCGTGCAGAACCTAAACCTTCGCTATTATGGCCCCAACACCCTCTTGTGCTTCCTCACACCACCGTCCTCATGGGATTTCCTTTCCAAGAGCAGTTTTTACCTGCTCACCCTCTTGTCCGCCCTGATCCATGCCAGCCAACAGTTCTGTCCCCCACCTGCTGATCTCGGTTCTGTCCTCTTTCTCTGCTGCACACCCCTTGCACACCTCCAGCTTTTGGGCCGGTCCAGGGGTACTGGGCTCATAGCAGAGAGGGCGCCATGGGGTTCTTAACAAACCTGGAGCAGATCCCTGTCCTGGAGGCTGGGACAGCAGGAGAAAAACAGGTCCTCACCTGCCTCCAGAATCTGTGTCCAGCCAGGGTGTGTGTGTGTGTGTGTGTGTGTGTAAGGCAGATCATAGGGAAGCAAATATGTAAAAAATGCACAGTGGGAGGCTCTGAGGGCCTCTGGGAGTAAAGGAGGAGGCCTGGGAGATTCCCTCTGGTCCTTGACATTCTGTGAGCTGCGGGAAGAACAGGATAACCCAGAGAATTCTGGGGGAAGAGGGCAGACAGCCCCAGCGCAGGGACAGCCTGGACGGGACAGAAGCCATCAGAAACTCTACTGCTCCTTTGGTTTCTCACAACTTCACTATTACTTGTTTGATCTGCTGATATATCTTAGAATATGTTTTCTTTTTTTTTTTTTAAGATTTTATTTATTTATCCACGAGAGACAGAGAGAGAGAGAGATAAAAAGAGAGAGAGAGAGAGAGAGAGGCAGAGACACAGGCAGAGGGAGAAGCAGGCTCCATGCAGGGAGCCTGACGTGGGACTCGATCCCGGGTATCCAGGATCACACCCTGGGCCAAAGGCAGCGCTAAACCACTAAGCCACCCGGGCTGCCCAGAATATGTTTTCATATGTATTTATATACTTGTTTTTTAAGTGGCTTTTTGTGTATTGACAGATATGTGCAGTCATCACTACAGCCAATTCTAGAACATTTTCTCCACCCCAAAATACCCTGTTCCCTCTGCTATCACTCCCTGTAAATCTACTTTCTACTTACTATTTTGTTACCTGGCCGTGAGTTTTTTATTTTGACATGTATTAAATATTTAATTTCCCAATTTTAAAAAAGTTTATGCATTCTGAAGACTCTTTCATAAACACTGGTAAGAATACCAGTACTTTGGCATCAGGCAACATAAACACGGAAATGTCTGCCATTGTCCTGGACACGCAGCCTCGGCCCCAGCGCGCGTCTGCCTGCCTCGTGAGCTCCAGCAGGGAGCTCTGGGCTCTGCTTCTGGCAGGAAGCCCGTGAACACCTGTAGGCCGGCCAGCGGGGGCTCAGCATAGCTGCAGCCAGCCCTTTACTGGAACATCTGGACCCATTCTCCCGTCCCGGCTGTAGGTAAGAGCATCTCCAACATGGAGGAGTCTGTGACCCTGGACAACGGGGGGTTTGCTGCCTTGGAACTCAACAGTCGTCACCTCAATGTCAAGAACACCTTCTCGAAGAAGAATGGGACCAGGTAGGGACACAGCAGCTGTAACTCAAGTGTGCCACATCTGCCCACAGATCTGAACCAGACAGGGCTGGGGGTGCCAGCCACGATGTCACCGTGTCCATGGGCACCCCCAAACTCCAGCAGGGTGGCTTTGAGCCTAGGGGGTTGAGCATGGCAGGGGCAAAGGGCATCCTGCATCCTTTTCTGGAGATACAAAAGGAAGGTGTGTCCCAGGCAGGAGGGGAGTGGTCTCGGGAGGCCTGGCCACCCCAGGCTGGCCCTCTGTGGGCTGGCCCTCTGGTGAGGCTGTGCAATGTCCTCCCACTGACATGACAGTGGCCAGAGAGCGGGGCAGGAGGCCAGAGGATGGGGCGGGGGAGGTATCTGTGTCCCAGAGCTGCCCTGAGCCCGCGCCCGCCATCCCTGGCGGCCCCATCCCTGCCCTAGGTCCCCGCCCCGGCCCAGCCCCGGCGGGCTGCACTACTCAGATGAAGACATCTGCAACAAGTACAACGGAACTGTGCTGACCGAAAGTGCCAACCTCAAGGAGAAGTCGGTGGACGCTTCAGAATCAGAGGTCAGTGGCTGTGGCCGCCATCCCCTGCCTCCGGGAGGAGCCCTCTGCCATCCCGAGGTGCCCTCTGGTCCCAGCTGAGTCTCGCCGCAGCCGCACGGGGAAGCAGGGCTAGTGGCGAGTGACTCTTTTTTGCAGATAAGTAAAGTATGGTGCTTCAGTTCCTCAGGCCTGGAGGTCCTGGTACCAGCCAGCTCTCAGGTTACTACCTCGCCCAGAGGCTTCTGATCCTGAAGCTGGCTCACTTTCCTTTTGGCTTCCAGGAATAACTGTGTTTTATCTCTGGTGGTGATTGTAGAACCTGGTGTCTAGACCCCAGCTGGAGTGGCAGATGGCCTGAGCCTGCCAAATCCAACTTATCTGGGACCGCCCTCCCCGCCCCCCCCCCCCCCCCCCCCCCCCCCCCGCCAACCCCTGCCCCTCCCACCTGCCTGGCTTCCTTCTGTGAAGGGGGATGTACAGGGCCTGGTGAGCTCTGACTTGTCTCTGTCCTCACAGAGCAGATGCACCAGGGAGATCTTGCCCCAGGAGGTTCTCCCCACCCAGGACCCAGGGGCCTGCAGGTATGAAGCCTGCTGAGCATCTGAGTGTTAAAACGTGAAGCTGAGCACACCCGGGGGCAAGGCCTCTGTCAGGGGAGCAGGCTGGGGAGGATGCCACCCAGGGGCTCAGCACTCCCCCTACCTCTGCCCCCGGGTGTGCCTTTCCCCACAGCAGTGCTGTGTCAGCGTTACATGAGCAAACCCAGCTGAAGTGGCAATTAGAGAGGTGGTCTTCTATCAGTCCTAAACTTTTTTTATTTCACATATGCCAAGTCTTGAGAGAGGAAAATCACCAAGCTGTTTGCTGCCCCACCTCTTGGCATTCATACGCTAAATCAATATTTAATCTAAAATAAGTCTCACCTTCATTTGGACCCGAATTCAGGCCTGATTAAGGCCCGAGGCTCAATAAAATGGCTTCTTTTAAATTGTGCTTTGTACATGAACTCCAAGTGAGAGGGGACAGCAGGTGGGTTTCAGTGTGACATGGAGTCCGCTCTGCTTCGAGCTTTCTGTTTACAGAGGACACGGGGCGCCCTGTCTGTACTGCAGCCTTGGGCGTGGGGAAAACAGCAAGCAGTGCTGCAGATGTCCGAAAAGGTACATTTGTCTGAAATCAAGGCGCTGTCAAGTGAAATGCTGCAAAACTGACCTGCCTTTTTGTGATAAGGAAATAGCAGCTCTTTTCATGCTGTGTCTAGCTGCTTGCACCAAAAGCCACGTGTTGGGAATGAGTAGGGATGGCCTTGCAGCAGACAATTCTGGTTCAGCAATTAGAAACGCATTCGCATGGCACTTGCCAGGGGTGTCTTCTGTAATTCTGGGGCCTGAGGCTGTTTAGGGCATTCAGACCCCACATTCAGTGCTCACAGCCCTCACATATTAGCCGTGCTTGAGCACCTACTATGGGCCAGCACACTGATTTCATGCCCATACCAGCTGCATGAAGTAGAGCAATTTTCCTCCTTGGCCAACCAGCAAGACTAAGTCTGAGGTCATCCGAGCTTGGCTGAGCCCTGGCCTCTACCGTCTTCTCCAGCTCAGCACCCATTCCTACAGTAGCCAGACTTGGACGCATGATTTTTGAACTCTGTTCATGAAAGCATTCTCAAAATGGGTTGATGGGGAGCATTTAGCCTATTTCTCCTCTCACACATGTGGGATGTTTTGAGATACAAATTTAGGTGTTTTTTTATGGAGGATTTAAAGCTTTTTTGGAGGCACTGAGCTACGCATATACATACACGCCTATATGTGCAACACATGTACACCTACATACACACACAGGCACAGAGAGTGGAGAAGGGAGGAAGGTCTTGGGGGAGGAAAGGAAGAAGGGAGGATGGCAGGTGTCAGAGAGAGGGGTGTGGAATTCATTCTAAATCCTGCAAGGACGTTGTGATGATCCTCATATAATAGAGGGCAGAGTCGAAGCTTATGGAAGTTTTTATGTCTTCCCTGGATGCGTTGATGGTGTGTGGGGGTGGGGGAGCCTTGAGAGGCAGACCTGAGTGCCAGGCTCCCAGTTCTGTCCTGCCCAGAAGACCTGTTGCACTGAATTGAGTTGTCCTAGCTTTACAACTGTGGCTAAGCACCCACAGAGGGGCGAGCACTCCTCTCTCAGCAAGCCCTGTGCTAGGAGGAAGGGGCTCCTTTTACAATTCCCACAGGTGCCTCTCAAGGTTCCCAGTGCTTTCTGGGTCAAGAGCTCTATCAGGAACCTGATGAGAGGTATAGATGCTCTCTCTATGCACATGCAGGATTTCATCTAGGATCTGGAGGTCCAGATCTTTCCCCTCCGAGGAAGCTCTGACAGTCACCTCCAGCTGAAACCCCGTGGAGTCCAGCTGAGAATTCCTATGCCTGGCTTCTGTCTTCTCTCTGGGTCCTTGGGTAGATACAGTGAGGCCCATCTTTTTTTCCAGAGTTCATCACTTTATAATCTTGCTAGATCCTGTCTTTGAACCTTGTACACTTGGGAGATTTGTAGGCACTAAATATTCATGGGGATCCCAACAGAGGGACCTGGGGACGTTCATCATCTCAGAAGTGCCAGCTCAGATGGGAGAGTTTGCTGTGAACCACATTTATTAAACAGCTTGATTGAGATGTAATTCACACACCACACAATTCACCCATTTGGAACATTGGGTATTTAGGAGTATGTTTTTAATTTCCTCATATTTGTGAATTTCCCAAATGTCCTTCTGTTACTGATTTTTTAATTTTCTTCCACTGTGGCCTAGGAACATGCTTTGTATATTTTAAATTCTTTTAAATTTATTGGGTCTTGTTTTATGGTCTGTGCCTGAAGAATGTTCCATACGCACTTGAAAAGAGCATGTTACTCTGCAGTTGTGTGGAGTACTCTGTCTGTGGGGCCTGGCTGATTTATGGCACTGTGGAAGTCACCTAGATTTTTGACCTTCTGCCATCCACTAATGTATTGATGTCTCCAGCTATTGTTGAACTGTCTATTTCTCACTCCAATTCTGTCAGTTTAATTTTGTGTATTTTGCGGCTCTGTCATAGGTAGATATATGTTTATAATAGTTACATCTTCTAGATGGATTGACCCTTTCAGTAGTATAGTGTGTCCCCTTTGTCTCTGGTAACAATTTTGTCTTCAAGATTACTTTGTCTGATATTACTCAGCCACTCTGGTTCTCTTTTGGTTACTGTTGACATGGTATATCATTTCCATTCTTTCACTTTCAACTTGTTTGTATCTTTGAATCTAAAATGTGTCTCTTATAGATAGTATGTAGCTGGTGCATATCAGGGGTTTTTTTTGCTCTGCCAGTCTCTGCCTTTTGACTAGATTGTTTAACCCATTCACATTTAATGTAATTACTGCTAAGGTAGAATTTACATCTGCATTTTGACAACTGTCTTTTATATGTCTCATATCTTTATTCCTCTTTTTCCCCCACTTACTTTTTTCGTCTTTAAAAAAGATTTTATTTATTTATTTATTCATGAGAGACACAGAGAGAGAGAGAGAGAGAGAGAGAGAGAGGCAGAGACACACACAGGCAGAGGGAGAAGCAGGCTCCATGCAGGGAGACTGATGTGAGACTCAATCCCGAGGCTCCAGGATCAGGCCCTGGGCTGAAGGCAGTGCTAAACTGCTGAGCCACCCAGGCATCCCACTTTGTTCTTTTTTTAAGGAAAATTTTCTAATGTACCATTTTAATTTGCTTAATTTTTGCTTTTACTCTGTTTTTCCAGTTATTTTTGTTAGTGGTTGCTCTAGTATCAACATTTACTTAAGATTTATACTAGGGTACCTGGGTGGTTCATTTGGTTAAGCATTCAACTCTTGATTTCGGCTTAGGTCTGTCTCAGGATCCTGGGATTAGGCCCTACATGAATCTCCATGCTCAGTGGGGAGTCTGCTTGAGATTCTTTCCTTTGCCCTGCCCCCCCACCCTGGCTCATGCATAAGTGCATTCTCTCTGTCTCTCTGTCGCTCGTTCACTCTCTCTCTCTCTCTCTCTCTCTCACACACACACACACACACACACACACACACACAACATATTTTTTTAAGAAAGACTTATACTAAATTTCAGTGATATATAGAAACTTTACTCCTATACAGCTCTACAGCCTCCTCCCCTTTCTATGCTATTATTATACATGTTATGTCCGTATATCCATATGGTTACAAACTCAAGAATACACTTCGATAGTTACTACTTTACAGAACTATATGTCTGAGAGGAAAGGAGAGCAAGTATGTTTCTGTAGTTTACCACTTTACCCTGTTTATGTACTTTTTCTGGTCCTCTTCATTTCTTCCTGTGGATTCTAGTCACTATTGGGTGCCATTTCTTCACCCAGCTTCCTCCTTTATGCTATTATTGTTAAGTATGTTACATTTCTGTACATTATAGGCCCAATAATACAATCATATACATATTTTATGAAATTGCTTTTTAACTCAGATAAAAGAAGAAAGAAAAAGAAATATGCAGTCATACTATCTCTTATAATTACCTGTGTGTGATCACCTTTGTTGATACCTTTTGTCTTTTCATGTGAATTTGAACTTCTGTCTGTGTCACTTGCTTTCAACCTGACAGTCTTCGTTTAGTGTCTCTTGTAAGGCAGGTTGGCTAACAGTGAATTTTCCCATTTCTGTTTATCTCAGAATGTCTATTTCACCTTCATTTTTTGAAAGTAGTTCTGCTGAACAGATTCTTGGTTAGCAGTTTTTATTCAACACTTTGACTACATCGACCCCATTGCCTTCTGTCCCCCAGCTTTTTTCTGATTAGAAGCCAACTCCTACTATTATTCAAGTTCCCTTGTCCATGATCTCAAGAGTTTCTATCTTTGTCTTTTTGACTGTGAGGCATCTGGGTATGGACTTTGCTCCATTTTTCTTACTGGGTGTTTGTGGAGCTTTCTGGGCATGTGGATTAATGCTTTTGATAAATCTGGAAAGTTTGAAGTCATTTTTTCCCCTGTTTTTCTGCCTCTTGCCTTCTCCTCTCATCTCGCTGCTGTCATGACTGGCTCATGTGGTGGTGCTCCCAGCACCTGCTCACATTTATCAGGTGCTCTTTCCTTTTGTGGTTGCTCTTTATTGTGTATGTGTGTGTTCTCTGTGTTTCGGATTGCATAATCTCTGTCAATATCTCCTGGTGCCCTGATTCTTTCCTCTGCCAGACCCAGCAGACCGCAGGGTCTCTCTTGTGAATTGTTCGTTTTAGCTATTGTATTTTTCAATGCCAAAACTTCTCATTTGGTTCTTTTGCAATAATTTCTGTCTCTGTTGATAGTCTCTACTTGGTGCAATATTGTCATCTTCTGTTCTTTAAACACAGCTTCCTTTAGTTCTGTGGATAGATTATAATAGCTGCTTTCAAAATCTTTGCCAACCAACATTCGGGCCTCCTCCAAAGGCTACCTGCTTTTTGCTCCCTGTATGGCACACACTCTCCTGGACTCTTTTGAAAACAGGTCATTTTAGTTAATATATTGTACCAATTTGGAATACTGGTCTCTTCCACCCCAAGGATTGTTCTTGTTGTTTGCTTATTTCTTATTTAGTGACTTGGCTGGACTAGTTCAATGGAAATCTGGTGCCTTCACAGTGTGGACTCTCTGATGCCGCTCCTGAGAGATGCAGCCTTGGGGATGCATTCAGGCCCCCTGAATACCAGGGATAACAATGGTCCCAGCCAGGCTCTCTTTGTACCCTTTTCTCCCCCCATTAAGATTCTGGATGGTCTGTCATGGTTGGTATCACACCCAGCTTTTAACCTCCACCACTTGTTGACTCTATTATTTTTCACAATGCCCTGGGCTATACATTACTTCATGGCTTGATCCAATTAAAATGCAGCCCTTTTGTAGAGGCAAGATGTTGTCAATCTGACTTTTGCTCTGATCCCAAGAGGGCTCTCCTGAGCTATCTCTCTTTCCCTGGTTCCCTCTGTTAAACTTCTGACAGGTTTATTACTTCGTTTGCTATAATCATGGAATTAACAACTTCCTCTTAATTTCTCATCCCGAAGGACTCTGCTATTTTCAGTAATGCCCTTAGGCATGCTCTGTTACAAACAAAGCCATCTCCTCCGGAGCTCTCTGTTCTAATGGACTGTCTCTCCCCACTGTGCAGGACTTCTGTGTCATGGCACCAAAGCTGAGGGTGGGGACAGTGGCCCTCTTATCCCATAGTGACACACCTGCTGTAAAAGTAGGGCACTGGGTGGAGATGGTAGTCCCTGGTCTTCTGAGCTTGCCTTTCCCAGGGTAAAATGTCTTCCCTACAAGCTAGTTTAGGCAAGGAAACTGGGGTTCAGTGTTCTCAGCCTGCCACAAGTGGTGTAGACCATCCAGCCTGTGGGTGAGGACAGGGTGAGGAAGGGAACCTGGTTCTCTTAGCCATACCTGCCTGAGATAGCGCTTTCATCAGACTGAGCTGGGGATGGGAGTGGGGAGGCAGGTGATGCAGGTCACAGTTCAAGTGCCTCCAACTCTTGTTGTTCTTACTGAAATTTAGATTTTTCTGGAATAAATCTTTCTCCATTTGCTATATGTCCTTGCCACTATTTTCAGAGACTATAAAGGCCTGTTTATAAAATCACTCTTCCCAGTTAAATCATTGCCCCACCAGGAAGAGAATCTGCTAGCTCCTCACCAGCCATTCTGGAAATGCCTTTTGAATTTGTAATTGATGGTAAATGTAGTGATGACTTCCGCCCAGTCCCTTAACCTCAAATTCACAGAAACAGAGTCAACTTATAGAACTGTAGACAGAGCCCTTAGAGAGATAAGCAGGAAGAACAAACCAGTGGTGGATAGCAACAGAATACACCAGAAGCACTTATCCCAAATAGGACTAATTAATGAGTGCCTTGTATTTGGATTTAGATTTGATATTAACCCTCCCGACCGGTGGCAGCTTCGGGGTTTAAAGACACTGCACACTGAGATGCCAGTGGTGGAGAGTATGGCACAGTCTGGGCCCTGGGCTTTGCCAAGGGTTTGACACAGAGTGAAGCAGGAGTGAGGAGGGTAATGCCCTCCCCTCCTGCCCACCCTCCTTTGCAGAGCTCAAGGGAGCGAGGAAGCAGAAACCTTGCAAGGTCTTGGCTGGAAGAGCTCTTCTATGAAGTTAATCTTTCACTAAGAAACTAGCGATGCTGTCCTTTTCTCCCCAGGGTATATTTTTAACCATTTTCAGAAATATTGCTTAAAGTGGAAATTCTGCAGATAGGTTCACAGGAGCACGGGAACCTGCCTGATTGGAACCACTCTGAGTTAGGCTCTCGCTGTCGCATGACACACGCTGTGGCTCTTTATCTTTCTCCAGTTAGGAATAAGAGGGTCTGTCACCAGCTTTTCACACGACTGCTTATGAACTATATCAGGACTACTGTTCAGATCACACTATAAAAATTGTTCTCGAAACCCAAATAAATGGTTTTCAAAATCTCTCCTGCTCCAACCAACTTAGACCAACCCCCTCATACCTAATTAATTCCCTAATAATATTTGACTCTTTCATCTTGCAAATATAATACCAAAAGTATTGAGATTATCTGTTAGCTGCTTGCCAGGCATCTGTGCACCTTTAGAAACTGCCACCACATCCAATCACCTGCTGTCCTTCTGTGGTTTCCTGGGAAACCAACACACTTCACTACTTCATATCACACAGGAAACTTAAAAAAAAAAAAAGAAAAAGAAAAAAAAAGGACCCTGCAGCATTGCCTTTTTGTCAATAATCCTAACTCACTAAAATATATCCCCATTAAAAAATAATAATGTCATATAAACAATAAACAGAACAGGCAGCAGCAGGAGGAAGGATGGCATTTTAATCCAGTGCTCTCTCATAGAGGAGACGCCAAGGGCTGAGCAGAAACCAGGAGGCCCAGCTTATGTGTCATGTGACCCTCCACTCCTAGGCTCCTGTTTCTCCTGTGTTTCTGCAGGGTGGTCTCACAGAAGCTCTTGGCTGGGTCTCTAGGTGCCCAGCTTTGCCACATAAAAAACTCTGCTCTTCCAGATGAAGTGCAAAGAGTCCCAGGGAGGTTTCCAATTGGCTCTGATCAAATCACATGTGTGCCCATTAGCCAATCACTAATGAGGGACAAGGCAGAGAAGGATCACTTCCTGAAGTTCATTTGGGAAGGTCAAAGCCCACACACGAACACTGGGATATCACTGTGAGCCAGACAACCACCCAACTTCTCCTGTTGAAGCCTCTTCTCAGCACCCGCATCTGTCTCAGACCCCTCTCTCCATAACTGTAGGACTTTTGAGGTCCATGATTGAGAGAACATACGAGCTTCTGAGCTGTCTCCAGTGAGACTGTTCATCAAGTAAATGGGCCTATGGATGTGGGACACGGGACGCATCCATCCTCTAAGCCAGGCTGGACATGCCTGGGGAGAGGCTACCTCTTGCAAGAACATGAGAGTCCCTTCTAGACCAGACACCCCTTCTCCCCCCATTGCCACCTGGCCATCATGAGCTAACTTTTCCATGGGCCAACAGCTGTAGGAGGAAGGGTGGGCAGGGGTAGCAAGAGGGGGAGATGTGGGTGCCAGACAGGTGTGCTGAAGCGACATCTGCCTATGGCCATTTCCCCCAACACAGAGACCCCACAGAAGGCCTACCTCATAAAGTGTTCCTCTAACCTTTTATACAGCTGCACTGGAAAATGTACCAAAGTGTTTCTAAAAAGGCTTTATTTCTGCCACCTTAGCTGTGATAGCAGCGCTGGGTCTGGCCCCACTCTGTCGCCCGCCACTATGACCCTGAGAAGGTCACATGCTTATGGGGGTCTTGGTTCTTTCAGACACAAAACAAGGAGATTGAATCCAATTGCTCCTTCTCACATTTGTGCTCATGCACATCCTTCATGGTTGGGACGGTGCGGCCTCCAAGCACCAGAGGGTACAGTGTGAAGAGGGTGAAAATCTTGAACCATATGTTCAGTCTCCAGAAAACCATGACCCCTGACCCGAGTGTGCGATCCCCACTGTCATCATCCTGAGTGTTCTTTGCGTTTCTCCAGAGAGGAATGCATCTCCTCCTCTCCCTGACATACCTCCACGTGAGCTCTTTTCTCCCAAGCTTCTTAGAACCAGGATGGGTGTCTGCAGAAGGAACAAACCCAACTCTGGGGGCAATAACATAGATTCCACCTGCTTCCTTCAGGTGACCTTTGTTCTCGTCCTTGCTGGTCTTAGTATACATAGAGCTCGTAAGCCCCTCAAAGCCTCTGGAGAACAGAGGAAGAACAAACCTTAACTACTAGAATTTCAGGTGCCCCATCTCTTATCGGCAACCCCCAAGGCCAGAAGAACCTATTAAAGAACTCAGCATTTTTCAGGTGCAGGAATCCATCAGATACTATGTCAAGTCCCCAGCAGGGGCAGGGCAGCAATCTCTGATCAAACACCTTAGCATTTCTGCAGCAAAACCAAAGGATATTCACACTAAATAGTCTCACATCAGTTCAGCTCAGGGTTAGCTGCCAAATGAGCCTAACGCAAGTCAGGCTTCACCACCAGATGAGGTCACAAAAACAGCTTTTGGCTTTCAGAGCACGGTGGGTCTGAGATTGACGGGTGGGCCGGTGTGAGTGGGATCAGCTGATGCAAAGGAGAGCTGGAGCGGAGAGCCAGTTCCATGTTTGCTGAGGCAGCAGGAGCCTCCGGGCTGCAGGGTTCCAGGGCTCCCACCCCGCCTGGGACACTGGGCAGCTTGCCTGCTCTCTGAGCCTCTCTCTTCACCCCTAAAATAGGAATAAAATCCCCACCTCACAGGCCACTCTGCGGTGTCAGAGATCATGCAGAGGGTCACTCTGTCTGCAGTAGCATCTGCTAAAAAGAAGCTCCTCTTGGATGGCTCTGTTGTCACCATCACTGTCTCATTATGGAAGAGCTGGATACTCTCTGCATCTTGGGATGTGTCAGGAGGGGACATTCATCTGACCTGCATTTACATGAGCTCTGACTCAGTAAAAAAAAAAAAAAAAAGCAGAGGAACCACAGATGCATTCATCTGCCAGCAGTTGATTGTGCCATAACATGAACAGTTTACATTTAATGTCCTGAGAAGTCCTGAATCTGTGACTTACTATTACTTTCCTGTAAGTATCCAGTGAGAGCCAGATTTTTAGCCTGTGTCTGGAGAATCCCAGGAGTCTCTGGCTTCCCTGCCCACGTCCACGAGGGACTTCTGCATAGCCGAGAGGCCACCGGCTTTCACAGGCCTGCGGGACACAGGGCTGGCTTCCTGAGTGGAGGCCACTGTTTGTTAGTCCCCGGATAGAGCTTCTTGCATGGGGGCCATGTCCTCCCCATCAGATGAGGATAGTGGCTCAGGCATATGGCACAGAGCACCAAGGGACTCTCTCTGGCTTTCATGAGTCTCTATACAGACCACATGTAAGATGGGGGCAAGCAGTCAGCTCTCCCCGCCTTCCCTGCCCTCACTCCAGCCTGGCCAGCGAGCAGGAGCTTCTAAGGAAGACACATTCCCTGGCCCTACCCCAGAGCCTTTTGATCAAGACAGCAGGAACCATGCTTAGGAATCTGTGCACTCCCCAAAGCTCCCTGGTGATTCTGAGACAGCATTTGGGGGCCTCCTGACACCGTCTAGGGAGACAAAGAAGGACAGAGCTCAGGCATCAGAGCCTCAAGAGGAGATGCACCAGAGTTTCAGGGACAGAGCCCCAGGGTGGGGAGGTATCTTGGAGTAGGAGAGGCTTTACCCAGCCACAGGCTCCTGTTTCCCGCCTTGAACTTGAAAGCTGGACGAGGTCATGTCTCTGGACCCATTTCTGGCATATTCAGCGTGTCCAAGGCCTCTGCTAGGTCCCTGGGGGTGCCTGGAGGAAACTGCTATATTTTCAGGGTATAGGGACTAGGCATCTCCGAGTGGGGCCTGGCAGCAGAGCCTGACCAGCCTGCGGCTCCACCCCAGCAGGTGGCAGGGCTCCCAGGGGTGCAGGAAGCTCCCAGAACCACACAGCACCTCTGAGGCAGGGAAAGCAGGAGCGTCCACTCTCTTGGGAAAACAGCCTCCACCCACTGTCTGTTAGCAGTGCTCTCAGTAATTTAAAGTCAACCCCCAAAACCATGAAATCGAGTTTGGCTTTAAGAATATGAACATAGAAGCTATGTGGACTAAATGTTCTTACTGGAAACTCCTGATTTATTTTATTAAAAGAAAGGGAGAGAAAGCCTCTCAGACTGACCTTCAGACGTCAACAGGGCAGGCTCTTCTGTAGTATGTGGCCAGGGTCAGGTCTCTCCGGCCTGGGAAGGGAGGGATGGACGGCGACATTAGACATCATGGCTCACCAGGGCCTCCTACCTTGGTAGCCAACCCACAGAGGTCTGCGTGCATGAGGCATCAATAGAAATGTGTATCCCACAGAGAACACCCCATCCGCACCCCCACATGTGGTCAGGGCCGGCTCCCTTTGGGGCAAGCTGAGGACGCTAGGCCTTCCTGGCTCCCACCACGCAGTTCTGCCCCATGTGGACACAGAGCACCCCCTTGAGGCTGTGTAGACCTGCCCTGGACAGAGATTGAAGTGTAGACCCCTCCTGAGGACAGGCTCGGACACACAGGGATTAGGTGCAGCAGCTCAGGAACAGCTGGGACAGCACATCGTCCCTTTGTAAATGCAGTGGAGACACTAAGCTCAGCTGGGTGTCTGGGGGTAGGGGCAGGCTGGGGAAGTGGGGTCAGACCTCCTGTGGAGGGCGGGCGTAGGGGAGGAAGGGGAGGAGGGCGGGAACTGACTCAAACCTTCCAACTTTGGGTAACTAATGCGGCTCCTGCCTCCTGGCCACTCCTGGCTCAGCCCTGCTGCCTGTGGCCACCCTCCCCCTGTGGCCACCGGTGTCTCCCATGGCTGCCCCCCACATGCCCCCATGGCCACACTTCCCCTCTCCCATGCACCGCCCCCTGTCTCCCTACCCCCCCATGCCCACCCACCCTGTGGCTGTCTTCCCTCTCCCTCCAGGCCACCCCATCCCCTCATGCCCACCCTGCCCCCAGTGGCTGTCCTCTCCCTCCCGGGTGCCCGCTCACACCCTGCTGTCCCCCCAGGGCACCGACTCCGAGTCCGAGGATGTGCCCCCCCAGCACTCCTTCGTCAACCACTACATGAGTGACCCCACCTACTACAACTCGTGGAAGCGGCGGGCCCCAGGCGGGCGCGCCCCGCACAGGTACGAGGCAGTGGCGGGCGGCGAGGCGGGGCCGCACCTGCACACGGTGGTCACCACGCAGAGCGCCGTGTTCGCGCCCGCGGGCCCCGGCGCCAGGACTCCACTCACCGGCTTCTCCTCCTTCGTGTGACGGCCCCAGCGGGGGCCCTCCGCGGACCTCCCAGCCTACTTTTGTTAAGACAATCAACTCCAATAACTGAGCTCAAGCTTTTGTTTAAAAAGAATTCTGATAAGTGATGATTTTACCTATTTGTGGACACTAGATTTCAATTAGAAAGGTTTTTTTAACGGCTTTTTGTAACATCGCTGCAGGAAGCGGGTTTCTTTGTTTTCTTTTCTTTTTACGAGAAGGTTTATTTCAGTGGTGCAATGGCGGGAAGACCTCAGACACCCCCCCCCCCCCAGCCCTGGGTTTGTCCACCCCGATGCCCAACTAGGGAGGCTACGGGGGAGGAAGAGCAGGGGTCCAAGGAGCTGTCTGCCCACGTCCAGGACGCTCCTTCCTCTTCTCCACCTCCTGTGCCTCCGGAGAACCAGCTGCGCCGGGGTCCCCATCGGTGACACCCCTGGCTGGGCTCTCGCTGCCTCCTGGGGTCCGCAGAGCGAAGTCTGCGCTGGGCTCAGCGCTTTTCCACCCGACCGCATCCACCTCCAAAATATTCTCCCCCGCAGTTTCTAGGCAAGGAATCAGCTCTCAAGTTCCCGGCGAGGGGGCCAGAGCTCACGAGGTGGGGTCCTCTGACTCGGTGACGACTCAGTGGTTGGCACCCTGTGTCATTCCCGTGGTGAACTATCCGGCCTTCTTTTCTTCCTTTCTTCCCTTAAACCCGACGGTGCAGAGCAGGAAACCACCCCCAGGGCTGGCAGGCGCCCCGCCGGCCCTCACCTAGCAAGCTAGCTCCTTCCCGAGAACACAGCACACAGCCAACCCCGCTAACCCAGAGAGAACAAGACGGCGCTTGCAGAATTGCTTGTTGTGTAAGAGGTGTGCATTGTTAACCAGAGTATTTTTTAAATCTTTTTATCTTTTTTTAAAATATGTCACATGAAATGAATGAGTCTCTGCTGTCTCCAGGTGCCTTTTTATTAATTGTTTAGCTTTGTACATGAGAAAGACAAAAAGCGTCAGTGTCTCCAAATAAAGCAAAACAGCTCTGAGCAAACGAGGCCCCGAACTGCCCCCCTGGCCAGGCCTGCAGCACATGTGGGCGCCGGCCTTCCTCTGGCACAGCCGCGGGCTCCCCACCCTGCCTGCTGCCCGCTGCCCGCTGCCCAACCCCAGGCTGCTGCTCTCTCCTCCCCGACCCCAGCCCAGCTTTTAGCCTTAACTGGTTTTCTGGAAATGTTTTTCCCCCCTTTGCTATTGTTTTGTTTCAGTTTTTCAGCTACATGAAAATAGCATGAACTACGTTGCAAATTTGAAAGTCCAAACTGTAGCTGCGGCTCCAGCCATATCATTATTCTTGTGAGAGGTGTCTGACGGGGCTGAGGAGCAGGTGGCCGACCCGACAGGCCTGAGCCTGGGTTCGGGTGTACGCGGTGTGGTGCTGGTGCCAGCAGGAGTGCGCCCAGAGCTCGGGGGGTCGGGTGTCCCCACCTCGCCAGCGGGAGTGGGGCCATGACAGTGCCCAGCCACTCTGTGGACACCCCCAAGGCCGAGGGCAACAAGGCAGGTGCAGTCTTCCTGAGTGGCCTGCCAACGCCCTGAGGGTGGGGGAGCCTGTGTCGTGGCCACGTGGACAGCCCGTGGCGTCCACTCAGCTGTATTCCTTCTATAGCTCCACAGGGCCCCCTGCTTTCAGAGCGGCCTCCTGTGGCCCCAGGAGACCAAGGAGAGTTTTGTGGTGGGTGAAAAGCCCCTTTTCAGTTTTTCCGAAACAAGAGGGTGTGGAAGGGTTCCTTTCCTTCTCTCTCCCCCCACTCCTTTTCCTTCCTTCTCTCTGTCCTGCCTTCTTTCTCTGAGTGGAGGCGGAAATATTCTAAACCAAAAATCCTCGATGCTCTGCCCAAAGCCACTTGTGTGTGAGAATCACTGCCCACAGTTCACCGGCCAGGATGCGCCCTGGGTTCACGGCGCTCCTTCCTCTTGGCCCCAAGTCAGCGGCCAAGGGGGCAGGAAACGGCAAGGCTTACAAACTGAGCTTCTTGGAAGACAGGCGCCCAGTGGAGAACGTGGACAAACACCGCCTTCCGTGCACTTCGCTCTCTAAGCCATATGGACTTTGCTTTAAACCATGGGGGAAGAGTGTTATGACGTGTTGGAATGAGGACGATTTGGTTTGAGGTGTGTTCTTTGCTTTGGGGATTTTGCGACGACACGACACCTTTTTTTTCAGGTTCATTCTATTTTCCATGCTTTCTCTACCTTCCCTGAACTCACTTTGTGTGGAACCGTCTGTCTGAGTCTGCACTGGCTGCTTATGGACTGTTGGCATTGCGCTCCAGCCCAGCCCTTGGCCCTTGGCAGACTGCTCCAAAGGAAGAGCAGGTGCTCGCAGTGAGGCTTGTGCCTCCCCGAGCAGTATGCACATGGACCAGTGTCACTTCCCGGCCTCTCACCTTTACTTCAGGGAGGAAAAAAATACATCACACGAACGAACCACATTCCTTTAACTAAGACAAGATGAAATGTCCTCTTCTTGCCGCCTTCTGTAGTGACATCACTCAGGGGCCCCACAGGGAGCAGTGGCCGAGCCCCCATCCCATTCCCACCCTCATATGGGCCATTGGACATTGTGCTGATGGCTGAGCTGCCCTTCCCGTGTGAGGGTGGGCCAGCAAAGTGGCCCGGGGAGACCGTGTTCTCTGTGGGGGCTGCAGGGCTGGGCATGCACGGGGCCGGCCCTCCCTGCCAGGCACCAGGGCACCGCTCCCCAGACAGGTGAGTGGCAGGGGCAGCTACGGGCATTAAGCACATGGGCATGGCCTCGTGCACCTCCCCCTGGATAAATCAGCCCAAACCGAACCCCCACCTCCTCCAGCCTTCCCTTCCGCTTCTCTCACTGCCATGCTGTAAGGAGTGCTGAATGAAATGTCTTAGCAGAGGACGGTGTGGCCTAGGGCAGTGTGGGGACCCACATCCCCCAAAAGCGATGGAAGTGGCCCTCTGCCAGGTACAACTTCCACGCCGCCGGGAGGAAGGGTCATGTTCACGCTCTGTAAACTTCTTTTGATGCTGTGCTTGTACTTGATCACGACTGGATTGAAGCATGGTGTTTGCACAATGGAACGTAGCATGGTTTCTAGTTTTTACAAATCCTTGGCACACAGTGTAGTTACTCTCCCAGTGAGCAATCCATCCGCGTATCCCAATCGGGCTCTCCTTAGGGCAGCATCCCTATAGCATGGATTGGGTCAGGAAGGCAGAAACACTGTAGCCACCCGTGAACTGAGCTAGTCTGCCAAGGCATGCCTCATCTCCTCTCAACGTCGTCGCCTTCTGGGTTCTCTAGAGCTTAGGTCAGTCCTGAAGTTTTCCCGACAATGTTTTCTGGAATTGTGCAGAAAACCAGATGTCCTTTAAAAAAAAAAAAAAAAAAGGAAAAAGAAAAAAAATCTTGTAGGAAGACAGAGAGGTGCTATGGGTATGATTTTTAATAAAAACATCATTTTGTTCCTTACGTGCTTGTGGTTTTCTTTAACAAGTATCAATGAAATGACTCATGAATTCTAGGGCTGTAAAGATTAGCCCCAGTGAAGTCCTAAACCACACACACAGTGGTCCCTGACCCCAGTCCTGGTGAGATGCAGGTATGCACAGACAGCAGGGCTGAGCTCAGAGGGATTTATGCTCTCCCGGGGAGACCCGTGCCAGGGGCACCTGGCCATGTAGCCCCCACCACCTGGCCGTGCCCCCAAAAGGCCCCCAGAGCCCAGAGGGGACACTGCTCCCTACCAAACTTAGCCTTGGTTGGTGGGAATGTGGGGCCCAGGCAAGGTCTCCCCTCTGGGCAGGGCCCCCAAGAGAGGCGTGGCCTCCCACACTCTCATGTCCTGCCAGCCTCGGAGGGGGCTCTCAACCCTGTGCACTCTGTGAATCACTGAGTGCGCACAAATCCTAGGGCTGCGGCCACACCCAGACCAACTAAGGATCTCTAGGGGCTGGGCCCAGACACCCGCTTCTTTTTTGAAAGCTCCGCAGGTGATTCCCAGGCCAGGCCAGCCTGGGAAAAGGCCAGGGAGCACGGGGGTTGGGGGTACGGGGGCACCGGGCCGGAGTTCCAATTTTGCCCTCTTGCTCCAGAAGCCAGCACCGCCATCGCCGAGCCAGAGGTAAGAACGTTTTCGTTTTGCTCTTTTCCCCGCCACTGACCGCCTACGTTCCACCCTCCCTAAGTATGAAATTGAAATCTGCGAATTTCCCTCTGTGCCGAGGATGTCAGACTTGTGGCTGCGTGTCCAAGTCAGCGGATGGTTACCGAACACCACCGTTTGCCAGATTCGCCTGTTCATCGCAGGCCCTGGTGCCGCAGGCACAGTCAGGGCTCTAGTCTGTGATGAGGAAACGCCCAGAGAGGGGCAGCCACCTGGCCCGGGGAAGCCAGCCGGCGAGGGGCAGGTCGGGCTCCGAACCCAGGTGGCTGGGGCCGCAGAGCGGGGGTCTGCTTTCCCCTCAGCTTCTCCCAGGAGGTTGGGACGCAGAGCCTTGGGGAAGCTGGTGTCCCTGCCCGCAGCTTGGAGCCTGGTGGCGGAGAGGCACCTGCGCAAAAGTGTGTAGGCACGGGAGGTTCCGTGTCCCCACGTGCTCTGCTCCTGCACGCAGATAAAAGGTGCGTGTTTGCTTGGCCTGTGCCTGGAAAGCTTCGTCGTCGTGACTGTCGTCGTGGGAAAGTTCATGGGAGGCCTTTGTAAATGCAACATTTATCACCGGGAACAGATACCCCCACTGCCATGTGAGTGACAGGTAGGTGGACTGCCCTAGGCAGGAAAAGCAACATGGGTGGGAGTCCGGGACGCAAAGGCCTGACTGCGCTTCCTTGCCTCCTGGGGGCAGGATGGGGTGGGGGGTGGGGACCGGGAAGGGGTAGCAGCGAAGTGTGGCCTGCTGAGGGCCTGTGCCCGCCTGTGAGGAGCCCAGGGATTCCTACACCCTGAGCCCTGCAGATCCTGGCCCCAGACGGCCCAGAGCTCACATCCGTGGCCCTGGGAGCTGGGGTGGGGTGGCGGGTGGTGGTGGTGGGCTGCAGGGGTGCAGGGACCTGCATCTCCAGGAGTCAGCCTTCCACGGAAGGGAACTGGGTCTCTGCGTCCTCCTCGACTTCACCGAGAGCCCCATCCACAGGATAATGCGGACCTAGACACCGCTAGGGTGCTGGGGCCCCTGGCAAGGCCCTCAGCAAAGCACCTCTGAGCAGACCTGAGCTCCCAGGGTGGTTCGCACTTTGGCTGCTTTTCCCAGCACTCCTACACCCCCGCTGACTCTAGGGCATCCCTGTCCCCCAGGCCACCTCCCAGATGGCCGACAAATGCCCAGGCTAGGCCGAGGGTGGCATGGCTGACTTCTCCATGCACAGTGAATCTGTGCACAATAGCAGAAGAGCAAGCTGGAGGGGCCTCTGAATCTCTCCTGGGAGATCGTCTTGCTTTCTGCCAGTTTCCAAACTGTTCCTGTCAACCTGGCAAGCTCCCAATGTTCTTTCGATGAGTTCTGTTTGCTTAGGTTAGCCTGAGACTGGTCACCTGTTTGCAGTGGAAGAACCTTGCTTCTTGCACCTTGGGCAGGGCCTCCTCCTCCTCAGGCCTGAGCTCTGAGCACCGGGGCTGCACCTACAGGGAGGAAGGGGCCGGCCTGTGGGGCTGCGGAGGCTGCAGAAGGGCCCCCCACCCTGAGGAGTAACAGCCACACTGCTGCCTGGGCTCAGGGAAAGGTCAGTGTGGCTGGGCTTCAGGATAAGGCAAACAGTGGGTCGTTACTGAAATGATTTGCCAACCAAGGAGGGCCCTTGTTCGCAGTGAGCTATGGCTGGAAGCCTGAAGTGTGTTTTCTGCTAAATGAGGTATTTGAGGGACAAAAAAAAAAACAGTGAAAATTGTGAACTGTCTCTAAATGGCCCCAGCCTGGTGGGGCTCCATCCCTGTAGGTCTGCAGTGTTATGCCCACCCAACCAGAGTATTTGGGGTTGACTCATGCAGATGAGGACACAGAACCAGTGCCCTCCTGCCGGCACACCTGTGGGCTTGTGGCTCCTCCTCCACGCAGCCACAGCCTCTGACCCTGACCAGGAGGGGGGACCCTGTCAGCCCCGAAGCCCCACCTTGGACCTCACTGGGCATCCACCTGCAGGAAAGATAAGCCAGGGGGTTGAGCTGACTGCATCAGGGGTGGCCTTGACCCTGCAGCCTCCACCTCGGGATGATCAGAGGTGACCCCACCAAGGCTCTACTCACCCCGGTTCTGACCTCAGGCACCAAGCCCCACAGTGCCAAGGAAAAGGCAAAGCAGAAAAGAGGTTTGGAGGTTGGTGACAAGGCCTCACCACATTTCCTAAGAAAACTGAATTTTGATGAACTGGTTGCCTGTTAATGTGACATTCACAGTGGGTTTTAGAGGTTTGGTTCTGTCTCCAAGTGGAACCGTTCTCAGACACCATTTTTGGGAAGCACAGAAGCTCTTGCAAACCTTCTGATTAAATAGTCCACTTTCCTAGAATGATTGGTTCGCCAGATGCCTCTTGTTAAATGGTCTGATCGTGTCCGTGGCTTCGCTTGTACAAGTGCTTCAGGATTTGCCAAAATTTCTTTCCCTTTAATGGTTTAAGTCAATTAACAGCCAGCATGGGCGAAAATTCCAAGCTGTTAATTTTGGGCTCCACGGTCTTAAAATGTCCTGCTTCTCTTCAGATAAGACCATATTCTACAGTCATTGAGCAAACCACTACATTATGGGGTTGAATGTGATCCAGGTTCAAATATTTTAATAAAAAAAATCGTATTTCTGAGCCATTCTGAGATGTTTCTATGGGATTCTCCAGCCAGCAGATCATATAATCAGCTTGATGACTTAGGAGGCCCAGTTGGGTCCCCAAAGGGAGCCCAGAGGAAAGTCCCATTCAGCTGGTGGAGGCCCAAAGCCTGCAGCTGAGAGTCCCGTGCTCTCTGTCTTAGGGAACATTTTTTCAAGAATGTTCAGGCCCAGAAGATTGGGGACTAGCTGCTCCAGAGATACAGTGTGATGGAAGCAAGACAGAAACCCAAACAAGCTCCTCAGAAGGTCTCCAGGGGCATCTCAGATGGAGAGGCCACACCATGTCCTGGGGACACCAATGAGGGGAAGGCCCCTTCATCATCCACCCCACAGTGCCCACTCGCCCCCTGTGTAGACCTGGGGACACAGCCCTCCTGGCCCGGTGCTGACACAGATGTCCCCAGGCCACCTGAGGCAGGAAATGAAATTTGCCATGTCCATACACTGGAGCCTACGCAGCTGTTTGATGACATCTATGGGCACAGAGCAATCTTCAAGTTACACCCTTACGAGCAAAAATAAGTGTGCTCTCACGTCTGTGCACGCACGTGTGTGTATGTGCACACCCATGCATGCACACACATCAGGGTGTGTAGAGGCCATCTCTGGAAAGATGGACATGAACTTGGTAACAGTGGTTGCCTCTAACCTTGACGCTATCTGAATTTGTCACCACACACACACATAGTATCTTTTCAAACAGAAGAGGAAAAGAGTGCCAGGGCATCTAGGCTGACGCCCCCCCACCCCAGTGCCTGTCCTTTGTGGGCTTCTGGGCGCTGGTCACAGACATGAATTGAAGAGGGTGGGCCATGACCTAGCCACGTGGTCTTGGGAAGATCGCTAATGTGCCCCCGATATATTTATTTTCTGTAACATAACACTAAGCTGTTTGAAGACGTGAGAAGTGAGTGGGAAAGCAATCCGAAGTCTCCAAAGATAAGTGACTGTCACTTTATTCCTGTTGTCCCCATGACCACCAGCTCAGAGGGGCCCCCTCCGGTGGGGGCCCTGGCCACCCAGGGGTGCACGGAAGGATCAAATGTGGTCTGGACTGCCCCATGCCAACCACGCCAAGCCTTCACCATCAACCCCTTCCTGCTTGTAGGGGTTTAGGCAAAAGTAACCCCATTCAAAACAAAATCCACCACCCTGGCTTTGGAACAATTTATGCTCTTTTAGCTAAGAAATCATACCTTGGGTCAATCCCATATTTCATTTAGAATTTTAGATACTGGGAAGTATCATACATTTCTTAATATTATTAATGAAGCTTTGGAGATATTTGTGTATTGAACTCATGACTTGAAAACACAGGTAGCCGAGCCCCGCTCTCCCCCTGCCCTGTCTGTCCCTTCTTGCCCCGCCCCCCCTCCAACCCCCCATCATGTCCTCCTCCTCCTGGCCTCCTTAGTAGCCTCTACTCACAATCGGCTCTCATCATGCCAAGAACAATCACCACTAAATGTGGTTTCTGAATTTTCTATTGCCTTTGAGTGACTCAGAATCCAGCTCGGGCTCAAACTGGAAACACACTAGAATCTCAATGAGGCTGCAGAGAATCCTGGTGGCTACAAGCAGAGATGACTGGAAAGCCAGAAGATTAATGCTGGGCAGGACAAAGCACTCGGTTAGATGAAGATACCGTAATCCCAACCCCCAATGCCCTATCTGCGCTCGGAGAGGTGGTGGTGATTTGGTAAAACCACCACCTGCCAATCTGTCTGCCCTCTGTTGACACCCTGCTCCCATCTGGCTGACAGGAGGAGGGACTCCTCACCGTGCTGGGCTCAGGAAAGAGCCAGGTCAGCAGGAAGCAGGCAAACAGAGGATGAGGACATTGCCAGATGTCTGAGATCAAGAGACCTCTGTGCTTGCCTCTGTCCCCTAGAGGCACAGCCTTTGCCGAGGTGTCTTCCCAGTATAAACCCCATAAGGGTCTCCAGGAGCTGGAACCCCATGGCAGATGCTGTCGCAGTCCTGGGGCGATCCTCCTCCTAGGCTTGCACCCACTGATTGTAACTGTAGTGTGCGAGCAAATAGACTGTTGACATGCGTCTAAATTGAAATGCACTTGCATATTAGTACCCGTTCCCTGGAGCCATAGACTCTCACTAAACAAGTGTATGACTTGTTTCTAAACTGCCCGTTCCTATTAGGGATTGCCAGAGGTCCCAACAGAAAGTTACCTCCTCTTCCTTACCTAGGCCGTGCTGGGGTCAGCCCCACCCTGGCGGGCACTGAGGGATGGGCTCCAGAGACCCGCCGTCTGGGTTCACACCCGGCTCCCATCCTTCCCGGCTGTGTTACCTGGGCTGGGTTCTTACGGACGCCAAGCTCAGTTATCCGATCTATAAAACGTGGACACTTGGAATACTCAGGAGATGGCAGCTATTCTTGTAGTAGCTTATTCAGAAAACAAAAAGGAAAGCCAGTGCTCAGTAATAGTCACTTGCTTCTGAACAGATGTGAAGTCTCAGTACTTGCTGAACAAGATGGAACACACCCCCTCTTGTGGAACCGACTTCCTAGTGAGGGGATCCAGAAATAAGCAATAAGCGATCCAGATATTGCATAGGCTCCTCAGGGTGATAGGTGTGATAGAAGTAGAAGTAGAAGTGGAACAGGGTGAGGGATATTGGGGCGAGGGCAGTTTTCATTTTGACTAAGGCCTCAGGAGAAAGACAGCCTTCCACCACAAACTCAAAGGAGCTAGCCATACTGCTCTTTGAGGAAAAGGGAATGACATTTCTAAGTGGATAATATCTTACAAAATATGAGGTTTATGGGGAGAGAAGAAGATAAACATAGCTCTTTGGAGAAAACATGAGCAAATCCAGAGCACAGCCCATTGTGCTATTTGGCTTGTACCACGAATGCTCCCGGAGAATTTGTTAAGGGGCAAAGGTTTCTGCGAGCCTCATGGGCAGGTCACTGGGTTTTACGCAAGCAAGCAAGTCTGGAAGAACAGCCAGGTGGGACCGGTGAGGGTGAGGTCACACTGGTCTAGATCAGGGCTTGGCAAACCACAGCCAGAGGCCGCATGAGGCCCACTGCTGGGTTTTGCTCTCTAATAGCTTTATTGAGAAATACTTGGCATGCCACACCATAGAATTCACCTGTTGATAGTGTACAGAGTTGTGCAACCATCACCTTATTCAAGCAGTAGAGCGTTCTCAAAAGATCTCCCAAAAGGAGATCTTGTAGCCGGCCACTCACTAGCTCTCCCTAAGCCTACCCCCTACCCCCCAGCCTCAGCAACCACTAATTTACCTCCTGTCTCTACAAATGAGCCTCTTCCAAACACTTCATAGAAATGAAATCATACTGCAAATGGCCTGCTGTCCTGATTTCTCTCACCGAGTGTCATGTTTTCAAAATCATTCCATGCTGTAGCATGTAGTTCATCCCTTTTTGTTTTCCCAAATATTTCATTGTATGGTTAGACCAGATTTTGTTTATTCAGCAGTTGATGGGCATTGATCATTTCTACTTTTTTGTCTATGACAAATAATGCTACTATGAATGTTTGTGTAAAAATGTGTGGACATAGGTTTTCATTTCATTTGAGTGTATACATACAAGTGGAATTGCTGGATTGTAGGACAACTCTAACATCTGGAGGAGCTGCCAGACTGTTTGCCAACGTAGCTGCACCATTTTGCATTCCCATGATCAAAGTATGAGGGTTCTCATTTTTCCACATCCTCGTCAACACTTGTAATCATATGTCTTTCCTATCCAAGCCACCACAGTAGGCATAAAATAGTATATTGTAGTTTTAACTTGCGTTTCCCCAGAGGCCAGTGTTGTGGTGCAACTTTCCACATACATCATATACATTCATTTATCTGCTTTTGAGAAATGGTTATTGAAATCCTTTGCCTATTTTTAAATTGAGCTCTGTTGTCTTCATGTTGTTGAGTATTAAAAGTTGTTTATGTGTTCTGGATACAAGTTCCTCGTCAGACATATGACTTGTCAGTATTTTTGCCCAGTCTGGGATTGTGCTGAAACAGCCGGGAATAAGGATAGTAATAGCACCATCATTTATAATAGCAAAAAATTATAAGTAACGTGAAGTTATTCAGTAGTAGTTACATAAAATACATTTATTTATAATATGGAAAACATTTCCCTTTTTAACAGCAGTTAAAATAAATGGGGATAGTCCCTGTGTAGTGACATGGAGTGATTCCTGAGACATATTGAATGGACAAAGCAAGGGGAGCCTGAGTGGCTCAGTTGGTTAAGCATCTGATTATTGATCTCAGCTCAGTTCTTGACATCAGGGTCATGAGTTCAAGTCCCATGCCATGTAGGGAGTGGAGCCTACTTTAAATAAATAAATAATAATAAATAAATAAATAAATAAATAAATAAACAAACAGACAAAGCAAATTACAGAACAATATAGTCAGCCTTTGACTACTTATAGAAGCAAAACCGTACTACTTTTCTGTAGGTGCAAATGTGTAGGTAAATACATGTTAGACAATGACTGTTCTACTCCAGCTGAATACCACAGAAAAAACTGTGGCTCTCCTACTCCTCCCAGCAAAGACAGAGTGAGGGTTCAGACTCCCACCTTACCAGGCTGGGGCAAGATGGCCCACCACTTCCTCTCCTTCCCTCTGCCACCTGCTGGTTTCAGATCAGGCCAAGGAGAGAGCTGAGACTGTGCCAAGATCACATGGGCAGCCTGGACTTCCACCACCACCTAGAGGTAACACAGAGGCCCTCCACCTCCTCAACAAGGGTGTGGGTGGTGCTAAGTGAGTATAATGGGGAGTCAGGACTTTTAGCACCATCCAGTGTCAGGAGAAGCCATTTGGAGAACAGTAATGAAGTGTCTATCCATCCCCTGTCCAGAGTGGTATCAACAAGGAGCCTGAAAGTCCACTCTCTCAACTATAATAAGAAACACCGGGATCCCTGGGTGGCGCAGTGGTTTGGCACCTGCCTTTGGCCCAGGGCGCGATCCTGGAGACCCGGGATCGAATCCCACGTCGGGCTCCCGGTGCATGGAGCCTGCTTCTCCCTCTGCCTGTGTCTCTGCCTCTCTCTCTCTCTCTCTGTTACTATCATAAATAAATTTTAAAAAAAAATTAAAAAAAAAAAAAGAAACACCTCTACATCCAGCAGATAATGGAAGCCATTAAAAGATATAAATTTTAATATATATTAAAAGATATAAATGTAAAAGATAAAAGAACCGAGTGACCCCAAAAGTGGAGAACCTGGATTCTCACTCCCACCTGGCAGTAAGAAGACACTGTCTCTCTCCCCTGTCTGGACTGGTGTCAGAGGCGGCCAGGTGAAACACAAGGTTTAAAGGAGATCCAGATCCAAGAACCAGGAAAACCATAAACAATGAGAACAGACAATTAATAGATGCCAACACCAAGATGACCCAGCTATTAGAATTTTCTGACACAGATTTTAAAGCAGCCTTCTTAAGAAAAAAAAACACTTCAATGAGCAATTACAAATATGATGAAAAAATTGAAAAATTCAACAAAGAATTAGAAGTTATAAGGAACAACCAAATGAACAACACAATGATTGAATTAAAGTCTCAGTGCAGGGAGAGGAATGGGGAGGATACATGGAAAAAATCAGTGAACTTGAAGGTAGAATAATAGAAATTACCCAACCCAAACATGAGAAAGAAAACAGACTGAAAGACAAAATGAACAGAATCTCAGAGACATTTGAAGCTACAAGAAAAGATCTATAGTAAAAGATTTGAATCATTGGAGTCCCAGAAGGAGGAAAGAAAAAGGGTATGGGGTGGAAAAGTATTTAAAGAAATGATGGTTGAAATTTCCCCAAATTGGGAAAAGATATAAATGTAAAAGATAAAAGAACCGAGTGACCCCAAAAAGATACATGCAAAGAAATCCATGTCAAGACACGTCATAGTCCAACTTGTGAAAACTAAAAACAAAGAAAAATCTTGAGAGCAAAATGGGACATGAACTCTAGGGGAAAAGCATTCAAATGACAGTGTTTTCTTGTCAGAAACCACCGGGGGCCAGGAACAAATGGCAGAATGTTTTCCAAGTGCTGAAAGAAAAGCATTGTCACCTACAACCCTATATCCAGCGAAAAGTAACCTTTGGGAACAAAGGGGGAATTAAGGACAGTGTCAGATGAAGGAAAACTAGGAGCATTTGTAGCCAGAAGATTTGTAGAAGAATATTGTTTTGTTTTGTTGTTGTTGTTTAGTTTTGTTTTGTTTTTTGTAGAAGAATATTGTTAAAGGAAACTCTAGACAAGAGGGAAATGAAACCAGGGGGGAAAAAAAGCCCTGGGACTCTTAGGAAGGAAGAAAGAAGCAGAAAGAAACATGGGTAAATATGACGGACTTTCTTCCCTTCTGGGTTTTCCAACTTATTAACCGAAAGTGGTAACACTTTTTAATGTGTTCTCATTATAAGCAGAAGAAATATTTAAGATAATTATTTTATAAATAGGGAGGGGAAGGGATGAAAAGAGATGTAAGTTTCTACACGTCATCTGAACTCATAAAATGTCAACACACAAATAGACTGTGGTAAGTTATGTACATGGGATGTATGTAACATGCATGTGTCTCTTAATATACATATACATATATTTATATTATATATATATATAACTCTACATCAATGACTAAAAAACTTTGAAAGAGATTCAAATCACTGTAGACAAATAAAAGAGTTCTTTTTTTTAAGATTTTATTTATTCATGAGAGACACAGAGAGACAGAGAGGCAGAGACACAGGCAGAGGGAGAAGCAGGCTCCATGCAGGGAGCCCGATGTGGGACTCGATCCCAGGACTCCAGAATCACGCCCCAGGCCAGAGGCAGGCACCAAACTGCTGAGCCACCCAAAGATCTCCTATAAATAGAGTTCTATAAAAAATGCTCACGTAACCCCCAGGAAGGCAGGGAAAGGAAACAGAAAAGCATACTACAGGCAGAACAAACTGCAAACAAAAAATAAAATAGCAGTGCTAAGATCTCAGTAATTACATTAAATTAAGTAATCTAAATAAACCAAGTATAAGCCAGAGATTGACGGGAGAGGATGACCAAACTATTTGCTCTCTGTAGTAGTTACTTAATTTTTTAATTTAAATCCAATTAGCCAACATATAGTATATACTTAGTTTCTGATGTAGTGTTCTATAATTTATAGTAAAGTTACTTTGAATATAATAAGCAAGTCACAAGTAAAAGAAGAGGAAAATGTTAATTAAAAAAACAATGGCTATATAAAACCAGATAAAGTAAACTTCAGAGCAAAGAAAATTATCAGAGACAGAGAGACGTTAAAGAGTCAGTTCTGTGAGAAGATACAGCAATCCTAAATATGTGTGCACTGAACAACAGAACTAAAATATAACAAGCAGAAACTGATAGAACTGAAAGAAGAAAAGAACCAGTCTACAATCTTAGTCGTAGGCTTCAACACCCTTCTCTCAACAGTTGAAAGAACAACTGGACAGGGCACCTGGATGACTCAGTGGTTGAGCATCTGCCTTTGGCTCAGGTCATGACCTCGGAGTCCTAGGATGGAGTCCCACGTTGGGCTCCCTGCATGGAGCCTGCTTCTCCCTTTGCCTGTGTCTCTGCCTCTCTGTGTGTGTGTATCTCTCATGGAATAAATAAATAAAATCTTAAAAAAAAAAAAAAAAAAAGAACAGCCGCACCAAAAAAAATAAATAAATAATAAGGTTACACAAAAGCTCAACAACACCATCAACTATCAGGATGAATTGACATTTATAGAAAACCCCATTCAAAGCTAACACATTTCTTTCAACTATTCATGGAGCATTATCCATGATTGATCATATCCCGAGCCATAAAACAAATTTCATTGTATTTAAGAGCACTGAAATTGTACAGAGTACATAGTCTGAGAACATTGGACTCAAACTGCAAATCCATACTAAAAGGTAATAGGAAATTCTCCAAATATTTGATATCTAAAAAATACAGTTCTAAATAATCCACGCGTCAAAGGAGTCTCAGGGAAGTTTTAAAGGTACATATCACTAAATATGAATGAAAATACAAATTAGCTAAAAGAGCTCTAAGAGGGAAATCTATAACACTGAATATTTACATTAAAAGTGAGGGAATTCTGAAACCAGTAACTGAAGTTTCCACTTCAAGAAACTAGAAAAAGAACAGAAAAAAATAAAACCAAAGCAAGAAGGAAGTCAATAATAAGGGTAGGAGCAGAAATCAAAGAAATTTTAAAAACACAATCGACAAAAATCAGTAGAACAAAAAGCTCGTTATTTGAAAAAGATAAGAAAATGGACAAACCTCCAGCAAGACTAATAAAAAAGACACAATTATTATGAACAAGACGGAATGCATTACAGATTCTTCGAACGTCAAAAGGATAATAAGGGAATACTGCAACCACCTCTACCGACATAAATTTGACAGCTCAGATGAAGTAGATGAATTCCCTGAAAAGGACCAACTACCACAAGGCACTCAGTAGGAAATAGATCATGTGAATAGCCTCGTAGCATCAAGGAAATTGATTCCTAATTTCAAGAATCCTATAAAAAAATTTCCCACACTGAGATGGATTCACTAGAGAACGCAACCAAATATCTAAAGAAAATTAGCACCGATTCTGTAGAATCCATTCCAGAAAACAGAAGAGGTAAGAACACTTCCCAACAAATTTTATGAGGACAGTACGAGAAAAGAAACTATCTCTTCAATGTACTGCATGAATATGAAGATGAGAGTATGGTCCTATTCATGTAACAATCTTGAAACAACGAAGTTCTAGAGATGGAAACCAGATCTGTGGCTGCCAGGGTGTAGGAATGGGTGGTGGGAGATGGCGGTCACTGTGAAAAGGTATGGGAGGGAGAGCTTGTGGCGATGGAACAGTCCTGTGCTTCCATTGCCGTGGTGGTTCCACAAATCCAGAATGTGCTATGGCACACAGGGCTACACACCCACGTCGTACCAGTGTCAGCTTCCTGGGCCTGCAATTTTGCCGTATAGGAGGAAACCATTGGGCACAACTGGGTGAAGGTGTATTGGAACTCTTTGTGATCACCTTGTAATTCCCTGTGTATCTGTGACCGTTTTAAAAATCACAGCAATAGGGCAGCCCGGGTGGCTCAGCGGTTTAGAGTCGCCTTCAGCCCAGGGCCTGATCCCACTCCACAAAGGACAGAGCCAATTAAAACACTTGCCTTGTGGGGCACCAGGGTGGCTCAGTCAGTTGGGTGTCCCACTCTTGATCCTGGCTCAGATCATCTCAGGGTCACGAGATCAAGCCTTGCATTAGGTTGCACACTAGTTGGCACGCCTGGGTGGCTCAGCGGTTGAGCGCCTGCCTTCAGCTCAGGGTGTGATCCCAGGGTCCCAGAATCGAGTCCTGCATCGGCTCCCTGCATGGAGCCTGCTTCTCACTCTGCCTGTGTCTCTGCCCCTCTCTCTCTCTCTCTCTCTCTCTCTCTCTCATAAATAAATAAAATATTTTTAAAAATAAAAATAAAAATCACAGTAATTAAGAAAATAATAAATAAATAAATAAATAAATAAATAAATAGGATGCCTGGGTGGCTCAGCGGTTGAGCATCTTCAGGGCATGATCCCAGAGTCCAGGGATTGAGTCTCACATCAGGCTCCCTGCGAGGAGCCTGCTCCTCCCTCTGCCTGTGTCTCTGCCTCTCTCTCTGTGTCTCTCATGAATAAATCAATAAAATCTTAAAAAAAAAAATCACAGTGAGATACCCCTACACACCTCTCCAAAGGGCTAAAATTAAAGCGGCTGACTTGTAAACCAGTGTTATGTATGCTGCTGGTAGCAATGTCAAGTGGTACAACCACTTAGAAAACAATTTCACAGTTTCCTAAAAACATTAAATACACACATACAATATAATTAGGCCTTCCAGCTATTTGCCCCAGAAAATGAAAGTGTACTTAGTGGAACCAACCTGTATGTCCCATCAGCCGGGAAACCAGCTGTGACACATTCGTATGGAGATGTTGCTCAGGCACAGAAAGGATGTAGACAGCACGTAGAGTACGCATAGCCTCACGGACACATCTCAACCAACAAACACACTGAGTGAAAAACCAGGCAAAGCAGAGAACGTGCTGTAGGATCTTATCCTATATTAAATTCTAGGAAATGCAGGCAAATCCATAGCAGCCAAAGGCAGGTCCTTTTGTTGGGGATGGGCAGGTGAGAGACAGACAGTTCGTGGTGGGCAGGAGGGAGTGATTTAAAGAAAAGTTTTGCGGGGAGCAGATATAGTGGCCGCTTTGATTGTGGGGATGACTTTGTATGAGTGTGTAGTATCTCATGTTGTCCTATAAATGTATGGAGTTTGTTGTATGTCAGCTATATCTCAATAAAGCTGCTAACGTTGAAAAAAGAAAAGAAAATATATTTGTGGGTTATATGTGTAATGATAAAAAAGCACAAAAAAATACACACCCTTCAGGGAGAATTGATGCTGGATCAGAGCCCAGGTCAGGGTGGCATCCACTTCCCCCACCCCTGTCCCACCCCCACGGCCCACCGCAGTGGGGCAGTCCTGAGGCCCTGGTCCATTTGCACACTGGCTAGAGGTGTGAGTCTCACAGTCCTGCTTGCAAAGGAGGGGCAACGATGAAACTGTAGCCCTTGACGCCACTCCTCCTCCTGATAGTGGGTCCTGTGGCCTTCCCTCCGTGTGGACTCCAGCCACTACATGCCATCTTCGTTGGTCTCACTCACATATGACACACTGGGTCAGGGCATGGAGGACACAGAGTCAGCCAGGAACCCCGCTGGCCCAGGTGACCATGGCTGGTGATCGCCATGAGGATGAAGCAGAAGCCACCTCTGCCCCGCAGTACGACGAGCAACTTCTCTAGTGTGCACGGAGGCTGACTTCTTCATTAAAACAGGTCCACATGGGGGCACCTGGGTAGCTCATTGGTTGGGCATCTGCCTGCCTTCAGCTAAGGTTGTGATCCCGGATCCTGGGATCGAGTCCCACATCGGGCTCCCTGCATGGAGCCTGCTTCTCCCTCTGCCTGTGTCTCTCATGAAGAAATAAATGAAATCTTTTTTTTTTAAAAGGTCCATATGGAAGGCACAATCAAGGCAGCACTCTGTGCTGTAGACAGTGCTGCCCAGGCTTTGTTTTCTCCCTCTACCCTCTTAGGATTCAAACAAAACAAATTTTAGTGCTGCTGCCCAATGTGATCTACTAAGGAATTTGAGGACAGGAAGATGGTATTGGACACCATCAATCAATATATTGATAACACTTTATACAGTTTAACCCCAGTGTCTTTTGAAATTCCCATTTTAAAAGAATCAGAAATGCCAAGATTTCTTTTTTACAAAATATCTTATTTTGACACACAGAGAGAGAGCATAAGCAGGGGGAACAGCAGACAGAGTGAGAGGGAGAAGCAGACTCACCACCAAGCAGACAGCCCAACATTGGGCTCGATCCCAGGATCCCAGGATCATGATCTGAGCCAAAGGCAGACAGTTAACCAACTGAGCCACCCAGGTGCCCCCAGAAATGCCAAGATTCCAAAATCAGAAGCCAGCTTCAAACTCTGTCTCTACTCCTCATTCATTCATCAGACTCATTTGGGCATTTGCTATGAACCAAGCACGTTGCTAGGCACTGGGGGGGCAGAGACACAAAATTCTGTCTCAGGGAGCTCACAGCTGTGAAGGAAGGAGACTGTTCTCAGATGGTTCAAATTCAGAACCAAGGCCACACCAGTTCTGGAGGGAATAGAGCAAAGCCAGAAAGCCCCACAGAGAGGGAGGTATCTGAGCCATCTTGAAGGATGAAGAGCAGTTGGCCAAACAGAAAGGAGAGAACCACTTCTCACCCACTACAGTGGCTAACCATATAAAAAAATTGGCACTGCCAACTGTTGGTGAGGATTCAGAGCTCCTGGAACCCCCATGTCGTTGGTGGGCATGTAAGATGGCTCAGCCACATAGAAGGACCAATCAGATTAAACACATTTACCTATAACCCAGCAAGTCTTTATCTGGGTGTTCAATGGAGAAAATTAAAATACATTAAGAACAAACCATGGGTACAAGAATGATCATGGCAGCCTTGTCCATAAATCCCAATGTTCATCAACACAAAATGGATAAATTGTGGATTAGTTCGGAAAGTGATAAACAAATTGCAGGCAATGGAATCCTACTCAGCAATAAGAAACAAACTATTGACATATGGTGTATTGATACACAGTGTGAGTGAATCCCACAAACATCATGTCATATAAAGGAGGGCAGAAGCAAAAGAATACATATAATATGATGTCATCCTATGAAGTCCAAGAACAGATAAAAAAAAAAAAAAACACAAATCCATGGTGATAAAAACCAGGAGGTGGTTTTGGGGGTGGGAAGCTGGGTGGCAAATGGAACATGCCTTTCTAGGTCTACATCTTATTTTGGTGGTGGTGATCACGATTGCCAAAACTGTTAAAACTGACCTCTTAGGATTACATGTCCCAAAGCTAAGTGAGGATAAAAGGTCCTGGAATATTCTGCATATAGTAAAGACTAAGGATTTCATCCAACTGGGGCATAAGATGCCTGATAAAATGGCAAGTGGTTGGAAGTAAGATGGTGAGATAAATCCTAATAGGCTATATCCTTAAAATTGAATAGTCAGATTTTTTTATGGTATAAAAGGGGAAATGATGGGAGCTTGCATAATACTAAAGTTCTCAGAGAAGAAATAATCAAAATGCCAGGCTAGCCATCCAGGACATTTTGGCTAGAGGCATGTTTTATAAACATGGCATTGCCCGTTTTGTTTTGGTCTTGGTGTCTGCAGCAGCATCTACAGAGGCAGACAGCCCCTCCTGGTCATCCTGGGTTCTCTCCTCTTCATGTGTGTTCTGGTGAAGGAGTTTTACATCCTTTTTACCAACCGAAGCGTGGTTGCTTCTCTCATGCGTGTTCTTGACCAGAAGCTAGTTAAATGAGCTTTCTATGCTGGTAATATCCTAGCCCTCCCTCTCAACCCGAGATAGGAATTAATCATCAGCTAATAGGCTTGAAGCCCCTTTTCATATTCATAGGTTCATTTCATACTCTGATGGCTTTGAAAAATATGGTGTGGCTTTTTGCAACGGTGCCAGCATCTAAGATCTGGAGCAGTTGCCTGTAAATTGGCAGTCATTTCTGGAAAATAAAGGCAGGTTAATGTGGAAATGACTCGATATACCCAATGGTGACATCCAGAGTAACACCGTCTATCCTTTTGCTGGAGTTAAAATAGCCATATGTCAAGGTAGCCAGGATCTGAGTGGTTTCAGTGGATTACAAGCCGTCACCTGCGGCGGTCTCCGGGATGGGGGCTTTGGGGAGTCCTGAGCAGGCCTCTGTCCAAAAATCTCCTTCACCCCCACTGGTCATGACAACTAAATCTCTACCACTGGACAGTAATTTGATGGGGAGTTTCAGGTCAAGACCATATTTTAATCCCTTCCCTAACATCCTTCCTCCTGCCTTCAGCACAGTTATAGAACATCAGACAACCCTGAGTCATGCTGGATGTCAATTTTCCAGATTTCTTTCCCATATTTTCAATGTCTTATTAGCGGTCAAGGTCCCAAATCTGGTTCCCAACCTCAGATTTGGTTCAAGTCAGCTGCAGTCCCCTTAGATAGTTGGGTTTCCTCATATTTCCAAAATGATTATACAGTCCAAGGGATTATCTCCTCTTCATGCAAGATTTCAACAGTCTTCCCTCAGGCCTGTTACATAGAGAGAAGTACTCTTGCCTCATGATGTCTCCCCAGTTTGACCCCCCACCACCACCCAGCAAAGAAACAGACCAGCTAGCTCAGCAGACGGAACTCGTCTGAGACCAGGACACGAGTAACAGGGGTTCGTCGGCCTGCCACATGGTGTTCAGTGTTGGCTGTCAGCTCTCAGCGCTCAAACCTGCCATCTTGCCACCACGCTCCTTCAGAATGCTCTGGAAAGAGGGACCATCACATATGATCTGATACTATTTTTTTCTTCTTCTTCTTCTCTTGGTAATGCATCTAATCCTTCCTTGGAGAAACTCCAAGCCATTTCTCTGCCCCAAACTGCACCTGTTTTCAATCACTTAATCCGAGTTAGAATGCTGGGGTTGAAATGGAAGTTTGGAATCAAGCCTCATCTTCGCCAAGGGTGACAAATGGAATTGGCTCAGAACTGTCATCTCCTGGACCTTCGCCAGTGGGAAAGCTCCAGGAGGTGAGTGTTTGGCAAGCTAGCTCCAAAGAGCAGACAGAGGGATGCTGGGGGCAGGGGGCAGGGAGATGCTTGGGCAGGTGGGGAGGGGTGTCAGGGTCTTAAAACTCCTCTCATTTTCCATCATTGGGTTCCCTTCCTTGTTTCCTTCTTCCTTGCCATCCTCTTCCACATGGCTTCTCTTGCTCCAACACAGCTTTACTCCGCGCCATAAGGGCACACCTAAACATACTATTTACCGTGCAGCAGCAGACGCAGACACTAATAAATGCCGTCTGTCTGTGTCTAGGGGTGCTGCAGGGAAAGAACCCTGGATGTTCTGCGAGCATAGGTAACCTGGATCCAGGGGGTCTCCCTGAGAATGGAACATTCTCCTCTTTCTGGCTTCTCTCAGTTGAACAAACTATGTATCTGATTTCAAATTCTCCATCTGACAAAAATTCTTAGATTGTAGGTAAATGTGGACAACATCATTACATCACTAATGTGTGTACCAAAATGGGTTAGCCATACCTGAATCCCCGTTTTTAAGAAGGGCAGGGTGGGGGAAGGAGGAGGTACAAAGGACTCAAGTTTGCAAATGTAATGATAGTGGTGGCCTTAATGTTTTGTTGTATCTTCATCCACATCCTGCTGCTCCCCCCTCCCTCGCCCCGGGGGACTCAGGGAAGCGGTGTCTTAGGAATTCTGCAGGCGGATCCCAATGACACAGGAACAGCCAGCAGCAGAGAACTCATGTGCCTTTCCCTTGTCCCGGCCTGGAGCTGGGGATGAGGAGCTTCCTTGGGCCCTGCCCCTCTGGGAAGAGGTTCCTCTTGTGGGCTCATGCAACTTTATGCAAAGTACCTCAAAGAGCAGCTCCTCTGGAGAGGAATGAATTTAAGGTGGGAGAACCTGGGAACCTGTACTGGGTGAGCAGCTGAGCCCTTCCTCAAGGACAAGGAAGGTGGGGGATGAGTGAGCAACACCGTCCAATCCAGGCCAGTCTCTTAGCAGAGAGCAATGAATGTGAAACTCCAAGCTCCACAATTAGCTTTGTTGGACTAGTTCTTAGTCAACTAAAAGCATCTTAAAGGAAAAGACAGTCTCTACTGCCTCAACATTCTTTTTAAGCCAGAAACCAACCCAAACCCGCAGTGTGGCCAGACTGGGATGCAGTGGGATGACCACCATGGGACCATTTCATCCCTCAATTTTTTATCTGCACTTACTTTTTAGGCAAACGGGGCCAGATGATAGCAGAATAAATTCATAGCTGAAATTTAAAAAAAAGTCTTCTGTGAGTGGCACACCTGCTGGCTCCTACGAGCTGTAAGAGCCAATTACACACGTGTCATCCCCACTCATGTTCAGGGACATCACACTGGCCACTTGAAGTCCGCCATGCATGAGTATTTACACCATGAAATTGGTAAACGCCACAAATCGGAGCCTCCACCCTTGGAGAGCCAGCTGATGAACGTTTGCCAGCACACCAGAGATACCCCTCCATCTAGGATTCGGGCCGGTTTCCTCTCTGGCCTGGTGATTCCTTAAACTAAGATGATCCTTACGTCCTAGAAAGATTTATGTTTGTAGATGGGATTTGCAGAAGCAGGGAAGTCACTTCAAGCTCCAGAAACATTTTAATGACCACAATGAAATAAAAGTCTTTTTCTTGCTCTAATTGAATTAATCAGAATATGTCATGCCTCTTTTAATTCACCTGAATCCCCTGTTACTTCCACAGTTTGGCTGACGGAAGAATTGTGTTAGATGCAGGTTTCCCCTAGTAACAGGAAGGAAGGCGTTTCTATAAAACCTTTCGTAAGCCACAATGGCCTACATTCAGTACAGGAACCAGCTTTTCTTGTAAAAGCAGAAATCCTCTTTGGTGAAAACAGGCACTGATGTAGATCTGTAAATTCAAGGTGCGTATCATGAACTTTCGAAAGCAGGCATCCTCGAGCACCCAAATGTCTTTTTTGGCACTGGTTACCCATGCAAGCACCAGTGACCAAATGCCGGATGGCTCGGATCGTGCCCCCAGATGCTTCCCCACACCAAATGCCGTGGAGAGTTTCTGGTGTCAAACACCGGGAAGGAAGTGGCCGGGAATGCATCCGTGGACACGAGCGGTGGGGCCATCAGGGAAAGAGGGGCGGCAGCTGGCTCTTTACGGCGTCCGGGAATTGGAGCAAGATGGATGGAGGGGGTTTGGGTCCAAGAGCCCAGGCATAAATATTCAGGGTTTTCTTTCCCCCTTTTTATAGACGACAGTATGAGGCCAGCTGAGCCCCATTTGCCTTTTCCCGGCCCCGCACATTATTAGCGTGGCCTCAGAGGCCCAGAGCCCAAATGAATTTAGAACAGGTATAAAAAATATATGTGAGGATTTTACTGGAGCCAGAAATTATGACCCAAGGCCTCGGTCATCTGCTAGCTCCGGCACCTGCAGGCAGGGCGCCACGCACAGAGGCGGATCTAGCTGTGCAAACGTGCATCCTGGGTGGATGCCTGGGATTCTGCAAGGGGACAAACATATGGGGCTGCGCCCAGCCCTGACCCCTCTAAGAATGCAAATCCCCTCTGCACCCCATGGCCTCACCTCTCCCCACCACGCTCAGCACATACGCGTGAAGACCTGTCAGCACGGGTCCTAGAGGAGGACCTGCCGGGGAGACTGGAGGGGGGAATGCGGTGTGCCTTGGACGTGTGGGGTTCCCTGGAGGGAGGCCGCGGGGCCAGAACCCCAGAGCCAGAGGGGGACGTCAAGTCCTCCAGCTTGGACGGTTTATCCAGAGCTGACTCCGTGCTGTTTGCAGAAAAAAGACTTTGGACGTTCTAGTTAATCTCCTTTTACTCCTGCAACATGTGAGTACCACTGAGGGCCTCCCACGGGCCCCGAGTCCAGTGCCCCTCCCCGCGCCCCCCCAGCGATCGCTCCTAACTCGCTATTTCCTCCTCTTCCGTGGAAAGTTCGCAGCAGGAAAAATGCCTGCCCTCTTCTGTCGCCGCCCGACCAGCAGGAGTGACAGGTGCACCCCACAGCCACGGCCCACAGTTTTCTGCATATTAAAACAGTTTCAAATCCTTCCCTCTGCAGACTCGCTCGGTGGCCCTCCTGTACAGGGTGTTGTTTTAGAAACTAAATAAATCTACATATTTCCAATCTCCGAAACACATCTTGCTCAATGAAGCTTCAAGGAAAGGGCGATTTTGCTCTGGAATACTGATGCATTTCAAAGCATTTCCCCCGCAGCCCAGGACGGATGACATGTTACAGCCTTTAGCGACGAGGATGGGAGCCAGGCAACGACGTGGACACACGTGTTTGCAGAGGTGTGTATTTCTGCTTTGGGGAGGATGTAAGGAGGAGAATAACTCAAACGATCAGACTCTGGTTTCCTCAAAACAAAGGGAGAAGTTCTTCCCAGTGAATTACTGCACATGTGGTTCTTTCTTGTTGCCTGAATTGTCTTTTGTTTATTATTTTTGGTTATTTTTCTTTTTTTAATTTTTTTAAAGATTTTTATTTTAAAAAAGATTTTATTTATTTGTTCATGAAAGACACAGAGAGAGAGGCAGAGACACAGGCAGAGGGAGAAGCAGGCTCCCTGTGGGGAGCCTGATGTGGGTCTTGATCCCAGGACCCTAGGATCATGTCCAGAGCTGAAGGCAGATGCTCAACCACTAAGCCACCCAGGTGTACCAGTTTTTGGTTATTTTTAAAACTCCAGTATTATTGAGCTAATAACTCCAGTACAGTAAACCACACAAATCTCCAGGAGACAGTGGGCACATTTTTACCTGTGTTCCCACCTGTGTAACCATCACCCACGTCAAGACATAGACTATCTCCAGCTTCCAGAAGGTTCTCTTGTGGCCACTTGTCCTCCACTCCCTGCACCCCAACCCCCTGCCAGGTGACTACTTCTCTACCACTTCACCATGGACGAGCACTGTCTACGTTTGAACTCCGTGCAAACATGACCACGCACTAGTGCTGTCCTGCTGCTGTTACTCATCCACTCTCCTCTACTCTGTGTCACGTCTGAGAGAGATCCGCGTGTGGCTGCATCCACCCTGGGAATAGACCCCAGGTACCACCACCCCCACCCCGCCCGCCCCATCCCACTGTTCGTCAATGGTTAGCAGCGTCCCGTCTGGACTCTCATAGTTAACGCTGCTACACAAGATCTTGGACATGTCTTCTCAAGGACGTAAGCACCCATTTCTCTTGGGTACCTACTCGGGTGAGGGTTTCTTGGGTCATGAGCAGGTATATGTGTTTAGCTTCAGGAGAAACCACATAACTGTTTCCCAAAGTCCTGAGGACCAGTCTGCATTCCGATCAGTGTTGTCTTTGCGTCCCAGCAGCTGCTCACTCCTGCCAGCACGTCCTAGAGCCGGTTGTTGGTCATCTGGTGGGCTGCACCAGGGTAGCCGATTATGCCCTAATTTGCATTTCCCTAATAGATGATGATGCTCACCGCACCCCTGTTCTGTCCCACTTACAGAAATTCTCTCCCACTATTCAGGCCCAACTTATAGCTCACCTTTTCCATGAAGCTCTTTCTGACACTGACCTTCACGATGCATTCCTTTTTCTACCCTCTGCAGAGAAGCAGACAGCCGCCCACCACCCCCAGACAAGAATTTGGGTGTCCCCTGGCTCTCCCACACTCACGTCACAACATCACTCACTGCACCAAGCAGCCTTTACACCATGGGCTCTCATGTTGGAAGGAAGGTCTCCTTTATTCTCTTGATCTGCCCCGTGAGTCCAACACCACTGAGCTCCAAGCAAGGGCTCAGGGGCCAGGAAGTTGGCTGAGGGGTGCGGTGACGAGATGGCCAGATACTCTTTTTTGTTTTGTTTTTTAAAGATTTCATGTATTTATTTGAGAGTGAGAGAGAGAAGGAGCTGGGGGCAGAGGGAGAGGGAGGAGCAGGCTCCCTGCTGAGGAAGGAACCCAGTGCAGGGCTCGATCCCAGGACCCTGAGATCATGACCTGAGCCGAAAGCAGACACTTCACGTACGGAGCCACCCAGGTGCCCCCAGATGCTCTTGGCCACTTTGCTGCCTCTGCTTTATTTCCTTAAAGTTTGATTCATGTTTTCCAGTTCAGGATTGGGGGGGCCTTCAGTCGGGATGTCATCATCAGCACCTCCTTTGGTGTGGACGCAGATCCCATCAGTAACTCACGTGGCGTTTGCCACCACCGCCACCATGGAGATCACATGCCATTTCTTGAGCCCTCTGCTCCTCCTCAAGGTACAAAGAACTCCTCCCATCCAAATGCAGTTCGGGTACCTCCGGTTGTGAGGCCTCCTCACGGCTGCCCTGGAGGATACCCGAAACCTGCCTGCCCCTCCAGGCTTCTGGGAGCATTTAATAAGATCAAGTGTGGGAAAACAATTTGCAAGCCTGAGGCTTACAAATAAAGAACTAAAAGAAGGTGCTCCACATCACTAGGAAAAAATTCTGCATATTGCAGTGTGGTTTTGCAGGAGCAGATTAAAGTAGAGCAAAGCTCTAATATACACACCCAGAGTATTCCAGGGGCTCCAAGCTCAGCTGCCTGCACGCCTGTGTGAGCAACAGTATTTTGAGCATGCACCGCAAGTGTATGTGTATTTAGTTATTTATGAAGCATACCATATACTACTGTGAGAATACATTATGTACATCCCAAAGCATAGGTATTCGTTTGGAGGATAAAAGAAAAATAATGCAAAGAGAAGTTTTAAAGGTATTTTGGGTACTGCCAATTCAGGCAGGATTGTCCCGCCTACCCCCCGACGCAGTACACCAGTGTCCCTTTAATGATGAGGCTCATGAGTCAGAAAAAGCTTTCTGTTGGCAGCAGGTCCCTCTGAGCAGACCCAGTTACTTTACCCAAGAGGCTTTCTCCTCTTGCTGTGCGTTCTCACCTCGCCACCACCCTCTCTGAGTGCAGCTATGCTGTCCTCCCGGCCAGCTATCAAAATGGAAACGATGCTCGAAGGTGACACAGGTAGAGGAGGCTGCAGTGCTCAGAGTGGGGACCCAGCCTGCACAGGCCCCAGCCTCCCGTGTGACCTCAAGACCTTTGTCATCTCCGCTTCCCTCATCCATGAGATGGGAGAGAATGATGCAGGAGGTCTGTGGTGTCCTCAGGGTGCTGAGGTGGTGGCACAGGGGACCATGTGGGAGCCCCTGAGTCTCAGCCATAGCCCTCACTCTGTGCTCCTATAGTCTCAGACCCACATGTCCCTGACTCTGTCCCGTCCAGGCTTGCTCAGTCACACATGCTCAGGCTCTGCTCTGGACTCCGTCCCCCACATGGAGACCCTGATGCACCTCCCCTGTTCACTCTCGCCTGCACCACTGCCAGGGCGAGCAGGGCTTGGACTTCCTGAGTGGCCATCAGCACCTTAAGGAGGATTGACACCACTGGGTGCCTCCAGATGCTGAGCTGAGGCCATTGGAGGCATCCTGGCCCCGGTGGGTCTTGCACACTCAACCGGCACAGAGCTTTTGTGAGGAGAGCCAGCTCCTAGCATCCCCCAGAGCTGCCACGGTCTCCAGAACTGAACCCGAATGTTGGTAACTCAGGGAGGTTTGGGGTGGCCCGAGCAGCCTGGTCCCGGGGTGGCAGGCTGAGGAGGGGAGAAGTGAGCAGGACACAGAGGCGGTCTGCTGAAGGGAAGGTGGGTGTGATCGCTGCCACTTGCATGGGATAGACTCTGCCTGGATGCAGGCCTGGTGGGGGGCAGCATCGATCCAGCACCTCTGCTGAGACCAGGCAGGGGGCAAGGTGCGGCCATTGAGGCATTGACAGGCAGCTCCATGGCCTGTGTGACAGCACCCAGACAGGCCAGGCCCCTCCTCTGTCACCTCTGTCCCTGTGGCCACCATAACAGCACACTGTATAGACCAGGGCCCTACAACACCAGGGATCTTGCCTCTGGCTTTCCTGGAAGCTAGAAGGCCAGCTTCGGGTGGCCCTAGCAATCCAGGGTGCTCCCACCACTGCTTCCCTGATGCGGAGATGAATCACGCAGCCTGCCCAGACCCACGCTTGAGCCGCTACCTGCATTCGGGTCTGGAGAGCCCAGACTCCCCGTGGTCCCACGTCCCACCCCGGCCGCCTCCACGTGGTGTGCTCACGGCACCTGTTCACGGTGACCGTCTCAGGAAGCGGGAGCGGAGCACAGGGAGGCCAGAATGAGGAGGAGAGAGACAACCCAAGAACACCATTGGTCCACTTCATTAAACTTGCAAACAAGTGATGTGGGACAGAATGTCCGCAAAAATATGACAAATGAGGCATTTCTAGGCTTTCATTACGAAAAGCTTGTGTGAATCAGTAAGAACACCAGGCCCTACAGGTAGACGTTCAAAAAACAAGAAACACTAATGTAAATAAACGTATGGGAGGACATTCAACCTCACTAGTAACCAGAAACATAATCTTTTAAATGCTGTCTTTTACTATCAAATTGGAATTTTTAAATTATTATTAACTATTATGTATTATAATAGGCATATATTATAAAATAACATATATTATAACACCTATATAAAAACAATTATATGACTATTATATAATATGTATTATAGACATTAAATATATATATGAAACATGGGGAGAGTTGGAGGCATGAACAGTCTGTGAAACTGTAAATTGGTACAGGCTCCCTCAAAGACAGTGAAAAATAAATAAGAAAGTAAGAAGTGTTCAGTTCACACTCACTAAAAAAAATTGTCTGAGCCCTGCTACTACCAAGAAAATAAATCATGCTTGTATACAAGTTTACAATGGAATAAATACATGGCAAGCAAGCCTACTCAAATAGCAGAACACCGTGGCACTGTGTGGGATGCTCGTCCATCAGTGGACACTTGGGGATCTTCCACCTTTTTCACTATCGTGAATATTACTGCCATGAACATGGGTGAGCAAATAAGAACCTGCTCTCAGTTCTCTGGAGTGTATAACCAGAAGTGGAATTGCTGGGCTCTGTGGTCCTGTTTTAAATGTTTTGAAGAACTGCCATACTGTTTTTCACAGTGGCCATACCATTTTATATTCCCACCAATGGTGCAATAAATGGTATTCAAATCTCTCCACATCTTTGCCAACACTTGTTATTGGCTGGGTTGTCTGTGTTTGGGTTTTTTTTTTAAGAGTTTGAGAGAGCAAGAGCATGAATAAGGGTGGAGGGGCAGAGGGAGAGGAGAAGCAGACTTCCCGCTGAGCAGAGAGCCCAGCCTGGGACTCCATCCCAGGACCCTGAGATGATGATCTGAGCCAAAGGCAGATGCTTAACCAACTGAGCCACCCAGATGCCCCTGTTTTTTTTAATAATAGCCATCCTAATGGATATGAAGTGGTATGTCATTATGGTTCTGATTTGTAATTTCAGGGGCTTGGCTTTTATGAGCTCTTGTCTCTGGCTTATAAAACCCTATGAGCCTTTGCCAGGTGATGTGATGAGATAGGTGAAGGGGGCAAAAAATGGATGCAGGGAAGCCAGTGAGGAGGACAAGGTCCAGGTGGGAAAGAAGGCAGCAGTGGACATCAAGAAACCTATTGGATTCAAGAGATATTTGGGAGGTGGGGCTGATGAGACTGCCAATGTGTTAGATTGGGATATGTTTTAAAAGAAAGAATCAAGGAAAACTCCTAGGTTTTGTGCCTGAGGCCATGAGTTGACGGTTGGACCACTGACAAAAGTGGGGTGAAGGGGAATCTGAAAAAACAGTTTGATGGAGATAGAGAATTTCGTTTGGCCATGTTGACTTGGCCATCCCAGGGAGATGTGGAGCATATAAGCACAGACCATCTGAGAAAGGAAAGGTTATACCAACCCTAAAAGCAATCAGTATGCTTCCATCTCATGCCCAAACCACCCCTAACCCAGTGGAAGAGACTCTCACAAACACCTGATGTCCAATGAGCTGCGGGGTCCGTTCCACCCAGTGTGACCAGCAGCTCACAGCACCTGCTCCACAGATAGTCACTTAACCGGTCCTGGGCAGACAGATGGGCCCATGTAGAATTCTGAAAGATAGGATTCCTTATTTTCTTAGCATCAGACACCAGGCTCATTCAGGAGCCACTTCATAAATGCCTTTCCCTCCAGCAGGCGGCCCCCACCTGCGAGGTTCTCCTCCAGGTGGAGTATCTGGTCACGGTGTGAATGACTCCTTCAGGCTCTACCTCCAGGGGGACGTCTGGAAGGGTCTGGAAGAAAACCCCCGAGGGAATGCTAGTGGTGATCCCCATCTACCCTCTACTCCGCCACCCCATGCACTGGCTGGAGCCGGAGGAGTCCTGTCCTGAGAGGTAAGTTAGCTGAGCACTCTAATCTCCGGTAACTCTCAGGGTTGTACCATTATGGAACTTTTTATTATTATGAGGTAATATTTACATATAGTGAAACCCCCAGGTCATAAGTGCAGACTTGATCAAACTTGAGCTTTGATAAACATATATACCAATGCGATCACCACAATGGTCAAGACACGGACTATTTTCATCACCCCAGGAAGGAGTGCACCTGTTCCAAGGCAGGTCTGCACGCACCAAAAGGAGCCAGGGTTCTGGTTTCTGTGACTACAGATTAGTCTTGCTGGCCGATAGATTTCATACAGTGGAATCATCCAGTATGTACATTTTCTGTTGTTTGTCCCTTTTTATGACTGAGCAATAGTCCATGGCGTGGATGTACCACAGTTTGCTTATTATCCACTCTCCTGCTGACAGACACTTAAATTGTCTCCAGTTTGGGGCTAAAACCACTAACATCCTATTGTCATTCTTGGGACAGCCTTTCACAGGCCGTGTCTTCATTTCTCTTAGGTAAATATCTAAAGGTGGGAGCATCGTGGAATTTCTGAAAGGACCTTAGAAGCGTTACTTCCTGTCCAATCCCAGATGGCCTCCACCCATTCTGTGCTGACACCATTGTAAAAAGATAATCTGAATGTTCGCCTGGATGTATCCAACCAACTCTCTCCAGCCAAGGAGTTTTACAATCTCCGTTTGCACACTGTGCTCGGAATTTAATTAACTGCATTGAGGAAAGTGACACCACGACCAGCTTATAGTGGCTGTAACACTAAGGGGTTTATGGCCACATATTAAAACCAAAGCCATAGGGAGACTGGCTTAGAGCCAGACAAATCAGCAGCAAGAAGGGTAAAGATGTGTTGAAAATAAAATTTAATTTTCCAGCTGTGGTTATGAGCAAGTCCTCTTCTGGCTTCACTGTGGGGTCACAGCCTAACAAATGAGGCAGGCACGGAGGCATCTCGAGCCCAGGCGAGCAGCGAACCAAGGAAGATTTAGCAGCCCCATGTGTGAGCTGGATCCATAACAAGCACAGCCTCAAAGAAGGATGTTAAGTCTGCGTCCTTTTTTGCATAAATCCTCTTGGTCACAACCAGAGGAATCACCTGGAACCTATTTTACTAAATCGCTTCACACAACAGGTCAGGCACAGCAGGAATTAATTCTGTACTCACCAGGAACAAGTATGTCACAATCCAGGCAGACCCAGCCTTTGCGCCAAAGCCTGTCATGGTCGGAGCAGCCGTGCAGTTGAGTACGTGGCCACAGCAAGCCCGGCTCCTGGACTCATCATCGTCCACCCTTTCATTGGCTCCGTGGCCAGGACATGTCTGTCTTCTGCAGATGTGCCTGCACCCGCGACCTTGACTTCTTTGCCCCGCTGGCCATTCACTCCTCCCTGCCTGCCCTGCACCACCAACCTTCAAGGTCTGCCTGAGATGCCAGCTCTTTGGTGCAACCCTTGCCGGCTCGCCCAGTGCCCCAACGGCTCCCTCTCCCCATTGCCATGTACCCTGGATTAATGCACACCTTGCCTGCCATGCCCCTCATCCATCTCCATTCTGCATCATATAACCTTGGTAGGGCTGTCATACCAAGGTGCCACCAAATGAGTGACCTAACCATCAGAAATATTGTCTCACATTCTAGAGGCCAAAAGTCTAAGACCGAGGTGTTGGCAGAGTCACGCTTCACCCTGAAGGCACTGGGGGGGTCCATCCCAGCTTCTGGGAGCTCCTTGGCTTGTGGTGGCATCACTCCAGCCTTCCCATAGCATTCTCCATGCATGTCTCTTCTTGTGGCATCCTTTGTGTCATGACACCAATCAGGCTGGATGAAGGATCTATCTGATTCCAGCATGGCCTCATCTCAGTTAATGACATCTGAACGACCCAATTTCCTAACTCAAGCGCAGTCTGAGGCCCTGGGGGTTAACACTTCAAGAGGCAAATCTTGGGTGGGGTGGGACACAGCTTAGCCCATGAAACCTGAAACAGTTCCTCACACACTGCAGGTGCCCTATGAAGATGTGTGCTATCTGTAGGCTGACAGGGCACCTAGGACGTACCAGGCACAGGGAGAGCAGTGAGTGATGTACCCAATGACCTTTTTCAATAACTGGAATTTATATGAATGTCCAGGAGCAGAGACATTCCATTCTCTCATGCTCCCTCTCTTCCTGCCTGGGCCTCACTTTAGCACAGATGTCCGGGAACTGCTGGAGCCCAAGGCAGCCCTCCCTGTGGTACTGTATTGAGTGAGGTGTGCACTCCTGGGTGTGAGGTCATCCCAGGTCATGCCCATCTCGGGTCATTCTCCTGGAGTCTTGCAGAGAGATCGCGGAGACACAGCACTCTCTACTTTTAGTCATATTCCATTCGGAAGTCCCTGTGGGCTTTGGGTTGTGTCAGGGAGAAGCAGGGCTGGTTTGAGAATGTACTCTCAGGGAACCGTCTATAAGGCTGCCCTCACTTTTGGTACCCATTGCAATTTCAGGGGACCCCCAAAACACCTGTAGGTTCAATGATCTGTCGAAGGACTCACAGAACTCGTAGAAAGCTGTTCTGCTGATGGGAATTGTTCCGTGCAATGAAAGGACACAGGTGGAAATCAGCCCAGGGCAGAAGCCAGGAAAGTTCCAAGCACGGAGCTTCTGGTTGTCACGAGCAGCATTACTTTCCTGATAATGATGTGAGACAATATGCAGAGCATCGCCAGCCAGGGAAGCTCCTCTGAGCCAGAGACTTCACTGGGCCACCATCACGTAAGATTGACCTACTCCCTGCTGGCTGACCTCAGTCTCCGCCCCCCTTGAAGTTCAAGCTGATGATGCAAGACCCACAGCCCCCCACCCTAATTCATATCTTTGTGACTATTTGGCATGACTCAAAGTCCCTGGGGAAACAAACACACTTCTATCAGGCATGACATGCCAAGGGCTTTGAGATCACCTCCCGGAGCTGAGGGGTAAGGGCCAGACCTCTTATTGGTCAGATCCACATTCCATTAGCTGGGGATGCTAGTGAATTCAATCATTCCTATTGGGCAGGATGGGATAGAGGAGCCCTCTTGATTTGTTGGTGGAAGTACGGAGTGAAGCAGCCAATGTGAAGAGCACTGACCATTCTCACTACCAAGACACAGCAGTCTCGCCCCAGAAAACATGTCCCAGAGCATTCTCTTACAGTCCACAAGGCATGTACAAGAGGATGTTGCAGGATTATTGGTGATGCCCGGGAGGTAGAAGCCATGCTGGGAGGGCGGATCACACAGTATGGCATAACACAGCCATTAGGAGTTGGCAGGTCAGAGGTATAAACAGAAACATGAGTGGATCTTAATTATTTGCATGGTGCCCAGTGAAAAACATAAAGAAAAAGTGGTAATAGGGCACAAAACAATTATATAAATTAAAAACCCAGCCACACAAAGCAATGTGCATTTTGCAAAAACACAAACAAAAAGATACACTTTGAAAGAATATTCACCCATGATAGGATTGGAGGAAGGTGATGGGAGTAGGACATGGCGTTAACATGAAACAAACCGATGAGCATGACACAGCAGTGGCGGTCCACAGGCCGGGAACAACCCTGTGCCATGACCAGCGTCACTCCACCTGGACTTAGAAATTTTTCCTTAGTCTCAACTACACTCAAATTTTTTTTAAAGTGTTTTTTAATTCTCCCTTACTGATTACTGCTGGTTTGAAAAAATAAAAATTGAACCACTATTTTTAGTAAAAATAAAATGTCTGTTGGCTCCTGTACATAAGGTGAAGAAACAGGCATGGTCTTTCTCCCCATTCTGTCATCCAGTTCCCAATATTTGTTAGAATACCATGGATTTACAATTAATCATTATTAATTATCCAACCAATACGTTTGAATATTTAGATGAAACTAATGACTCCTTAGATAACTATGAATGACCAAAGTTTAACTCAAGAATATTTAGAATAAAAAAAAAAAAGAATATTTAGAATAACTGAAAAAGTGTAGAAGAAATTGAAAAAGTAGCCCAAGTTCTACCATGCCAAAAAGTCATGGGAACCATTCTGTTGTGTCCCTTGAGCATTTCACTATATTATTTTTATTTCATTATTTTAAGTATTTACATCACACTATGGGCCAGACACTTGCTGGTTAAAATATTAACTAATTGATCAACAGGTTTCCAAGATACAAGACCAATCAATTTTTAAAAATCAGTTAAAATTCTATACAGGAGCAAAGAAAAATCCAAAAATTAAGAAAACAATCCCATTTACAATAGCATCAAAAAGAATTTTTAAAAGTCACAATAAACTTAATAAAAGAAGTGTAAAACATTCACACTTTATGCTATAAATCATTGTTAAAAGAAATTAAAGATCTAAATAAATGGAAATCTATCCCATATTAATGGAACAAAAGACTTAATGTTTTTATGGGAGCAGTGCTCTTCAGAGTGATTTACAGATTCAACACAATCCCTATCGAAATTCCTCCCGAATCCCTTTCTTTGAAGAAATTGACAAGATGATCTTAAAACACACGTAGGAATTCAAAGCACACAGAATTGTAGAAACAGTCCTGAAAAAAAGCAATTTGGAGAACTCACTTGTCCTGATTTCAAAACTTACAACAAAGCTGTGACAATCAAGAAAGTGTGGTGCTGGCATAGCATAGACATAAAGATCAGTGCAGGAGAACTGAGAGCCCAGAAATAAACTCCTAGGTCTATGGGCAGTTGATTTTTGAGAAGAGTGCCAAGACTATTCAATGGGGAAAAAATATAGTCTCTTCAACAAATGGTGCTGAGAATGTTGAACCCTTACATCTCATAAAAATTAACCCCAAATGGATCAGAGACCTAAATGTAAGAGCTAAAAGTATAACACTCTTAGAATAAAACATAGGTGTACATTTTAGTGACTTTGTATTAGGATAGATTCTTAGGTACAACACCAAAACAGTAAACAACAAAATACCACATAGGTATACTAAGGCATCATCAAAATTTAAAACTTTTATGATTCAAAGGACACCATGAAGAAATTGAAAAGAAAATCCACAGGATGGGAGGAAAAAAAATTGCTAATCCTACATCAGACTGGGTCTGCACTTGGATATAAATCTAGATCTGATAAGGGACAATATCTAGAGTATATAAAGAACTATTACAACTAAATAATAAGCAAATGACCCAATTTAAAGCAAGCAAAGGATATGGTTGTCTATATATTCTATATTTTTTCCCAAAGGAGATATACAAATGGCCAGTGCTTCATTAGTCATCAGGAAAATGCAAATCAAAACCGCAAGGAGGTAACACTTCACATCAGATAGAATGGCTGTCATCAAATGGCAATGAGTTGGAGGAATCAGAACCCTCACCCACTGCTGATGGGAACATAAAGTGGTGCGGCCACTTTGGGAAGCAGCCTGGCTGTTCATCAAACAATCAGACGTAGAGTGACATTAGGACCCAGCGATTCCACTCCTAGGTATATGCCCACGAGACGTGAAAGTATACAGCGACACAAAAATTTGTCAGGAATATTCATAGCAGCATGATTCATAACAGCCAAAAGGTAGGAACAGCTCAAATGTCCATCAGCTGGGTGAATGAATAAAAGAAATATTGCATACCCATGAAGTTAAGCAGAATTCAGGATTAACAGGAATGAGGTATTGGCACATGCAGGAGCCTTGAAAACATGCCAAGTGGCAGAAACTTGTCATAAAGGACCACCTATCGTGTGATTCTATCCAAATGAAACACATCCAGAATAGGCTTTTTTGGGTAATAAAAATGTTCTAAAATCGATTGTGGTAATTATGGTATTGGATGCAGAAAGATGTGCATGAGTGTATTTAAAAGCCATTGAATTATACAGGGTCACCTGGGTGGCTCAGTTGAGTGTCTGACTCTTGATTTTGGCTCAGGTCATGAATTTGGGGTCACGATATCAAGCCCAAATCTGGCTCTGCACTCAGCAGGGAGTCTCCTTGAGAGTCTCCCTCTCCTTCTGCCTCCCTCACTCACGCTCGCTCTCTCTCAAATAAATAATCTTCAAAAAAAATATATAAAAATAAAAACCATTGAATTATACAATTTGAATCAGTGAATTCATAGGTATGTGAATTACATCTCAAAAGTAGAACTATTGAAAAATAGTAATTTAATGCTTCTAACAACTCGACCACTCTCTGCATGTTAGGAGTATCACAGAGAGGTTGAGGAGCATGAAGCCCAGCAGCATGGCCCCAGATCCTTCATCATTATTTCTGTATCTGCCAGCGCATCTCACGCCCCCCACCCTTCACTGCTGAAATGCAGCAAGATAGGGTATGAATGGAAGAAAGTGATCGGTTTCCTTCCATGTATTATATACCAAATAAATGTTGGTTAGGCTACAGAGTTAACTATAGAAACCAAGCCAACATCTAGAAAAAATACAGGGAGCCTTGAGGTAGAGGACTTTCCAGGCATAACAACATGAAACAAATGGCACCAGAGATGAATGGAATTATACTAACATTCCGAAATTAGGGGGGAAAAACCCTGTGAACAAAATTAAAAGTGGGAAGAAACATTTGCAGTGTGCATGAAAAACAAAGGCTTTAAAGCCAGTTCTAACTAGAAAAAATAGCTAGCAAACATGTACAAAATTTGATGTATTCATCAAAAATATAAAACCAATGCAAAATGAAGTATTAAAAATCAGAATTTCAGAGCACCTGGGTAGCTCAGCCGGTTGGTCATCCAACTCTTTTTTTTCTTTTTTTAAAAGATTTTATTTATTTATTCATGAGAGACACAGAGAGAGAGGCAGAGACACAGGCAGAGAGAGAAGCAGGCTCCTGCTGAGCAGGGAGCCCAATGCAGGACTTGATCCCAGGACCCCAGGATCACACCTTGAGCTGAAGGCAGATGCTCAACCATTGAGCCACCCAGGCATCCCAGCACCCAGCTCTTGATTTTGGTCAGGACATGATCTCAAGGTCATGAGATCAACCGCCACATCAGGCTCTGCTCTCAGCAAAGAGTCTGCCTGGAATTCTCTCCCTGTACACCCCGCCCCCCCACCCCGCTCATGCATGCACGTGCTTGCTTTCTCTATCAAATAAATAATTTTTTAATTGAAATTTTGAACCTTTAAAGAAAATGGCATCCCATGTGAGTATAATTGCGATGACAAGGACCTTTTCATTCGACTATTCACAGAAGAGAAAGTCCCATGGTATTTCTGCAGCAGCACTGGGGCATATACATACACAATGTTTATTATACCCTGGACTAGGAATCTCACTTAGCAATTTACGCCCAAGTAACAATACAACAAACACACAAAGGTTTAGATACAGATAGGAGTTACGACCAGAAATGAGAACTCTCCTAAATATGTAAAATTAAGTATACAGTTAAATAAACCATGATAAGCTTGTATGACAATCCTACAGACCAGTTAAAACACTACTGAATTTCCAATGGGAAAATGCAAGCAATAAAACAGTACAGGGAAGGAAGCAAAATCTGAATCTGAAATAAGTAAATACAGAGACAAATGCACAGAAAAAATAATGAACAGAGTAGTGCTTGATGTACAGCAGACAATTGATAATCATGTGCAATGGTGGGAAATAAGAGCCCAGTAAACGCTCTGATGGGAACGCTGGCTTTGGGGAAGTGTGATTTGGGGCAATTTTTGTTTTGCCCACAATTTTGTGCATCTCTTCAATTTTCTGCCATCAATACAAATTGACCCTATAATCAGAAAATCACGATTCGATTTTAAAGGTCTGTAGATATTCCAAGTGAAATAAAGACTGCCCATATTTTCATGAGCAGGTGAAAACAATCAAGTAAAAATCCAAACTAAGCAAAAGCAGAACAGATGGACATCGGAGATAGACGAGGACACAGGACCTTCGTCTCTAACGATGGAGACCAGGGGTCACGGTAAGTCCCGTGTGGCTATGTGGAACAAAACTGAACTGTTACCAACAACAAAACATTTCCATGGGTTTTCTTTCTTTTTTGATTCCCAGTCGATAATTTACTGTCTCTTCTGTCAGAAGAGGTTGTCACTCCTGGTTCATGGTAGGTGTTTTGTCAGAAACCAGAGGAACACTCCAGAGGCCGGGGCATCCCCGTGGACAACAGAGGCAGGGAGCTGGCCCTCCAAGGCCACCGGCTTGCAATGGAAAAACGCTCTTCCTCAGCATTTGAATTTGGCTGCACGTAATCCTGGATTACTTTCCACCCTTTGGCCACAGCAAATGAACCTGCACAGCGGAAAGTCCTGAATAACGCACAAATGACCCAAATTCTTAGAGAGTGAAAATTTACAAAATGTAACTCTAAAATCCGAAAACCTGTTTAGCTTGGGGAGCCAGGCTGTATCATCATGTGACGAGAGGAACTAAAATGTTCTGGAGGGTGGCTGAGGCACGGATAATCAAGAAGATTTAGGATTGTTTTTGAGCCAAACAAAATAATGTGATTCATGTTACCCAGCTGCATTATGAACCTAGTCATTCTGTCTAGTTTATCCCACCACCTACTCCAGACTTTTTTTTTTCTTTCACTTGGATGTACATTCATGGTCCTAAAACCATGGCTTCCAAGTCTAGATATTTGGGGAAGTGTGAAACAGTGTAGCAGCTGTAGCACTCCCTCTAACTGCGACAAATCAGGGTCGTTTGCGATGGGAGGGAGGTGCATAAAAGTGAAACTAGGAATAGATGGCTGATGAAATACATCTCCCTCCCCCAGGGTGCCCTCAGGAACCCCCCATGTGACATTTTCCTAGGACTTCAGATGTTCGTTCACGCCCCCAGAAGATCAGGACCTCAAACCACAGCTGACACAAATATTGATGCTGAAGCAGGGGCTCCCTGTTTCTCTTTGAACATGTTCCCCCAAGAGAAGCCCCATATCTCATGGGACATGTGGCACAGTGCAAGCTGGCCACCCAAGGGGTAGAAGATCCTGAAGATTGGCCTCAACCTTGCCTCCTCCCCACGCCTTGTGTTCTATCTCATGTTTCCATCGTCTGTCCAGCCCCGAAGTCATCAGCAGGAGACACCTCATAGGGACCACAGCTCTGACAATGGGCGATGTCTTCAAGTCTCTGCTCTTCTTCCCAAAGGGGCCACAAGCAGTACAGGGTGGCAGTAACCAGAAGCTGCAAAAGTCATAAACCTAGGGAGGTTTCATGAGCTTCAGTATAGTATACCGTCTTCTTTCCCTCGGTTTCAAATGACCACAGGAATATCGGGGAATAAATAAATAGCTCCCTGGTGGCAATTGTTTGCTTAGAGAATTCTCAGAGATTCGTAAAAACACAGCTTGTGAGCTCCTATGCTGTGCAATACTCCAGCTGTTCACACAAGAGGCCACCACCTACATAGATGACATGAACAGTGCCCTCTGGAGTTGTGCACCAGGGCACCCCTAAGATGTGACTTCTACTTTTCAGCAGGCTTATCCCACGGTCATCTCAAGAGGTGGCACTTCCAACTAGGGTAGGATTTGGGGTTGCTTGGGGCTTGACAGTACTCATCATAGACCTGCTGGGTCTTGCCCAAATTAATGGAGGCTTCCATCATGATGAGCAGGGCCAAAGCCCAGTGCCATTACACCTGCCAAAATATGAGGTCTAACCAATAAGACCTCAGCCCAGAATATTGTGATATTTTAACACTCACAGACTCTGATGTCAACTGTAAAGAGGTCGTAAGAAATCAGCCAGAATCAGCTGATTCTTTACATATATATGTATGCATAAGTAGAGAGAGAGAGAATTCATATGCCATACAATTCACCAAGAGTACAATTCAATAGTTTTTAGTATATTCAGTTTTGCAACCATCACAAATCAAGTTTTAAAATAGTTTCATCACCCCCAACGGAGACCAGGTATACCTTGGGATTCACCCCCCACATCACCTCCACCCCAACCCCAACCCCACCCAAACACTAATTTACTTTCTCCCTATAGATCTGCCTTCTGGGCACTTGAGATAGAGGGCATCATACGAAAGATGGTATTTTGTGACTGCTTCTTTCATTTAACATATTTTTGAAGTTCATCCACGTAGTAGCATGTTTCAGTAATTCATTTTGTGCTACCATCACTGAAAAAAATTCCATGGCCTGGATATAGCACGTATTACAATGTCATCAGTAGATGGACACTTGGGTTGCTTCCACTTTGGAGCAATTACCAGTAATGCTGCCGTGCGCATTTATGTACAAAGTTTCTGTGTTTGCATTTCTGTTGGGTATAAACCCAGAAGCAGAACTTCCAGGCTAGACGATAACTCTGTGTTTAGCATGTTGAGGAACTGCCAAAGTACTCTCAAAAGTGGCTGATCCATTCCACATTTCTACTAGCCCTGCACGATGGTTCTGATTTCTCCCCATCTTTGCCAGTACTTTGTGTCATCTATCCTGGTGACAGCAGCTGTCTGGAGAGTGGGACGTGGTTGCTCATTGAGGTTTTTATTTCCATTTCCCCAATGGTAATGATGTTCGGCATCATTTCATGCTTTTTGACCATTTATATGTCTTCTTCAGAGAAATATCTGTTCAGGTTCTTTGCTTGTGTTTTTAAAATTGGGTTATTTTTTAAAAATCAATTATTACTGAGTTGTAAGAGGTTTTATGTTCCTTATCAGATATAAATCTGCAGATATAAATCTGCAAACATTTTATCCTGGTCTGTGGGTTGTCTTGTCCCTTCTTTGAAGTCTTCATTTAAAGCTCTGAAGTTTTTAATTTTGATAAAGTCAGATTTATCTCTTTCTTTTATTGCTTGTGCTTTTTGGTATCATATCTAAGGAACCACTGGCTGGCCCAAGGTCATGAAGATTTGCTCCTGCGTTTTCTCCTACTTGCTGTTTTAACTCTTCCACTTAGATTTATAATCCCTTTGAATTAATATCCGTGGATCATGTGAGGAAGCGGTCCACTTTGTTCCTTTGCATGTGGCTATTTACCTGTTCCAGCATCATTTGCTGAAAAGACTATTGTTTCCCACTGAATTGTCTTGGCGGCCTTTTCTAAATCAATCGACCATAAACATAAGGGTTTATTTCTGGACTCTCAATTTCATTCCCTTGATCCAAATGTCATTCTTTATGCCAGTACAACATTATCTTGATTACTGTTACTTTGTCATAAGCTTTCAAATGAGAAAGTGTTAGCACTCATTTTTATTATTTTTTTCAAGAGTGTTTTGGCTACTCTGGATGCCTTGCATATCCGTGTGAATTTTAAGATGAGTATGTTGATTTCTGCCAAAAAAAAAAAAAAGGTAGCTGAGACTTTGATAGGGACTACATAGAATATGTAGACAATTTGGGAAGCATTGCCATCATAATAATATGAAACTTTTAATCCATGAATATGGGATGTCTTTCCATCTCTTTAGATCTTTTGAACTTTATTTTCAACCATGTTTCATAGTTTAGTGTGTATGAGTTTTCTACTTCCTTTATTAAGTGTACTCCTAATTATTTTATACTTCGGGCACTATTATTAAAGGAATTGTTTTCTATAATTTTATTTTAGGATTGTTCATCACTAGTGTAGAGAAATACAAGTGACTTCTGTGTGTGTGTGTGTATCTTTTATCCTAAAACCTTGCTAACCTCATCATTTGTCCTAATAGAGTTTTTTAAGTGTATTTGATTGAAATTTTCCAAATACAAGAGCATATCTCTGCAAATAAAGATAGTTTTACTTCTCCCTTTCACACCTGGATGTTTTTATATCTTTTTGTTCCTTAAATACCCTGGCTGAAGTTTCTAGTAAATGTGGAACAAAAATGATAAAAGCAGGCATAATGACCTTTTTACTAATCCTAGCGGGAAATCCTTCAATTTTTTATTAATAACTGCCATAAGTACAGGTTTTTCATAGATGCTCCATATCAGTTTGAGGAAGTTCCCTTCCATTCCTAGTTCATTGAGTGTTTGAATTATGAAAGAGTATTGGATTTTGTCAAATGCTTTTCCTATGTCCATTGAGATGATCATATGGTTTATGTCCCTTATTCTTCTTAATATTTTTATTATATTGATTTGTTTTCATATATTAGACCAAACTCACTTTCCTGGTATACAGGTCATAGGATATCTTTTTCATATGTTCCTGGACTTCATTTACTAAGATTTTTGTTAGGGATTTTTCAGTGTAGTGTTGGGGTATTTTTTGTGTGTGTATGTGATGTCTTTGTCTGGTTTCTGTATCCGGGTAATGATACTGAATTACCAGGGTAATTCTGGCCTCATAGAATTAGTAAATGTTCTTCTTCTTATTATTTTTTGGAGGAGTTTGTTAGGCATTAGTGTTAATTCTTCTTTAAATGTTTTACAGAATTGACCAGTGAAGCCATTTGGTTGTGGGCTTTTCTTCCTGGGAACTTTTATTGCTAATTCAATCTCTACTTGCTATAGGTCATTCAGATTTTCTATTTTTCTCCTGAGATGGCTTTGGTGGTTTACTCATTTCCAGGAATTTGTCTTTCTCATCTGTTATGTTGATTATCTCTATAATTGTTCACAGAATTCCCTTATAATCTTGTTTTATTTTTGTGAAGTCCCTAAGCACGCCCACTCTTTCAGTCTTGATTTTAATAATTTGACTCTTTTTTTTTCTCTTGGCCAGTCTACGTATGGTTTGTCAATTTTGTTGATCTTTGCAAGAACTTATTTTTGTTCTGTTGATATTTTATATTGATTTTCTATTCTCTCTTTTATCATATTTTGCTCTATTTGTTATGATTTCCTTCTTTCTACTTGCTTTGGGTTTTGCTTGCTTTTCTTTTTCTTGTATGTTAAGATGGAAAGGTTAGAGTGGTTTGAATCATCCCTCCTCTTTGTTTTTTACTGCTAGAACTTTCCCTTAAGTACTCTTCAGCTGCATTCTTTAAGTTCTGGCATGTTGCACCTTTTTCTCATTCATGTTAAAATAGTTCTTGATTCTGTTTGTGATTTCTTTCTTTGCCCTTCTTTGCTCTAGAAGTGTGTTTTTGATTCAGTGCCTTTATGAGTTTCCCAAGTTGTCTCCTGTCAGTAATCATTCATTTAATTCTACTGTTGTTAGAAAGTGTACTTGGTATGGTTTCAACCTTAAATGTACTGAGGCATTCTGCTTCTCTGAGGCTCCCCTTTCCAGTCCTCTGGCTAAAGCTGAAGGCCCCAGTCCTTACAGTCAGCTGGCCACTTCTGCAATCAAGACTGCATGTAGATCCATGTAGAGGGAGGACAGGGAAAGAAAAGTCCCTGGGGTCAGTGCCCTTTTGAGGGTCACAGCTCCACTGAATGTAGAAGGAAGCTCCCCTCCCTGAGTCTGGACTCCTGCTGGCCCCTTCACCAGCCATCACCTCTGGGATTGTCTGAGGGCCAGGATATGAGAGGATGGGGAAAAAAAGAAGGAAGAAAGAAAAGGAAGCCCAGGACACTACTGTGCTTTCTGAGGATTAGGAGTCCCTTCTTTCAACTTAGAGCCAGTGCTAGCAGCTTCCCCTGAGCACCCTCTGCCTGTGCCCCAGCTCACATGTGGGTCTCCAGCTACGACACTGGAGGGGAAAATGGCAAACTCACTACTACTGGAGGTCCTTTAAATCCTGATCTTCTTCCCCAGTCTGCTCAGCACTATTTTCTCATCAGGGTCCTCCGGTAGCTGTTCCATGATTCTGATTTTATTACTAGACTCAGTGGAAAATACAGGTGAAGTGTTATTCCATCATATCCAGAACTGGAACCTGAAGTGGATTTTAGAAACTAGAAGTAAAAGAGAAACACAGATTAGTGCGAATCCATTACTTTTACTGGCAAGATAATTAAACCCTGTCTGCTGTCTGCTATGTAGGGCAGCCACATTATCTTCATCTACAAAGGATGGCTTCATTACCGTCATCTAAATTGTATGCCCAAGCATATCTTTATCTAATCCTGCTTGATTTGAAAGAATTATTCATATTCATGAAATTTCCAGCTGCTTCTAGACTGGGTTGAATAAATAAACAAATGACTCTCAGAGACATGCTTGTTTTTTAAAGATGTCTCATAATCCGAATACTCCAGGATCCTTCTGATTCTATAGCCGAGATCCTTCAGGGATTATCTCAAACCCATAGTCTTATATATAAACTTCCATTTTTGATAAGAAGGTTGATGCCAATGCCAACTCCAAAAACATTAATTAAAAGACATTAGATCACATCATTAGATGCACATGTATTGATTCTTCCTATTGATTCTTTAAGAGCTGGCCTAGCAAGACACAAGGAGAGGTCAGAAAATAGAGATGCGACAGTCCTCACTTTGAAATGCAGAGTTTTACGCAGTGGAAGCCATGGACCCTGATGGTTCCATCAGCATCCAGAGATTTGGTGCAGGAAGGGAGTCAAGAAATGCTTGCCAAATACTTTTTTCCCAACCTAGTTTAGTTTCAAGAGCCTAAGCTCATTGGGAATATAGAGTTCGGAGAGACAAGCAAACAAATTTCCCTCAAGAGGGAAATGTGGAGACAGAGAGTTTCTCTCAGATAAAAAAGGAACATCTCCTGGGCATGTGGGGTAGAGGCTACAGGGCAGGCAGGGACACTCCAAATTGTGCCCTGACCTCAGAAACAGTGGCCACAGATGTCCCAGGGATGTGGATCTCACCCCAAACCTAGTTCAGAGGCAGCAAGAGAGCTTCTGAAGGATCCATAGGAGCTGGCAGAGGGTGTCTCCGCTCTCAGCTGTCTTTGCCCCCACCTGGAACTCCAAAGGCAAGACTCAATTTCTAGAAGAAGCTACAGTGGGAGAATGTCATAAAAAATGCCTCTTGTATTCCCACCAGCCAAGTGGAGATAAAATTAAGTTGATTTAAAGACACTGAAGACATAAAACATTTCTGGCACACCCAAGTTGTGGACTGAGTTTCCCGTCCATCACCCCTCACCACCGCCACCAGCCAACCACACACACACAATAATAAATAGTAAACAGAGACATAACCTTTGTGGAAAGGAGGATTTTCAGCAAATAGAGGAGGCTGCCCAAGCCAGGGAGTCTTATTCAGCCAAATGATTACAGCTTGGATTTTATTTCTAAGCATCTTTTTAGCATTTTGTTGTCACCTATAATGAGTCGCCTTCTTGCACAAGGGTAGAAGATTCTAATTGGCCCTGGCAAAGGAATTTCTCATACGTTTCAGGAGGGAAAGGATGAGCAGCATATGTAGTTATACTAATGGTTTCATTTTTTAAGACACTGAATATTGTTTATGTGCTGTTCTTATTTTATTGCGCACAGATTAACAATTGTTCATCCCAAGTAGAGGGCTGTGTTGAGGGGGGTTGGGGAGGGTGCATTTCATTTACTGGCAGCTACGAGCCTCCATGATTGGTTTTTCTCTCCCCTGCTGAGGTCAATAACCAGCTCCGATATGATTTCTGCTGAATCAGTTTGCTGTGATTTGTCTTGTCCTCCTGCCCAACGTTAATTATATCTCCAAATGAGTGCTGGGCTAAAATACAGAGCTTATTTCAATAGAGGAAAAATGTATTTCTCCTTATTTGAAGGCCCTTCATTTTGACTTTCGGCTCCCTCTCCGCCTTTCCAAGGTCTGTAATCAATAGTCACGTGGCTCCAGGTCCTTTATCTGGGAGAAATGGGGAGACCTTGGCGGTACTTTCTTTTCAGACTTCAGAATCCAGAGTTAATGTAGGGATAAAAGGATTTTTATTCTCCTTCCCTTTCCAGTGAAATGCACTCTCAACCCCTTATTTTAAAATAGTCCTCCCTTCTAGAAATCTGCTGGATTTCTCTCACCTATCTCCTGGGGAATTTATATGGTTCATCTTATGAAAAAATAGCTCTGCCCCCAGGTGACCAAAAGTAAAAGCAAAGTTCAAACAAATAGCTAAAAAAAAAAAAAAAAAAAAAACAGCAACAAAAAACTTTTCTCCAAGAGCAACAGATTTGTTGTCCAACTCAGAATGCGAATAGTGGCCCGATGCCTCCACCTTACCAGAACTGCAGGTGCCCATCCCCGAAACCAGCTGTGTGGCACTGGGGCTTGTGGCCATTTACACACAAAGATATCCTAGCCTCTAGCTTGGCACAACCCATATTCTCCAGTAATGGTCACTGATAGAAAATTAAGGCCAGTAGGTGACCCTACTGCCAAAAATGCTGATATTGGGACTGAATTATGTAGAAAGAAAATGAAGTTCTCATCCCTGTTGACCAAAACAATGGAAAAGAATGGGCAGATGAGGTCTGCATGCAAACCCAAACCACTGTCTTCACAGCACAAGCAGCCAAGATACATTGTTTCTATAAAGTGTTCTATAAAGCCGCTGACAAAGGGTGGACCCTACAGTCTAAGCCTTTTTATACCTTCCCTATCAAAATCTCTCCATCTTGTGTCCCTGTATCAGTGTCCTGGGGCTGCCATTACAAAGCACCACACGTGGGGGCCTTAACCAACAGAAATGTATTTTCTCACAGTTCTTGAGGTTGGAAGTCCAAGATCAAGGAACCAGCAGGGCTGGTTCCTTCTGAAGCCTCTCTCCCTTGGCCTGGAGATGATCATCTTCTCCCCTTCACATCGCCTTCCCTCTGTGAAAGACTGGGTCTCCTCTTCTTACAAGAACACCAGTCAGACTGGATTAGGACCTGCCCTTGTGACCTATTTACCTTAATGACCTCTTTCACAGCCCTCTCCTGCAGATACAGTCCCCTTATGAGATACTGGCCATTATTAGGACTGTAAAGTGTGACTTCAGGGAGGTCACAGTTCAGCCCCTAAGAGTCCCATCCCTCAAGTCCCTGCTGAGCCACATGGATTTACTATCTCAATGCAGGATGTCAGGATCTTAAATATTTCCTCTCTCAAGAGTTATGATGTTGAATTTTAAGTGTGATCAAAAAGGGCTTTCTTCTAATCAGAGCTGGGAAGAGACTACCAGGTTTGGGCTGTTGATGAAGATGAAGATGCAGAGCAAAGCAGACAGAGAAAACCTGCCAGCAAGGTGTAGGTCACCCTGTCCCATGAACATCGGTTATTCAGGGTCCATGGCGGGACCAGAACAAGGCTCACACCCAGTGGGAACCCTGGACCTTGAGTCCTCGGGCAGGGGAGGGGGGCTGCAGGTAATTGCTGCTCAGCCTGTCCCTGGTGACCTTTATTAGCCCAATTTCCTCCCAGGAGCCTCATAACTGCAGGCTGGGGGGCAGGGCAGCTGTGAGGACGCTGTCAGCCCTGCAGGGACTCTGCCTGCCTCTGGCCTCCAACCATGGAGGAAAAGAGGAGAAGAATGTTCAGGGAATGAAGTCAGACCTCTGCCTTGCACTCCTGCTCCCAAACTCATCTACCTATACAACACAAATTTCATAGGTTGAATTGTACACTTTACCCCCAAAAGATTTTGAAGCCCTAATCCCCAGTACCAGTGATGTGACCTTATTTGGAAATAGGGTATCTGCAAATGATCAAGTGAAGATGGGGTCATCAGGGCAGGTCCTAATCCAATATGACCAGTGTCCTCATCAAGAGACGAACTTTGGACTCAGACATCATACAAGAAAAGGCCACAAAGATGAAGGCAGAGATCGAGGTGATGCCCATATAAGCCAAGGAATGCCACAGATTGATGGTGCCTCATCAGAAGCAGAGAGGGTGAGGCCTGGAGCAGACGCTCCCTTTCAGCCTCAGAAGGGACCTATCTCCCAGATACCTTGACCTCAGACTTGGGGCCTCCAGAACTGTGGACACTACACTTCTATCACTCAAGCCACATCATTTGTGGTGTTCTGTTAGGGTGGCCTCGGCAAATGAATACACACAGAGAAATTGTTTTTAAATTGGATCCTTTCTCCACTCTGCTTAAAATCCACCCTCCTTACCAAGGCAGACAAGCCCCATGTAGCCTAGCCTTTGATGACATCTACCCCACTTTATGCCTCTTCCTAAAATGCAATGCACTCCAGGCTCACTGGACCCCCTTCTCATCCAAACATACCAGATCCTCCACTACCTCAGGGCCTTGGCACCTGCTGTTCTTTTCCCCAAGTCTTTCTATCATGTTGGCTTCAGTGACACCACCAGCCCCTATCTGGTTTGATTTCTGGCACAAAACTAAGTGTGGTCTGAGATTATCTTGGGGATAAAAGAACTGAAAGGAAACACTCCAGAATGTTACCCATTGTTCTATCTCAGGTGACATTACGTACGGCATGATTTTAACTTGCTGCTTTCCTAAGCTTCCACAATTAACAGTATTATTTTCGAACTAAAAAAAAGAGAATGGCTGTTCGGAAACATAGTCTACAATTTCTGGGCATCTCTGCATTTAGCACAGTGCTGTTGGCTAACAGAACATTTCCCTTCTAGATGGTTCTCCAGCAGAATCTTCTTCCAAATGATTGTGCTTGGTTGTAAAAACACTTGCTTAGAATTCTTTGATTCTATGTCTCTCCAGCCAGAGCAAGGCTGACCTTAGTTGTCTGTGGCCAATGGGATGAATTGGAAGTGATGCTGTGTGACTTCCAAGGCCAGGTCAGAAAAAGTCCTTTCTCTTTGGATGCTTGTTCCAGAGGCATCTGGAAGAATCCAGATGCCATGTTAAAAAATACAACAGCTCTGAGACCACATTCCCCTGGGGCTGAGTGAGAATTTAGGTGACTCTCACCCAGCAAGGTGATACTTGGCATCATGCGTGTGACTCCTTCAGCCTGAATGACATTTTTGCCATATTCCACTGGATTCTAAGTACCTGCTGAGGAGTCTTTCCCCAAGCAGCTACCATGGTAGAGTGGAAACCATAAGGACTCTGTGGTCAGACAGCTCTGAAGACAGTCCAGCTCTGCTCTGCTACTTTACTGGGTGTGCACTGGGCTACAATTAAGAGAAAATGTGGACAACATGAGTTTTTAAAAGACAGGATCATCTTACTCACAGAAATCCGGAGAAGGCAGTTGCTGGCATTGCTTTAACTGCTTTAATAATGTCACCAGGGCCCCAAGCTGGTTAAGTCTGAGACTCATCATTTCCCTTCTTTCTCTCCCTTCCTTCCTTTCTATCTCTCCCTCACTTCCTCCCTTCTTTCCTTACATTCTCTCCTTTCTATCCTATCTCCCTTCCTTCCTTTTTAAAAATCTCCTCATGGTCACAAGACAGCTGCAGTAGCACCAAATACTACATCTGCTAACAAGGCAATAAGAAGAAGTGTGAGAAGTCATGTGAGCCACATTTGCTTTTTTTTTCTTTTCCAAAAAGCAAAAGGCTTTTTCAGAGCCACATGGAATAGTAGTGTTTTTGTTAGGTTTCATGGATCATAACTGGATCACATGGCTCCCCCTAACTGCAGGAGGGCCTGAGGAACTGGAAAACAGCTTTATTATGATTGTCTTAATCATAAATCATCACTTCGGGCTGGGTGTGTTACAGCCTTAAACTGTAGTTCCTGCTAGCAAGGAAGAAGGTAAGGAGTATCCTCCCAAGCCACCTGACCACTTTCATGTCTTAGTGACTCTGAACAAGACACTTGAGGCCTGTGAGTCTGCTATATACCTGTAAAATGGAACACCCCATCCTCAGCATCCGGCAGGGTACCTGGCTTACTGAGGATGTCCCAAATGTTGGCTTTCCTGGAAGAAAGCCATGCTACCTTATCTAAATGCATCACAAAATGTCTACACTTAGCCTGATCGTGGTTTACATTGTGGGAACATGGGTGTGCAACGTTCTGGCCCTGACACCAGCAATCTGCTTCAGAAGGAAAATACCACACATCTGCATGCGGGACAGAAAGTCTCGTCTTGCAGGCCACAGCCTCGAGGAACTGGAGTGGGCTGGAGATCCCAGAGGGGGGTCACGGCACCCCTGACAGCGCACCTTCCAGGCCTCTGCAGTCTTTCTCCCTGTGAGTCATGGTTGCCGGGCCCAACATGGGCTGTGCATGGAGAGCTCTCTGCATTTATGCAGTGCCACTTACACCTTCCCTCCCTGGAGTGTTTACCTTAAAAAAAAAAAAAAGATGTTATTTATTTATTCATGAGAGGCAGAGACACAGGCAGAGGGAGAAGCAGGCTCCCTGCAAGGAGCCCAGTGCGGGACTCATCCCAGGACCCTGGGATCACGATTTGAGCCAAAGACAGACGCTTAAGCACTGAGTCACCCAAGCATCCCTTAAAAGGTTCACCTTTTTAAATAGTATCATTATTTATAATCCTGGGAAAGGTGCGTCTGGACCAGTTTCTGTGCAGGAAAACCAGCTCACATTTTGCCCAGAGCAACGTGATGCCCAGATGCATTCTCCCCTCCTTGTCGGATCGTGTTCATCAAGCCAGTTCTCCACCACCAGCCTAAATCGCTGCTTGCCGCAGTCTCTTCATGCCCCAGAGAAATCCCTTTTCCCACCGTCTCCCGAGAGGCGAAGTCCTTGACTCCTAACCAGAATAAAGTGACTCGTTAAATTAGTCCATCACCTTCCAGAATGAATGCGGCCGCCTGAGACCGATTCTGTATGCCTCCTCCCGATCCTCCCAAATCTTCCTGTCCTTTTCCCAAGTTAATGGAGTCTCAGCCTGGCATAGGACCACCCACGTGGAAACTACACCTCCCAGCGTCCATTTTGGCATCATGTGGTCATGTGACTATTAGAGGCCAATTAGAGGGTTGTGAGCAGAAGGGACTGTTCCACCCACCCAACCCCATTCACCTTGTTGTCATGTGACCATGAGAGGCCAATGGGGAGTGAGCAGAAGGGAATTTCCCAGCCTCCCTCGCAGCGCCTTTTGGTCATGTGACTATGAGGGGCCAATGGGGAGTGAGCAGAAGGGAATTTCCCAGCCTCCCTCGCAGCGCCTTTTGGTCATGTGACTATGAGGGGCCAATGGGGAGTGAGCAGAAGGGACTCTCCCAGCCTCGCTCTGAGTTCCCTGTGGTCAGGTGACTAAGAAGGGCCAATAGGAAGCGAGCAGAAGGGACGTGCACCTTGTCTGGCATGAGGCTGTTCTTTTTGGAATGCAGGTGCGGCCCTAGTGGCGCTTCCAGTGTGTCCGGGGCAGAGAGGCGCCCAGGGGATGAGGGAGCCTCAGGAGCGAAGGAGCCGGGTCTGGGGCGATCTCGTGCAGTGCGGAGACCCCCGCCTCCGCCAGGATGGAGGACCTGGGACTGTGGTGTGGGAGGGGCGGGCCTGGGCCCCGTGCAAGCTGTCGGTAGGCTGTTTGTACCCCTATGGAAACATGCACCCACCAGTGAGGAGGGGCCCGCACAGAAGCTCAGGTGGCGCCCGGAGAGGCTCCGTGGGAACGCTCGCCCAGCCCACTGGGGGGCCCGGGCCACTCCGCCCGCTCCACAATTAGGCGAATGTCTCTGGAATCCTCCTACTTCGCAGTTAACTTTCAAAGTTGTTCCTCATCCAGGATGGATGGCCAGTTTCTGGAGCATGCGCCCAGAAAGCCCCGACTATGCAGAAACACAGGAATGGCTCGGCAGCAACCCCACGGTGAGCTTACCTCGCGTGTCACCTGCCTCAGATCTTCCCCTTGTGTTTCACAGGGCTCAGCGAGAGCTGCTGGGGCTTCCTGGGAGACCTGCCCTCCATGAACGCGACCAAGTCTAGCTCACGGTGGGAACGCAGCAAGGGCTCCTGACCAGTGTTGTTTCTCGTATCCCCAGGGAGGCCCTGGGCCCCTGCAGATGGGGTCTTGAGGTTTGGGGCATCTTCCAGAGTCGTGCACGCTTTACGTTTGGCAGCCACTTGTTTGTTCGCTGACTTGCTAAAAATCTCAAACTCCCAGGACTATGAAAATGATTTGTCTCTGGAGGGTGCACTTAGTTCAGAGAACAGTGAACTTACTCCTGCGCTTACCTAAGGGGAGCAGCCTGTGTTCCCCCACACGATGTTTAGAGAAGAAATTATTTTCTCCCTCAAACAGAACTTTACCCAGAGCGTCTCAGTTGTAACGACAAAAATCAGGCCTGACTGTCATGGTTCCAAGGTGGTTCTGAACCCTTGTGACCAGCTGCCCTCCTTCCTCAGCCAGTCTCAGGGATCACAACCATCCCTGTTCAGGTGAAAGTGCTGGGGGTGCCAGCTGTTCTGTGATCTGCCGGGGACCACTTCATGCTGTCCCGCTAAGCAGAAACCCTAGGCTAACTGCGAACATACACAAAGGCGTGGGTAAATCTCACGAACATTTTGCCAGTGGAAGAAGCTGGATGTGAAAAAAGGACTTCCGTGGCTGTAAAATTGTAGAACAGACAGATCTGCAGTGTCAGAAAGCAAATCAGTAGTTGTTTCTAGGGATTGACTGGGGAGTAGACATGAGAGAATGATTTGGGTAATAGAAAAATCTGGGTATTGATAGAGGTTTGGCTGACACAGGTATTTGCATTTGTCAACACTCATCAGATAATAATACTTAAGACTTGTGCATTTTGCTGTATGCAAACTTTACTAAAGCAACAACAACAAGGAACAGGGAAGGTGGGGCTAGTAAATGGCCTATTATAGCCAAGCAGAAGGAGGACAGGGGCCTCTGCCGAGAGCTAGCCTGGACAGGTGGGCTGGAGCTGACCATGGAGGTGACGGGACTGTTTTGCCACTAAATGAGATGCACTGGAAGTTTTAGTCTAAGAGTGTGATGTGACTCAAATTGTGTTTTAGGAGGGTGATTATTTTGTCACTATCCCAAGTAGACACATCCCAGCTTTTTGCTGGGAACTTTGCTGCTAATTCTGGCCATCATGCATCTGAGCATCTTTTCTGTGTTTGAAGAATCAGGCAGAGCTGCCTCTAGACCTGCCATCAGACAGGCTGAAAGTGCAGCTCTTTGCTTTCACATCTCCCAGGCAGCCAGGGAGGGGTTGGAATCAGCTTGGAATCAGAGCCAGTAGGAGAAGGAGCAGGGACCTCATGGGAACAGTCTTCCAAGAATGGTCATAGCACAGCATCTATGTCCAGTGTCCAAAGCCACAGTGTTAGGGACCGAAGAGACCAGTGGGGAAAGCAGACCTGTCTGTGCCGCAGGGTGGGAGCCACAGCATCTTCCAGCCAGTATGAACTGGGGCACTGTTCACAGCAAAGCAGCCTCTATACCTGACTCTTAGACCTCATGGAGATCTGTGAGCTCCCTAAAATCCTCTATATTTCCTTTTCTGCTTTAATTAACTAGATTTAATTTCTGTTGCTTATAACTAAAATCCTTAACCATAAACAGTACTCTGCTCTAAGTATTAGTTCCGTGGATCTGCAGGCAGCCATGCAGAGACGTAACGGAGAGGACCAAGGTTGGGATCTGAAACCCAGCCCTCATTAATTCCCTGGATAAGCACAGTGAGATTCTTGCTCTTATGTCCCTGGGGCTCCTCCCTGAGAATGCAAGAGTTGTAGCAAATGACCTGACGACCTCATCCAGCTCTAAAGACATTATGGTATTGTAGCTAACAGGTAATATCTGATATGACTTGGTGTCTCCACTTAAAGGACTGTCCTTCATGGATAGGTGGTATCATTGTCCTCTGCTATAGTAACCCTACCCTGGGGGTATGTGAGGCCCCTGGTAGAAGCAATATCCACCAAGAATTAGAGCAGGAGACAGGCAAAGGCTCTCTGCTGTCAGCTTTCTCCTTTGTGTGTAACATTCCTCTGCTCTAAGACTTTGGCCCGGAGGCAGGAGGTCAGGATATTCATCTTGCCCCATTGAAAGCTGAGTCCAGCTTTACTAAGCACTCAGCTTAATTACCCTAACTGGAAACTGGAAATTCTTGGTCAGGCACATATGGCTGAAGGACTCATTACTTGCTTGAGGAACTTCTTCAAAATCAGTTACCTAAACCATAGATTTCCCAAAAATATCCTTCTAACTGGGCAACACAGTTGCTTCTCAAGTAGCTGTATATTTATCAAAACTCATTCTAGACCCTTGTCTTTTTTTGTTTAAATTTGATTAACATATGGTATATTCATTTTAGAGATAGAGTTCAATGATGAATCAGTTGCATATAACACCCATGATCATATCCCATGATTGCTTGTCATAACCCATGATCTCCTTAATGCCCATCACCCAGTTGCCCCATCTCCCCCACCATCACCTTCCCCTTCCAGCAACCCTCAGTGTATTTCCTAGAGTTAAGAGTCTATTATGATTTGTCTACCTATCTGATTTCACCTTATTTTATTTTTCCCTCACTTCCCCTGTGCTCCTCTGTTTTGTTTCTTAAATTCCAAATAGGAATAAAATAAAATAAAATAAATTCCAAATAGGAGTGAAATCATATAAGTATCTTTCTCTGGTTGACCTTACTTCACTTAGCATAATGCCCTCTAGTTCCATCCACCTTGTTGCAAATGATAAGATTTCATTTTTGATGGCTGAGTAATATTCCTCTGTGTGTGTGTGTGTGTGTGTGTGTGTGTGTGTGTGTGTACCACATCTTCTTTATTCATCTGTCAATGGACATCTAGCTCTTTCCATAGTTTGTGGACACTGCTGCTATAAACATTGGGGTGCAGGTTCCTTTTTGGATCACTATGTTTGTAAAAGGACAGTCTCTTCAACGAAGTGGTGCTGGGAAAACTGGACAGCCACATATAAAAGAATGAAACTGGACTGTTTTCTTACACCTTACACAAAAATAAACTCAAAATGGATGAAAGACCTATATGTGAGACAGAAATCCATCAAAATCCTAAAAAACACAAGCAGCAACCTCTTCGACTTTGGCTGCAGCAACTTCTTGCTAGACATGTCTCCAAAGGCAAGAGAGAAAAAAAATAAAAATGAACTATTGGAACTTCATCAAAATAAGAAGCTTTTGCACAGCAAAGGAAACAGTGACAAAACCAAAAGACAACCTACAGAATGAGAGAAGATACTTGCAAATGTCTTATTAGATAAAAGACTAGTATCCAAGGTCGATAAAGAACTTATCAAACTCAACACCCAAAACCAAATGATTCAGTCAAGAAACAGGCAGAAGACATGAACAATCATTTCTCCAAAAAAGACCTACAAATGACCAAAAGACACATGAAAAAATGCTCAACCTCACTCGGCCTCAGGGAAATACAAATCAAAACCAGAATGAGATACCACCTCACACCAGTGAGAATGGCTAAAATTAACAAGTCAGGAAATGACAGATGTTGGCAAGGATACAGAGAAAGGGGAACCCTCTTTCACTGTTGGTGGGAATGCGGGCTGGTGCAGCCACTCTGAAAAACTGTGTGGAGGTTCCTGAAAAAGTTATAAATAGAGCTACCCTATGACCCAGCAATTGCACTGCTAGGGATTTACCCAAAGGATATGTCCTTGTCATACTGTGCCTACAAAACCTGAACTATTACATGGACAACTTTGTGCCATCCCAGATTGGTCTCCCCATTGAAAGACTCACCCTAAACCACTGAAGACATGTGGGCTAAATGGTGGCCGCCAAAAGATATGTCCGTGTGCTAATCCCTCAAATCTGTGAATGTAACCTTAATTAGAAAAAAGGGGGGTCTTTGTTGATATACTTGAGGGACTTTGAGATGAGATCATCCTGAATTATCTCTGTGGGTCCTAAATCCAATCACAAGTGCCCTTATAAAAGACACACAGACAGGAGAGAGCACTGTGACTACAGGGGTGGGGACCGGCATGATACCATCACAGGCCGAGAAATACTGATCACCCCAAAGCTGGAAGAGGCCAGGAACATTCTTTCTGGACCTCCTGCTGGATTTCGGACTTCTAGTTCTCAGAACTGTGATAGGAGAAATTTCTGTTGTTTAAACCACCTTGTTCACAGGAATTTGTTAGGGCAGCCACGAAGAACTAGAGCATTGGCTAATAGGCATCTCACAGTTGACGTATCTGAAACTGAGCTCCTGATTGTTTCCAAGGCCACTGCACTGAGGATCTTACCTGAGTTGGTTGTCTCCTTCCTTCTAGCTGCTCACACTAAAACCTTGGAGACATTCTTAATTTCTCTCTCTCTCCCTCTCTCTCTCTCTCTGCCATTTCATAGTCAAACCATCAAGAAATCTTGTAGCCTCCCCCCTTGAAAGTAGGAACCTAGAATCTGAGCTCCCACATCCCTTCCCTTGCTTCTGTATGCTGGCTTATTGCAGGGTCCTCCAGCTGGTCTCTCTTTCTCTCCTTTTCTGTTCCTCACTCACATTTCATTCATTCCATTCCAGCCTCCCATTGTCCCAGGGCCTTTGCAGAGACTGCCCCATCTCTCTAGAACACACTTCCTCGGGCAGCCATTTGGCTCAGCATCTCTCTACTTTCAAATTTTGCTCAAAGGTCAGTTTCTCAATAAGTTCTCTCTTGACTACTCATTTAAAGTACCAACACCTCCCCCAGCATTCTTGATTTTTCTTTTTCTGCTCTATTTTTTCCCTTTAGCCCTTAACACCTTCTGTCACTCTGTGCTCCCTATTTATGTACCATGTGTGTTTACTGTCCATATCTCCCCACTAGAATGTAAACTCTAGGCCAGAAGGCATTTTTACTTCCTTTATTCCCTGATATATCACCCACAAAGTGCCAGGCTCAGAGTAAGCACTCAATAAATATTTGTTGAATAAATAAGTGAAATAAAGAAAGTGTCGGCTATTTCTTTCATAATAGAGTGCATTTGTTGAGATCACAAAATAAATGAAATCGTGTGGTCATCAAAACTTATTGTCTGTGTTGTAGCATTTTGAAATATGAAGATATGCCACTTTACGAAAATGGTTGTCATTTTTTTCATCTTATCAGCTGCATTTAGAAGCCTCTCCACTTTGTAGATGCAGTTGATGACTTACTGCTGGCAACAGCAGCATTTTTCTCCCTAGTCTGGACCAAGATAATAATTGTCACAGGGTACACTGAGGACATCTGTAACACTCAGGCTAGGTGATGCGGTGCAACACACCACCCCCGGATTTCAGTGGCTTAGAACAGAAAGAGTTTGTGTCTTGCTCACATGAAGTCCCTGGTGGAACTCAGTGATGTCCCTGCAGCTGTTCTCCATGTAATGGTTCATTTCTGCTCCTCTACAGTAAACGTGCTCCCAGGACCATATTGGCAGCAGGGGAGAGGACCGAAGCCTCTTCTACGGGCATTTAATGCTTCCACCTGCAAGTGACAGGTTTCACTTCTGCTGAATGCCATGGGCCAGGGCCAGTCACATGACCTCAAAGACACAGGGGCCAGAAAATAGGGGATGCAGAAATACTGACGAGCACTGTCAGTGGATACCCCCACAAGTGGAGCGGAGTATCTTTTGTATATTTTTAAGCTTTTTTGTTCATATCTTTTGTCAGTTTGTAACAAACTTTTGGCAGTTTTTCTTATTAATTTGAAGGAACTCCTCAGTGCTTTGCTTCTAATGTAAGGTGCCAACACAGTGTTGCAGTTTGTCTTTTGACTTTTGATAGTTTTATGGTGGCTTATAACATGCAGAGTTAGGCATGTTTTAAAGCTTTTTATTGTAAAATAAAATTCTATGCATAGGTACAGAAAAGGGCACAAAAGAGATACATAGCCTAATGAGTGATTTTAAGGCACACACCCTTGTAAACAGCACCCAGGACAACAAAAGCCTCCTCAGAAACCATCTTCAGTTATCCTGCTGCCGCATCCAACCTCTACAAAGTGACCACTCTCCTGAGCTGGGTGGCCATCACCTCCTTGTGTTTTTGAATAGATTGGTCACCCAGTGCATATCCCTAGCACGCTATAATTCAGTCTTCCCACTTCTAAAAAATCATGCTATGACTTTTAAGTCTCATTTAATTTCATGATTTCCCTTCCATCCTTTTTATTTCTTATAACTTACCTGTGGAAAGTTCTGGGGTATTTTTGGCTGATTGCAACCCACAGTGCAATTCAGTGTGACCCTCTGGTCTCTGTATTTCCTGCAAATTGGCAGCTGGATCCAGAGGATTGATTAGGTACACGTTTCATCCCTTTGACAAGACTGTAGGTGGTATCTCTTGTCTACTTGCATAGGCTAGAATCTCCAGTGCAATATTAATAATAGTAAAAGCAAGCATCATTATCCTGTTACTGATTTTAGTGAAAACACTGCTAGGGGGTTATCCTTAGAAATGATGCTGGATTTTGAGCTAGGATAAATATATTTTATTACATATCCATGGTGGATAAGGTAGGATGTATCTAACCCTGTTTTTTTTTGTTTTAATTGGAATAGATATGGAAATTTTTCAAATGCTTTCTTAGCCTAAAATAAAGATGATCTCTTCATTTCCTTCGAGTTATACTATTTTATTAGATTTCCTGAAATTGAATTCATATATTCCTCTCATAATAATATACTTGGTCATGATGGATTTGAAAATATTACTAGGTTAGTTCATTAATATATTTTTATTGAAGTATAATTAACATTACTCAGCCATAAAAAATAATGAAATCTTGCCATTAATGTGTTTTATTTAGAATTTTTGCATCTGCATTTGTGAGTGAGAGTTTATTGTTACCATTACCATGTCTGCTCCCACTGCAATCCAGAAAGTATTAATGTCAAGGTTATGCTCTTTTCATAAAAAGAATCTGAAACATTTCCTTCTTTTTCTGGGTGCATGTTGCATGGTTGGAGTAGATCTTCTAGTAATTGCCCCAAGAAAGACTCATAAAATGATGTTTTCTTAGTTCTTTCATGTCAGAGGTATTTCTGTGGGTAGCCTTTATACTTTAAGAACCGTTGTAAGATCATGGCTTACATCCTCTTCCCATGAGAATGTAAGAATTTCTCTGTTCTTTCTCTCTCCCCATTCACCTCTTTTGCTTTAAGTGTTACTATAAAAAACATCTGAGATATGCGGTGGGTTTCTTTCCTCCGTGCCTTCCTTTTCTTGCATGGCTGCCCAAACTCCTTTGGGAGCTTCTCTTTATGTTGGAAGTTTAGTAACCAGCTAGGAATGTTCCAGCATTAACTACTCCAGGTACCATAGTATGCTCTTTCTTTACACAGGCTCAAGCCTTGTTTTATTTCAAAGGCATTTTCTTGAGTTGTATCTTCAAATATTTCTTCCTTTCTGGTTTCCTTCTTCAGGGACTCTAGTTACAACATATGTATGTAATTTCTTCTGGTTTATGTAGTTTCTTCTGTTGTAACTTCTGTGTTATCTACTCTGTACTCCCATTTTAAAACTGTGTCTCTTTTAGATTTATTTTCTGTCCTCTACTTGAGAGGGAGGCTACAACTTTGCTATTTTGTATTAGTTTTAGCTTTGACAGTATCCCTTTTGCCCAACCCTCCAGCTCCATCCACATCCCTGAAGTGGTTTTATTTCTTTCTTCCACTTTTTTCCTTCCACTTTACCCTCCTTCTCTCTCACCTGATGTTTTGGACATTGTACTTGCCATCTCCTTTATTTGAGATTGCTTGCTTAAATTTTTAAAAAACTCACGGTGCAATGTTTGTTTGCAGATACAGTTTTTCTCAGTTTGCTGTGGTGCTGTAGGCAGGATAATGCCCCCCCCCCCCATATTCATGTCCTAACTCATGGACCTTGTAAATATACTGTGTTTTGTAGCAATGGGGAATAAATGTTGCAAATGGAATTAAGGTTACTATTCAGATCACCTTAACATAGGAATATTTCCCTGGATTATCTGAGTGGGCATAATGCAATCACAAGCACCTTTAAATGTGGAAGAGAGAGATCAAAGTGACTAAAAAAAAAAAAAAACAGCAAAAACTCAACTGGCCATTTCTGGCTTTACAGCTAGAGGAAGAGGCCATAGGCCAAGAAATGTGGGTTCCTCCAGAAGCTGGAAAAGACAATCCTTTTCTGGGCCTCCAGAAGGAACGCAGCCCAGTGACTCCCTTCTCAGATGTCTGACCTCCAGAACTATAAAGTAGTAAGTTTGTGTTGTTTAAAGCCACTAATTTTGTAGCAATTTTTTATGACAGCAATGGGAAACTAATGTATATTGCAAAATATCTTGAGCATTCTTTGTGTTTGCTGCTGTTTTTCTTTTAGTACATATATGTAGGTGTGTGTATATATGTATAGACATATATATACACAACCGTATAGTTTGTATGTATATATTTATATGTGTATATTCATTACTGAATGAGTTAAGGCAGGGAGGTCCCATAGAATTGTAGCCTTGTAGGCTTTTGTGATGCCAGGTCTTACTCATGAACTGCTTGCTACAAGCTTCGGGGGAGGAGGGGCAAGACGGCGGAAGAGTAGGGTCCCCAAATCACTTGTCCCCCCCAAATTACCTAGATAACCTTCAAATTATCCTGAAAATCTACAAATTCGGCCTGAGATTTAAAGAGAGAACAGCTGGAATGCTACAGTGAGAAGAGTTCGCGCTTCTATCAGGTAGGAAAACGGGGAAAAACAAAGAAACAAAAAGCCTCCAAGGGGGCGGGGCCCCGCGAGGAGCCGGGCTGAGGCCCGGGGCGAGTGTCCCCAGGACAGGAGAGCCCCATCCCGGAGAAGCAGGAGCTGCACCAACCTTCCCGGGCAGAAAGGGGCTCGCAGGGAGTTAGAGCAGGACCCAGGAGGGCGGGGATGCCCTCGGGCTCCCGAGGACACTAACAGACACCTGCGCCCCGGGGAGAGTGCGCCGAGCTCCCTAAGGGCTGCAGCACGCACGGCGGGACCCGGAGCAGCTCAGAGGGGCTCGGGCGGCGGCTCAGCGGAGGGGGCTGCGGGGCGGGAGCGCCAATCCAACAGCGCAGGCCCCGGAGCACAGGGCGCCGGGACACAGCCCAGGATCCGGCCTCCCCCGGGACAGGCAGAGGCCGGGAGGGCCCAAGACCGCAAGGACGCTCCTGCCCCGAGCTGAGCAGATCAGCGGCCCCGCCCCAGAGCCTCCAGGCCCTGCAGACGGAGAGCCCCGGAGTTACTGCGGGAGCTGACTCCAGGGCTGCAGAGCTGGCCCCGCCACTGTGGCTGTTCCTCCTGGGGCCTCACGGGGTAAACAACCCCCACTGAGCCCTGCACCAGGCAGGGGGCAGAGCAGCTCCCCCAAATGCTAACACCTGAAAATCAGCACAGCAGGCCCCTCCCCCAGAAGACCAACTAGACGGACAAGTTCCAGGGGAAGTCAAGGGATTTAAAGTATACAGAATCGGAAGATACTCCCCCGTGGTTTGTTTGTTTGTTTGTTTGTTTTGTTTTTTGTTTTTTGTTGTTGCTGTTGTTGTTGTTTTGCTTTTGATTTGTTTGCTTCCCCCACCCCTTTTTTTCCTTTCTTTCTTTTTCTTTCTCCTTTTCTTCTCTTTTTTTCCTTTTTTTATTCCTTTTTTCTTTTTTCTTTTTCTCTTTTCTTTCCTTTTTTCTCTCTCTCTTTTTCTCCTTTTCCCAATACAACTTGTTTTTGGCCACTCTGCACTGAGCAAAATGACTAGAAGGAAAACCTCACCACAAAAGAAAGAATCAGAAACAGTCCTCTCTCCCACAGAGTTACAAAATCTGGATTACAATTCAGTGTCAGAAAGCCAATTCAGAAGCACTATTATTCAGCTACTGGTGGCTCTAGAAAAAAGCATAAAGGACTCAAGAGACTTCATGACTGCAGAATTTAGATCCAATCAGGCAAAAATTAAAAATCAATTGAATGAGATGCAATCCAAACTAGAAGTCCTAACAATGAGGGTTAACGAGGTGGAAGAACGAGTGAGTAACATAGAAGACAAGTTGATGGCCAAGAGGGAAACTGAGGAAAAAAGAGACAATTAAAAGACCATGAAGATAGATTAAGGGAAATAAATGACAGCCTGAGGTAGAAAAACCTACGTTTAATTGGGGTTCCCGAGGGCACCGAAAGGGCCAGAGGGCCAGAATATGTATTTGAACAAATCATAGCTGAAAACTTTCCTAATCTGGGAAGGGAAACAGGCATTCAGATCCATGAAATAGAGAGATTCCCTCCCCTAAAATCAATAAAAAACCGTTCAACACCTCGACATTTTATAGTTAAGCTTGCAAATTCCAAAGATAAAGAGAAGATCCTTAAAGCAGCAAGAGACAAGAAATCCCTGACTTTTATGGGGAGGAGTATTAGGGTAACAGCAGACCTCTCCACAGAGACCTGGCAGGCCAGAAAGGGCTGGCAGGATATATTCAGGGTCCTAAATGAGAAGAACATGCAACCAAGAATACTTTATCCAGAAAGGCTCTCATTCAAAATGGAAGGAGAGATAAAGAGCTTCCAAGACAGGCAGGAACTGAAAGAATATGTGACCTCCAAACCAGCTCTGCAAGAAATTTTAAGAGGAACTCTTAAAATTCCCCTTTAAGAAGAAGTTCAGTGGAACAATCCACAAAAACAAGTACTGAATAGATATCATGATGACACTAAACTCATATCTGTCAATAGTAACTCTGAACGTGAACGGGCTTAATGACCCCATCAAAAGGCGCAGGGTTTCAGACTGGATAAAAAAGCAGGACCCATCTATTTGCTGTCTACAAGAGACTCATTTTAGACAGAAGAACACCTACAGCCTGAAAATAAAAGGTTGGAGAACCATTTACCATTCAAATGGTCCTCAAAAGAAAGCAGGGGTAGCCATTCTCATATCAGATAAACTAAAATTTACCCCGAAGACTGTAGTGAGAGATGAAGAGGGACACTATATCATACTTACAGGATCTATCCAACAAGAGGACTTAACAATCCTCAATATATATGCCCCGAATGTGGGAACTGCCAAATATATAAATCAATTAATAACCAAAGTGAAGAAATACTTAGATAATAATACACTTATACTTGGTGACTTCAATCTAGCTCTTTCTATACTCAATAGGTCTTCTAAGCACAACATCTCTAAAGAAACGAGAGCTTTAAATGATACACTGGACCAGATGGATTTCACAGATATCTACAGAACTTTACATCCAAACTCAACTGAATACACATTCTTCTCAAGTGCACATGGAACTTTCTCCAGAATAGACCACATACTGAGTCACAAATCGGGTCTGAACCAATACCGAAAGATTGGGATCGTCCCCTGCATATTCTCAGACCATAATGCCTTGAAGTTAGAACTAAATCACAACAAGAAGTTTGGAAGGACCTCAAACATGTGGAGGTTAAGGACCATCCTGCTAAAAGATTAAAGGGTCAACCAGGAAATTAAGGAAGAATTAAAAAGATTCATGGAAACTAATGAGAATGAAGATACAACCGTTCAAAATCTTTGGGATGCAGCAAAAGCAGTCTTAAGGGGGAAATACATCGCAATACAAGCATCCATTCAAAAATTGGAAAGAACTCAAATACAGAAGCTAACCTTACACATAAAGGAGCTAGAGAAAAAACAGCAAATAGATCCTACACCCAGCAGAAGAAGAGAGTTAATAAAGATTCGAGCAGAACTCAACGAAATCGAGACCAGAAGAACTGTGGAATTGATCAACAGAACCAGGAGTTGGTTCTTTGAAAGAATTAATAAGATAGATAAACCATTAGCCAACCTTATTAAAAAGAAGAGAGAGAAGACTCAAATTAATAAAATCATGAATGAGGGATCCCTGGGTGGCGCAGCGGTTTGGCACCTGCCTTTGGCCCAGGGTGCGGTCCTGGAGACCCGGGATCGAATCCCACATCAGGCTCCCGGTGCATGGAGCCTGCTTCTCCCTCTGCCTGTGTCTCTGCCTCTCTCTCTCTCTCTCTCTCTCTCTCTCTCTCTCTCTCTGTGTGTGTGTGTGACTATCATAAATAAATAAAAATGTATTTAAAAAATAAAATCATGAATGAGAAAGGAAAGATCACTACCAACACCAAGGAAATACAAACGATTTTAAAAACATACTAACAGCTCTACGCCAATAAATTAGGCCATCTGGAAGAAATGGACGCATTCTTGGAAAGCCACAAACTACCAAAACTGGAACAGGAAGAAATAGAAAACCTGAACAGGCCAATAACCAGGGAGGAAATTGAAGCAGTCATCAAAAACCTCCCAAGACACAAAAGTCCAGGGCCAGATGGCTTCCCAGGGGAATTCTATCAAACGTTTAAAGAAGAAATCATACCTATTCTACTAAAGCTGTTTGGAAAGATAGAAAGAGATGGAGTACTTCCAAATTCGTTCTATGAGGCCAGCATCACCTTAATTCCAAAACCAGACAAAGACCCCACCAAAAAGGAGAATTACAGACCAATATCCCTGTTGAACATGGATGCAAAAATTCTCAACAAGATACTAGCCCATGGGATCCAATAGTACATTAAGAAAATTATTCACCATGACCAAGTAGGATTTATTCCCGGGACATGAGGCTGGTTCAACACTCGTAAAACAATCAATGTGATTCATCATATCAGCAAGAGAAAAACCAAGAACCATATGATCCTCTCATTAGATGCAGAGAAAGCATTTGACAAAATACAGCATCCATTCCTGATCAAAACTCTTCAGAGTGTAGAGATAGAGGGAACATTCTATCTTAAAAGCCATCTACGAAAAGCCCACAGCAAATATCATTCTCAATGGGGAAGCACTGGGAGCCTTTCCCCTAAGATCAGGAACAAGACAGGGATGTCCACTCTCACCACTGCTGTTCAACATAGTTCTGGAAGTCCTCGCCTCAGCAATCAGACAACAAAAAGACATTAAAGGCATTCAAATTGGCAAAGAAGAAGTCAAACCCTCCCTCTTCGCCGATGACATGATACTCTACATAGAAAACCCAAAAGCCTCCACCCCAAGATTGCTAGAACTCATACAGCAATTTGGTAGCGTGGCAGGATACAAAATCAATGCCCAGAAATCAATGGCATTTCTACACACTAACAATGAGACTGAAGAAAGAGAAATAAAGGAGTCAATCCCATTTACAATTGCACCCAAAAGCATCAGATACCTAAAAATAAACCTAACCAAAGAGGTAAAGGATCTATACCCTAAAAACTATAGAACACTTCTGAAAGAAATTGAGGAGGACACAAAGACATGGAAAAATATTCCATGCTCATGGATTGGCAGAATTAATATTGTGAAAATGTCAATGTTACCCAGGGAAATTTACACGTTTAATGCAATCCCTATCAAAATACCATGGACTTTCTTCAGAGACTTAGAACAAATTATTTTAAAATTTGTCTGGAATCAGAAAAGACCCCGAATAGCCACAGGAATTTTAAAAAAGAAAACCATAGCTGGGGGCATCACAATGCCAGATTTCAGGTTGTACTACAAAGCTGTGGTCATCAAGACAGTGTGGTACTGGCACAAAAACAGACACATAGATCAATGGAACAGAATAGAGAACCCAGAAGTGGACCCTGAACTTTATGGTCAACTAATATTCGATAAAGGAGGAAAGACTATCCATTGGAAGAAAGACAGTCTCTTCAATAAATGGTGTTGGGAAAATTGGACATCCACATGCAGAAGAATGAAACTAGACCACTCTCTTGCACCAGACACAAAGATAAACTCAAAATGGATGAAAGATCTAAATGTGAGACAAGATTCCATCAAAATCCTAGAGAAGAACACAGGCAACACCCTTTTTGAACTCGGCCACAGTAACTTCTTGCAAGATACATCCACGAAGGCAAAAGAAACAAAAGCAAAAATGAACTATTGGGACTTCATCAAGATAAGAAGCTTTTGCACAGCAAAGGATACAGTCAACAAAACTAAAAGACAACCTACAGAATGGGAGAGGATATTTGCAAATGACGTGTCAGATAAAGGGCTAGTTTCCAAGATCTATAAAGAACTTACTAAACTCAACACCAAAGAAACAAACAATCCAATCATGAAATGGGCAAAAGACATGAAGAGAAATATCACAGAGGAAGACATGGACATGGCCAACATGCACATGGGAAAATGCTCTGCATCACTGGCCATCAGGGAAATACAAATCAAAACCACAATGAGATACCACCTCACACCAGTGAGAATGGGGAAAATTAACAAGGCAGGAAACCACAAATGTTGGAGAAGATGCGGAGAAAAGGGAACCCTCTTACACTGTTGGTGGGAATGTGAACTGGTGCAGCCACTCTGGAAAACTGTGTGGAGGTTCCTCAAAGAGTTAAAAATAGATCTGCCCTATGACCCAGCAATTGCACTGTTGGGGATTTACCCCAAAGATGCAGATGCAATGAAATGCTGGGACACCTGCACCCCGATGTTTCTAGCAGCAATGTCCACAATAGCCAAACTGTGGAAGGAGCCTCGGTGTCCATCGAAAGATGAATGGATAAAGAAGATGTGCTTTATGTATACAATGGAATATTACTCAGCCATTAGAAATGACAAATATCCACCATTTGCTTAAACGTGGATGGAACTGGAGGGTATTATGCTGAGTGCAGTAAGTCAATCGGAGAAGGACAAACATTATATGTTCTCATTCATTTGGGGAATATAAATAATAATGAAAGGGAATATAAGGGAAGGGAGAAGAAATGTGTGGGAAATATCAGAAAGGGAGACAGAACATAAAGACTCCTAACTCTGGGAAATGAACTAGGGGTGGTGGAAGGGGAGGAGGGCGGGGGGGGGGGGTGAATGGGTGATGGGCACTGAGGGGGGCACTTGACGGGATGAGCACTGGGTGTTATTCTGTATGTTGGTAAATTGAACACCAATAAAAAATAAATTAATTTAAAAAAAAAGAACATTGCTTCCTGTAATATGACACATTTTCATGATTTTTTGTGCAGATATCTCTAAACCTGAGTGGTTCTTAGTTGGGGGCATTTGTCAGTCTCTTTTCTTCCTGCCCACATCAGAGCAGTAGATAAAGGATCTGCCCATCAGGGTGTGTCTCTGGCCCTCCAGAACTGTGTTTTTGCTGGTATTCTCTGAGCTTTGTAGCATCTGGGCTGCCACCACTTAGCTGTGTCCTCAGCATGTCTCCATTTGCTTTCAGCAGCTCTTGTCACAATGCAGTTACTTTCAGCGGAATCTACCCTTGTGTTGGAGTTCACCTTCATTGCTGAAAATGAAGTTTGCATTTTTTACTAGTCTTTATTATTATTATTATTATTATTATTATTATTATTATTATTGGAGCATGGAGGGAATTGAGTTTCACAGATATGTTCATAAGAGAATTCTAATCTGAATTTTTAACAAGTGTCCCAGTTGACTAAAATCTTTGGGCCACCTTTGAGAAACATCTAGAAATTTTTCACTGCTTAATGGAGAGACTTGACCTGAATCAAGACAAGATGAGGGATCCAGCCAGATGAGCACCTTACATCATGCTTGGCAAATACTAGTGATTCCATAAGCATACTGAATGGAACAAATGGGTTTTTTCCTAGGTCTTCTGCTGAGGAAAATCCTAGAGGCAAAATATTTTTTGTTTTTCAAAAACTAGCAAAGATGTTAAGTAGGATAATTTAGCCCCAGCCCCTAGCCAGGTGAAGCACCGTTGGAGATCCTTTGTGAGAAAAGACCCAAGGAAGTCCACAGGCTCTGTTTGCCTAAAAATATATCTTAACCAATCTGCACAGCTTGAAAACTCTCACCAGCCAGCGGGCTGAAAAATGAGGTGGGAGAAATTGCATCCAAAGGCATGTGAAGATGCCCAATCAAAGAGAATAGAACTGTGTCCCATCCTGCCGTCAGATGAGAAGCAGTCTTTGTTTATAATAGCAGTGAGCCAGCCATTGATGAGAAGGTCTTTGATTAATTCTTTAAACATTTGCTACGTATCTTTGTTGTACCAGTGACTATGTTGTCACATTTACCAAAATTGTGGAGGCTGCTCTCAAATTTATTTAGACAGTAAGTAAACATGTCATACTGATAAAAGTATGTGTCTTCTGAGTAATGGCGTGTTTTCTCTACTTTTGATCCAAAAATCATTCAAAGAATATCTAATTCTGCCATTACTCTAGAAAGAGTTATATGTGTACGCTTAAATCCCCTCTGACCTTGTCTGTTGGTTTTTCACATAGATGGTGTAATGGGCTGAATTGTGTCTTTCCCTCAAATTCAAATGTTAAAGCCCTAACCTCCAGTACTTCAGAATGTGCTTTTACTTGGAAATGGGATCTCTTAAGAGGTAAATAAATTATAATTATGTTATTAGTGTGGACTCTGACCCAGTAGGACTTGGTGTTCTTATAAAAAAGAGGTCAGAACACAGACACGGAGGGGCAACCACATGAGGATAAGGAAAAGATGGCTGTCTACACGCCAAGGAGAGGCCTCAGGAGACATTGACCCTGCCGACCCCTTGATCTTGGACTTTAAGACCCCATAACTGTGAGAAAACCAGCGTCTATTGTTCAAGCTACCCAGTGTGTGGTGCTTTGTTATGGCAGCCTGCGCAGGCTGATACGGGCTGGTGGTTGGACAGAGGCTGGGTCAGAGAATATCTTTGTAAGTGTTGTTTGACTTTATCTTTGGAAAATTTATTGCCCTGACATCAATCCCCCCTTCTCATGCTTTTCTGTGACCCTCTTAGATTCTCAGGAAATAATACATGTCTTGAGACCTAAGACTGACATGAGTAAGTCTGACAAGTTCACGTCAAGATCTCAACAGACAGGCTAATGAAGGGGGTACTTCCATGTTCCAGTCTGAGTGTCTATAAAATTACCAACTTAAGCGCCTGTCCTTCCACTCCTCTACTGCCAGGAGCCTACAGACGAAAAGGTCAGCTCGGATTATGGGCTGGTTAGCCTGATACAATCAATGACTGTGTCTCCTCCAAACTTATTTCCAACTCAAAAGATGGGTAATTATAAGAAATTTATTCTCAGCTAAGAAGAAGGAAAGCAATTATAATGATTTTTTTGCACACATTTAGAGAATATTGATGCATTCCCCCCAGGTGTGTGGAAGCAAATTAGCATTTCCATTAATATTAGTTAATGTGGTTAGTATTTCTCCAGCACTTTCTCTGCCATGCCAGGCACTGTGCCAGGCACCATACTTGGTGCTGCAGATAGGAGAGCTGGTGCCTGGCTCAGTGGAGCTTAGGGTTTTGGGAGAGAATCAGGCGCCAATGAAAAAAAAAACAGGAAAAGACACGGGACCCCAAGAGAGGAGGGTAGCGAGGCCAGGCAGAGCCGGGGCCCAGGATGTGGGCAGCATCAGAGGAGTTGGAGCAGGGTGGAGTCTAGCTGGGCTGCCCTCCACAGGCTGCCACAGAGATGCCCAGCCTGGTAATAAAAGCAATGGGGGAACCTTCGAGTGTTTCCTTTTGGACAGCAACACTGAGCTACCATTCATCCCTTTAAAGTGTACCGTTTCAGTGGCTCTTTGTATATTCACAGATCTATGCAGCCGTCATCAGATTTAGAACATCGTCCTCATCTCAACAAGTCCCATCCACCTCAGTTGTCACCCTGCTACCCCCACCCCCACCCCAGTCCTGTCATGGGTTCCCCGATTCTGGACATTCCCTGTAAACAGGATCCCATAGCGTGGGCTCCTTTGTGCGCAGGTTCTCTTCCGGAGCCTCCTGTTATCCCAGTTCAGTGCATTTCCCAGATGCAGCACGTGTCGGTGCTCCATCACTTGTGGCTGAGTGACACTTGCTCTGTGAATGGACCCACAACATTTTGTTTGTCCACCATCCATCGATGGACAGCGGGGTTATTTCTACCATTTGGCCCTTGCGAACAGTGTGCTCTGAACAGGGGTGTGCGTGTTTATGTGTGGGTGCATTTGCCCGTCTGACTGTTTGATTCTATCTGCTCCAGGGAGCGTGAGGGGGTGTCCCATTGTCTTCGAGTGGTTTTTAAGCAGGGACATGCTGGGACAACCCGGAGCTATTTGTCTAGGAGCATCGTCGTCAAACCCAGATGCCCATCAGCATCAGCAGGGAGAGCGTCACAACCCAGAAGCCAGGCCCAGCCCCACTGCCTGAATCAGGGGGTCCAAGACGCATTCCTGATGGGTTCTCAGCTGCCGCTGCTCCTGGGACCATTCTAGGAGAACCTCAGCGCTGAAGCACGAAGAGAGGCGGCAGGACTGGGCCGAGCTGAGAAGTGAGTCAGAGATGAGGGAAGAAAGGCAGAAAGACAGAGAGGCCAGTGCAGGACGAGCCGCGGGACCAGGAATGAGGAGTCGATCTTGCCCTGTGGAGGTCCAACAGGGCAAATCCCCACACCTGGGTTTACAGCAGCTTTATTCAGAGTTGCCCCAAAACCAAAAGCAAGCAAGACGCCTTTCAGTAGGTGATGGATAAACAAGCTATGGCCCGTCCAGACAGTGGAATATTATTCAGCAATAAGGAGAAATGAGCCATCAAGCCATGGAGAGGCATGGAAGAGCCTTAAATGCATATCGCTAAGTAAAAGAAGCCAACCTGAAAAGGCTGCACGCTCTATGATTCCAACAATATGACATTTGGAAAAGGCAAAACTGTGGAAACAGTAAACAATCAGTGGTTGCCGGGTGGAGGAGGGAATCAAGCAGCTGAGCCCAGAGGATTTTCAGGGCAGAAAACTGACTCTGCATGGTATGGTAGCAGTGGATGCGTGTCATTGCACATTGGCCAGAACCCATGGAATATACAACACGAAGAGGAAACCCTATGTAAACTGTGGACTTGAGTTACTAATAACCTAGGGATGTTGGCTTATCAGTTGTAACAAACATTCCATATGGATGTAAGATGTAAAGCATGGGAGACTGTGGGGGATGGGGGCCAGGGGCGGGCCAGGCCCTAACTTGGGATAGCTACCCACCCCAGCCCCCACACAGCAGGCAGAAAGGAGGGAGACCTGAGGACACAAACTGGGAAGTCAGAGGTGTTTCAAACTGGTGGCTTCTGACTTCTCAGTGGTGAAGGACACAAAGTCATTTTCTTAAAATGAGGGTGGGAGTGGGGTGGGCAATGGCTATGGGATTTGAAGAGAGACCCAAAACAGTCATGCGATAGTGGATGAAGGAGCAGATGACGGGAGCCTAGCAGATGTGCTGGAGCCCAGAGAGCCTTCCCCTTCTGCCTGCCCCCTTGGAGGTCCACCTGCAAGGCAAACTGGAACTGGGTGCTTCTGTCTGCCCTTCAAGGTGCCCTAGCCTCTCCCCTTCCAAACCACCCCACCACACCCCCCAGCAAAATGAAATCCCCACCTCAGGAGTTCCCTTCTCTTTGGAGCTTCCCTGGGGGTTGAGAAATCCCTTTTTTGTGTTTTTCCTAAATGGGAAGCATCCTTCGACACTCTGCTTATCACATGATTGTTTTCGAGACTGTTTCTACTCTAGGTAGGGCCGAGTCAGCTCCTTCTCCATGTTTTTCAACCAAGCATTTGGTAAAGTTGAGTTATTACCTTGGTGTTTTATCAGGAATCCAACTATTTGCCTTTCGTTAACTAAAAATAGTGAAAATCTCTCCATGTCTTTGACAACAAACATGAACCCCGTAAAGGGTTCACCCTGAGGTCAGGTATTACGGAAGTCACTTGGGCTCTTTTCCTCATTAGTTCTCAGGATAAGTGAGAACTTATTTATTTATTTTTTTATTAAAAAATGTACTTTTTAATTAAAAATATATATATTTGGAATGAAATTCACATAACAAAATCACGTCAAAGTCATCAGCTCTGGCTCACATCTGGATGTGATGGCATCCACAGCATTATGCAGCCACAGCTGTCTAATCCTAGAACATTTTCATCACCCTGAAAGGAGATCCCACCCCCATTATCAGTTACTCCCCACCCCACCCACCCCCAGCAACCACCAGTAAGCTTTCTTGTCTCTATAGACTTGCCTACTCTGGGCATTTCATATAAATGGAACCATGGGACATGTGGCCTTTGGTGTCTGGCTTCTTACCCTGAGTATCATGTTTCTAACGTTCATCTGCATCATAGTGGGTGTTGTGTTTCTTTTTATGAATGAAGAGTATCCTTTGGATGGTTTCTGTTTTGTTTATGCATTCATCCATCCATAGACACTTGGGTTGTTTCCACCCTTTTGGCTGTTGTGAATAATGCTGCTATGAACACGTGTGTATGATGCCCTCCTTTTGAACAAATGCTGCCCTGCACTGTCTCCACAAATACCTCCCCCTGCTCGCTCTCCTCAGAGCCCCTCTTCCTCTGCTTCTTCAGCAGCTGCTAAGGCTCTGAAAGGCAGGCTCTGAAAAGCAGGCTGTCAAAACCCTCACTTCATCCACAACTAACCCTCCACCCCCATCCTTCTTCCAGACTCACCACTAAACTCTCACTAATCCCCAGGGAAAAGGAGGTGGGGGGGCCATAGTGGCCCTGCCGCTCCCCAGTGTTTCCACATCTTTTTCTATGTATTCCTATTTACATACACAAACATGCAGCTAAAGAAAATGGGGTGTTTGTGTGTCAGAGCATAACATAGATGAAATTATTCTGGACTTTTCATTTGGTAACTTGCTTTTTATTTCTTAATGCTGTGTCTTGCTGTTCCATCATATTAGTACACACAAATGCACCTAATTATTTTTAGCTGCTGCAAAATAGTCAGTAGCACCAGTCACAGTGGCATAATTAGCTACTGATCTGTTGACGGACACGTAGGCTTTCCATTTTTCACTCTAACAAGTAATTTTGAAGTAGACGTTGTTTAAATGCCTCCTCATCTAATAGTATTGCTTTTTCTTCTGGGCTGATACTGGAAGGAGGTCTCCATCATTAGATACGTACGTTTTTAATTTTACTATAAACTACCAATTGTGCCCCCCCAAAAAAAAATACCTGTTCCAACACTCCTGCTAGGAACAACCTGTTTCCCTGCACATTTGCCAACATTCTACATTATCCAACTTAATGTGGTTGCAAACCTAGTAGAGTAAATAATATTTAATTCCTGTTTTAATTTGCATGTTCCTGATTACCAGCCACATAATTGTTTTTAGATTGGGCTAGAGCGGTGGTTCTCAACCAGTGGCGCTCAGCCCCTGCAAGGAACAACTTGGCAATGTCTGGTGACATTTTTGGTTGTCATGCTGAGGGATCAGAGCTCCTGGCATCAGGTGGGCAGAGACCAAGGATGCTGCTACACACCCCACTGTTCCCTGGATGGCCATACAACAAGGAAGGTCAGCAGTGCCAAGGCTGAGCGTCTTGTTAAGAATGCCTGCACTCATTATGTGCTTTATAAAATGTAGTGGTGCAATTGCACCCTGGCAATGAGAAAGATTGCCCTAAAATAGTTCGTGCGCTTTTTCTAGAAAATGATGATAACGAGACACTTCCAGGCAAAACCTCATCTCCTTCCGCAAGTACTGGAGCATTGCCCTCTAGAACGAAGTATACAAGACACGCTGGAGGGCCGAACCTCCCAGCACTGGTAATTAGTGATATGACAGCGCATTACTTCTCCTCTCCAGCTTCAGTTGATGGGGACCAGATCAGTAGGTTTGGCAGTTTTGTAGTCACTCCCTGATGCGATCCCTTCTGTCCGTGCCTGTCCCCTTCTGACCCTCAGTACCAGGCAGATTTCCCCCATCTGAACAGTCCCCAACATCCTCTCTTTATGCACCTTACCTTTATTTCATAGGCAGGTCTTTGAAAATGCTGATTAAATTATTCAACATTTTCTGCTACATAGTGAAAATTTATTCCTCTCAACTTTCCAAAATCATTTTTAGAGTAAGAATTAACTGTTTAGGAAATAAATATTTATGCATATGATTCCTGACCTCTGCCTCTCTACAAATTGTGAAGGAAAAATCTGCACCAACTCGACAAAAATGAACCTAAAAAACAAATTTCACTGCATAAAAATCCCCAGGATTAATGTCAGTGGGCTGGGAGCTGGAAAGAGCCCATCTTCCTCGGTTTTCTTTAATAGAATTTCACAAATAATCAAAAGAATAAATATTAAGAAAAGAACAATAAAGAACCAAAATATTTGCTCTTTTGTAAGCTTTTGTTTAAAATGCCATGCATATGCCAAAACTCATCTTCCGATGAGTTTTGTGATGGTCTAATAAAATAAAATGGTCTCCAAAAATTTAATATGGTTTCAGCCTTTTGCTCCCATTTGATGCATGTGGGAATGTTAATGGAGGAAACAGTAGGGCTGACGTGAGATAACCCAGATGGTGCTGGGTTGTGTAGCTCTATGATGCGGCTAGACAATATCAGATAAGACTGTTGTCAGTTTACAAGGCTGAGCCCCACAATGTGGACCCTCCGGGTTGGGTTGAGACCGTCATTGCTGCTTTAGAAATGGATAGGGGGCACTGGGGACACACTGGAAGCCACTTCCCAAAGTTTGGTCTCACATGTATGTAAATTTGCAGTTGCTAAATTCTATACAAATGTGAGGAATCGTCCTGAATGTCTTGAATATTCCTTATTTGTTGATGCCACAAATACTTTAAGTACCATGGGTTAGACTGAATCACTGGTGTGAATTCTTTACTCCCTGTAGTTGTGTCATATATCCACATCCTTGCCATAGCTTCATGGCAGGCATAGGCATAGGATTTCTCCACAACTGGACACAGGGCTTAACCATACATCACGTTTGGACCAGTGCAGTGAGATGCAAAGGCTCAAAATACATTCATCCAGTTGAACTTCCTCTCTTGCACTCCATCTCCATGTGAAGGATGTGCCTCAGGTAACCCTGAAGAATAAAGATCCCAGAAGAGAAAGAGACACATAGAACAGACCTGTACTGAATGCATGCTTGGAACCACACAGAGCCAATCTAGCCTGGATCAAATCTCAGCCAATCAGCAGACATGTGAACCAGAAGTAGATGCTTGTTACTGAATGCCAGTGAGTTTGGGGGCTATTTGTTATGCAACGTTATTGTGGCAGTAGCTGACCAATATGCACCTATATTACTCCCAAATTAGGGGTGCAAAGATTTTAAAAGTTTAATTTTCAAAAGTCCCAATGTTTAAGGAGCTCACAGTCGAGTAGGGAACTGACTTGAACATAGATGCACAACCTGGAGAGGTACTGTTTCACATACAGGAGCGAGGAGCTAGAGACCCAGAGACAGAGTGGAGGGCTCCGCTCACCCTGGGGGCCAGAGAAGCCTTCCCAGAGGATGATGACCTAGACTGAGAGTCAGCAGGCAGATCTGGGAGGGGAAAGGGCCTTTTAAGCAGAAAGGAGGGGTATGCAGTATCCATGAATCTGCCACCAGTCTGACTAAAGCATGAGATGTTGGGGGAAAGACTACTGAGGAATGGAGTTAAAATTGGGGTCACACCACCCGGCACCCTCTTACAACTAGAGCATCATCTGCCCCCATGATCCCTGCAGAAAAACCTGATGTAAAAACCTGAAAATGATTAAAGAGAGACTTGGAAATAGTGGAAGAAAAATTTGACCTGAAATCCATATAATAATAAATGAAATTACAACCTTAAAAATGCTAGAAACTCCAGATGAGGCCTGCTTATTAGGTTCTGGCTGGTATAGACAGACCAAGGATCTCAGAAGCAGATAATGTCATCCAGGCTGACAGGATCTGAAAGTCAACAAAGAACTGGAAAGGGGAAAAAGAGAAAACTGGGTGGCTCAGTCAGTGAAGCATCTGCCTTTGGCTTAGGTCATGATCTCGGGGTCCTGAGATCAAACCCCCCCCCGATCGGTCTCCCTACTCAGTGGGGAGTCTTCTTTCTCTCTCACTCTCTCTCTCTCCCCACCCCTTCTGCCCCTCTCTCTGCTCTTGCTCTCCGTTTCTCTCTCAAATAAATAAATTTTTTTTAAAAAAAAGGTCTTGTAAGTAGGCTGAGATCTTCCAAGCAGGAAAAAAAGGACAAAATATCAGTTGACCAAAATGTAAGATTCTGCACTCAGGGCAAGATTCCTGCTCACATTGCCTCATGCACAATAGCAGCAACTGCTGAAGAGTTCCAAAGGTCATGTAACAGGACTGAGAATCAGGAGCTTCCTAGCATATTGTGAATCATAGGAACCACCTTGGAGATTTTAACCATTTCACATTTTTTTTTATTGTATCCATTAGGGTTCAGTCAGGGGAGCAGATCCACCACAAGTATGATGGGATAAGGGTTTATTATAGGCATTGGACCCTACACGTACGTGGGTGAGCTGGGAAGATGAACAGATGGAGGACAAAGGTGGAGATCAAGGAAATGTCACTCAGCGGTCCCCCCTCAAAGCACAGAGCAGGCGAATGGCTCCTTTGGGGAAATTCAGAAAGTCAGCTACAAGCCAAATCAGTGGGCTGCTCTAGGCAGGCTGTGGAGAGGACTGGGACCATGAACCCTGTGTGGCTACTATTACTCCGGACCCACAGGCAAGAGTCTGCAGGTGGTGAGAGTGGAGGGTCTGTAACATGGAGGCCTAAGAAGTGGCTGCAAGGATGAGTAGAGGGTCATTCTTGAGGCACTGGAGAAGATTTTCGTGTAGGAGCCAGATAGGTCAAGTCAAGCTGGCTCCTTACAAAAATCCAAAGGTAAGGACGCCTGGGTGGCTCAGCAGTTGAGCATCTGCCTTCAGCTCAGGGTGTGATCCTGGTCAGGGGATCGAGTCCCACATCCAGGATCCCTGCAAGGAGCCTGCTTCTCTCTCTGCTTATGTCTCTGCCTCTCTCTGTGTGTCTCATGAATAAATAAATGAAATCTTTAAAAAAAATCCAAAAGTAGAGCTCATCCCGGTTCAGAGGTTCAGTGATGTTCTCAGGCCCTGCCCAACGTCACTGGTAAGCTCTGCTGTCACCATATTGTCTTCTCTTTTGGTTGGGATTGTCTTGGCAGACAAGAAATAGGGCCAACCACAGCCACTCATCACAGGAAGAGCCACAAAGGAGACTTCTGGCAAAAGAGGACCCTGGCTTGTTTGCAACTACAGGAGTCAGGCCAGCCCTGGAGAGAGAAGTTCTTCTGGAAGTGCAGGATGAATGGTGAGGATCAGCAGAGGAGGTAGGGCGAAACGGGAATTACAAGTAGAAAAGGAGACTTACACTTCTGTAAAACCACAGGCAAAAAAAGAACAGACTATTACTCTATAAAAGATGATTTAAAAGGTATAAAACAATCACTAATTAGAATACATAACAGAAGAATTAATTCTCTAAGAGAACAGTAACAGTGACAACAAAGCAGAGTGTGGCTTTGCTGGATCTCAGCTGAAAATGTGGAAAGACTCAAATTTCTCCCTGCTCTGTCAGTGTCTACAAACCATCATGAGTATGATTTGGGGGTTACAAATAGATTTTAGCAGGTAGGCAAATTCCCAAATACAAAATCTGCAAATAATGAGAGTGGCCGAATGAACAAAATATGCAACAAAAATGTGCTTACACTCCAAGCACATGTGTGTGTGTATGCACATATGTGTGCATGCGCTCACAGACACTGCTTGGTCACCTGCATGTAACAGGTTGTGTGGAAATGTGTCTGTATATACGGTGACAGGTAAGATCGTTTTCCTCGTTAGGGAAGAACTATGTAGAGGAGACAAGGGTGAAAGGAGGGTTTTCCTTATGTACTGCTTTATATCCTCTGATTTCTGAAACTTGTGCATGTATTATCTATTTAAAAAATGCTGATCAATCAACTTAGAAAAAGGAAAAATCTAGTTTTAGAATATATGATTTGTACCTCGGTGACTTTAAAATAATTATTGCATTTCATAAAAAAGGGTCCTTGCTAAAGTGATGAGAGTTTGTCCAAAATACAAAAGAGTCAGTTAAACAGTCGGTGCACTTCTATCAGAAAGTGGTGTGAGATGTGCAGTTGAGGGAATGAAGGGAAAGGCTCTCTGCTGTACCCAGACATGGGACGGTCAGGTGTCACTAAGGAGGGACTCCAGCTGGTCCACATCCTTGATTTTGCACACGTGTGAGGGGGCAGGTGTCAGGAGGTTGCTGTGTTGGGGAATCATGAGAAGAACTGTTCACCCCTGCCAGTCACCCTCGAAATCCCAGCCAACAATCTGAGGGTTGCCAGTAAGAGGGCAGATGTGTCCGTGTAAATCATTGATCCCTGCTAGGAAACAACCTGGGGATGTGTCTGTGTGGCTGTGGGTCAGGCTGTCACAGTGGTCCATGCTCAGTGCACAGTTCTGTGGCTGCCAGGGATCTATGACCAGGTGTCCATCCATGTGGCATTGCTGCATGGGCGGGGGATGGAGGGATCCTTGACGCCCCTAGGGTCAGGTTGTCCTACTTCCTCTATTGGGCTCTGACCCCCTAAAATATGTTCAGCACTTAAAATGAAGTAAATGACATTTGTGGAAGGAATTTGAAATGTAACTGAGTCGAGATACAATAAACCCCACAGAACACTAACCAAGCTGGGCTCTTGGTGAGAAATTCTCTACTTTGGGCCCTGTTTTACCCACTCAACACCTCCACGATCCTGTCCTGTTCTCTGTGGGGCACTGTGTTTCAGTCAAAGCCTGGGTTCCTGATTGTAGCAGCATGGAACATTCTGGGCATTGGACTCAGCGGCCATCCAGCTGACCCTTACCATGTGTGAACTCGGTATTCAGGAATCTGCATCCTCTCTAAGATCATTTGGAAACCCCCCGCCCCCCGCAATCATGGTCACAGCGCCTCTGTGCTCACCCAGGAACACATGCAGGCCAGCAACCAAATGGGCCCCTGTCCATCTGCAGGGGTCACTGTGACAAAACACCACAGAACAGACATTTGTTCCCTTGTGGTCTCGAGGCCACAATCTGAGATCAAGCACTGGCCTCTCTTCGGCTTGCAGACGGCCACCTTCCTGCCAGTGTGCTGCGTGGCCTTTCTTCTGCACATGAGTGTCCCTGGTGTGTCTGTGTGCCCCCAGTCTCCCCTCAGGACACCAGTCAGGTTGGATCAGGGCCCATCCCAGTGCCTCATTTTAACTCAGTCTCCTCTTAAAGGCCTGTCTCCTAGTCCAGTCACTTTCTGAGGTGCTCGGCCTTGGGACTTTGCTGTGTGAGCTTGCAGAGGGGACAGAGCCTGGCCCCTCACAGTCACATGTGGTCACGCGGTACATGCGTTTCCAGCTGTGGTTGAACAAGGCCACGCTCTGCCCGCTTGTGGCAGCTGTCACGCTGTAAACAAGTGTCCTCTTCACAGTCTATTTAGTGTACCCAATTCACATTTTTTGTGCTTTCTGTTGGGAATTTTGCTATTAAAACAGCCCTCAGGAGTGGCGCTGAGGTACTGGCTCATGTTTCCAAGCTCAGGAGGCTGCCCTGTGCCTTACGGACAAGGCACGTGTGTTAGGTGAGCATTGTTCAGGCCTACATTACAATGCCGTCATCCAGAGGTCAAAGTTAACAAATCAGCTAAGTTACAGGCCCTAACTAAGGCATCCATAAGCACAAACACACATAACACCAAGCAACGTATTGACCAACTGACAAAAATGGGACCAGAGGCTTGCAGGAACTTGACCCTTTACTTCCCCATGAAAAAGTCCAGAATTTGCTAATTTGGTCCTCATAATAACTTCACGGGACACAGCTACGAGTAACTTAGAACCCACTGCAGCTTGCCGTTCAGGCTGAAGGAGATGCACTGAACTGCCTTTTGGCTTCCTTATTTCATTTGTTGCCTGCCTGCCCCAGCCCCAGCCTCAGCCCCAAATAATTCTCACCGCTCATAGCCTGAATGTCCAGGTGTTTTCATAACCTCCTTTTATGTAGGTTGCAAAGCCTTCCCTAAAATCAGTATGGTACAGTTTGCTTCTTTAGAAGAGGAACCACCAAGCAAAGAAAGACTTTGATTATAGGTATCTGGGAAGCTATTCCTTGAGCTCATTCTGTTTATGCATCAACTTGTTCAAATTGGAACTTTCCATGTTTATGTATTGTTTCTTCCATGTAAAAGAAATAGCACGAGATGAATTGAAAAGAAGAAAGAGGGGATCCCTGGGTGGCGCAGCGGTTTGGCGCCTGCCTTTGGCCCAGGGCACGATCCTGGAGACCGGGATCGAATCCCACGTCGGGCTCCCGGTGCATGGAGCCTGCTTCTCCCTCTGTCTATGTCTCTGCCTCTCTCTCTCTCTCTGTGACTATCATAAATAAATAAAAATTTTAAAAAAAAGAAAATAAGAAAGAAAGGGAGAGAGGAAGGGAGGGAGGGAAGACGAAGGGCCTCCATGTGCAGTAAGTCACCCACGACCAAGCCCCACTATGGCTGAAGCACCCATCAATAAGGTGTGTCAGGGGCAGAGCACCTTCACCTCCAAGCACTCCTGGCCAGTCTCCCTGAGAGAAAGAGAACTAACCCTTACCCACGATACCTCAGTTGATCAGGACAATGATGCAGAGAGTAGCTTATTGTCCCTGTCTTAGGTTGAGTTGTCTGTAAAGCAAAGCCTGAGACAAAGAATTAGGTACAAGTATTTTGGCCCCATGGAGCACAGCCAGGGAGTGGGGAAGTGAGACAGAGAAGGAAGATGGATAACTGGGTGTTTGAGTGTGAAGGCTATCCCCTTGAGAGAATTCTTGTGAGAATTCTCAGAGAGGCTGTTCACAACACCCAGAAGTGCCCTCCCCCCAGCAGCAAGGGAGCTGGGGTGTTCATCCACCACCCCCTTCCTGCACTGGCCAAGGGTCTCTCCTGGGGCATTAACGTACGTGGGCCAGGGACCCTCCTGTAGCATGAGAGTGGACTCAGGTGGGGACACAGAACTGCTAGTGATTGTAGGACCTGCCCTTGGGGACCCCTGTAGGGCCAAGGGGATGTGGGTGGGCACTGATGTCAAAGTCTCCATTTTACAGATGAAAATGGGAAGTAGCATGCTCAAGATTGCCCAGAAGTAACCAGGAGAGAGGCTGTAGTAATAATCACTTGCCGTGTAACAAAGAGGACTCCTCCCAAGTTGGAAGGAGTGTATGCACCCCCTCTATGCTCAGATCCCAAAACTTTCGAGAAGATTATCTCCTTTTTGTCCACCTGGCAGAGGATGTGGGCTGCAGAAATTTCCCAAACATCTAAACTTCTGCCCTCTTTCCAACTGCCACCCTCCACCACCGATTCAGAGATGTATTTCCTCCAGAGTGACATGAAGTTTGGGGATGTTGACTCCACAATATTTACACTAAATTTCTCCACCTTATATCTAGTCTTTAGTTCTTTAAAAGTTGGAATTCCATGATTTGATTTGTTATCCAGTTTCCCTTGGGCTAGAGACTGAAAGGAAGATCCTTGAGTTCTAAGCGACAGTGTTTGAGAATTAACAGAAGAGGAACATGGCGAATTCTCCACACAATCCTCCCTAAACATGAGTGACCTCATTTACCCCTTACCAGCTACCACTCTTACTCTACAGATGAAGAAACAGATTTGGGAAGTGGTGAATGACTGGCCCCAAGTCACAGGTAGTATAGTGTCAAAAGTCCAAAATCCTGGGCAGCCCTGGGTGGCTCAGCGGTTTAAGCACCGCCTTCAGCCCAGGGCCTGATCCTGGAGTCCGGGGATCGAGTCCCACGTCAGGCTCCCTGCATGGAGCCTACTTCTCCCTCTGCCTGTGTCTCTGCCTCTCTCTCTCTCTCTCTCTCTCTCTCTCTCTCATGAATAAATAAATAAAAGCTTTAAAAAAAATGTCCAATATCCATGACTCTCCACTTGGTGTCACTTAGCTATTTCTTGAACAGACCAAAGGATCATCCTCATGGTTAACTGGGCTTCTTCCTGTAGCTAAATTACAACACAGAAGATGAGCATTTGAATGCCAGACTGCCATGGAGGATCTGGGTGTGTGGGTGCCACGGTTATCTTTATCGATCCTGACACAATAGGAGGCCTTGAAGTGTCCACATTTCCTTCCCTTTCTTTGTGTTTTTAAGCATGCCGTGATCCTCCTTTTGTTGGTGGTGACTGCTGTTAGCAGGAGGCAACATAATATCGGCTGAAGCACCAACAGTACTAACATAATAGTGGGCCATGAAACATCTATCATGCACATTCTGGATGTGTATTTTCTCCCCCACTCAATCTGTATTACTTAAGTATTCTCCACTCTCCGCGCTATTAACTACTTTCCTGTACTAACTCTAGTTTCCCAAGAATCTTAGTAAAATGTTATGTAAACAAACAAAAAGTACATCCCGCAAACGTATAACAGATGAACAGATGAATTAATTCATCAGTTTTCTGGACCAAGATGCCTCAGAGCGAATGCAAGTATATCCCAAAGAGAGACTCCTTATGTGAAGGGCTGTTCTCAGGACGGTTTTCTCTCTTTCATGTACATCTTCACACTCATAAGGGTGGTCTCTGTGTAGGGTCTTGGGAGCCACAGTAACTCGGTGCTTAAGACAAAGCATGCAAGATAAAGGAAGAGAGTGATTGCCCATGGACTTACCAGAAGCCGACATGTAGGTGTTGACCAAGCAGAGCTGAGTTTACAACCCCTGGCAGTTGGTCATCCCCCTTCCTCAGCTGGCCATGCCCCAGATGAGGGGTCAAGGGTTGACGTGGATGAGGTTTGGATGTTGAGGCTTGTATTTGTTTCCTGTGGCTGTTGTAACAAACTGTCACACACTGAGTGGCTTTAAAAGGAAACAAATTTTTTCTGCCACAGTTCTGGAGACCAGAAGCCCAAAATTAAATATCGGTAGGACCACACTCCCCTCAGGCACCCTAGAGGAGAATCCATCCTTTGCTCCTTGGCTTCTGGTGGCTGTTGGCACTCCTGGGCCTGTGGCTACCCCACTTCAGTCTGCCTCCACAAGCCACAGTGCTTTCTCCTCTCCTGTCTCTGTGTTTCTTGTAAGGACACTTGTCACTGGATTCAGGTGCCACTAAGATAACTCAGAATGATCTCCTCATCTCAAGATCCTTAATGACATCTGCCAAGGTCATATTCACAGATTGCAGGAATTACTGACATGGACATATCTTTTGGGTGTCACCATCTAGCCCATTGCCTGTCTTCAGTGGTTTAGGGTGGCTCTTGTCCAATAGGGGGACCACACTGAGATACAAAGTCCTTGACATAATAGTTTAGGTTTGGCAAGGATCTAGAAGGAGTTTTGATAAATACCATTGTTTGAGAAGCCAATGTTTTGCCTAGTTGAGCTATATCATGTCTTAGAATGTGTCTGTTTGGGAAATCTATGGCTCAGATAAGTTGGTTTTGGAGAAGTTCTGATGCCAATGATACCAAAGTGAGACATCACTGGTATCCAACATGAGATGGGGGTCTCAATACCAACCCTACCATGAGCCACCTTGCTAGGAATGGAACTGGCCAGGCTTCCTGGAAACATGGCTAGAAATCAGACCATAGATTATCCTAGCTACGAATAAGCTTCAGGTACTAGCTGAATCCTGGGAGTGGGACAGGGAGCACGACTTTGCAGTGGACACCAGCCAGAGGATGCACACAGGGCAAAGCAGCCCTTCTTACTGGAGACCAGAAGGTGTGAGGCCAGGGGCACTCCTGACCCAGTGCCCTGGATGAGGATGCCCCTGTACCCACAGGTGCCTCTTAGGAGATCAGGGATGAGGGAAGATTGAATATTTGCCCAAAAGATGGTATTTAGGGTAGCAGAGGCTGGTTAGAGCAATGTAAAGTCTCCCTCCCACCCTCGATTCCAGCCAGGTAGAGCCTCCCAAGAAAAATTAGACCCAGAGTAGGAAACCACATTTCCTAAGAAGCCACATTTTACATGAGTGTCTGCATGGGTTAACATTTGAGACACTGCAGTAGGAATGTGATTAGGGCTTAGCTGACTGGGGTGGAAAGAAGGGATTTGGGAGTCCCAAGGGAAGGGACAGCTGGCATTGTCAGAATGATGAACAGGATGCTAGCAGGTCATGTAAGCAACCTTGATATGGAGATTCCTCGGATCCTACCTCAGGGCGGGGCGGGGGGGGGGTGGATTTGATGCTCTCCTACAGGCCAAGATGGCCAGGAGAAACCTGATGTGTAACCTGCTTCCTCCCACAGTCACTTCACTTCAGGGTTTTATTCTTTTCTTGTGGAATACCCACTGGAATTCTATACCTAAAGCAAGGAGAAGAGAGACCCAGGCCCAAACCCCAGGGAACAGCAACACCAGAGGATAAACGGAAGAGGAAGAACCAGTGGAGTCACGAGGAGAGGAGATGTAGACACAGTGGAAGATGCACCATGAAAATGATGTTGAGAAGCCCACAGACAAGGAGGCTTCGGGGTTGCCAAAAGGTGCTATAGAGCATCACCTACCTGCTCAGCCAACAGTGGCCATGGCTATATGGAGCAGGTCACTCATGCTCCACAGGGGTTCTAGAAAACACCTGGCCGGTCCTAGCCCATGCTTCTGGCCCTGTGTATGCCCTCCCTCCACTTTCCCCGACAGTCTGTCCTCTTGGACAATAAAGATCCAACCCAAGATGCCCTTAGTCTTGGGGTCGTTGAGTTTCCCTAGCCTTTACAAGCGTTGTCTCCGGCTCATCAGCCAGAGGAATTTCTTCCTGGAAACAGAACAGCATCGCCACTGCCCACTTAACTTTCTTTTGATAAAGGGGTCACGGTGTCTCCCAAGTGCTACTGGAGCCCAGGGGTGCAAAAGGGCAGGGTTGGCTATGTCCCTTCATCCCCTGAGGCTGGAGTGGGCCTACATATCTAATGAGACTGTGCAAAGAGATGAGGTCACTGTCCTCCCCCTGAATCACAACAGCATAGTTTATGTCTGCCCAAAAACCGTGTCCCAAAGGGAAAGGAGCAGCATCTGCCTGGCCACTCACCTGTGTTGCTGAGAAATGCAAAATAATGATAGTCCACCAAAGCACTATTTACGGATACAGTACCTCTAAGGTTCCCTGAGTGGAGGGATTGGAAAGGAGTCAGCATTTTCGGGGCCCTGGAGGTTCCAGATTCCACCACAACTTCATTCATCATCTCTGGTTACTTTGATCTGTGATCTTCCGCAGTGGCCCCAGGGGGTTCCTCGCCAGGTTTGCTGACAGGTGTACTGAATCCTGTCGCCCCCTAGTCCCTCCCTGCTGATGGGCTTCCCCTCCTGGCAGGTGGGGAGGGGGATGGGAAGACTCTTCACAGCATCGCTTGGATTCTGGACCCCCAGACACTCCAGCACCTGAAAGAGAAATTGGGAACAAGTACACCTCATTGTATCTGAGGCCACTGTGGGCTTCCACTCAGATTCACACCTCCTGATGTTGCCAATCCCTCAACAGCGCTTGCTTTACCACCACGTGGCTTCGCTCACAGTAATGAATTTTCCGGGCAGTGGGCACCCCCAAGGAGCAACACGGTGATCTCCAAACATCCAATTTGGTCAAGATTTGGAGAATAATTATCTTGTTAGTCAGGGACTGGCTGGCCACTAACGTAAACCTAGGTTTTGAATGTACCACTTACTCCAAAGCCTAAATGTGCACAGCAGCACTGTTCACATTAGACAAAAGGTGGGAACAACCCAAGTGTCTCTGGACAGAGGAATGGGCAACCAAAATGTGGTCTATACATTCTCTATATGGTGTTTTATAAGTAGCACATTCCGTTTATACCTATATTTACATGTAAATGGGATACTACTCATCCTTAAAAAGCAGGGAAATCCTGGCACCTGCTACAACAGGGATGAACCTGACAACGTCATGCTCTGTGAAATAAGCCAGTCACAAAAGACGAATCCTGTAGGCTCACACTTCTGTAAGGTCCCAGGAGTTGCTGATTCACAGAGACAGAAAGTAGGATGGTAGTTGCCAGGGGGCTGGGGAGGGGAAGGGAGTAGGGGTCAGTGTAATTGGGACAGAGTCTCCATGTGGGGAGACCGAAGTGTTCTGCAGACAGGCGGCAAAGGATGGACAACAGTGTGAATGTGGTGAATTTTATGTTATGTGTATCTTGCCATAAAAACATTATGAGTGGTTATCTGTGAGGAATAGGACTTGGGACAAGGGAGGACTAGGTTTCCATATAAGCCTGTGATACTATTTGATTTTTTAATTACATGTAGGTAATACTCGGGTAAATATTTTAATTAAAAAAAAACACACAGGGTTCCTGGTGGCTCAGTCAGTTAAGCATCCAACTCTTGATTTGGGCTCAGGTCATGATTTCAGGGTCATGGGATCAAGCTCCATGTCAGGCTCCACACAGAGTCTGCTTGTCTCTCTCCCTCTGCTACTCCACTCCCCTTCTCTCCCTCTATCTCTAAAATAAATAAATAGGAAATCTTTTTTAAAAAAATCAAACACAGGGGCAGCCTGCGCAGCTCAGTGGTTTAGCGCCACCTTCAGCCCAGTGCCTGATCCTGGAGACCCCGGATCGAGTCCCACGTTGGGCTCCTTGCGTGGAGCCTGCTTCTCCCTCAGCCTGTGTCTCTGCCTCTCTTTCTGTGTGTCTCTCATGAATAAATAAATAAAATCTTTTTAAAAAATCAAACACAATAAATAGTATATTTTAGTTGGAAGAAGATGAAACACATATAAGAATATAGCAAAACAGCCATCTCTACGCTGTATCTCTTATCTCACCAGAATGAGAAATACTGTATTTTTCCTCCCTGCTACATCAGGTAGAGATGAGGACGCAGTTTGGAATGACCAAGCTCTTACATCAGACATCCTTCTCTTAGGAAGAGGGAATGCTTTTCTTCACATTTCTCAAAGCACGCTCATAAACATCATCTGATTCGGTATCACACCTTCATATTACAACCAGGAGGTGCATCTTAGCTTCATTTTTAAAATAAGGAAACTAAAACTCAGGGTAATCATAAATTCCTAGCATAGAAGCCTTCTCAGTGCACAGTACAACCACACCTCTCACAAAAGAGCAGATTTGCCATGTATCAGTGGTCAGCTGGAGCATAATTGGCTTTAGAAGTAATTGACAGTTGTCAAAACTGTCTGTCATGTGTCTATTACCCATCATCTGTCTCCTACCTGTGCCATCTATCATCTGTATGCAATCTGCGTATTATCTGTCATCTGTGTATTTATGTATCACCTGAAATTACCAGTTTACATCCTTTGTCCCAGGTTAGCTTGTGCCTGGGATTTCTCACTTCTAACAGCACAGTGCTACAGCGGCTGCATTCAAAGAAGCCCACTGGGAAAGCAGACTGGGTGTACTGGAAACTGTCGTGCAGCAGTGTGTGGACACGCATGGAGCGCCCGGGGTGATAATCCGCCCCTTGCTTCCCAGGCATTGCCAGCACAACCAGTTACCTTTCCCAAGGACAGCATGTGGGGAACTCACTGGTCAAACAAAGCCGGCTTGCCAATAAAACAGTAAATTTGGGGGATTCCTGGGTGGCTCAGCTGTTTAGCGCCTGCCTTCAGCTCAGGGCGTGATCCTGGAGTCCCTGGATCAAGTCCCACATGGGGCTCCCTGCAGGGAGTCTGCTTCTCCCTCTGCCTGTGTCTCTGTCTCTCTCTCTCTCTGTGTCTCTCATGAATAAATACATAAAATAAAATAAAAAGAGGATCCCTGGGTGGCGCAGCGGTTTAGCGCCTGCCTTTGGCCCAGGGTGTGATCCTGGAGTCCCAGGATCGAGTCCTGCATCGGGCTCCCTGCATGGAGCCTGCTTCTCCCTCTGCCTGTGTCTCTGCCTCTCTCTCTCTCTCTGTCTCTATCTCTGTGTGTGTGTGTGTGTGTCTCATGAATAAATAAAATATTTTAAAAATATAAATAAATAAATAAATGTAAATAAGTAAATTAGTAAACTCAGACAGGAGAGGCTAGACACAGCCAACTGCTTCCAGTGTGGGGGTAGGGGAAAGAATTCAGCATAGCTGTCTGTACTTTGGCTGCAGAAGGTATTAACTACCAGGTCCCCATTTGGTGAGGCCAGTGAGAAATGCAGAGATGCAGGAAAAATTCCTGTGGGAAACACAGAGTGTGCAGCCCTGCTGGCAGGTGTGTTAGAATAACCTGAACATTCCTGCTGTATTAGCGTGGACATTTATTATGCAGAGTAAATCAACAGCTAGTAATGTAGTATTGTTTGGTAATGCTTTTTTTTATTCAGCGAACTCTTAGAGTAGTAATAAACTGAAAATAAAAAGTAAACGTGCACGTTTAATACAAATTAGATTTCTGTTTCTCCTGAAAGGTGATGACAAAGACACCATTGACACACCATACTTGTCAACAATGACCACCCACCACGGGGGGCCCTGTGATGGCACCTCCCACTGGCAAACTGGAAAGACAAACCTGCTGGAGAAGCTCAGCATCTGCTTCAAAAGCTCACTCCCACTGAACTTTGCTCCAAGACACAATGTAACAACACGTGCATGTGCATTTACATAGTCATCTTTCTTTTTGTTTTTTTTTTAAGATTTTATTTATTTATTCATAGAGACAAAGAGAGAGAGAGGCAGAGACACAGGGAGAAGCAGGCACCATACAGAGATCCCGACATGGGATCCCGGGTCCCCAGTATCACGCCCTGGGCTGCAGGCGGCGCTAAACCGCTGCGCCACCGGGGCTGCCCTACATAGTCCTCTTTGAAGGATGACTGTCCCCCTAGATCAAATGATCATTCTTCTGAATTAGTGTTGCTCAGTTTTACTCCTTTGTTTTATCACATGCACAAAAGTGAGCAATAGCTGCTAATGTGTTTGTTCACTTCTTCAGCTGAAGATTTTCACGGCAGCTACATGACACCAGTGTTGTGTCAGGGCCATGAGAAGTTGCTAACAGAAAATCGGTTCATTCTGACTAGTTTGATTTTTTTTCCATTCCCTTTGAAAATGCATGCTGTTGAAGGTGAAACATCTAAAACTATAGCGAACAAATGCCATGGAAACTACAGTTAAAAAATTAAACATTGAAAAAAAAAGAAAAACAATTAAACATTGGAAATACGTATTGGGGGGACTGTGATAATCAATACACACTTGATGGAGAACACTATCAAGGTAAAAACAACATTCATACCATGTTGTAAGATCTGTGGGGCAAAACTATGCTTGCATCTTGGTTGTGGTACACTCATAATTATTTCCAAATATGCAGCAACATCCTGGCAACACAAACAGAAACTGTGCCTGTCACAATTTACAGTATTTTATTTATGTGCAGAGTAACTGAACTACAAAAATGCTAAAATAAAACTGATGAGAAACTTTTTTAAAAAATTCAGCACTCTTGTCTCCTTGCTTCCCATAGATGCACTTTTAGAAATGTTTGAACCTTTAGAGAAAATTAAGTATTCTACATTGGTAAGTGACTTTTTGTAAATATATGAATCCTCCAAGTCTTGGGTGCATTAAAAAAAAATCAGTTGGAAATATTTAATTAAAGTAATCAAGGAGTTCTAAAAGATCTTCAGCACTTGAAGATCTTAGCAAAATGCAATTATTGAAAATAAAGTCAGCAATCAGGATGGTATTGAATGTGTTCCCACAAAAGCAAGCGCGGAAGTAAACAACTGAAATAATATGAGTTCAAACCATGACAAGATTTCATTTTAAAATTCTAAACTTGTGTCTGGGAATACCTAGGCTTGCAGGAAGACTCTTTTGAGGAAGCTCCTATTTTTAACTAGATACATCGATACTTAGTACATACAATTTCCCAGCATCTTTGATCAGCAAAACACTCGAAAGAATCATAAAGTTACTTTATGAACTTTGATTCATAAAAATATTTGTCAACAGAACATATTCTGAATGGAAGCAAAAAACAGGATCTGTAAAAACTTGGACTGAAATGTTCATACATTTTAACACAAAAGTAATAGAATTGATCGTGGCCTCCGTTCACTGGAATTGTCCTGAGCTCACCAGAGACCTCAGCACCTGCACAGGGGAGTCTTCTTGCAATCTAAAACATTACAAAAAAATAAAAATAAAAATAAAAAAATAAAACATTACAAATAAAAGAGAAGGATTGACTGAAGGGGATGAGGATTTCAAATTCATGGACCATAAAAACCACTTCAAAGAAGTCTGCAGGCAAACTGATGAAAAATAAAATAGAATAACTTTGAAAAACTTTGTTTTTCAGAAAAATAATAGTAATGTCGCATTAGGAGAAGATTTGGCTAAAAACAGAAATGCATGAATAGCTGCCAAGGGACAATTATTCTTCCTACGTGATTACCTAGTGTTCAGATAAACATGACCTTAAATATATTACAGATAAATCTTTAAATATAAATAATTTAAAATTGTTTTTCCTTTAATGCAGATAGATTTACATGGGTTTTTTAATTATGTTTTTTTTAACATTTATGTTTTAGAAATAGTTTTTGTATGTTATAATCCAACCAAGATAATGAATCTAATTTGTCAGCCACAAAATTAAATATTTTTAAAATTATTTATATTTTAGTATCATTTTTTCATTTCATAATTTTACCAGTTGAGATTTAAAAAAAAAAAAAATGTGTGGTTAGTACATTTTACAATCCTTGCTGTTCCAGAAGAGACTGAGGCAACAGAAAAAGACATGGACCACCCCAGCTCAACATCACTCAGTCGTATGTTGGGGACTCAAAGTCCTTTTTAGGCTTTGTCCTATACTTGTTAAAATGACCAGTTTTGGGCACCTTTGGGGCACAGTTTTGGTGGCTCTGTTGGTTAAGTGTCTTCCTTCAGCTCAGGTCATGATCCCAGGGTCCTGGGATTGAGCCCCACATATGTACGTATGTACATATGTACCTACAGCTCTCTGCTCAGCAGGGAGTCTGCTTCTCCCTCTCCCTCTGCCTCTCTGCCCACTGTGTGCTCTCTCTCTCTCAAATAAATAAAATCTATAAATAAATAAATTTTTTAAATGACCAGTTTCAGCTAGAATGACATCGGCTTGATTAACTGCTACTGTAAATAAAATTAGGATCACTGAATAGTTTTTGTGCTATTTCATCCTTAATCTGACTGGTCCTTACTAACCCGGAAGCAAATTACAGATATAGTGTTGTATCTTGCATACACGTTTATTTAAAAAATAAGTCACCCTGGCAGGGACACCCCTTCCCAATCTGTGGGATAGCCAGACTCTAGAATGTGAGGATGAGGGGACACAAGTGAATAAAATCCTTTATCAAAACATTTGGGTAAAACTGCATGCTTTTGTTTGGATAGAAGTCCAGCTTGTACTAAGGTATCTGAACATCCAAGAATGGAAAAGAGATTTTTACAATAAGAGCTGCAGAGATTGCACAAAGGCATTGTGTGGAGATAAACCTCTCTTCTTCAAGTAGTTAGCAAGTTAGCAGAGCTGATAGCCACAGGGCTTCCTGTCTGGAGACAGATGAGGGCACATTTGGGAGGTCAGAGCCCTCCTCTCCTGGCTGGGGGCTACAGAGAAGAGGGTACGGGGGCAGCTGAGAGAACCGAGTGAAGTAGGGACAATTAATGCTTCTTGCAGTGGAGCCTGTGGGACATCTGCAAAGGATTGCTGGAATATTCCCAGAGACAGCATGTTGCCAGCTATGTCCAAACCCGTGTTTTCCCAAAGGCCAACCCTGGACAAGGACTGGGGGCTCGGTCATTTATCTAGAAGGAAATAAAAATAATAGTAATAAGTGATAACTATTAAATTATAGGGCAGCCAGGGTGGCTCAGCAGTTTAGCACCACCTTCAGCCCAGGGCATGATCCTGGAGACCCGGGATTGAGTCCCACGTCGGGCTCCCTGCATGGAGCCTGCTTCTCCCTCTGCCTGTGTCTCTGCCTCTCTCTCTCCCTGTGTCTCTCATGAATAAATAAATAAAATCTTTTTAAAAATAAATAAAAAGCAATAAATAAATAAATAATAATAAGTCTCTTCCCCCACACACACCTCTTTGGATCACCTCCAAATAAACAAGGGAAAGGAGAGCGGCTTGACACAGACACTGGGGCTCCCCACCACAGGGGCATCTCAGAGATGCGCAGGACAGGCCAGCCAGTTCTGTAGCCACCAGCTTCCACCCCCCTTGTGGGAGATGGCTCTCAGGGGCTGCTAACTTCTCACCTGGCTGCACGGGGGCTAGTTGGGCCCCCATTACAGGTGCCTGCAACTGGAAAAGGGTCCGTCCACATCCACAGGAACCACCCTGTGGTATCCATTGTGAGGCCCTCAGGGTGCACTGGCCTGGTCTCCTGGTGACGGACACTTAAGTTCTTCCCACCCTTTTGCCTTTGTAGAAACAGCTGCTGTGCAAGTTCACAGAGGAGTCCCTGCGGACCAGGAGCCAGGCTCCCTCCAGGGTCTGCCCCTGCCCTGAGGTGGCTCTTCAGCTCTCCACTGGGTGTGGGCGACCCGCCCCGCCCCCAGCACTGGATTTGCTTGGCTGTTGGCCTGCAAGGTCATTGGCAGTTCATGAATATTCCTACTGATTCAAATCCTCACCAGTGTTTCCTACTCCGTCTCTCCAAGTGTTGCCAACCAGTAAGTGAGGCTCTCATTTGCATTTCCATCATTTTTAATGAGGACTTGGTTGTTGTCTACTGAATGCTTCAAGAAAAAAAGGAGTCTGGTATTGGGTGTTTAATTCCTTAAACCCATGTGTGTGACATGGGAAGGGTGTGTGTGTGTGTGTGTGTGTGTGTGTGTGTGTGTATTCTTTGTTCACCTTGAGGACTTTCTCAAGCAAAATTCTTCAAGCCACCTAGGGAAAATACTTGTGACAGTTATTAAAAGTGCCTTTTATGGAGATCGTAATAATGATTTGAACCACTAGAACACTAAAGGTATAAACAGTAAGATCCTGATAAAAATAGAGCTCTATTCCCCAACACCACATCACAATCCCATCGTTTTAGTGATCTCTCCCTTGTACTACTGCCTACATTTGTATTCATTAAACCATGTGAGTACCCGGGGAGTCTAAACCCTTCCAATTCTGCGTGGTTCCATGAGATTCTGAATAACTCCCTTATATTTTGACCACAATCCAAGCTTTTCTGCTTCTGTTTAGCTTGCATTCCCTTTTTTAGCCAGCTATTCTTTGCCTATCAATGTATCAGAGCATCACCACCTGCCTCCCCAATATATATATATAATGTATATATTATATATATATATATATATATATCCTATCTTAGTTTCTGAATTCAATTCAAGAGCAAGATAAGAGAAGCAGCTGAGCAGGAGGGAATCCCTGTCAGGTCACTCTTATTGTGTCATCTCTGCCCTGGAACAAACTTCAAGTCAAGGGCACAGACAGCAAGACCAAAGCCTAAACTACAGTGCAAATAGATAGGGAACCACTGGTGCATGGGAGGCCCATGCTGGAGAGGGTTAAGCAGCACATCTGGGTCGTCCAGACCCTGCATATTCAAGGTTTGCCTTTGAATGGCTCCTGGGAGGTCACTGCTAAAGCTCTTAGAATGTCCTGCCTGATAAGAATGCCTGTTTAGGTAGAGGCCCTGGGCCCTGCCAGAGTCTACACTAACAGCATGATTTATGGGGGCATCCCTGGGCTACACAGTATCAGCTTGGCCTCTGGAGGGGCCGGAGACTAAGTTCAACCACATGGGTGGTCAGCCATGCCTATGTAACAGACCCCCCAACGAGAACTCTGGACACCAAGGCATGAGCGAGCTCCCGGTGGGCAATGCTCCACGCATATTGTCATGCGTCGTTGCTGGGAAAAATCTGTAAGGCTTCACTGCAAGGGGACAATGGGAAGTGCTGCCACATGTGCCTCTTCCCTTTGCTGATTTCAGCCAGCACCCTTTCACTGCAGTAAACCCTAACTGTGACTGTAGGATCTTTTCTGGTTCCTGAGCCTTTTAGTGAGTCACTGGGACCCAGCATAGTCTAGGAGGCCCCCAGACGGCAGCACCACACAGTGTACAGTCACAGCGCATGAATGCAAGTGCCTTCTGCCTCACCCTTCTGTTCACCACCATCTGATTCTGTGCAAATGCTGGAACAGTCTGGAACTCTAGACTGGGCACTAAAACAACCAACATTCATTTCTCGCTGTTCTGGAGGCTGGAAGTCTGAGACTGCTGTGCCTGCAGAGTTGGGTTCTTGATGAGGGTCCTCTTCCTGGTTTGCAGATGGATGCCTTCCCGCTATGTCCTCTCTGTGGCAGAAAGAAATGGAGGAAACAAGCCACCTCCTATTTTTCTAATCTGCTCAGAAGGGCCCACCTTCCTGACCTAGTCACCTCCCAAAGGCCCCTCCTAAAACCATCACATTCAGGATTTCAACATAGGAATTTGGAGGAGACTCAAATAGTCCATAGCAACCACTAATCATGGGTGTCCCTCACCCTCACTCTGAAATGCTAGGGCCTTAACCCCATAGCACCAGACAGGATTTCCTAAATTTTAATAAAGAGATCCTGGAAAGAACATTTACTACAGACTGCCCTCTTGCTTCCACTAGCTAAATTCAGTACTCTTGGTTCGCATCTGGAAGAGATGTTTTAGAACTGACCCAGCCACACAAACGGCACCCTTTAGAGACACATATTGTCAATGCCTTTTCTTGCTGAACCTATTTAAATCCTCCAGTTAATAACATCTTTCCGGATAATAGGTTTGTATTCTGTGACCCTTACCCAAAAGTCCATATCTTTAAAAATTTCAACCAGCAAATAAGCATAAGAAGCATTGATTATTCATTCTGTTCTCCTTGAATTAGGTTAGAAAGTTCTTTTGATTTCAAAGAAAATTGCATGGGACGTAGATATATTTTTAAGAAAGAGAAACAGATCACAGCATTACATAGGCAGTGTAATCCTGATGTTATAGACACTGCACGCACATTTGCATGGAAATAGGTGGAGAAGAGAAAATCTCCAGACACTAAAGGTGGGCTGCAGGGTTGGGGGAACCGAATTCTCGCAATTTTCCTTCTGTATCTTTCTGTTGAGTTTATTGTCTGACTTTTCTACAACAAACATGGATTCATCAAGAAAGAAAGGAGGGAATAGTGATAACAAGTGCATTATCTCAATGATCCTGGTTTGTTTTCCTAGCTGGCCCTCCCTGCAAAGGAAGTAGATTGCAGCAATCATGATAGTGACTTCTGTGCCAGTAAGGGCCTGCTGTGCTATGTCGCAGGAGTGTGGGGCCAACCCCAGAGTGGGTGAACAGCTGCTCCCATGAGCAGGTCTTGGCCTCTGCACCCCTAGGACCTGGACTGACACCTGCACGCAGCCCATGCTCGGCACCTGTGTGTGGAACTGAATGGGATTCTCTGCATCCTTTACTAAACCTTTACCAGACTAGAATGGGGGGTGGAGGGAGAAGAGGAAGATGAAGAGGAGAATTACCTTTTGTTTTATCCAGGAACCTCAAAGGATGGGGTGAGACTCCCCCACACTCGGGAGCGCCATCTACTTTTCCTAAGTTCACTGACTCAGATGCTCATCTTATCCAGAAACATCCTCACAGACACACCCAGAAACAATGTTCAATCTGGATATCCCATGGCCAGTCAAGTGAACATAAAATTAACCACCATAGTATTTAGATAGATACAGATAGAGATATTTAAAGCTCCTTCTCTGTTTGATGTCTTCTTAACCAAGCCTGTGAACAGAATGTGTGTAAAACACAGAGGCTTTTTATTACCCCCGTTTACACACATGCTATGCTTCGGCCCCTCCGCCGAACTGCATCCCATGTTCTAGATGACCATAAAAGAAAGGAGTGGAGACACAGCCATTCTCCCTGGGGCCAGTCACTCAGCCAGCGTCAGTGGTCTTGTGACTCTTCTTTCGGGATGCAGCAGAGTGTGTGGTCCAAGGGCTGCACACTACCATATTCAGACACCTCCCCCTTTCTACATCTGCACACTTTACAGGTGGGAAGAAACTCACAGAGAAAAATAGCTACCAAAGACGTAGTTATAATAGATCTAAGCTTTGTCTCCTATACTTTAAATGTTACTCCAAATCAACAGCTTTCTGTATTTTTTTTACTGACTTTTTACTCCAAGTGACAGATTTTCTGATAGCCAGGATGCATCATAGAAGGAAAAAAAAAAAAAAACATTCAAACACATTCATTTTTATTGCCCCCAAAAAAAACACCTTGGTCATAGCAACTGCCTTCCTATTTATAAAATATATGTGATTTTTACTACACCCAAGGTGAAATTTATATATATATATTTTGCTATTATCCAAAAGTCACCAAAAAAGAATCTCTGGTAACCTCTGTTAATGGCAGACAGGGGAATAAAATGGAGCCAATACAAACCAATTTGTCCACAGGATGACCCTTCTTAGGTGACCCAGCCGCTGATGACTCACAGAGAGCCTCCAAGGCCATAGCCAAAACAAAGCCAGAATGCAAACATCCCTGATAACTGGCATCCAAGAACAGGACGTTTTACACAGGAGCAGCCATAAATAACCTTGGCCAAGCAATTCGTGTCCCCTCCAACTCCTATACAGATGTATAAGGCTGCAGGGACACGGTGCCTGTCCCGGGGCACTGCCCATGCACATCCAGCTGTGCTAATCCCAGCATGCCCTTCCTTGGAGTTCCAGCAAGCCACCCCAAACATAGAGACAGGAAGTGACCATTTTATTATGCTCCCAGGTTCCATGGGTCTCAGGAATCCAGACACAGGCCATCTGGAACAGCTTGTCTCCCATCTCTGCTCCTCCACCAGGTCTGAGGCCTCAGCTGGGCAAACTGGGAAGCTGTGTGTTTAATGGCCTTTGAGAATTTTTGAAACAGGGCTCGTGCAGCTGAGGAGCTGAATTTTAAACTTTATTAATTTCAGTTGTGAAGTTTAAATGGCCACATATGGCTGATAGCTACATGAAGGGCACAGATACAGATTCAGCTTCACTCCTGTGGCTGGCAGCTGATGCTGGCCATTCACTGCCCCCCCTGCTGGGCCGGTTGCTGGGATGCCTACCTCTGATCTTTCCGTGCCATCTCTCAGCAGGGCCTAGTTGGGCTTCCCTGTCAGTGGCAGCTGGTGCTAGTAGTGAACCTCCCAGAGAACCAGGGGGAGGTAAGCTCACTTTGGAAATAGCTGCTCCACATCTGTTATAGACCGTACCCACCCAACCCACAAGGCTGGCACTACTCTCATCAGTTACCTCCAATGGGTGCAAGGTCCACAGGAAATTAGAATTGGTTGGAACACAGATTTGAAGCCAAATTCTGGTGGCCCAATCCTTGCTAGGTGAACCTAAACAAGTTAGTAACTCTTTTGTGCCTCAGTGTCTTCGGTGGTGGCTGGCCTTAGCTAAAAGAGTTGTCAAAGATCCAAGATCACTCCATTCTTTTGCTCCTTCATCTCTAGAATGTGAGTTTTCGATCTCATACTTGTTGCTTCATGGTCACAAGGTGGCTGCTGCAACTCTAGACTTCATGACCCCAAAAGTAAGAAACAAATAGGGGCAGCGGCAAGAGGTCATTTATGTATTATCACCAGAGGAAAAACTTGTTGAAGCCCATCAGTGTGTTCCCTTAGGATTATGATATAGAACAATACCTTGTGGGAAAAAAAAAAAAAACTGGAAAGCCAACATCTGGCCATTTTCCATTCTTGAAAGTGGAAAGTAAACAAAAGAGGGAATGGTTGCTGTCTGGCAGAGAATATCTCTTAATTAGGGCCCATCTTAGAGCTTCACCCCATCCTAAACCTGGAAAAGTAGGTTGGTCTCAGAGCCTCAACCACATAAAATCAAATTTAGTAAACACATTCACATGGAGCATATATTAAATGCCAAGCCATATACATATACAAGACAGAGAAGGTTTTTAAGGTTCCTTGTTGAACGTACATTTCAGGGAGGATACAGGCAAGAAACAACGTAGGCATTAAGGAAATGTGATCGTTTGAAGTTGTGATACACGCCTTCTGGGAAATAAAAGGGCATAATGGGGTGGTGATGCCAGAAACGTGAATAATTCAGGCCAAAATATAAAAATAATATTTGTGAGAAACGATACCAAACACCAGGCCTATTTTTTGAAACTCCAGCTGCTTCTAATTGAAAGTGATGCTGTGACTCTGCCTCCCTCCCGACATGGCTCTCCGCTGCTCCCAGAAATCCTCCTTCCTCTGAAACAAAGATTCCTCGGCCCTTCGTGCTCCACCGTGAGCACCCCGCACAGCACCATCTGAGAATGAGTTTCATCCTCATTATTCATTTAAGAACATTTGTCTCTTCTCCACCAGGAGGCCCTGCTTACTGTGCAAGTTTCTTTCTGACGCTTTTCTTTCCATTTTGCTTATTGATCCTATGAAGAATTCTTGTCCTTCTTTGGGGAGTTGGATTACATTCAACAGTTTAAGAAGAGGAGCTGGGAATGTAAATACAATTGTAGAAAGAAAAAGAACACACGGCGGAAACAGAGACTTCCCACAAGAGCATCTGTCTGTCTTGATGTTATCACTGGCACGAGATGTCCTCGCACCCAGCGATTCTGTGGCCACTGCAGGCGACTTTCACAGAGCCCACGACAAAGTGAATGATAGAGTCTTAGGGTTGTGAGTGACCTCATAAATCATCTCCCCCACGCCACCTTCCACACGCTGCAAAAATCCCACTACGATGTTCACGGTAAATGTGCACATCACTTTCCATTGCACCAGGTCTGGTACGGGGAGGGCCCTGTTGACAAGGGTCCACCGTGGGCAACCCTGGAGGGCAAATGCTCTTTCCTGTAAACATCACCCACTGGGCCTGATGTTGCTTCTGGGGCCATGGCCAGTTCCCCCTCTCCCACCTCTCCAGCCGATTTATCTCAATGGCTCTCTGTGGACTCCACCAAGAATTGCACACTATAAAATCCAGTGCTCAGTTTTCAGCCTGCATCTTATTGGTCCCAGTAACAACATGTGATGCAGCCGGGCATCCCCTTCTTGGCCAGCCACTTTCTCTGCCCAGCTTCCAGGACACAAACCCACCTCTCCAATGGCTCCTTCTTGGACCCTGTGGCTGCCTCCTGCTCTCCTCCCCTCCTGTGCCCTCGGGGTGGGCGCAAGCACCAGCTCCTCTCCAGCTCCACACACTGCCTTAGTGGTCACCTCACCCAGGCTCGGGGCTTGCAGGCCCATCTCCGTGCCAGTGCCGAAGAAGCTGAAAGGCACCCCAGCCCAGCCGTCCCCAACCCTGAGACTCAGAATCCCACCTCCTTCCCTCAAGTTCCAACAGGCTACCGCACCCTCATGTGCTCCCAGCTCTGTGAGTACGGCTCCGTCCTGATGCTGCTCAGGCCCAAAGTGTGAGGACTCAGCAGCAGCTGATGTCCCTCTGCCCTCACGGCCCCTTCAGACTGATGCCTTCCTCACCACTTCCATTGCTGGACCCAGCCCGTGTCCCCTTTCTGCTGGTTTAGCCTCCCCTTCCGGCCTCCACACTGCCCACACCCTCCAAGGTCCTAGCTTCACATGCAGGGCAGTGTTCACAAGGAGCTCCTTGACTCGGGCCCCACCCCTCCTCCTTCTGCTCGCCCACTTGCCCCGCTGCTGGAGGTCAGGCCACTGTGTCTCAGGGCCTTTGCTCTAGCTGCCCCTCTGCTTGGCATGCTCATCCTCCATCACCAGGTGGTACTCTTGCTCACCTCTTGGAGGCCCATTCCAGTGTCACATCATCAATAGGGTCCTGCCTCACCCTTTCATTTAAAATTGCAACCTCACCCCACCCCCCACAGGCCATATCCCACTTCACCACGACCTAGCATACTGCTTAATTATTTGTCTTATGTTGTGCCCCCCCCCAACCTCCCCCAGAATGCCAGTTACCTGATGGTGGGTATCATATCCATTTGCTTCTTGCTGTATCCTGGCATCTAGAGCAGAGCTGAGCACACAATAGATATTTCCTAGACACTTGTTGAATAACAAGTATCCTCTACCCAATAACTTCCTTCAGGCACGTTAGCCCTTACCAACAAATGTCTGAGTTCCTTTCTTCCTTTCCCATGTGCTTTCCAGACTCGGCCCCTACCTCACTATTCTCTTTAATTTATCAGTGTCTCCCTTGAAGTATAAAGGAGAAATTGAACTCAACACTCTCAATGCATTCCGGAAAACAGACATTTTACTGGTGGTATCAGTTCCTGTGATTAGGGACCAATTTATCCATCTGTTTATAGGAAGTAGTATTGCTGCTTGGACGTTACAAAACACTTTGGCTCAAATTAAGCTTGTGAAGAAAGCTTAAGAAACTCAGAGATCTTTTTCACAAAAGTGTTGCCAAGTGACATCTGTCTCTCCTACACCTGTGTAGCTGGCTGCCTTTAAAATTCTTGAAAAGGACTGACATCAGACATGGTCCTCTCTAGCTTCCCACGAGAGCCTACATCTCCGACTGCCAGGTTAGCAGAGGGCTCAAGGACGAGGGCTCTGGGAAGCTGAATGTGAGTGGGGCTGGTTTCCCACATGTCTGCTTGGGCCCCACACTCTCCCCTCTCTAAATCAGAGGTATTAGGAATACAGTAACAGGTATGGAAATTGTCAGTGTGGTGCCTGACACGTGCCCTGGGACCTGCTGACCTGTAAATATCAGTCTCCCTCCTCCTCTACAACTGCAAGGCAGTAAAAGAGTCCAATTTCTAAGCACAATTTTCTAAGAATGATAACTAATCTACAAATGAGTTTTTCACCCAATGCTTGGATTATTCAAGGGATCAGTAGTCCCCCCCTAGTCACACACTGGTCCTTATGTTCTGACAACAGAGAAGCAAAACCACCAAGTTCACTTCATTCTGAGCCTCAATATAACTCCACCCCGTGGACCAAGAATCCTGATCTAAATTCATGATTATGAGGGGATGGGGCAAAGTCTTAGATTTTTCCGTGTGATACTTCAGATCAGATTTGAGAATCCTGAGTTCCTGTCAACTTTATTGGTCAGAGTTTCTCATTTACATACCAGCGACAGTTCCATGAAATTTATGGGCCTGGAACTTATTTGTTGGAGGAAATAAAAGCAGTTCCATGTATCCTACAGCTGGGCCAGGACTCTCGAAATGCCACCGATGACATATGGCTTACTTGGGTAACACCTGATATATTCTAGTTCTTTTGCATATATGGCTCCTCACCTTCCTTCACTCCCTGCTGGGTGTTCTTGTGCCAGCGCTTCCACAGGGCACTCTACAGGGTGAGACTGCTGGGCATGTAGCACCTGGCATGGAAGTCCAAGCACTTGTGCGCACTGCGTCTTAGCATCAGAGTTGCCAAGGAAAACACAACGCAGTCAGCTGCTGGGCCGAACGCTCTGCTCATAGAGAGAAGAGGCTTAGCAAGATCAGCTTCAGCCGTGGGCATCCATCCCCCGTGGCCTCCGGTCCCTCCTGGCAGCCAATGCTGGGCACTGGCCCACATGTGCCTGTCTTGTGCTGAAACGGGAGGGCCCTGTCCCCTCACCCCAAGGGGACAGACGCAGCAGTGAGATTGGCCAGATGCTGTATGACACACACGTTCCAGCAGAGCAGAGGAGCACGTGCTGAGTCTGCACAAGGGAAAGGGCTCCCATGAGAGGCCATCAGCGGGCATAGGCAAAGCACCCTGTCTCTAGTGAGGACACGCCCCAGACCCAAGTCTGTGCTCATGAGGTAGTGGGGGTGGGAATGCTACCCGCAGGAGACTGCCTTTCCCAAAGGAAACGTCTGGAAGATGCTATTTTCTTCAAGACTATGGAGAAAGATGATATTTTATAGGTTACAGTGCCACCTGACAATAAAGAAAATACTTCTTGTTACAACAGCATAGTTGAAGTCCATTTCCCATGGAGATTAAATGAAGGCTGGAGGAACCGAAGATGCTTAGATTTCAGGTAGGCTCTGCTCAGAGGCCCACAAATCCTATATATGGCTGGAAGTCAGCTCTGCCTTCCCAGGTGTCTATAACATTTACAGATGTCCTGTAACATTTGTCCCATGACACCTTGGATAATACTTATCGGTAGGCATGCTTTACCTTCCCTAGGAACATACTGAGTCCTTGAAGACAGAGGGCATCTTCCATGTATATTCAGCCTCCATAGTGTGGCATTCATACTCAGGCCCTATAAGTATTTCCTAAAGAAATGAGTAGGATTCCTACCAATAAGAACTCCATCTTAAATACCAAAGCCAATGGATCACTTGGGAAGGGCACTGTTGGTTCCGTCATGACTCCTAAAGGGAAGAGGCTGGACCCACGATGAGCACTGTGAGGTGAAGACCATCACAGAGGCCATGGAGATAGACATATGTAGCCAAATAGCCCCATGTTGATTCAAATGTAAGTGTAGTGGGGCACCTGGGTGGCTCAGCTGGTTAGGCATCTGACTCTTGATTTCAGAGCAGGCCTTGATCTCAGGGTCATGAATTCACAAGCCCCACATTGGACTCCACACTGAGCATGGAGCCTACTTAAAAAAAAAAAATCAGGGTAGAGTTCCCAAATCCCATTTTCTAAATTGTTCCCTATGACCCTTTCTCTGCTAGGACAGAGACGTTTCTTGCTGGATGAACAACGAATAAACATGAGCAGTTCTTGAGCAAAATGTGATCTCCATTTTTCCAATGGGTTCCAGATTACTCCATTCATATCCAGGAAACAAACCAAAAATTCCCAGACTACAGTTTTGTAGTTCTCCCTTTAAATGAATGTACACATCGGGCAGCCCGGGTGGCTCAGCGGTTTAGCGCCTGCCTTCGGCCCAGGGCGTGATCCTGGAGACCCAGGATCGAGTCCCGCATTGGGCTCCCTGCATGGAGCCTGCTTCTCCCTCTGCCTGTGTCTCTGCCTCTCTCTCTGTTTCTCATGAATAAATAAACAAATAAATCTTTGAAAAAAAAAAGAAAGATCATTAAAAATAAAATAAATTAAAAAATAAGTGAATGTACACATTTTATAAAAATCAAAGGCAAAGTTAAATTCTATCTTTCCCTATCTATTGTTTTGTTCTTAAACATTAGAAGCGTCTTGCACCATAAATATGCTTAGGAAACTAGTACAATCATATTCATATTTTTAGAACACACTCAGTTTTTCCAAATTGAATCAAAAGTTGAAAGTAGACAAGAGGGATTATTTCTAATACTTAAATGCAGACACAGAGAGAATTGGTGGGCTTTCTCAAAAGCAGGAAGCTGAACAGGTGGTGACCTAGCTCTCAAGCAAACCATCCAGAAAACATTCTAATTGGGGAAAACAGCCGCAAGGGCCTGACACTCCTGACACAAAGCCCCTGACAGCTGAGCTCCTCTCTCCTCCTTGCTCACGCCAGCAGGGCAAGGGATAAAGATGCAGCTGGCTGCAGGGAAGGTCAAAAGGCAAACAGCAAGCACTCTTCTGGGTGGCTCGCGCCTCCTCCTACAAGAGACACCTCTGGCGAAGGTGAAACCAGTCACGAGTGAGGCTGGCTGGGCTGGGGGCCGCTGTGATCAGGGGAAGCCCTGGCTTCCAGACACACCAGGTGGAGCAGGTCAGTGCTTGAAGGAGCCACAGATGCCTCTTCCTGTCACTCTGTCTAGTGTTCTGCTGCTTCTTTGCCACTTCAGAAACTGTGATGGGGAAATTCTGAAAGTTATAATGGTGCATCTCTCGTGAGAAAGGTAGTGATCCCAACCTCAGATGTGGTGCTCTTTAAAAGTCTGCACACCTTCTGGGGGATCCCTGGGTGGCTCAGCGGTTTAGCACCTGCCTTTGGCCCGCGGCGCAATCCTGGGGTCCCGGGATCGAGTCCCACGTCGGGCTCCCTGCATGGAGCCTGCTTCTCCCTCTGCCTGTGTCTCTGCCTCTCTCTGTGTGTCTCTCATGAACAAATAAATAAAATCTTAAAAAAAAAAAAAAAAGACATGTAAACTTTTTGCCTGCAGTTCCATGGAGTCCGGAGAACCTCTGAAACTTATCTGTGGAACCCTGAGAGTGATGACCCCAAGCACTTTGGGGATTCCCCTAGGTATTCCCTGCTGGAAATCTCACTACATTTCCCTGGCCCAGGCAGTCCATCTTCCATCTGACTGCTTCCCATGACCCCAGACTTCTTACAATCTGCCTGTCTGCCGAGCCATGTTGCCCACCAGGCAGCCTTCCTAGGAGGAGAGTCACCTTCCAAGTGGTTCACTGCTTGAGTCCACATTTGGTCACTGTCCACTCGCTGCCACCACCACCTCCAGCGCATGCATTTGGGCCCATCAGGTTGTTGGAGGAGTAGCCTGTTCCCAAGGCACCCTCATTCTCTGCCCTGCTGCCAGGGGGCACTCCACACCACTGTCACCTTGCTGTTCTCGGGAGGGACTCTGATACCTACCCACTCCACGTGGCTCACGTCAGGTTCCTGCAAAGGCACACCAATCTTCTGCCTCCAAAGAACACTCCCCTGCCCATCTCCTTGACTCCCATGTAAATCCTCTGCCTTCTCTTATACGAGCTGTTGACAGAACCACCAGACAACACCTGCCTGTCCTGGCAAAACTCTTAAGATAGAAGATTTCCATCTCCATGTCCTGTGATAACACGGTGGTTTACTCTTTAGAATCAAGTCCACAATATCCTTTCTTTTCCTCTGAATCGTGAGCCATGAGGGAACTGGGGCAACGATTCCTTTGTATTAGAAATTCTAACATCTCTAACTACATCGCTGTGAGCACCCATTAAATATTTTGGCTGATTAGGAACTTTGAAATGCAGAAGGAATTTGCCTATTTGCACCAAGACCCCAGACAGAATATACATTAAAGGAATATCCATTCCAAGGGCAAAACTGTCCCAAGCAGCATGACTGCTATTTCTTTGAAATAAGCCCTACATCCAAAGGCAGCTGCCTGGGACTCTGGAAAGCAGCCACAGTGAAACTATTTTTGGAAAACCTAAAATCACAGAACCTCAAATTTCCAGAAGAATACCATGAGTTACCTTAAACAGACGTTTCAGGGAAAGGAGTAGAAACATCCTGCCCTAACTCTCTGATAAGCCATCATGGCTCAGTATGTTGCGGGAATGCACCACTGGATGCCCATCCTTGGGAGTCCTGTGTGCCCTGGCCCCACTCCTGCAAGTCACAGAAAACCCACCAACAGAACATGGTAAAACGCTAAGACTGCCTGAGCCTAAAACCTAGTAACACGGAAGGTCATGTGAAGGTAAAGTTCCAGCCCCAACAGAGCACACAACTGCAAATTAATGCTGCAAAAATGTCCATGTGCACTTGTTACAAAGAAAGCTGGTTTCAGATGCAATGAAAACTTTCATTTTGAGATATTCAGTTAAGAAGGGGTTTTATTAACCTGATACATGTTCAAAAATTAGCCATTAGAAAATAGAGGTCCTGGGCAGCCCGGGTGGCTCAGCGGTTTAGCGTCACCTTCAGCCCAAGGCATGATCTTGGAGACCTGGGATCAAGTCCCACGTCAGGCTCCTTGCATGGAGCCTGCTTGTGTCTCTGCCTCTCTTTCTCTCTCTCTCTCTCTGTGCCTCTCATGAATAAATAAATAAAATCTTAAAAGAAAAAAAAGAAAATATAGGTCCTGCTGAACTCAACGAACAAATTAAAATTATTTGTGATTTGTTTTTGTATTGTTATTGAAATCCATACTTAAAAGAGTGTGTGTGTGTGTGTGTGTGTGTGTGTGTGTGTTGTTTTTCTCAAGTTGACTAATTTTTTTTTTTCTGGTGTGATTCTTACTGTTCATTTGCTCAATAGTTAAGTGTTCACAACATGATTTGTACACTAACCTTTGTTGCAGCTCTGACTGAGTGGCGTGAAGAGCGGTTTCTATCAAACTCCAGCTCGTGTTGCAGACAGCCAGGTGCAGGCTAGCACCTCCAAAACATGGGCAGCTCGGTTTGGTGAGAACACCATAGACTTTGTTGGCATGTGGTCTCTCTCCAACTACCTGCCCTGCTGTGTACCCCAAAGCAGCCACAGATGATATGTAAACCAACAGGCACAGCTGTGTTCCAACAAAACCTTATTTACAAACATTGAAATTTGAATTTCACACAATTTCCACGTGTCACAAAATACTATTCTTCTGGGGCTTTGTTTGTTTTGTTTTTACAACCATTTAAAAATGCAAAAACCATCCTTAGCTCACAGCCCATACAGGTGGCAAATCAGGTTTGGCCAACAGGCTCCATTATGCCGTGAGGGTGGGCAGTACTGAAGTTTCCCCCTCATCAATGAAGAAACTGAGTCATGGAGAGTTTGAGTGACTTCCAAACGTCAGATAGCCATGAATGACAGAGCAGTGATTGGGTCTGCTTCTGGAGCCCAGCTTCTAACACAGTTTAGACTGGCCTCCAGCTACCATATATATTGGGTGTTTATCCATCACTTCTCCACCTCCAGTGTGATGTCACTAATTTTTTTTAAGATTTTATTTATTTATTCACGAGAGACACACACAGAGAGAGAGGCAGAGACACAGGCAAAGGGAGAAGCAGGCTCCATGCAGGGAGTCCAACATGGGACTCGATCCCAGATCCCGGGATCACTCCCTAATGTCATTAATTTATATGAAGTTCTCTCCAAGTGCTATGTTTTATTCCTGATGCCTCCAAAGCTTTCCATTACTGAACTTACTTACAACAGAGCAGCAGTTTGTGGTCAGTCGAGCAAATAGGCTGAAACAGTTGATGCTTTATTTTCACCGACCCCAGGCTCAGAAGACATGATCATTGTAATTATTTTCGTATTTCTTCCCATCCTACGATGTCTCTACAAGAGTTTTAGGTAACAAATAGCACTGTAACCTCATAAATTAATGAAGATGTTGCAAATGGGTGATGTTAAGTCTTTAAATATAAGCCATAAGGCCCTGGCATGCTCTCATAGATGCTATTCATTTACTTCTTTTTCTTCCCAACATGGGAACAAGAAAAATAATTCACCTGCAGGAAAAGCCAAAGGTGGGCTTGTCAGCCTCCCAAACCACTTCTGGAAAGGTGCTAACAAATCCCTTCCATGAATATTTCCTCACTGCCGCTGTGTGCTCCCTTTGCTCTAGCAATTGGAGAAATTCCCAGAAATTATTGGATACAATCTGTATGCTGAGGGAACTTAACAACCACTGAAGAAATCTATTCTAGATGAATCCATCACCTAAGAAATGTCATTGCAGCCACATTTGCTTCTGTCTTTAGTTTCCAGAACACATCCAGTGGCACTCTGCCACAGGACCTTTGCTGCTGCTTGTCCCTCTGCTCGGAACAACCTCCCTCCTTTGCAAAAAGAGCTCCTTCTCCCCCAGCCTTGGCTTGAGAAACTCACCCTTAGCTCCTACAAAAGGCATTTTCCATCTGCTGGTCTACTTCACTGCCTTTTCTCCTTTGTAGCTGGTCACAGTCTGTATTTACATGATTTATTCATAATTTACAAGGGCTTTCTCTGTCTCCTCCTCTATGCTGCAAGCCTTGAGGGAATCACGTCCGCTTCTGGTGCAGCACTGTTTCCCTGGCGCCTCACATGGTGGCACCTTGAAAACACTGGAGGGAGATGGGGAGAGGAGGTTAGGGAAGGCACCCGTGTAGCAGGTTGGGCTTCTAGGAATGTCCCCAGAGGCCACCAACAGAGGCAATGTTTGCAGGAGGCGAGGGGCTCTGGAGTAGAGCACAATTGTTACAAGACAGGAACTTGGTTTCCTCTTTCTTCCCTCTGTTGCGATACCTTCTTGGATTCTTTCCTCCCCTGTCCCAATCAGTCAGAACCCTCCTATCCGAGGAACACCTGTTGGGGCGCATTCCTAACTCCTTACACAGGCACCTGTGTGTCTCCATCCAGTCTGTCTGTTTGTTCCAAATTCCCTGCATTCGATCTGGGCTAAGACACAAAAGTTAGAAGAAAAAAAAACAGTTAGTGGATTGGGGAATATATTTACTCTTGTGCTCTCCTAGAGATGGGCTGAAAGGTCATTTCAAATAATTATCGCCCTGATAATTGAGCAGATGGCAATCACCAAATCAGGCAGTTCCCCGCCAGTCGGTGTCTCTGTAGCTAATTCACCTTCATGCCTGGGCAATTTGTTCTAACTAGATTATATTTCATGATAGCAACTTGTATTCTTTGCTTTTTGGGGCACCCCAGAAACTGACTTTCCAAAGGGTTTGGTATCACGCAGGAAGCTGCACCTACGGAAGTTAGAAGAATGGGCGTGAATCCAGACATGGCATCACCACTTGAGGCATCAAGTGATTGGTAATTAAACCCAATCACGCCTGTCTCAGGGCTGCCTCTGTGTCTGCACTGGAGTCATGCCTCCCCCAGGACTGGCCTCCTCAGGGGTATCACCAAGTCTTTCCTGATGGCTCTGCTACACGCAGGATGAGTGCTCAGTCTCTTCCCCACGTTTTAGTGAATTGAATCCAAAGAAAAGCAACTTGATCACAGCCACCATGCTTCTTAATTTGTCATCCTAGCAACCAACCATTCCTCTTACCTTTTTGTGCCTTTTTTTTTTTTTTTGGTCCTTTTTATAAGAATTCTGAGGGAGTTTCCTACCTGTGCAAATTCTCCCTTCCCCAGGAAGCCAATCACCCACACTGACAGGTGCTCCTTCTGTGAATGGGTCATTACTTTTAGGCAGGGATGTGAATAGTCCATTTACTTGGAGGAAATTAGAGACAACAACGTATAATCACTTAATTTGGAGCAGATCCAGGACTGAATATAAGCACCTTTGATTTAAAGGAAAAAAAGCAATTAAAGGCAGTTGGCAGAAAGTTCTTTCAAGTCAATGAAGTCATTCAATCAGTCCATAAAAAATGACTAGCTTTTGAAAGCATAATTTGATCCCAAGTGAGAAGAGAAAAAAAAAAAAAGAGAGATTAAAGATTGACACCCACAAGAAGGAAAAACCAACACCAAACAGTAGTGGATGATCTCATTGGTTTTCTGGTTCCATTTTGTTTTCCTGTCATCCTGCTTCTCCAACACACTCCCAAGTCTGCTGTTCATCCTTCTCAGCGAGCATCTGGGCCCCTCTGAGCATTCAGCGAGGCCCCCCCTTCACAGTGGGGTGGAAAGGGGTGAAGACTGCAGTGCTGGGCTCTCTCACTCTCCCTGCCCACCCGCAGCTCAGGCTCAGCCCCCGACATGCTACCAGCACTGACTCCTGGGCTGGTGATATCAGGAGCAAGGGAGGGGGGCTCTCTGTCATTCCAGGGGCACAGAGTCCTCGCAGACCCCATTTTGGAGTGTGGTTAGGGGAGTTTCTCCAGCTCAAGACCATTGACTGTCTGGAAGCAGGAGCATGGTCAGAAGAACACCAGTGTAGTTATGAACGTCACAACTTTGCTTGGAGATGAAAAGTCGGAAGTTTCCTTCCAGGGATGGCTGGGTGGCTCAGTCGGTTAAGCATCTGCCTTCAGCTCAGGTCATGATCTCAGGGTCTTGGGATCAAGTCCTGCATTGGGCTCCCTGCTCCATGGGGAGTCTGCTTCTCTCCCTCCCTCTCCCTCTGTGCTCATACTCTCTCTCTCTCAAATAAATAAATGAAATCGTAAAAACAAAACAAAACAAAAAACAAAAACAGAAAAAACAGACATTTCCTTCCACCACAACTGCCCCATCCTTCCTCTGTCTCTCCCCAAAGTGCTTTGAATCCCTTACATGTGCTCACAGCCCAGACTCAGCTGCCAGGTGCCCGCCAAGTGCTGCTTCCCCGAGTCCCCCAAACCCCACCTTCACAGAACTGTCCTTCCGCTAGATGTTGAGCACTGATTACAACTGAATTATAACTGTATCATGTCATGTTGCCATTAGAGGCCCACATGCCTTCTCTGAAACCCTTGGGCCAGATGTGTTTTGGAATTCAGAACTTTGCAGCTTTCAAAAGATAATGCACTGCATATGCTCTATATTACATTAAAAACCCCGAAGGCTCCAGGGGCAACACCCTGTAATCAAACCCATTAATATTTCCACAGGAAAACACATGAATATTCAGACTAAGTGGGGGAAAATAATGATTATAAATAGTCTCTCATCAGTTCAGGTCAGGTTTTGCAACCAAAACAGTTCCAAAAAACTTTCAGTTTGCAGAACTCTTGAATTGCAGAGTTACATATGAGGATCATGGACCTGTATAAAAACCTATCTTTCTAGCCCACCAGACTGAACACAGGAAAGAGATGCTGGCTCCCTAGCTGTCCATAAAATCTGAAGCCTCAGTACAATGTATGACTAAATCAACGATACATAAAGTGAAAGGAAGTGTTGAGGAATTGAAATAGGTGCCTCATTTCTTCTCCAAAATGCTGCCCAGCTCAGGATTATCTGACAAATAATCCAAGGCTAGCTAAACTTCTGTAAAGGGCCAGATAGTAAAGAGTTTTCAAAAGCTTGTGGAGACAGTCTCATTTACAATATTTAACTCCACCATTATAGTGCAAAATCAGCCTTGGACAACACGTAAATGAGTGTGTCTATATCCCAATAAAACTTTATTTATAATGACATTCTGAGGACCAGAGTTGTCCTACAGGCCACATTTGCTGACTCCTGAACAAAGGCACAAATGTCTTATTTAATGATCAAGATTCATTCAGCAGATAGGGCTTCTGTCATGTGATTAGCACCATTCTCTAGGCTCGACATTCAGCAGTAACTAAAACACAAGTTTTCGTCCTCCCTCAGATTATAGTCTAACTGAGTCCAAGAATTAGACTGAATTCTTCAGATCTTCTCAGCTCAGTGCTTTACTTCATCTTTATAAAAGTGGACCTTGGCCAAAGATCTTAACAGACACCTCAGCAAAATATTTACAGATGGCTAATAAGCATTTAAAAGGTGCTCTACATTATGAGTCATCAGGGAAATATGCAAGTTAAAACAACGATGAGATTCCATTGCACATCTATTAGAATAGCCAAAATCCACGACACCAAACGCTGTCAAGGATGTAGAGCAGCAGGAATTCTCATCCACTGCTGGTGGCAATGCAAAATGGCACAGCCGCTGTGGAAGACAGTTTGGTGATTGCTTATGAAACCAAACACACCCAGGGCACCTGGGTGGCTCAGTCGGCTAAGTGTCTGCCTTCGGCTCAGTCATGATCTCAGGGTCCTAGGATGGAGCCCCAAGTCAGACTCTGCTCTGCAGGGAGTCTACTCCTCCCTCTCCCTCTGTGCTCTCTCTCACTCTTGCTCTCTCCCACTCTCTCTCAAATAAATAAATCTTTAGGGATCCCTGGGTGGTGCAGCGGTTTAGCGCTTGCCTTTGGCCCAGGGCGCGATCCTGGAGACCCGGGATCGAATCCCACATCGGGCTCCCGGTGCATGGAGCCTGCTTCTCTCTCTGCCTGTGTCTCTGCCTCTCTCTCTCTCTCTGTGTGTGTGACTATCATAAAATAATAAATTAAAAAAAAAAGATTTAAAAAAAAATAAATAAATAAATCTTTAAAAAAGAAAAAAAAAACTCCCTTATCATAGGATCCAGCAATGGAGCTCCTTGGAAATTTACGCAAACAAATTGGACCCTTATGCCCCTACAAAAAGCCTGCTCATAGATGTTTATGGCAGCTTTATTTATAATTGTCCAATTGGAAGCAACCAAGATGTCCTTCAGTAGGTGATGGATAAACTGTGGCCCATTCAGACAGGAATATTATTCAGCTCTAAAAATAAACGAGCCATCAAGCCATGAAAAGAGATGAAGGAAACTTAAATACATATTTTTAAGCCGAAGAAGCCAGTCTGAAAAGGCTTCATACCATATGATTCCAATCATGTGACATTCTGTAAAAGGCAAAACTATGGAGACAGCAGAAAGATCAGTGGTTTCTTGGGTCAGGGATGAGGGAAAGGTCAAAAAGCAGAGCACAGAGGATTTTCAGAGCAGTGAAAATACTCTGTGTTATATTACAATGATGGATACCCGTCATTATCCATTTGTCCAAGCCCATAGAATGTACAACACCAAGGACAAACCTTAAGGCAAACCATGGACTTTGGGTGATGATGATGTGTCAGTATAACTCATTCTCAGTAAAAGGTGTGCCATCCTGGTGAGTGATGTTGATGGTGGGAATTGTGTTGTGGGGGCAGGGAAGGGAGTGGATGACAAACCTTTTGCATCTCCCTTTCAGTTTTGCTGTAAACCTAAAACTGCTCTAAAAAAGTTGTCTTCAAAAAAAAATTGTTGGCACATAGAGTCAATCCTCCTTGTCCGAATATTCCAAATTTCCAACTTTGCCTATACAATTGAAACCTATTTGTAACCTCAGAATAAATATGTGTAGAGCTTTGGGTGTGTGGGACACAGACACAGTCCCAAAGATGGGATTCAGACAATACATGTGTTCTTGGCTGCAGCTGAGCAAGCCAGCCCTCTCTCTGCCTCTACTTCAGTTCTCGTAGTACAAACAAGTGTCTTTCCTGCATCTACATATGCTCACAGCCCATGTCCTCCGACCATGTGGCTATTAATCCAGAAGCTAATACAAAAAGACAAATTAAAAAATGCACACTGGTTGGGAATTTAATGACACACTGCTAAATAATTTGTGAGTTAGAGGAGAAATCTACTTGGAAATGTAAAAGAGCCAAAAGTTGATTCTTTCTAGGGGGAAAAAAAAAAACCACCCCAAACTAACCAGTATAGATAAATTTCTGGCAAGACTGCTCAAGAAAAAAGAGATAAGGCCCAGATAAATCATGTTATAAATGAAGAATTATTACTATTTAAAAAATAAAAGAATGCTATTAACAAATACAGTTGATGTTGGTTCTTCCGGCGTCTGTGTTTTATAAAGTCATCATGAACTCTGAGTTAGTGAACGCCGAACCGCTGCTCCCTGGGGGGAGCCGGCTTGTGTCGCTGCCAGCCTCTGGTCACAACATTTTCATCAACCGATCAATACATCACCTTGTTTTATGTGTATTTCTGTTTAAAGACACCTTATTTAATATATATTGTTGATTCATTAACAGCAAACCCACAGCCAACTGCGCTATAACTCATGCCCGAATGAAGCTTAACTAACTTGCATGTTTTCTCTGCAAATAACCTCGAGGCACTTCAGTAGGAATGCACACACGAGCACTCTGCTTTGGGGACATTTTAAACAGCAAAAAGCACAAAAATGCAAAAACCATTATCAATGAGTCTTTCCGTCCATCCTTTTATTTTCAACCTCTATGGGCCTTATGTTTTAGATGTGCCTCTTAGAGACAGGAGACGGGGTGGGAAAGAGTGGGCATCATGAGAACAGCCCCCTACCCTTAGAGCGAGTTATTAAGTCACCAGCTGCTGTGGACACCGCCTGGATTGGACGAGGGGGTCCGTGTCCTGCACCAGCCCCCATGTGGCTCCCCAGACAGAATCATAGGCACCATGGGGGAAGGGCAAGTTTGAGCTACTCCATTGGAAGGGCCAGAAGAAGCCACTTATCACATCCTCCATCTGCCTTTACCTCTTTTCCTATATTCCATCCTGTTTTAGTTGCCTTCACTTTCCACGGGGTCAGATGTGGGACTCCGGGACCAGAGGGGACTCATGAAGAAAGGATAACTAAGAGACACAGAGGAAAGCACTCCCCATCGAGGTGGAAAGTGCTTCCTTCCAGACCCTGGGATCCTACAAAGCTCTGTGAAATCCACTGCGTATATAATTCACTTTAAGAGTTCCTTATTCGCTTGTAACACCCTCTCTTTGCAAACCCGAAGAAAGGAAATCTAGAACCGCATTCATGTACCCAGAGAAACAAGGCAGGAATGAAAGTGGGTGAAGCAAGGAGCCTTCACTATGGGGAGCAGTAGGGACTGAGGGGGTCTACCGGCTGCCTGTTTTCAACCCCTGGAATTTTCCAGCTGTTCAGAGGAAACCAGTGCTGGTTTGCTGAAAACAACCCCTGTTGTGGGCCAGTGGGCTGGGAGGAGATGCCTGAGGTGTACAGAGCAAGTTAGAGCTGAGGTCCTAGGAGAGACATCATGGGGCCTGTGCCGTCCCCCTGCGTGTGCAGGACTGTCCCTCGGAGCCAGAGCTTCCTACAGCGAAGGGAGGAACTGACCGACATCAGTGGAAAGAACCAAAACTCGAAGTTTTTGATGGAGTCACGAGGACATCAACCTTTTCACACCAACTTAAAAACTTGAAAAGAGGGGGATCCCTGGGTGGCTCAATGGTTTAGTGCCGCCTTCAGCCCAGGGCGTGATCCTGGAGACCTGGGATCGAGTCCCGCGTCGGGCTCACTGCAGGGAGCCTGCTTCTCCCTCTGCCTGTGTCTCTGCCCCTCTCTCTTTCTCTCTCTCTCTGTCTATCATAAATAAATAAATCTTTAAAAAAGAAACTTGAAAAGAACTGCCTTGGACAAGACTAGGATTCATTATGCATTTGAATTGTGAAATAATCATCTAATCAAGATAATTAACATTGTTTCGAGAAGACATTTACACTGAGAGTTTGGAAGTCTGTGTACCCAAATATATCCAGTGCTTGATACAAAAAAGCTTGCATTTGACCTAAAAATTCCATGCATGGCCATTTGTCTTCAGGTCATAAGGGGACCGTTGGACATATGCAAACGTGTGAGGACGTTGACTGCATTGCTCTTTATAACCAGAAAATCAGATATAATAAATTGATAGAAAATTGATGAAGCAAATCATGGCATATCCTTGCAGAGGAATACTTTGTAGCCACTAAAATTATGCCAGAGATCATGTTACTGACCAGCAAAGTCAGCTGTGTTATACTAAGTGAAAAAGGCAATATAATACCTTAAAAAAAAAAAAGGAAATGTGTGTTCAAAATTACCTTGTATATGTGTTGGAAAAAAAATGTCTGAGAAGTTATTCATCAAAATGCTAATAATGGTTATGTGAATGTTAGGATTACTGACAAGCTGTATTTTCTTTGTGCCTTTTTATATTTGGTAAATTATTTAAAATAAACACAAATCATTATAATGGTTTATAAAAAGAAGTTTCCTAAAGAGCTCATTGTGAAAGCTCTTTCAGCATTTTAAATGAATAATTGATCTATTTAGCACAGGTTTACTCTAAGTTATAATCTCCCTGAGAGCGGGGAGCATTTTCGCTCACGTTCCTTCCCCAGCTCCACCCACAGCCCTGTGCATCAGCAGACTCCCCGACAGCCGGGCATCAACTGACTGGGTATTTGGGGGTCAAGTACCAAGGAGATATTAGTGAAAATTGCAAAGGACTAAATTGCATAGCTGAGCCTTTGGCACTAGAACTTTTATAATTGAAAACTAAAACCTCCGAGTCATTTCATTTTATTACAAATGAACCCACCTCACAACTCCCCTTCAGTTTTGAAATCTCGCCAAAGTGTTGGTTACGATCCCATCACTTGGCTAATATGAAAGTTTTAAAAGCTGTTTAATGACATCATTATCCTGCAAATCATAACGAGGGAGGCAAAAACGAGTCTGGTGTTTGAAAAATCCATGCATAGACCTATGATTCCTGATACAGCAGGGCCCGTCTGGACAAATTTGAAGTGATAAAATTTTGTTCTTTTGCATCTCAGCTTCATCATCAGTGCCTCTGCCTCTGTACCAGTCAGCAGTTGCTGTGTAACGAAACAGCCACAAAAATCTCAGTGGCAAAGAAAAATGGCAGGCATTTCTTTAGGTCTGCTGGGGATCATTGAGGGGTCTCTGGGTCAGGCTGGCCTCTCTCCCAGACACCTGTAGGATTCAGACTGTAGCCTGCACTACGTGCATTCGCCTGGGGTCCAGATTAAAGAGCAGAAGCAATTTAGGGGAAGCTCTTCTGTCAATGTAGAAGGACAAGGTCAAGAGCGTATGCATAATCATACCAACACACGCGAGGTACCTGCTCGTGTCATGTCTGCTAATGCCCCTTTGGCCAGAGCAAATGCCCAACAGCGGGGGAGGGTGGGAAGCCCACAGGAGGGAGCGCTCAGGGAAAGTGAGGAATGGTGACCAACGATTGGACCTGCCATACCCTCCACTAGCACAGGTGTTTGACACGACTTCCTCTCTTCCTGAGTCAACGAGCGTTTCTGTGCAGCCCTATATAGCTACTCATTCCTCCTGAAGGAAAAGCCAGCCCTGCCTGCATGGTAAATTGGGTGTTCTTTTTGGGTAAACAAAGCACAGATTTGATGTTTTGTTGACCAAGCCCTTATTCTGTTTCGAGGTTCTTTGGAGAGGAAGGGCCCTTCCCCAGTCGGGGCAAGCATGTCATCCCTTAGTCCTAGCCAGCCCGGAGGGGTCAGAGCCACAAAGGGACCGGCCGGCCCCACAGCCAGGGTGCTACAGGCTGAGGAAGAACAGAGCCCATTTTCCCTCCATTTGAGAAGACATGTGGCAATGGCCGGTGGCCAGCAGCAGGCAGGGGGCCGGTCATCGAGCTGTCACACAGCCACCAGCGGAGGAGCGGTGGCCCCGTGGCCCTCAGACTGCCGAAGAGCAACAGCACGTACGCTAATGACTCCTTACTTCAAATCTCGGGGAAAAGCAAGTGCAATTTTACTTTCTAACATTATAAATTAGGCGGGGTTCTCGGGAACGTGGTGGAGCCCGTCAAAATGTGTATAAATGTGAACAATGCTGGGGACGCTGAAAGGAAAGATGTCGTGGGTAAAAGGGTCCGTCTGCTGACGCACAAACCGCAGAGAGGCTTTCAGCTTTTTCCTTCCAAATCTAGACACCAACTGGCAATTTGCGCATCTATTATGTTCCAAACGGCGGCCGGGATGGGAAGGGAGTCTGACAGTCACACAGGGCGGGAATAGTAAGACTTCGAGCTAGGCATCCCAAAAGAGGGAGACTTGAGGACAGGACGGCTCAGGCAGGCTTCTCAAAGCACGGTCCTCACAGTGGCAGGGGTGGCATGGCCTGGGCACTTGTCAGGGGTGCCCATGACATAAGCCAGGCCTCCGGGAAGCAGACACTCAGGCCAGGGCCCAGCTGCCTGGGTTCCACCCCCGGCCCTAGGAGTTCCAGCTGGAGGCTCAGGGGTGTGATGAGCGCTCACACCTGCTCCCCTGCGCGCTTGAAGGAGCTGGGGCAGCCTGCAGAGCAGAGAAGGAGGGGCAGCCCCGGGGTGGCCATGGGATGGACAGTCCAAAGGTTGGTGGGCCCACCCTACCCTGCAGCATTCTTTTCCTACGGCTGCCTGAACAAAGTCTACAAACTGCGTCGCTGAACCCACATGCGTGTACTCTCTCCATCTGGAGGCTGGCCCTCCAAGGGCCGGGTATGGCACGGTGGGGTCCCCTGAGGCTGTGAGAGAGGGTCTCCGGCTTTGTCAATCTTAAGTGTTCTTTGTCTTCTAGAGGCACCACCCCCATCTCTGCCTTCTCTCTGTGTGTTCTTCTGTCCCTGTGCCCAAATTTCCTTCTTATGAGGATGCCAACCATATTAGATTAGGGACCCCCCCCTCCTCAAGACCTCATCTTGACTAATTACACCTGCAAAAGACCCTATTTCCAAATAAGGTCACATTCACAGGACTGGGGATTAGGGCTTCAGCATCTCTTTGGGAGATACAATTTCATCATAATTTAGTTGCTGACAATTATGATTCATATAAGCATGGATGGTCACCTGTGACCCAGCAGGAGCCAATCAGATACAGTAAGATGCTGCTAAGATTCTGGTTTGCAACTTGGAGGACATAAGGTTTGATGTGGCCCGTCCTGCTGGGGCCTGTCAGGGATGGATGGGAGTCCGCACATGTGTGACACAAGGGGGCCAACCCTCCCCGCCCCCCACCGGTGATAAGTGAAACCAGGAGAATGTAGTGAAACACTGGGTCCAGGTGACATCACTTAAATGCTTCAAGCTAGGCCTATTCCCAGGTGTTCCAAATACATGAACCAATGTCTTCTTTTCCGCAAAATAATTTTGGATTGTGGTTTTCTGTCCCTTGAAATCTAAAAAATATGATGATGATACATATGGTCCCATGTCTCTCAAGTCAAAGCTCATTCTTAGCCCCATGTGACATGCGTAGAAAAACAGAACGGCTAAAGTACAAGCAGGGGCTGCTCTTGGTTCAAGAGGGCCTGTGCAGGGGCTCCAGCTGCCCTAGGGCCTGCTGCAGAGAGAGATCTCAACCCCCGGAACCCATGGCCGGCACACCGGTGTCTCCAGGCTGGCCACGGGGAGGCCCTGAGCCCCTGCTGCTCAGAATTCAGTGCACGGGCCAGCGGCACCCAGCCACCAGGGAGCTGGTCAGAGACGCAGGTTCTCAGGGCCCATCCCAGACATTCCAAGCCAGACTCTGCATTTTAAACAGGATCACCATTGATTTATGTCCTCATTAAAGCTCAAGACGCAAAGTTCCAACCTAATTAGTGAGCAAAGTTTTGGTGGATTAAATCTCAGCTATTTAACAATCAAATTGGATTTCTGCTCTTTCTATCTGATTTAAAGCTATTCCTCCAAGGATTGAGATGACCTAACAACCAAGTCATCCTATGAATATTATATTATGTTGTGTTCTATTCTATTATATCATAATATTATAAACATAACACACCAATATTAATTTATATTAGAGAGCCGCATAATATATAAATTCCACTTTGAAGCACATGAGGCATTGGACAGTCTGTTTCATGTTCAATTTATATCCTTATTGAATGGCATAATATAGTACCACAGGCTATGAAGACAAAGTTTGTGCCCCAAGTGATACTACACTAACCAACATCTTCAGCATCATAAGCAAAAGTCGCTGAGTTCTTTGGCTCCATGGCTCAGTTCTTGGCTCCATGCACATCCACTCACTGGGCGTCCAGAGCAGCCAAGTAGACGCTGGATCAGCACCAGAATAACATTCCTCAGAAACCCAGTCAACTGAAAGCCCCATTGCAAACCTCTAGCAGTTCATCTGCTACAGAAAGTAAACTGTCTCTTGCTTCCCCAGTTTCATAGAGATGTTTTTCTGGCCTTCCACTGGGTTAAAGACTTGCTCAGAAAGGCTTTTGGGGGTTAGTTTCCACTGGTGGTCATCGTTCGACCTGGGTCAAGGTATGACCCAGTGAGGATGCAGGGCACCACGTTTCACCAGGGATCAGTGGCAGTAAGGAAAAATATTTAGAGACCACAGGCAACAAAGAAACCAAAATTAAACTAATCCTCACACCTGCAAGGCTTTGCAGATAAGTAAAAATCAACTTCGACCTTTTCACATCTTTGACTCTACTTGTATCTTTATTTTATTTAGAACAAAACAAAATGGATACCATCAAAAAATAAAGACTGTGAGGGACACCTGGGGGGCTCAGTGGTTGAGCATCTGCTTTTGGCTCAGGACGTGATCCTGGGATCTGGGATCGAGTCCCACATCGGGCTCCCTGCGTGGAGCCTGCTTCTCCCTCTGCCTGTGTCTCTGCCTCTCTCTCTGTGTGTGTCTCTCAGGAATGAATAAATAAAATCTTTAAAAATAAATAAATAAAGACTGTGAGAGCTTAAACAAAATGTACAAAGCAGAGTCCGTTCAAACGCAGAGTAGGAGCATGGCCTGTGAAGAAAAGCACTGAGCAGATATTCGAGGTTTTAATTCTGGACAGGGGAGGGCTAATTAATAACTGACAACTTCTGCTGTGGATAGAACAGAATGAGCCCATAGGTGTGTGCACCTTTGGTTAAAACAAGCTCTATCGCTCCCTGGTCTGAAAAACGCTGTTTGGTCCAAGCAGGGTATGGGTATGTCCAAACCCACGGTCCTCGATCTGTGGCTGCTGGCTGGAGCCAGTTGTGTGTGGAATCTCCTGGACACATGCTGCTATAAGTGGGGAATTTTTTATATACAATGTACATTCACTTAGTCAATATCTATTGATCCTCCAATATTGACTACTTCTTTTTGATTGCTGCTCAAATGGCACCACATTAGAGACAATAGTGCCCCCTACCCCCATCCACTCCCCACCCTCTGGATCTGTTCTACTTCTCCTCCTAGCGCCTGCCCCTGCCTGTTCTGCTGGCATGCTCTGTGCTGCTCACTTGACCCACTCCCAGCTGAAGCTCCACGGGAAAGGGGCTTTGTTTTGCTTCCAGCTGCGTTTTCACATCTAGGACAGCATCCGGCAGAGAGTAGGTGCTCTGAAAATATTTCTGTGTGAAAAGCAATGCATCAGGTGTTAGGCTTCCTAGAGCTTTTCAAATAAAAACAGTATTATAAAACATAAGTCAGATGCTCTATATTTTAGTAAAATATATTTAAACCCTATCCTGAAAAGCACAGGGCGGGATGGGGTAGGGAGGAGAACATTTGTCTCCTACTTTGGAAAGCAATTTATCAACGTCTATAAACATTTTAAATTCTTGTACCCTCCAACCCTACAGCTCTTTCTCTCTGGATCCACACTTCCTCTCATGCACAAGAAGGCATGCCCTTGGATGTTCACATGGCTTTGTTTCTGAAAAATTGAAAATAAGTCTCAGGCCCCATCTACCTCATGCTTCCCATGGGTCTTGTCAGAAAATAAAGCAATTGCCAGGTGAATGCAGACCTTACCATCCACGACAAGAATCCTGTCCCTCCCCTGACATGGCCTTTGTCACGACCAACTCCAGGAGGGATCCAACCAGTTCAATCAGCAGTCAGGATCTGTTTCCACCATTCATGACCCCAAGCTGGGATGTCCTTGATCTGCCCTGGTCTGAGAGTCTGATCTGCCTTCGCTGGTGCAGCAGGCCTGTCTGTTCTCAGCCAGCACAGCTCATGCCAAGGCTGCTCTGCCCTAGCAGACACTTCCGGGTGTCGGCTTAGCTAGGCCTGGGTGTTCAGAGGAAATTATGTGGACCCCAAAAGAGCCAGCAATTTATGTTTGGCCTTAGGCACCAGAGTCGGAGATAAAGGTTCCCCCAAAGATAGCTGCCACGTTCTCATACAAAGCAGAAATACATCTGGGGCCAGGCTATCTGCAGCTTGAATGTTCCATGTCCATTGAGTAAGGTGTGAAGGCCTTTCTACTGGCCATAGAGTTCAACTGACCCACTCCCTAAAAATTGGAGTATCAGCCAGCTAATCCCAGACATCTAGAGGTCAGGCATCCAGTTTCCACAACAGCTCAGTAGCAAGTTAATAGCTATTTTTCAAAAGTCACATATCTAGCAACTGTGTCCAAACAGCAAGTCCAAAACCCCACAGGGTACCTGGCAGTCGAGGGGGTGGAAATCTCTCTTGGGGGAGGCTGCCTCCCTTTGGAGCTCAAAGGCTATAATTAGCAAGATCTTCATACTTGTTCTGTCCCCAACAGCTAAAGATTTCACTGAGGTGCCAGACATTTCCACAAGACTCTGACAGCGAATGGCAGGGGGTTAACGCACTGTAGTTCCTTATATACAGTTTTCCCACACTATAGAGGGCAGTCTACTTATTCAGAGTTCACCACTTATGATGTTAATCTCATCTAAACCCAGCCTCCAAGATGACCCATAAAATAAATCATCACAGTGTCTCTGCCCCTCCCCTACCTTGCTTAGGGCCCCTTCCCTCATGGGACCAGGTAGGCTAGTGACCTAGGAACCCATATCCAACAAGGAAAGAGAAGTTGAGATCCTCTTCTCACAAGATATTCAGGCAGTCCTATAGGATCCGGGACAGGGAGACCGTACCCCATCCTGAAAGCGGCTGAGGGGCAGAGGGCAAACTGGACAAAGTGTCTTTGGCATCCAGGCTTTAACAACATGACAACTGCTTGTCGCTCAACTGACCAATTTTTCCATGCCAATAATGCACCCAGAGCCAGCTCTGAGATGCACAACCCTTTCCCCTCTACCTGGAGGAGAGGACAGAACCCAAAAGCACTATTTGGGCTACTTGTTTCAACCCTGCAGTCACCTTCAAACCATCCTATTAACAGGCAACAAAGTGGAGGACACAATATTACCCAACTGACCATACAGGTCGGTCAAGGTGTCAAGAACCAATTCTCTCTCTTTTTTTTTTTTATAAACCAGCTTTATTTTTTTTAAGATTTTATTTATTTATTCACGAGACACACACAGAGAGAGAGAGAGAGAGAGAGAGAGAGAGAGAGAGGCAGAGACACAGGCAGAAGGAGAAGCAGGCTCCATGCAGGGAGCCTGTCATGGGACTCCATCCCTGGTCTCCAGGATCAGGCCCTGGGCTGCAGGCGGCGCTAAACCGCTGAGCCACCCAGGCTGCCGCAAGTACCAGTTCTCATGAACTTCCTTCAAGTCCCATTAATTGGTCTTTGGGGCCCTCATCTGCCTCATCTAGAAGGCCATATTCCAGCCTCATTGCCGAAAGTGTTAAGTCAGAATCTGGGAAGGGCCTGGGATTTTTACCCTATTTGCATGCTAACTGTTTAGTTTGCCACAATTTTATATACATATCCTGACAGAAGGACACAAGACCCCTGGGGCAGAGACAGGGAGCGTTTATTACTGACAGCAAAAATGATAAACAGAGCAGCATCTTGTACATTCCCCCATACCCTAATTCCCACAGGGCCAGGCACTGAGGGCCAGATGTTATCTGTACGTGCACAGGGGTGCACCACAGGACCCTAAAATTAAAAGACTCTGACCTTTAATGTGGCTGCTGGCATATCTGCTTATCCTCTCCTCTGAAGAGAAAGATTATTCATTACCCTGGAATGTAAGCAAGTATTTCAAAAAGACGAAGGAGATTGTATCTTTCCTACCCAGAGACATCACCAGGGAGGTATTTCTCTAAATTTCTCTGGTGGCATATTCTCTTTAGCCTCCAGTACAGGCTTGCTATTCAAGTATGTTCTTTGTTCAAGGCCTAGGCTATGCAGGAACACAAGAAATCCATGGAGATTTGTCTTCCAGCAATGTCACCTTTTGTGAATTATCTTTTCAAATATTTGGCCCATTTTTTATTTGGCAATTCATCTTCTTTTTATTGAGTTGTAATAATTTTTATACAATTCAAGTCCTTTTTGTAAAATATTCATATTACAAATATTGCAAACAAGAAGCCCTCCAATTATGTGACCTGCCCTGTTGTTTACTTAATAATGTTTTCGAATAGAAAGTTTGAAATGTCTTATAAAGTCCAATTTATCCATTTTTTAAAATTTCATAATTTGCTTTTTGTATCCTGTTTTAAAAATTCTTGCATTCTCTATGCATTCTTCTAGAACCTTTATAGGTTTACCTTCACATTTAGGTCTGTCTTCCATTCTGAGTTCATATTGTCTGTCGTATGATGCTCACTTGTCTCCCACACAGATATCCTATTACTGTTGTGCCATTTGTTGGGAAGACTGTTTCCCCACTGGCTTTCCTTGGCATCTCTGTCAAAAAATTAATTAATCATACATGTATGGATCGATTTTTGGATTCTCTATTTTAGCACAGTCCAATGTAAATATAATGAAAAATGTAAATGTAAGCTACATAGGTTATTTTAAATTTTCTAGTAGCCACATTTTCAAAGAAGGACAGCTATGGGACTGCCATCTTAAAAACCCACAGTTTAGTCAGCCACGAATATTTACCCACTGGTGCTGACTCTTTTAATGAATAGGTCCAGGCTGGCCAACACAGGGGCTGGGCCATCATGAAATACATGTTAAGTAAAACAAAACTTGACACAATAAGATTAAATTGGTCTATAAGCTGGAGTCTCAGCTGAAAGCGGAGCCCACGAGTTGTGACTTTCAATGTGATGTTACATAATCAATGCTTAACATTTCCTCCTGCCCAAGCTACACGGAGCAAAGAGCAAGATTCTATAATCAATACCATGAGTAATACGAAGTTTATTTAACTCGAAGAGGAAAGAAATTATTAAAGATTGAAATAAATCTTACAGTTTAGTTAGAAATAGCATACACTATTCTGTGCCAGCCTCATGGGTTAAGCTAAGTCTAGAAACAATCGGTGAGGCTTCATGATGCAACAAAGATTTATGGGAGAATTATCATTAGAAGAATAAAGACTGTGGATAAGCCTGCCTTTATTATTGTTGATTAATCCACAAAACATAAACAAGAGAGACAAAGCAAAATGCTGTACTAAGCATCACTTTCCTCTGACTCCAAATCCCATGAAATGGCAGAAAATACAATTTTAAGGAAAATAAATACATAATGATACTAGACTAGAACGTTAGAATATTTTTGAAGTATAGAAAGTATATGGGATATGATCTAATGAGGTGGAAAAAACAACAAAAAAATAGCCCAAAGGCAACACAAAAGCTGAAGCAGTTCAGGGGCACTCCAAACACAGAGCAGAACCCAGAACTCCTGGCTGGCCACTGACTTCTCCATCATATTCCCTTTCTCTGCTAAAGATTTTCCTAATAATAAATAGTTTTTAAGATTTTATTTATTCATTCATGAGAGACACAGAGAGAGAGGCAGAGGGAGAAACAGGCTCCCTGCGGGGAGCCTAATGTGGGACTCAATCCTGGGACCCTGGGATCATGCATTAAGCTGAAGGCAACCACTCAACACTGAGCCACCCAGGTGTCCCAATATAATATTTTAAAAGTAATCTCAGCTTATAAAATTTTGGCTTTTTAAAAATCAACATATAATGTATGATTAGTTTCAGAGGTATAATGACTCATCAGTTGCATATAACATCCAGTGCCCAATGACATCGAGTGCCCTCCTTAATGACCATTACCCAGTTACCCATCTTCCCCACTCACCTCCCCTTTTCGACCTCAGCGACAGCAACTTCTTTCTAGACACATCTCCAAAGGCAAGAGAGACAAAAGCAAAAATAAACTATTGAGACTTCATTAAGATAAAAAACTTTTGCTCAGCAAAGGAAACAATCAACAAAACTAAAAGACAATCAACAGAATGGGAGAAGATATTTGCAAATGTCTAATCAGATAAAGGGCTAGTATCCAAAATCTATAAAGAACTTATCAAACTTAACACCCAAAAAACAAATAATCCAGTCAAGAAATAAGCAGAAGACATGAACAGACATTTATCCAAAGAAGACCAGAAGTGGCCAACAGATACGTGAAAAAATGGTCAATGTCACTCAATATCAGGAAAATACAAATCAAAACCACAGTGAGATACCACCTAACACCAATCAGAATGACTAAAATTATTAAGCCAGGAAACAAAAGATGTTGGCAAGGATGCAGAGAAGAGGGAACCCTCTTACATTGTTGGCTGGAATGCAAACTGGTACAGCCACTCTGGAAAACAGTATAGAGCTTCCTCAAAAACTTGAAAATAGAGCGACCCCATGATCCAGCAATTGAACTACTAGATATTTATCCAAAGGATACAAACATAGTGATTTGAAGGGGTATGTGCACCCCAGTGTTTATAACAACACTATTTATAACAGCCAAAATTTGAAAAGATCCCAGATGTCCAACAGATGAATGTATAAAGATGTAGGGTGTCTGTGTGTGTGTGTGCACGCGTGTGCACGTGCTTGCACTCATGCTTGCACACAGACACATGGACTATTACTCAGCCATCAAAAAGATGAAATCTTACTATTTGCAAAGATGTGCCTGGGAAGTGCATAATACTAGAGGGTATTATGCTAAGTGAAATAAGTCAAAGAAAGGCAAATATTACATGATTTAACTCATATGTAGAATTTAAGAAACAAAATAAATGAACATAAGAGAAAGGAGCACAAAATTTTGGCTTTAAAAAGCAAACAAGGGCAGCCCGGCTGGCTCAGTCAGTAGAGCATACAACTCCTGATCTCAGGATTGTGAGTTCGAGTTCTATGTTGGATGTAGAGATTGCTTAAAAATAAAATCTTAAAAAATTAAAAAACGAACAAAAAATTCCCTCATAAAAAAATCCCAATTCGTTACATTTTATTTTATATTCCTTTTATATCCTCCCATTTTCAAGTGTATTTTATGCATATATGCATAGTTATAACAGTAGTACACATCCAATTTTATGTCCCGTTTTTCATTTAACCTTATAGAAATATTTCCCATCTTGCCACTGAATCTTCATAACTCTCATTTTTTATATCTACATAATATACTTTGATTGAGTGTATCATGATCTATTTTCTGCTTTCCTTCTTTTTGACCACTTGGGTTGTTTCCAATGTGTGCTATTATAAATAATGCTGTAATTAACATCTTTATTTCCTTGGCTAAATTTAAATCTGTTTTATGAATTAAAAGCAGCTGAACTGACTTCTGTGTCATTCCTCTTTGAACAAAAACGGAACGTCCTGGTTTCATAACAAGGAACAATCTAAATTTAGGTGTACAGATAGAGCTGTGTGACAAGTCAGAACAGCAATGGCAGAGTTCCTAAAGCTTTTTAGACAATGTCTATTTAGCTTACTTGTCTCTCTTTGGGAAATAGAATAAGTCCCAGGTTGCTTCAGTTTAAAATGAATCTCAAGATTGATAACAGTCTTGACAGGAGTAATTTTTTTAAAATAGTAGCACTTCTGGCTGCATTGCTTTCTTCAGATCTTTCCCCACTTGACCAAGGTGAAGGTCAACCACGAATACATAATTTTCAAGCTATTTCAAATACTGGGTAACACGAAAAGGTTTCCGTTTCCTCGTAAAGTATTTTGTTGCCCAGATAAAGCAATGCCTGGTGAGAGTAAAGCAGATATGTGTGTGCAGGCCAGGCTGGGGGTGGGGCAGGAATTTTATAAAAGGACCAATTACAAGTTGAAGAAATTTAAAATAGGATACTAAATATTTTAAACTCAGTAGAGCAGATGACCAGTAGATTGATGCAGCTAAAAATGAATTACTTCCTGGATAATCAAACCATTTTGAGAGCCACCTAATAGGAATTTCATATGTAGGGAATTGTGGGAACTAAGGAGAGAAAAAATTCATAATAAAATTATCCAGAGTTAAATTAAGACACAAGTATTGGGGTTGAGTGAGTTCACTGAAAGTTGGTCAGAATGCATGAAACACATAAGCACCTACAGCACACCACTGGGAACTTTCAAAACATCAAGGATGAAGGGGAAAGTCCTCAAAGATTACGAAGCAGGCAAAATCAAAAAATAAATAAAAATTTAAAAAAGCAGGAGAAAACAGATTGCCTACAAAGGAACAAATATCAAATTTGGTTCTGCCTTCTCATTGGCAACAATGGTGCTACAAGGCAACAGACCAACAGCCTCAAAAGTCTGAATATCATAATACAAAATGATTCCCACAACCAGATTAGTTAACATACCCATGACATCACATAATGACAATTTTATTTTGGAGAGAGAACATGTAAGATCTGCTATCTTAGCAAATTTCAAGTATATTATACAACATTATTAACTGTAGTCACCATGCTGAATATGAGATCCCCAGAATATTTCCACCACATCATTGGAAGTTTGTGCCCTTTGGCCAACATCTGCCCATTTCAGCCCTAATCACCACCATTCTACTCTCCATTTCTATGAGTTTGACTTTTTTTTATCCCACATGTGAGATCGTATCATGTCTTTCTCCGTCTGACATATTTTCACCTAGCATAATGCCTCAAGTCCATCCATGTCACTAATAGCAGGATTTCCTTCTTTTTTAAGGCTGAATAATATTTCATTGTATATACCACATTTTCTTTATCCAGTTATCCTCTGATGGACATTTAGTTTGTTTCCATGTCTTGGCTGCTGTGAATGATGCTAAAATGGACATGGAAGTGCAGACAATTATTTGAGATAGTGATTTCATTTCCTTCTGACATATACCTAGAAGTGAGATTGATAGATCATGTGGTAGTTCTGTTGTTAATTTTTTGAGCAACCTCCATACTGCCTTCTGTAGTGGGTGCACCAATTTATATTCGCTCCAATAGAGCACTAGGATTCCCTTTTCTCCACATCCTCATGGACACATACTATCTCTTGCCTTTCTGATTACAACCATCCTAACAGATATGAGGTGACCTCACTCTGATTTTGATTTGCATTTCCCTGGTGATGAGTGATGTTGAGCACCTTTTTGTGCACCTGTGAATCATTTGGATGTCTTTTTTTTGGGGGGGGGAATGTCTGTTCAGGTCCTTTGTGTTTTATTTATTCAACCGTTATTATGATTATTTTGCTATTGAGTTGTGTGAGTTCTTTATGTATCTTGGACATTAACCCCTTTGTCAGATATATGGTTTACAAATATTTTCCCCCATTATGTAGGTTGCCTCTTCTTTTTGTTGATTATTTCTTTATTTCTTTCACTGTGCAGAAGCTTTTGAGTTCAATGTAGTCCTGTATGTTTATTTTTCTTTTTTCTTTTTATTTTTTTTCTTTTTTTTATTTTTTGCTTCTGCTTTTGCTGCTGTATCTAAAACATCATCGCCAAGACCAATGTCATAGGGATTTTTCCTGTTTTCTTCCAGGAGTTTTACAGTTTTAGGTTTTAAATTCAAGTATTCAATCCATTTTGAGTTTGCCCTTGAGAATAGTGTGAGATGGGGTCCAGTTTCAGTCTTTCACTTGTGAATATCCAGTTTTCCCAACACTGTTTATTGAAAATACTCTCTTTCCCCATTAAATATTCTGGGCTTTCCTGTGAAATGTTAGTTAACCATATATGCATGGATTTGTTTCTGGGTTCTCAATTCCATTCCATCAGTTTCTGTGTCTGTTTTTATGCTGGTGCCATGCTGTTTGACCACTGTAGCTTTGCAGTATAGTTTTTTTTAATTTTTTTTATTTTCATTTATTTATGATAGTCACACACACAGAGAGAGAGAGAGAGAGAGAGAGAGAGAGAGGCAGAGACATAGGCAGAGGGAGAAGCAGCAGGCTCCATGCACCGGGAGCCCAACGTGGGATTCGATCCTGGATCTCCAGGATTGCGCCCTGGGCCAAAGACAGGCGCCAAACCGCTGCGCCACCCAGGGATCCCTGCAGTATAGTTTTAAATCAAAAAGTGTGATGCCTCCAGCTTTATTCTTCTTTCCCAAGACTGCTTTTGCTGCTTGGGCTTTTTTTGTGGTTCCATACAAATTTTAGGATTGTTTTGTCTATTTCTGGAGCCCAGATTTCTGGGCACTTTCAGAATCTACAGTGTGACCGAGTTTGGCGGGCTTCTCTCCAGGGGCATCCTGACCATGGCCAAGAGGGGCTGGGCCAACTCACCAACAACATCGAGGTCCATAGTCAGTACTGAGGTCTGCATGCCTACTATCTCATACAAGAGTGGGCATGAACCCTCCCAGGTCCCTTGGCCTTTGGTGCCGATGACAGGACCAAGTGCAATAGGGTGTGGCCAAGGTCTCAGGGGCGTGGAGCTATTTTTGGCTGTGGCCAAGACCACAGTTGGTGAACCAGCTGCCTGGGTTCAGACCCTTCCTTCTCAAAATCCTCTTCTTGGTCTTGGACTATGCTGAGGCTTCAGTCTCCTACCTGGATTCCAGGGTTCCCACAAAGATACCTCTGTCCATGGACTGATGCCACATTGTTGGAGGCACAGGGATATCTTATTTAACTGTCTTGCTGTCATCATCCCAGTATCTTAGTTCATATACTCGTTTCTGGACCCCCTCATCATCCTGAATCCTCTTATCTAATTACATTTCAAGGTTGTCTGGGATTTTTTCCTCTTAAAACAGAACACTCAGGGTAGGCTTACCCTGAGAATCACCAATATCAATATCTTTCTGAGCTTTGATACTGTTATCCACTAGTGGACTTTGCTTCCCAGCATTTTGGAGGGATTTAAATCACCAGGAGATGAGGACAATGACCACATCCAGGCCCCAGGGGGGACACACACACATACCCCAAAATCAAACATTCTACAAACCCATTCAGTGTTGCTCACAATTCCCCAGAGATTGTGGGTTTCACACTTGCCATCCTTACACGGGTTCTTGGTTCACATCAGTTTCAGTTCCAATAGCCAGAGTGAGCCAGGCAGGTGGGGAAAGGACTTTTGTGACCAGGTAGAAACAGCTGTCCCGAGGTGCCCCTGTTTTCCAATTTTTCCCAAAAAGTCAGAAACCTAAATTTTTGGTTTTTCTCTGGGATTTTCCTGACTTCTGTAGTTTGCTAACAAAATAGAATAATTTTTAAACATTCTATGAGCCAAATAGATACATGCATCTGATTCAGAATAGACTAGAAACTTCCAATTTCAGTGAAGTCTAGTGGAAAATAAATCTCAAAGGTGATTAAATTTCTGGGGCCAGAACTTTGGATCCAGCAGAGAAAGGGAGGTGTGGCAGGGGCAAGGAGAGTCACAGCCATCTCTTTGCCATGGAAATCCCATGGGAGGAGGCTTATTTTTTTCTGTATTAAGAGATCAATGAGAGATTAATAATAATCCCATACATTGATGTAGCACTTCAAACCTGAGTGCTTGCTCATCTACAATCTCATTTGATCCTTATAACAGTCCCATGAGCTTGTCAAGAAGCATCCAATTAAAGGGAGCCAAGGATTCACACAATTTCACTCAAAGAAAGAAAGAAAGAAAGAAAGAAAGAAAGAAAGAAAGAAAGAAAGAAAAAGAAGAGAGACAGAAAGTAACCTTTTCCAGCTTTCAGTGGAAATGCTCGGAAATAAGTTCACTTTCCCCTAACTTTCATCTGCTCTCTTATCCTCCCTCTGTTCAGTACTCTCTGCTATTCTCTTGTTGCAGAAGGAAGAAGAGCATGTTCACAGAGCACGGGGCTCGGCAGCAGCAGGAGTCAGAGCCCGGCCAGTGAAATAGAACATATCTGGTGAGGTTTGTAATGAAAATACCACCTGGTGTTTGAGGATCCAGAAATGACCCTCACTGACTTGTTGATACCCAAAGAATCAAGTTTTGCCTGACCTCAGTCAGGTCCTTGGTCATAAAAAAATAAAATATAAAAAAATCATTATCTGGAACCAATCTTTATAATCCAGTGGCTCAGAGATAATAAATGAGTCTCTTATCAAAAGTGGGGGTGAACATACCCATTAGGATAGCTTCTATTCAATGGGGAGAAAAACACACAGAAAATAACCATTGTTGGCCGGGATGTAGACAAATTGGAACCCTCATGCACTGCAGGTGGGAATGTAAAATTGGTGCAGCAGTTGTGAAAAAAGTATGGTGTTTCCTCAAAATATTAAAAATAGAATTACCATATGATCCAGCCATTCCATCTCTGGGCATTCACCCACAAGAGTTGAAATCATGGTCTTGATGTATTTGTACACCCATGCTCACAGCAGCATTGCTTGCCATAGCCAAAGATGGAAGCAACTCAGTGCCTATTGAAGGATGAATGAATAAGCAAAACGTGGCCTATGTGTACAAAAGAATATCACTCGGCCTTAGAAAGGAAGGGAATTCTGACACTTGGTCCACAAGGGATGAACTTTGAGGACATGGTAGTAAAGAAGACAAATGCTGTGAGATTCTATTACAGAGCATTCCTCCATTCAGAGTAGCCAAGTTCACAGAGACAAGGAGTGAAAGGTGGGTCCGAGGGCTGGAGAGGGGTGGGGGGTGTCAGGGTTTAATGGGGACAGAACTCCAGTTTTACAAGAGGAAGGGTTCCAGAAAAGCAAGGATTGTTGTGGGGAGGGTGCATGGTTAATGGTATCCAGGCAGCTTCTCAGCCACCTAGGGCAGAGCAAAGATCCAAATATTGGAAGATGGGGCAGCCCGGGTGGCTCAGCGGTTTCGTGCTGCCTTCAGCCCAGGGCGTGATCCTGGAGACCCGGGATCGAGTCCCGTGTTGGGCTCCCTGCGTGGAGCCTGCTTCTCCCTTTGCCTGTGTCTCTGCATCTCTCTCTCTCTCTCTCTCTCTCTCTCTCTCTTTCTGTATCTCTCATATCTCTCATGAATAAATAAATAAAATCTCTAAAAATAAAATAAAAGAATAAAAAACAAATATTGGGAGACGGGTTGTAATTCGAATGGGAGTATGTCAGCCGTAAACATGCATACTTCATGACTTTGTGCTGCACCTATCTTCCTATATTGTAAGTGTAGCAGAGGGTCCTAGGACGGTGTCACCATAATTTTAGGCATCTTTATGGTCTCAGGAAGGCTCCATGGAAAGACAAAACCCACAGGAGATGGGTGGATTCCTGGCCTGGCTCAGGATTAAGATTCCTGATAAACTGTGTCCAGTGGGGCAGCAGTCCGCTGGGATTGGGAGCAATGGGCTGAATAATGAAACTGCTTTCAAAGGATAATCCTAGACACCTGTGTGCACCTCATCTTACCCAACCCTGAAGGATACCTGGGCCAGATTCCAAGGAAGAGGAGATTCTACAGTTAACAATAAAGGAGATCAATTTTTTAAAAAATGGTACTCCACCCAAGGGATATTTAAAAGCTTATTGAAAGGAGAGAGATACATAGCAGGAAGAAATAAATTATGAAACAGACCACATACAGGTAGTCCATTGATTTATTACAAAAGTGCCAAGGCCACCCACAGAGAAAGAACTCACCTCTTCCATAAACGGTGCTGGCACAGCTGAATACTCATGAGGGGAAAACAAAGTTAACCCTTACCTCACACTGTGTACAAAAATTAACTCAAAATGGATCATAGGCTTTAATGTAAAAATTAAATCCCTAAAACATCTAGAAGAAAAACATTGAAGGAAAGCTTTGTGACTTTGCATTAGGCAGAAATTTCTTACATATGACAACAAAATTACAGTCCTTGTAAACAGGGAGAAATTAGACTTTATTGAAATTAAAAACCTTTGCTCTCCAAAAGGCACCACGGAGAAAACAAAAAGACAAGCCACAGACTAAAAGTATTTTCAGGGGATCCCTGGGTGGCGCATCGGTTTGGCGCCTGCCTTTGGCCCAGGGCACGATCCTGGAGACCCGGGATTGAATCCCACATCGGGCTCCCGGTGCATGGAGCCTGCTTCTCCCTCTGCCTGTGTCTCTGCCTCTCTCTCTCTCTCTCTGTGACTATCATAAATAAATTTTAAAAAAATTTAAAAAAAAAATATATATATATATAAGTATTTTCAAATCCTGGATCTGATAAAGAACTGTTATCCAGAATATATAAGGAACCTACATAATTCAGTAAGAAGACAAATAACCCAGTTAAAAATGAGTGGAAGACTTGAAAAGACACTTCACCAAAAAGTTGGGCAAATAGTTAATAATCACAAGTAAAAAATGCTTGATAATCAACAGGGGATACAAATTAAAACCATTATGCGATCCCATTACACTTACTAGAACAGCTATACTACAAAGGACTGTCAGGTGGCAAGGACTCAGAGGGGCAGCACTTCTTACATGCTGTTAGTAGGAATATAAAATGGGAAAATACTTAGTTTCTTTAAATGTTAAGCATACACTTATCTTATAAGCCAGCAATTCCACTCCTACCTATCTACCCAAGAAAAATGAAAACATATGTGCACCCAAACACTCGTACAAGAATGTTTATTACACTATTATTCGTAACAGCCCCAACCTGGAGACAACTTGATTGTCCATCAACTAGTGGATGGATAAACAAAATGTGATATATCCACACAATGGAATATGACCCAATAATAGAAAAGGAAGATCCTACTAATAGGTTAAACAGCACGGACTAATACGTCAAAAGCTTTCTGCTAAATGAAAGAAGCTCAACCCAAAAGTCTACATAATAATTTCATTTATAGGAAATTTCTAGAAAGGATAGGGCTTCAGAGATGATAAGCAGATCAATAATTGTCTGACTTTGAGGTTAGGAATGGGCACAAGAAAATTTGGGGGGTGATGGAATTGTTCTAAGACCAGTTAACAGTGATGGATGCAGAATGTATAAATTTACTAAAAATCATTGAACACTGCACTTAACAGTGGTTGAATTTTATGGTATATAAATTATACTTCAATAAAGCCATTTCCCAAAAAAGTATTCTATATGTTACCCAGAAACTCTACACCTATGAATCTATCCTTAATTCACCTTAGCAAAAATGCAAAATGACCTGTGCATCAATCTATTTACTATAGCATTTTTTATATACGCAAAAGATGGGAAACTCCCCAAATGTCCATCAGTAGAGGACTGATTGGCTGTAGTAAATCCATAAAATGGATACTCAGCACCTGCAAGAAGGAATGATGCAGATTATGGCATTTCCTGTAAAACAAATTCCCAAAAAATACTGTTAAATGAGAGAAATAAAGCTGCAAAAGAGTTGGTAGTAAAGGAGTTTAAGAACAGGGGGGTAGTGATGTATTTAAATAGGTGTTTGCATTCCTTTCAATAAAGAGACCATTGCATTCTATATAGATTTTAAAATTTGCTTCCAGGAGAGCTTCTTGCTGGTGTCCCCTTCAGTCCAGAACAGCCGTGTGGCCGAGCCCATGTTTAATTCTGTGACAGTGCCACACCTACACTGTGTCAGGACTCAGAGCCACCAACAGGAGGAGTCTCCTCAATCTGATAACCTGGGAGTCAAAAACATGGGGTTCAAGGAGGAACGTGGACCCCAGTGCCATGTTGGTCAATGCTTATCACCTGGCTGTCCAAGAGGAAAATTCTGATTTGCAGTGTTTGCCAGTTTCCGTGGTGCAGGTATTCCCATCAGGGCCAATTTCAAGCTAATATCTTAACGTTTCTGAACCCAGTGCTGGGAAAAGCTGCACGTGATCAGCTCTCCTGGGGGTCCAGACCAGTTCCAGCTCATGGCTGGCAATGAGCTACCATTTCATACATTTAACTAGCAAATCAAAAAGCCTGACAACACCAAGTGTTTCATAGAAAGATGCATTAAAAGGTACTGGATCGTAAATTGGCACAACTGCTTTGGAGAGCCATGCGACATTACCTGATAAAACACAAAAACTGCAATCCAAAACTATTTGCAGGCTTCCACCAGGAGCTCTGGAACCAGTGCTTTTTGTAACATTGTTCGTAAGAGCAAAAAGTAGGAACAACTTAAATGTCCATCCGTAGGAAAAATTCATAAACAAATCATAGACCAGTCATTCAATAAAAGAATGCCATCCAGCATTTAAAATTAATAAGCTAATATATGTATCAAGATGGCAGTGCCTTGGAAAACACAATGTTGTATTAAAAATCAAGCTTTAGGATGTTATGCATAACGTAGAACTTCTGTAAAGGTTGAAAATGCATGAAATGATACTCTGCAATACTGTAGAGAAATATTCATTGAAACATGATGAAATCATTTTAAATAAAGTAGGCAGATACATACCAAATTCATGATAATACTGCCTCTGGAGAGAGAAAAAGAGATTGAAACTGGAGAGGGTACAGAGGGTACTTTGTCTTTATCGTATTATTCGAGCTCCTTTAAATATTAAAAAATATTTATCTGAAATTAGAATAGCAACACATAAATGGTTTAAATTCTGGATTCTGAGTAATAGGGCATGGTGCTGGCTCTCTTTGCCTTTATGTTTTTCAATATTTCAAAAGCTCCTTCGAAACACTGAGGCACCACCTTTTATGACAGGTTCTCAATTCTGTCACTGTTAGCTGGTGAGTCCCACAGGCCAGATATCCTGGCAGTGAAGTGCCGTGAAAATGTGGTCATCTGACCACTTCCCATGCAGGTAGCATGGGACCATGGGGGTTTAATGCCCCTTCTTCTGACTTCTTCCTTTAAAACCTGGTGGTATCTCACGAATGTGCTATGGTGACATTTGTCACACCATATGTACAATAATAACATTGCTGTCTTTACCATTAAGCCGTGAGACCCTCCTGGGTAGGATCTACAGTTTGCTCATCTCTGCATTCCTGGGCTCTGAGTGCACCACGGTGGCCACGGAGATTTGAATGAATCCGTGAATGAAGGAATCATCTCTGTTTTGTGCGGCCACCTTCTAAATTCAGTGGGAATGCTTGTGTCCCTCCCAAATTCACAGGTTGAAATCCTAACCCCCATAGTGGCAGTACTAGGAGGCCTTGAGGCAGTGATGGGGCCACAAGCCCTAAATACTAGGATTCACATTCTTATAGAGGAGACCCCAGTGACCCTCATCACCCGGTGAATGGGCCAGGACGTGGCCTCACCAGGCACCAGATCTGCTGGAGCTTTGACCCTGGATGTCTGGCACCTAGCACTGAAGAGATAAACGTCTGTTGTGTATGAGCCGCCCCGTCTGTGGTATTGTTACAGCAGCCAGAATGGGCCAAGACAGACACAGAGTGCAGAGGTCACACTACTCTGTAAACAGACCAATTAAATAATCACCAGGAGTAGCTCCTGTGGGGCTCACACACACGGTCGTGGGGCAGATGATGTGGGCCTCTGGTAAGTCACTGGAATAGGGAAGCTCAAGCTCTGGCCCATGTGGCCATGGCCGTGACTATAGTGACACCTGGAACAGATGGCTCTAGGCCCAGTGCTTCCTTCTGGCTCTTTTTTTTTTTTTTTTTTTTTTAATCCATGAAAGACACAGAGAGAGAGAGGCAGAGACACAGACAGAGGGAGAAGCAGGCTCCCCGCAGGGAGACCCATGTGGGATTCCATCCCAGGACTGGGTCCCAGCCCTGAGCCAAAGGCAGAAGCTCAACCGCTGAGCCACACAGGTGTCCCCCTTCTGGCTCTTAATTCAAGATAAGTCAATTCACCCAAGCCATAAGACAGTAAGACCTAGGATATTCCATCACTCTCATTTCTCTATTAGAGACAGGGACATAACTCCATAGAAATAGAGAAAACGGGGGCACCTGGGTGGCTCAGTTGGTTAAGCGTCTGCCTTCAGCTCAGGTCATGATCCTGCATCAGGCTCCCTGCTCAGCAGGAAGTCTGCATATCCCTCTGCCTTTCCTCCCTGCTCATTCTCTCTCTCTCTCTCTCTCTCTCTCTCTCTCTCTCTCTCTCTCTCTCAAATAAATATATAATCTTTTAAAAAAATCAGGAGGACAGTAAAGTGAGCTTATGGGAAAGCCAACCAAAGCACCAGTGTGTACACAGAATGGGGACAGTGGGGTGACCCAAAGAAGGGACAGTGCAGGGTATGGGCACATGTTGGGGCAAGACATAAGCCTGATATAGTAAAGTGTGTTTACAGGAAAACTCATTTGTTCCTATCACAGGGGTCAAGGATGGGGGAAGACCTAAAACCTCAGAGCATGTCCTCAGGACTCAGTGACTGAGTCGTTCAGCAAGCTGACCTGTGCTAAACTGGGTGACCTCTACTGCTTCTATAGTTCCTGAGAGCCTGCTCAGGAAGTGTGAATCTCAGTGACCTTAGCCAGCAGAGCAGGGTCGGTGGCTCACCTCATGCCTGGAGTCGCATCAGAGCATCATGTGCATCAATGCCCTTGATCCTCACAAAACACCCCCAGGTAGGTGCTGTTATCATCTCTGCATCACAGATGGGGAAACTGAGGCCCTCCAGGGTTGAATAGTTAGATCCCCCAGCTTTTAGGTGGCAGACCTGGCTAATGAACCTAAAGAGAGTCTGCCCCTCAACCAGCACAGCCTACTGGCAGCAGGAATCTTCTTCCTCCCACCAAAACAACTGCTGGGACCCAAATCCTTTACATGAGGGTACACACACCCCACACGTGCACGCGTGCTCACACACACACACACACATACACACATGCCCCCATACACACAGACGCCTAGACACAAATGCGTACCTGGTGACACAGGATCCCAGGAAGTAGAGGCTCCAGAAGCTTTACTATAGCAGGTTTCATCCCAAGGGGTCTCAAGAGACTGTCCACACCATGGGAGCCTCACCATAACAAGCCCACCATAACAATGTAAGTTTCCAGAATACTCACCCCCCACGTTCTAGCATACTTCCTAAAACATTTCTCATCAAAATCACAAAAACCCTGCAAGAAACAACACGTGTTACTAATTTAAGTTACAGAGCCCTACTTCTAACGGGGACAGAAATGACTCAGATCACATGAAATGTGACTTCCTACCTCTCCCTGGCAGTTAGAGGGAAGCTCTTACTCAGAGGTGTCTTACAGGAAGGGAGAGAAAACAGGAGATATGGAAACAGAATTTTAAGTCCCTCTTGAATTCTGAGTCTTGCAGATACTGGACATCCTACTTTGTCTGTAAGGACTGTGTAAATCCTGTCTGATGTGTTTGGCTTGTGCATGTGTTGTCTCTAAGTCTCAGAACCCCCTGAATTATTACCTCCAGGGTCACGTGGGAAAACGAGCTGAGGAAAAGTTTGAAGTCCCAGTTAGCATCGTCATTATTGAGCTCATGAGCCCTGCTAGAATTCCAGTGAATTTAGGGAATTAAGACACCAGTGACCTTTTAGTCTAGCAGATTTACATAAGCCTAAGGCATGTTTGTTGAATGAATAAATGAGAAATGAATGAATGAGTGAATGAATGAATAACGAGGTGGACTCATCTTCCAGTTGTCCAGCTCAACACAGAAGTGGGGGATAGTACTGCCACTCCACAAAGGACAGAGCCAATTAAAACACCTGCCTTGTGGGGCACCGGGGTGGCTCAGTCAGTTGGGTGTCCCGCTCTTGATCCCAGCTCAGATCATCTCGGGGTCACGAGATCAAGCCTTGCATTAGGTTACACACTAGTCGGCACGCCTGGGTGGCTCAGCGGTTGAGTGTCTGCCTTCAGCTCAGGGCGTGATCCCAGGGTCCCAGGATCAAGTCCCACATCAGGCTCCCTGCATGGAGCCTGCATCTCCCTCTGCCTGTGTCTCTGCCTCTCTCTCTCTCTCTCTCTCTCTCTGTGTGTGTGTGTGTGTGTGTGTGTGTGTGTCTTGTGAATAAATAAATAAAATCTTTAAAAAATAAAAATAGTTTACACACTAGTCATGAAGCCTACTTAAAAACAAAACAAAACAAAAAAAAGAACACTTGTTCTGAGTTTTCACCTCTGTCTCCTTAAAAGAAAAAAAAACTTCCCATCTCTGAGTTTCAGCTGTGATTTTGATATTTTAATTGTGCAAAACAGGGTCCCAGAAATGTGAGTCTTGGATGCATGTACTAAGGAGTTGATCTGGGAAAAGCGGAAAGGATATTATTGCTTTTCAGAGGGGAAAAGTCCAGGAGTTCTTAAACAGTAATTGGGCACCGAGGGTCTCAGCAAGAAGAAATGGGATCTGAGAAACAAGCCTCAGGTCTGCGGGAAAGGAAATCCAAGGCAGAGAGCAGCCCGAGCGTGAGACTCTGCCTATTGGCCTTGTGGTTGTGAGCTCCTAACCTTCTGCCCAGGGGCCGGGCCTCAGGCGAGGCATCAGAGCTGGATGAGCCAACAACTCAACCAACAATCGGTCTGTATGTCCACTAGTACATTCCATTCAGTTACATTAATTTCTCAATATTGTCAAAGCATCTCTTTTTTAGTGTATAAGTGATTCTACCTTTGTATAAACACACACACACACACACAACTCATTCAAAGGTTAAAATCTGAAGTTGATAGACAAGCACCATCTCTCCCCTCAGTAATACTCCCTCCCTGCTCACCTCACCCAGAAGGTGCCTCCTTTGAAGGTAGAGAAGTAAAGCAGAGACCTCTGGTTCAGCCTCTCAAATCCCCAGAGATGTCACCATTAGCAAAGGGAGAGTTAGAGCTTGGAAATAACTGCTGAAGGTTGGCAATTCTTGAGAGAAATTCAAGTATGTGCAAATTCCCCAAAGGTGAATCTTGGGCTGCCCAGTAAACTGAAGTTCCAGAGCTTTCCAGGAAAATGAGGCTACCCCTATATGGTGCTATGAACAGAAAGGTCTGACTCCAGGGTACACATCTTAATGGACCACTGGCATGGACTCCCTTGATGCTCTTCTCTTAATACCAAGTACAATGATGCTTTCCTGGGAATCTGCATCTGCCACAAACAAAGCCTCTTCACGATGCTCACAAGCTGAATCAATCAGCCAGGGAGCTGAGCTGCCCCAGCTACAGTTGGCCACGGGTGCTCCTAGCAGCCGACAGTAAAGCCCTGGGGTAGACCTGGCCATGCGCTGGGTGGGGCCTATGACACCGTTTCTAGAAAGTCTGAAACCTAAGAACTTTCTCCTGAGGAGGACCATTTTCACCATGAAACTAAGCTGGAATCTGCAACCATAAGAAGCAAAATGGGGAGCTCAAGCAACACTTATCTGGTGGTAGCCTAGCGCAGTTCCAGAAAAGGCAGAGGTGTTGACTTTTTCAACATTTAGATGAGTTCTCTTCTAGGTTAAAAGGGGGCAGAGAGGGGATCCCTGGGTGGCTCAGCGGTTTAGCACCTTTTGGCCCAGGGCACGATTGTGGAGACCCGGGATTGAGTCCCACATCGGGCTCCCTGCATGGAGCCTTTCTCCCTCTGCCTGTGTCTCTGCCTCTCTCTCTCTCTCTCTCTCTCTCTCTCTCTCTCTATGTCTATCATAAATAGATAAATCTTGGGATCCCTGGGTGGCGCAGCGGTTTGGCGCCTGCCTTTGGCCCAAGGCGCGATCCTGGAGACCCGGGATCGAATCCCACATCAGGCTCCCGGCGCATGGAGCCTGCTTCTCCCTCTGCCTGTGTCTCTGCCTCTCTCTCTTTCTCTCTGTATGACTATCATAAATAAATAAAATTTAAAAAAAAATTTAAAAAAAAAAAAAAGATAAATCTTTAAAAATAAATAAATAAATTTTAAAAGGGGGGGGCAGAGAATGTCTTTTTGTTCCTGTGATGGTTTATTTTATGGGTCAACTTGGCTAAGCTGCAGTGCCTAGTTTTTGGTCAACTGGCTGGATGAGGCACCCCCAACATTATAAAGAGTGATATGCTTTATCTCAACTACTGATCTACATGTGAATCATGTCTAAAACAATACCTTCCCAGCGAGAGTCTGTGTTTTCAAATTCAGAATGAAAGTTCTGGCCTGCCCAGAATTCTATGCTTAAACTACCCATCAAGCAGAATTCTATTCACCCATGCAAGTTCCAAAAGAAAAAATATTTACTCCTATGCATCACTTCTCAGAAAAATCCAGATGTAAGGCAAAGGATGTGTTAACCAGCCTTCTTGTGGGAAGTGTCTCGCAACACATGCACACATCGATTTGTCACGCTTTCAAACATTATTTGTAAATTGTATCTCAATAAACCTGGGGAGGAGGGATCCCTGGGTGGCGCAGCGGTTTGGCGCCTGCCTTTGGCCCAGGGCGCGATCCTGGAGACTCGGGATCGAATCCCACGTCAGGCTCCCGGTGCATGGAGCCTGCTTCTCCCTCTGCCTGTGTCTCTGCCTCTCTCTCTCTCTCTCTCTCTCTCTCTCTCTCTGTGACTATCTTAAATAAATAAAAATTAAAAAAAGAATACTTTAAAAAAAAAAATTAAAAAAAAAAAAAAAAAAAACCTGGGGAGGAAAACAAATAAGAAGGTGCTCTCTACCAACAGGAAGGAAGAAACCAAGAAAGAGAAAGCCCTGGGATCCAATAACAGGTAAACCAAGGCAAGCTGTGAGGTTTGCTGATGTGTTGTGGGCAGCAGCAGCAGCAGCATTTTTTATGACTTCCTTCGGGCCAGGTAGTGATTTGGGGCCAAGCAGTGAAGCCAGAGTTGTAAGGCTGCATGACACATAAAGCAGGATAAGGTGTGTGCAAAAACCCACCTGCTGGTGTCCCAGGTAAAATTAATGAGCTGGTCTTATCAGCAGAAACCCAGAGTTGGCTCCAGGGAGCTGTCGGCTGGGAACCCGCCCCGCACAGTGCAAACAGTAAGCAGAAGTTCCGTGGAGAGCAGCGTCTATGCAGGAGCTCGGCTGGTGTGTTCCCACAAGGAAACAGGCTCTTCCATCCTCTCTGCTCTGGCGATCAGCCCCATCAGTCCCATGGGGGGCATTCTAGGTGAGCCACACAGCAGCATCCCCAAGGAGGGAGTGTCCCAGGTCCTGGGGTGGGGAGCAGGAACCTCTCAGGTCGAGATCATTTCTGTGTTGCACATTATGTTGCTCAGTATCCCTTGTATGACATCCACTGAGAAAGTCCTTAGGTAGTTTAAAACCAGAAAATGACAAATGGGCCTGCTTTATTCCCCATTAAATAATGTGACTCAGACAATGCTGATTCCCTTATCGCCCAGACCAATAGGATTTCCGGTGCCAAATTTAAAATTTAATCACAGTAACTTAGTCCTTGAGGGAGCTTATTTGTTCCTTTTCATGGCTTTGATTTATTTTTCTTTTCCCATAATCTTATTGGATATGTCTTTTATTCTAAGCAGCCTTAATATCTCCCTGGGAATCTCCGGCCCCATGAATGCCTCACAGTTAGTAAAATTTACAAGAAACAGAATCATCAAGGCATGTCTACAAAAACAGTTTTAGGAGAAGGAAGAAAGACGGATGTTCAGAGCATCGTGACCACAAGCGGCAATGATGTGTTTTCTCAATGAGAGAGTCAAGAGGAGAAGCAACATGAATTGAGGTCATAATATGAGAAATAGGAAGGAAGAAGGGGGGAAGTGGGAAACACAATGTGAACTACGTCTGTGTGACCCTAAGAAATAAGTGAACATCTGCAGACGTCTCAGGGAAGTGGGAGTGACTGGGTGCAGATAGGAGGCTAATTATAAATATGGATAATGTTTTAATGCCAAGAATGTAGTATTTTCACACTACGCATATTTTTAGATTTGCAACCTGAAAAATATTCCACAGAGTCAGAGGTTTTGATAAAGCCCTGCAAAAACAGATGACAAGACTGCTCAAGGTCACTGGACTTGAATATGGAGAAGGGATGTCTGAATCTGATTTTTGATGAAGAATTTTCAGATGTCTGATTCAGGGCCTGAGGGGTAAGCATGGGGATTTGCTGCCCACATTCTCTGTTGCTGCATCTGACAGTAAATCCAAGCTGAAAAAGGCAGAACCAGGTAGCTTATGACCCATCCAGGCTTTCAAATCCCAAAGGAAATGCAAAGGGGGATAAATTTCAATGGCAGATAGCAGCCATCCCTAGAGAACCACATTGGGCCTTCCTTAATGAATGATATTATTTATCATGAAGAATCAAAACTTTCACTGACATATAAACAGGAAAATCAGTCTGGGGGTGTCTGGGTGGCTCAGACAGGTGAGCATCTGACTCTTGACTTTGGCTCAGGTCATGGTCTCAGGGTCAGGGGACAGAGCCCTGTATGGGGTTCTGTGCTGGGCGTGGAGTCTGCTTGGGATTCTCTCTCCCTCTCCCTCTGCCCCTCCTTTCACTCTCACTTTTTTTCTCTCATTCTTTCTCTAAAAATGAAAAGTATTAAAAGGAAAATCAGTCTGATTTAGAAACAGGTGAGGGAAGGAACCTCCGGCTTCCCAACAACTTTTTAGCTAAAGGAGAGAATGGGTAAGTATCTCTTCTTGCAACATCTGTCCTCGCTCTCATTCCTGAATACATGTCCTCTACCGTCCCTTCAGTCCTACCAGATGGCATTCCACGTGTGGATGATAGAAAGCCTGGATCTCCTGATGCAGTTGTGTTTTTCTTATCACACTCAGAGTCGTCACTAAGAATTTAGTGCCTGCCCACTGCGCATGGGGCCTCGACACCCACTTCTAGGCACTGGATGCAACCCAACCTTCCCCTTACCCCATCCAACACCCCACTGCAGCGGATGGGATCTCCAGCCACCCGATCTAGCTGGGAGCCTAGATCTAACACATTAGGGGTTGCTCTGTAAAGGTGTGTGTAAATTCATAAATAGGTCAACCAAGGTTGGGAGGAATACCACATTAGTGGACAGAAGTCGCTGCCATAATCCTAAGTGGAAATAGTTGACCTGCTTTTCCAGGCTACATGACCCAACTACCTGCCAGACGCTGAATGAGGATCAATTCAAGTGCTTTTCTCACCCTGGGCAACCAGAATGTCGTAGTGGGTTGGATGGCATCCCCCATGAAGATACGCCCTAGTCCTGACTCTGATTACCTGTGAATCTGACCTTACTCAGAACCAGAGTCCATGAGAATGTAATTAACGATCTTGGGATGAGCTCATCCTAGGTTGTGGGTGGGTCCTTTATCTGATGATGGGTGTCCTTGTAAAAGAAGGAGGGAAGATAGGAGACATGGGGTGCCACAGAGAAGAAGGTCACGTGAAGATGGAGGTGCAGAAAGTGAAGTTATGTGGACATAACTAAGGAATGCCGGAGGCCCAGATGCTGGAAGAGGCAGGAGAGGATCCCCGCCCCCTCCCCTCAGAGCCCTCATAGGGAATGCAGCCGTGCTGACACCTTGATTTCAAAACTGTGTGAGAATACATTTCTGTTTTAAGTCACCCAGCTTCTAGTTTCAGCACTGGGTAATGTATTGTGAAATACGAACGTAAAATGCAATTAAATTGTTCAAACAATTGGGCAAACAAGACCTGCTGATCAGAAAATGAAGGTGGGGCTGCCCATACTGACCTGGCAGGGCCCTGGTATGCAGTAGGTTAAAACATCCTTCTCCTGGGTGACAGATGGGTCACCATCGAGAGGAAGCTCTGTTAGGGCCACCACTGAAGCGTGCACAAAAGCAGGGTTCTGCAAAGTCAGAGGTACTTACATAAATGGCAGGAGGAGCTGGATATAGAACATCGCCACCAAGTAGAAGGTGACAGACAGTGTGTGTCAGCCACCGCTGGCTGCTTCCCCAGCCTGGTCCATTTGGGTCACCAGCCTCATCTTCTTGGGAGGTTCTTAGGCCTCAGGCCTCAGATGCTCACAGCCATGGGTTTGCTGCAGCCTCAGCCATGCACACTTGTCCATACCGGCCCCTCGGAGCTCTGCAGCTGGCCACCGGTCAGCAATCACTGCTCACCCTCGCCCCCGTCCCCCGGCTGGCCATCTCTGCCAGCCCTCCAGTCCTGGCAGGTTTCCGCGTGCAATGAGTGACTCCCGCTGCAAGGGCTATGACGGACCATCCATGGAAAAAGACACAGAAACTAGGTTTTTTGCTCTGCTGTTGTGTCCCCGACGCAGGAGCCAGTCAGAACTGCATATTTCCCGTCCCACCCACCCTGCACTCTCCAGAGTCACCCAGAGCATCAGTGGCTCTATGCCACCAGGCTCAACTCCCAGGAAATACTTATCTCCAAGCACAAAGTAACGCTCATCAAAATCTTCTGTATTCAAAGAGCCAAATGAGTGTCCGGGATGTGGCCATTCATTCAACGAGCACGTTCTCAGAGTCTCCTGGGTGCTCTGCTGGGCATCAAAAAGGGGTCACAGGGAATTCAGGAACTGGATATGATAGCAACAGAAGGATAGGGCTCAAACTCAGACTCCAGAGATGGAAGCATAGACATTTTTGGATTTTGAATATTAATAATATTCATTCGATTACTCATTGAACTACTTATCGAATGCCAGGCATGCTATTCAAAGTCTATAGTGTGGGAGAAAACAAGTAATTTTCTGCCCTCACTGAACTCACTCAGAGCTGACGGGTGAATTAATAGTGATAATAATTACAAGAAGAGCAGCAAAGCTCACAGCTGCTAGGTCGGGCGTCCAACACCCGTGTCCCATCACACCCGCACCAAGTCAGGTCAGGTTATCACTCCCGATTCGCCAGTAAAGAAACCGAAGCACAGAGAATTTCAGGATCTGTGACTCCCAAAGGCGTTCTTAGTCGGCCAATGGTTCATTTTTTTTAGCATTAGGAATCATTTGGGGGATGTTATGACTTCTGATTACTCTCTTTCCTTTTTGGACGTTTTGTGGCCAGATCTGCCATTTCCCAGGGGGAAGGTTCATGAGACGTTAAAAGTTAAACACAGACTATGGGAGAAGAGTCAGGCATTCCCTCTCGGGGCGCTGATAATAAATGAACAATCTTTTTTTAATCAGAAATCTTGCCAAGGTCACAGAACTCATAAGTGGCAGAGCCGAGCCTCGACCCCATTCAGTATGCTCCACAGCTTGTCCTCTTGACCATGACATTTGCTAAATTAATCACATAAAGTCGGTTTGCCACGGCCAGAAGTCTGAGCTCACCGCAATTAGCAAAGATGGATTTAAAGGTGCTGGGTTCACTCCCTGCACCTGGTTCAGAGATTGTGCCATAATGCAGGGTGATACTGTTTTTGAATTATTAACGAATGTTTTTTTTTCCTTATTGGGGTGAAATCCATACCACATAAAATGAACTTTTCTAGAGTGTAGAAAAAAATTATTGGTGGTGTTTGGTACATTGACAATGGGGTGTAGCCATCACCTCCACCTGATCATCAAAACATAATTGGTGCTTTTATCATGCCTGATATTTCCCCGGCGCTGCTGGTAGTGCTTCAATAATGAATGCCAAAGCAGAAGTGCAGAAAGAGAGTGAGCCATAACTGTGCTCTGAACGTGGCCCCCAAAATGTGTATGTTGAAATCCTAACCCCCAAAGGGGATGATGGTATTAGGAGGTGCGGCCTTTGGGAGGTGCTCGGGTGGTGAAGGTGGAGGGTTCTTGTAAAATGGGATTCACAAATGGGGTTTGTGTTCTCATAAAGGAGATCCCACAGAGCTCTCCACCCCCTCCACCCTGTGAGGACACAGTGAGACCACTGCCATCTATGAAGCAGGAAGGAACTCACCAGAACACACCATCTGGCAGCTTGACCTTGGACTTCCAAGCCTGCAGGATGGTGAGAAATAAATGTCTATTGTTTATAAGACACCCCCCACCCAAGTCTGTGCCAGGACAGCATGAATAGATGAGACAGTCCTTTCTTGGCTTTTGAGTTGCAAAATTCTATGCCCAGAGACCCAGAATGTTCTCTCATATGTGAATGAGATTGGAGAAGCAAGCTGACTAGGGTAAGAAGGCATCCCGCCATTGAGACCAGAAAGGCTTCCCTGTTGGACAGAGTGGGAGAGAGGAAGAGGGTATGAAAGGTGAGGGGACAGGGGCATCTGGGTGGCTCAGCGGTTGAGTGCCTGCCTTCAGCCCAGGGCGTGATCCTGATGCCCCAGGATCGAGTCCCGCATCGGGCTTCCCTTAGGGAGCCTGCTTCTCCCTCTGCCTCTCTATGTCTCTCACGAATAAATCAATAAAATAGTAAAAAAAAAGAAAAAAAAAAGGTGAGAGGACAGAATCTGGAGGAACCACGTGGACCACCACATGCCCACCAGGGTCAGCTGCTAGGAGCTGTGTGGAGGCTGAGTCCATGTCCAAGGCCATCAGTTTGCCCTGTGCCCAGGGCTTCTGAGGGACAGGTCACTGTATCCTTTAGAAAGCAGTGAAGCCCTGCCACCTTGTCCCCTCCATTTTTAAAAAACCTTTTGCTGAGGCATCACCTACATGAAGTGCGCAGATGATAATCATAAAGCTCAGTGTATTTTCACAAACCAAATGTGGCCATCAGATTAAGGAGAATATAAGCAGAGCCCCAAAAAATCCCTAGGCCCCCTTCTAGTTAACTGCCCCCCAAACCATACCCTCTATCTCAACCCCAACAGCACAGATGAGTTGGGGCTAGTTTTGTCTTTTTTTTTAATATTTTATTTATTTATTCATGAAAGACACAGAGTGAGAGAGGCAGAGACACAGGCAGAGGGAGAATCAGGCTCCATGCCGGGAGCCCGATCACGCCCTGGGCCGAAGGCAGACAGACACTAAACCACTGAGCCACCCAGGGATCCCCTGGTTTTGTCTTTTATATAAAAGCAATCACAACAGGATGGATCCATTACATTTGTGAGATTAGTCTGTGTGTGGCGGTGATCCCTTCGTTTTCATGGCTGTGTAGCATTCTGAAGCGTGACCATGCACGTCACACTCACCGTCTCCCTACTGGCAGACAGGCAGTTTGGGGCTTGGGGCCTCTATGAACAGCGCTGCTGAACAGGAACATTGCATTTCACTTGAGTGCATGCTTCGGGTGGGATTTCTGGGTGACAGGGCATCAGTAGGCTCAGCTTGAGTAGCTACTTCCACACCGTTTTCTAAAGGAAGTCTACTAAAATTCACAGGGAAGTGCAGAGGGCCAGGAGGGATGGGGCAGTGCTGGAGAAGGAGAGAGAAAATCAGGAGGAGCAGGTTGGAGGGTCAGACCCTACCATGGGACTTATTATAGAGCCACAGTAACTAAGTGTGGAAATGACTCAGAGGGATAAGCAGAGGCTGAGAAGCCTCTCCGAAGAAAAGCAAAAGCCCTAAGCTGGGAATTTTCATCTCACTAGGAAATGAAAATGTCTGCAACATTAAAAAATTTGAAATGGTATCTGACGGCTCTCAGGAAGGCAGGTGGGACAGAGAGGTTCCCTGAATTCCCAGCTAATGGTTTGCATCACAGCCCACCACCCCCCCCCCAAGGAGCACAGTGGAGCTGGAAACCAACCAGCACCAGGCTTGCTAAACTGGGCCCCCGGGACTGAGTCTGCCCCAGGGTGCCTTTTCCCCCAACACTGTATCATGAAATGGTGCAAACAAGTAGCAAAATTGAAGGAATTTTACAGTGAACGCCCATCTACCCAACATCTGGATTCCACCATGAACACTCAACTATGCTTACCTTCTCACACATCTATCCATCACTTCACCAAACCCCCCCTTAATTTTTTTTTGATGCATTTCGAAGAAACTGCATACATCAACACACTTTTTCCTAGATACATTGGCATGCATATCATTATCGGGAGTCCAAATCTGTTTACTCTCCTTTATGTAAAATTTATATACCACAACATGCACAGATTTTAAATGCAAGTTCACTGATTTGGACAAAGACATGTCCCCTTGTATAACCCAACTTCTATCAACATGTAGAACATAGTCAACTTAAGATACCAACTTACCTAAAAAAATAAAAAAAAAAAAAATAATAATAAATAAAAAAATAAAAAATAAATAAATAAATAAATAAATAAATAAATAAATAAATAAAATAAAAAAAAAAAAAAAAAAAAAAAAAAAGATACCAACTTACCTGTGGCTCTGGATAGAAGATTCTAAAAGCTTGAGTAACCTGCATGGAGCTTCATCTCTGGAAACTGTGACTTCAGGATAATTATTGTGTTTGAAATAGATTTGTTTTCTAAAATTTTATTTATTTAAAGAGAGAGTAAGTGCACAAGCAGGGGAGAGGACCAGAGGGAGAGGGAGAGAGAACCTCAAGCAAACTCTCCACTGAGCACAGACCCCTAACGTAGGGCTTGAGATCATGACCTGAGCCAAAACCGAGAGTCAGATGCTCAACTGACTGAGCCACCCAGGTGCTATTTTGACTTAAATCTTAATTTTCCAAGCAAAGCCCAAGTCAGATTCTGGGTTTCAGATGGGACCAATTTTGTGGATCCCGCTCAGTGTCCAGTGAACATTTAGACAAGCAGAGGTGGCCGTGGCAAAGGGAAATAAAGTGAGGATGGGCCCCTCTCCTCATAGAAGAAAAGTACTTTCTAGAAAACTTCTTTAAGAAAAACTCCAAGGGGGACGCCTGGGTGGCTCAGTGGTTGAGCATCTGCCTTTGGCTCAGGTCATGATCCGGGGGTTCTGGAATCGAGTCCCATGTTGGGCTCCCCGCAGGGAGCCTGCTCCTGCCTCTACCTGTGTCTCTGCCTCTCTCTGTGTGTCTCTCATGAATAAATAAATAAAATATTTTTTAAAAAAAACTCCAAGGATGTGCCCCTGTCTGTGTAAAGAAGGATCCCTTCTCCCTGTAAAAACGTTCCCCAAACTGTTCTGTGGGTAAAGCTCCGGCTCTAGGGGGAAATGTCCTGGACTCAGATCCTGGCTCCCCCAGAACTTGCCAGGAGTCAGACTGGTCACCTCAGAGCCCAAAGTCCTCCTCGTCCAATGACTTATAATAGTGTTCACACCACAGAGACATTCGTGTCTGTTTTTGGTGATGTTGCAATCATTCACAGAGGTGATATTCACATCACCTAAAGTGAACCACCTTCGGCTGAACCATTCAGGGCATCTACTGCCCTCCCAAGGCTGAGCCCCCCCAACTCTGGCACAGAATGAGCCCACCCATGTGATGGGTCAGGACCACAGGCACCCTGTAGACATGGGAGCAACACTCCTTATCAGGACCTTTTCTAATTGCATCAAGGCAAGGGTAACTTCTGCGGCCTCTTCTAGGCCAGCTTTCCCTCCATCCAACAGATGGGCTGGTCATCTGGCTCCAAGAAGCCGTAGCAAGGACCTCACGTGCATGGTGGAGCATTCCAGAACCTTGACGTTGAGGAAGCAGCAGGGGCCCTTTATGGAAACAGTCAACAGGAAGGCCTCAGTTGGCAGAGCAGCCTCCGGCCCTCTGTCTCGGGCTTCACTTCCACTTCATTTCTCCTCTCCATGTGCACTGCTCTTCAGATCAATTTCCCTATGTTTTTAATTAATTTGAAGCTTAATTAGTTTGAGTTTTAGAGGGTGTGCTACAGCTCCAAAGGCTCTCTCGGGACAAAACCACATAAGGCTCAACCTAACCAAACCAAGGCATTCACAGCGGCTGCCTGCACAGACTCCTCACCCAGAGAAGGCAGCGAGGAGGTGAGGCTTCACGGGGCAGGCCAAGAGGCCAGGGGCATCCCAGAAGGCCCCATCCCCTCAAAACCTGAGAGCTACAATGGCATCGTTCTGTGCATAGATTCTGTGAGTCTGGAATTGGGCAGGACAGAGCAGGGACAGAAGGATCTTCTATTCCACGGTGTGGGGGCCTCGGCTAGAGGCCAGAGGCTGAAATCACCCGAGGGGATCTTTGCTCATACATCTGGTGGTTGGTCCATTGGCTCAGACCTCATCAGGCCACCGAAGCAGCTATACTTGGCATCCCTGTGTGGTCTCGGTGTGGCTCCTTGGGCCTGCTCACAGGATGGTGGCAACATCCAAGAGCAAGTGTCCCAAAAATAAGGCAGAAGTGCACCGTGTTTACTACCTAGCTTCAGAAGCCACATAGCATCCCTTCTGCTCAGTTTCAGAAGGTGAGGTGGACCCTGATGAAGGGAGGCAAGGTTCTAGAAGAACACACAGAACTAGTGATATCACTGTGGCCATCTTTGGAATCTGCTACTCAGCGTCTACTGAAGAGACACTTTGCCCCACCTCAGCATGCCCAAGGCAGGCGCCCCATCTCTCAGCAGAGCTGCTCCCCAACAAGGAACCTGGCAGTGACTCCAGAAAGCCCAGCCTACAGAAGCCTGTGGCCTAAAGAGGAGTCAACTCTACTGAGGAAGCATTGAGATGTTGAGGTGTATCTGTTGCAGCAGCTGGCAGTGCTTATGCTGATTAACAAAACCATCAACTCAAAGAAAATGAAAACACTAATTTGAAAAGATACATGCACCCCTATGTTTATCGCAGCACTATTTGCAATAGCCAAGATACAGAAGCAGACCAAGTATCCACTGACAGATCAATGGATACAGAAGATGTGGTGAATACACAGGATGGAATATTATCCAACCATAAAGACTGAGGCCATTTGCAACAATGGATGGGGAGCTAGAGGGATAATGCTAAAGGAAGTAGAGGAAGACAAATACCATATGATTTCACTTATATATGTGGAATTGAAGAAACAAAACAAACTAACAGACAAAACACGGACTCTTAAATACAGAGAACAACGTGGCTGTTGCCAGCAGGTGGGGGTGGGTGGGTGAAGTAGATGAAGGAGATTAGAAGTACACTTATGCGATGAGCATTGAGCAATGCATGGGACTGTGGAATCACTATATTGTATACCTGAAACTAATGTAACACTGTATGTTAATTATTCTTCAATTAAAAAATTAAACGGAAAATAAAATAAAACCATCTAAACATGGAAGCCATGCCTGCCTTTCTCACCCAGGCTCTAGAAAAAAGACACACACCCCTGCAAGATTCATCATCTGAGATAGTCCTTCAATGCTCATAAGAACCAACATGTTCTCAGTGTCTCCATTTACAAAGCACTTTCGCTGTCTTCTTCCTTACTCAGGGTAACCAAACCTAACCCGAGATCTGCCAATTTCACCTCCCAAAGACCTCCAGACTCCATTGACTCCCCTCCACTTCCTCACCATGTCTGAGCCCACACTGTCCTCCTCTGCCTCCTGGCCCTCTGCCCTGGTCTCTGCACATACATCCTGTTACCACTCCCTCCTTCTGGAGGCCCTCTTAAAACCATCAGTGGCTTCCACTTTTCTGAAGACCAAGTCCAAAGTCCTAACCATGGCTACCAGGTTAGCCAGGCGCTCTGAGCAGTGCCACACCCTCCACCTTTACCCCTGCCTCTCGATCCCTACGCTGCAGCCCCCACAGGGGCGCCTTGGTGACACTTACCGCTGTTCATGTGCTCATGAGCCACGTGTGGCCAGAAGCCACTGAAGTGGATGCTCTTGTCCCCATGTTGCTCTCTATGTTTCTTCCTCACTCCAAGAGCAGCTCTTCATCAGGGTCAAGCTCTATTCTGCTTGTCCTCCAAGGTTGATTTTAATCTATGTATGTGCTCCTATTTATAGTACACATTATTCTTCTAAGCCACCTAAAACCATGCACGGACCAATTATCTGCTTTGTTCCTTGGAATGACTGAGTGTGGCTGTATGGCTGGATTGCAAGATCATGCCTTTTTAATCATCTCATTATAGAATCTGAGGTCTTCAATTTTCTTTCATAAACTCACAGAGAACATCTTATTCTGTTGTATTTTATTTATTAGCAGCAAAGCACTTTTGTCAAAAGGAATGTCCCTATAGATACAATCAGAGACAGCCCCCCTCCATCGCGTGAAAAGTCACAGGCAATCAGAGTGGTATAATTGAAGTGGACAAAGACAGGAAACACTGCCACCTGCCCCCCTCCCTCTCTGCCTTTTGCTGTGATGGCCCCAGGGCACCCCAGCTCCAAGGAACAAAGTTTGAGAACCAGCGATTTAAGTCATGACAACACATAAAGCTTCTTTATGAATTCCAGCATCGTTTGCATATAAAATGTATATTAAAGTCTGGAGAGATTGCTTAGGCTCTTCAAAGTTATTAAAAGATCATTTTAGAAGTGAAAATCGCCTTAGAGATAACTTCTGGAGAATTTTAATTTGTCTGTGAGTTAAAGGCAGCTGAGATATAGTGAAAGAGAATGTTGGTTAAAGTCAGAGGTACCCGGCAAGGAATTCTAACTCCAGGTACAAAAAAACACATAGCTTCATAGAGCTTCTGTTAGCCATGTTTCCTGCAAAACGGCAGGAAGACTTCCTTACCAGTTGCCTTGAGAGCCAAATGAGATAGAAACTGGGAACATGCCTGAGAATAGAAAGAATGCGCAAGAAACTTCCCCTTGAAAAAATAATTGGACAATTAACACAATATTGCTATAGAAATTGTAGAAATTGATGTTGAGGAAAATCTATTTGTGATGCATAGAAATTCGTAATCTATTGCAAAAAGAAAAAAGGACACATCCAAATGTGCTGATGAGTAAGCCAGTAGCTCTATAAACATGTGCTCTTTATAATTTTATACAAATATATAATTTTATAATTATCCAGAAATCATCCTATAAGTATGCGTAATGTATGTGTGTATCTATGGGTGTATACATGTGTGTGTGTGTGTATATATATATAGTGATATACATTTTTAATATATATAAATATACATTTATATATAAATAAATATATATTTAAAAACCAAAGGATTACTTTTAAAATATTAGTAGTGGTTATCTCTGGGTGGCAGGCTACATGAGAGATATTTAATCTTTGTGTTTTCTGTAGGTTGGTTTAGAAGTTTTGTTTGTTTTTCGGGAGTTTTTTCCAAGTTTTTTGTTTTTTTTTTTGTTTTTTTTTTGGTTTTTTTTTTTTTGTTGTTTTTTGCATTGGGTATGATTACTGCTTGTAATCAGGAGATGAAGTCGCCCGTTCCCCTGGGTGAGCAGATCTCTGAGTACCTGGATCTACCTTCATCCTGGACCATTAGTACAGCATTTTGACTCTGTGGAAACTATGCTGAAGTTCAGTATTTTGAATGACAAATAAACTGAACAATCTGTTTTAAACTGAGTAAAAAATGTTTCTAGATTAGGTCATCTGGCTGTGAAAATGGCTGAATGAAATTGACATATCCTTCCAGACACGCACAGGCAAGGAGAGTTGCCACTTGAGTCTGATTTACAGGAAGCTGCTTTGTTTAGTTTGTCAGTTTGGTCAGGCTGGCCTGAACTGATTTCAATGAGGCCCAAAGAGACAGCTCTGTCTTGACCTTGGATCTTCGACCCAACCAGCCACTAGACACCTGGTGAACTCTCTCTGCTGAGGTGGCTAGGAGGCCGCCCATAGCTGAGGAAGATGCTAATGTCAGCCAAGATCTGCCTGGAAGGGCACAGCGTGCAGGTGTAACAGTGCCCCTGGAGAGGGGCTGGGGCACGTATGAATAGTGGACAGGTGCGCCAGGGACATGAAAGAAGACCAGGGCCCTGGTGGGGGCGGACAGGTATGACAGGGTCATGGAGGGAAGCCAGGGCATGGGGGTTGCAGGGGAGCCATACACCAGGCGGACTCTCAGAGGATGGTCTCGGGAGCTGCGCAGGACAGAGCTCCAACTGGACATCTGCTGTGAGTGCCACCAAGGTCACCAAGGAAGCAAGTGTATGTGGAGAAGAAACAAGGGCAGGGCCCTGAGAAGTTCCCTCCTCAATTCATCCGAACAACAGGGGAGGCGTGTGCCTCTCGGCCTTGTCATGTGAGTTGTGCAAGGTCACTCTCAGATGTGGAGACAGAAAACACTAGAAGTCTTCTTGTCAGAGCTGTGTGCACGCATCCACCCATCCAAGGCGATAGAACAGAGGTGCGGAGGGAATCTAATTGGACTGTCTGCTCAAGGTGAATTTGAGCAGGAAACGAAAGAGGGTAGACAGGTGCTTTGGAAAATGAGAGCTTCATTCCTGCTCCTCCCCACTGCACTCAGAAAGCCCTGGGTGGCAGCGCCTGGGTGGCTCAGTCGTTTACTCTGCCTTCTGCTCAGGTCCTGAGATCCAGCCCCGCATAGAGTTCCCTGCTCTGTAGGGAGCCTGCTTCTCCCTCCCCCTCTGCCAGCAGCTCCCCCTGCTTGTGCACATTCCCCCGCCCCCCGTCAAATAAAAAAATTAAATCTTAAAAAAAAAAAGTCCCTGGTGACAGGAGTCTTGTGGGCAAAGCTGACAAAGCACCACATCTGTGCATCTGCACTACTTGTCCCCGGCAGCTGTCCCGACATGCAGTCCTGCCGCGCATTTAACCCTCTGGTCCTTCCCTGCACCGGCCCCTTTCCTTGGCCACATGGAACCCAGAAACCAGTTCCAGTCTCCAACAGTGTGACCCCCCCTCCTCCTAATCCTTCCTGACTCTCCCCACCCTCCCCACACCTTATCCAAGGTCCCAAACTCGTCACTCAGATGGGGCAGCCTGGCCTCTCCCTTCAAGGGGATCAAGACCCTGAGGTCTGAAATCTTCTCTGTCTCTTCTCCTCCCCACCAGTGCCTGCCTGTGCCTCCGTCCTGTGCAACCTGCTTCCTCGCCCCGCTCAGTCAAATAAACATCTAACCCCCTCAAGGATATCTGCTGAATTTGGTCATCAAGAAGCCATTCATTCCTGGCCTTGAGCAGGACATCTCCAGGATGTGATGGCGGCCAAAGGCAGATCATGGTAGATGGAGGAGTTGGTAAAAAGGAGGAAGTGGATGGAGCTTTGGGGGATGCTACAATGTTCTAGATCTTCATTGCGGGGGAGGAGCCATGACAATATCTATTTGTCAAAATTCATAGAACTGCGCACTAACAAGCGCAGATTTCACTATGAAACTGACTTCATTGTAAACATAGGCAATAAATCATTCTTGCTCAACAAAGATCCCTTCCCTCTGCAAGCGACTGCCTTCCCTTCCACTTGTCACATCTCAGATGGCACTAACAGAAAAGACGATGCACATAAATATTTCTCTCCCGCTCCAGTTTCCACTTTCCCCGTTCACCGATTTTCTTCCCGTTTTTCCCTCAGTGCAGACTTTCCTCTGTTCCCTTAATAGTCCCTGTTCTATAATTAGCAGCTCTGATAATTCTTTTATCATGTATGTTTTATTTCTAAAATATTCACTGCTGTGGCTGTCCCATAATGCCTTAATTCTCAATTCCCTGATCACCATTTTTACAATCGTGCAGTATTAATAATATCTTCTATTTCGGTACTGCTTTTTTTTTCTTTTGGTCTGATGAACGAAAAAGTACTTTGCAGGCATATTATACCCCTGTGAGGTAGTTAGGGAAGGAAAAGAGATCCTTCAGATGGAAATACACAGGCACAAAATGTGTGCAGTGTGCTGCTCTCAGAAGATGGCCCGAGTGTTGGCCACAGGTCAGTCCAGATCTTCGTGTCCCAACAGTGGTGTGGGCCCCCCACCGCACTCCCCTCCTTCACTCCCTCCGTGCCTGGGGCAATCTAGAATCAGTCCGACCGCACTTTCCAAGGCTGAACACAAAATCTACACCATCCTGGCCCTGACACAGAGACTCATCCTAGAGGTTGTGGTGGGAGAGTGATCATAAATGGAAACGTGAACACACAGAGTGCACACCCAGAGGGAATCGTGGAATTTCTCTGGGTCAGAGGCTAAATCCCCTGACTCTAACTTTGTAAGCACACAGCATAGACCCAGGGGCAAGTCCCAAGCCCAGACCTACCCCTAGTGGGTGCCCTCCCAGTTTTGGTTTCTGGGGTTCCCTGGTGCCAAACTATTCTCTCAACAAACACAGGATCTCTGGGTCATAGGACTCTCCCAAATGGTCCTGCTTGGGCAATACTCTCCCACAGAATGTGTCTTGTCCTGACAAAGTTGGTGCCAGAGAGTGTCAGTCTCCCTAACAATGCAGGGCATGTCACAAATAGACCGTACACACAGTGATTAAGACGTGCAAAGGGCCTCGCAACAGCCTTGACCAGCCGGAACTAGTAGCAGTGACCCTTACAGGCATCCTGGTCACCTCTCATCACACATGCCTGCCGTTACTGACACAGGGAGGCGCAGGTCAAGTGCCACTCTGGGAGTAAGCGGATGAGCTGAGTTTGGACCACAGACACGCCCCTTCTACTGCATCTTTCTTACATAGATCATAAGCACAGGCCCTGCGTGGGATTGGCAGAGGGTGATTCCAAAACTTTTGACTCCCTAGTGTCACTATCTCTCTCCGGGTTTAAGACAGGTTGTGTTTTCCAAAAGTGACCATAGCCATATCTTCCATCCCACCTGCTCTTTTGAAAAATATTAACTTGACATTCCTGTGGAGTGATGGGACACGTGTCCCCTCCCTTTGAATCCGGGCAGCTTTGGAAGTCTAGACTTCATTCACTCATTCATTTATTTTATACGTATTTATTGAGCACCGCCTACGTGCCCAGCATCTTCACTCAGACTTCAAATACTTAAGCCTCCATATTTTTGCATTTCAGGAGAGTGATTCCTCCTTCATGAGCTGCTCCCTGGTTTGTTTGGAGGAAGACGACCATGAGGATCCAAGGTGATGTCTGCAAGGTGCCAGGTGGGCCCAACACCAAATCTGTGCCCCGTGCCCGCCCTGTTCTCTGGGAAGCTGTGCTGTATGTGGAGCAGGGAGGAAACGTCCCATGTTAGACTCCCCATCTGGTGGTAGAAGATCCAATGTCACTCTTGGAACCTTACATGTAGCCTGGAGCAATCAGAGTGACCACCCATCCCCTCCCTTGTTTGTTCTTTCGTATTTAACACACGCCAGTCCCCTTGCTTTGTAACATCGGCTTCCTCTTAAATCATATCCCAATACAGTAAAGCATCAGGCTGACAGGGAGCTTGGGAAATGCACCGCTTTGATTAATTGTGTTTCTGGTTGACAGAGTTGAGCTGAAGCCATTCTGCTCTGATTCTTGGTGTTGTAAAGCTTTCTACTCTCCAGACTCGGTAAGTGTCAGCTAATAAACATAATTGGATCCCACTTTGATGACAAACCTTTTTGGATTCCAGGGAGCCTCTATTTCCATGTTAGGTAGGACTTCTTTGGCTCTGGGTTACAACCAACCACAGACAGGATCTGCATACTAAGGATGCAGGAGTGGTGAGGGTAGCCTCCAGAACAGACCACAGCCAGGAACCAGAACACGAAGGAATCCAGGCATCAGTCGGCCTTCTTGACATGCCTGGTCACCTGGGAGAAGATGTCCTTTGCCAGAGACACACAGGGCTTCTCTCCCTGGGGTCCAGAGAGCCATGCTCAACTCCAACCAGCCTGGCATCTCTAGTTGGACCAGCCATGGTCAGAAATCACCACCAGAGCAAAGCATTGTGTCAGTAGCTGATGCTGAACAAGCATGACGGCTCCCATTGTGACCATTAGTTGGATGTTGAAGGCACAGGCTGGGGACAAGGGGCAGCCTTTTTTCCATCCAAAAACGGAAGCCTGAGTAGATAAGACCACAAGTGTCCACTGCACTCTCAAGATCTATGGTTGACATACAGTCCCAGACCTGGAAACACAATTCTAAATAAGCCCTCAATGTCATGAGTTTTCTTATCACCGTGTCCTGTGTAATTGGTGAGCACAGTGGGCTGTCTTAGTCTGGGTTTTCCCAGAGGCAGCACTGACATGCTGATTTGAGTACAAGTGGTTTATATGGGACGTGTATGGTACAGTGTCTAAGATCACTTTGACACGTTCAGAGTTTTGTCGGGAGACGGAAGGCAACCGCTGACAAATCATGTATTTATGCAAATAGGAGAGACAACATGGTGTATGTCAACATATGCAAACCCCAAATAATCTGTTTTCAAGTTCTAGGGCAGCACATCACTGAATGTTACCTTCTTTGAAAAATACAAAATTTGCAGATTCGAGGCAAAACTGGAATTGTTTCCATGATGGGGTGTGTGTGTGTGTGTGTGTGTGTGTGTGTGTGTGTGTGTTTTCTGTTTTACCTAAAGCTTCCAGTTTGAGACCTTTGATGCATAGCATGCAAGGGCGCCCCCTAGTGGTCAGTATGTTGTTTCCTGTGTGTTTGCATCTTTGGGGCTACACTGCACAGACCCCAAAGAAGGAGTCTCTTTCATGGGTCAGTTCTGCTCCTCTCTTCCTGCCTGCACTTTTTGCTCCCAATACCTAATTCATCAAACCCGGGCTAGCTTCTGTAACAAACCAACCCCGAATGTGCTGGGGCTTAAAGCAGTAAGATTGTCCTTCTCATTCATGGGCCAAACCAAGGCCAGAGTGTTCCTGATGGGCTGGGGGCTCTGCTCCACCCAGGCATTCCAGGCTCCAGTCTCCCCGGGGACTTAGCTGTTGTGGATGGGTCGGGTGCCCCTCCAGTACTGTGTCACTCAAGTGGGTATCCATTTCTAACTATACTTTGGACCCCCAAGGGCTGGGTCCATGCAGAAGACGAGGCATGTATTCAAAACATTATTTTTTAATAAGGAAGTAAATGAGTGAGCATGTCCAACCCATTTTGACTTCTGCCTGGAGAAGGACTCCTCACGTGTAACCCCCCGCTGCCCATCGCCAACATCCTTCCCTATAAAGGTGAAGAACGCTCTGTGAGTTGTAGAGTTGACAGGATTCAGGCAACGTCTCTTGATTTTCTTCTCAGAGGGAAATTTCTCATTCTCCTAGATGGCTACTCTTACATAATGCAAAATAATCACCTCTTCACAGCCTAAAAAAAGCTTTCCTTGAATCTAGTGGCAGATGTCTGAAATGGAAGGCTCTAGTGCAGCTGAACACGCAGAGCCACAGTGTCAGGGAGCTCCAGCAGCCCCCTCCACTTGCTCGCACAGAACCTGGCAAGCCCTGCAATGTCAGAGGGAAGCGGGGAGAAGGCTCTGGGCCCAACTCCAGAGGAGAAACCGCAACACCCTCCCATCTGCCTCCTCCTCCTGCCTGCTTTCCCACCCACTGCAATCACAATGCTCTGTGTTTGCCCAGCATGGCACTATTTTTCCAAACACTTCCCTGCCCATATCTCGTGGGATCCTTACCACACCCCTGCAAGGGTACAATGCAGGCCTGGTTACCACCGTGCTATCCAGCAGAGCCCTCGCAGCAAGGGCAAGACGGAACTTACTGGAACACAAGTGCCTGCCGGCAGGGGCTGTCTCTGTACCACGGCTGGAATCAAAGATGAGCCGAGGTCCCCGAGCAGGAGGACTGCTTGGAGAAGCCACGCATGGATCAAGGCCGCTGACATCTGTCAATTTGAGAAAGGCCTCTCCAGGAGAGGGGGCAGCCCACGTCCTGCTGCCGAGAATGTAAATTGGCTCATCTTTCTAAAGAGCAGCGTGCTCTGCTGCCTGCCGGATTTGGAAACTCTGAGGGTTGATATCGGGTGGAGAAAATCAATGAGTCAGGACCCAGGCTTCTAATTCCGGTTCTGCCACAGACGGGCCGTGTGACCTTGTGCAAAGTGTCAGGTCACTTGGGGAGGCGCTGTAAGAAGAAGATAAGGTAGGACATCGGTGCTTTTTGGCCCGTAGGCTCTCAAAGTTCATGACATCCCAAAATCAAAAAGACCCACATTTCCCAGAGCGCAGCAGTATCGTACCAACACATTTGTAATTATTACAAAGCACCGGCTTCCAACCTAGATTCTATCTGCCACCAGTTACGAGGTCTGCTTCTAGTCAGACAGTATCTGAGCAGAAGAGCAGAGGCATCTGAAGCTGGAGCCCTGCAGTCAGGAAGGTCTGGGTTCAGAGCCAGCCTCCCGCCACCACTGAGTGTGATCCTGGGCCTTAGGCTTCAGCCCGCTTACCTGTAACGCGGGTCCACGAAACGAGGCTTTATAAAATGTGCACACTAGGGCAGGTAGCATCGTTGTGAGGGCTGATCCAGGTGACACAGCGCCTGCAGGTAGTAAGTGCTCAATAAACACATGTAATGTCATGATCTTCATACTTAACAAAAATGATCAAAACAGTTACTTCAAAGTTCGCTGATTTAGCCACCAGATGCCAATAGATAGATGATGATGATGATAGATAGATGATAGATAGATAGATAGATAGATAGATAGATAGATAGATAGAAAAATTCTTGAGTTAATGAAGAGACTAGCTTAAAACAACGTAACAGAAAGATCTGACATTTTGGATTCTGTCTCAGTCCCACAACTGGTTAGGCTGCTGCCACCAGCACCACCACCACCACCACAGCCCTGATCCCTGGGACACCAGTTTCCTCTGAGCAAGCTCTAGATGCAACCCCCTCACCCTCACCCTCATCCTCACCCTCACCCACTCACCCAGCCCTCCTATCATATTCTTCCACCCTCACCAGTGCTTGGCCACCAGTGTGTGAGGCGCCAACCCCTTTGGGCAGGTCCTGCCAGGAAACTCCAGCCTTTTGACCCTATAATTCCATAGAAACTTTGTCCGATGGGATTTTCACACTAAGAAAATAGGAGTTATTTTATCTCACAATCTGATGATCAGCTTGGGATGGATTTTTGGTTTTTTTCCATATCAGTGTCAAGACTAGTGATCACAAATTTATATGTATTTAGCAGCAGTTCCCATAAATAAGTGAAAACTCAGGGAAGGAATCTGGTGCTAGCATTAGCATGATAGTTCCATTTTGCTACAGCCATTGACAGAGGCTTTGGGCTTAGGGGACAGAAGGGGTGGAGATTGAAGCTAATTGGAGGGAGACACATACAGAGGAGCCTCTGTGTTATAACTTGGGAGTGGGGGGCCCAATTTCTCTACTTTCTTGGATTTTTCCAGGTTTTTTTGACAAAATCTGCCAAATTTTAAAATATTAGCTTGATTTTTTTTTCCCCTGTGTAGGTCAAATAAAACTGCAGACAAGAGTCAGCCGCGGACCATCATTTTGTGAGCTTTCATTGGGCCGCCTCCACTTCATCATCACCTCCAGTGTGTGTGGACCAATGTGAAGAATGGTCACCATGTGTGGTTGTCCAGGGTGTGCACTGCCCAAGGATACCACACCTAAGAGACTACGGGTTCCATCTCAGGCATCCAAGATCCATACTGTGAATTTCAACAGTTTTCCAGCAGAGGGCAGTCACATGTCATGCTCTAACAAAATCAGCTTTTATCACATTTTCATAAGAAGCTTATCACATTTTCTAATGGCCTGTACCTTCTTTGTGTTTTAAGATTTATTTATTTATTTATTTATTTATTTATTTATTTATTTATTTATTTATTTATTCATTCATTCATGAGAGAGACAGAGAGGTAGAGACATAGGCAGAGGGAGAAGCAGGCTTTTCGCAGGAAGCCTGATGCAGGACTTGATCCCAGGATCCCGGGATCATGATCTGAGCCCAAGGCAGCTGCTCAACCACTGAGCCACCCAGGTGCCCCTCAGAGAGGGGCAAGTATCTTAAGGCAGGGGTATCCTTTTTCTAATTCCCACAAAGAATTTGTAAGAGCCAGTCGCAGTCCTGAGGGTGGAGAATATTGAAGTGTATGATCCCATCCATTCTGACGGGGTTGTAAAATGAAAATTCCAAATACCAAACATTGGTGAGATTCTGGAGGCCCCAGAACTGCTGTACTGTCCTGACAGTATAAATCATTACACCTCCACTTTGCAAACTGGTAGCACCTAATCAAGCTGAACATGCAAATACCTGTGAGCCCGCAGTTCCACCAGGTGTATCCCCAACAGCACACATACCTACATGCACCCAAAAACACATTCTAGAACATGCTCATGCTCACGGTTTCTAATAGCCTAAACCAGAAAGAGCTCTGATGCCCATCCGCCTTCAGAAGGATCAGTAAGTTGCAGCAACGTAGGCAACAATGCAAAAGAACAAACCACTCTTACAAACCATAATACAGACAAATCTCATAAAGTTCACGCTGAGTAAAGGAATCCAGCCACAACACACATCCTGTGTGATTTCACTTGTATAAAATGTAAACGGCAGACAAAGCTCACGTCTGGCATCAGAAGTCAGGATAGCACTTTCCCTGTGGCAGGGGGAGGGCACACAAGGAATCTCCCAGTGTGCTGGGAGGTTCTGATTTTTTGAGTTGGGTGGTGGTCACATGGACGGGCTCATCTGGGGAAATCTGTTCCATCCGTACACACTCATACTTTTTGCTCTTTTCTATAAGCATGCTGTAGTCTAATAAACAACACCACGGTAGACAATCCCATATGTGCATCGGGCAGGGAAGGGCTTCACAAGAGAAAGGGAGAGAAAACCAGCAGACCACCATCAAATGGTCTCCAGAAGGAATGTTCTTTCCCAAACTGCCGGGAATCATAGTACATGCTGTCATTGCAGAGGAAAGCCAGCTTCCCTGGATTGGCTGTGTCAACAGGCTGACTTCCCATATCTGTGGCCAGGAGTCCTTGCCTCTGGCTGCCATGGCTTCTGGCATTTGTCACGGGAAAGCACTGCTGGCCTCTTGTTTCCAGGAGGAAATGCAAATGTTACAAGTTATCGGTACACATTTAACAATTTATCACACCCTTGGAGTTTGATGAAGTTGATTTGTGGTTTGTGATCTGTGAGCAAGATGGGCAGCCACCCATCCCCCCAGTTCCAAAAGGGAGATGCTCCGGCAGGAAACACCATGAGGACAAAGTCTGGGCTCCATGTCCCCCATGTCCCAGTAGGATGATAGCATGCGCTATCTGAGCTCCCCCAAAGTCTCACAATTCTTTTTTGGCCTCTCTTGGCTTCAGGATGCTTTGCTTCTAATGGCCTGTACCTTCATAGCTGCTTTGCCTACACATTCGGAAATTGAAAGGTACACATTCAAAATTGAAATTGAAAGGATTCATCCCCGGTGAGCCCTTGGTCAGTGACACATAGGCCGTTGAATATGAAAGCCCAGTCCCTTTGCCTGACCTGGACAGACCCTCTGGGACACTCTGCCAAAAAACCCTGACCCCACTTGGCTTCTTTGCCTCCTGCCCCCCTTACACCTTCCACCCTGAGACCAAGACCTTAACAGACGACTTGCATGACAATCTCCATCTGAGTGTTTGCTCCTGGAGCCTGACCTGGAAGAGCGGGGGATGTGGATTCTAGCATCTTGGAGATTTCGAAATCTGAGATGGCTGTGGCGGGGACTCCTGCCTCCCACACACATGCCTGTATATCAGGTTTCTGCAAAGGCCAGCAAGTGGCTTGCAACAAGCTTGCAAGCAGCTGTCATCATTTCCAGGACTTGCTATTACTCAAGTTGTAATGTTTTCTTTGGGTACACAGACGTGCTCCCATGGGCTGTGCACCAGGGCCCAGTCCTTGGCTTGGAACTTGGAACATGCTTTCCCGTAAAAGTAACAGCAACCGCTAACATCAAGTAGCGCACCATAACTGACAAAGCCTATTCCCCAAACAGCCTTCTTAACCCATGTGTTGCCGAGCTTTTGTCATTAAAGTGCTAATCTGAAAAAATAAAGTGCTACACTGGGTTCTAGCAGTCTTCCTCCAGTTTGAGAGGGAAAAGACTTGGTTCCTCTCCTAGAACAAGGATTGTCTGCAGTCCCGCGAGTAAGAGTGCACACTTGGTCATCTGAATAGACCCGGGATCCACCATTTACCAGCTGCTCTTCTTCGGACAAGCCACCAGCTCTTTCTGCCATCCAGATGTCCCCATCTGTCCAATGGACACAAGAATGCCAACCTTTCAGGATTATTTATAGTATTATTCATAAATAATATTAAGTGGGAATCTGGCCTATGAGGTGTTCCACATTATTACACATCAAAGAAATGCAAAGAAAAAGTACAATTCTGTAATAGGTTGAGCAAAAGTAGAGTCTCCCATTCCATGAGAGCACGACATGGTACAACTACTTCAGAAATGCACCTGCTAGAGCTAACTCTCCACATACCCCATGTCCTAGTAAGCTCGCCTACTCCCAAGAGAAATAAGGGCCTGGATGCACCCAAAGGCATGTTTCAAAAATATCCACTGCAGCCTTATTTATGACAGGCAAAAGCTGGACACAACCCAAACGTCCCTCAACAGTGAATGGGTTTTAGCATGTGGTGTATTCTGGTGATGGAACCTGATACAGCAGTGAGAAGGAACAACCCACCTCCCCAACAACATGTGTGAGTCTCACAGACACTGCTGAGCAAGGAAGCCCAATTGAGTCCAACAACAAGTAAAAATGTCTTAGTTCAGGCTGCTACAACAAAGTCCCACAGACAGGGTGTCTTATAAAACAATGGAAACTTATTTCCCACCCTTCTGAAAGCTGCAAGTCCAGGATCAGGCTGCTAGCGTGGTTGGGTTCTGGCGAGGACCCTCTTCCAGGTTACAGACACCTTTGCATAGACTGACCCAGCAATTCCACTCCCAGGTAAGTAACCAAAAGAGTTGAGAACAGGCATTCAAACCAAGACTTGTGCATGAATGTTCAATAACAGCATGATTCACAAGATCCAGAAGGTGGAAACAGCCCAGTGTCCATCAACTGATGAACAGATAAACAAAATGTAGTCTATCCATAGAGTAAAAAATTATTCTTGAAAGGAACAAAGTGCTTACTGCTTCATGCCAGAATGTGGTTGAGCTGCAAAGCATAAATGAAAGAAGCCAAACACAAAGGACATATACAGTGGAATCCCACTTAAATACTCGGGATCACAAATCCATAGGGACAGAAAGCAGGTTAGTGATTTGCAGGGGTTTGGGGAATGTGAACGAGGTTTCAGCTTGGGGCCAATGTTCTGGAACTACATCATGGTGATGGCTGCACAATTTGCAAATTAGCCCACCGAATTGTGAGCTTTAAAATGGTTCAAACGACAGATTTCATGTTCTGTGTGTTTTGCCACACACACAAAGTTAAACGCAGAGTTGCCATATGACTCAGCAATTCCCGTCCTAAGTACAGAGCCAAGCGAAGCGAAAGCATATGGCCACAGGAAACCTCCCCATGAACGTTCGCAGCAGCATGATTCCTAACAGCCAATGGGTAGAAACAGTCCAAATGCCCCTCAAACAATGAGTATGTGTGTGAGCTTCCCGGGGCTGCCGGAACAAATCCCCGCAAACAGGCGACCTCAAACCATGGAAATGTACCGCTCACACTCCGGAGACCAGATGCTCCTCCGGGAGCTGGAGCAGGGAAGCTTCCTTGCCTCTCCCAGCCCTTGCTGGTGGCCTGCCATGCTCGGCATTTCTTGGCTTGGGGCTGCGTCACTACAGTTTCTGTCTCTGCTATCACATGGCCGGCTTCTCTCTGTGTATCTTATCAGGACACCAGTCATTAAGGGCTCAATCCCCAGTATGACTGTATTCAACTAGTTGCATCTGCAAACCACCCCATTTCCAAATAAGGCCACATTCTGAGGTACGGAGGGTTAGGATTTCAACATCTCCTCCTGGAAGGACACAATTCAACTCGTAACAATGTTCTATCCGTACAAGGGAATACTCTTTAGTCCTAAAAGAGCCTAAAACACCAACACCTGCTACGACATGCAAAGTCTGGAAACATGATACTGAGGGAAAGAGGGTGAACATAGAAGGTCCCATGGTGTGTGATTCCATTTATGTGAAATATGCAGAAAAGGCGAATCCAGAAAGGCAGAGTAGATTCAGGGACTGGAGGGACGGAAAGAATGAGGAGGGACAACTAGCAGGTCTGGAGTTTATTTTTGGTGTGATGGAAGTGCTCAGGAATTTAATAGTGGGAACGGTTATACAGCCTTGTGAATACACCAAAAACCAGTGGATTGTGTACTTTAGAAGGGTGAATTTATGTCAATTATATCTCAACAGGAAAAAAAAAATAAAAGACCTTGTTAAGGGGGTAAAAAACAAGTTACAGATTTAGAATATTTGCAAACCACTTATTTAGCAAAGGACTTGTATTTCGATTATATTTAAAAAGAACGCTCAAAAATCCATTGTAAGAAAAAAAATTGAATTGGAAAATGGGCCAAAGAAACAAAAAGACATTACACTGAAAAAGATAAAACAGATGGCAAACAAACACATGAGAAGTGTTTGTCAATATTAGCCACTGGAGAAATGCAAATTAAAACCACCATGAAATATCACTACACACCTACCAGAGTGGCTAAAATAAAACGTAGGGACGCCCCCCAAAGCTGGTGAGGACGTGGAGTAACTGGATCCTGCGTACATTGCTGACGGAAACGTAAAGCAGGCCAGCCACTCTGGAAAATTATTTGACGATTTCTTACAAAACTAAACATGCACTTACCATACAACCCAGAAATCACACTCTTGGGCATCTACCCAGAAATGAAAACTTACGTGTACACAAAAATCCATGCAAATTGTTCATAGCAGCTTTATTCATAATGGCCCCAAACTGGAAGCAACCCAGTACCCTTCAAGGAAACCGTTATATCCACCACGAATGCTACTTAGCAATAAAAAGGAACAAACCGTTGATACACATAATAACTTTTATGAATCTCAAGGGAATTATGCTGAGTGGAGAAAAAAAAAAGCCAACCTCCAAAGGTTACATGCTCTAGGATTCTATTTATATAACATTCTTTAAATGATCAAATGATAGGGAGGGACAACAGATGAGTGGTTTCTAGGAGAAGGAATAGAGGTGGGTGGTGTGACACCATAAAGGGGCAGCATGAGGGGGATCTTTGTGGTGGCAGAGCAGTTCTGTGTCTTGATTGTGGTGATGGTTACCCAGATCTACACATGAGATAAAATTACATAAAACTGCACACACACACCACATGTAAGTAGTGAAACTGAGTGAGTTCTACAGCTTGTACAAGAAATATCAATTTCCTGGGTACACTGTTGTACTATAATTATCCATGCTACCACTGGGGAAAACCAGATGTAGTACATGGGACCTTCCTGCATATATTTTTTTGCAATTTCTTGAGAATCTACAGTTTGTTCGAAATAAAAAGGTTTTAAAAACAGATCATTTATTGAGGCACTTGGGTGGCTTAGTGGTTGAGCGTCTGCCTTCAGCTCAGGGTGTGATTCTGGAGAGCTGGGATCGAGTGCTGCATCGGGCTCCCCATGAGGAGCCTGCTTCTCCCTCTGCCTGTGTCTCTGCCTCTCTCTGGGTCTCTCATGAATAAACAAATGAAATCTTAAAAAAAAAAAAAAAAAAAAAAAAACAGATCATTTATTTACAAAAAACATTGAGCAGCCACTACTGCCTGAGCACTAACCAGTCGGAACAGAGCCCAGCCATGAACAACCAGTGTGGCCAGCCCCGTAATGGGCCTGTCTGCAGCGCACAGACCCCAGGGTGAAGCCAAATGAGGCATCAAATGTGTCATGGAAGGCTGCATCCCTTTAAGATCCTGTTTATTTTTTAAAAGCTAGAAACCATGAGTTGGTATTTATTGTTATGAATATATTATCAATGATACCTCTGGGTAGTGGTATTATAGGTATTACAGGTATTTGATCTTTTTTTTCTTTCCTGTAGTTTCCCTGTATCCCCACAGTAAATCTGAATGCACTGTTTTTATAAGAAGAAAAAAATAAGTTACGATGTCAGTTTTCTTTAGTTGAAGGTCACAGAAAGTAACGCAAATGAATCTGAACAAAAATGAGTCCTAGGAAGGATGTTGAGGGCTGAGGTAAAGAGGGAGACTTGCCCACCCAACATCCTTCCTCTCTCTCTCTCTCTCTCTCTCTCTCTCTCTCCCTCTCTCTCTCTCTCTTCCTTCCTAACAGAAAACTGGTTTTATTCAGGGTGGGAATGTGTCCAGTTAAACTGTACCTCCCAGCTTCCCTTAAAACTCTGGGTGGCATGTGACATTGTTATGGAGGACCAGGTATAAATGAAAGTCCACTGGGCTCAAATTCTAGGAAAGCTTTTGGTTTTTGTTTTGTTTTGTTTTAAGTGGCTGACTGTGCTGGCAATGCCCTTTCGTCCCTCCTCCCTCCTCATCCCTCCTGTATGGAATATCAACATGATGGCTGGTCCCGCAGCAGCAGTCATGACATTGTGACCTTGAGGATGGAAGCCACACACTGAAGCTGGTTGGAGCAGAAAGACAGGAGGAGTCTGGGACAGTAGTGACTCTGTGGAGCCATAGAGCCAACCAGCTGCCTGTCTGATATTTAAACCACCCTTTTGCCACTGCCTGAAAACTTCTTGAGCAATTCTGGGCTCCCAGGACTGACAAGAACCTGGAGAACCAGGCTTGAAAACAGGCATGAATGTAGGCAACTCAAGAGTTAAGAAGCAAGAACCACACCCACAAGGTTATGGGTGTCTCCTCACCGCCTGTGAAGATCCTCCTCCTCCAGGGAACATTAGTAAACAGTCACCTGTGTCTGAAAGCAAACCACATCCTTTCCTGGAAGCTAAGCTATAGGCTGGGAAAAGGAGAAAATTACATAGGTCTTTCAATTTGCCTTCTAAAGTCCCCCTTTGGAGATTCTGCTTGCTTATTGTTATAATGCTTCCAGGAGAAACTCACCTTCTCAGTGTCTCAAATAAAACCTAAATTATGAATAGATGTGCTCGCATGTCTCCATATGAAAGGCTTCCCCACCATGCTGCACTGTAAGCTCTGGGCAGCTGCATGTGCTCAAACCCCAGCAGCTAAGCCTTGCCAGCACAGAGGCCCAGGAAAAGTGAGGAGGCCTGCCTCCGGCAGAGAGCTAGCTGGAAATACCGTGGGCTACATCTAAATATGGTGTTCCACAAGGGTTCCATGAGGAAGAAGAGGTTTATTAGCAAAGCCCTTTGGAGCTCTAGAAATCCCATCTCCTTTGGTGATCATCAAAAATCTAAGAGTCACCTAACCCTACAAAGTGTGGAGCCCTCGTTTTGGCACATCTTAAGAAAGAATGTCCCGGGGATCCCTGGGTGGCGCAGAGGTTTGGCGCCTGCCTTTGGCCCAGGGCGCGATCCTGGAGACCCGGGATCGAATCCCACATCGGGCTCCCGGTGCATGGAGCCTGCTTCTTCCTCCGCCTGTGTCTCTGCCTCTCTCTCTCTCTCTCTGTGACTATCATAAATAAATAAAAAATTAAAAAAAAAAAAAAAAAAAAAGAAAGAATGTCCCATAAGAAGGGGCATGGAAGAGAACTCCACTTATTTCATAGCCTCTTTGTTCTTTTGCTGGGGTCTGTTTCCAGAGGAAGAAGCATCCAGCTGGGTCTAGTTTGGGTCTTGTGGCAGAGGACTAGCACCTGATGATAAACACCACCCACTGCCTCTGAACTATATCCAGTGGGAAAGAGACAGGTGAGCCCTCAAGCAAAATCAGAGGGAACGGGTAACTGGGAAATACACAGTCTCTTAACTTTTAAATAGATAAAAATTAAATGCTCAAAAGACAAATTAATTTATTTTTAATATTTTTTTTATTCATGAGATCCACAGAGGGAAAGGCAGAGACATAGGCAGAGGGAGAAGCAGGCTCCCCATGGGAAGCCCGATGTGGGACTACATCCCAGAACCCCAGGATCACAGCCTGAGCCAAAGGTAGACTTTCAACCACTGAGCCACCCAGGCGTCCCAAAAGACAAATTAATTTAAGACTTCCACTTAAAACTTTTTAAAGGAAAAAAACCAAAGTTCCAGGGAAGGGAAGTGATGCTGAGATGGCATATCTGTGATTTATGAGTTCAAATTTCTAGGCCCAGATGAATCCTTTGCTGAAATCAACCTGAACAATTCTGTGATTCTCTCAGGTCATGAGAAGATGAGTGAAGTGGTCCCTGGCATTGACAAGTTCCCAGCCCAGAGAGGGAGCAAGAGATATAAGTGACAAACCATAAGGTGATTCGTAAGACCTGTTAAAGGTACCTGGCAAAAGCACCATGAGGGAAGAGAGAAACTGAACTAATTTTGACCCTGAAGATCAGAGAAGGCTTCCTGAAAGAGGAGGTGACACTTAAGTAGAAGATGAGGATGAAGACAGAGACTTGGGCCAGAGGATGGGGAGTTTTGAATGTTGTGCTGGACTTTCTTGTGAAAAATAGAGTGTCTCTGAAAGTTTTTGAGCAGAGGGATATAATATGGTCTTATCTCATCAGGAGGGTAGAGATTAGATTGCCCCAGTGGGAGAAGTTAAAGGTCAGGAGACCAGTAAGAATGTGGTTGCAGTAATTCAAATGAGCAATGATAAGGGGCTATTTCAGAGTCCAGGGAAGCTGTGGTAATGATGAGAAACCACATTCCAAGGAACAAGAGTAGGCAAGTCTTGATGAGTAATTGGACATCATTGGGGGGCGGGGGGGAAGCATCAAATGGAAGATAATGCAAGATTTCTGTCTTGGGTGATCTGATGAATAGCGATGCTATTAGCCAATCTTGAGAGCTCAGGAGCAGTGTGAAGGGGAAGACGACGAGGTTGATTGGGGTCAGGTAGGGTTTGAGATGTGTGAGAGACGCCCCTACAGAACCGTTCTACAAGTAGCTGAAAGTCTGAGTCCAAAACTCAGGAAGAAAGTGTTGGTGGTCATCGCCTTGGAGCCCTGAAATATGGGCTGCCTTTTGTTTAGTTATTTTTAGGATCCTTAGTAGATATGTGTTACTTTTATAGTGACAAAAAAGAATATGCTGTGTTTTAAGAAGAGCTAATGCAGGAGCCAGGCTGGATTCTGGGACATCGGGAGCATCACAGACACCATTGCAGAACTGGCATCAGTTCAGTACAGGGCCAATCGACAGTTACTGAGCATGTGCTGTTTGCCAGGCTCTGGGGGCGCTGCAGCGAACAGGACAGTGACCGTGACAGATGTAGCCCCCATCCTCAGAGAGCCCCGAGGAGTGGGAAGGTGCCAGGAGAGGAGAGATGAACATCTGTCCCTCTCTGCAAGAAAAGCAAGGAAAGGCAGATTCTAGAAGCCGCAGAACTCAACGCCTGGCTGGGCAAAAATTCTGAAGTCTTGTAAAGCCTATGACAAGAAGGCAAAAGTGGATGGTCCTTAGGGGGGCGCCTGGATCCACGGAGACCATTCATACCAGAGGAAGCTTATTTGCCTTCCTGGGAGGAGACTAAAGAGACCATGTGTCTGGGGTTCAGCCAGACCGTTGGCAGAGGTCCTCAGGAGGCTCCCGTGGGTAGGCTTGACAAATATGAGCTGAGAGGAGTCAAGTGAGACAGATTCAGAACAGGCCAAAGGACCAGACGCAAAGTTTTGATTAATGGGTTGATGTCAAGCAAGAGAAAGAGTCTTGAGACCCACAGTTCTCTTCGTGACCCTGTCCTGTTTATCATTAAAAAAAAAAAAAACAGGAAATAGGTATCAGCTCAGGATAAAGAAGAATTTAAGCAATCTGAAAAAAAGAAATAGTAGTCAATCCCATCACCGGGTATGTGGGAACAGCCCCCATGACCACCTTCCATGGATGTGAAGTCCTGGATGAAGGGCGTAGTGACATCCTTTCCAAATCAAGCATCCTTCCTGTCTGGAAGCAGCCTCTAGACACGTCACCCAGAACCACCTACCCCACCCACCATCTCAGCAAACTCAACACTTCTGCAAGTGAGCTCACCCTGCGAAGGTGGCAGGGTTTGGTGGGAGGCACAAGATCTTTGCAGCCAGTTGAACCTGGTTGCCATCCAGCTGTCCAAATGTGTTCGTGTGAGAAAAAGCACTCACTCCTGCCCTCCCTCAGCCTCAGATTCTGCATCTGTAAAAGGCAGACAACACCTACCTCACTGTTTCGAGGGTTCGGTAAGGACTATTGTGTACTTTAAGCACCCAGACCCACAATCTATCTGTGCCAAGTACTCTGAGAGGCTGAGAATCCAGCAGAGGGACCACATGCATACAGGCCATTAAAATGGGCAAATAAGCTAAAGAACATATGATTCCAAACTGAAGGAGAGACCTGGGGGAAGCGGGAGGCAGTCAGAATACACCTCTCTGGGCTTAAAAAAAATAATCTGTGCAGAGCTTTTCAAGCATAGCACACAGTAGGTGTCTAATAAATGACATTCTCTTTCTGTGTACCACCTATCCTCTAAATGGAATGTTAATCTGCTCCAGCTGCCCAAACAAAGTGCCACAGACTGGATGGCTTCAACCACAGAAATATATTTTCTCCACAGTTTTGGAGGCTGGAAGTCTGAAATCAAGCCCAGCAGAGCCCATTTCTGGTGAGATCTCCCTCCCTGGCCTGCAGATGGCCATCTCCTTGCCGTGACCTTTCGTGACAGAAAGAAGCCCTCTAAAAGGACACTAAACATATGGCATCAGGGGCCACCCATGAATTAATTAACTTTAAATTCTTCTTCAGAGGCCCCACATCCAAATACAGCTACACTGAGGGGCCAGGCTCGAGGGATGAATTTCAGAGACACAAGGATCCGTCCATAACCAATGGGCAGCTGCACCCCATGACACCCCAATTTCCAGGGCGATTTCCAGGGCACACGGGCAAGCTGCCACTCCCTGGCGTCCCTCACCCAGGCCTCTCCCTCGTCTCTCCAGCTGGTGAACTTGGTGGTGAACACTTACCACTTACTGACTAACGTAGTATCATGATATCTAACACTGATCAACTGTTTGCTACATGCTGGGCTAAGTATTTTCCATGTGTTCATTCACTCAATACTCACCAGAACCTGTGAGGTGGGTCCTGTGACTCATCCCCTTTCAGGGAGCCCAGGCACCACTGGGAGGAGGGCCGTCCCCACCAGGTCCCATGGGAAAGTCGTGCAGGATTTTAACCCAGGCCATCGGCCCCCAGGCACCCAGGGAAGTAGCTCTGTCCTGCCCATCTGTCCAGCTGAGGAGTAGGTCAGTGAAATGCCTGCCTTCCTAAAACCTCCATTTGTCTTGAAGTGTTAAGGATGAAAATTCTAATAATTTAGCTGGTAATTCAAAACATCATTTTTATGCTAAACACGCCTCTATCACAAAGTAGAATGCAAAATGTATGAGCATTTTTAAGATAAAGCTGGATGTTTCAGGGGAATTTCAGTAAGGTGGGCCCTGAGGTGTTCTTTCTCTTTTCCCTCAGGGTAGTGGGGTGGATGAGCCAGAGAGACCTGGCTCCCTGCTGCCAGCATCAGCCTTGCTGCCCACCTCACTTTAGGACTCTTGTCCACACTGCCCTCACCTGCCCCCTCTTCCCTCACCTGCCTAGGCCACCTCCATTCCTCCCCAGCACCCCACCCTCTTCCCTCTGAACTCCACAGAAACACACACACACACACACACACACACACACACACACACACCCTCCAGCACCTGTTTTCCACTTCCTAAACCACACTGGCCTATTCTTTGTCTTTTCCTGCCTAGTTTCCAATCTTTTTGATAAAATCGGTGGTTCTTTGCAGACAAGAGCCGGACTGTTGCTTCTCCACATGACCTCGGGACACAACTCACACATGGTGCACACTCAGGGAACATGTGCTTATTATTTCGGAGGTGGATATTTCCTCAAAATTTGGGGCCATTGCTGCAGAAACGCTTATGTGCTTTTTGAGTGTCACAATGTCCCGTAAGTTCTAGCTTTGATTGGCTCAGACTAGTTTGAACTAGCGATAAGGGGAAAGTATAGGGAAATCTACCATTTGTACAGACATGCATATGGTTTGTCTCAAAGTCACTACATGTGCTTCCTGCCCACCTGTTCTGCCGTGGAGCTACTTATCTATCCCTTAGATCTTGCCTCCTAGATGAGGTCACAGCACTCTTATATCTGCCCTGAGCACCAGGAAGCTCTCCTCTGTAGCACTTACTCATAGTTTACATGGATATGGGTGAGGCTTGCTCTCTGTTTGTTTTCTTTGCATTGGATCTATGTCCCCAGCACTTAGCAGGCTGCTTGTCACACAGTAGGCAATTCAATTAATGCTGACCAAATATCGAATGCTCCCCTGTTCTGGCCGATAAACATGAACCTCCTGCCAGCGTCCACCCAAATTGTCCTATCACAGGATGGCTCAGGGAGGGGTGCTTGCTTCACACTCCCCACATGGCCAGGAAACCAGGTCTCAGGGCTGGAACCTCGCAGAGAACTCCAGGCCAGTTCTGGTGATCACAGGGGGACCTAGGGCACCTCAGTCAGTCCAGGAGGAGCCGCTGGGTCTTGCAGCTATGGCCTTGTTCAATTCTCATCCTGCACTGCCATCTCCAGGGCACTGGAGCGCTCTTCAGGATTATCGAAGGTGCCGCAGACTTGACCAGCAAACACAAAATCACCCTCCTAATAGGGGCTTTCAATCTGAGAAAGGTCAGGACACTTAAGAAACATTCACTCATCATTACTCTCCATTTGGCGGCGGTGGAGGGATGGGCAGTTGTTCAGAGATACCAGGGACAGAAGCCAGAAGCCCAGACATCCACTGCCCATCCCCTCCAGTATGAGCTGATGAGACCACAGGGCCAAGACAGGGGGCGGTACCCTACATCGGTGCTTATCCCAGGGTAACAGGCCTGGCAAACTCCTGGACCTTGTCACATGCCGCCTCCAAGACAGTGGGCCAGGGTGGAACCTGACATTTCTAGCAAAACCCCAGATGCTGTGGTCTTATGCCAGAGTTGACCCTTGATAGTTAAAATGTGATCCAACAAACATCAGCACCCACCTCAGCATCACCTGGAATATTTCTGCTACTCAAAATGCAGTCCTGTTTTGGCAGTGTCCATATCACCCGGGAGCTCATTAAAAACAGAACCTTGGCCCCACCCCAGACTTCCTGCATTTGAACCAGTTCCCCAGGTGATTCACAGACACAGTCAAGTGTGAGATACTCTGTTCTAGAATGCTGGTCCTTGGGTCCATCTACACGTTGAAACAAACTGTGGGGCTTTTAAAAAAACGCTGTTGTGGGAATTCCTGGAGACCCTAATTTAATCTCCATTGGGTGCAACCTGCCTATCAGGAATTTTTTTTAACTTCCCCTGTCATTCCAAAATCAAGCAAAGTTTGAGGGCTTTCCTTTATATTAGAATATTTTCTCGATGTTTTATTTTTAAAAAGGGTCACGTTCTGGGTGCTAGATACCCTCACCATTCCAGGACTGTTGTAGATTCTAGGCTCTTCTTCGTCTATCTTGCATGTTAACTAATATTTGTATAGGTTCCTGTTATCTTGCAATATTGTTTATAAGGTTTGCTGAAATACGTATTGAACTTTGTTCATTGGGCTGTCATGAAAAGATAAAACACAAAAAAATATATTGTATTAAATTTTACTAATTTTTTTCTTAATATATATTGGCATTTCTTTTCTCCAGAGAAAATGACCAACTAGCACATGAAAAGATACTCAACATCATTAATCATTAGGGATATGCAAATCAAAATACAATGAGATACCACGGATGGATATAATTTTTAAAATGGAAACTAGCGAGTGCTACCGAGGACGTCCAGAAATTGGAACCTTCCTACATTGCTGCTGGGAATGTGGAAAGGTGTGGCCACTGTACGAAACAGCCTGGCAGTTTCTCAGAAAGTTGAAATGGAATTTCCATGTGACCCAGCAATTGGCAAATCCCAGCTGTATACTTGAAAGAATTGAAAACAGGGCCTCAGATACTTGTAGGTACATGTTCACAGCAGCATTATTCTTAAGAGCCAAAAGGGAGACACAACCCAAGTGTTTATCCGCAGATGCATGGGTAAGCAAAATGCAGTTTATCTGTACAATGAAATATTATTTGGCTACAAAATGGAATGAAGCATTGACACGTGCTGGAACATGGATGAGCCCTGAAAACATGCACTCAGTGGAAGGAGCCAGACAGACACAAAAGAATATCGTATGATTCCATATTCATGAAGTATCTAGAATAGGCAGTCCCAAGGACACAGTCATGTGTTCATACATCTCTTCAAGAAGCCATGAGCTCCCAGAACCATACCGTGACTTGCCTGGATATCCTCTAGGCCTACTGCAAAGTGAGTTAGGGTCCTTCTTAAACTTGATTTGGTCGCGGAAGTTTCTTGTGTCTTCGTTTTCAAAGAGACAAAATCATTCCTACAGCTTTTGCACATTTTTTTTAGTTTATTTCTGGGTGTTTTCATTTATTTTGCACGGCAAAAGGGACCTTTTCTTCCATTGTATTTTCTGAAGAGCTGCTCCTTGTATATAGGAACACTACTGATTTTTAAAAAAAATACCCACCCATCGTATGGTAGGTTTCTAGGTATGGCTCATGCCATGGCCAGAAATTTGAGGTGAGTTCCTTATTCCAGTCCTTTCCAAGCTATGTGCAGTGAAGGACCTGGCTTTGGGCCTCTTCCTGATGCGTTTTGTAAAACAGATGACAAGTCCACAGGATCCACTCTCAGATGTCATTAAAATGTCAAATTCCTACAGAAGTTTCTAAATGTTTATTTCCAATGTCTGTACTTTTTGGTCACAGACCTGTAAGCAGTTGGCAGACCAGGAGTGGTCTGCAAGCTCACTCTGCGTGTCATTGCTTTACTCTTCTCTACTGTCATTAGATGTTTCAATTCCACACCTGCAGCTCCTTCTCCAAGCTCAGGTGCCAACATCCAGGAACCCTGGGTCAGTAAGTTACATAGTACCTGGTCTGTGTGTGTGCGTGAGAAAGAGAGAGATAGACTTGTTATGACCAGAACAAAAGGAGAAAGAAAGGACAAAAGTCCAGGAATAGATATTTAGAGATATTGATTTTGAAAGATATATATAGAGAGAAATACAGATATTGATACAGGTTTTCTCCAAATTTGGAGGACAGAGAAAGAATGTGAAGAAGCTTGGCCAAAACTAAGGTTTTAAAATTCTGAGCAGGGCAGCCTGGGTGGCTCAGCCGTCTAGCGCCTGCCTTCAGCCCAGGGCGTGATCCTGGAGTCCCGGATCAAGTCCCACGTCAGGCTCCCTGCATGGAGCCTGCTTCTCCCTCTGCCTGTGTCTCTGCCTCTGTGTGTGTGTGTGTGTGTCTTTCATGAATAAATAAAATCTTTAAAAAAAAAAAAAACTTTAAAAAAATAAAAAATAAAATTCTGAGCAAATTATAAGTTGGTGGGCATGGGAAATAAGTTTTTAAAAATAGATCCTTCAGTTAAGATGTCTTGCCTTATGATTACATTAGGGCAACAAGAGGCATTAATGGCCTAATTGCTCCTGCTGGAGCAGAAGTGCCCCCACATCTCGGATCCCGTGACTACATGATGGCCACCATGTGTCTTACAAGGTTTCAAGGCCCACTCAGGACCATGACTCTGCTGGCAGGGGAACAGGTCACATGAAGTATATGGAGGCCTGGGGATTTGTCCCCGTGAGATCCTCAGGATCCACAGCCCCGCTCGCTTTTCCCACCTTGCCAGCCAGCAGTGAGAGACCACTTGTGGGCACCCCGCTGGATGCTCTTCACTCTAAAATCCACCACGGGTGCCAGTAAGGAAGGAGCTGCCACCAAAGGGTGTGATGTAAACACACACACATTTGAGTAAGAATTCCTCACCAGAAACCAGTAGGACCCCACAGCCAACTGAAGCCTCGTATTCACTACCTCTTTAACCCATAAACAAGCTTGCGTGAATCCAAAGTTGAATCCACAGATTCCTTCCACAGGATTTACGGAGTACTTCTGGTGGGTAAGACCTGCTTGGATGCAGCAAGCATGCCTCTGCAATGGGAGCAAGGCGGCTCTCAGAAGAGTGCAAAGCACAGTTAACCACCATTCGAGGCTCTGAAGATAATGAGACAGGACCATGAACAGACAGCTGTGTGCTACTTTAGGAGAAGACTGTTCTCTGAGGAGACATCTCAGATGAAACTGGGTCCAGAGGACTTGGATCCTGAAGCCCTGTTCCTTAAGGCTGGAGCAGAGGCTGTGGTGATGGATACGGGAGAGAGGACCCTGCACTGCTGTCTGAAGGGGGCAGCTCCAGGCCCTGCTCTGCTCTACAACCTTGGCCTAGTCACTTCACCTTAGGCATTATTTTCTCCATCTGTAAAAGGAGCTAAAATCACCTGTGTAGTGATATTAAACATGGCTCCAAAAATTATGGACACTCCTCCCCTCAAGAGGTGGATCCATGTTTCCACCCAACAGGGTACGAGAGAAGCAAGACTGAGACTTTTGAGAATACATTCTAAAAGGCCATATAGTTTCTGCCTGGTTCCTTTGGGAGCCTCTCTATACGAGAAGTCCAGCTACTCTAAGGCCACCAAGCTGAAGAAGCCACAGGTAGGCATGCCCAAAGCAACCCTTTCTGAGCTCCCAGCTGCCAGCCACATGAACCAGCCACCTGGGACGCCCAGCCCACACCCCCAACACCTGATGGCAACCGCATGAGACCCCAAGCAAGAACTGCCTACCTGAGCCCCAAATGAGCTTCTGACCTACCAAACTGTGAGCCAACAAAATGACTGCTTTACACTTGCAAGTTTGAGGGCACTTCCCATAGTTATAGTAACAGGAGCATCTACCTCACTGCCTTTGTTTCTTAAACCTCTTCCTCACTCACATGCTCCTACCTCCTAGCGGTCTTTTTCTGCTCCTCAAACACAGCAAAATGGGTCTGGCCTCAGGGCTTTTTGTACTAGCTGTCCTCTCTCTCCAGAAAAATCCTTGTTCCCCCCACCCCATCTTCCACAGACATCTCCTTATCTTGAAGGTCTCAGCCCAAGCCGCCAGCACTCAGAGTCCCTGGGGCTTATCCCCGATCTAGCTTAGATATTGGGTCCCCAGCTGCCTTCTGATTTTTACAGCACTTCCACCACCTGACATTTTGTTGGTGTTTATGGACTATGCCTTCTGCCAGAATATAAAGCTCAGGAGAGTCCCTTCCTATTTTGATCACCTGTGCATCCCCTGGTCTTGCATAGTGTCTAGCAGAAAATCAGCATGGATCTGTGTCTATTAAATGAATGAATTCACCAGAAGGAAACTGCTGTGTGAAGAAGGAAAAGCATTTCCATCAGCGAGGACAGCAAGGAGCAGTAAGGATGGTGTGTTCTGGGTAAGAAAGGTGGCGAGTTGGGACCCAAGGGGTTCAGGATGATGCGAGCAGGGATGAGGAGACAGGTGGGGCCTTTTAGAACATAAAAAGGGGTATTGTTGGGCAGAACTTGATGTGATGTTGAGTGGGGAGGATGTGGCAAAACACATACCACATACCACTTGCCATTTTAACCATTCTTCAGTGCAGGGTTCGGGGCGTCAGGCGTGTTCAGGCTGCTGTGCAGCTGTCACCCCTGAATGCCTCCAGAATTTGTTCATCATTCCAAACACTGTCCCCATCAAAGAATCCCCATCGCCTGGGCAGGTCTCTTCTAGATCCCTCCTGTTAGTGGGCTCCGACAATAGTCGTCACTCTGCTTGATATCCTCTAGGTTCACCTATGCCTTAGCTTAGGTCAGAATCGTCCTCCTTTTTTGTGATGAAATACACCTAACACAAAATTTCCTTCCTTGCTGTTTAAGGCTGAGCAGTACCCCGCGGCGTGTAAACATATTTTGTTCATGCGTTCATCAGCACGGGGCGGGGGGGGGGGGGGGGGGTGTCGGTCTGCTGTGTTTAAAGGCTCCCTTGGGCGGCCACGTGGGCCAGGGAGGGCGGCCAGGGCAGGTCCGGAGCTCACCTGCCGGACCTGCCACCTGTGCTCCCTAGACAGGTGAGACCCGGGCTCAGGGCACCTGGGTGGCCTGCCACGGGGCGCAGCCCGGGAAGGACAGGGCAGGGTCTGGCAGGGCTGCAGCCGCCGAACCCAGCTCTTCCCGGCTGCCACCCGCCCCTCCCCGGACACACGTTCCCTCCCGGACACACGTCCCCAGCCAGCACAGCGGCGCGCCCAGTCCTCCAGTGCGCTTGCGCAGGAAGAGCTGCGCGGAAGGCGCGGGGCGCATGCGCGGGAGGCTCCGCTCCCCGGTAAGCAATCCAGGATCCGGGGTTTGGGCCCCGCCGGGAGCTCTGTTTATAAACACACCGCGCGGCCACAAGCGAGGGGTAACCCTAAAGGTAGTGAGGTTGGAGGTCAGAGGTCAGCAGGGGTGCCAGCGGGGAGGTCGGTCCCTTCGCCTCTGCCGGCTGCTGGTTGCGCGGTGTGGCCGGCCCAGCCACCCTACCGCGGTCCGGGGCTGCCGGGTGCGCCACGTGGTGCGCACGTGGTCCGGTCCCGGCGCGGCGCCTCCCTTCCCCCAACAGCGCCGGCGGCCCGCAGCGCCCCCTGGCTGCGGCTCTGCGCGCCTCACTGCGAGTCGCGCCTGCGCACAACACGTCACGACGCGCCTTCCGGTCTGTGCGCGGGCCGGGCGTGGGTCGGTTGCGTCCTCGCGACAACTGCGCGTCCGCCGTCCCGGGGTCCCGGGGGTGGGGGCGGGGGGCGACCCGCCCAAGGTCACCCGCGCGGCGCCTGGGAGGCCCTGGGACCCCCGCGGCCGGGGGCGGGGCCTCCGGGGTCCACGTGGCCTCGGAGGCGGAGCTCTCGGCCCCGCCCTCCCTCCCGGCCGGAGTGGGCGCTTGTGCGCTGCGGCCCCGCGGGCGCTCGCGGGGTCCCGGTTCGCGGTTAATGCGAGCGGGGCGGCGGCAGCGGGTGACCGGGAGGGTGAGGGGACGTGGCCGGCTTCCGCTGTCGCCTGCGGGCGCTGTTGCTCCCCCTTCCCCGGCGCGCGCCTTTGACTTCATGCCCTAGCGATTCCAAAAAGATTTGGGGAGGCTTACTTCCCCCCGCTTCTTTTTCTTTCCGCCCCCCCCCCTTTTTTTTTTTTTTTTTTTGCCATTTTCTCGTACAGGCTCAGAGTCGCCTCGCCGCTGCTGGCTGCCCGGTTGGCCATTAGTCTTCTCTGCAGGTGGCCCGCCCAGCAGCACGCTCCAGGGCGCCCAGCCCTCGGCACGGAGGGGGCAGCTCTCAGCCCGCCTGAGTTACCGGGAAAGCCCCCGGGCGCTGGCCCACAGGTCAGGCCCTGGCCTTGACCTAGGGGCCGGGCCGGGGCGGGGCGCGAGCATTCGCGGGTGCGCTGAGAATGATCCTAAACCGCAGGCTTTCTTGTAAATCTCGTGTAGTCCACTGGTGCACCGAGAATGCTTCTGCTTGCTTTCGCTGGACTCTTGCCCCCGCGGCCAGCCTGTGCTTGAAATCCCCCCGGTGATTGCCCAGAACGGAGTTGCTTCCCAGCCTCCCACGTTAAATGTTATAAACGTGCATTACATGTAACAGGTGATACGAACACGGTTGAGGTTGCATTAAGTAAGAAGTGAAGCCCAAAAGACACTGGAATTTCATCAGTGATGGGAGCATCTTCTTGATGATGGTTTACAAATACTATTCTTCCTCAATGTGTTGTGCTGTTTACAATAGAAAGGCTACAGACTTGACACAAAGCTTAGTTTAACTACATTGTTAGTTTTCTCTATTACTTCCTGAAGTCTAGACAGAGGGGTTAGCAAGTGTTTTCCACAAAGGGTCAGAGGGCCAAAATATTTTAGGCTTTGCCAGGTACACATAATCTGTCACATATTCTGTTTTGTTTTGTTTAACACCCTTTTCAACCTTCAGGCTCTGAACTATAGAATTTTCAGATGGATCAGTTCAGGCTACCAAGGTGGAGTGTCTGAGCGCAGGGTTGGGAACGCTGTTTCCAGCATGTGGATCCAATAGAGGTAAATAATCTTCAGAGCATAGGTCATGGTAGGATAATTGGGAAGTAATGTGTTTTGAGACTTTGTTGTCCATAGTACTGATTTCACCGTAAACCTATATAATTTAATTTTTGATTCTGTTTGTTTAACAGCAAGCTCACAGAATTTATCATTTCGTACTCATGAGCCAGCTGCAGCTCAGCACTGGTCTTACCTCTAAGGGGAGGTTGCAGTGGGTATGGCGGTTGGTGATCGATGTTCACTTCACCTGGGTTCCACTTGGCCACACCCCAAGGTCACCCCCAATGAGTCAACAGCCTCCTGGTGAGTGGGGGCCAGGCTGGTCTTGTGCTTTTGACCAACAGAAATCAGTGAAAGGGGTAGGATGTCAGTCCATTGACAATGTCATGTTGTACTTGAAGGATGGTGGACTTCTCGCCCATCATGCTCATGTTCCCATGATGACTGGAGACAGCCTCTCCTGCTGGCCTTGCAGGAGCAAACAGCCAAGTGAACTGCCCCTGGATAGTGCCACGTGGTAGGGGAGGCAGTCAGCCTCCAGGACCCGAGGGTGGCCTCCAGCCAGATACCAGGAAGAAGCTATGGCCCTTGGCCATGTAGTCACAGGGAAACACATCTGCCAGCATCCTGAATGAGCTTGAAAGTGTAGCACCTCCAGATGAGAACAGAGCTCAACCTACACCTGGATTACAGCCACAGGAGACCCTGAGGGGATGATAGAGACCCAGCTAAAGCCAAGGGCCAACTCCTGCCCTATGGAAACTGAGGTGAGTGCATTTCTGTTTGTTTGTTTTTTAAGATTTTATTTATTTATTCATGAGAGACACAGAGGCAGAGACACAAGCAGAAGGAGAAGCAGGCTCATCGCAGGGATCCCAACGTGGGACTCGATCCCGGAACTCTGGGATCACGCCCTGAGCTGAAGGCAGACACTCAACCGCTGAGCTACCCAGGCGTCCCAGTGAGTACGTTTCTTAAGTCACCAAATTTGTGGTCATTTGTTATACCGCAACAGAAAATGAACACATTATTCGCTACGTTTATGTGCTTTTCTGCGTGTGTGTCACATTTCTCAATTTTAGAAGGTTGGGGGAGGAAATGTAAACATTACACAATAAAAATAGCAGGAACGAACGTACTCAGATGTTGGCCAGAGTGCTCTCAGACATGTGACTAAGGAGCAGTAGGTTTATGTTTGGGGTTGTTTATTCCCCAGGTGACTCACTGTCCTGCCTCTGTGGCCTGTCCACACTGTGAAGTGGGAGTGAGGTCAGGAGCTGGCCCTGTTTTCACCTCTGTGCCAGAGCTCCCTGCCTACCCCTGTGTCTCAACATGCTTCCATTTATTCACCTCTAAAGCGGAGATGACCGTAGTACTGGTGTCAGGGCACAGCTGGACAGGATTTGGTGAGGCAACATTTTCAACAGACCATGTTATGGCCACTGTCCCTTGCAGCCCTCACCCGTTAAGGAGCCATCAGGGGGCAGAGGGCTGACCCCAGCTCTGGGCCCAGGTGGGTCTATACCACACACGGTGAGTGATTCCGAAATCTAAGTAGCTGTCTACCATTCCCTGAGCCATCTAGGAGAGGTCAGGCCTCCATTTGACAGGGTTTTCCGGAAAAGGGTTCTTCCCTTTTAAGATACAGCCATGAGAACAGAAGGCCTTTCCTCTCCAGATGCCATGGGAGGGGGTGAGCTGTGGCGGCCGTGGGGCTTCCAGGCTGCCACAGGATGAGAGTGGAGCTGGCCTCATTGTTGACTGAGGGAGCTAGAGCCATGGGGTTGAGCTACTCCGAAATTCCATCTACATCCAGATCCCAATCATGTGGACTGAGACATTTCCGTGTTGTTTAAACTATTGTGAGTTGAGTTTTCTGGCCGAACTTGCATCCTGATGAGGTTATCACATAAAGCTATACAATGGGGAGGGCGGGCTGGGGGTGCTATGAGGGACAGTGGATGACGGGTGTTGGATTCGGTGTCTGCAGCTCCTCTTAGAGTTGGGTATGGGGGGCGCGGCATACTGACAACCATCTTATCACAACTGAAGCCCTGGGGGGCCTTCTCTGTGCTGGCTGCCACCTCCAGCATCTTGATCTCAGACTCCCAGCCCCCAGGACTGTGAGAAGTTGGTGTCAGTTGTTTGTAAGTGGCCCCAGGTGGTGGTGTTTGTTACAGCAGCCTGAGCTGACTAACACACTCCCCACATCAACCGGTATGCTCCATTGCTTCTGAAGCTTTGTCGCAAAGCACTTCTGTGCTTGAGCGAAATCACTGTTGGCTGTGTGAGCACTGGCCCTCTGCGTCGGGCCTCCCACATGGTCAAAGCTGGCAGAGGCTCTGCAAATGCTGAGCGCCTGACTTTGGAATTTGCACAGGACGCTCCCATCCTGCCTGGCACTCAACAGCTGTGAGGAGAAGGAGTCTGGGCTCTGAGGAAGGGAAACGTCCCCACTGCCCCTCACTGTAATGTGACTAGGACTACCTGTGGATGCCCCCCATCCAGCCTCAGGGACACATGCACCGGAGGAAAGTTCAAGCTGGTGTGGGACCCGCTTGGACCATGGTTTCCGGGCCTGGGCCTCCTGACTGTTGCTTGGCTTCCTGCTTTAACTCTGCTATGCCTCGTCCCCTCCTTCCCACATCCCAAGAAATCCCTAGATTCTGTTGTGGTTCTAGGAGCCTTGTCCCTGATCACAGGCCTGTATTCTGTTTGCTGCCACAGAGACCTGGAGGTCCGGCCGCCTCAGCACCTCCATGGAGGGGCCCTCTCACCCCTCCCCCAGGACTACACGTCCTCAGCGCTACCCCTGGAGCCTTTGCTCTTCTCTTGCCTGCAGAATCGCACAAAAGAGAACAGGGTCCCTGGGCCCCAGCCTGGCCTCCCACTTTGCCAGCCAGACTTGAGGGCCCGCCCCAGAGGAAAAAGCTCCTGCTAATCACACTGCCCAGTGTGCAGACAGATGAATCTTCCCAGACCAGCACAGGTCTCAAGGTTGGCCTAGCAATGACGAAACTGAGCAGGCCGATGACTGGACTCCCAGCCTGCAGCCTGCCTCGGCTTTATCGGCCGTGTTTTGCCAAACAAAGGCCCTGCCGGCCCTGGGAGCTCATGCTGCTGCTCCATTGAAATCCCGAGGTGGTTCCCTATTAATCACTCCCTTATGGTGCCTCAGAGGCCAAAGGAGTCAAACAAAACCTCTCTGCTAAGCAGGAAGAGCTTTGCAGAGGCCTGAGCAGCAAGATTCCTCAACCGTTCTCCAGTTTAACACTAACAAGATGCTGGGGCCTCCCAGACTCACACAAACAAACCGGAATCGCTGCCTGGCTGCTGGAGGGGGACTTGGAATGTGACTGGCTCCTCCTGTGCTCCAAAGGCTCCATGTAGGAGGCAGGGCGGGTGAGGGAGCTATCAAGCCTGCACGCGGCCCTTCCTTATTTTAAAACCTAAAAAGACCCAATTAAATGATTTTTTTTTGAGCAGACACATACTAGGAAGACAGAAGAAAAAAATTTTCATTTCTCTCCCTTTTCTGGTGTGAGCTTGACTCTCAACTCCTCTGTCTTTTCTTCTAATGTCACCATCCTGCATGAACTGATAATATTGCATTATTCATTATTCTATAAATATGAAGTTTGGCTTCTCTTTTTATTAATTTTTTAAAGATTTTATTTATTTGACAGAGTGTGCACAAGCAGGGGGAGGGGCAGAGGGAGAGGGAGAAGCAAGCTCCCCACTGAGCAGGGAGCCCAATTCAGGACTCAATCCCAGGACTCTGGGATCATGACCTGAGCCGAAGGCAGACTCTTTACTGACTGAGCCACCCAGGCACCTCTGGCTTCTCTTTTTAAACAGACACACCAAGGCCAAACACTGAGTCATCATTCACCAAGACAAGTCTTCATTTCCCAAGGAGCAGGCCTGTTATCTGTGGGCCAGCATTTGGGTCGTCCTGCTGCAGAGAGAAATGGCTTTTCTGTACAGATGCTGTGGCCTCTATCAGAGGATAGTCCTAGATTTTTATGCCTCTGAATGAGAGCACATTCTTTTTCATAAAAATTTAATTAAAAAAAAAGGAAGGGGAAAAAAAAGCTGGCTCAAAGAACACTTGTGTGCCATCCGTTCACATGAGGGCAGAAGTCTATCCAAGACAAATGCATCATATTAGCTTGGAAAATCAGATGATTAATAAAGATACAACAATTCATTGGAAAGGCATCATCCTTGGCCTAGCAGTACAGGGAGCGTACTTCAAAGTATAGCATTTGGCACGCTGTGGATATAGCAGTTGTCTTGTGAATCTAAAACAGGTTTGGTACAGACAACAGGAAGGTTGGGGGAACACATAGCATCATCGCACTGGGTGATCAATAAGGTGCTGCAATCCAAGAGGGCAGGAGCTCTCCTCACACAAATAATAAGCCTGAGAAACAGATTATATGGCTTGATTTGTGATCGGCAAGGCCTGCTCACTCCTTAAAGGTTAACGGAATGAAATGACTGGCACTCATCCATGTTTGGAGTCTGGATAGTCCAGCCTAGCACGTGCTGTGATCATATAGCAGAGGAAATCCTACCAGAGCAGTTAAAAAGTATTTCTGCAGCGTTGCTGTTGTGAGGGTTTTTTTTTAATTAAAAAAATGACACTCTTAATCAGAAAGATGATTATGATAATGGTTCTACAGTGCTTCCTAAGGATCCATCATACCAGTAAAGGGAGGAAATTTAAGGTACAGTTGGGGGGCCAACTCACTATTGTTCCAGGAAGGGCTCAGGCACTTGATGGCTCTTCTCTTTGAAAAATGCTGCTAATGATTAGAGAGTTTTATGTTTTGCTTTATGGTCTGTAGCACAAATCAATGCACAGGTTCCCCACCCCACCCCTGCCATGAGGCACCCACCCCCCCACACACACACAAATCAGACACGTTCCTCCCATTCCATCCTTGACATGGGCTTTCTTTCCCCCAGCGAAGAAGAGACCAGGAGCCAGCTAAGCCTCTGACCTACCTTCACAATGCAGGCTGTGAGCACAGTGAGTAATGTTGGCACTTAGGTTCTCGACTCCCCGCTTACACCCGTGAGAGGCCTTCTGAGGCAAAGATTTATGGGGTTTTGCAAAGAGTCATTGATCGATGCATGGACCATGCAGTTATTTAAAATGATGTCAACTAAGGATTTTTGATAACGAGAAATACCATGGAAAACATCAGATAGGAGACAGTGCATGTGCACGCATGTGTGTGCGTGTATGCACTCTCAGAGAAATGCACCCAACTATTGAAAGTAGTCAGTAGTGAGGTTGAGCATGTGGCTAGTTTCTTTTTTATAAGTATTTCCTGATTTTCTCCAATGGACATATATTATATTTCTAAATCAGGAGATGTGTCTTTTTTTTTTTTTTTTTTTTACAGTGAAGTATAGCAGACATTGAAATGGCTCTCCAGTATTTCTCCCCCCACCCCTCCCACCATGCCACCTTTTTTCTGATGATTGATTTCAGTGGCCCGTTTAGGTCCCCTTTACTCCATTCTTGTGCTGGCTTGTTGCTTGGTAACAAGCATTTTTACTGATTGCTTGTTTCTCGTCAGCACTCGTTAGCAATGCTGCAATGCAGCATGATCTGCTGTGAAATTATCTCAGTCCAGGGCAATAACCAAGACCATCTAACCTCAGTGATCACACCTTCCACCTAATGAGATGTGAGTGCCACTGCCAGCTTCCCAAAACATTGCATTTCATTAATGTCCCAGCAAGAATAACACCTTGAAGATTCGAGGGCCCTAGTTTTTGCTTCTATGTGCAGCCATGAAAATCTCTCCTTTTATCCTACCCCTGATGTGCTGCTGGTCCTCAATGTCTGTTCTTTGCCCTGTTGTGGCAAATGCCTTCTGGCTACCTCCCTAGTAGCTCCCTCCCCACCTCTCTCCTTTTCCCATAAAGAGAACCCTGATTTTGTCCAGATACCTACCTTCTATCCACTGCAGGAGAAGCAGGACCCAGCTCATAAGAGAGGATCATGACTGAACTAAGACAAGTGTGGTGGCGAGTTCCACACCCCTTGCCAGGAAGTGGTTTGAGCACAGGTGGAGAGGGTAATTTTGGCCAACAAGACATGAAGGGAGGTGGGCTAGAGTAGGAGAAAAGTGTCATTGTTCCTAAAAGGCAATACATGAATCAAACATGGTCTCCACATCCCAGTTTGGGAAGATAGGGGTTGTAAGGCCCCTGTAGCCACCTCAAAAGCATGTGATTCAATACATCAAGGACACAAGAGCCACATGGTGGAGAGAGAAAGGGAATCCTCGGCGGCACCACAGAGTCACTGAATCAACACACCCTAGGCTCACCCTTTCTCCTAAGTCCTTACGTGTGAGGTCATAAATCCCCTCTGTGTTGGAGCCACATTGGGCTGAGGTTTCTGCTGTTTATAGCCAAAGCCTTCTAACTGAGCCAGTGCCAAAGTTAGACATGTTTGAGTGATGTGAATCTCCTGGTCACCCGCTGCAGAGGGTGGTTCACCTGTCCTGGATCATCCAGAGCACTCATGGTTTACGTCATGATTCTGGTACAGTTTCAACAGGAGCCCCATTTTACTCTCCAGAGTGTCCCAGTCTCTGAGGATCAATTATATGGTCATAATTCTGAGTCAAGCTGTGTCCCTGCCATAGTCATGTGTTGAAACTCTGCCCCTAGTACCTCAAAATGTGACCTTACTTGGAATAAGGCTGTTGCAGATGTACTTCATTAAAATGGGTGGCTCCTAATCCAATCTAACTGGGTTCTTATAAAGAGGGGGAAATTTGGAGATAGATCCTCCCCTAGAGCCTGCAGACGCACATGGCCCTGCTGACACCTCCATCTAAGACTCCTGGGCTCCAAACTGTGAGACAGCACATTACTGTGGACTAAGCCACTTGGTTTGTGGTACTTTGTTTCGACAATCCCAGGACATGTGTACAGTCAACCTACCTAAGGCTGCATCTGAGAAGGAAGGAATCTCTCCAGCTGCCGGTGATCCAAGGTGTCAGCATTTGAGAGGAGCCTTGATTGAGGAAGGGATGATGTTTGGAGAGGGGGCCCAAAACATGAGCCAAGGGCAAAATTACAGACAACTGTTAACTCATCCTGACCCAATGAGATGGAGGCAAGGGAAGAGTCCAACTCCAGGGTACCTGGTGCTCCTCTGAAGGGAGGAATCCTGCTGTGAGGGGCAGCAGCAGAGGAGGTAGGGCATTCCATACTGTGTAGTCTTGGTCCAAGTATACGCCAATATGCAGAGGAGACAGCAGAATGCTCAGAAACAGATCCATGTACCTGCGAGCACCTAATGTGTGACAGAGTGGGGTGGGCCTGCAGAGCTGTAGGGGAAAGACTTGGTTTCCAGCCAGTGGAGCAAAGAAAATTATGTACATACACATCTGTGAAAGAAACAGAACTCCTACCTCACATCATATGCAAAAGTCAATTCCAGGTGGATGAAAGAATTAAATGTGAAAGGCAGAGCTACAGACTTTCAAAAGACACAACAGGAGAATTATCTTCATGACTTCATGATTTCTTAAGTCATTAAAAGCACTGATCAGGGGCACCTGGGTGGCTCAGTGGGTTAAGCATTTGCCCTCGGCTTATGTCATGATCCAGGGTCCCAGGGTCCTGGGATCGAGTCCCACAACTTTGTCAGGCTCCCTGCTCAGTGGGCAGTCTGCTTCTCCCTCCGCCCCTCCTTCTGCTCATGCTCACACACACTCTCTCTTTCTCTCAAATCAATAAATAAAATCTTTTTAAAAAAAGCACCAATCATACATAATGACAAATCAAACTAAATTAAAATCAAGAAGTTGCTCATCAATATGTAGCAACAAAAAGAACATGAAAATGAGAAGGCCAGTCTTGGAGTGGAAGGAAATACCTGCAAGAGGTATACAACCGGGGATCCCTGGGTGGCTCAGCGGTTTAGCGCCTGCCTTTGGCCCAGGGCACGGTCCTGGAGTCCCAGGATCGAGTCTCGCGTCAGGCTCCCGACATGGAGCCCGCTTCTCTGTGGGCCTGTGTCTGCCTGTGTCTCTGCCTCTCTCTCTCTCTCTCTCTCTATCATGAATAAATAAATAAAATCTTAAAAAGAAAAAGAGGTATACGACCAACCAAGGCCCATTTTCCAAATATTTCAAGAGCTTCAAACAGATGAAGAAAAAACAGACAACCCAAGAGAAAAATGGGTAAAACACTGGACCAGGCACTGCACAGAAGAGGTTGTCTGGATAGCCGGTAAACATTTGAGAGAGGTGTTCCACCTTATCAGAAGTCACACAAGTACTATTAAAACTATGATGGGGTATCTCTGTATCTTCCAGGCTGACAAAAATTTAAAAGTCTGGCTGAGATACAGAGCAAGAGAAGGTGGGAGTGCAGTCTGGTACAAAGACTTCCGAAAATAGTTGGACATTTTCTAGGAGATTTGAATTTTGGGTATCATGTGACTCCCAAGTGTACTTCCAGATATACAACCAAGGACACTCATTCTCAGGTGTCCCAACCCTCTGGAGGGCTTCTGGGCCCCACTCCCCTTGAGTCCGAAGGTCTGGGTCGGACCCCAGAATCTGCATTTCTAACAAGTCCTTAGGTACTGCTGAAGCCGCCGCTCTGGGGACCACACTTTGGGTAACACCTAGAGAGATGTGTGCTCACGTGTTCCAGGATACAGGGACAGGAGGCGTTCTTGGAGTCAATTGCTGCAAACATCCATCAGCAGTTGAATGAATAAAGTACAGTGTGTTCATTCAGCAGAATCCTAGAAAGCATTGGGAATGAATGGCCGGCACCACTTGCAAAATACGGATGCATCATCCAAACCATTTGAATGTAAAACACCAGACACAGAAGACCCTAAACGGTATCATTCCAGTCACAAAAAACTTCAAAGCAGGTAAATGCAGCCCATAATTCAGGGGTGCATGCATACATGATAAAACTCTAAGGGAAAGCAGGAAAACAACACAGAAGTCGGTGTGGTGCTTTCCTCTGGGGTAAGGGGAGAGTGAGTAGTGTCACCAGGGAAAGTGTGCTGGTTACGGAATTATGGCCTGCTGGCACCAAACCCATCCTTCTCCATCAGCTTTGTGATGTTGGGGCTGGAAGCTGCACTCCACACTTGGGCTCAGCCATTCGGATCCCTCTTTAGATCTTCCAGTAGGCGATGCTGGACAATGCCTGCCAGGCTGGAAGAGGAAGAACACCCTTCTTCTGGTTCCTTCCATTTGGGTCTCCACCTGTCCTGTTCCTATGGTCTGTTCTAGGGAGGTTTCTTCACCCCTGATTCCTCTGCCCCTTACTGCAGCACCTGTCTGCTATTTTTTCTAAGAGACCCCTCAGAATCACAGCACCAGCCAGCCACCACCTCACAAACCAGAGTTTCAACTGCTCCAAGTTCTTAAGTTTCAAGAACTCTAACCTTGTCACTTTGTCCCCTTGGGTAACCTGCACTTCATTTTGTTGCCACTTCCAAGAGATACCCAGAGTTAGCTTTTTATGCTTCCGTTACCTAGTTCATGGCCTCATACCTTAGCACACAGTTCTTTACATCACGTTTTGTCTGTTAAAATCAGTCGGTGGCTCTTGTCTTCACGCTCAATGCTTCATGGTCACCCCTAGAATGGAGCTCACAGGCCATCACCCTGTGCAGCAAGAGGGGGACAGGCAAAGGGGACATGCACCAGCGAGCAGCCTTTGCTGCTTTCAAAGAGCCTGCTTGGAGGATGGCCAGCTGTTCCAGTTTGCTGGTCATCCTGAGCTCTGGGACCTCTGATTAAGTACATTAACCACAGTGATGTTGTATGACCACCACCCTTGGCCTCAGGGAAGGTGGAGACATGTCGTGTTCTAGCTGGGCTCCGTACCATCCCAGGCAAAATCGGAGTTGTGCTAATTAGGAGGAAGTGCAGAATAGGTACAGACAAGGCTGCCAGTGGTTGTGCCCTTTTAACTCCAGACTGTAATGATTAACCACCCTGCAACACCGCCAGCAAGCACACAACTGCCAGCAGAGCTGTGACCAGACACCAGGTCTTCTGACGGTGGTCCCTTAGTTCGAGCACTGCTTCCCTTCTGGCATCCTGGAGAGGAGAATTTTCTCTACCATGGAGCATTTGTTGTTGTTGTTGTTGTTTTTAAGATTTTACCTATTTATGAGAGAGAGAGGGAGAGAGGCAGAGACACAGGCAGAGGGAGAAGCAGGCTCAAGTCCCTCACATGGGACTTGACCCCGAGTCTCCAAGATCACGCCCCAGGCCGAAGGTGGCGCTAAACTACTGGGCCACCAGGGCTGCCCCCCCTGGAGTGTTTTAAATCTTGGGTGGCTAATTAAGTTCTGTAGGTGAGGGGCTGGGCAGTACACCTGCCCGACCACAGAGGGTAGCTGCTGAGCGATTGTAGTCCCGAAAAGGAAAGGTTTTATAGAAGTTCCATTTGTCTTTCTGCGCTTAGGGTCAAGCATGGCTTTTTCCAAGTGGGAACCTGGGGTTTACATTCTTAATTTTGAGACAGGTTCAGAAATCTTGGGTCCTGTACTCTTTTTTTAATTTTTTTGATATCTTTTATTTATTTGGTGCTTTCCTCAGACATTGATTATCATTTTATTCTAGGTTTATTCAAAATATCCTTTAGGACCTGCATTTGCAACTATTGGTGTGGTAAGAAAATGCTTGCCAGGGAGGATTTCAAACCTGAGAAGTGAATATGCCCACTCACTTCAAATTCAGCAGCTCATTCTATCATGGCACTGATAAACATAAAAAGAGGGAAGCAAAATTATGTCTTATAGATTTAATCTTTTCGATTAACGTAAGCTTCATAAAACTCTCTTAGGCAGCTGGTTTTTCCTTTTGAAGCCTTAATTGGTTAAACCGTGGAGGGGAAATCTGATCGGGGGGGTACTGGACAGCCAAGAGATGCTGGGCTGTGCACATTTCATGTGCGTTTTGCGGCCTCCCAGAGCTGCATCAGCTGCAAAGGTACACACAAAATAGGAGGCCACATCTCATCTGCTTCCAATTACCCAGCGCCGAGTGTGTCTAGTACAACCGCACTTTTTATAAATGGCTGGGAATTGGGCTGGAAGCCAGGGCTTCTTGAATCCCATTTCCTTCTCTAGGATACACATTTCTTCCCAGATGTGGGAAGCTGCATTCACTTTTTCCTTTTCTCCCACTTCAAAACAGGGATGACAGTAATGCACATCCAGAGGAGAGTGAGATCCAGGCAGCCCCTCCCTGTGGCAGGGAGTCCATGGAGTCCCAATTTCATTTTGTTTCGCTGCTTTTGCTCCTGTCATCTTCCCTCTTCAGACCTCAGAGGATTTCAGTTTGCACTCTGACACTTGGGTCTGTTTTTGGTTTTTTTTTTTTTTTTTTTAACTTGAGTTCCAATTATGCTTTTAGGTTGAAATGTAGGAAATTAGTGACCATTGACCACAGTCGACCACTCCTGAATGGCAGTAGGGCAATTCAGCCTGATGATGATGAGTAGCATGATTGAGGTCTGGCTCACCTGCCAGGCGCTGCACTGAGCCTTCTACACCCATGACCCCCATTCCATCTGGAGGTTTACAGGAAGTGGGGAAACTGAGGCATGGGGAGGGACCGAGTAACTTGCCCAGGATCATGCAGGTGTTAAGTGTGGGAGCTGCACCTGAAGCCTGAGGGGGCTGTCCCTGCACCCACTGCACCTGTGTGCCATCAGCTGTCCTAACATCAGGGCAGAGGCATATTGTCACCTGTGTGGGTGACAAAGCATTTTGTAGGAAAGATTTAAAGGATGAAATAGTTTGTGCTTACATATTTTTGAAAATTCACCTCCAACTAATAAATTTCAGCAACTGGCAAGAAGCAGGCTACAAGGAGCCCAAGTGGGATTTGACAACACCGTGGTCTGGGAGCTAAACCAGCAGCAGCCCACAGGTGACCCCCCTCCCTTCACCTCTTTCAACCTCTGTTCCCTTGTCTGTGCTGTCAGACAGGTCTGGTGATGGTGTTCACAGGGTTGTTCAGAGAATGAAATGAGATGTGCAAGGTGCCTCGCACAGGGCCTGGCCCATGGTAGGAGCTCAGTAAATGTTAGCTGAAATAAAGTATGACACGGCATATTGCCAAAGGAAGAGACCTGCTTCTGGGACAAGTCTGATTAATTTTTTTCCAACAGCTACCGTGAGCTGGGATGAGACACTTGCAGCCTGAGTCTCTATCCTCCCAGCTGTCAAAAAGGACAACAATGGTCTCTAACCACCTCATGAGGATGGACGAGGAGGTGAAGCTGCAGGGTGTCATGAAGAAGATCCTGCACCATAGGTACACATGAGAAGCCAAGAGCCACGAGACTAGGGCCCCTAACCCACTCCATCTGAATGGTGGCTTCCCAGTTATAAATAGGCGTGATGACACCTCCCTCCCTGTTGGCATCTGCTAGCAAATCAGATTAAAACAAAAGCAAAAAAACAACTTTGAACATGATAGAAGCAAAGTATTGTTTTAAGACATGAAGACATGGGACGCCTGGGTGGCTCAGTGGTGAGCACCTGCCTTCAGCTCAGGTTGTGATTCCGGGGTCACAGGATTTAATCCTGCATCAGGCTCCCTGCAGGGAGCCTGATTCTCCTTCTGCCTATGTCTCTGACTCTCTCTGTGTGTCTCTCATGAGTGAATAAATAAAATCTTTAAAAAAGAAAAAGACATGAATACATGATCCTTAACAGGATAGATATTTCCTAGTATCTAAATTTGTATCTTGTTCTCTCTACATTTATTTCTGGAAGTAGCCAAGCCTAGGGTGCCCTTGTCTGGGGGCAGCTGGGATTGCAGAACTGAAAGCACCAGCTTCCAGTGTGGAAGGTTATACTAGAGCTTCCAAGGAGTGAGGCTAGGGAAGAGTTCCCAGAAGGGGCACCCAGACAGCCCCGATATGCTTTCTCCTTTGAAGTGTTCCCTTCTTACCTGTTTCCCATGCACAGAATCATTCATTATGTGCTCCACTGTCTGCTTCTTTCACTAAACACCAGGCTTGGGGTTCATCCACACTGTCACACATATCAACAGTCCATCCTTGTTAGTACTGATGGCGCTTGATTGTAGGAATATGCTGGTAAAAAAAAAAAAAATCAGCCCACTTGTTGATAGACATATGGATCGTTTCCAGTTTGGGTTTTATGAATAATTCTGCTCTAAACATTCATGGGATAGCCTTTGACATGTGCTTTCATTTCTCTCGAGTAGATTCCTAGGGATAGAAGTGCTGGGGTGCACGCTGAGTGTATGTTTAACTTTTCACTAGACTGTTTTCCCAAGTGAGGACTGGCGGCAGAAAGGCAGGAGGGAGCATTTTGGGTGGCAGAAACATTCTAGATAATATTTAAAGACGGGATGGGACTACACTAACTGTGAGAATTTGCTATGGAGATTACACCTCCATAAAGTTGCTAAAAAATGAAAATCTAAACACTGGCCAGAAATGTGGTAATAGTACAGCATTGTTGGGATTCTTTTATGGGTGATAATATTGTGGTTATGTTAAAAAAAAAAAAAAACCCTTGTAGAGATACACACAGAGCTGCAGGAAATGATATAATGCCTGAGATTTGCTCTGAAATAATTCAGGAGGATCTGGATGGCTTACAGATGAAACAAGCCTGACCATATACGTTGATCTTCGTGGAAGCTGGATGATGGATCCGTGGAGACTATTTTATTATTCTGTCCTTTTTTGTATGTGTTTTACACATTTCCATGTTTCAAAGTTTTCAAAGATGAACTTAAGAGTCTCTTAAAAAAAAAAAAAAAAGCTGAATTGGCGGAGTGCTCCAGTGGTCACTGACGAAATCAGGTTGGAATGAGCCAGTGAATACATATTGTTTCTGCTTGCTCAGCACACCCTCCCCTTTCCGCTAACAGTGGCCAGACTTTGCTTTGAGGAAGAGCCAGCCTCTGCTTGCGTCTTCAGAGGCTGCCCACCTTTGGCCCAGACCTGGGCCCAGCAGAGCCCCTGCCAGCCAATCAGCTGCCGTCTCCTGGGCATTCCTGCTCCACTCAGTTTGGCTGTGTGGAATGGATGGTGCAAGAAGCGTGAGCTGATGGATCCCCCCCAGCCCCTGCCGCACACAACCCCCCACCCAGCAGAGAGAGCAGCCTTGGGGTGCTGCTGCTCTAAATCCCCATGGCCGGTGATTCCTATGCTTTTCTGAAACCTGGGTCTTTCTTGGCTTTCTTTGGTTCTGTGAACTGCCCAGTATCACGCTGATAAATTCCTTCTTGTTTAAGTTGGCTAGTGTTGGTTTCCATGGCTGAAAACCAGAGCACCCCAGGGCAGACACGGCATGCGGCTTGCCAGACACTCTGCATGTTCCTTCGGTGTCTGCGCCTCCCTCAGGCAGATTCAGCTACAGGCGCAGACCGCTTGGACCCTGCAAAAGGAGATTTCACAAGTAAAAGAGGAAGAAATACATACCACACAGAGATACCAAATTGATAGCCAGGAGCCCTTGCTCTGCTCAAACACAAATCGAAAGCATCATCATGAAGACAGAAACATCTATTGGACCAAAGAAGTTCCACTGGCCGCTAACACATTGTCCTGCAGAAATGCAGTGTGTTAGTGGAGAGGCACAGATGTAATTCTGAATTTTCTAGAGCTGCATTAAAATGGTAAAAAGAAATAGGTGAAATTAATTTTAGTATTATACTTTAACCCAGTATATCCCAAATATTATCATTTCAAACTGTAACTGATATAAAACTATTAATATGTTAATAGTATTTGGCTTTTTTTTTTTTTTTTACGCCAAGTAGTTGAAATCCATGTAGACTGTATTTTACACTTATAGCACATCTCATTTTGGGCTAGCCACATTTCAAATGCTCGATTGCTACATGTGGCTGGTGGCTGTGTGTTGGAAACACAGGGGCAATAAACTATCCCTCAGGCATTCCTGCATGTATTCGGGATCATGCAGCCTTAGAATGGTCACCACGTCCCTAGACTATAATGCTTCACTAACCCAAGGACAGGAAACCTGGCGTGATCCTGTTCACCAGGTACAGAAGTGATTAATGGGGCCCTTCAGACCGCTCTTTAGAAAAGCTGGCACTTGCGCTCTTAGGGAACTGAGCTGTTAGTGGTGGGAGTAGAGGCACAGAACCTCGGCTGAGAAGTAGAAACAGAGCTGCTGAATGATCATTTACAATTACTTCCTGTTGCCAGTCCCTCGTGCCAGGAGCTGAGATGTCATCACTTCCATCCATGCTGCATGAGAAAGGCTGAACGTACAGAAAATGAACAGCCTCATCCTAGATCCAGAAAAGTGAGGCCTTGGGACCAACCTCTGTCCACAAACTGGGGAGGCAGTGGGTGCAGAGAACCACAACTTCCCAGAGCACAAGCCCGAGAACAGGAAGCACCAGGGGCACAGGGCAGGTGCAGGAAAGGCCACCCCTCCATGATGCAGTGCTGGAGGCTCAGCAAGAACAAGTCTAATAGCTAAAAACTCACTCCTGGGGGGTCCTGACTCTCCTCATGAGTTTCCCTGCCAGAGGCCCATCAGGTCTTCACAGTAAATACCAGAAAAAAATATCCGCTGGCACATCCATCGTGCACATCCCCTTGCAATCTGTGCAGAGCACTCGACTTTGTAAGGCCTGCCAGGCTGAGCAGCTTCTGAGAGCTTCCATGGAGCTGGCCTTGAGGCTCAGAGTCTTGCTTTCCTCATTTCCAAGTCTATTCTTGTAAAACACTCTGCCTTTCTTGAAGTGACAGCAGTGGGTTCCTGAGGGTCTTGCAGCCCCATTGATATTCTCCTTTAAGCTCTCCCAGGGGCGTCCCTAAGTCCATGTCATGGCATGCAGCTTGCCATGGGGCGTCCCTAAGTCCATGTCACAACAGAGGACGCTGAAGCCCAGAGACGCCAAATAACTTGTCCACAGTCACATGGCTGGTTAACAGAGGAGCAGGCTCCAAAGTCTTTGGCCCCTCCAGCGTACCTTCATGCTGCTTCATCTTAATGTGGCACCTCAACTCCAACTCAGAGCTGGCCTCCTTCAGACTGCTCCCGTTGTCATCACCCGCATATCATCTGGTGGCTAAATAGATGTATGGAGCGTCTCCTCCTCCTTTCACCTCCCCTCCTGGTGGTCATGTTCCTGTGGAGTCCTGTCCTGTACTGAATTGGGCTGATCTTGTAACCACAGGGATATTGTAGAAATGGCAGAGCGGGGCTTCTGAGGGTCATAAAAAGACCTCGCAGCCCCCCTTTGCTATCTCTGGGAGCTTTCACTCCAAGGGAAGCCAGCCGCCGTGTTGGAGGATGCTCGAGCGGCCCTGCGGAGAGGTCACCCAGCTGATAAGGGACTCGGGCCTCCAGGCCGTAACAGCACTGACTCGCCAGGAGCCTGAGCTACCACCTTGGAGGCGGATCCTCCAGGCTCCGGCAAACTTGCAGAAGATGCAGCCCCGACCAACATCTTGCCAGACACAACCTCGTGAGAGAATCCCCCCCCCCAAGCCAGAACTGCCCAGCAGAGTCGCTCCCCAGTTCCCGACGCACAGAAACTGTGGGGTGACACGTGTGTTTCTGTTTTAAGCGACTGCATGTTGGAACCATTGATCACACAACAGGAGATGAGCGACCCACAGCCTATCTCTTTTTCTAAGTACCCACACTAGTGTATTCCATCAAGAGTACTTTCCACCCATGCCTTGGTTTCAACAAGTGTCCTGTGCTGTCAAAGTCAGACACTGTTCTCCCTGTGTTGGTGTTTCAGGAATGATAGGGTAGCTGGGGCCAGTAGGATGTAAAAGAAAAACAAGCCAGCCTGCTCCCAGTGAGCTCCAGACACAGGGTTCATGACTCTCGGATTTTTAGGCTGCAGTCTCAAATGGGGAAGGAGGTGTTTCTATAGAATACTGTTCTCTCTCTGTCCCTCTGCGGCTGTCTTTTGCAGTTGTACAGAAGTGCAGTCCCGCTTAGTAACGGCCAGAGGTCCTGTGGCTGCATGACGTGATGGCCTCGCAACTCAGCAAACAGGCAGGAAGCAGTACTGGGGCCGGGGAAGGATCCCAGAAGGATATGGCAGTGGCAGGAAGTGACACTCAGCAGACAGGAAAAGGGTGAGAAGACCGGGGTCTGGGTTCCCCAGGCATTCCCGCATGTTAATCCAGCCCCTTGAGGATTCTGGTGTGGACTGGCAGCTTCCAGACTTTGAGGCTTCTCCTCCTCAGCCCCATTCACCTGCCTTGAGACCAGCCAGCTCTAGGGCTGAGGGTCCTGTAAGTCTCCGGTCTTGTGCTGGGGCTCTGCTGCTTGGCACACATCCACTGCAGTCCAAGTGAGAACCCCTTGGAGCTTTGAGGAGCCCACGGCATTGCTTCTTTGTGGGTCTTATGCAGCTACTATGTGCCTGGCATGTGCCGCCTGGCATGCTTCCTGATGTTGGAAGATAAAGAGAGGAGAGGGCAGAGGCATTAGCCCTGCCACACCCCACCCTCAGAGCAGCTTGGCCAGTAGAACTTTCTGCAATGATGGGAATGTCCTTTATCTGCAGGGATCAGCACAGCAACCACACGAATCTCCAGATCCAGCCCTGGAAACATGGCTTGTGCCATTGAGGAATTGAATGTTTAATTTTACTTCATTTGAAATAGAATATACATGAAAATAGCCACTTGTGGCTCCTGGCTTCTGAACTGGGCAGCATGGCTCCTCATCTTTGGGGAAGGGGATGTCTATAAACACAAGCTCTGTAGAGTTGTTGTTGTTGTTGTTGTTGTTTTAATTTGTAAAAAGGTACTATTTACATAGAGTGAAAATTCACCTTTTTTAGTGCACAGTTTTGCTACTTTTGACAGGTACACAGAATCATAAATCGCCATCACAGTCACCCCTCACCCTCAACATCCCCACATGTCATTTTGTGGTCAGCCTCTCCCCAGACACCAGCCCCGGGCAACTGCTCCTCTGTTTCTGTCTCTATAGTTTCGCTTTGCCGGAATGTCCTATAAATGAAAGTATACCCAGGGCATTCAGGGTTCATCCATGGTGTTTTGTATGTTTGCACTTGGCTCTTCTTCATTGATGCAGTGAATCCCATCACGTGGTTGTATGGCGGTTTGTTTATCCATTCCCCAGTTGAGGTTCAGTTGGACAGTTGTTTCCAGTGTTTGATGGTGAGTATTTGTGTACAGGTTCTTGTGTCAACACAAGTTTTCATTTCACTTGGGTTAAAGCCTAGTGATGGGACTGCCAGCCATCAGGTCAAGTTGCTGAACTTCATGAGAAACTACCAGACTGTTTCCTCAAGCGCTCGCTATGTAGGAGAGCACCTGCTGCTCCAAGTTGGCAACAATGGTTGATTTCATCATTTCCTTTAAATAATTTTAATAGATGTCTAGTGATGTCTCGATGTTGTTTTCACTTTCTCCTAAAAAGTGATGATGTTGAGCTTCTTTTTCTGTGCTTATCTGTCATTCGTATATCTTTTTTTTTTAAGATTTTATTTATTTATTCATGAGAGACACAGAGAGAGGCAGAGACATAGGCAGAGGGAGAAGCAGACTCCCTGTATACACACACACACACACACACACACACACACACAGAGCGTTTTAAGACACACCACATGAATTTTCCCATCCTAACCATTTTAAGTATACAGTTGGGTGGTGTTGAGTACATTCACGTTATTGTGCAACCATCACCACCATCCATCACCAAAACTTCTTTATCTTGTAAAACTGAAACTTTGTCGCCATTTACTCTCCATCCTCTATACCCTCGCCCAGTCCTTGACACCCACCCTTCTACTACGGTGCCTCTAAGAACCTGACTACTCTAGGAAGTTTATAGAAGGGGAATTTTACAGTATTTGCCTTTCTGGAGCCAGGTGATTTCTCTTAGCACAGTGCCAAGGTTCACTCATGCAGTAGCAGGTGACAGTTTCCTTCCTTTTTAAGGCTGAGTGATATTCCATTGGCTGCATATCCCACAAGTGTTGATGGAACTATGGCTCCCACCTTTTGGCAGCTGTGAATAATGCTGCTCTGAACATAGGTGCACAAATGCCTTTTCAAATCCCTGCTCTCCGTTCTTTTGGTTTTATACATCGAAGTCAAATTGCTGGATAGTATGGTCATCCTATGTTTAATGTTTTGAGGACCTGCCATATTGTTTTCTCAAGTGACTGCACCATTTTACCTCTTACCACCAGAGCGGATGTCAATGCCTTTGTATGAGATAAATATTGCCCAAATCCCCCATCTTCTGTCCACCTTGCTCCTTCAACACCCCCTTGGCCTGGGCTCTACCAGCTTCCCAAGTGGCCTCCTGCAGTCACTCACCCCATCCAGATTCAGGCTCCACACAACAGCCAGTGATTCCATTTCAAGTATGTGGTTCCGCATGCTGCCCTTCTGCCAGAAACCCCTCAGTGATTTCCATGGTTGGTGGGATAAGACCTAAATCCCTACATGACCCAAAGGGCCCTTTAGCCTCTTTTTGCCTAATCGGGTTCAGCTGACGTGATCACTCTCTCTTCCATCCCCAGTGACCTATCAATCCTCTGAGGGTTCCATGCTCCCTTCCTTAAGGCATGCTGTTCCTCGCTGGCATGCCATCCCCCTGCCCCCTGGCAATCACCCTTGTAGTAAGTGTCATTCCTTAGGGAAGGGATCCCTGACCTCATTTTTATTGTCCTTCTCCGTCAAGTAGGTTCTTTTCTTACAGCTTTTCATAAAAATGTGTTACTTACCCCCCCCACACACACACACCCAGCTCTGTGTACCTATGTAATTCACTCAGATGGTGATTGGCCCAATATATATAGTGCAGGTCCATTGGAAAACGGAGGAAGCAGCCAAGCTTCCCACTGGGGGGGGGGGGGGCACCTCCGGGCACACTCGCAGGTCCCCACCCAGCACTGCCTCACCGGACTCCGGGCATTTACTAGTATGCACACTTGACTCAGGTCTGCAGCTCCCACCCAACCGTTAGCTCCACCAGGGAGGGTCCGGGTTCTCATGCTCCATAATTATTAAGGGATGGAAATGTGGGGACGTTGCCACCCCTCCTAGGGGACCTGGCTGAAGGAGGAAGGCATGAGCAGGACACTGAAGCAGCAAAGGGGCTGCAGCCCTGATGCCCCACTGGCCTCCCCGATGAGCCAGCCGGTAGGCGATTTAAAGCGCAGGCGGTGTCCGCAGCCCTCAAGCTGGTGCCAAGCGTGGGTCCCAGGATAGTTGATCTGGATGTTTGTTGAATGAATAAGTGACTCCAAAAACGCACACGGGGCGTCAGGGATCGCAAGCATCCTTGGGCACACTTCAGTTACAGTTCGAAAACCCTTCCTTCGGGTGCTGGCGTGTGATCTCAGTGGAGGGTGGGCGGAGGGAGCGACTGGGAGGGGGCCCCCCGCGGAGGCTGCGGAGTTCATTTGTCCCGGTCCTCGGGGACCCGGAGGGGGAGGGGGGCAAAACTTTCCAGTGAGATTTCTGGGGGTTCCCCGGGCGGGTCCCTCCGGTACGCGGCCGGAGTCGGGCGCGGCGGGGGCGCGGGCGGGGGCGGGGCAGCGCGCCCCCGCGGGGACACCTGCCCCGCCCGCCCCGGGAGCGCGCGCGGCCTCGGGGTCGGCTCCGCTCCGCTCCGCCGCGATCCGGCCCGGGATGCCGCGTCCGCCCGCGCCCCGCGGGGCCCCGCCCCCCGCCGCCGCGCCGCCGCCGGAGGCCGCTCGGAGCTGCGCGAACATGGCCGAAGTCGGCGAGGACAGCGGGGCCCGCGCCCTGCTGGCGCTGCGCTCGGCGCCCTGCAGCCCCGTGCTGTGCGCCGCCGCCGCCGCCGCCGCCTTCCCCGCCGCCGCCGCCCCCGCCGCCCCCGCGCCGCCCGGGCCCGCCGCCCCGTCGCCGCCGCCGCCCGCCCAGCCCCCGCCGCCGCCGCCGCCGCCGCCGCCGCCGCTGCCGGGCGCGATCGCGGGGGCCGCGGGGGCCGCGGGGGGCGCGGGGGCCGCGGGGGGCGCGGCGGCGGGCCCGGGCGGCGCGGGGGCGGCGGGGGACGCCCTGGTGGCCGCGGCGGCCGCCTCGGTGCGCCGGAGCCCCGGGCCCGCGCTGGCGCGCCTCGAGGGCCGCGAGTTCGAGTTCCTCATGCGGCAGCCCAGCGTCACCATCGGCCGCAACTCGTCGCAGGGCTCGGTGGACCTGAGCATGGGCCTGTCGAGCTTCATCTCCCGGCGCCACCTGCAGCTCAGCTTCCAGGAGCCGCACTTCTATCTGCGCTGCCTCGGCAAGAACGGAGTCTTCGTGGACGGGGCCTTCCAGCGGCGCGGCGCGCCCGCCCTGCAGCTGCCCAAACAGTGAGTGCCGCGCGGCCCCCCGCCGGCCCCGGCCCCGGCCCCGGCCCCGACCCCGACCCCGGGGTCACCCCCGGCCTCCCCGGAGGGCCGCCGCCGCCGCCGCCGCCGCCGGGATCCCCGGCCCGACCCCGCCCAGCGTGGGCCTCGGGGACACCCTCCGACCCAGGTGCAATCTGTGCTCGAGCTGCACCCTGTGTACACCTGCGACGCCCGCCCTGCCCTGGCCCTGGGCTCCGAGGGTCGCCCCGCCCCCGCCTGGCCGGAGCCGTCAGGGTCGCCTCTGCCCCTTGCCAGGCGTGTGCCCCGGAGGGCACGCCTGACCCTCGCCCAGCCTGCGTCCCGAGCGCCGCCCCACTCCCTGCCACGTTTGAATTCCGGGGTCACCCCGCACGCAGTACCGAAAAGGATGGCATCAGGTGGTTTCCGTAGTCGGGTCAGGTCTGGATGGCAGCGACTTGGGAAGGGACGTTCCCATCCTGGGCACCGGAGGACAGGACAGGAAGTGTCCTCAGGGTCCCTGGAGATGAGGCTCCTGGGACAGGACCGGAGTGCCTAGTGCTCCAGCCTTCCTTGGCACCCCTGGGATTCTTGAGCCAGAAGGGGCAGCAGCAAGGCATGGGGGGCGCAGGGCGGGGAGAAGGCAGGCCTCCACCCCCCAACTGCAGGCAGCACTGGGGGTGGCAGGGCCACCAAGTCCCCGTGGGTGCTTTTAGTGACATTCACTCACTTTCCCTTGTCTTCTCCCCCATGGGCTGCGCCCCTGTAATCAATCCTTGCTTTCTCAAGATCTGATGATCAGGAGAAAGCCTGTTTAACTACCCTGCTTCCTCTTCGGGCACTTTCTGTTTCTGTGTAGTAAGTGCCTTTAACCCCTCACTTGTGTTTATATTTCTCCAAACGGTTTCCTGTACCAGAGTTGTCTCTGACGGCCTGATTATTTTTTCATGAGAGAGTGCAGGGGATTTTTTTTTTTTTTTTTTTTGCTGGGGTGATTCCCGGCGCCAAAGGCTTGCTTCTGTAAACTTCTCCCCTCCTTAGGGTCTTGGTGTGTTTTGCTGTAAATACTGCCATTGAACAGTTCTCCCGCGCAACATCAATAACTCACTCCCGCTTAGGGTGTGAGGGAGAACATACCTTTATCTTACAAACACCGTGTGTTGTGTGTTGTGTTCCATCGGGACTTGGTGAGTAACAAAGTTATTCTATCCCATGTTTGTTACTACTTTATTCTTTTTACCACAACCTGCAAGGTCTCCATTCTGGGCCATTAAATACATTTTAGGGCCAGTCACTTCTCTCCTGAGAAAGTGACAGGCACCACAGCACCATCCCCTCCCTGCCCCGGAGCTCTTAGAGGCCTGTTCTTCTAACGCACCTTTACGTGATTCCCTCAGATTTTTCAGAGCTCCCTGCCCAGCTGCTGAGCAGTAGTACACTCCTGACAGGGACCTAGCTTACTGAGTCCTGTGTGCCCTGATATCTTCTCTAACTCAAGGGGAAGCAATGCCAGCCCACCGAGGCCTCAGATCATCCTCCGCATAGGCCAGTACCAGGTCTGTTGTGTATAACGTGGCCCGGGTGTTGGCGGCCCCTGGCAGGTTTGCATTCAAGGGGCCTGCCTTCTTGGTGGGCACGTCTCAGAGCACCGTGCTGTGGCTGACAGCCTGGGTGTTTGGCGGCTCTCTGACTGGGTCCTGTGCCCCACTGTACCTGTACTTGACTTCAGCTATGCTGCTGAGCAGTCTGCATGTAGGCAGTGATGTAAAATTCACAAGAAGACAACAAACATGCAGAAGGAGAAACACGGGGCGGGGGGAGCAGTGTCTGTGTCTCCCTTTCCCTGTTTGCTTCTAAAAACTGGCAAAGCCTGTTGACTAACGTGTTTAGCGGTTTGAGCCAGTTTATGTTTTTCTCTATTTTAGAGAGTATAAACCTAAGTGGCTCCATATATGGAGTGGGCTGTTGTAAACTTCATTTTAGAGCTCGATTGAGGTTCTTCAGCCCACCACGAGAAAGTAATCAGGAAATTTTAATGAATTCAGTGCAAGGAAGTTGAATGTGTACATTTTTGTCACTCCAAAATGGGAAATTCATTATTGACTTTTACAGAAAAGTGGTAATTACTGTCTGGTTCCTCTTGGGTATTGATATGTGGTTTTGCCATTAATATTCAAAGCTATGAATTTCTTTACCATAAATCTAAAATTCTTATTGTGCTGGCATTTTGTGGACTTGGCTACACTAGGATTTAGTGGAGTGTGGTGCATGAGCCTTGGAGTTTTGTTTTTGTTTTTGTTTTTTGTTTTTTTTTTTTTGCGTCATGCTGATAGGCACACCCTCCCGATGGGTAACATCTGTACTGGGGTACTGGGGGGCATTGCACTCACCTCCCACTTCCAGGGGCAGGTCCCACTGTGCCATTCCTCCCTCTTCTTTGCCACCCAAGAAAGCATGCAGTTAAGAGGAATCCCAGAACTTATCCCCATTTACTGTTACTACAAGTACATCTTCCCAAAACTTCAGTATTTTTGAATTATTGTCAGGAAAACAATTCCTTGTGACACACTTAAAGTTGATCTTGGTCTCCTACCATATAGCTGCACCATGCTGAGTCCACTGGATGTTCCCTGGGAGGGGTGGGCACATCATTTATAACTTAGCAGCCACCTTACTTGACTTGGCAAAGCCTCCTGGGCCACGAGTCTAGCATTTCTCCCAGGGCCACGAGTCTAGCATTTCTCCCAGCCCGTGAGCTCCCTGAGGGCTGGCCCAAGAATAGTTATCTTTCACTGGAGACACAGTGCAGGGCCTGGCTGGCAGTAGGTGTACAACTGAGTTGTTTGTTGGATGAACATCTGAGTGAATGAATTCGCAGCTTCCGTGGGGAAAGCCGTGTCATTGGTTTCACGTGATTTTCTGAGGTGGCGAGTCCACTTCCCCCTGGGACATGTGGACTGCCTTCTCGGGTCAGATGGGTGGGAGTGGTTTGTGTGTGTGTGTGTGTGTGTGTGTGTGTGTGTGTGAGAGAGAGAGAGAGAGAGAGAGAGAGAGAGACTAGTTCTTTATACAATCAAATTTGGAATTTGGGATACATGTTATGTGTGAAACATACAGAAGAAGGCCCGTACACACCCCCTCTCTTGCTCTTTTTTTTTTTTCCCAACCTTTCTTTTTCTTAAACACATTTGTAGTAAATGTGGACCACCTAATTGATTACAGTAAGAACAAGAAGTGTTTATGGTAGCTTCCGTGAGTAGTACAGTCATGGGATTCTTTCTTTTCTTTTTCCTTTTCTCTGTTTCCCAGACTTTCTGTGATGAACGTGGCTTTTTCTTTTTCCAACACTTTCCGTTACAGAAAATTTCAAACATAAAAATAGAGCGGCAACCTTTTCCATAGCCATCACCGCCATCTGTGGTAGCGTGTTGTGACCTAGCTTGCTTTACTTTTGTCCAGAATCATCATTGCTCTGGCCCTCACTTACCTGGAAGCAGGTCATTGATGTCATGTCATTTTGTGTGTAAACTGCTTCAGTAAAAGATAAACGATCTTTTTTTTAAAAAATCCTAACCGTGATGTCACGATCACACCTTTAAAATTAATGATAATTTCTTACTGGTATCAAACATCCACCCAATGTTCACACTTCCCTTGCTGTCTGATGAATTTTCTTTCTTACGGCATTTTATTTGGATCAGGAACTAAATCAGGTGCAGACAGCATGATTCGTTGGTGTCACTTACATCTCTTGTCATCTATAGGCTCCATCTGTCTCTCTTGTTTCATCGCTGAAAAGACAGGTCATCTGTCCTGTGTAGTTTCCACCGTCTGCGTTTACAGATTGGATTCTCATGGTGTCCACTTACTGTGAATTGGTTGAAGGACCAAGAGATTTGATTAGACACAGGTTTGATGGTTTTGTTTTGTTTTTTCTTTTCTTTTCTTTCTTTTTTTTTGCTAGAAACTGCCTCCTAGGTGGTAGAGCATGTGTCTGTCAGAAAGCAGAGATGTCTGTTTTTCTCCCTTAGCACCTTCCTGTGGTCCTTGCCTGTACCGTGGCTGATTGTTTTGGCTGCCAGCACGTGCTTGGCCGCACTGGTGCCCTCCACCCAGTGAAGGACATGTCATGAGTGGCCTGGGGGAGGGATCACAGTTTCTGCAAGTGGACCCAGATGGAAAATGACTGACTGTGACCCCACAACGTTTGACTACATACGTGTTTGTTTTATAGAGTTGCCAAGTGCTATTCCAACCGGCCACTTGAAAAGTGTGGAATTAGTTACTAACCATCACACAAGTAGTTATCAGATTGAAGTCATTTTGAAATTAGTTGGAAACTGCCCCAGACTTGACAGCAGCATCCAAGCAACAGTAACTGTGTTCCATTCCCCCACTCATCCTGGACACCGTGCCTCCACATCTGTTGGGGGCTGGGGGTCCCTCCATGACCCAAAGCTGCCGTCGTGGCCAGTCAGCCCAGCCGCTGGCCTGCGTGCTGTGGGGGGTTTGCACCTGGGACAGGAGAGGGTGTCAGCTCAGCCGGCTTGCAGAGGCCCAGAAGGGAAGCTGTGATGCCCGAGACTGTGCTGGCCCCATGTACACAGGTGGGCCAATGAAGAGGGGACGACTGCACGTCTACTGGGAGGGGTGCAGGCTGTGCGCCGCTAGAGCCCACCTGCCAGGAGACCTGGCCTGGGAGAAGAGCAGTAGCCCAAAGAGCCTCTGAGGGAGAAACGTTCCGGTCTGGTGCCCGCGTGGGTGTGGAAGCTGGAGCACCCTGTGCAGACACCAAGACCCTGGCAGGAGGAGCCACTCAGCGAAAGGAAAGGAAGCAGTAGGTTCAGCTGCGTCGTGTCTGGATAGCATGGCCAAAACCCCGAATGTGCATTTTTGAGAAATAAACTCTTGGTTCTAGTTTTCTTGCTCATGGGCAGCTATCATAGATCACATATATTTGTTCAGAGTTACTCGGTCGTCTTATAAAACACTTACTTTAAAAAGGTTTATGGGAGTGTAGTGAATTGGGAGCTAGTACACCGAATCTTTGTTAATAAAAATATGGGCCACTTTCCAACACTTAGTTCATGCTGAGGTTTTTGGGCTTATCACCCATAGAGGAAAACATATATAGTATTTTAGAAACCAGTGTATGAGAAAGATGTTATGACATATGTGCTGAATCCAATTTAAATAAATTTATGAAAGCCTTTGTTAATAAGGGAAGGGGATTGGTGGATGCTAAAAGGGTATTGTGTAGAGTTTTAATGATGTTCACAGTTAATGTTTCAAAAGAGACACAGCTATGTTTAAAATTATGTGCCGAGAGGAAACGAAAGCTTTTGATTTGTAGATACAGTAATTTACTATTTGCTGTTTTTGCATCTTGTGAACGTCAGGGGATAAACTTGGTAAATTAGTGACAACTCAAATTACAGCCATGCCTCATCTCCATAATTACCCTACATTTAAAGCATTTCATATTAAAATGAGAGGATTATAGAAATGCTTTTACTTTGATTTCCTGGAAGTAGGCCCTTGCATTGTGACTGCTAGGTTTCGTGGTTAATGCTCGGTACTGCTATCACCTTTTGCAAGTTTCCGGTTTTCTGGTAAAAAGCTCCTGATGGATTTAAAGGACAGAAAGTGGAATCTCTGAGTGTGAACGTATTTGGTGACCATAAGAAGGGAGGCCGTGAGAGCGTGCTTTGTGCTGCTCGGGAGCCCAGACAGAGGCCATGAGGATGGCAGGTGCCCCTCAGGCCTCGCTGGACCCACTCCTAGGCGGCTGACAGCAGGACGGAAATGAATTAGTGTGGGTTTTGCCTTTCTTGGACATAACTGTTCAAGCACTAAATTATGAGCTGATTGAAACGTGTGGCTTCTCCTATGAATACTTTCCGGGAAGCACATGGGAAAAGATGGGTATTTTATACATGGTTTGATTAAGAAGAAACTTTTCTCCCTTAGTCATCTGTGACATGTTTAAGCCTGCCCAGAAAGGCACAAGCTCCTCTTGAGTTTACTTCCTTGGCAGGGAGGGTTCTCGTCCTTCCGCACGTGTGCGCTGAACAGGGTTCTGACCTCATCGCCTTCCTGCTGGAAGCCACAGCAGCTGCCAGGAACCCGCAGGGCCCGTCCTGCCCCTCAGCACAGGTCCCGGTATTGCTGACAGTAGCCTGCCACCTCTTCCCTCCAGGCACCTTTTGCCTTTGTGCCAGCCAGACGCAAGGCATTGGCTCCCATGCCCTTTCACACCTTTACACATTACTGGGGACCCCAGTGAACTTTGGTTTGTGTGGGGCCTGTTACCCTCACCGCATTAGACATTAGAACCAAGAAATTAAATATATGTATTCATCAATCCATTCAAAATTAGCAATAATAAATGTATCTCCAGAATAATTGTTTATGATAAAGTCACTGTATTTCCCAAAACAAAGAAATTTAGAATAGGGGTTTTTGTTTTTTGTAAGTCTTTACCATCTGGCTTGCTACAAGACAGCTGGACTCTCATGGCTGCTTGTGCTCTTAACTGTGGTGATAGGTGGTTTTCAGTTAAGCATGAGGAGAAAGTCCAGCCCCACGTAGTTATGGGCTGGAAGAGGGTGAGCTGTTTTGGTGGACTTTCTGATGATTGCAGATGGCATTCCTTGATGTCTCACCAAAACTTAATAGTCAGTAGTGTCTTAAAGGTCAGTTGAGCTGTGGAATCTGAAACATCATCAGTGGACTTTCTGTACTCTGTTATATTAAAATCCATCACTCTGTCTTGCATTTTGAATAAATCTTTTATTACCCATATGTGGTTTTGTAACTTACGCTCTGATTATTGGGAGAATATTGATTGAATTATGCAGATCTTCTAATGTCAACATGTCTTGTTATATAAAGAAAAGCCTGTCTTATCTTTGAGTTGGCAAATTTCATCCTCCTCAAACTCAAAAGATCATGTTTTTGAAAATAGAAATCTTTGAAAGGATGAGGCATTTTGATATAGTTTAATTTTGAAATTTACTGTAAAAGTTGAGTTGACAGTATATTTTAACAGAAAATTTAAAAGCCTTCTAATGTAGTCGTTGGCCTTATTAGCACCTCATAATGTAACTTGGCTTTCATTTAGTATTTTGTGTGTGGGGGGGGTCGATTCTTGGTGACTTTGGCTGGGGCTGTCTGGCTCGTCCATTATTTCTTCTGTTTTCCCATGAGCAGATCGGGCATAGGTATGCTTGTCCATCTCCCTTGCTGGTTTTCTGGTGATCTCCCTGCTGTTTCCCTTCAGCCCCGGGAGCGGGGTCCTCAGGGACAGGCATGGACAAGGGGCTGGACCCAGAACCATGAGAGTCCTCAAGGGGTGTCAGTGACAAAGTAGACGAAGTAGGTGTGTTTTCATGGAGATATTCCCCATTTGGGATTTCTTTTGAAATCCTTCCGAGCACACTTTTCAAAAGCCATGCCACTTTTGATAAACACAGACATTCCTTCCCTCCCCAGTGTCCTGTTTGTCTCAGTGGATATCTCTCTTCCCTCTTCATGGTGAATCAGTACCGCAGAGAATAAAACTGGCCTTCTGTCCAGTCTAAAGAAGCTTTGCTTTTTGTGATTTGTATCAAAAGAACAAAAAGTACTTACTGTTTTTCCAAATAGTAGAAACATCGAGTACGCTCTGGCTCCTCCCTAGTACTTCTCGCACTGCTCCCTTTCACAAATACTCTGGGTTTTATAACTTTCACAGTTGGAGTTGTGTAAGATACGTCATGTTGACATGTTGTGGGGCGTCCATGGCGACGAGTGGCGTAGTGAGCTGCTCAGGAAGACCTCCGCTAGAGGCCCACCATGCTGGTGAGCCAAATGTAACTCAAGCGAGCTCAAGCTCATGCGTGGGTAGTTACTGGGGCCGGTTGTCCATCAAAAACCTTCCCAGGAATACTCCCTCCTATCACATGATGTGGTTGCATTATGGGTGAAATTCAGGATCCTTCAATATGCTGCCACGAAGCTGTGACTAAAACACAGTCCATGAGAAATAGCTTGTGAACCTAGTAACCCTGCGGAGCTGATGTAGAAAGAATGTGAAGATGGAATCTGATGGCAGGCAAACAGGTTGCAGGCTGCGAAGTTACATGAACAGAAGTTTGTATTCCTCTACCTCCACCCTTGGGGACATAAATATATCCGGTTAGCTTGGCAGGTACATCCCTGAAGCTGGGAACAGTGACTCATCACAGAAAGAAAACATCTTCCCCTTAAGAGTTTCCACCTCCCTTTGGTTGGGTTCCATATTAACCAGGAACATTTATAGCCCTGCCTCAGCAACTAGTATGTGGGAAGACTACTGAATATCTGGCTTTCTTAGCAGTTATATTTTTCTTTGCAAATTACAATATGAACAGATTTTCCATACCTGTTAACCCTCAGGTTATCCAGCAGGAGATCTCATGGAAAGTCTAGAACTTTCTGCAGTGATAGAAATGTTTTGTGACTGGGCCGTCCAGGATGGTGGCGCTAGTCATGTATGGCTGTTGAACATTTGAAATGGGGCTAAGAACTCAATTTTTAATTTTTAGTCTGTAAGTTCATTTAAGTTTAAATAGTCACATATGCTGATGACCTTGCAGAGGTTGCAAGTCTGGATCTGCAGCACCTGGGTGCAGCCGCTGCCTCAGTTTACCCCACTCATCTCCAAGGCACAAATGTTGTTTTCTGCAGTATGCTTCGAGGTGAGGAAGACCAATGGGTCCAGCCTGTGCCATGGGGCTCCAGCAGACTCACTGCGGTTCCTCAGTGCAAGGTGAGGAAGCACCCAACCATACCCTTTGCAGAAGACACTTGTTGAAATGTCTTCTGGCCAGACAGATTAGTCAATGTCTTCAGTTTCTACTACTCTGGACTGCAGATAAATGAGAATGGACAGTTTCCCCTTTATTACCCTCATTCTTGAAGCCCCAGGAAAGAAGTAAGGGACTGAAGAGATGATTCCTGTGGGTAATAAAGAGAAGAGACAAATTTGCTGATATAGGGAGAAATTTTTCTAAAATTCTGTGGCCCTTTCTAGCTCTGGGTTACTGTGCATATGGTTATCAATAGATTACTTTTGAGTCCAACTCAATAATAGGAATACTGTATAATCACAGATTTTAAAATTCCTTTATAAACAAATGGATGAGTATCATGTATCTGCCTGTCTGTCCTATGTGCTGCCTCCACAGACACCTGTTCATACCAGGTGGCGCTTGTCAACATGGCTGGTCTCATATGGTGTGACCGTTGGTTGGTGTCTTCTGCAGGGAGCTACAAGTCCTATGAAGGCAGGGCTGAGCTCTCTGCACAGCGTTGTATCCCACTGCCAGCATGAGCTTGGCACTTTGAGGACTCTAAGCCTTTATTCAGTGGATTTTTGCTTATATATATAATCTTCCGTGGCCTGCTGGTTGTTGTCATAGATAAATTCCAATATCTGGCTCACAGAAAGTCCCAAATCAATGTTTCTAATCAGTGGTCGAAAAACATGTCCTTCATGTGGCAAATCAGGGAACCCTGGCTGGCACTGACTGGTAAACCCATCATTGTTAGCTCAGCTCACCAGGCTGTAGGAGGGTTGTGTGGAGGAGTATTGACAGGCCAGGAGTGGAAGTGGGGAGGATCCTACTTCTGCTTGTGTGCCAGTGAGGAGACCTCAGTGCAGGGCCACTCCGAGGGAGGGCCGTGTGTCCAGGAAGAAGAGGAAACAATCTGGAGAACACTTAGCCAGGCTCAGCACATTTAGATCCAGGCAGCACACTAAGCCTGTGGGCCAAGTCCCAGCAGACTCTAGTTTTATAAATAAAGTTTTATGGGAACACAGCCAGGCCCATTTGTTTACATGGTCTCTGTGGCTGCTTAGTTGAGACAGAGATGGTATGGCCTGAAAATCTAAAACAGTAAGTGTCTGGCCCTTTATAGAAACAGTGTGGGGGATCCCTGGGTGGCGCAGCGGTTTGGCGCCTGCCTTTGGCCCAGGGCGCGATCCTGGAGACCCGGGATCGAATCCCACATCAGGCTCCCGGTGCATGGAGCCTGCTTCTCCCTCTGCCTGTGTCTCTGCCCCTCTCTCTCTCTCTGTGACTATCATAAATAATAATAAAAAAAAAAAATTAAAAAAAAAAAAAAGAAACAGTGTGCACCTTGCTCTAGGTTGTACATCTTCCTCCACACCAATGATAATGCTTTACTGAGATTAATTCCCACCTTTATGTTACTGGTTTTCTTTATGCGGAGTTCCATGGTTCTTAGTAAATTGTGTTTAATTCTAGGTGTTTTATTTTGTTTTATTTTTATTTTATTTTATTTTAAAGATTTATTTATTTACTCAGAGACACACAAACACACACACACACACACACACACACACACACACAGAGGCAGAGACATAGGCAGAGAGAGAAGCAGGCTCCATGCAGGAAGCCCGATGTGGGACTCTATCCCAGGATCCCAGGATCATGCCCTGGACCAAAGGCAGACGTTCAGGCCCTGACCCACCCAGGCATCCTTAATTCTAGGTGTTTTATATATTTGCTTTGGGGATAGTCAATACAAATAGGATCTTTTTTTCTTATTATTTTCTAAAAGGTTAGTGTATCCATGTAGGAAAGATGGGCCGTGTGTGTGTGTGTGTGTGTGTGTGTGTGTGTGTGTCTTTTCTTTTTGTTGGTATGGGCTTTATAATACTAATTTATGTTTAAAATTTTGCATTTTGAGAACATATCAAGCTTCTAGAAAGCTGCAAGACTACTTCAGACTAGTTCTAACTCCTGTCCTTGGCCACAACTCACCAATTTTTAACATCCTGCCACGTTTGCTTCAGTATTTCCCTATGTGTATATGTGCTATTTGAGAGTCCGTTAAATGTATCATGCTCCTTTTTCCCTTAGTACCACAATATATATTTCCTTAGAATAAGGATATCATCTATAACCACAGCCTGGTTACTGAGTTTAGGAAATCTGACTTCACTCTGGTTCTGTTCTCTAATCCATGACCCAGGTACCAGTGCTGTCAGCTGCCCCAGAAGCATCCTTGGCAGCATCCAGCATCCTGTCCAGTGTGGAGCCTCTCTGGTCTCTGTATTCTGAGACAGCTCCTTGGCTTTTCTTTGTGTTGACCTTGACATTAAAAAAAAATTAAAAATAAAAAACACAGGACAATTGTTTTATCAGATGCCTCTCAAATTAGATTTGCCGAATTAGACCAAGTCCTGATGAGATGGTGAGGTTCGGGGTCGGGATCTTGGGCTGGAATGCCAGCATGAGGATGTACACCCTTCTCAGGCATCTCTCAGCGATGCCGTTGTCCTTCCTAGTGGAGTTCATGTGGATCACTTGGTTTAGGTATTGGCGGAGCTTCTCCACCCCATAGTTACTATTTTTCTTTTTGTGGTTAATAAGTAATTTTTGCCATTCAGTGCTGGAATAAAATATTTATTTTGTATCCAGTCACAGTTACCATTTCTCCTAACAGTTTTTAAGTTGACTTTTTTTTTTTTTTAAGCAGCATTCTTTGATTTTATTTATTTATTCATGAGAGACACAGAGAGATAGGCAGAGAGATAGGCAGAGGGAGAAGCAGGCTCTCTGCAAAGAGCGGGATGCAGGACTCAGTCTGGGATCCCCGGATCACAACCTGAGCCAAAGGCAGATGCTCAACTGCCGAGCCACCCAGGCATCCCTTAAGTTGAATTTTTGCATGTGTTTTCTAGGTCAGACTTTCATCTGCAAATGATAATTGTTTTTGTCTCTTTCTCCTGCTTTTTTTTTTTTTTTTCAAATCTCATTTCTTTTTGTTGTCTTGTTGAATTTGCTAGAATTTCCAGGTAACACAGAATAAATACCATGATAATGGGCTCCATTCTTCTTTCCAGCTTGACAAGGAAGGCTTATAAGGCATTTCAGAATAAATGTAGCTTCATTGCTCAGAAGCCACTTTCTTAAGGCAGTCTTTCTTACCTTGCAGAGGTGAGTCTCCTGGGCTGCAGCCCATGGTGCCCCCAGTCTCACCATCCCACTGTCATTGTAGGGTTGGTGGTCTGTTTATCTGACATGCTCTGGTGTTGGGGGCAGGACTGTGCCTTACTCATTTATTACTATAACCCCAGCACCACCCAAGTAACCCCAGCCTGGGCACATAGTTGGCACTTTGTAAGTTGGTGGCAAAATGAATAAAGTAGCAAACAGGAGAGGTCTGAATGCAGAAACAACCTGGCTAAAGACAGTGATCAGAGGAGATAGAAGCTTAGCATTTTAAAGTTGTGTGTCTGGGGCACCTGGGGGGTTTAGTTGGCTTAGTTGGTCCAATTCCTCATTTCAGCTTAGGTCATGATCTCAGGATCACAAGATTGAGTCCCATGTCTGGCTCTTTGTTCAGTGGAGTCTGCTTTAGGTTCTTTCTCTCCCTCTGCCTCTGTTGTTCCTTCTACTTAGGGGCGCCTGAGCGGCTGAATCTGTTAAGTGTCTGCCTTTGGCTCAGGTCATGATCTCAGGGTCCTGGGATGGAGTCCTGCATTAGACACCCTGCTTGGTGGAGAGCCTGCTTTTCCCTCAGCTCTTGCCCCTGCTTATGCTTTCTCTCTCTCTCCCTCTTTCTCTCTCTCTCTCTCAAATAAATAAAATCTTAAAAAATAAAATATTTTTTAAAAATTAAATTAAAAAATTTAATTTTGGGGCAGGTGCTGTGACCTCAGGCTCCCTTTTCCTCATCTGTAAAATGGGCACACTACCCACTTTCTGGGTATTTATGAGATTTAAAAGTGGTGTACCAAAGTGCTAACCTTGGTGTCTGGCATATGGGTGCCAGACTACATGGGTGTACTTACTACATGCCCATTCATCACCATCACTGCCATCATTTGTGACCATGTGGGGGGGACTGTTTTGCTTTGCGAGGCATCTGGATGTTGGAAGTGAGAGCTCTCTTATGGTAGGGAAACTGTTGCAGGGCCTGGAGTGGGTCCCGGTGGAGTAGCCTTGCCCCTCACTTCAGCAGAGGTGCCAGTCACTGCTGGTGTCACAGGATGGCTGTCATCTTGCCATGGCTGGAGAAGAGGCTTGGGCTGGTAAGGGTCCCTCACACCTCCTAAGGTGGTACGATCTGAGCGAAATAGTAGGGTTTGTTCTCTTGTGTTTCTCTGAGCTGCTTGCCCAGAGAGTGGGGGTTTGAAAAGGTGAGCTCAGATTTTCCCTTGAATCCGTTTGAATCACCTTTGTGGGGCTCTGGGAGCAGCTGGTACTGGGGCGGATGCTGAGTGGTAAGCCAGCCTCCCATCAGCCAGCTCCATCCCTGCAGCAGTGTGACCACCCCTTCCCAGGACACAGGGCATTCCTCAGAGGAACAGTAGGAATTGGGGATGGAGGCCAGATCTCACATCCAAGCATTTAAAAATATGGACAGTACAGAGGATAATTTAACATGTACTTGTGACCCACAAAGAATTGACACTCGTCCACACTTCGTCCTGTGTTTTCAGTGGAGAGTGCCCTTGCCACCATGTTTCTGTCTCTTCTACAGAGCCACTGAGCTCCAGTTCTAGCCCACCCTGCCCCTGTACAGAGATGGTCATCTGTTTTCATTGTCGGGGGTGGAGGGGTTGATTTACATAAATGGCACCGCAGATCTTCTCCTCGTACTGTGTATTTTCCACTTCTCTGGAAGACCACATCATGGGTGACATTGCCAGGCACAGAGAACTGCACATGTTTCTTCATAGCCCTGGTGCTTGGACCCCAGACTTTCCTGGCTCTATAGTCTCGTCTCCTGCTCACCCTCATTCTCTCAGCTCTGAGGGGGTGGCTTCTTCTCAGCACCTGCAGTGCTCCCACATATGCACTGGGCCACCAGGAGCCCCTCTGTGTCTCAGCCTGAGCGTCCTGCCTGCTATCCCCCCGCCTGGTCCAGGGTGGCTCTGGGTCCCTGTCCTGTCCCCAGGCTCTCCCCAGGCCCATGTCCAGCTTGCCTCCCCTGAGCCCTGGCCCATTGTGGTGGCCCCCAGCATCTCCATACTGAAACTGAATGGCTTTGGGAAGATCTACCTCAGTACCCCCACATACACATGCACTCACATGCAGTCCAGGTGGTTACTAAGGCCTTCAATGCTACTTTCATTGGCAAGTGGGCGCTCCCTGTGTGAGGTGCTGTGGGGGCTAGAAAAGCAGAGGGAGCAAGACAGACTCCCCCTTTGCCTCTATGAATTAAGAGGGAGACCTCACAGCCATGGGAGTGAGCATGTGGTATTTCAGGGAGGTGCAGGGTGCAATGAGGAAACCAGAGAATGTGTTAGGTGGATGGGGAGGACACTTCTCGGGAAGCAGTACTTGATGATCTAAATTACAAGCAGGAGCTGCCGATTGGAACCATTGAAAACAGGGACTTCCCCATAGGTTCGTGGCTGTGAAGCAATGGGGGAAGTTACTCGGATAGAGGATGCCAGAAATTCAGAGGACCCCAAGGTCCACCTGAAAGGCTCAAAGGAGAGTAGTGATATATCCAGCGGGGCTACCATGGGGGCCACACTCAGGCACAGGGGCCAGAGTGTGGCTGTGGCCGTGGCCACGGGGAGAGATCAGTAGAATCTATAGGGTTGGGTGATGGGCTGGCTCTGAGGGTGTGGGAGACGGGGGTATGTCTGTGTGAGTGTATGTGTGTGTGGGTGTGTGTGGACAACTCCCCAAAGCCTCTGAGACATGCCCCCTCTCCAGGCCTGGAGTCCTCATCATGTGCAGGTTTTCCAGTATTGCCTGGCCTCATAGCATAGGAGGGAAGAAAACGTGCCTAAGATTCAGGGAACCCACAGGACTAGGGTAGGTTTTACTCACCTGAATGTTGGGGACAGAACAACATTAAGAATGATGGTTTCATTATGTGTGGCAAAACTAAAAACAGTACTGGAAACCATGTGAGCCTTGGGAAGCCCTGGGCAGGGGCCATTGCTCCCTGAGATTCCAAATGCTTCCGGGACAGCCGGAGAGCCCTCCCGGACCCTGGAGACATTTTCAGCTCATCCTTCTGAATGCCATGAGTGTGTAATGGAAGTGGAATCACAGCCTGCTGAAACAGGGAGAGGCCACCCCAGCCAGTTCATCTGGGCAGGGGAGAAAAGCAGCAGGTGAGTCGCCTAAGTTACGCCTGTGAGCCAAGCCCTGCTTGTCTCTGTGAGTACAGAAAACCTAACAGTGTAGGGAAAAGGTGTGTGCATGCTTGTTGCTTTGAGAGCATTTCTTTGTGTATTTGGGAAATGAATAGGCTGCTGCTTGCTTAACAAAACACCGTGGGAATAAATTCCTGAGACAGTGGTGCAGGCTTCAGCTCCTGCCCTTGGAGCCTTTGGTGGCAGTGCAGAAAGCCTCTTGGCTCAGAGGATCCCTGAGTCTTTTGTGAGTAACGGGGGTCCCTGATTGGAGATTGATAAGCTGAGGTGCGGATCACAGTGGACCTGTCCAGGTGTCACAGAAGATGCTGGTGTCGGGGCCGGCATTTGCTTGTCTTCAGCTCCTGCCCTGGTCTGCATTTTCTTCCGCGTGGTGGGCTTATGGAAGGCGGCAGATGGCCAGGGTTGCTGGGGAGGGCGTGCGTCTGGTTTCCTTGGCTCGCCTCACACTTCGTGGGCTTCAGGGGCACAAGGCAAGCTTCTGCTATGCCAAACATCTCCTTGCCGACCCCAGTTGCACCCAGGAGACCTGGGCTCTGGTTCACCCTACCAGTTCCAAACAGCTCAAAGAGTGTGTCTCCAACCCCATGTGTGCCAGGGCTGTCCTGAACCCTGGTCACTGTCTGCTAAGGACAGACGACCTGGCCCCTGGGGCAGGAAGATGTGTAAGCTAAAGGCTTGCAGGCTGGAGGGTGTCCTTTGTGGGGCCCTCTGAGGGTGACTGCATGCAGGCCAGTGACAGGGGACGGCAGGTAGGACAGGGCCAGACCAGCATGTCTGGGGAAGCGCACAGAATGTGGGGGGTGAGGAAGGAGGGAGGGACTGTCCCCAGATGCGCCCTCAGGTGGTGAGGGGCCCCCTGGGCTCCTGTGGTGTGCCCTGTACGGGGCACCCTGCCTGGTTAGCAGGTGGCTGCTGAAGCCCTGCCCCTCCCCCAAGGCCAAAGGCTCATGGGGGGTGCTTTCCTTTTTTTTTTTTTTTTAATTTAAAAAAAAAATTTTTTTTAATTTTTATTTATTTATGATAGTCACACAGAGAGAGAGAGAGGCAGAGATACAGGCAGAGGGAGAAGCAGGCTCCATGCACCAGGAGCCTGACGTGGGATTCGATCCCGGGTCTCCAGGATCGCGCCCTGGGCCAAAGGCAGGCGCCAAACCGCTGCGCCACCCAGGGATCCCGGGTGCTTTCCTTTTACAAGACAATGTCCACTTCAGTCTGCAGGCCAGGGTGTCATCCGGTTTGGGAACTTGTGTCAGTCCAACAACTTTAGTTTTTCTGAAGTAGATTGTTTTTGGTTTGTTTTTTAAATGCCAGTGAGATTTGAGATTGGGCCTCGCCGGGTAGTTTTTAAAAAGCAGGGATGAGAGCACAGACCGAGCCCCATCCCACCATGAGCGGTGGGGCAGCACACCTGCTGCCCCTAGGCCCAGAAGCCACTCACCCCCCACAGCTCTGTCCCCCCTTGACACTCCCTCCCCGGCCCTCCCCTCACACTGGATCTGCTCCTCCTACGTCGTCTCCCCACGCTGCCAGCCCAGATGTGTGTGGCCTTTCAATATCTGTGTCCACGTCTGCCTGCAGCTCCTCAGTGGCCCTCCTGCTCTCCCACCAGCCCTTGCCATCCCCCACCTGGAGTGCTGTCTACCTTCTGCCACATGGTCATCCTAGTGTCACTTCCCCAGGGCCCAATTGGGGCACTTGGTTGTTTGCACACTCTGTGTTTCTTCAAGGTACTAGTGTTGTTTATGATTGTGTATTTTTGTATGACACATTCCCTTCCTCCCCTCCCCCTGCCTGCTCTGTTCATCTAGAAGGTCTGGGAGGGTGAGAACCATGAGCAGAAGCGTTTCTGCTGTGGCTTGTTGGGTTTATGTGGGCCTCGTCCCTGCTGAGTGTGTGGTAGCCGAGGAGAACCCAGGTGTCCCCTCCCTGCCTTTGTTAACTTGGAGGTGATGCGGCTCATCCTGGTTTGAAGAATGGTCACCAGGACAGTTCTTCCGTGGATGCCCTGGTTCCTCTGTCCCTGTGCACATGTGCTTTAAAATGTCTGTGCCATCCGGTCCCTGCACCTTGAATGTGTGTCCTCTGCACGTACAGGGGGCCCTGGTGACATGTTCAGCCCATGTTTGAAGATAATTAATCCTTCAAGTTTCTTGCCTTCCGAGTCTCCTCTAACCTCTAAGGGACTGAACTGTAATTCTGACACTTGGAGATTTGATGCACACATTCATATTTGCTTGTTCTCATCAATAATTTTGTCAGTTTTTTATTATAACTCTGTGTTCGTCTTTTATGGTTTTCAGAATGGTCACCTCTTTTTGTTCACTGTCACCTACAAAGCCAGGGAGGTTAAGATGTGTTTTTAATGAGATAACTTAAAAAATGGGTGAAAATTTCAAAGTCAGTAGCTTCCTATAGGAGCAGATGATTATCTGTTCAGAGAATTCGTCTATCCAAAATGACATTTTTCCCAGAGAATTCCAGACAGCTAATATGGTAATTAGTAGAAAGCTCAAAGTCTTTAGTTCCAAAGTTTATTAGGGAGTTGATTTTTATGAGTCTATATTCTGTAATTCTTAAAAGTCAAAATTGTTTAGTGGCATTTCTTTTTGAAGGAGCCAGTGTTGAAAAGAAAGCCCTGAACAGCGACCATTAGCTTCTGTGTTCCCTGTTGCCTTTACGGTTTCAGGCTTTTCAGTATTTTTTTTTTAATTTTTAATATTTATTTATTTATGAGAGAGAGAGAGAGAGAGAGAGAGGGAGAGAGAGGCAGAGACACAGGCAGAGGGAGAAGCAGGCTCCATGCACCGGGAGCCCGACAGGGGATTCGATCCCGGGTCTCCAGGATCGCGCCCTGGGCCAAAGGCAGGATCCAAACCGCTGCGCCACCCAGGGATCCCTGGCTTTTCAGTATTATACAAGAAATTGATGCTTATAGAGAATTTGGAAAATACGGAAATGTGGAAAGGAGAAAGGCCACGTACAGCTGTTCTCCACAGAGATGCCCACTAACACCACAGCATGTTTTTTCCTTGTGTCTGCTTCCTTTTTAAAAGAGGGCACTTTGCTGAAAATGCATCTTTGCAATTTCACAATTCTTGATGATCCCGGTCCCTCTGGCAACTACTAAGGTGCTCTTTTTTATGTTAATGTCTGTTTAATGAGGAAGTTAGGACCGCTCTGCCCCACTAGTCTGGGAGTCCACCCCTGCTGGCTGTCCGCACTACGTAACGCTTCAGCTGGAGGGAGGCCCAGCAGGCAGCTCCTGGCTCCTGGCTCCTGGCCCTGCTTTCTGTGATTCCCCCCTTATCAGGAAGGAACCTCTCCACCCATCCTCGTCCTCGGCGAATGGCACCAGATAACTCCTGTGGTAACCAAACGCAAAATGTGATTGCGAGTTTTTTTCTGAATTGTTTTCAGAGTGGGAAAACGTAGAAGAGGTCCTGCCATGCCAGGTTACAGACCCTCTCATGGGGGAGCTCTGTCTTGGGGGTGAGCAGGGACTGTGTCTTCCGCTGTAAATGCCAGCAGGGTCCTTTCTTCGCCTACCTGGGCAGCTCCCCCTCCAGAGTCTATAGAGACCTACCACTTTCCTCTAGCACTTTGGATTTGCCGGGTCTTCAAATAATTTTATTGAAAGTGAACAAATAAAACAACAGCTCATGAAAAACTCTGCTACAGAAATCACTCAGCTACTTTACACCTTGGCTGAGCTCCATTGTGCTTTTTGTAAAAACGTGGACTATAAGCTAAGAGTGTCCTGCCTTCATCCACTAGGGACAGGCTGAGGACGCGGGGCAGGGGCATGAGTTGGGGAGGAGGCTCAACAGCCAGTGGGGAGGGAAGGAGTGATGCTTTCTCTCTTCTCCCCATTCCCTTTGATGTCAGCGGCACCCATTTGTGCATCCAGCACCCTGGTACAGCGGAAGCAGGTGCCACAGAGACGCTGAAGGAAAGGAAAGAGCCTGGAAATGTAGGATCCAGGGGCTGGCTGAGCTGGGGAGGGGTGCCGGGAAAGACAGTCTGCTCAGTTTTTATTTCAGAGAAAACGGTGCTGATGAATAGGCCTTCAGGGATGCATGGATGTGGCTGAGAGTGCGATTTACATAACAATTAAACTAGTTCAGTAGACCCGCCGCTCCTGAAACCAGGCCTCTCCCTGAGTGAGTATTCGGTGGTATTAATCTGCTTTATGACCCACTTTCCCCAGATGGATCATTTCTTCTCCACGGCACTAAATATGTTCAGAGACCTGGGGTCTGCGTTGGCGGGCATTTTGAAGGTGTCTGAGGTGTGCTCTCTGCTCTCTCCCTGTGCCTATCTGTTGGGCAAGGGCTGGTTACTCCGTCTTTCCCATTTGTACGACCCTCAGTGCTACACTGTCCTTCCTGATTTGTGTGTGAAAGTGTATTTTGCCATCGATCCTCAGATTTTCGCATATTCTCCTAATTCTGAGTTAAGGCAGAGGAAGAGGCTGCCAGGCACAGGACCCTGGGTTGGGATGAGTTTGGAAGAATGAAGTGTTTCCCTCCTGGGCCAGGCACCATGTCGCTGTTGGCCCTCCCAGGGCCCTTTGGAATGCGCTCTTTGAAGGGCCTGCATCTTGAGGTAGATAAAGGCCTTTTCACACTCTGCGTGGTGCTGATGCTACTCCACTGTGTTTTGTTTTGGGCTCTCTCCAGGATGGCATAGAGGTCTCTAAAAAGAGTCTTGTTGCTTTGTAAACATCATCTGGTTGCCAGCGATTATCCCAGCCTCCCTTAGGAAAACCGGATGTGCTTCCTGACTCTCCGATCCAGCTTCTGGTTGCCAGCTTCTGGTTTCAGCGGCTGCTACTTTGGGGGAGATTAGCCTGAGGGTAAATCAAAGTGGATCTCAGAAAAAGACTGTACTCCCCTAGGAAAGGTTGTAGAGGTTAAAATCTGACTTGACCTTAAATTATCCAAAGTAAGTTTCTCGGTTTAGTATGGAATTTTATGTGGCAGAACAAGGGCAAAAGTGCCTAGAGTGTAGTAAACTGATATAATAAAAATAGAACAATTTGCCCCAGTGGTATAAGCTTCAACTTCTTTTGTGTGACCCGGGAAAGAATTTTCTCTGAATGTTTCTGCGTTAAAGGCATAGCAGCCTAGGTCCTCCAATGGTGGGGGTGCCGGCCACGCAGGGGTGGCCCTGGCTCTTCCTGGGGAGGTTGGCACGTGGGGTTGGCTGTCAGAGGCCCCCTTCTGGAAGAGGCTAATGGAAAATGTTACTCGTGAAAGGAAGCAGATGAGCTCTAGGTGGCTATGATCCCTCGAGCCCCAACCCCATGTCCCTGGTGCCTTATCCATGCTGTTCACAGCCTCGAATGCCATCTCCACTCCTTATCTCCCAGACAGCCCCCGCTCAGCCTTCTGGCTATGCACACCCTGCCTCCTCCAGTTTTGTTTACCTGGTTGGGGTGAGGCCCTTCATCGTGGCTCCTTAATGTCCTTGTTGCTCTAATGCAGCACCTATCACGTGGCCATGTTTATTTGCCTCCTTGACTAGGTCGCAGGCTCTGTCTTCCAGGACAGACTAGCATTTATATTTCCTCTCAGGGCCTGCAAGGAGCTGGACGCTTAGGAAGACCTAATAAGCTGTTTGTGGGTGAGTCGAAGGCTGATAGAGTGCACAGTGGCCTGGGCCATCTCTGGGGGGCCACAGTGACCTGGTGAGCATGGCCCTCTCTGCCACCATAGTCTCTACCCCAGCACCTGGACCCTGTCCACCAATGCACACCTCACCCCAGAACTCAAGTCATCCTCTACAAACACAGACTGTATTTCCTAACATGTGGGCATGGTTGTGTTAGTTTTGTGGCAGGTATATGTGTGGTCGGCTGGCGTTGAAAGATAAAGTTTCAGAATTTAACTTTGGTAAAATATGGGCTGATTTTGCCACATGAAGTTTCAATCACATGATGATAAATTCAGATCGCGTATCATGCTGTTGGTCTGAACCTCAGGGCACTGCGGGTCTGTATGTGCTGATGGCTCCTGGCTTGAGAGGTGAGGCACTGCCTGTGGGTCCCGTCACTGCCCAGTGACAGCTTACAGCCCCATGGTGGTGGGACTGGCAGGGACCCTGCCCCTGCAGTGATGGACTTGTGTGGGCTCCCACAGGGAAGTGCACAGAGCCATGCCTGACACTGTGGATATGATGCTGATGATGGAGGAGAGGACAGCAGACAGGAGGAAATGGCTCTGTGAGATTAGATTGTCTCGTTCGAAGCTGACTCATCAACAGCTTCGATGGTTTTCACTGTTGAAATTTTTAACAAAATTTGGTTTCTTCGTGTTTATACCTACGGAGTTGGAAGGTCAGGGCTTACGTAGAGGCTGTCATTGACGGTTTCGATGACTTGATGGATGACCTGGGACAAGTGACTCATCCCCCTTGAGCCTCAGTGTCCTCATCTGTAAAGCCACGCAAACCCAGCTTCCTTTCTGGGCTAACGGAAGCCTGGGAAAGTACTGGATAAGTGAGTGTCCTGCCTTAGTATCTATATACTTGACCCACACATGTGGGCTGCAGAAACAGTGGACCAGTTTGTGTTTTAACTTACTGGTGAATTAGAGATGAGTACTTGGGATTTATGTAGAAGACTGTTTTATACTTTAATTAATATATTTATTTATTTTTTTAAAAAAATTATTTATTCATGAGAGAGAGAGAGGCAGAGACATAGGCAGAGAGAGAAGTAGGCTCCCTGCAGGGAACCCAGTGTGGGACTTGATCCCTGGATCTGGGATCATGCCCTGAGCCAAAGGCATATGCTCAACCACTGAGCCACCCAGGCATCTGTATACTTTAATTTAAAAACCGTCTGGACACCAGGTCTGTGACTCCTGCTGAGCAGGACATCTCTCCCTTGCTCCAGAGAGAGGGCCACCTGTGGAGGTGGGCTGGCCACCCAGCAGCATCACACAAGCCTGTTCCCACAGTCTGTGTAGGTCAAGACTGCTTTTAATAGAAAGTAAGCTCTGGGATCCCTGGGTGGCGCAGTGGTTTGGCGCTTGCCTTTGGCCCAGGGCGCGATCCTGGAGACCCGGGATCGAATCCCACATCAGGCTCCCGGTGCATGGAGCCTGCTTCTCCCTCTGCCTATGTCTCTGCCTCTCTCTCTCTCTCTCTCTCTGTGACTATCATAAATAAATAAAAAAAAAATTTTTTTTAAAAAAGAAAGTAAGCTCAGAGGGAGCCATCAGCCTCTACCGCATGGAGTTAGAGCAACTCTGTGTCCCTGGCCTGCTCCCATTTTGTTGTCATCATGGTCTTTTTGTTGGTTCTTGTCATTGTGCTGTTGTCCTTGTGTCTTTTCTCCTCTGTGTAGTTCTTCCTCCGTATGGAGATATGCATTACCCGTATAACCTGTTAGGTACTGTCCTAGGCATGAGGGACTCAGGGCACCAGGCCCCGGGTCCCAGACTTGAGACGGTCTCTGAGCTGTGAAGGGCTCTCAAGAACATCTAGAGCCGAGGGCACTGAGGACCTGGCTGATGGTGAAGCTGGGACTGGATCCCACCTGCTCTGGCCCTGGGTCAGCATCGCTCTTGCTACAAAAAAGCCTCACCTGCTTACTGACCATTCTTGCCATAATCCCGTGTGGCAGGCAAGGTGCCACCATGCTTTAAGAAGGAAGGACCTAGTTTAGAGACATGTTTCTTCATGGTGCCATGCCTAAGATGGAGTTTATTCTGGTTCAATTGAAGAAACTATGTGCTGGTGTCTGACCGGCAGTTGCCACCAGCAGCACAAGGGCGGTGAGTTCCTGCACTGGGAAATTTTTGTATAGGGCAGCCTCTGGTAAAGCAGGCCTTAAAAGCCAAGTATACATGTGCTACTTCCTGTGTTGTATCTGTCAGAGGCAAGGACGTGGTAACAAGTACACCCAATGACCAATGGCTGGATGGTAGCTGAAACAGAAAGAATGGTAGCCAGCCTCTCCTGGTGATGTGAAGAGAGCTCCTTCCTTGGAAGGCAGGGAAGCGGGGGGAGGGGCATACAGTCAGGGCCCCTCCTGGTGATATGAGAACTCCTTCCCTGGGGGGAAAGGGGGCCACATGGTCAGGGCCCCTCCTGGTGATGTGAGGAGAGCTCCTTCCCTGGGGGGGCAAGGGGCACTCAGGGCACCTGACCTGTGGGAGGGGCTGCAGCAGGGAGCAGGCCTATCCCCATCCTCAAGGAGTTGGCCCAGAAATGGTTGCCATACCACCATTCACATCCCCTGGGAGAGAACTGATCTGGAGGGCACACGTAACCACACAGACCATGGGAATGGTTGTTATGCAATGGCCCTGGTGGAAGAGGTGATTTGGCCAAGTGAATAGCAGTCACTCTAGGGAGAGCCTACCTGGTTGTTGAGGAGGAGGGACCTCAGGAAAGGAAGACCTGGTGCTCTCAGGGGCCCTCAGATGTGTTGGCAGGTGGAGAGAGTGGAAAGGTACGCTGAATTCTGGGGCCATGTGGAACTTTGGAGGTTCTCAGAGGAGGTGCCTGATATGGCTAGCAGCAGCCCACACGGATGGATTGAAGTGAGGTGACCATACGCCTGTAGGAGAGTGATGATGGTGGTAGTAACTGCATGTGTTCATGGGCCTGTGGCACATGCACTGGCCTGTGCGCCTCACCCGCTTACCAACCATTCTTGCCATAATCCCGTGTGGCAGGCAAGGTGCCACCACACTTTACAAAGGAAGGACTTGGTTTAGAGACATGGAGTCCCTCCTCAAGACAGCCAGCCAGGCCAGGCCCCACATGTGGCCACCAGGAAGTGAACTGTTCAGATATGCAGTCGAGGAAGGAGTGTCATAGCCTCTGGGAGAAGCATGTGGAACTGCAAGCTGACCTGGAGTGAAGTCAGGCTGGGCATGAGATGAACTGAGCTTCATGGTGGGACAGGGCCTCTGGGTAGCCAACCCTGATGCCAGGAATGGAGATGTACGTCTGGAGGGAGGTAGGAGGGTGAGACTGGAGTTGGACTGTGCACGGAAGGAGGACGGTGCAGGTGACTGGGGTGCCACGGGAGCCCTTTCCTATGACCATGGCCAGAACTAGGCATTCAGCATGCTTGATACTTGAGGTGGATCATAATACCTGTTACGAACCCCTGGGTCCATTCACCCTTTTGTGCTGACAGGTAGGAGAGTGCCCATGAGGCCCACACAGGACACCTGATGTGGGGGTCTCCGCTGCGCTCACTGGATGGATGTGCACTCTCCAGTTGGAAGTGTGACGAGTGCCACGACCTGGTGTCCACTCTGTAAATGGCACTGACTGAGGGACTCTGACAGAGGCCAGCCTGTTCCTCTGAAGAGTCGGGTTTACTCCTCCTGAGTCTTGACCAGCACCATCGACCTTGCAGGACAGTCCCCGCAGAAGGTGGAGGTGATGTGCTCCTTTCCATGCGCCCATCTACCGTGGGGAAGCACGTGAGCCCACTGCTCTGCCTCACGTACTTCCTCGCCAAGGGAGTGTTGAGAGCTAACAAAACCAAACCACTGCCCTCTGTGAACTGCGGATTTATTCTCATAACCTTGAAAATGGTCTCATCTGTCTTCAGTTTAAATGTGCCAGGTATCTGGCTTCTCATTCTCGGGCTTTCTCTCCTCTTGCTTGCTAAACTGTTGCTCAGATAGGTGACATTTAGTTCTGTTTATACTTCGGACTCCATTCAAAGCCATTTATGATTAAACACTGCTCAAACAGCCAGGGTGAGATTTATTGACACAAAGCAGAGTTGATGCAGACAGAGTGCTTGGGGAAGGGGAGGGGAGTCATTTCTCTCTGTTCTGTGTATTTCCAGTTGACAAGACATGACATTTATTTTTAAATTGTGCTCATAGCTCTGTGACTTCTGCAGAACTCCAAGCCAGATTTCATTTTAAAATTATAGTAAGATGGGGATAATGGTCAGTACTTCTGAGGGCCCCTCCCTGGTCTCTGTCGGCTGATAGACATCACGTCTACATTCATAACCAGATACCTTGGCTCAGGTAATTTATCCAAGTGAATTTGTGACTTGAAAAGAAAAATTGTCTTCCTGTCCTATTAATTTGCTGGTTCTGATATTCCTAAATAGTCAACAAAGCTATTAACCATTCTTAAGCTCATTGTACAAGCTTAAAGTAGCGAAAAGTACTTCTTTAATGTAATTATTTTGGCACAGTTACGTGCCAGGCCCTGAGCTAGGCCCCGGGCTTGGAGGAGGTTGTGGCTCCTGTCTTCACCAAGCTTGGTGTAATGGAAAATTTGCATGGGAAAGAACCAGGAGACCATGCAGCCCACATGGCCACTCACTCCAGGAGAGCCCGTGCAAGGTCAGCTTCCCAAACAGAAGATTCCAACAGCCACTGCCCATTTGCTTTCTCTCATCTTTGAGATATTTCTAAAGCCACCCAGTTTTGAACACCAAAAAGCACTTGCTTTGTGGCTTGCAGGTCTTGTCACTTCCACACAGATAGAACAAGGACAGAGGTGAGACCATCTCTTCATGTTAACCTTGTGGAATGTGAGGGGGGAACCTCCCTTTACCTTTGCTGTCTGCTAGACATGGCCCAGGTTCGAGACAAGATCCAGGTCTTATATTTGTGTCTAAAAATAGGTTGCTTTTTTTCTTGTTTCAGTTTTACAAAGCACATTTTTTTTAATTTTTATTTATTTATGATAGTCATACAGAGAGAGAAAAACAGGCAGAGACACAGGCAGAGGGAGAAGCAGGCTCCATGCACCGGGAGCCTGATGTGGGATTCGATCCCGGGTCTCCAGGATCGCGCCCTGGGCCAAAGGCAGGCGCCAAACCGCTGCGCCACCCAGGGATCCCTACAAAGCACATTTTATAAATTTTGGTTTACATGTTTTCAGAGAGGCAATGTGTTCCCACGTTCAAAACTCAAAGGGTATACAATCCACGGTCTTTTCTCTTTCTTCCCAGCTTCCTCCCCTGATAATCCATTTCTGGCTTCTTATATAGGAAAACCAGAAGATTAAATATCCTTCCCACCCTGACTTCCATTTCTCCAAAGAGAGCCATGATTACCATAGTATTTTCATGCACACTTTCAGAACGCTTGCGTGCACGCGGAGGTGTCTGCAGAGCATCGCGCTGCCTGCAATCCTCCCTGCCTGGCTGAAGACCCAAATTCACAACAACAACAATCAGGCTTTACATAGGGGTAAAAAGACAGCTTTTTTGGTCAGCTTTCTTGACTCTAATACAGAAAATAATCAAAAGGATCGTAGATGGAATTGTGCTGTGGCGGGTGGGTATCTCATTTCCAGGAACGATCATAAATAATAGCTTCCTTTTGCTGGCAAAGTGTGTTTCCAAGTGATACTCATCAGTGTCAGGCTTACGTGTGACGTGGAGCCCAGGCCCAAGGGTAGGTTCTGGCGAGATAGTCTGCCTACCCCACTCTGCCGAGCCATCCTCTTTTCCAGTGGACTGGCTGGGTCTTAGGCCTTCTGGCTGGTGTCAGAGTCGGGGATGCCTAACCTATGAGAAGCTTTTTGTTTATCAACAGTCAGCTTTTGACTTGAGAGAGCCAAGTTTGGAATGAATGAATAGGATATTTTGAAATACTCTGCTGTTGTGAAATATGAAACTTTGCAAGTTCTTTGTTTCTCTCTGTAACTGGCTGATAGGAGCCGGGTCTGGCCAGGCGGCTTTTCAGGGCGTATTAGTAAATTGTACGTCCTTGGACAGATCATGGCCAGGAAACTCAAGGCGTCTCTCACTGTGATTCCACCAAAGAGTACTCAACGCCCACAGTTGGTTCTTTGAAGATAAAGAATGGAAAGGAGGCAGGGAGATAAGCAGAAACAGTCCTGCCAGTGGCTATTCTCAGGCTAGGAGTTGCCAGACTTTACCCTAGACCCCACCACCTGGAATCTGTCAGTAAAGGACCAGAAACAAGTACCAACGAAATAGGGTGCCTCTTTTGAGTGTCTGTGGGAAGCCATGTTCCATGTATGAGCAGATTTCTGATGTTTCCCAGTGGAACCCGGGGCTCTGGCTGTCTGCAGTGTAAGAATGCAGAAACTCAGGCCAGCCCAGTCTGCCTGAAGGGAAAGACAGAGGGAACCTCCCCACAAGCACCCATGTGTCCTTGGAGCAAGGGTGCCCATTGGGCAGGCTTGGCTTAGGCACACGTGTGGGTGAGTGCATATGGTGCAAATGGGACCTAGTCCTCCAGCAGCGACGAGCAGAGAGCCAGCACCCCATTTTACAGATTGAGACCTGGCTTACAAAAGTGAGGCATGACAGCGTTGGCATGTTTTAATTTTATGAATTATTTTAAGCAGATTGCTTGATTTTTCTTTTTTTCTTAATCAGAATTAAGAAAACCAGTTGTTGGTTTGTGTCTGGTTTTCGACACAGCTCTCTGGGTGAAAGGGAGGTGTGTGCTGTGTGGGGCACACGTGCTGTGATGAAGCCACCCTGTGTCTGCACCTGACCCCCACCACCTGCTGGCACTGGGCATCTGTTTCCTCATCAGTAACAAGAAGAGCATGAGCCATATCTATAAGTCCTGTTCATTCTGAAATGTTACTATTTCAGTATAGCTTTAGCTTTAGCACACTAATCCATGTTCCCTTGTGGAGTCATTGCAGTTTTCCCAGAAAGTGACGAGCACAGCCTGTGAATCGGTAACGTGTTTGAGTTCTGATCTCAGGCTCTGTTGAGGTGTCAGATTGTTTTTTCTGTCACAAAAATAGTAAAACATCAAGCATCTTCACCTCTCACCTCCGTTTCCTGTTAAATGTGTCTAGACACTGTTTTGTGTGGATGAACCGGCCATAAACTTTTTTATTCCCTCTATGTGGCAGTTCATTTTGAACTAAAGGAGTGTGGATGCCCCCTGGTGTGCATTACTGTCCAGGGGAGGGTGTGGGTTGCTGCCCCAGGGGAGACCCTGTAAGCTGTGTGGCTTTCTCTAGCAGGTCCCAGCTCTACTGGTACACTTTTTATTTTGAAACAATTACAGATTTGGAGGAAGTTGTTGAATACATTTGGAGAGGTCTCCCATGTATGTCCCCCAGCTTCCCCAACCCCATTAGACCATATGTGGTCATCGGACAGTAGCAGAGCCCGGAAGCTGATGTGGTACAGTATGTGTGTGTTTATGTCATATTACCACACTGGTGCATCTCTGTGACCACCCCCTCCACTGAGACACACAACTGTCCCACCACCACTTGGTCCTCCCTACTGCTGCCCCGGAGCCACACGTAGCCCATGCCCCAGCCCTTGGCAGCCACGCATCTGGTTCTCCAGCTCCGTAGTTTGTGATTTGGGGTTTGGTGTATAACAGACGCTGCATCACGCCCTCCATGCAGGTGTCAGAGGCCCCAGCAGCCTATGGCCTCTGCTGCCGAGGTGACTGGCCCTGGCGAGTGGCCTCCTCCCTATTTAGTCTCTACCCACAGAGGGATGTCTGCCTGACCCAGTTTGGGGACTGTTCCCAGTAAAGCTGCTGTGAACATTCATGTTCAGGTTTCAAGCGGACAGGAGCTTCATTTCTCAGTTACAAAGCCCAGGAGGGTAACTGCAGAGCTGTACCTACTGCCAGCTTATGGTCCACAGCACTGCACCACCGTCCGTTCACCTCCACTGCGGGAGACACCCCGCTTCTCCCTGTCCCACCAGGCTCTGGGGGGCACTGGTTCTGACTGTAGCTGCTCTGCCAGGTGTGTGGTGACAGCGTGGCAGGGTCTGCAGTAGGCCTTCCCCGACATCTGGGCACAGCACTTACCTCCTGTGGCTCATCTCATCCACCTTCCGTGGAACCCCTTCATGGACATGTCTCTTGGTGCTTCCTGTCTACTTTCTAATCAAATGATTTGGTATCTACCACTGAGTTTTGAGAGTTATTCACACCATCTAGGTGTGAGCCTCTGCCCAGCGCAGGGTGGCAGGTACCTCTGCCAGCCCACAAGACCCTCATCCTCTGACCGATGCACACTCAGTCTTAATGTTGGTGAAGTCCAGGTTGTTGATATTTTTTGTCTGCAATGGACCATGCCACTGGTGTTGTGTCTGAGAACTCTACACCAAGCTCTAGCTCCTGAAATTTTTTTGAAATTTGAATTTTTCCCCCTACAGAGAATGCATTGTTTCCCACTGGCTGCTTTCAAGGTATAAAGAGTATTGCTTCAGTGTTCAGGTTTGGGTTTTTTGTGCTTAGGATTCATTCACGTTCTTGAATCTGTAGGTTTACCTCTTCTGCTGGATTTGGGGAACTTTTAGCCATTCTTTGAATGTTTCCCATCTACCTATGTGCTGGTCTCTTTCTGGGGCTCGGGCGACATGGATGTTTGATCCTTTGTTGAAAGTCTCATGCATCCCTGGGATCTTCTGTGTCCTCTGCTTCAGTGTGTTGAAGTTTCTGTGGTGGTGCTTTTTTTTTTTTTTTTAATATTTTGGGTTTTTAAAAAAGATTTTATTTTATTTTTTCATGAGAGATATAGAGAGAGAAGCAGACATACGCAGAGGGAGAAGCAGGCTCCCTGTGGGGAGCCTGATGCAGGACTCAATCCCAGGGCCCTGGGATCACAACCTGAGCCAAAGGCAGCTGCTCCACCACTGAGTCACCTAGGTGCCTCTGTGGTGGTGCTTTAAGACCCTTGTTTCGTGATCCTGAAATCAGTGTCGTCCTATGTTGGTATCTGTTGACACTGTTCTCATCATCTCATCATTTGAGATCTCATTCTTGGTATGACAAGCGTTTCTTTTTTTAATTTTTATTTATTTATGTATTATAGTCACAGAGAGAGAGAGAGAGAGAGAGGCAGAGACACAGGCAGAGGGAGAAGCAGGCTCCATGCACCGGGAGCCCGACGTGGGATTCGATCCCGGGTCTCCAGGATCGCGCCCTGGGCCAAAGGCAGGCGCTAAACCGCTGCGCCACCCAGGGATCCCCTGACAAGCGGTTTTTTATTGAAACCTGGACATTAGGGGGTAATATTTGAAGATGTTGGATCTTATTTAAATCCTGTTTTATCAGTCCTCCTCTGATACCACTCTGGTGGGCAAAGTGGGCACACCCATCTTTCCTTCCTTCCCATGTGCTCTCCATGCCCAGTGCACACAGATCACTCCCACCCCACTTCAGCCTGCCTCTCGCTCTCTGCATGGGCTATTGTCCCAGACACCTCAGGAAATGACCTGTCCCCTAGACCCTCCCTAAGTGGGGATGGCCTGAATCCCCATCTGCAGTGGGGACAGCCTGGGTCCCTGGCCCTCAGTGCACATGGCATGTTTTGCAGGGGTCTCCACCGTGGGTCTTGCTTCTTGGGCCTCTGCAGCGCAAGGCCTGTGTGTATCCAGCCTCTCCTCGCTGTGTGTGGTGCCGTGTCTTCCTGCCACCTGGTTCAGTGTCCTTGCTCCCCTAACAGCCAAATGCTTCTTTAGAATCAGACAGACATAGTGTCAACTCCTATAAACTATGTAGCGTATCTTTACTTCAGGTAGGTCTTTTTGTCCTTCAGTGAAGTTTTATGATGTTTCTCCATCAAAGTCTTGGTGTATTTCTGTGACTTGTTTGATCGTTTGTGTGATCATTCTTACCCTTGCTGCTGGAGCTTTCATGTCATTAACTCTCTACTCTGAGCATCAGGGCGCTGTGCATCACCACCCTAGAGCATGCTTCTGTCCAGATCCAGCTGTGGCTTATGAAGCAGCTCAGACTCACACGGGGTCCTGGGCTTTGTGGGGCCTTGCACTATGTGCTGCACTCGAAGTGCATGGAAACCCCCCCAGAATTTCCCAGCCGGCCTCTGTTGCCTGGTGGCCTGTGGTAGTGATGTGACACCCCTCACCCCCATAGCCTTGGTGAGAAGGTGGCATTCCCTGTGACAACCAGGCCTGTGTCCTGTAGGCCAGCCATGTTCCAGAAAATGGCCTGAATTTTAATCTTGAGCTGGCAGCACTCATTAAGCTAAATTACATAAAGAATTTTTTTTAACTTTGAGAGTGAGAATCATTCCAGCCCCCAACCCATGAGAATCCTGGGCTGACAGCTCAGGCGATTTCCTTCTGTTCCATTTCACCGGGCGTTGGTGTGCCTCTCCTGTGTGCCAGGCCCCTGGATACCCTAGTGAACAGGGGTCTGTCCCCTAGGCACCCATCTCTGTGATCATAGAGTGCAGTGCATGCTGTGAGGACCAGAACGAAGTGCCAGCAGAGAGAGGGTGTGGGGCTGCTATGTGCTGGGGATAGAGGTGTCCTCGCTGAGCAGGGCCACCCATGCCAAGGGGCCGCGTCAGAGCAGAGGTGGGTGCAAGCATTCCCAGCAGGGTGGCCCTGGGGCGGGGAGGGTGAGGGAAGATACATCTGACAGGCTGGCGTAGCCAGTCCTATGGACTCAGAAGCTTGCATTTTCTTCCAAGAGCCATGGACGGTTTCTAAGCTGAGGTAGGACCTGATTCGATGTGAGGCTTCACAAAGACCATCCTGCTGGCCTGTGGAGTGCAGAGGATAGGATGGCATGGGCACAGGAGCCCTTGGGGCCATCTTGACCCTAGCCAGGCTTGCGCGCTCTAGCGCTCTTGCTTGGCATCTGATGAACGTAAGGGTTTTGGTGGAACTTAATACTGTTTTCATTTTTAACTGAAAAATAGCCTGGAAATACTTAAACTTTCCCTGAATTGGGATGCATGGGTGGCTCAACGGTTGAGTGTCTGCCTTTGGCTCAGGGCATGATCCTGGGGTCCAGAATGGAGTCCCACATTGGGCTTCCTGCAGAGAGTCTATTTCTCCCTCTGCCTAGATCTCTGCCTCTCACTCTGTCTCTCATAAATAAATAAAATCTTTAAAAAAAAAAAAAAAAAAGCTTTCCTTGAATTAATCCTGAGCAAGTTTAGAAGTTTGGTCACTGCCAACTTAGAACTGTCCTGAGATGTTGTAGGATGACTCTCCTCCTTGAGGGCTGTGTTGGTGGCAAACCTAGAACAGGGTCCAAGCATCACTGGTGTTTCCTCTTCCTTTGGTGGCCGCCACTCAAAGTGCTAAACATGACCAAGTTTAAGAGGCAGGAGGACAGCAGGCCACCTCGGTCTGTGTGGAACAGGTAGGTGGCCCCTGAATTTTCAGTGAAGGAACAAGGGAAGATCGTGGAACAAACAAGGAACACGAGAGGCATCCATACTGTTTTCATTTCACAGCCCCTTCCCAGGGGAGATAGGTGAGCCATGAGCATGAGCCATGGCTGCCCTATGTCCCCAGGGAGGCCTTGCCCTCCCCACCGGGAGCTTGCTGCAGAGACACCTGCAGTAAGGTGACGGTCATGTCCTGCCCTCATCAACTGGTCAAGGGAATGGGGGTGTATGCCTTCCCCTGCTGCCTTCCAAGTGTCCCTGCTCCAGTGACTGCCCTTGCTCTCTTGTTCTACAAATCTCCAAGATGACGCCTGGATTCTCATCTTAGCCTCCAATGTGTATTGGTAGGATTTCCTTAGCTGAAGGAGTGTTGTGTGGATAGATTTTCCACGACACTTAGCCAGAGGATGTCTGGAGCCCCTGTTGGTGACACTGCCGGGGGAGTGGAGGTGTGGACTAGTGTCCCGAGGGGCTGCAGCGGTGGCCCAGGGCTCACTTGTTCCACGGCAGGTGAGAGGTTCTCAGTGGTGTTTCTCTCAGAAATGTGATCTGCAAGAGTGTTATGGAAACAACATAGGCATGTGGGAAAGCCAGACATGCAAGACTGGTCCGCTTGCCCAGCCCTTCCTTGGCCATGGGCCCCCCAGCCCAGCTCTCTGCCGAGTGCCTGCTCCTTCTCCTTTCTCCTCTGGGTTTGGGTTCAGCTCCCAAAGAGCCATCATCTCGCCCTGGAGCCTCATATACAGGGCTGTCTGTTGAAGGTGTGTGACCAAAAAAGCACGGCAGTCTGCATGCAGAACCCCAGAAGGGGTGGCAGGTGCTGCCATCCAAACGGGGGGCCCCACCATTTTTGGCTCTGTGAACCTGACTGACACTCACTCTCTAAGGCCGGTTCCTTCATGTATCAAAGTGAGAATGACAACGAGTGTGTCTTAGATGACGCTGAGGAAGTCCGTGATCTGGTGCTTGGAGGCAGTGGCCTGGCACCGGCCCTGCACCCCGTGCCCTCAGGACAGTGGTGTTGCTCCCCCTGAGTCATAAAGGTAAATGTTGCTGAAGAGCCTGTTGGTCAACATCACCTAAATGTGGGTTTCATTTGTCTTCTCAAAGTTGTTTGGCTTTGTTTTGAATGTGGTAAGCTGACTTCTTTCGAGGACTGCCTTTGAATGACATTGCTGGTGAGAAGCCTACTGAAGGCGAAGATGAAGCCGGTGCCATGCCCAGCAGGTCTGCTCCTTCCTGGCTGGCATCCGTAGACGGGCCCTGCTCTCTGTGGACACGCCTCCTTGTTGCCTTGGCAGGATTACCCTGGCTCCAGTGTGAAGAGTGGGTTCTTGCAGGAATCAGGAAGCATTTTCTCCCCCTGCCCTCTCTTTCAGGCACATATTGTTCAAAATACCACCATTTATTCTTAAGAAATCTAAGGACCTGGCATTTTCTGCCTCTTAAGTTTTCTGGGGCCCTTGGCATTTTGGGTTCTTGATTTGTGTGAGTCAAAATAATAATGGCATTGCAAAAGTAGCTCCCGGTGCACTCATCAGTCCCATGCCATGCACTAAGCCATTTTTTTTTTTTAAGATTTTATTTATTTATTCATGAGAGACACAGGCAGAGGGAGAAGCAGGCTCCATGCAGGGAGCCTGACATGGGACTCGATCCCTGGTCTCCAGGATCAGGCCCTGGGCTGAAGGCTGCGCTAAACCGCTGAGCCACCCCCCGGGCTGCCCTAAACCATTTTAGAAACTCAACCTGCCCTTCTGGGATCTGGTGTATGGATAGTAGTTTAGTTTTTTCTTCAGTACGGAGTGCCTCCCGTCCTGCCCGCCCCCCATCCTGCCCCACCCGCTTTGGGGTGTGGGGGTGTGCGGTGTGCCGGGAGCAGGCCTGCTCAGGCCTGGACATATTTTGCAGAGTTCTCAAGCTCTGTCAACTGTGATAGCTTCCCAGACCCGGTCGCAGGCTTTCAGTTGTCCAGGGAAGTGGCTGGCCGCCAGTGCGGTTCCCAGATAGCAGGGGCAGAGCCACACACGCCCCAGCTTGGCAGCACTGTCTCCATGCAGGTTTCATTTGTGCCTGTTCGCGTTTTCCAAATTAGGAAAGTAAACTGAGCTTGGCCTTGATAAAGCAAGGATGTGATTTGTCGAGCATGCAGACGCCAGCCCTGTTGTATTTTGACAAACGGAACCTTAAAAACAAACACAAACAGCAAGGCCTGTTTACTCTTGGGAGGTATCCTTGAGGTTTATATTTTAGGGTTCTCTCTCGAGGTTTGCTGCTGTCTTTGAGGACATCAAAAGAGAAAATCTTGAAATCTAACTTTTGACTTGGATAGCAATGTCAGTGTGAGGTGGGGACGGGAGGCCTCGTGGGTTTGCCTGGAACATTCCCCTTGTTGGCAAACTCATGCTTCCCTGTGGAAGGACAAGCCTGGCTGCAGACCTTCCATTTGGCGGTTGTGGTGGTGACGCTGTTCTGGCAGGCCCTCCCAGGCTCTGCCTTCAGCTTCTGGAAGCTTTTCCTCTGCCAAGTTTAACAAAATTGAACTTGTGCCTTTTGAGTTTCCAGAATCCAGAAGATCAGCATGCAGAGCTGATTTCTGCTTTGTTTTCTGTTTCTCATCCCCTCCTACACAGTTCAACAGCTACTTTGTCCTGAAGTCTTTCCCTTCTGCTCCTCTGTTTTATAGAAGGAATGATAACACAGTGGCCTTTTCTGTAATATCCTCAAAGTACACGTATTTAAATAAAACTAGTGTCCGGAAAAATGGGGTGTTTTGATTACTTGATGTATGTAGTAGAGCCTTCGTTTGGTGCATGGTTACCTGGCACACTTAATAACAGCAGATACTAGGTTTTGACTACTAATGTATCATTATTATTGAATTTCATGTTAAGAGTTAGGCAGAAGACTTTCAGTTTTATAAATTTTCCTTATATGGAAATCTTCGGTGCCACATTCCAGTGGCTGGCAGTGTCCTACCCGACCAGTCCAAAATTCCTAATGTCACCTGGATGTCGTCCCCTGTAGGGTGGGGGTCTATGCATTACTAGTGCTCCCTGTGAAGAATTTCCTTTTTTTTTTTAATTAATTTTTATTGGTGTTCAATTAACCAACATACAGAAAAACACCCAGTGCTCATCCCGTCAAGTGTCCACCTCAGTGCCCGTCACCCATTCCCCTCCAACACCCGCCCTCCTCCCCTTCCACCACCCCTAGTTCGTTTCCCCGAGTTAGGAGTCTTTATGTTCTGTCTCCCTTCCTGATATTTCCCAACATTTCTTTTCCCTTCCTTTATATTCCCTTTCACTATTATTTATATTCCCCAAATGAATGAGAACATACACTGTCCCTGTGAAGAATTTCCAAGTGTAAATGTGACTGTTACATCCTGTGTGGTGATTTCTTTTTCCAGGAGTGGAGGGGGAAGCTCTGTGACAGGGGGCAGTCTGGGAAGCCATCTTTTTTTTTTTTTTTTTTTTTATGATAGTCACAGAGAGAGAGAGAGAGAGAGAGAGAGGCAGAGACATAGGCAGAGGGAGAAGCAGGCCCCATGCACCGGGAGCCCGACGTGGGATTTGATCCCGGGTCTCCAGGATCGCGCCCTGGGCCAAAGGCAGGCGCCAAACCGCTGCACCACCCAGGGATCCCCCAGGCAGCCGTCTTGATCAGAGGGCTGTTATAACAGACAGGTTACAGTCGTGGCACAGACTGCTCCCCTTCCCCCCCCCCCCCCATTTCAGTGACACCGTGACCTCTGGCAGCCTGGCAGAAGGATGGCTGGGGTCTGCTGGTGGAGTGACTCCAGCCTCCAGACGGCACACAGGGCCACCACAAACACTGCCATCTCCACCGGAGCCTCTCTAAAAAGTGTAGACGTGCTTGGAGCGGCTGAGTCAGCAGCTCCTGGCCCACCCCGAGTGATGGAGTGATGGACCTCCCTTGCCTACCGCACGTTCTCTGATTCTTCAGCCAGTTGGCTCTACTAAACATAGTGAAGGTATATTGTCCATGTCCTTGCAAAGTTAATCTAAGACCAGAAAATTCTAATCATTTTTCTGTGGCTTGTCAATTCCACGGAGGCCAAGTTTTAGCTGTCCCCCCTCCATCATGCCGTGGCTCTTACAGCACTTAGATTAGAATTTATCTCCCCCTGCCTTGTACCCACATGCTGTTTTATATGCCTTTACCTCTTAACTTTCGATTCCAGAAATAGGTCATCGTGAACTTGTGTTGCATGCGCTGTGTGTGTGCCAGGAGAGCAGAGCGGCCGTACTGTGGTCAGCACCCTGCCCCAGGCAGTTAGCAGCCCAGAACCAGGAGCGGGGACCAACAGAACAGAGTCTTGAAGAGTATAGGTCCCTTAGGACAAGGCTGTGTCCTGTACTTCATGGCTGGCTCCCAGGAACTAGTGATGACTGAAGTGCTATGTCTGCATGGTAAGATCTGTGGGTCAGGCCAGCTGGACTTCCTGGAGTATTTTCCTTAAATTGAGTGGAAGGAAAAGGTAAAAGAGAACTGGAGTTGCTTGCGGCACGGCCCCGGTGTTTCTGTGACTGCCATCCATAGGGTCCAGTCTTGAGGTCTGCATCAAAGCCAAACAGCACAGGACGGGCCCTCCAAGGTCTGTTCAGTTTGACACTGACCTTAAGGAGGCCAGGACACTGGAGGTGGTGGTTCTGAGCTTTGTGGTTCCTCTATTCACCCAGCTGGATGGTCTTCAATGATTTTCAGGCAAGTCTAGAAGGTATTTACTTTTCTGCCCCATTGACTTTCCAAACTGTAAAGCTCAGGAGCTTGCCTTACACAGTGAGGCAAACCAAACTTTTGGTTTGTTTTAAACCCAGTACATCCCCACAAAGGCATAAGAGTGTCCCTGGGAAGACCCTGGGGACCTTCCCCTAGGGATCCTTACCCTGCGCTGCCCACAGCTCTGCTGGGGTGCTCTGTGTCCCTTCTATATGACAGGAGAGAAACAGCCACATGGAGGGTGGACCTCAGTGCCAGATGGGAGTGGTGGGTCATTTCAGGATTGTTCTGAGAGCTGGCAGGCTTCCTCCTGGGGCCAGCGGACAGAGCAGGTGTGCCTGGCCCATCACCTGCATTCATCAGGGTCTTCGGCAGTTTCCCAAACATGCCTGAGAACAAGGCTTTATGAGGAGTAGTTGTCTCCTGGGCAGTGCCCACTGGACACCTAGATTCTGGGCTCTCCCCCACCCAGATGACTCACAGTCACTGGTAAGCCTCTAGCCTCAGCCGAGTAACACTGTAGAAGTTACCGCAAATCCTCCAGGTGATACTGTAGAAATAACCTCAAATCCTCTGCAGCTGGTAGGAGTCTCCTAGGAGCAGGATGTTGCTCCCAAGGAAGGAGGGTGAAGTAATTTTGAAGGGGTCAGAAACCCCAAGGTGTGCCCCCTTGGCCACCTCCTGCAGAGGGATGCCCAGGACTGCCGTGAGCCCCCACTTAGCAGGCTGTGTGAGACACGGGAGGGTCATCACAGCCGCACCCAGCCAGCCTCCAGGGGCCCCCATCTAATTGCCTTCTCTACTCCGGCTTCTCAGGTGAGGGCGGAGCCTCTATTTTTACCAAGGAGCCCTGGCTTTGACCAGGCCTTTGGCTGCATTTCTGTGTTTTAGCATTCACCACAGGGGCTTGAGTATCCTGCAACCTTTTTTCTTTTTCTGTAGAAGTAGTTTTGGCTTGATTATAAATATATTGTTTATTTTTAAAAAGAAAACAGACCATACGTTTGAAAACATAAAGAAGAAAGCAGGGGTGCCTGGGTGGCTCAGTCACTGAAGTGTCTGCCTTCTGCTCACATCATGATCCCAGTGTCCTGGGATCGAGTCACCATCAGGCTCCCTGCTAAGTGGGGCATCTGCTTCTCCCTCTCCCTCCACCTCTCCGCCTTTTGTGCATGTGTGCCCTTGCTCTCTTTCTCTCTAATAAATAAATAAAAATCTTTACAGAAGGAAGCAAAGTTACTTCTCAACATGTATTCTTTAATTTGCCGTATATGTTTCCCACACCCAAGTTGTTACTGCGCTGACCGGGACCCAGAGCTGAGCGTGTGGATAGGATCAGAACCGAGCCTGTGACCACCTGCTCCCAGGCTGCTCTGACTGGCCGGGGTCACAGCTGTGTAAGTCAACCAGCCTGAGAAAACAAGGCTGAGGGGTCAGTGCAAAGGTGGAGGGAGCTGGCAAGCAGTCAAGATCACAGCCTCGGTTCATAGAGGAGGAACGAAGACCAGGCAGAGAAGGTTGGGTTTTGAGTTTTTGTTGGTGTGTCAAGGACTTCACCAAGCTGGTGCCTGATCAGGGACTACAGTCCTCGCACTTTCCCGAATTTTCGGCCATCTGCTTCCCTTGGCTTTTCCTGGTTCTAGCTTGTACTGTTATTCCTGCCCCTTTGGTCTGCCTGTGATGTGCATCCCTAGCTTCACTATGAAGGTGGTCCCCACAGCCTGACAAGCCCCCATGGCTGCAGCCTCCCTTCTGCGGTTTTGGCTGTTCTAGCAAAATGCATTAAAGTATTAGTAAAAATAGATCTTTTAGGCTAAAAAAAAATGATTGTCAGAATCCTTTGATGTGGGGATTGTATATGTAAAAGTTTTACAAACCCATTTTCTGAACAGTCTTATTTTTCTCCCAAGTTCTTAGGAAAGTCAGAGCTTCTAGCTCCCCTGGCATTCTAATTCCAGACGTAGGTACATGGGAACCGCTGTGGGCTGGGCCCACCCTGGGAAAGCTTCCTCTTTGCCTCCACCTGGAACAAGGGGCTGGAGCAGGGTGGGAAGGGAGGGGCCGGGCTGGAGGGGCTCTGCGGGCTGTTGAGTCATGTTTTGTGTGCCTCCCAGCCCTGCCTTCAGAACAGGAGGCCTGGCAGTGTTTCCACTGTTCTCATTCCCCCTGGGGCAGGACCACATGGTGGAACTGGGCCAGGTTTAATCCTCCATGAGGTTTCTGGAAGACCTGTCACACCTTGCATAATTCTAAAGGATTGGTTATTAAGTATTTGCTCCCTCCCCCCATTCACGAATATTTCATTTCATTTCTTTTTTTTTTTTTTTTTTAAGATTTATTTATTTATTTATTTATTATAGACCTAGAGAGAAAGAGAGGCAGAGATACAGGAGGAGGGAGAAGCAGGCTCCATGCCGGGAGCCTGACGCGGGACTCAATCCCAGGACTCCAGGATCGCACCCTGGGACAAAGGCAGGCGCCAAACCGCTGAGCCACCCAGGGATCCCCAAATATTTCATTTCTTAAAGGACATTGTAGCAACACTGAAAGAATGTTGTGATATGAGTGTGGGGTCCTGAAAGGCCCAAGGATCTTTCATCCGTCTTTCCCGTCTCTTCTCAGAAGAACATCCGCGTGCCATTGGCTGCTCACTGTGTGCCAGGCCTCACACTTAGTGTTGCCACTGCATTTGAAGAGACCTCCCAGGTCCCTGCACACTATTCCCACAGCTCATTCTCAAACCAAGCCTGTCTTCACAAGTCAGCCATTTGGTCTCTGCACTTCATCACCGAGTATCACACTCCTCTGTGGGCCAGCACTTTGTGAGTTCTTGGTATGCCTGGATTCTGTGTGTGCTTCTAGTCACTTTGCTTAGACCATTCTGCTTAATACTCTGAAGAACCCTGTGAAGTATGCTCTAAGGATACCCCGTGCTCCTTGATGAGGAAAGCAGGCCGGTGCATTAAGAGACTTGCCCAAAGATGTGCAGTGATGAAAGTGTCCCAGTAAATGGCCACATAATGTTTGTCTCTGAGTACACACCATAGTTTGTTCAGTGATTGCCCATAGGGAGCTCTTTAGCTGTTTACAGTTAGGATATAGTTTTGGTTTTTGTAACCAAGGTCAAAATAACAAGGGTGAAGTTGATACAGTCTTAACATAAGCTGCTACAGCAGCTCCTAGGCCTTTTCTATTACATTGTTGTGTTACCCAATGTCCATCTGATGGCCTACTCTGGCTGCTGCAGCTCCTGCCATCACATCCTCATTCTGGCCATTGAAAAGGAAAAAGTGTAAGAAGACGTTCTGTTCTTCTTCATGGCATGCCTGTTTGCATCCCATTAACCACCACGGTCTCATGGTTGCAGGAAAGGCAGCGAAGCATTGTCTTCATTTGGGCGACTGTGTGCCCAGCTGAAACTATTCACTGTAGGATGTGTATCCAGGGAACTAGCTGCCTCTGTCATAGTCTGCCTTTTAATCACCCATGTATTTGTCGTCTTCCAAAATAAAAACACTCCTCCTTATCAAAGGAGGCAGCCTCAAGTCCCACTTATGACGACACCCTGTAAAGTACAGGATCTCTGGTGACTAGTGCATCCCTCCATCATAGCATTCCAGGTGGTCCTCTGTGAAATGCTGAGCTGAGCACAAGGAAGGGAAAGGTGGCCCCAACTCTTCAGTTGGAAAAGAGAAAAGCAAAAAAGCACACTCACTGGTCATAGACATTGTTCATGCCAGTTCCCACAGGGCCAGGCCCTGTGTCTGCATTCTGGAGGGATCTCTGCCCACCAGCTCCCTGGCCTCATCTCTGCCTGTCTCACTTGAGTGGTGGCTTCTTTGAGGCCTCCTGAAGCCATAGGCTTGCCGGGCTGGTGCCCGATCTCCAGCCATATGACAGCTGCTTGAGAAAGATGTGGCATTCCGTCTCCCACAGCCCATTGCTTGGAGCCACTAAAAGCCACATCAGCATCCTTGCGTACACTGATGCTCACTTCCCCATGCATCCAGTCCCCAAAGAGTTCTTCTCTCTCTGCCTATTTCTCTCTCTCTCTCTCTTTTTAAGATTTTATTTACTTATTAGAGAGAGCAAGAGAGCATGAGCAGGGGGAGGGGCAGAGGGAGAGAGAAAGAAGCAGACTCCCTGCTGAACAGGGAGCCCTATGTGGAGCTCAATCCCAAAAGCCTGAAATCTTGACCTGAACCAAAAGCAGATGCTTACCCGACCAAGCCACCAGGTGCCCCTCTCTGCCTATTTCTTATGTCTAGAATGAAGATCACTGTATTTATATTGATATCAATAAGGATTAAACAAGCTCTTTTTATCTCCAACAATTTCCTGGCTGGTGGGGCAGGTGATGGGATTCCTCCCTAAGGACCAGATGGAAGTGAAAGTGAGCACCCCAGTCACCCCCAAATCACTTAGGCTCCTTCATGCCTGAGCAGGACCAGAAGCAGCCTTCCATGCTGTGATCTTTGACCTGTTGTTGAAGACAGTGGCTTCATGTGCAACCACAGGATGTTGATTTGCCTCAACTTCCAGGAGCCTTTGGCTCCCATGTGGGCCCAGGGACTGTGCATGTGGCCCCAGGGACTGTGCAAGCCTGGGGAAGACCCTAAGTATGGGAACTCTAGAGCAAGAACATTTCAGAGGAGCTTGAATGAGATGTAATTCACATAGCAGGCAGCTAACCCACTCAAATTGTCCAGGTCAGTGGTTTTGAGTCTGTTCACAGTTGCACAGCTACCACCGCAGTTGATTTTAGAATATATGTCTCACCCCTGACAGCCAGCCCACCATTGCCTCCAGCCCTGGGCCACCCCCCAACTCCTCTGTCTCTGGACAGTAGGGCAGGGATCCTGGAGAGAGATCTGAAGTGCTGTCCCTCCCAGTGTAGGTGCTTGCTTGCCAGAGCTGTGCTCCAGGCTGGGACAGTGAGTGCTAGAGTGCACACGCCCACCCGAGGCTGGGATACCTCGCGCTGAAGGCGGGCGCGCAGTGTGTGGTTGGGTTCATGTCGAATGTGAAGCACCTCCAAGAGAATAGCTTTAATTGCAAAACATGCTCATTAAAACTCCACAACCAGGGCGCTAAACCGGAATGAAAATATTATAGGGAGAGAAGTAATTGGTGAACCCGGGAACACCCTGGGGAGATGCCTGTTTAAAATTAAGTAGCTTCCTAGTGTTTTTCTTCTTAGGTAGGAGACAGTTTGCCTCAGGATAATTTCTGGAAGAGTGAGTCAGGAGCTGCTTTTGAAATAGCTGCTGCAGTAAATAATATGAAAATGTTTATTGTTAAACTGTAATTGGGAATGACTCTTACGGTAGGAAATTGGCCCGTTTGAATCAGTTATAGATGGTGTTTGATTTTGTTACTAATTTGCTAACCCAAATCCCTGGCCTACAAAATGTGTTTGATTTTACTAAAAACTCCACCTGTGTGCACATATTATCTGGAATCTTTGTTTTGAACTGGAAAGTGTCTGTTCAGAGTCTCCTGTTTTATTAGCGAAGAACACACAACTACAGAGGCCAAGGCAGTAAACTCACTAGAGGTTCTAAGCCACTCTTCTTCCTGTATGCTGTTTCCCTCCATGTCAGTCCCCACCCTACACCTCGCCCTCACAGGGGACTCAGCAGTACGCCCCCCCACCCCCCACCCCGGGCACCTCACTCGCCTCCTGAGAATCACACTGTGGTGTGAGGGTGGTACAGCCCCAGCTGGCCTGGAGCCTGGCCTCCCCATCCCCATTCCAAGGATTCTGTGCCAGCTCTTGTCTTCACCTGAAACCCTGTTTTCTGACATTCCGTTCTGCCTTGTGACCTCTGCCATAAGCCAGAAGCCACATCCTCTTTCTGGTTGCCTTGATGATTGTAGGATGCTATGATCTTGTGTTAGCGTGGGAACTTTCACGGTGTGGGATGTCAGAACTCCAGCTGTGTGCCCTTTTGGCAGGTAGTAGAATGTAGCTTGTGTTGATTTGCAGCTGCTGAAGGAAGAGACCAATGGTAAAAGACAGACACACTGCCTTTAAATACTCATCATTACTGCTTTCGTATTGAACACTGTAGAACGGGCCTGCATGCAGGTGCATGTGTGCACGTGTGTGCCTGTGTGTGTGAATGCATGAGTGCGTGTGTGTGTGTGTGTGTGTGTGTGTGTGTGTGTGTAGCCCTCAAGCATCTCACAGGTTCCAAACTCTTTCCTTCCTTTTCTGGTTTGGAGACGGCAGCCCATCCTTGGCCATGAGCTGGGACAGATGCTGGCTCGGCTCTGAGTCCTATAAGAGCTGACAGGCCTCCAGGTCTGGGGAGACGAGGCCCTAGAGAGCGTCGGAGGAAAATGTGTGATGTAACTTTTAGCCAAAATACCGATGAAGGAGATTTCTGCTGGGTTGCGGGAAAACTAAGGAAAGTGGGAGCAACACCAAACGTTTCTTTAACTATGGCTTACAAGAGGAAAATTGCAGAATGTGTTTAAGTGGCCACGAGGGGCCTTACGCAGGACCCTGGGGGTGATGTTGACATGACACGACAGACACCCCAACCCCCACCCTAACGCTGGTGCTTAGACTGCATCTCCCAGAACTAGCGCAGCATCAGGAAATGGTGTCAGAACGCCTTCGTTCTCATTTTAGGTTTGGAACTATGAAGCTGGTACCTGTGGGTTCAACAGCGGCCTGGTACTTTGCTCCCCACCTTGGCTAAGACCCCCAGTCCTCATGCTCTTGCTCGGGTGTCTCTGGAAGAATCCGTACTGGCCAGTCCAGCCGGTTTGAGTTACGGACTTTCTCTGGGAGTTGCAGGCAGCCTGACTGTTGGAGCAGACGCTTGCATATGCTGCTGAGTCACTTCATGAGCGTAGAAAGCTCAAGAGTACTCCTGTGGGCTCACAGACACTCACTGCCTCTTGGGTGCCCAGAACCTGTTTTGACCTACTCTTAAATCTAGTTTTTTAAAAACTATTTTACTAAGAGAAAAAAGGGAATTCAGATGAAGAGGGTGTTTACTGCGTCCCTGGGAGTTTGGAGGTGTACTCGCTATGTAAACAAATAACATGAGCAGGAGTGGACCAGCAGCCTGCTGGCGGAGGCTTCGTGTGGTCATGCGGGGGAGGACTTTCACACTTCTCGAGCTGTGAATCACTTGGCATAACCTGAGCACCTTTCCAGAACTACTGGGAGAGCACCAAAGGTGGGAGTTTACATCCATCCTCTCCAGGCCCCGCCCCACGACACCCCCCATATTTTACAAAGAGCCTTATCTAAGCAATTGCTACAGGCAAGACTGTCGATTGTCTCTGCACAGGCAGCCTGTTCGCATTTGGTTTTGTGTTTTTGTTTGTAACTAAGTCCTGCACTTAGCAACTTGTTAAGGACTTGTCCATCTAGAAGGTAAGTGTGCTGGATAAGTAACGTCCAGATTTTACAGGTAGATGTTCCTTGGAGGCAGGCGACCCAGGGTTCCTGTGGCACACACAAGGTGTGAATTGGATATGTGAGGCTGGGTTGGTTTGCATGCAGTCACCTGCCAGTAGAGAAACTGAGATGCTGAGGATGCTGCTTGTCATAGGGTGTCTGTCTTTTCCACTTGCTGCATGAACGGTAATCATGGAATTTCAGTCTCTCAACAAGCTTGGGTACCCAGTGGCCATGCTGGTAGATGGGAGGTGACTCTGTGTGTCAGAGCCTCTGCTGGGGACTCACCTGGGTTCATAACTCTCTCTTCACATGTGCGGGAAAAGGAAGACCCGTATCAGTGTTAGCAACTGTCCTGATGAAAGCAGCACACATAGGATTTTTGGTTCACTCCCTGAACTACAAAATGACGGTGGGGTTCTGTTACAGAAGGCAGTTACGTGGTGACCTAGAACATTCCTCTGCCGACTCCCACCTCTGCCTTCTCCCCACCTGTTCTGCACTGACCTGTGACCTCTCTCTTGTGCAGGTGCACTTTTCGGTTCCCCAGCACGGCCATAAAGATCCAGTTCACATCACTATACCGTCAGGAGGAAGCCCCAGCGTCTCCCCTCCGGCCCCTCTACCCGCAGATCTCCCCTCTGAAGATTCACATTCCGGAGCCGGATCTCCGCAGCTTGGTCAGCCCCATCCCGTCCCCAACTGGCACCATCAGGTGAGTGACCTCCTCTGGCCTGTGCACAGGCCACCGTGAGCCTGGGCCACACAGTCCCCTCCACAGAGTCAGGGTCCCCGAGCTCTAGCAGTCTGTCTGAGGAAGAGGAAGATGACACAGAAGTTCTAGGTCTTATACAGCATTCTGTGTGTTTCTGGAAAATTGCACAGGGATGGAAATTTTGGAACTATTTTAAGTGCATCAAAGGACTTGACGACTTAAAGAAAATCTCTGGAGAATTCTCTCACAGAGTGAGAAGTCCGTGCCTCCTTAATCACTTTTCAGTTTGCAGTTCTGTGTAGTAGGGGCTTTCTTTAAAAAAAAAAAAAAAAAAAAAAAGGCACAGGCATGATTTTTTTTTTAAAGACATTGAAAATATTTTCAAGTCATATCTGCATATCAGGATTTGAACTTTGTTTTTCTAAACTTTATTGGTGAAGTTTTAGGAATCGCTCTGGATTTTGAAGGAGGGAACATCCTCAAATGTTCTCATCTTTGTCATGATGTACAAAGAACCTGTAGGGGAAGGTTTCAGGGAGATCTACATAGATGGAGACTAGCCAGGCTCTTGACTCAGTGCCACACAAGTCCTGCCTTCTACCCATTCTGTTACCTGTCTCAGGGTCAAGATTTATACATGTTAAACTATTTTACAACTTTGTTAAGGACATTCTCAGTGAAACTCGCTTTCCTTTTACTGCGTGTATGACCCCTGGGGTGCAGTGACCACTGTGCATTTTGGTGCTCCCACCACAGCACCAGCAGCCTCCCCCATGGCCAGTGTGTCATCGGTGTAGATGTCAGACCTGGAAAAGGCAGGTCACATCACTTCCTACAGGAGCCTCTGAGCCACACTTTGAAAATGGCTGCTCCAGTGGCGGGAGCTTTGCTGTCCCTGCAGCCGTCTTGTCGGATGCTGTGCCTTCCCTCACTGAGTGGCCCTGCTCCAGAGGTCCTCATGTTCTAGAACCACGTGTCCCCCAGTCTTTCTGTAATAATCATGCCTCACCCATGCCTCTTATTTTCCTGCCGGGACGTGTTGCTGACATACTGGGAACAGTATACATTGAGCTGGCTTGGAATCGGTGTCCTGCAGAGCCAGTGAGTAGGTGTGACTTGCTCTTACAGAGAGAATGGTAGGGACAGTGCTGAACGGGACGTGGCCTGAAACTCAAGACTAGGACCCAAATTCTGGCTCTAGCCAAGTATCTAGTTAATAGAGAACCAGGGGCAACTGAGGCAGGCCCCTGCTGCCTCGTTGGGCCTTGTTTACCTTGTTGTAAAGGGAAACTCAGAGGTCCCGACTCTGGCAGACGGGGACAAGCAGCTGCTTACCAAAACCCAGGAGTGCGTTAGGTCCTGTACTGAGCACTGGGCTTGCAGTGTCTCAACTACTACTTGCGCTTATTTCAGGTTTCTAGAATGGCTCTGCTTTAAAACCCCAAACTGATCATGTGATCCCATTGTTGTTTCAGGCGGCTAACTTGAACTTATTCTAGAACCTGAGTTTTATGGTCACGCCATGAAAATGTTCCTACACTTGCTTACCTGTGTGTAGTTCATCTGTGAGTAAGAAGTCGTATATAGTGAGATGGTGTAGCCACGTGGAAAAACAGTCCAGCTCTTCCTCGCAGTGCTGAAGGGCCACCCTGTGAGCCAGCCACTCACCTGAGCAGCAGGAGGGAGGTTCAGGCAAGAGCTTGCACACAAGGGCTCAGGGCAGCATTATTCATAATAGCCCCGAAGCAGAAGCAACTCAAATGTCTGTCATCTAATGAGCGGCTAAGTCAAATGTGGAATATTTACAATGGAATGTTGTTTTGCCATAAAAAAGGAATGAAGTGCTGACACCTGGCATAACTCAGATGACCAAGGAAACATAATGCAGAGTGAAGGCAGCCAGATGCAAAAGACCACACACCGTTATGATCCATTGATAGGAAATGCTGGAACAGGCGGATCTAGAGAAAGACTGGCAAGTGGTTGCCAGGGGCTGGGGGTCAGAGGAAGTGCCAGCCAGCTGGTATGGCATTTGTTTCTGGGGCAATGATGCAAACGCCTTGGAATCAAACCGTGGTGATGGTTGCACAACTCTTGAGTATACCAAAAACCCCTCAGTTCTTTAAGGGGGGAATGACATCTCCGTGAAGCTGATACCGAAACTTGCCTGTGCTGACCCCTTTACCCAGCAGTACTGTAAAGCAGCAGCGGACACAGGGACCAGCAATGTTTCACGCCTGTGCCGCTGGCAGCTGGGGGCTGGTCCTGGGCAGTGAGGGGCTGGTCGTGGAGGACCGTTAGCACCCAGCAAAACCCGAGCAGTCGGTCGGCATGGGATTGTTAATTATCAGTGTATAGTACAGCCAAATAGATGCATTCTAAGAGAGAAAAATATGTTGGTTTATACCTGGAGGGCTTCAGAAAATAAATATATTTTCCAGTAATATTCCAAATCAACACAGTAGCCACCCAGTTAAGATATTCAAACCAGGCTTCGGGTGCTCCTGTAGTTTTTGTGTTGGAAGGGAGGCTGTAGCCGAAGCAGTTAAGGGAGCTGTTGAAGCAGAATTGGGACTTGAAGCAGGTGTGGCCTGTGAGGGGCCAGCCCTGGGGCCGGGGTGGGGGGGGCGGTGGACGCTGTGTCCTGGGCTCCCCTTCTCCTGTTCATCTGGCAAAAGATTTGGGGAGAAGATAGTCATGGTGGGACCAGCCCTCTCTCCCATTTTTGGCCTTTAAATATCACAGAGGATTTCTGTTTACATCCGTTTATCTTGGCACTGTGGAATCCAATCGAGTGTTTAGAAACCTCAGAGGCCGCAGTGGTTTCCCTTGCCAAGATCCTGCTCCTCTCCTGGGCTGTGGTGGGGCGGAGCCTCGGGTTTACTAACAGCCACCACCCCTGTTCTCACCACCCCTGCTCTAATCCCCGGGACGCTCCCTCCCACCCCTCCCATGACTGAGGAGGGGAGGAGGGCCTATCTCTGCAAGGGGTGGGGTGGAGGGGGTTGGCACCCCCGCGGCTGTCGCTGCCCGTCCCTTTTGACGACACAGTGGGAGGGGAGGACACCTCTTCTCCTAGTTTGGTCCTCCCTCGTCCCGCTCCTGCTATTGGCCAGCTCCCCGCGTTGCCTGGGGGCCCCAGTGTGGGTTGCTTTTCTCCCAGGCCCCAGTTTCTCCAGCGCCCTGCCCGGGTCTCTGTCCCCTCCAGGGTTTTCTGAGCCACTGGAGTCCCTGTAGGAACATTCTCTCCAACCAACAGCCCCCGCCCCACCCTCCGACCCTGCCCGCCTCCCTTTCTGTTTGACTTTTTTTTTTTTTTTTTGCTTCCCCAGCGCTGTGGGCCAGGGGGTGTGGCCGCCTGTGGTTGGGTTTGTTTTGTTTTTGGGCGTTTGTTTGTGTTTTTTTTTTTCACTGATGTACTCCACCCAGAAAATGAATGAATGCTCTTTGAAATAAATTCTGCTGTCTTCAGCAGCATTTTGCTGACTTTTTTTTTTTTCGTTTTGCAAAGAAGTGTTTTTAGGAAGAAGAAATCGATTAACCGTTTTCTGGGTTTTACAAAACAAGAGACCAACCTATAAAGAGCCCTCAGAGCTAAGAGTTTTAAAGCCAGAGCTGAAATGAAGCGGAAGGAAAGAGGCGCTGGTCGTCACTAAGAGCCAGACTTTACAAGCTGCTTCTTTAAGAAGCTTTTCCTTGATTTTTTTTTTCAGGGTAGAGATCAAAAACCAGAGTAATTTGTGCTGGGAAGTCTGGCAAAGTCTAGGCCACTGCCTTCAAAATGAAACCACCCCTAACCGTCCTGTCATCTTCAGGTGCAGTTCCACCTCATTGGTGGTTGGAGCTCGGCTGCCTGCCCTTCCCTGTCATCTGTCCCGTCCCAGGAGAAGTGCTTGTGTCCCTCCGCAGAGGGCCCTTGTGTAGGGTGGCGGGTCCTTCCAAGGAAGTGACGTATCTTTCCTTGGGGTGATGTTTCCTGCGTCACCGCTCCCAGCTTGGCCTCCAGATACTTCCTATCGTGCCAGCCGAGGCCCTCGCCTGGTGGTCTTGGAGCACATCATCCGTGGCTCACCTGGGGGCCACTTCCTGGCACCTGTACCTGTGGACTCCTGCCCTGCCCCCCCGCCCGGGCCCTTTCCCAGCCCAAGAGCTCCAGGGAAATAAAAATTGGCTTATCCACACAGAAAGGCCAGCCCTCCTTTGTATTTTCCCTTCTGCCGAAATCCATGCCACAGTGTGTTTTGGCTCTAGAATGTCGAAAGAAAGTTCTTGTCTTTATGGAGGTGGCCGTGTCCCGGTTCATGGACACATCTTATGGGCCCTTTGAAGGTTCATGCTTTAAGTGTTCTTGGCCGAGCCTTCTGGGTGTCACCCGGCCTGTGGGCACATGACCCAGTGACGGAGGGCCCTTCCCAGGCCTCACGCTCTGGGCGGTAGGAAGCAGGAATAACCTGGAGAACAGGAGCTGAGTGGGCGCGGGGGCTGCGTGCCCCCCAAGGTCTGCACCAGGCGGGCTGCTCCTCGGCATGCACACACCTTGTGATGTCTGGGCTGATGACTTGCCGACTGTTGTGTGCGGGGCAGGATGCATTTCAGAAACGAGCTATGCTTTTGAGCTTCACAGGATTCCGCAGCATCGCGTTTATCTTAAGCATCCCTAAAGAGAGGTCTCAGAAGCTGCCCTCTGAGGACCTTCTTTCCCTGTTCTCCTATTTTTTTCAGACTACAGAAAGACTGTATGCAGTATACAGAACTCAGACATTTCAGAAAATGAAGCTCCCCCACTGTGCCATTCCCAGGACAGGTGCACGGGGCACGTCTCTAAATGCTCCCAGTGGCTCACTTGGAGATCAGATGCTGGCCAGCAGATTGCGCATAACGGTTGAGCGTGGTTCTAGCTGGTGGCACCAATGCTGATTGTGTTGAAGCTTTTACAAAGTTGGGTTTTTATCAAAGGGATAAAAGAGCCAAAGGGTACAAGAACCAAAATGTCCACCACGGTGGCACCACGGGGACAGTCCCTGCCCGCCTCAGTGCTCTGCCAGTGTTTGCTCATCTCTGCATGGCCCACTATGTAATTCTCTGGGCCTCTCGGCATGTCTTGTGTCGACTTCCTAGGTGGAAATGAGGGGTTTTGTTTTCCGTCCCCACCCTGGCACCTCAGGACTGTTGGGTCAGTGAGCGTTGGCGATTTCTTAGCCTGCCTGTGCCAGTTGCAGTGCCTACCTTTCCTCGCTCCTGCTCCGGCTGCCCCCGCCTGCGGGGGTCTTCGGGCCTGTCTGCTGTGTTTGGTTCAGGCTCCGTGTCCCTGTGACTGGCACATCCACCCTCTTGCCCCATCAGTGCCCCACACTCCCAGCTCCGTCTGTCATGCCGACCTGTTGGGAAGATCCTTCTTGGATGCCCAGTCTCCTTCTACCTGGACCAGCCTGGGGCACCTCTGACCCTGGGATCGGCTTCCGGGTAATTCTGGGAGCTCCTTCTGCTCAATCTGTCTTTCCATTTCCCTGATCTCCTCACTTTTTATCAGGGAACATCCTCTAGCTGCTTCCTAGGAAAGAATTCAAGACAGGTGAATTAAAAAAAAAATCTTCCATGCCAGAAAATCATCATTCTCCTCCATTCACACTCTCTCCTCTGTGGACACATTTTTTCCTGACAACTTACAATCACTGTCTATCTTTGAGTGTTGTCGTTAGAGAGGTTGGTACTCCTCTGGCTCAGACCCGCTGTTTGCAGCGTCCATGCATTTGGGGCACCGGGAGATGACCCTCTTGTTTCCGTGGAGCTTCCCCCCTGCTCATACCCCTCACTGTCTGCCCTCCCTTCCGTTCCTGGTGGCTTCCTGGGCCTTTTGGGGGCTTTCTGGCTATACTTACTGAACTTGCCTTTCTCCTCTTTTTAAAATTCTAAGGACGTTTCCCTGTCTTCTGCAAGTGCATTAGCAGCCTTCTCACCAGCTAGTCACCATGGTCTGTGCCATTCTGGGGTTGAGGCCACACTCTGTTTCGCTCTTTTCACCCCCTGCTGCCCCCTGCTTGCCTGTGTGGGCACCACCAGGTCCCCCCTCACCCCACATGCCACAACCCCAGGGCACCTAGGACCGGCAGGCACCTGAGTGTTGAGGGCCCTGCAGGGCTTGGGGGCACCCTGGACAGGTGACAGCGGACACCATGGGAAAGGCTCACCGTGGGCACCAGGGACAGACTTCATCAGCTGCCCTGTTATGCATGGGTTTTTCTCAGCTTAAATTCTTACCATCATAGTTAGACTTGGAAACACCTTTTCCCATCAGGCTCTTCATTCTTTTCCAATATTTGTAAACATAGGATGCAATGTCATTGCCAGGTATGACTTGCGTGGTTACAGGGGTCCGTCCTTGGGTTTGCCCTGGTACCACAGCAGCCCCAATCCAGAGCAGCTGCTGGCAGGACAGGCCAGCCCAAGCAGCCACCACCCAAAACCATAAACTTTTCTCACCTGAAACAAAAGCATGACTTAGGAGCTATTTTCCCACCAAAGGTAGAATCAGCGACCAATGGTCTAAAGTGCGCGTTCAGTTTCATTTCCACCTTTAATCTTGAACCAGGAAGAACAGGCATTTGTTTTGTGTGATATCTCGTAGGTCACGGCTGCTCGGCCTCTACTGCTTTACTGTGTGCCTACATTGAGACTTCCCACACACCTGGGCAGTGGGGGACCCCCCACACCCACAAAGCGAGCAGTACTTTGCTCAAGCCTGGCGCCCCAGGAGGTCCCTACCATGTCCTCTCTCTCCTATTCCCTTCAGAGTTACACATGTGTGTTTGTACTTTAAGAATTATTTCCAGGGTGCCTTGTGGCTCAGTCAGTAGGGCAGGCAACTCTTGATCTCAGGGTTGTGAGTTCAAGCCCCATGATGGGCATGAAGCCTACTCCAAAAAAACCCAAACTTCCCCCCCCCCCCCAGCTTTTGCTAGAAGTGAGGGAGATTTTCAGTGGGGCAGGATACAACTCTGGATGGGACACTGAGCATCCTGGTGGGCTTCCCTAGTGTGTGAGAGCCTTGCTGTAAGCCCCCGGGCCGCCATCTGACACTCACCCTCTGAGGCCCATCTGGGAGCCCACCTCACCTGGCATCTTGCTGTCGTCCTTCTCTTCAGATGGCAGCATGATGCCAGGGCAGCTGGGTACCAGGCACAGCCCTCTCCGTGGAGGCCAGACTGTGGCGACAGCTGAGTGGGGTTCAGGGAGGAGCTAGCTGCTCTGAGGCCAGAAAGGCTGTGCACAGACACACGTTCTCCTGGGACAGGCCTGCTGGGCAGCTCTGGGGTCACAGCCAGGACCTGCCCAACCGTGCTCTGTCAGAGGGGCGATGGATGTGTTCAGGAACAAAGCAGGGTTGACAGGGCTGCCTTTGCCCGGTGCATCCAGCACTTCTGCGTCGTTTGGCAGAACACAGTGCAGAGAATCTTCAGGAAAAGCCCCTCACATCAGGGTCGTGTGACCATCTAACCACAGCTTCATGCTGTGTATGGTGGCATTTGTTTCCCAAATGGCTGCATTTAAGAAACCTGCTTCTGAGCGTGTGAATGTGTTACTTGAGAGAGATTTTCTGTCCCCCTCCCACCCTGACATTACAAGCTTGGGTTTTACATATTTGGTTCTGAATTAAGTTAAGAAAAGCTGCTTTTGTTACTGTTTCCTGCCTTTACCAAGCAAGCCCGCTTGTGTTGTGGGAGTCTGTTCTCATACACCTATCTCTGCTGTGTCTGGGGGAACCCAGCAGAGAAGAAGAAGACTTATCAGATAAGAGTCCTTGCAATCCAGGATGTCTGAGGGGCTCAGTTGGTGATGGATCCTACTCCTGACCTCTGCTCAGGCCTTGATCCCCACCGCGCTGGGGCTGTGTGGTGTGCGCAGGTTCCTCACCACGAAGGAATAATGGCCAGAGTCAGCTGAGGTCCCTTTGTCCTGTCCTTCCTAGTACCTGTTGCATGAGGGAGACAGCCTCTGAGCTGTGATTGCTGACTGGGCCTGGGGGAGGAGGAAGGTTCTGGGGGTGGGGGTGGGGTGCGTTTCCAGGAAGGAGCTGGGCGGCTGGGTCAGTGAGCATCGGAGTTGGAGTTGTGGGGATTGGGGAGGTATCTTGTCATTTGGGCAGAAAGGAAAAGGATGTTTAGGCAGGAGAAATGGGACAGAGGGGAGGACGCAGGAGCACATAGGGCATGTTCTAAAACCTGGGGCCTTCTGGATGGTTCCTGTAGGGTTCTGGCCTTGGAGGAGCTCTCCTGAAGGCAGGGGCCTGAAGTTCTCTGTGACTTGAGGGGGGTGGAATGCGGGCACACTGGCCTTGTCCCTGCTCCTGGGACAGTGGGGGCCAGGGCGCCCAGGGGTCCTGCATGAGGCTGGCGAATGGGGCTCTGGTCAGCGCCTAGCAGGGGCACCTCTTACCTGGGCTTGTTACCCACTTTTAGTGTTTGTATTGGTTTCCTGTGAATATTATGTAACAGAATTAGTTTTCAGAATCAGAATTTCGTTGTAACTTGATAACCAAAGTCCACCTTGTTAACGAGAGGCATTGTGCCAATGCCTGTCACTGGTGAGCTGGGCCAGGTGAGCTCCCACAGGAAGCAGGCCAGGGTTCCTGCAGGCCTGGCACCAGCAGTGTGTGCTCAGAACCCGCTGGAAGTGGGAGTGGCCTTGAGCCACGAGTGTGTCCAGCCCATGTATTTGACTGCAGTTTCTCACTTTGGATTGGTACTGCAGCCCAGGAGAGAGAGCCAGTGTCAGTAGAGGCTGGAGCAGTAGCTGTGGCACCAAAAAACTGGGGGCGGTCTGGCCCAGAGGTCCTCAGCCCTCTCTCAAGTCCTCATCTCCCCAACCTTTGCCCACAGCGCCCTCGTGTGGACAGTGAGCATGCGACAGCAGCAGCAGGGCATGGTCAGCCCTGCCTGCCCGCTGGCTGTGTGCAGAGGGGAGTGGGGACCCGAGTAGGGGGCCTGCTGAGTGGCTGCCATGTAAACCTGCCTCTCAGGGCCCACGGTTCCCCACCGCAAGCAGAAACTGCTGCTAGAATACCCCACATCGCACCTGCCATGCGTGGACGCAGACTGTTTTCTGGTTGCACTTGGTCCGTCCTTTATCAAAGGCCAGGTGCAGTGTCATGACAACACAGGAAAGAAAGGGGTCGAATTTCTCTGTCTCCCTGCATCACCCAGCCGGGTCCTGAAATCCTGTGACGTCAAGTCCTCCTCCTTTTCAGGATCATGTACTTAGGACCTGTTGTTTCTCTCTGCAGTGTTCCCAACTCCTGCCCGGCCAGTCCACGTGGAGCCGGGTCATCCGGTTACCGCTTTGTTCAGAATGTGACCTCAGACCTGCAGCTGGCAGCAGAGTTTGCAGCAAAGGCCGCCTCAGAGCAGCAGGCAGACACGTCTGGAGGGGACAGCCCTAAGGTCTCAGGCCTCACGGCACATGGCCATGTGGTGACCGGGCATGGGGCACAGAGCAGCCACACACAGGGCTGTGTGTGGCTGCTCCAGTGAGGGTGACGGGCTTCTGGGGTGCCAGCCTGAAAATGAGCTGCACTCGGAGGCAGAACACTGGCTCTGCCTGCCCATCCCCCCCACCCCGAGAGCAAGCATTTGCTCAATTGCCAACATCACACTTAGGCCCCACGCACACTGTTCTTTCCCACTCTGCACCTCATTAGCATTCTGTCCTTGTCTCATCTGTTGGTGACAGGACAGTTTCAGGGTTTTAATTAGTCTTTGAGAAGAATGACAAGGTTTTCCTTACAACTTTGTATCTCAGCTCATTCTCTTGTGATACCTGTTTTTAAACCAATCTGTAGAGGGAGAAATTTCAGAATTAAAGTATGAAGAGAATTTGATTTTTCCTTGCATGGGGCAGGAATGGCTGTCCCTAGTTTTGTGCATGCACATCAGGGAAGTGGGTGGTGGTCCAGGGACCGGGTTAGGTGGGCATGCCCCTCCAGTCTATCCCAATTGGTAGCAGGACACGCAGGGTAGAGGTGAGGGTGGTGGCTTGGAAGCCCTTCTGGAGCTAACGGCATGCCGCCTTTCTTCAGGACGAGTCAAAGCCACCGTACTCCTACGCTCAGCTGATCGTGCAGGCCATCTCGTCCGCGCAGGACAGGCAGCTAACACTAAGCGGGATCTACGCCCACATCACCAAGCATTACCCTTACTACCGGACAGCTGACAAAGGCTGGCAGGTGAGGCCTTGGGCCCAAGAAGCCAGATGAGTCCATAGTCTTGGAACAAGGGAGTCAACAGGCTGTGGTTTTCTGTGAGACGAACAGAAAGTGGTAGAGGGTGTCTCTGTTGATGGCCCGTGGTGCATGTAAAATGAGCGATGGCCCCGAGTCCACATAGACTTCTCTCCCTCTAATGTGGAGAGGGATGTACGTATGTACCTCACGCTCACCCCACCTTACAGCGCTGCACTATGTTGGAAATGGACTGTACACACGTGCTCCAGCAGCAGCCCACATGTCCCATCATGCCATGGGCCATGCAAGACATAACTAAGCTGTGTCACACTTGTTTGGGACCGTTTTCCTCGAAGTTGCTCCTTCCCCCTGGCCAGTTGACTTAGTGCAGGCTTCGAACCAGTATGCTCCTGGACTCCAGCTTGTCCTTCTATTGCACTTTGTCTACAAGGAACGCTGTGTTGAATTTTACAAGGAAACACGACCACTGTGCCTTTGCACTGCCCAGTAGAATACGAGCACCTAGCGGCCCCATGGAGTGCTCTCTCTGGCATGAACACCAGCTGCCCCATCACCTCTAGTCTTGTGGCTGTTGGGTTCAGATTTGGGGCTGGTTTTCTGACTTACTAATTGGTGAGTATCTCTGCTTGCCCACAGAATTCGATCCGACACAACCTCTCCTTGAACCGTTACTTTATTAAAGTCCCTCGTTCCCAGGAGGAGCCTGGGAAGGGGTCTTTTTGGCGAATAGACCCTGCCTCAGAAGCTAAGCTCGTGGAACAGGCATTCCGAAAACGGAGGCAGAGGGGTGTCTCCTGCTTCCGCACCCCCTTTGGGCCTCTGTCGTCCAGGTAAGCCCCTGCTCTGCTCCTTGGGCAGAGCCTGTCTTCTCCCACTGTCCACATTCCCAGGAGCAGTTTTGTGTTTTCCACCAAGACCACCTCAGGACCAAAGAACGTTATGATGGTACAGTTAGTACACTCACCACTGGCTGCTTCTCTGACATGTCGGTTCTCAGAAGCTGAAACGTAGGTGGTGGTGGGAACAGTACCTAAACCAGAGGGTGTTAGAAGGGGACTGCAGCTCCTAGGGTTCCGTGGAAGCAAGCTCACTAGCAGGAGGGCTGGAGGGACCCAGTAAACCGCCACCCTGGCCCTCCTGGTGAAATGCTGCGTCCTGAGGGACACACAGAACAGGGCTTGTTGAGCTCAAACAGGCTTTGTCATTGATGGAGCTGATGTTGGGATGTGGCCTCTGTCGGCCCTCTGGTCAGGGCCTCTCCTGCTCCGTGCACTTGTAGCCAGCACGGTCTGTCAGGCAAAGCTGCCCGTGGATGGCCCAGAGGTCTTCCCGAGGTCACCAGTCCAGGGAAGTCATGGGTGAAGAAGAGAGGACAGATGCTCTCTGAAATTCTTCCCCTGGAATGAAATCTTGGAACCTGGTGCTTTGCACTTCATTGTTTGTCAGACGTGATTCCACGAAAGACTGCTCAGATGTCCAGAAATGTCTGATACAGGGTCTGTCATGATTCTCAGTTCTGTAACCAAACTAAAAATTGGAGCAAAGGTGACGGTTGTACAGATAAGGTAGGAACTCAGAACGTTCCAGCTGAGCTCAGATTTCCCAAAAGGCCCATTGCTTAAATAGGAATTCGAGAGAGATTTTGTTAGAGGAACTGTGAGTTTGCTATTGCTGCAGTAGCAGAGGACCACAGACTTGGTGGCCTGAATGCCCAGTACCCTTCTCTCACACTTCTGCAGCCAAAGTTGGCAGCAGGGTGCGTTCCTCGGAGGCATGAGGGCATCTACTCCAGGCCTCTCCCAGCCTCTGCAGTTTTGCTAGTGATCTCCAGCACCCCTGATCTTATGCAGGCATCACCCTGACCCCTGCCTGCATCCTCCCCTGCCATCTCCCCAGGCTCGTTATTGTCTAAATTGCCCCTTTGAGGATGCCAGTCACTAGGTTAGGGACCATCCTATTGACTTCATATGACTCAATTATTTTTGTAAAGATCCTAACTCCAAGCAAGATCCCTTGGGAAGCATTGGTGGTTTCTGGGTACACAGTTCAACCCCTTAACAGTGACTGGCACTACTTTTCACTTGTAGACCAGCCTATTGTCCAGCTGGGGGCATAGTTAATGGGACTGGCTTTGTGCGCCCAGTAATGCCTGGGGGACCCTGATAAGAGGTGTCTCTGGAGGATGACAAGGTGGGCCTGACTTCACGGTCACTTGAGAATTAGGGACATGATTTGATGAACCTGCATAGTGGCAGGCAGGAAAACCTTGGGCCAGGAGGAAGGCCCAGCAGGGTGTGGGTGTGAGCTGTGTATTAAGCAGAGGGAGAGACTCTCATGGCTGCAGAACCTAGATTTTTTAGGAGAGAGGCAGGGGGTGTGTTTGTGTTGGGTGGGAGGCAGGTAGGACGCAGGGTAGATTTGGTACAGAGTTAAAGAGGGCCTGCCAGGAATTTGGGCTCCTGTGGTCAGAAGGAAAGCCATCACAGGCTTGGGGGCTGGGATGGACCCAAGCATGACCAGTTTGAGTGTGGGCATAAGCACACAGACTGCAGGTCTGGGTGGGAGGCAGATGAGCCAGCCAAGAGGTGGGAGAAGCAGTAGGAAGGCTTGGGTGGCAGTTGGTGGAGTGGGCAGCCAGGTCTGTGCCCGAGGAGACCAGGGTGCCCTCAAGCACCCCTGTGTCTGGGGAGGCAGACAGCACCATTCACCGGGGGTGTTCATGGTGCTGATAAATGCAGAGTGTGAGGACTGCTCTCTCCAGGCAGCCCCGGCGTCCCACCTCTGCAGATTTGTGTTGACCCCAGGGTTCTGTTCAAGGGACTGTGAGTCCCCTGCTGTGCATCCGGTTGCAGGCCTGCCTTCACTACGTGAGCTGGATGACAGTGCTCTGGTTGAGAACCTAGGCAGACAGTGACAGTGGGAGATGAAGAGCTGTGTGCCCAAAGCCTATGTTTTTAATGCAACACCGAGCCCATTTTGTGGAAGACTTCAGGTCCCCTTCAGGAAGTAAATGCTTGGGGTTGTGGCTTTTGCTGGGAAACCACAAATAATGCAGTGTCCTCCCACTTACTGGGGTTTTCAGTGCCTGGCTGCTGTTCTGTTTATCGGGTAGCTCATTGTCACCATGGAACATTACGCTAGTGTTGGAAATGCCTCGTGAGGACAGAAGCATCAGGAAAGGCTGACAGAGGCACCATGTAAGATGGATGTTACAATGTTTGTGTTTTGTTAGACACTTTAGTTTCTTACCTCATTTACTTACTTCGATGGTCCTTTCTCTTCTTTTTTTCTCAGGAGTGCTCCAGCTTCACCCACTCACCCTGGGCTAATGTCCCCTCGTTCTAGTGGCCTGCAGACCCCAGAGTGCCTGTCTCGAGAGGGCTCACCAATTCCACATGACCCTGACTTTGGGTCAAAGTTAGCTTCTGTTCCAGAGTATCGGTATTCCCAAAGTGCACCTGGTAAGAATGGTCTTGTCCCTTTATCCGGTGTTGCAAGATAGAGCCTCGGGGGTCCACAGTCCTCAGTGGTCATGCTCCTTCTTCACACAGGCTCTCCGGTCAGTGCCCAACCGGTGATCATGGCTGTGCCTCCTCGACCACCCAGCTTGGTGGCAAAGCCCGTGGCCTACATGCCAGCATCCATAGTGACAGCACAGCAGCCAGCAGGCCACGCCATCCATGTCGTGCAGCAGGCTCCCCCTGTCACCATGCTCAGGGTGGTCACCACCTCCGCCAACTCTGCCAATGGGTACATCCTCGCCAGCCAGGCCTCAGCAGGGGCTGCCCATGAAGCGGCGGGCACAGCTGTGCTGGACCTGGGCAGTGAGGCCAGAGGTAACATGCTCATGCATGCACTGGGCTGGGATGGGTAAGGCCATCCTTGGTCTCTGGAACCTAGCCCTGCAGCCTGGGCCATGGGGCTACAGAGCCCGTGCTGGGGCCACGGACTATCTCTGGGGACCAGTAGTTCTCAGACTACTGCCTCTCCTCCCTGCTACTTGCTTTTTGGGGCATATGTCCTTTTAAATCCATGCCAATTGCCCTCTGACATGCACCTTCTTTGGGTGGTGGCACCTGCAGGTACACACAGCCCTCGAGGTAACAGCACTGGGTAGTAGACTTATGGTTGCAGTCCAGAGAGTGATTGCCCAGTGGAAGTCCTAAGAAATCATGTAAAAAAGTAAAAAGTAGCCACAGATTCCTACGTTGGGCATCTTGAGCCCAAGGGGTCACAGGGTCAGTACTGAAAATGCAGCCAGAATGGCAAAAGCCAAGCGGAAGCCCTTGAGCTGAACACAGTCTCCTGGGCTTGTGGGCCTCCATCCACTGACCCCATTACAGCAGCCCGTTAACGTCACAACAATGAAGGATTTCAGAGAAAGACTGGTTCCAAGTACAAATCTTTTCTTTCCTGAATAACGTTTTCTTTCTCTGATTAACTTTGGGTTGGTTAAAGTTCAAGGTATTTAAATGTTTCTCTTTAGCCCTACTGATTGTCTTTTGTTTCAAATGTATTTCTTTAGTGGGATTTTTCTTTTGAGAGCAGTGTTTTTTCTTTGGCGTCAGTGCTTGAGAACCTTTCCCCCATAAGCCGACTTCCGGGCCACGTCAGGCGGACAGGGTTCTGATATACTTCTCCCCATAGGCCTGGAAGAGAAGCCCACCATCGCGTTCGCCACCATCCCTGCCGCCAGCCGCGTCATCCAGACCGTGGCCAGCCAGATGGCCCCAGGGGTCCCTGGACATACGGTCACCATTCTGCAGCCGGCCACACCAGTGACCATTGGGCAGCACCACCTCCCTGTCCGGGCCGTCACTCAAAACGGGAAGCATGCGGTCCCCACGAACAGTTTAGCTGGCAGCACTTACGGTGAGGCCCTGCCCACGCCCGCTCAGCTCAGCCCCGCCATTCTGCCCGTGGTGCCTGCAGCACAAGAACACATGTCCCCTCTATCTGTGACACCCCCGCTGCGGTGGGCCTGTTGAGCATCTGCACCACATGAGCACTGTGCTTAGGCCAAGGCACAAGCCCTGCAGCAGAGGCAGATCCCATGTCCCAGAGCTCACACCCTGCTGGGTCAGATGAGAGGTCAGAGGTGGGCAGGGGTGCAGCTGCCGGAAGGGTGGCAGGGGGCGTTCAGTTTGCATAATATAGTTCAGAGCAGGCTGCCTGGGTTAAACCTGCTAGAGGTAAGGGTGAGAGCCACCCTCCACCCACCCCCAGCTGCAGGGATGCAAATGCAGCAGCAGCAGGGGGAGGCCCCTCAGGCGGTAGCAGGGTCAGAGCAGGGAGGGTGTGGTATAAGAGGCAAGGCTGCAGTGGGAGCTCGAGGGGGGGGGGGCGTGGCATGCTGGGAGCCAGGGTCCTGTGTAGTTTACGTGGCCCTGGTGCAGCACCTCTGCGTGTGCTCAGGACACGCCAGTGCTGGTCCTCACCCATTCCCAATGCAAATCTCTTTTTCCTCCACTCCTAGCCCTCACGAGCCCCTTGCAGCTCCTGGCGGCCCAGGCTAGTTCATCCACGCCAGTGGTGGTCACACGGGTGTGCGAGGTGGGGCCTGAGGAGCCGGCAGCGGCAGCCGCCACCCCAGCAACCCCAGCCACAGCTGCCACCTCTGCCTCTTCCACCGGGGAGCCCGAGGTCAAAAGGTCACGTGTGGAGGAGCCCACTGGGACTGTGACGGTGCAGGCCGGGGTGATTGCAGCTGCCGGCCCGCAGGGACCGGGAACCGGGGAGTGAAGTCGCCTGCGAGTGGGCCGAGTGGGATGCTCGCCAAAAGGGATTCTGGAGCCGGGCCCTGACCGCTGGCCTCCTGCCACCTGGGGACCGCAACAAGGAGGCTCCATGCTGACCTGCGCACGTGCCAAGCGGACAGGATGGCCTCCACCTGCCTGCACCCAGACACACTCGTCCTCCTTGTTCTGTCTCCTGCCCCTGCTGTGGTTTAAAACAAAACACATAAACAAGTTCAGACAGCTGATTGTATGATTCAGGAATGCTTGTTTTTATTTTCCTTCTCCCTTACACCGTTTTCTCTCCCAGGCCTGTGGTCCAGCGCTGGATCACAGGCCGACCCGGCCATGAGCAGAGGCAAGGCTTCCAGAGCAGCCTTCACCCCCCACTCCCCCCCGCCCCCAGAGGACAGACGGAGCCGCGGCGAGGCACAGAGGCCGTGCATGGGAGGGCCGGCAGTGGGCATGAGTCCTGTCTGCAGCAGAGCGGGAGGAGGCAGGAGAGAGGCAGGAACTGCCAAAGCTCAGACTGTCTTGTGGGGTTTTCACCCTAAAATAGTGACATAGAAGTCTCGGCATTAATCGGGGGGGAGGGAGCTCTGGTTTGGCTTTGGACCCCAAGTACTTCTTGTTTTGTTGAAACAAATTGAGGCTTAATCATAAACCTGAGATGGAAACACAGAAGGCAACATGTATTTGTGAGGTCAGCACCTATGGGCAGTTTACCAGCTGTATGTCTGGGCTGCTTACTGGCATTAATCCCGTGAAGAGCTGGTGCTGCCGCTCTGTCTGCTAACTTCAAGAAAGATTGACGGCCACCTGGATTAGTGTTCGGGGCAGAAAGTCGTCTGGGTTGAGGAGCAGCAGTCCCTGGTCCAGAAGCTCCAAAACCAGGAATCGGCGAGCCCGGCGTCCTCTGCAGGCCTGAGGCCCCGGTGCCTGAATGCCGTGGGATGCGCAGCAGTGGCGTAGGCCTTTCCCACCACCATTGTCACCAAGTCACACTTGCTTTACTGCCCAACACATACCTCCTGCTGTAAGTCACATCGTCTCCTGCTCCTGCAGCACCAGTCCTCTGGTAAGCAGTGGCCACGCCACCCCTGCGTTCGGCTCCTGATGACTCCATTGGTCTTCCCTGCAACCTGGCCACGTGACCCGGCGAGTGACACCAGCTTCCCCAGGGAAGGACCCCTGCACTTGTAGATGCCCCATGCTGCTGGAGCTGTCAGCAGAGCAGGTGAGCCCACACTGCCTGATTATTAGCCCAGTTTGGGATCCAGATTATAGTTCTTCAGCTCCTCTTGGAGAACATTCTCAGGAAATGTTAAGCACGTCTGTGAAAAGTGACTTTAAATTTGGCTGCCACGCTGGCATCTGGCATCAATTTTTCTGGCAATGGACACTGCCTGAAACGGCAGCCACAGGCCCTGCACAGAAGTCCAGCAGGGATGGTTTTTCTTCCTGAAAGCCTGTCCTCAGCATTAGTTTCCCATCGACCAAGCTGCCTGCCCCCCACTGTGCCCTGATGTCAGCACTCAAAAGAGTGCAGCCCCCTTAAAGCTCCCAAGAGGAGGAGTGGGCCTCAATGATCAGGTCAGGTACTGGCTCAGAACAAAAGGGAAACTGTGGAACACAATTTCGAGGCCGTTTGGGCAGGATTGGCTGATGCAAACTTGCCCCAGCGACAGCCAGAGCTCATCAGAGGCCAGGGTGGGTGTGACCAGACGAGTCTTGCTGCCACAGTCGTCAGGGTGTCCATTGCTGGGGACAAGTGCAGAGTGGCCTCCTGCCCAGCCCAGGGCAAGGCTTGTACTGGTGTTCCTCAAGCCCCAAACCAGTCGTTTCTATGGCACCCAACTTTAAGTGGGAAAGAGCTCTTCTGTGAAGTCCATACCTGTTGCCTTCAGTGACGTTGGCCGTCCTTGGGGATGAGAAATCTCACTCTGTTCCACGTCAATGTTTTCTGTTCTATCAACTCTATCCTTTGCATCAGCTGCTGTGTGCATGAGAGGGTGAGCGGCTGGGCGGACGCAGTGGCACGCACAGAGGTTTTTTGGCTCCTTGCCGAGGGCCTCACCTTTAAGGGTCTGACCCTGGGGCCTGTTGCTTTTTCCCTCCCACCGTCATCGTTTACAGGGTCCTTTCAGAGGGGCGTTGCCCAGGGTTTGTCTCCATAGGAAAGCTGGTGCCCTCTGCAGAGAACACAGGACAGTTGGCTGCCAGAAACGTATCAGGGCCTCACCTGATTGGGTCAGTCTGGCACTGACCCTTTGCTCTCCCAACTTTGAGGTGTTTTGGTTTCTGCTCGTTTTTGGTGATGGTCCTGCTCTCTATTCGGGCGGTGGTTCCAGGAGAAGCGGGTACAGGGAGGTCAGGATGTCGGCTGGTGGTACTCTGCCCCATGGAGAGCTTGTGCCTTGTTAGCTCCTGCCGGGACCAAGAAGGGGACCCTGTGGGATCAGCTCAGGCTGGGTGCAGGGCAGGGGAGTGGAGAGGGGCTGGGCCTTGCAGGAATGGCCACCCTGGGTTCACAGCGTGCTTCTGGATGGGGCCAGGGTCATCTGACCAGATAGCAGGCCCGGTTTGTTCCACCACTTGTCCTGGGACTGGTAGCCAAAGGCCCAGGGTGGCCCATGCCTCAGGGAGATGCACCTCACAGCAGAAAGGGCTGTGCCCCAGAGCTGGCCAAGGGATGGTCTCCTCCAAACCGGAACCAAGAGGCCAGCCGTGACCAAAGAATTGCAGCCCTCAGATTCTGGATTGTAAAGGGTGGGCCAACCCCCGCCGAGATTAGAACAAGTGGAAATAGGTCCACTCTGGCACAATGCTGGTGTCACCGTGGTCCCAAGGGCCCGAGAACCTTCTCTTTGATCACCCAGGGGCTCACGTGTGTGAAGAGGTCAGCCAGGCCCAAGTGTGCGGCTTTGAGAGGGGCTCACCTCCTCCTGCGCTGTGACCCAGGGTATGCAGGCCCTCTCCACCCGGCTCCCAGGTACCTCTTCTCTCTCTCCTGCTTACCTGTCACCATGTTTAGCAGCACCAGGAAAACAGCCTCCCTATGTAGGAAGGAAGTCACAAAAGTAATTACTTTTCAGTAGTTGAGCGTTTTCCACCAAGACAGTCTGGTCTGGTGTTGGGAGGCAGAGGGTTGGTAACCAGAGCTCACCACCGGTGTCCCAGGGCCCAGTGGGTGCAGCAGTGTGGGATACAGTTCCTGGCACCCAGGGTGGATCTCACAAGTGTCCATATCTTTGTTCCACACTGACGCCCTCCAAGGTGATGCACGCCAGCGTCTGCTGAGGACAGGCCAGTACAACGCTGCTAGGAATCAAACACACTGTCCTTTTTCTACTTTCTTGGTGAATTCTTACAGATTGTGGAGCTTGCATCCCATGGTGAGGTTTGATGTGTCCCAGAACAGCCCATTGTCTTGGCACACAGCCTTGCCCCATGCTCTGAGGATGACAGGACCGATCACTGGGTCCACCGCACAGCGCAGCACGAGGCCAGTGCCGGGGAACAGGGTCCGTGTGCCCACTGTCTCGCCTGTCAGCTTTCCGCTCTCCATCGGGTGGGTTCATGTTTGAGGGCTGCTGTTTGTCTTTTTCTTTAAGAACCAGGCCAAGCTGAGAAGATGAGAAAGGCTTTCTGGGTTGATAAAATGAGTATTCTGTGATTCTCAAAGTAGGAGAGAATAGTTCAGGGCAGGGGTGTCGCCATGGCTGGAAGGTGGAGGGTTCCACCTTGCCCCAAGCAGCCTGACCCCAAAGGGTTCCTTGCGGACCTCCTTGTCCCTTTTCTGCTCCTCACTGGGGCTGGTGGAGGATTGGCTTGAGGCCACGAGCATCACTGGGTCAGTCTCTCACTGCCTCTGAGGACAGGTCTTCATGGAGCATTCAGAGGGCTCCATCCTCTCCAGAGGGAGCAACACAAGTCCCCTCTGCAGAAACCCTCTTGTGAGCCATTCAGAGTTGAGAAAAAAGAGCAGGCTTGCCTTTGGCCTTGAGATCAGTTTCTTAATAGAACACAAACTAGGCCTCACGTGAAGGAAGGAGCACCTAGTTGAATGTGAGAAAGCATCAGAGAGGAAACAACATTCCCTGAGCTCTTGGAGCACAGAAGTCAGTCTAGTGGGTGCGGGTCGGGATGTGCTGTTCTCCAAATGCCAGATTCTACTTTGCCCTTGAGCTACTGTGTGTGGGATGTGGGACGTCATGGGAGCCCAGGGCCCAGCCCTGCGCCTCAGGGAGGAAGGATGTAAGGTCCCCGGCAAGGGCTCCTGTCTCCGGGCAAGTACGCAGTGAGTGTGCTGCTCATTCTAGAATCAGGCTGTGAGGCTGTGCCTGTGACAGGAGCCAGGGCTGCGAGGTGGAGGGCCCGGGCAGCAGGTGTGCTGCAGGCTGGCAGCCCCCAACCACAGTCCCGTCGCCAGCGTGACCTAAAGGAAAGGATGTTTCCCATAACCCCTCACAAGTCGCCCTTATGATACCTCTGCTTCGGAGCGATAGTAACAGTGCTTGCTGATAGTTTAAGTTATTCAGATGCACCGCTGCGGCGGGGCAGCCACAGGTGTGGGTGCGCACGTCCCCCACCCAGTTTCTGTCCATTGTTTTCAAGTTGTTCCCCCTCTTATAAAGCCTTTTCATTTTGAGTCCTTTCCCAAGGCCTCGATTCTCGCACGAGGTTTTAAATGCTCAGGACCCGGCTGGGTGGGTGCAGGGCGTCTGTGGGAGCCCGGGTAGGCATGGGCAGCCAGTGGCGCCAGGAGTGGGCCATGGCCTGGGCCACCACCTCCGCTGTCCTCCTGGTGTCGAGATGGGACTTTGTGATGCAGCCATGGGCATGTCCTCCGAATTGATGTACAACAGGCCCACCGCACAGACTGTGTTTAAGGAACATTGTTTTGCTCCTGGCTAAGAACGGCCACCTGCTGAGCTGGCTACCCTACAGCCCGCAGGAGCCACCAGCCTGGGCCACCAGCCAAGCAGGACTGTCCCTGCCAAGGTGCTCAGGGGCCTAGGCTTGCCGCAATGCAGCCCCACATCAGCACCACAACCTGGGCGGTGAGCGCAGAGGTGTTGGGAGCCAGGCCTGCAGTGTGGGGTGGGGCGGAGGGGGCGGGCACAATGGGGTTGCTGCCTAGACGAGCTTCCCCCCCACCCCAGGGTGGGGGGTGGGAGGGTTCTCAGGAGCACAAGGCAACTACAAGGAGGTGGGAAGTCCGAAGGATTGCTGCTCAGAGCTTGATGGGCCTGTGCCTCCAGCACGGCAGTGATACGTCTACCCATCTGGACCGGCTGCTTTGGCCCTGAGATGCAGGCCTTGTTCCTGGGATGCTGGAGCCCAGCCAGTTAGTGACAGTGGCCCTCCTATAGTCAGCCACAGCCAGGACTTCCACAGAAGCTCTGCCTACCATCAGGGCCTGGCGTTTGCACTGCATTTTTACACAGGACTGAAATGAAAATCTTTTCGGAATTAGTGAGACTTGGGGATCCTGTTTCTTCATTCTCCTAACCCCTGGTTTTGGCCCTTGCCACTTCAGCCAAGAGTGAGCAGAACATCTCTGTTTCTAAGGAGAAACCCCACAAAGCACTTCATCTAGTCCTGGCACCTACTTGTCATTGAGGCTCACTTGGGAGGTGTGAGCAGCAGGAACCAGGGAGCCAGCGGGGGTGGCCATCTGCACGGGGGTGACCTCCTGCAGCCCCTAGTCTCCCACCTGCTTCTCAGGCAGGAGAGTCTCCACATGGCTCTCTCCTCTTTGTTCCAACCGTTATTTTAAGAGTCAAATACAAGTGGAAGAATTCTGGCTTGTTATCTATTCAAGAATCTTTTCTGGAACAGTTTGCTCATTTGATTCATCTAAATATTTATTGATGGCTTACACTGTGTCAGAAATAGTGAAAAGTGCCCGGGGGGGGGGGACAGGCCTGGGAGGGAGGTGGCCCTGCTGCTGAGGCATGTCCCCGAGTCACGAGGCGCATGCCGACCTGTCCCCTAAATGCTGAGCGAGCTGACTGGGCTGGAATGAGGCCTGGGACTCCGAGGCGAGTTTTCTGCACATGAAGGTAACTGGTGTGGAGGATGTTAGACTGGGCCTGTGGCCTTTTAAGCTCTTAGCCTCTGAGTTTCTGCTAACTGACCCACCACATCTTTTCTTTTCTTTTTTTTTTTTTTTTTTTTAATCCATTAAAATGGGATTTAAAATCAAACATTTAAAATTTGGCCGTTCCCTGCTTCCCTGCCAGCTTCCTTTCCAGAAGGCTTTCTGGATACCCATACACTTAATTTACATGGCTCAGTCTGTATTTCAGGATGGGGGTCAGGGAGGAGAGAGACAGAAGTGTGCCCCCGACTCCCACCTGGGTCAGCCGAGTTCAGCCCCATTGAGCTGTGCATGTCCCGCAAACCCTCGTGCCCCAGAGCTCGGCCCACATGAGAAGGGATTGAACCAGTACTGAGATTTTTTTTTTTCCTTACCTGCCGGTAATTCTCCTGTAAAGATAATTTGGGGGGCGGGTGTTAGGGGTGCGTGTGCGTGCGCGTGTGAGAGCGTGTTTTTTTTTCTTTTTTACAGTGGCTGTCTAAAGTATTTTCCACAGTACGTGTAATAATCAGTGCTTTAAAAGCGGTGGTACCCCATACAGTGGAAACCAGTGCACGGGATTGGAGGCCCCACCGTGTTGCAGGCTCCTGCCCCCTGTGCATGCGTTGGTCTCCGGGAAGCCCAAGGGGACCCAGACGTCCCCACAGGTGGCAGGGAGCCAGCGGTCCCGTCCCCAGAAAGACCAGAGGCCCCATAGCAGCTGGGCCCGCCTGTGTTTTCATTTCAAATGGGATACAGTATTTTTTTAATAAGGAGCCATACTTTTTTTTAAAAGTTTGAGATCTGAATGTGATTTCTAATTGTATCAGACGTTAATGTTTTAAAGCTATAACAAAGTTTAAAATTTCTACTTTTTGTTTTTCATTTATTTTAACTGTTCTTTTATCTATTAAATTGTCGTATGTGGATGGGGAAGTTCTGTTTCTCCTCTTAGCATTTGTTTCTATAACCAGAAATAAAATTATATATTACAGAAATGAGCCTGGGGCTCTGTGTGGTCCTTATGAGTGGCTGCTGGGGGGGCAGACGGGTGGAGGGGCAGGCCCCTGGACACGTGGCCCCTCTGCGCTCCCCGGCACGGGGGCACCTGACCTTAGGGGCCCTCACTGGGGAAGGTGTGCTTTCTCCTATGGCACTTGGGAGGTACCCATGATTTCCTGGCCTCACTGAGCCCCAGTGAGTTCCCCAAATCTGTGTTTGGGACGAGAAGACCCCTCACATCTGGCCCTGGACGTGGAGGAGCCAGTGGGCCCATGCACCCGCCAGAAGCAGACCCAGGACAGGCATGGGTCCCTCCTGCCGGCACTCAGCTCCATGAGACTTTCTGCCCCTTTGTGCACGTTGTCTCTTAGACCTCGCTTGTTCCGGGTACTGGGGGCAAAGTGGAAGGCAACATAGCAAATGTGGTCAGCCCGGACTCTGCAGTCAGACTTGGGTTCAAAGTCCAGCTGGGGCGGGGGCGGGGGGGCTTTCCCCTGCTAGGGGTTCCATTTCTTCACCTGCAGAATGGGCGCCCCTGCCTCAAAGTGTTCTGTGGATCACGTGGCCCACAGCTGCGGTGAAATCGCAGGGCCCAATGGCTTTACAGTTACATTGTCATAAGAAGGGTGTGCCTCTGCCGCAGAAAATCCCTGACCGGCTCTCATAGAAAAGTGCACTTCCCACCAACGCATTATTTTTTTTTTTTAGATTTTATTCATTTATTCATGAAAGACACAGAGAGAGGCAGAGGGAGAAGCAGGCTCCATGCAGGAAGCCCGATGCTGGACTCGATTCCGGGACTCCAAGATCATGGCCTGGGCCGAAGGCAGGCGCTCAACTGCTGAGCCCCCCGGGCATCCTGCCAGCAACACATCTTTTGTCAGGGTTCTCTACTGTTTGTCCCCATGACTCATCGCCTGTTGGAGCTAAATAACTGGTCTGTTCCAGATTCTACAGATGCCCACAGTTGCAGCTGGAGTTTGCATTCTTTCTTTCAGGCTACCGCACGGCCACTGTCAGATTCCAATGGTAAGCCTTATCGCAGTATTGACAGTACATTTTAGGATTTTAGCCAAATAAGCAAGAGAGAATATTAAGTCTCATGAGCTACCAGTGAAGCCAGTTAACATCTTTCTGCAATGCGCAGCTTTTTAGGCTTGGGTTTTAATTAAGACAACTGTTTCTCACTAGTAAGACCACTAGTAAGATTGGGACACCTGGGTGGCTCGGTTGGTTGAGCTTCTGACTCTTGATCTCAGGTCAGGTTGTGATCTCAGGGTCATTGGTTCAAACCCTTCGTTGGGCTCCATATTGGGCGAGGAGCCCACTTAAAACATGAATGAATGAATGAATATTAAGAACTTAAGGTAACATTTTACACAACTGTGAATCTTGTAAGAAACCATCATGCATTATTAATCCCGGGAAGATGCTTGGGGTGTGCATGAGCGAGGAGAGAGAGGATGGTCCCGGCACACAGCTAAGTTCCCAGTAGGACTGAAGCCACCGCATGAAGCTGGGTTTGTACTGAAGCATGGGGAGGGCACACCCCCACCAAAGGCAGACTGCACTTTCCAGCAGTGTTCGTGGCCGCCAGAGGGGGAGACAAACCGCGTATTCGCCAACAGCAGAACGGCAATAAGCTCCTACAGTCTGCTGCTCAGCAGAACACTGCAGTAAGGGCCGAGGGCTCTGATAGCCCCACCCGGTGGTCCTCCCCGGTGTCGGGGGAAAGAGCCACAGAGGCAGCTTCATGCTGCAGGGTCCCGCGTGTATGAAGTGCAAACAGGCAGAGCTGACCCACGCTGAGAGAAGGAGGTGCCAGGAGCCAGTGGGGAGGTGGGAAGGGCCCACCCTGCTCTGCGCAGGGCCGCACAGGCTGGGGTCAGCTTGCCAGGGCTGCTTGCTACATTTCCAGAATTTGGGGAAGCCAGCTGCTAAAGCCAGTATTAAAAATTGTTAATTAGGGCAGCCCGGGTGGCTCAGCGGTTTAGTGCCACCTTCAGCCCAGGGCCTGATTCTGGAGACCTGGGATTGAGTCCCACGTCCGGCTCCCTGCGTGGAGCCTGCTTCTCCTTCAACCTGTGTCTCTGCCTCTCTGTGTGTGTCTCTCATGAATGAATAGATAAATAAATCTTTAAAAAATTTAATTATATAAACTTCCAATTAAATAAATTACATGAAAAACAAAGGTAATGAGTACGCAGTTCATCCCTTACTACTATTGGACTCTAGCTGAGCTCTCCGCCTGTTCCCATCCCTCCTGTCTGAACGATTTCTCCTGACGATTCAGTGACGTCACATTGGCAGCTTGAAATCTGCCGTCTGGGAGTATTTACACATGGAAATCATCAAAAGCTCAGCCCCTCTGCCCCCCAGGGAGCCAGTGAAACATTTAGGAGCATACCACTGATTAATGGGAAAGATCCTGGAGTTCACTTGAAATCTGTATACTTCATATATGCTTTACCTTAATAAACATCTTTTTAGGCTATGAAACTAGTATTTGAACTCTTTTCCAGGTCTCAGATTTCATAGGTCTCAATGCGGATTTGCTGTGCATGCCACAGCCCAGGTAAATCAGCCAACTCCCTGCAAAACCATGGGTCATTATCAAGCTACGGGCTGGCAGCTTCACACCCAACTTCCTGTGTGTCTGTGATGGGGGGGCGGGGGCGACATGGCTGGAGGAGATGCCAACCTCTGCTCTGCCAGCCTCTTCCTTCAGTACAAGGGACTGGAAGGCAGGAGGGTGCTTCCTGTCCCTGCCAACATCATCAAACGCTCTGACAAGGGCAGTCGACTGTAGTTAGTGTCTGCAGCACAGCCAGAGCTGGCCGTCTTGGGCCTCTCCTCCTAACTCTGGGCCCCCACTCCGCCAGTCTCCCCACTGCCTGCTCCCTTTCAGCTCTGCATTACCTAGAGGGCAGCCCCAGCAGCTCTTGGGACTTGACCTCCTCAGTGCTGCAGTCTCCTAAATGTCTTCCCACTGCTCTGGCCACTCCCCACTGGGCGAGGACAGGGCGGGGGGGAGGGGGGCAGTGCAGCTGCAAGTGCCAACCTGGGGTCTGGCTTCTGGCTCAGTGCGCTCCTCCACTGACAGGTGTGTGACCTTGGCCACCTTAGCCTCAGTCCACTCATCCTTCAACTCAGCTCAGAGTCGTTCCACAGGTTCCACGAGGTTGCGTATGTGCAGTGCTGGGCAAGCAGCAGGACTTCCCTGAGAACCACCTGTAGCAGACTTCCCAGCTCAGCTCCGCTCCTTGTCACTCTGTGGCTCCCGCCTCTAACTCCTCGGGCCGGTCGCCCTCCATGCCTCCTGGGTGCCATCAGGGCATCTCAAAACCACCAAGTCCTGTTTTCAGGCAGGTGAGTACCTGGCTGGTCCTTTCGGCCCCATCTCCCACCTTAAGTGTCTCCTCACTGCTTATCCCTCTGACCTCCCTACCACCCCCCTGCCCACCACCCAACGGCCTGTGCTTCCTGGGCTTCATCTCCCTTTCCTGCCATTTCCCACTACTAGGCTGAGGTGTGTATTGCCTATTGGATCACTGTCAACTTGTTGATTGTAAATTCCACCTGGCCTCCCCTGCTCACTGTCCCCAGAACCTGAAACACTCCCTAGCACAGCGAGGGGACCCAGTCATTGCTGGCTCATTGGCCGAATGACTCCCCCAACTTCTCTTCTGCCCCAGCGCCAAGGGAATGGCACCACCCAGAAAGCCAGAAACCCCATCTTGCCCTGTTCCTCCTCCTGTCTCCAAATACATCTCCAGGTCCTGCGAATCCTACCCCTGAATGGTTACTGTACCTGCCTGCTTCCCATCCTCATGGCTCTACATAGCTCCAGCTCAGGCCACCTCCCTCTCTCCCCAGGGCCACCCCATGCACTGTCCATCCTGCTGCCAGACATCAGGACCCCCATCAGGTGCATTCACGCCCCGGGAAGCAGGCCCGCCTGCCCCCTCCCCCTCCCTAGATCTGACAGCCTGTGGGCCCCGCTTAGGCTCCCGTGCCCCGTGCCCGGCCTGCCCCGTTCAGCCCGGAACAGCATTGCCACGCACGCTTGTCACCGCCTGGTGGCGCACCCCGTCTCCAGGCGGCCGGCAGGCGGGAATACCGTGGCCAACGCATCTTTCCAAGGGCTAGAAGTTGGCTTTCCCCCCTCTAAGCCTGTCGCCTCAGAGCCTGTGGTCAGGATGGGCAGGGGGTAGGCCTTTTAAAAGCAGCAGTACAGCCAGACTAAATACATGAGAGCTTCAAAGCAAAAGAAAACAAAACACCACGAAGAGGTTCAGCTGTTCCCGCAAACTGCCAGACACGGGTGCAGCCCACGCCACAGGGCTCGGGTCCTGTTTTCAAGTCGTACCGCGCAGAGGACCTGCACACAGTAGTGCGGGTCTGCGGCCAGGAGAAACCTAGAAGCGGGGCAGTGGCCCTGGGGCTGGTGACGAACCGTCTCCTAATAGCACCCGGGGGCCCAAAGTCCACGGGGATGCCTGGGGTCCCGGGGTGCCGAGGCCCCGGGGCCCGCAGCGAAGCAGGGCGACCCGGAGCGCTGACGGCCCCGCCCCCGACAGGCTCCGCCACAGCCCATTGGCCGGCGGCCTGTCCGCCCCGCCCACGTGACGCGGCACGTGACGCGCCCCGGAAGCGGCGGGGCGGTGTCTCCGGGCGGCGGCGGCGGCGGCGGCGGCATGTTTACGGCGGCGGCCGAGGGTCTGCTGCACCAGGCCAGGTGGCCCGGGTTCCCCTTGAGGCCCCGGGCGGGCGGCGGGCGGGCGGCGGGCGGCGGGGGCCTCACGGAGGGGGGCCCGCGTGCGGCGGAGCCCCGGGGGCGGGGGGCGGGGATCGCTCTCCCGCGCGTGCGTTAGATCGGGTGGGAAGTCGCCGTCCGGCCCGGCCCGGCCGCAGCCCGCTCTGGACTCCCAGGCCCGGTCGGCAGCCCCTGGCCTCCGCAGTAGCTCTCCAGTGAGCCATGAGGATGGGAAGCAGGCAGATACAGTAACCATTCAGGGGTAGGATTCGCAGCGCCCGGAGATGTGTTTGGAGACAGGAGGAGGAACAGGGCAAGATGGGGTTTCTGGCTTTCTGGGTGGTGCCATTCCCTTGGCGCTGGGGCAGAAGAGAAGTTGGGGGAGTCATTCGGCCAATGAGCCACTGAGGAGAGCTGCTTGCTTTCACCCGCGGGGGAAAGCAAGGTGGAGGCTCGCCCCTCCCCCCCGTCCATCAGACAGGGTAAGACCTGGTGCCACTTGTGTAGAAGAAGCAGTCAGAACCACGAGCCCGGGGCAAACTGGATCTGCACCTGGAACAATTGATGGGGAAAGACCGGGATGGTTGTGGCTGCTGTAACTCCGTGGAGTCGAGATCTTGAATGCAGATTAGGTTCTGAAGGCTGTGAACGGGGCAGAAATCTTCTGCAGTCAAAATGACCCTTGAAAAACCTGCTGGGAGAGCACCTCATGGATTCGTAGCACCACCTGTCTCTCCTTCACCGTGGGACAGAGATCCCAGTGTTCAAGCTCCAGTATTACAACTCAGGCTCATATGAATTTAGGGGTTGTGTTGAGTGAAAACAGGTATCTTTAAATACCAGCAGCATCTCACTCACCACTCAATATGCTCACCCCGTGTTCTTGCCAAGAGACCCACGGAAACCGACACCCACCCAGAACGCCACGTCACGGGGCTTACCCCTCTACAGCTCACCTTCTCCGGGCCACACGTCTGCGGAATCAAAGGCGGAATGAATGACACCTCGCCTTCTAAATTCCTGTGCCTCCCTCTGTCTCGGGTGGGCGAGTGGGCAGATTGAGGGTAGCGTATGGGGTCCCACATCCACGTAACTTGTGTAATTTCGCCCCTTTAGGGCTTGAGGGAAGCCGATCACCCTCAGTTAGGTCTTACTGGTTTTCACAGTATTCTGTCCTAACTAAGCCTGCCATTGGGAGGGGGGGGGGGGTACTCTAGAACAATCTGCTAATGTTCCGGAATTAGGATTTGGGAGTGAATTTTAGTGACTGAACATTCTGGAGATGAAAGCAAGGATGGAGAAAGCCATCAGAAGCATCTTTTGTGAGCTGAAGACTAACTGAAGGAAGTGGGACTTGGAGAAGGGGTGGACAGGGGTGTGCAGCAAATCAGGGGAGGTTTCCAGAAGCCCAAGACTGCTGATCGGAGGCTCTGTGTGGGAGGTAACCTGGGAGGGAGAGGTAGGGCCGAGAGCAAGAGAAACTGGACCGGTGTTTCTGGGAAGTAAGGAGGGCCCAGGACCCTGCAAGCATTGTTAGTGTCCATAGGAGTTTGGGTCCAAAGGCGAACTATTAAAAGGTCTGAGCAGATTGGCCTTTTAGAAAGAATGCCACAATTTAGAGAATGTACTGGAAGGGATTCACTGGGATGGGAGGTACCACCATTCTAGGAAAGAGTCTTTCGTGTTATTTTGAGGCAGCCTGGTGGCCCCCCGCTCAGTGTCAGCAGCCCGGTGAGGAACAGACTCGACCAGGCCTCCTGTCTTCGTGTCCTCATCCCATTGTGTCTATTGCGTTTGTAAGTCACCAGGTCCAACTGTGGCTGTGTCAAGTACCGGGAAAATGAAAATGGGATAGGAGGTGGGAAGGACACCAGAAGTAGTGGGGGATTCATTGAGGTTTATCTGCCAGCCTTCAAGTGAGAACAAGAAATGGAAGAAGCAGCCCCAGGTGCTGGTCAGACCGAGGCTGGAGCTCCCTGTCTGTCTGGGTTCAAAATTCTGGGTTCCTGAGCTCGAGTGTCTGATTGGTCCAGTCTGGGTTTAGTGGATCTCAGCCGTGGCTAGAGGGGTGAGGGGACCCTCCGAGAGCCCCCCCTAGAAGTCCCTAATACCGTGTCTCCTGGGCTGATTGTCTCGTCTTGCCTTTTGGCTGGGACAGAAGCCTAAAAACCCAGGTTTCCATTTTGAGACTGTGGGATATCCTACCTGTTGATGCTCAATAGATGCATTTTAACTAAACGGTAAATGTTACGATAAGTAATTATGTTACTTATTGTTTGGTATAAATACTTATATTTGATATAAATATTTACAAATATAAGGGCAAAAAATATTTGCCTTTTAATAAAGCCGATTTCATTCTTGTTCCCAGAAGCAAAAGGCTCATGGAAGGAATCTTTTGAAAAGCAACTTATTTAGGACTAAAATGCCCTTTATTCTGACTCTTAAAATCAATCAGTTTTAGTTCTTCCACTCTGGCAACAACAAAAATCTGCAGGTGTGGTGTCTCCGTACCGGGGTCCCCTATAACTGTTGGAGTGGGGGTCTCCCGCCTGGCAGCGGGGACAGTGACCGGGCGATGGCCGGGTGCCATTGGTGAAGTAACCAGCCAGCGACTGTCCCCGAGAGGAGCTGTGGGGGCTGGACTCACTTTCCCACAGGACACCCAGGCTTCTGTGCTCCGTGGCGTGGGGGTTTTCTGCAGTCCCAGAGCCACTGTGTCATAGCTCAGGGCCGCACTTCTGGTTCCCCTGACTGGGTGCCCCCACACCAGGTTGCCAATGCCCCACTCTTTGTCTAGAGGGATCCAGGATGAGGAGCTGCAGAAATTTTGTTCCCGGGTCGTTAAGCTGCTGCAGAAGGAGGAACTGGGTCCCGACGCTGTAGATGCCTTGCAGAGGCTCTTCCTCATCGTCTCAGCCACGAAATACAAGAGGAAGTAAGTGTGATGATCTTGGGGGATGCAGGCCCCGGCCAGGCTCCCAGCACGTGAGGCTGCGGTGGGTGCCTGTCCGCACCTGGCAGGTTAGCACACACGTGTGTCGGGCCCTGGCATCTTCTGTCCTCGGAAAGCCGCACCAATGGCCCTCAGATACAGAAAGCTCTTCCTGCCTGCCAGGGGGCCCCCGGGGGCTTCTGGGGGTGGGTGCTCCTTCAGTGATGTGCCACCCACCCACACAGCCTTGTCCTCCCAGGCTGGAGAAGACCTGCGTGGACCTGCTACAGACCACACTCTGCGCACCCAAGTGCCCCGAGCAGCTCCAGCTTCTCTGCACTGCCATCCTGAGAGAGAGGTCACCCTCTGATGACCTGAACCTGTCCTGTGACCACGTCCAGAACAGCCGGCAGCTGAGCCTGGTGGCCTCTGTACTCTTGGCCCAGGTGAGGTGACGATCCATCTCTGCTCAGATGGGCCATCCTGTTCTTGGTGGCTCTGGGGTACCAGTGCACGGTCCCTGTGCAGACACGGACCTGCCACATGCGCAGGCTTGGCTTGACCTCGCCTCCCCTTCCATTCCACTGTGTTTGTGGGTGCTGCTGGCGTGCCAGTACACCCTGCACCCGGATGCTTCTGGAAGGAGAAGTACCAGCCTCCCCTGACCCCTCCTGGTCTGCCCCCATTATTCCCGGGGAGGTGGCCAGGCTCTGTGAAGGCTAATTCTGGGGACACTCCTGGACATAAGAGGTAGCATCATGGAAACAGTGATGCTTGTAGAGACGCAGCCTACAGCCCCATCCCAGATGTGTTCAGACGAGATGACCTGTCGTTCACCCACTCAGGCAGGTCACCACTTCATGATCCCCCTGTGTTGCACTTGAAGGGTGACAAAAAGGAAGAGGTCAGAAGCGTGGGCCAGCGTGCCTTCAGAGTCCTTGAGAGCCGGCAGCCCGAGGGGCCCAGTCTGAGGCACCTGCTCCCGGTTGTGTGCAAGGTCACCCACCTGGCCCCACACACCCTCCATGAAGGTAGTCGCCTGTTTTTCCCTAGAGGAGGGATGGTGGAGAGATGGTGGGGGAGGCCTGAGGACCCAGCACTGTCTAGTGCTCATTGTCTAGAAGGACCTGCTCATGCCCGTGTGGCGCAAGTCTGCGGGGTTGACTGTTTCCCACATGTTGCCCTGCCTCTCTCCATCCGTAGACCAGACCAACCTGCTCAGCAAGAGGCTGGTGGACTGGCTTCGCTATGCGAGCGTCCAGCAAGGAGTCCCACACACTTCCGGAGGCTTCTTCTCTGCACCCAGAGCCCGGCAGGTGAGCCTGGAGACTCAGAACTTCCATGTCCTGGGGCTTCCCTCGCTGTCCTGGCCAGCATTGCCCCAGGGTCCCTTCAGCTCCTCCTGTCCTTCCACCTGCCCTGGTTCCAGAATGATCCCTCCCCACTTGTGTGGGTAGGCTCTGGGTCCCCAGGGTTGAGCCCCCAGCCTGTGATGTGTGCCAATCCCACTGGCAAGGGTCACTTACCTGATAGAGGACCGTGTCAGCTCAGGTGCCAGCATTTATATGTCTCATGGGGGCCCCCTAGTCCACAAGAGTGTGAGGGCAGAGCCAGGCATGCAGCCTCCCCTCTGCCCTCCCTGGTACCTGTGAGCCTGTTGGCGCCCCCTGGCCTTGGACCCCAGCACCTCCCTGGCCCCCAGCACCTCCCAGCCCAGGTCCCCCATGGCCCTTCCTTCCTTCCTTACCTCCTGCAGCCAGGCCCTGTCACCGAGGTAGATGGAGCGGTGGCCACAGATTTCTTCACCGTGCTGTCCACGGGCCAGCACTTCACAGAGGACCAGTGGCTGAACGTGCAGGCCTTCTCCATGCTCCGGGCATGGCTGCTACACAGCAGCCCCCGGGGCCCCAGCAGCCCCGACACAGGTGGGACGCAGGGGAGGGGAGCAGGAGGGAGGCAGGACCAGGTGTGCCCTGGGGGAATGCTGGCAGCCCTGGCCGAGCCTCATTGGCACCGGGAGGCCCTTCCCCATCATGCAGGAGAAGCCGGGGTGATCACTGAGGGCAGACATCAACAAGGGTGTCAGAGAGCTTCACCAGAGCCCTTCTCTGCAGCAGTGTAGACAGGTGGACTTTCCGGGGGAGGTGGGATGCCTGTCCATGGGGCGTCTGGTGAGGGTGACGGTGGGGGCCGGCGGGGCAAGGCCTGGGTGGCCTGCCGCAGGGGCTCCCTTCACGCCCCTGGATGGGCCAGGCCGAGTGTCCCCCGAGTGCCCCCCTCTCTTCCAGACGACAAGTCGGAGCTGGAGGGCTCCACCCTGTCTGTGCTGTCGGCCACCTCCACCGCCAGCCACCTGCTGCCGCCCCAGGAGCGGCTGAGGGAGAAGGCCTTCGAGTACTGCCAGCGCCTCATCGAGCAGAGCACGCGGCGTGAGTCCTGCTGTCAGGCTCCACCCCGAGGGCGCCAGAGCCTGGCCAGCGTCTTTGTCCCAGGGGGGCCTTTGGCTTCCCGGCCTAAGCCCCAGGGATCTGGGCAGCGGACAGGACCTGTCCCTAGCCCACCAGCATCTGGCCCAGCCTCCCGTCCCCCTGGGGTGGGGGCGCCCTCTGCTGGTCTGCTCCCTGCCACCGTGTCCTCCTGAAGCTTCCAGAACAGGGTGTGTCGTGCTCACTGTTTGATGGTGACCAGAGACCAGGTGACTTTCTTCCTTCCCCAGGAGCCCTGCGGAAGGGGGACTCGGACCTGCAGAAAGCCGTAGGTGCCGGGCGGGCCGGGCGGGGCGGGCCTCACCCCCGTGGCTCTGTCCGAGCCCAGCCTCTGTGCCCGCCCCACAGTGCCTGGTAGAGGCTGTGCTGCTGCTGGACGTGCTCTGTCGGCAGGACCCGTCCTTCCTGTACCGCACACTGTCCTGCCTGAAGGCCCTGCACGCGCGGCTGTGCGGGGACCCGGCCCGGGTGCGGGCGCTGCTGCCCATCGCGCAGTTCTTCCTGAACCATGGTGAGCCCCTGTTTCACGCGCCGTCTCTCGGGGTCCAGACACTGTTCTGGTTCGAGGTGAAGCACAGCCTCTCTGTTCCTGTTTGTTGCTCCTCTTCCTTTGTTCGTGGAGCCACGTCGTTTTAATGGACTGTTAGCACCAAACAGGGTGGTGTTTAAATGGGTCATGTAGTGGATTGAACTGTGGCAGCTTCACACTGATCTTAGAACTCTTTGCCACGAGAGTGCACGCGAGTTTTGTGGAAGGTGCCATGAATCCAGCACGTTCCAAAGAAGGTTCCACACTGTGTGACTCAGGATTGGTTTGTCGCCAGAGACTCCCAGGGAGAGCAGGCTGTGGCGTGGCCAGTTTTCCCTGTGGAGGAAGGACACCTGGGGCGTCTGGTGTCCAGGACTCCGAGGGCCCCTAGCCAGCCGTCCTCACAAGGAGGCAGGGACATTCTGCTGGCGTCCTGACACCGCCGCTGCCTTTCAGGGGAGGCGGCCGCCGTGGACTCAGAAGCCATCCTCCAGCACCTGTTCACCAGGATCCCCTGCGAGCTCTTCCACAGCCCCATGCTGGCTTTCGAGTTTGTCTGCTTCTGCAGGGACAGCCTTCCCGTGTTTGGCAGGAACCTTGACATTCTCAGACGGAGCTTCCCCAACCTCTTCAAGGCATGCTCCGGTGTGCTCAGGCCAGAGTGGGTGGCCCGGCGGGGTGGGGATGCAGTGCCCCTTTCCCTGCTCTTCCCTCCTGGGAGGTGGCCTGGGCTGCAGGCAGAGGGCCCAGGGACCACCAGGGAGTGGGGGTGAGGGGTGGGAGGGTGCTTCTGTGCATCACACCCTGGGGAGCTCCCTGCTGGGCCCACCTGCAGTTTATTCTAGAACTTGCCCTGTAGGCTCCTCTCATCCAAGAGCTTTGCCTGCTGGGCTCAGCCCTCCGTGCTGCTGACTTTTGATGTGTGTCTGTGACTGGCTATAGTCACTGCGTGGGCTTTGCTAATTCAGCTGGAGCCTCAGTCCTTTTGTTAGAGAAAAAACAGTGATGAATGCAAATCATCATTGCTATGAAGCGAACACAGGGGCAGGGGGTTTTACAGATTACAGTGGCCCAGGGGCCGTGGGTGGGACCAAGGGGCTCTCCCCTGCCCCATGGGGGCCCTCCCGGCTCCCACCGAGCATAGCTCGTCCCCGCAGCTCCTGGCCTGGAACAGCCCAGCCCTCACCTCGGAGTTCGTGGCACTCTTGCCATCACTGGTGGACTCGGCCACGGCCGTGGAAATGCTCCACACGCTGCTGGACCTGCCCTGTCTCACTGCGGCCTTGGACCTGCAGCTCAGGTGAGCCCTGGCGGTGACAACTGTCCTGGGTCCCCTCCCCATCCCCTGCTGTTCGTGAGCTGCCCCAACGAGAGCACCCATCCCCTGGGCCTTGGAGCCTCTGGCGGGTCTCACACAGCGGTAGAACCCCACCCTGCAGGTACTGGGTCCCAGGCCCCTTCCGGTCCGTCCCTCTGAGGCTCACCGCTGGCTCAGGGTGCTGTGATGGCACAGTGACGACTGCTCTGTCTCTCCTGAGGGCTGGAGTCAAGTCTCTCCACCCCGGAGCCTGGCCTTAGGCATCTGCTTGCTCGCAGGCTGTCACCAGCTGCAGCCGAAAGACCGCTGTGGGATGTCTCCCTCAGGAACCCTAGCTGCCTGGAGGCCTCCCGGGACCCACAGTTCCAGGGTCTCCTCCAGCACCTGCTGCGTGCCACGGCCAGTGGAACCACGGAGAGGTAGGGGCCGCTTGGGCCGGGGGGGCCCTGGTTGGAGGGGGGGTGCCTGCAGCTGAGCATCCCCATCCCCCTGGGCCCAGGTAGGACAGGAGAACACCCTGAAGCCTTGGGACAGGGCTATATGTGTGGCCAGAGGCCATTCCCAGTGTGGGTGAGACTGGTCTGGGGACATCTGCCCCCCGGCCTTGTGCCTTCTGGCCCAAAGGGGCCTCTGTGGTCACCCCCCACCCTTGGCAGGCACCACCCATGCTGTGGGTGCTCGCTGGACGCGGGCTTCCCACTCAGTTCTTTACCAGCTCCCTGATGTGGTCCACACAACCCTGCAAGATAGGCACTGTGGTGACTCCATCCTGCAGCTAGAGAAACCAAGGGGTAGCACTCCCCAGGAGTGGGAGGGCCAGGACTGGAACAAGGCATCCCGACTGCAGACCCCGTGTGAGCCGTCCCCATGTCCCGTGGGAGCAGTACTGCCCTGAGTGGCCAGTGGCTGATGATGGGAGCAAGGCTCTAGCAGGAGGCAGCAGGCATGGTGACAGGGTGGCCTTGTCCCAGGAGGGCAGTGCAGGCGGGTTCAGAACTGGGTCCATGCCACGGCACCATGACCCCGTCCTTTCTCCCCTCAGGCACCAGCCAACTGTGGATGCGTGGAGAGCGCACCCATGGGCCCCGGGGAGCAGGTGGGCAGGTGCTCAGGGGGATGTGCCGTGTGCCCCGCAGGTTGGTGCCGCTCCACCAGCTGCTGCAGCCCCTGGCCAGCCTCACCCGGGTGATGCAGTGTGCTGAGGCCGTGCCCACCCTGCTCCAGGCCTTCTTCTCAGCTGTGACCCAGGTGAGCCCACTTCCCGGATCCTCCAGTCCCACACCAAAGGGCTGGCCATGGACCTTTGCAGAGCCTGTGTCCTTGATCGAAGAGCCCGCTGCCGATCAGCGAGAGGCACCGGGAAGGGGCCTGAGTATATATCTCCCTCTTCACCCCAGTTTGCTGATGGGGCCTTGAGCAACCAGCTGGCACTGCTGCTCCTGGAGAGAAGTGACTCCCTTTACCAGGTCCCCCAGTACGAGGCCCATGTGCACAGGTGGGTGCATCACCGCCTCCCTGACCCTGCTGCCCCCACCCCGGCCTCCCGCTCAGCCTACTGCAGCTTTGAGTCCCCACGTCCCCTAGGCTACACCCCCTTCCAGCTCTCTGTGGCACATCTCCTGTCCTCCAGCATCACCCCCAGGCCAAGCTGCTGCTCATGTTCCTCTGTCCCCAGTCCAGATGGGCCCCGTGTGCATCCCTCCTGCCCCAGCTCTGTAACCTCCAGTATGGCCCAAGTCCCTCTCTGAGGAGCCTTCCAGACCATCCATCCTCCTTCCAGAAGGCCCGATCCACACAGGCCTGTGCCCACGCCACTCGCCAGCCCCAGTGTCCTCCCCAGTGGGCTGTGGGTTCCTTCAGAGGACAGACCATTTCCACCTGGTGCTCAGAGGCTCCCCCCACCCCCACCTGATTCTGGTTCTGGATCGGGGGCTACGGTCTGGAGCCTGGGGGTGGCTGCCCACCAATGTCCTCCCCGGGTAGGGTGCTGAGCTCACAGTTCCTGGTCCTGTGTGCGCGGCACCCATCACTGGTGGTCGAGCTGGCTAAAGAGCTGCTGGAGTTCGTGGGGAGTGTGAGCAGCGTCCACAGCAGAGAGGCCATGCTCACGGCTGTGGTAAGGCCGCCCCGCCCCACCCTGCCTCTTCCCCTTCCCAAGCCAGGGTGCCTGCAGAAGGGCTGAGGCTCTGTCCCCACCCAGGTGTGGGCTGTCGGCGAGTACCTGTCCGTGTCCTGGGACCGTCGGTGTACCGTGGAGCAGATCAACCGATTCTTTGAGGTCCTTGAGGCCCTGCTCTTCGAAGTCACCCAGTCCCGCCCATCTGCCACCCTTCCCAAGTGCCCCCCACAGGTCATCACGGTGCTCATGACCACACTGACCAAGCTGGCCTCCCGGAGCCAAGACCTGATTCCCAGGTACAGGATGGGGCAGACGGGGGAGACCTGCATGCCACCCCTTGGGGAAGGGGAGATGGCTTTCGGATATCTCCCAGGCCCCCAGGGTCTGCCCATGACTGGCAGCACGAGGGTGACGTGGACACAGGTGGTGTGGGCAGCATCCTCGTTGCCTCACTTCTCCCAGCCGAAGCCCCATGGCCTGGAGGCCACGGCTGTCCCACGAGGGGTGCATCCACAGCTCACCAACTGGGATCCTTATCCTCAGGGTCTCTCTGTTCCTGTCAAAGATGAGGAGCCTGGCCCAGAACCCAGCCCCGAGCTCCGACCGCTGTGGGGAGGACGCGGGGGCTGTCTGCACACGGGCCGCCGAGCTGCTCACCCTGCTGAAAATGCCCAGCGTGGCCCAGTTCGTGCTCACGCCCAGTGCTGAGGTGTCAGAGCCTCGCTACCACCGTGACACCAACACGGCTCTGCCCTTGGCCCTGCGCACTGTCAGTCGCCTGGTGGAGAAGGAGGCAGGCCTCCTGCTGGGGTGAAGGGATGAAGACCCAGTGGAGGCTGGCTGGGCTGCAGATAAGAGACCCGTATTAGGGCCAGACTGCGGCTTCCAGAACCAGAGGGCCCGTCAGGAGGGGTGTGAGACCCGGGGAGGAGCTTGGGGTGGGTCTCAGGGCTGTCCCATGCACACCTTCCTCTGGTTGTGTTTCTCGTGCACTGAGCTGTGCTGAAACAGGTCTGACTCAAGCCCTCACTCCTTTTGGGGCTAGATGGGGGCTGCTTGGTCTGTTTCTGGCTGCTCCTTGTTTGGGGGCAAGAAGAGATCCAGCTACAATAAAGGTCTTTTAGAAAGTCCCTGTATGCACAAAGCAGGGGAGAGGGCCCCATACAGGGGAGTGCGCTGGGCTGGGAGGCCTGGCCCAGGGCAGGTGGGGACCCCCCCCAGCTGGGGCAGGCACCTGGGGCTGTTCCTTCCCACCTAGTCCCCACAGCAGCCCAGATGCTACAAAAACAACAACAGGACTATGGACAGTCAGGAAGCATGTGACCTTCCCAGAAGTGCAGCCACCACTGGAAGGGCCTTTGCTCAGTATCCTTTCTTAGCCTGTCTTCTGGTACTACTGAATGATTAGAGAAACTGCGGCTGGGGCTCTGGGGCTCTTTGGCCTGCAGCCCCCTGCCATCAGGGCAGCACCAACCCAGCAGGGTGCTCGGCCTCCGCCTGACTCCTGCGGGCAGAGCCCGAGAGAAAATCCAGGATCGCTCTGGTATTATGCCACGTGAGGGAGACACGCTGAGTGTGGCAGAGCGAGGAACGTGCCCTGCCCGCTGCCCCAGCAACTCCTGCCCCGCTCCAGCCTTTCACAGCAGCTCCCAAGGCTGCCCCTCGGCTCGGCCGCGCGCACAGGCGCCCGGCACCAGGTGGCGCTCCTGCTCCGCGAGCCCCACGCCCGACCCGCCGGCCCCGGCCCCGGCCCTCCCGCGGACACGGAGGAGGGACCTGGCGCCGGCCGGCAGGGGGTGCCCGCCTCGGCTCGGCCTGGCGTCTTCCGAGAGGACGCGTGGCGGCCGGTGGAGCGGGCCGGGGACGGGCGGAGCGACCCTTGGGCTCCCCGCCCCCGTGGCCCCGGGCGTCCAGGCCGGGTGTGCCGAGCCCCCCTGCCCAGGCCGACCTGGTGCGGCCCGGCCCGGCCCGGGGTGAGGATGTCTGTCCCCGAGGGGTCCGTTACCTCTGCGGGATGCCTGCGGGGCTGTTTTCAGTTCGTGCTCAGCGGGCGGTGTTTGCCCGAAGCTCGGTCTCAAACCCGCGCCAGGGCTGCTTGGTGAGGACGGGTTTTGCGGAGACCCATTTGCCTGCTTCACACGGAGCCAAGGCCAATCGGGAGTCCCTTTAGGTTTTCTCTGCGGGGCGAACTGCCAGAGCTCAGACCCCGGGGGCCTCCCAAGGGCAGATGGGTCTCCTGCCACCCTCCGGTTGTGGCCTGGGGTGCGGCGCGAACCCCTCCCTGGGCGTCCTGTCCCACGTGCTGGGCCAGCAGGCTGTGGGCAGAAGCTTCGGCAGCCTGCTCGGCCTCGCGCTTTGCCACTGCCGAGAGCATCCCCGGCCGGTGCGTCGGTCTGGGAGGGGGGAGGCGCGTGGGGCAGACGTGGACCCCGCCTGGAGCTTGGAACCCCCTCCAGCTGCGCTCAGCCGGGTGAGCCATGTCTTCACACACTGAGCGTCCTGTCCCTTCAGAGCGTTAGTATGGCCGTGGCCGACCTAGAGAATCAGGCTGCAAAGCGGAGGGGGCCCTGAGCAGTTACGGCCTGTGAGGCGCCCACCGCTGTGCGTCCAGCCCCTTCCCAGGGCTCCAGCTCCTTGGGAACTTGGGTTTTGTGGGGTCGCCCACTGGGCTCCATGGCTTTGTCTCCTCCACTGCGCACAGCGGTCAGGAACCGAGACCAGTAATTGGTTGAGCCTTAGGCTCCTGCCGGCCCCTCAGAACTTGAGGCCTTGTTTCAATTTGGAGCTATCGGAATTTTCCTTTTTGGTTCAATTGTACATTTAAAGTGAATTTTTAAAAAATACACATCATCCAGCAGTTTCGGATTCAGTAGCAGGCGGCGCTTCAAAGCAGGCCAAGCCCTGGCCCCTACCTGAGCGGCCCAGCCAAGGGCCTGCAGCAGGTCAGGCGCGCCTCTCCCCTACGCTCGCCAGAGGGCAGCATGGAGCTGCGCGAAGCCCAGTGCATGGGACTGACCTAGGTAGGACACCTCTCCCTGTGAGGGGCGCATTGGCCAGCACCCTTTCTCCCCCAGGTCTCTCTGTGCTTGTTTGAGCCCAGCCGTGAGCTCTGCGCCGTGACGACCGCACAAGAGCCATCTGTACATAGGCCACCACGCTGACCCTGGTGAAGATCCCGAGATGTCCCAGCCCCGCCATCACCAGGACACTGCCACGGCCCTGGCCCTGCGCACCGCCAGCCACCTGGTGAAGGAGGTGAGCCTCCTGCCGGGGTGAAGGGACGGTGACCCGGTGGACACCCGCCCAGTTGCAGATTAAGAGCCTGGCCTGGTATTAGGGCAAAGCTGCAGCTTTCGTGACCAGAGGGGCGGTCAGGAGAGGCGTGAGGCCCAGGGAGGAGCCCAGGTGCCCAGGGGTCAGGGGTTGTCTAGACCCTTTGAACTTTATGCTGTACATGTGTGACCAGCAGGAGCAGAGGCAGCTACCCCCTCCCCACCATCTGGGCCTCAGGGCTGGGTGGGGGACAGAGTTAGTTAAAACCATATGGGGCATCACAAGGATCCTGCGTCCTCCCAGGGGGTCTCCCTCTGGACCCCAGCACAGTGTCCACACTAGCTCCACACACTGCCACCCTCTCAGAATACGAAAGATAGTTTATTGAATCTATACGTCTCCATTAAAATTTTTAAACATAAAAGCTCTGTAACAAACATCACAACTTAGTGTTATCTGTCATATAAATAAAATATACACTAAGATGTACATTATCCACAGCAGGGAACACGGCATGAGCGCGGGAGCAGCAGGGCGGGGAGCACAGGGGCGGCCACCCTAGGGAGGCGGCGTGCGGAAGCGGATCTTCTTGGCTGTTTCCACATCAGACTTGGCAACCAGAAACCGCATCTTCTTTCCCCCGTGTCGGATCAGGTCCACGGCCCTAAAACCCAGCGCAGGGGAAGGAGGATGGTGGAGCGGGGCTCGTGTCGTGGGGGCTCCCGGGGGTGCCCAGGATGGGGGCCTACCCCATGCCGTGACCCAGAAGTGCTCAGAGGGGCCTGTGCTCACACTGCCTGGTCCAGAGCCCAGCCCCCACCCCGAGGAGCCCCTGGTGGAGCTGGGGTGTCGTCAGAGGTCAAACGAGCAGCTGAGGGCTGAGCCTGGACCTCTACCACAGGGTAAGGATGGGACCTGCTCACGGGCCTCGGGGTACCCTGGGGCTGCGGCACAAGGCGGTGGTACCTCAGGTAGCTGACGCCCAGCAGGCTGCTGCCGTTCACTTCCAGGATGCGGTCTCCCAGGGACAGCCGGCCGTCCGACGCTGCAGGGCTACCCGGGAGCAGGGTCTGGATGTAGAGCCCAGGGGAGCCCAGCGGCGTGTGCTGGGGGGAGAAGCAGCGGCCTCAGGGCGCCATGGTCTTCAGCGTGTCTGCGAGGGCAGGCCTGGACACCATCACAGCCCCCAAGGACCGAGGTGACGCTGCACGCTCTTCCCTCCTCCCGGATTCCTGGAAACTGCCCACGCCCCAAGCCCCTGGTCCCCAGCCCTCCTCTCCTGGTGAGCTCTCACGTTGCGGGCCTGTGCAGAGGGACAACTCACCATCCCATCGATCAGGCCCATCCCCAGTCCAGAGGGGCCCCGCTCCAGCTCCACCACAAAGACATAGCAGAAGTCCTCGGTGCTGGAGCTGTGGCTGGAGGGGGCGGCAGGGGACTCGTCCTCGTGACCCGCCCCATCTCCTGGGTGGGCAAGGAGACGTGCCACTGTACGCTGCTGCAGCAGCCCACCCCAGGCCCAGAGACAGTGCTCACACAGCTCCTGTCGGGGTGGAGGGTCTGGACTCCGTCTGTGGGCAGTGCCCCCGTGTGCCTTTGGGGCACGTCCACCCCCCCTCGCAGCTGCCCCAGGACACCAGCCCCTGTCAGAGGCTGGCTAGTGCCAGTGGCTGAGCAGTGGGCTCTGCCCACGGTCCCCCCAGGCTCCCTCTCTCCTGCCACAGAACTCTCCTGAGACCCTCCCCAGACCCCCTGCCCAGTACCAGGACCCCCAGAAAGCCTGCCCTTTGTTGACTGGGGCCACCGTGAGGGTGGAGGGTTGCATCAGTTCTCTCTCCAGGTCAGGTCAGGGCTTCGGGCAGAGCTTACAGCCCCCATCTCTGCACTGCTGAGCAGGTGTCCTGCCTCCAGCCTGGCTCAGCCTGTGCTCAGACCACACTCCGGGGTCTGCAGCACTGTCGGGGGCTGTTCTGCCCCATCCAGCCCCCGGGGAGGGGGGCACACATGCCCTGCCTCCTCCCCGCCCCCGTGCCTCACACCTCCTCCCATGTGTCACCTGAGTCATCACCTGAGCCCGCTCTCCCTCCGCCCTGAGTGTGGAGACTCAGTCCCATAGACAGTTGTGCGTGGCCCGGCTGCCCACCCCGTCTGGTGCCCCAGGCTATAGGGTTCCCGGGCAGGTACTAAAAGCCCAGGCCAGACAGGCCCCCGGGACCTCATTGGTGGAATGACCCAAAGGGGATCAGCCCAGGTGCCAGCAGGGCTGGGGTACAGGCCCTCACCTTCTGGAGCTGCCCCCCGGGAGCCACTTTGTCCGTTCTTCCTCCCTTCCAGGAGCGTTTGCCCACAGGTGCCACCAGGCTCTGGCCAGTCGGGGACAGCGGGCTCAAGGCTGAGTGGGGTGCCGGGAGGCGTGAGCAGGCACGAGGAGTCTGCATGCAGGGGGCCAGCCTGGGGGCCCCCGCGGCTCTGCCTTCCCGGAGGGCCCTGTGCTCGGGGAGCCCCTGAGGAAGGAAGAGCGCGCATCTGGCTGGCTTCACGGGCTCCCCTGGAAACCAGCGGGCAGCTCTGGCCCTCTGGGTGCCCTTCCGGGGTGGTGTGGTGTGGGCCCTGGAGGCAGGGGAGAGGGAGAAAGAGTTCAGGTATTGATGGGCTGACAGGAGGGGCCCAACGTGGTGGGAGAACCAGAGGGGTGTCCCCAGCCTTCTGCAGCCGGGGCTCCACGAGCTGCCCAGGGCAGCAGCCAGGCCCTGTGTCGGACCCAGGTACCTGGAGGTACTCTGGCTGGGACGGCCCACCCCCAGGACTGGGTTTGCTGCGCAGGCTCCACAGGAAGTGGCGGATGTAGAGGAGGTGCTGGTAGATGCTGTCATCCAGGCAATCTGCTTCCAGATCCACCTGGAAGCCCTCACTGGGCAAAACGATAGGCGGGGGGTTTTCATAGGACTCCAGGACATCCTCTGCGGGGGAGGGACACACTGTGACCGGCCTGGCCAAAACAAAACTTCCTGCCCCTTACCAGGCTCACCTGCCACCCCTGCCCAATACTGTAGGGACTAGGGTCACAGCAGTGGGGCATTCAGGCGAAGACAGCTGCCCACACCAGCTCTCAGCCCTTCAGTCCCAGTGACCACCCAGGATGAAGCCCAAGCTCCCAGGGAGGACATGGCCCTGCCAAGTGGAACCTCTGCCTCACCCCCAGCTCCACCCGCCCCTCTGGGCACTCCCGGCCTGTGCTGACTGCATTCCGCATGTGTCACCATGATCCATTAGCTGGTGGCATGTGTCTGTACTAAAACAGGAGCCTGGTCCCACAGCAAGACGGCCAGCACCCACACAATTTGGGGCTCCTGGCAGAGAGCACCCCCATGCGGCCGGCCTCAGGAGTGAGGAGGGGCCCAAGGTCCCACTCAGACCACTGGCTCCATCCAGGCCAAGGCTCCAGGTGATAGGGGCACAGCAGAATGTCGCCCACAGCCTTATTTCTAGCTGTACTTTCTACCTTCTTTTAATTTCCATCTCTGTATCACGATGTTATGCAACGAAAAGAGATGGGCATCTATTTGTAAATCACACATATATGCACATACAGAGGCCCATGTCCACTGGGTGGGGCAAGCACACCACCTCCCCCTCAGTGTGGGGACCTGCTCTCCTCTGGTGGGCGGTGCACCAAGCAAGGCCCCATCCTTGTGCTCCTTGATGGGGAGGGGACCTCTGGCCTGACCCAGAGGTTGGAACTGGGCCATGGACTGTAGACTCTGACATCCAGCTGTGGGATCTCAGAGTCCCTAGGCAGGGGACAGACCCACGCACTCGGGAGGAAGATGGCCCCAGATGCTCTGCGGGCTCCTCTAGGGAAGTCCCCCAGGGAGGCTCCCCTTTGCCCCCAACACAGCCCACAGGACCCCTTGCTCCTGCCCCTAGGACGGCAGCTCACCTGACTTGAAAGCATCGGGGCTGTCCTGGGCACCTGGCTCCCAGGCGCTCATGGGGCCCATGGCCGAGGCCAGCTGGTACTGAGTCAGCAGCCGGTGCAGCTGCGCGGGGCTCAGGGTGGGGAACGCAGCCCGCAGGTTTGCCCAGCTCATCTGGGTGACAAGAAGGAGCTTGTGGTCAAGACCCCTGGGGGGGCACAGCTACACCCCCAGGGAGGGTCTTCCGGCCACTCTGCGGGCAGGGGCAGAGGCCTGTAAGGGCTGATGAGGCCAGCAAGGGGGGTCAAAGCCCCAGGGGTGGCCGTTCCTGGGGGCCAGCAGGCACCACACCACACGCTCTGTGCCCCCGACATGCCTCTCACCGCATCGTGGTAGGGCCGAGAAGGGAGGGAAGGAGCCCTGGGGACACGGGGCACAGAAACAGGATTCCTGCCTCACGGCATGCATGGAAGAGGCGTCGACCTGGCAGCCTCAAGACTCCATGACGGCCCAGCCTTCCACCACCTGGGACCCCCGAGACTGGCTCTGTGGGCACAGGACAGGGAGGCTCCTCCAGGGGGGCTGGCCACCCAAGCCATGCAAAAAAGGGCAGACTTGTGCATGATGACGTCAAACAGCTTGCACATCCCCTGGACCACAGTCTCTCCCGCAGCTTCCTGACAGGTGCCCCGAGGACCCCCGCTGACCCTGCCCATCGGGGCTGGCCCACGCCCTGGGTGGCATGTGGTGGCTCATTGTCCCCCAGCTCCTGAGGTTGCTCTTCAAAGTTGGAAAACACTCTGTTGGCGAATCTTCGGGATGTGTCCCGTCTTTATTCTTCCAGGAAGTTCACAGATTTCTCATGCCCAAGGTCCTGACATCGTGGCGCTGAGTCCCCCCTGCAAGTTGGTCTGGCCACCGAGCTGCTCAGCCGCAGGCACCTCCAGAAGCTCTGGGTCGGCGGCCCGGGACCTCGGGGTCTGGGCTGCCACTTGCTGCGCGCTCTGCACTCCTGCTGTTTGGACCTTGTTGGCCGGCGCCCTCCTCCCATCTTGCCTTAGCGACTCTGCTTCACTCTCTCCCGGGTTTACTGCCAAGAGGCCGGGGCTGCGGTTAGCAGGTGCCTCTGCCAGAGGGACAGCAGTACCCCGAGGCTCCCGGTGGGGGGGGGGGCGGTGCAGGGCAGCCGCTGGGAGCCCGCAGGCTCTGGAGGCCTCCGGGTGCCTGAGGCAGTGCCCTCTGGCTTTCCCCGTCCCTGGAATCCAGGCTTCACTGCCCACCCCGTGCTGCGTCCAGGGCTGGGGTCAGGGAGCCACCAGCAGGGACCCAGCACACTCACGCGTCCGTCTTACCCCAGCATAGGGACACTTTCTGGGTGACTTTGTGGACTCTGTCTCCCGATCTTGCCACTGAATCCTTCCTCTCTGCTGTCACGGTTTTAGTTTCCAAGAGTCCTTTTGGTTCTCTTATTTATAGAATCCTATTATTTAACGGACACTAAGTCTTTTTTTATCTTCATGAAGATATAAATTTTTTTTAAAGTTTCTTCTTCCTGAGAAGTCTGTTTCAGTGGATGTCCAACTATGGCCTGTATTTATAGGGCTCTCAGGCTAAAAGTTCTCACCTTTTTTAAAGGGCTTAACAACAACAGAAGAATTTGGGATGGTGACTATATGTGGCCCGCAAAGCCTACAGTATTGACCACCTGGCCCTTTACAGAGAAGTCTGTCAACCCCTGATTGTTGTCCCCCGACCTCATCTCCCCGAGCCCGTGTCTGTTGTGTTGGAAGCCACTCACTCACGTTTCAGCGTGGGTGCTGGGTCTGCCTGGCTGCCTCACGGTGGGACCCAGGTCTGCATCCTCTATCCCCAGCTCCCAGCTGTCACCAACCACCCAGCACCGCTAGGTCAGCCACCTGCTGCGGGGGAGGGCACAGGTCCCAGCCAAGCCGGCAGTGGCACACAGCCTCCAGCACTCAGAAGCCACTTGGCACCTGAGAAGCCCCCTTTATCGGGGTGAGACTCCTGGTGTCGGGCTGACAGCCTGGTTTCCTAGCCTGGACACCCTTTGTCTTCAGTGCTCTAGAAATGAGCCCTGGTCTTCTGCTGGCAAGTGTGAGGAAAGGGCCGGCACCCGGCTGTGTAGGAAGGGGCAGCAGAGCACCCAGTGTGCCCGCTTCGTCCTCTTCCCGTGCATGTCATGTTGGAAGTACCACGAACACACGGGAACCGTACACGTCCAAGGTGCCCAACTGCTGTTCACAGAGGGGCCAGCTGGTGCTCCCAGCTGAGGACAGGAGCGGAGAGCAGCCCAGGCCCCACCACTCCCCTGCAGAGCAGCGTCCCGACTCCAATGCTACAGCCGCAGCCGGGCTTCCTCCCTCGGGAGGAAGGTCCTGATGCTGGGACCACAATAATCCCTGCACCCCAGGCCTGACTCTCGCTCACCAACACTGCTCATGGTTGCCAATGGCCACACATCCATGCCACTGTGCAGTAGCGCATGCCGGTGGATGCACCCCGCTTCGTTCACCCCTTGTGCCGCTGAGTGCTCTTTGGGGCTCTCTATACCTGTGACATCCCCGTCTGCATCTGCGAAGTGCAGACCAAAGCACTTCTTGCCGGAGAACCAGTCAGCTGCCCTGACTATGAACACTGTTAAATGTGTCCCCCAGTTTTACTGAGATGCAATCATTACTACTCATTTTTAATATAGGGTCGGAATGATGTACCCTTCATTCTGGTATCAGCAATTTGTAATTCCCCACCTTTGTTAGACTTTTCAAAGAGCCACTCCTGGCTTTCTGCTCTTCTCTGTTCCCCGTTTACAGATCTTGGGGTTGGAAGGAGCAGGAGCAGCACCACCTCCTGCTCCAGGATCTGCATCCTCCCTCCTGTTCTTGGCCTCCTTGCGTCTTCCTCCGGAGCCAGCCTCCTCCACTGCGCAGGCACTCATCCCCCTTCCTGGCCTCCAAACGTCTCATCTCCATGTTCTCCGTCCCTATGGGCTTATGCCACCAAGAAGCCCAGCTTTGCTTTGGTTCGGTGCCATTGTGGAGGAAGCCAACCACATGCCTGCGTCCCAGCTGTGCTCAGCACCCAGGCGTCCCCAGTTTCTGAATTTTCTCTAGCAAACCCACACTTCACTTTTAGGATAATCAAAACCAAATAACTTCAAAGACACTTGAGCAAGATCTGATCCCCAATACGTGGTAGATTCTCAGTACCTGCTGAGTGATCGCCAGCTGTGTGGCCTAGGCTTAGCCAGCATGAAGCAGTGGTCCCCTGAGGGCAAAGCCAGGTGACATGCATGAAGTTGGTTATGCCCTGTGGGTGTGCAGCAGACAGCAGCTCCCGCCATTACTAAGAGTGATGGTGATGCAGGCACAGATGAGATTTTCTGAGTTGTGATCCTTGGGTAGAGGCCGAGTACCCCAATTTTATTCCAGACTGAAAGGTCTATGATCCCTGTAGGAACTTCACATGTGCTCCCCTGGATGCTCCCGGCAGCACCAGCCATGCAAACCTCTCCCCATCATCCCTGTGGCACACTCAGTGCTTTGCCAGGCAGGAAAGGGACACCGCTGGTTTGGTTTCAGTGGTATGGGGGCCAACTGTGTGGAGAAGCGACTGAGGGAGAAGGTGAGGAGCTGTGCTAACTTCCTGTTGAGCTTCCAACAAGTGACCACAAATGCACATGCTGACAGTTCAGGGGGTCAGATATCCAGTGTGCATGGGGCCAAACCCAAGAAGCCAGCAGGGCTGTGTCCTCCTTGCTCATTTTGGTTGCCTGAACTCAGTTCCTTGTGACTGTAGAATAGTAGTCCGTTTCTGTGCTGGCTTCAGCTGAGGGCCGTTCCCACCTTCGGGAGGCCGCTGCACCCCATGTGCATCTTCAGAGGCAGGCAGGCGGTGGAGTCCCTCCTCCTCCTGTCCTCTCTCTGACCCGCTCTTCTGAGCCCACCGGACAAGCCAGGGTAAGCTCTCCATCTCAGGGTCTCTAAACTTAATCACACATTCAGAGCTGCCTGTGCTAGGTGGGGCCAGGGGACTGGACACAGACCTCTTTGGGGCCTGCTCCTGCCTGCAGGTGGTAGTGGCTATGGAACAGAAGCAACTCTGCAAGATCTCAGAGGCCCAGAAGCCAGGTCTGGGGCCCATGCCGGGTTTGTAACTGTGCCCCTCCTACCTGGATAAGCTGGGCCCGGGGAGTGGCCAGCAGGTTGAGTGTGCAAGAAAGCTTCCGGAAGAAGCGCTCTCCAGCCTCCCCATAGCCGGCGCTCCTCATCCACTCCAGGAGCTGCTGCAGGCGGGCACAGGCCTGGACACCTCTGGGCCAGTGGAAGCAACTGAGAGAGGGGCCTAGGAGCAGAGAGGGCAGGTGAACCCAGCTGCTCCTCACAGGGGCGTGCTGTCCACCCTCACCCAAGGAGGTCCCCAACACCTGTACTCCCCGACCCCAAGCCTCTGAGGACAGACCTCATGACCTTACATTGGTCTCCAAGTTACCCAGCCTGTGTCTGGACCCCTCTCTGGGTTGGGTGGGGTAGGCATGGGCGTGAGGGGGCAGGGCAGGGAGGGGCTATGACAGCCACTGAATCCCAGGTGCAGAGACATGGGCCACACCTACAGCCGAGACCCCTTGCTCCCATCTGGATCCTGCCTGAAGACCCCAAGCAGCCCAGGAAGGCCATGCTGGTGACACAGGTGCATCACGGGTTCACACCCGCTCTCATCTCCCCATGTCCCAGCAGGACCCCTGGCTGGAAGTAACTGGCGCTCCAAGCCCCTGGCAGTGAGGAGAGCCTGGGGGCCAGCAAGGCAAGGTCAGAGACCACATCACCTCAGAGCCTGTCCACCTTCTCTCACTGCTGGGGCTGTGTAGGGACAAAATGAGCCAGGAAAGGCCAGTACAGACCCCCACCCCTCCCACCACCCCGGGGTGTCTGCAGACACAGATGGACATTACTGCTCCTGGAGGGACTTGCTCTGTGACATTAGCTACTCTCCTGGGCCTCCACTCCCAGCCCTTCCTGGCACCGCCTGGACGCCCGTGGATCAAGGTGCCTCCTGGAACTGCAGAGAGCAGACGCCACGGTCCTCAGCGCTCACCAGCACCCGCGGCTTGGTTCTTACTGCAGGAGTGTGGGTCCCCAACACCCCCGGGCCTCACCCTTGTCCAGGAGCTGGTTGAAGAGCAGAGTGCTGGAGAAGAAGAAGAGGTATGCCAGCACCTGGGAGGCAATCTCAGGGTGCATCTGGAACTGCCGCAGGAGGTCCAGGGTGGCCTGGTACACGGACACGACATGGCGCAGCTCCTCCGGCAGTTGGGGAGCAGAGCACCAGCTCTCCCGGCGCTCTGTCTGGAAAGGGGGGCACTCCAGCAGGGCCGGGAGGCAGACATACAGGGACTAGAGGGGAGAGGGAAACACCAGCTGTGGTCTGCAGGGGCCTTGGGGGCCACACAAGCGCCCCCTGCCTGGGCCTGATCACATATCCTGCTCAACAGGCCTCGGCTGCCCCAAGCCAAGGCCAAACCCGCTTATAGGGGCAGATGACACCAGGAGGCCACAGAGCCCCAGCCAAAGGGCTGCTGGGGACACTCCACGGGTCTTGAGGGGACGGGGCTCGCCCCTCTTGTTCCATCAGACAAAAGAGTGGTGAGGGGGCAGCCGACTGGCCTGGAGTTCCCCCCAGGACCACACCCCTGGCCCCGGAGCACCCCTTCCCACAGAGCTGAGCCAGGCACAGCACTGGGGGGCCAAGGCGATGGTCCTGGTGGAAGATCCAGCAGGAAGGCAGGCCCCTACACTCATCTTGGGGCCGACGGGGCAGCATCTGCTGCTCCCCAGAAACAAGGTGAAAGCTCTGCTTTCCCAGGGGGTCCTCACTGCCACCACACCTCAAAGTGATCCTGTGATGACCGGTCAAGGGCAACAGGCTTCCCCACTGGGAACCCCAGGGCAGATGTGAGTACATGGTGGGGTGGCCCTTCCTGTTTGGCCAAGATACTGAGGTGGTGTCCTTCTCAACACAGGGCAGCTGGTACTAACTGGCCACGGATGCTTCTCCAACCACTGTCCTCAAAGTGCGGTATCCAACCAACACCCCTTGCTTCCCGCTGGAGAGCAGCAGGGGCAGGTTTCATACCCCCACGAAACCCATGCAAGTGAAAATTCAGTCTTAGCAAGTTGCCTCGGCTCCCCCAGTCGGGGCCCCTCCTTTCTCTGCTCGCCTGCCTACACCCCCCTCCTCCATGTGCTGGGGTAGCAGGGGACCCTGCTTACCTGGGGGCTCGAACACCCTCTCTGTTCACCGCAACGGTCACCAGTGTCCATGGGGCACACAGTCTACCTTCCCAATCACTGCCCAGCAGCCAGCCCTCCTGCTCCCCAACACTGAGGGCCCCTGTGCAGTCGGCCGACGCATGGGACAAGGGTGACGGAGCCAGAGAGCAGGAGGGGAGGAGCTAGAAGCCAGGGCTCACATGCACAGAGGCAGCAGTTAGAGCTCACAACCCCCCAATGATGGTGAGAAAAGGGCCTATCTCCCCTTCGTGGTCCTCACCCCCTGCCCCAAAGAGCCATGAGGAACACACCCTGCGCAGCGTCTCAGTGAGCCGGCAGCCTGCTGTACCTTGGAGACGTAGTACACGCACTGCTGGAAGGCATACAGGATGACCTCCTCCAGCACCGCCATGGCCTCCTCACTGGCCGTCAGCGTGCAGGAGAACAGGGACTCCTTGGAGCCTGCGGGGAGACAGCAGTTACCACGTGGGGATGTGTCACCTCCGGAGGGCGCTCCCCAAGTCCCCATCTTGGGTTTGGCAGATGAAGCCACACAGCGCGGCCTGCTGACCCCAAGTCCCGCGCCACGCCTTCCCAGGGCTGCCAGGGAGGAGATGCTGGATGCGACGGCCAGGCCGCGTGCTTCCAGGCCGGTCAGTGCTACAGCTATGCAAAGCACATCTCGAGCTTGTTACTGAATAGATGCCAGACACATTTTCTGTTGGAACCAGTGGCCCAACAATAATAGATTCTGACCCAATTCCCCTGCAGTCACTTCTCACTCCTGACACAGGTCAAAGGAACACCTGGCCAAAGCTCCGAAGGAGACGGTCCCTCCACAGAACTGTAACCTGTTTCCAAGAAGAGAGAAACCCAAATGGTTCTCCCCCCAGCACCTGGGAGAGGCTGCAGGGAAGAAGCTGCTCTGAGACCAGCCCCACAGAGGGAGGCAGCCTTGGCTGCATGCGGCTCCTCCAGGACAATAGGCCCAGGTGGTTGGGCCTCCCCATGCGAGCTGGTGCTCAGCCTGGGGGCTGCCCAGCGGGGTGGAGGGGGGTATCAGTGGATGCCACATGATTTGTTCCCTCTGGGAGGGGTTCCTGTCAAGGCAAGAGGCCAAACTGGCCACAGAGACCCCAAACCAGAGAACCCCAACAGGGCGGAAATGTTCTGAAGAGGCCTCTAGATCTCAGGAGGCACGTGGTGTTCCACCAGCACTTAGCAGAGGTGGACGCCCTGCCTTTGTCTCCCACTGTCTCAGATCCTCACTTTAGGACCTGCAGCAAGCAGTTCACATGTGTGCGTCCAGTGTAACAGGCACTAGCCCATTCTGCCATGGCCCTTTCGTTACCACACAGTGTGGGCCCCATGACCTAGGACTCTCCTTCCAGGGCTGGGAGAGAGGTGCTGGCTCTGATGGGGCCACCCACTGCTGGACAAACAGAATGGAAATAGTGTGCGAGTCCATTAGACACCCCCATCCCACCCCTACAACCATCTGGATGTGCCACTGATCAAGGCACTTCTTTCCAGGGCTTGGGGCTCTCCTGCCCAAGCCCACAGAGCAGCCCTGAAGGGCTCACTCCCCAGGAACCCGCCTGAAGCAGGAACCCAGAGGCCTTTACCACCTGCCCACAGTCCTCCCCAGAGCCTAGCCTGTGGGGTCTCACTGGGGACCGACCCTGGTGGGGTCTGGCTGCACCTGGCAGCCTCACTGGGCTTCAGAGGAGAGGCAAATCAGGCAACTTTGGGGTTCCTGGGGCTTGGGGTAGTAAGAGGCTCTTAACAGGCTGCTGGGCTGTAGCACCCCAGGCCTACAGAAACATGTAAGGGTGCCCACTGCTGACAGCAAAACCTGCAGACCAAAGGCGACCCACAGCCAAGCAAAGCCAGCAGGAACAGGGCCAAGAAACCAGTTCCAAACCCTTTCCCTGGAGCAGGGCCTGGACGAGAGCAACACACCGCCCTGCAGACCTCCTACTCATCCAGCCTGTCTGAGAAAGCCCACTTGTACCCCTGTGTGGCACTCAGGGCTCTGGAGAGAGGAGGGGTGGCAGAAAGAGGCAGCCAGGACCCCACAGAGCACAGCCATGGGGCGGCTCCCCACAGATGCCACACAAATCTCTCAGACATCACTGGCAAACCAGCTGAAACACTTGTGCCCATGGTACAGGCTCTGCTGGAGTGTCCAGCCAAGCTGACACTCAGAGGAGCTTTTCAGGGGATCAGGGGCCTGCGCCTGAGGCCCCTAAATCCACAGGTGCTGAGGCAGAGGCAAAGCTCCCGGAGATACTCAGTGGATAAAATACCCCCTGGCGCCCATGGGCCCACCTTCTATCTGCCCGGAGAAGGGAGGCGTCCTGGACAAGAGCTTCAGACAACAAAGATTGTTTGCGGAACGAGAAGGCGATTTTCCAGCGTTCAGGACATGACATCTGTTTTCAGAATTCTTCCCACAGAAATTTCCCGCTGAAGGTCAGGAGGCCGAGACACGGCTCTGACCTTGCCTCTGCCCTTTGGTGATGTTATTTTTCCTCTGAGCTCTCGAGCGCCGGCACCACACAGGACGTCGTTTGTGGGACGGTCAGATCTCGCTGTGGTTTCCCCAGTCTGCATGGTCCACGGTCCCTGGGGTGGATGGAGGCAGGGCCCTGGCCATCCACGTACTCCCTCTCCCAGCATCGCCTGGGGGCACAACATCCAGGGCCTGACCAGAAATAACTCCCCCATGAGCAGAGGCAGCAGCTAAGAAAGCAGAGCCCCTGTCAGCCCCAAGTAGCTTTTTTTTTTTTTTTTTTTCCCAAGTAGCTTTTTAAATGAAAATCTGCCAGACACACGGTCCCTGGGCTCAGGAGGCAGGCCCAGTGGGGCCCACAGACCACAGCCTCTCAATAGTGTGTGAAACAAGGTCAGATGAGATGGGGCATCAGCAGGACTCACCCACCAACACAGTGCCTAAAAGTCACGGGGGGGGGGGGGGCAATTTTCCCAGCTGACTCTGCTGGACCCCCAATTGGCAGCACTTCTTGTCAACACCCCTGACCTCACACCTTGCACAGGAGGCCACACGTGCTCAGAGACAAGCCAGAGGCCCGGGAGCTCCCTGGCCGACATCACGTCCAGAGGAGGAGCCCCTCGACTCAGAACAGCTGGGGGGGCCCCAAGGAGACACGTGGGCTGTGGAGAAAGGGGATCATAGGGAGGGCAGGAGGGAGGCCCTGGGTTCTGGGAGCACCAAGCTCAGGACAGCCCAGGCTGCTTGGGCAGGGGGTGTGCCCTGGCTTTGGAGACACACAGAGGTCGTTTAGGTCACACTCGGGGAGAAGCCAGGTAACTGGGATGCTTTAGGCCCAGGCCTTGTGGACAGAGAGAGCACCCTGTCCTGGGAGGTCTATCTGGATGCCTTGCACAATGTCCACCCAAGGGGAACCAGGACGGGGACAGCAGGTCAGCAGGCCTGAATGTCCACAGGGACGCAGAAGGTTCCAGTGTGTCCCTCTACATATCCACGGAAACACTGATTCCCAGGCCCTGGGAGCCCAAGAAGCTCTCAATGTCCCTTTCACTGTGAAGTGGGGTTAAGAAAGTACTAAGAAGCCACGACTGAGGAGAAGGGATGTAGACACACCCACTGGCTCTGCCTCCCCTCACCCCGCCACCTCCCACCAGGCCTCCTGCACAGGCTCTCCACCCCACCGGTCTCCACAGCTCCAGGGTGGCCGACCTAGCACAGAGTAGGACAGTCTGCACCATGCAGACCATCGACTGCCAGGAGCCCCTCCTCTCTGGAAATCTGGCCCATCCCAGGGCAGCGGGGATGGGGGCTCAGCAGGGTCTCGCACCCCTGGCAAGGTCCAGGGTTCCCTGCTACTTGCTTGGGGCTCTTTCTCCCAGAGAAAGAGCCTCCCGGAAGACACAGCTGAGCACAGACCCGGTGCAGCTTCCCGGCACACTGAGCCTATGGGGAGCTGTGGCCAGGCCCCAGCCTGACTGCCTGGCTTCGTTCCCAGCCCCGGTTGGTGCCTTCAGAGGCAGGACCGCCAACCATGCCTGCCCGAAGCTTCCAGTGCCCAAGCCCCACAATGGGGAGGGAGGGAGGTGAGCGGCTGTTCTTGCCACATCGGAGCAAGGGAGGGTGTGGCAAAACCAGGCTCATCCACAGGAGGCTGTAGCCCTGGCTCCCCGGACTGCCTCACCTCCTTCCCTGCTCCTTACAGGAGCCACGGAGCAGACACAAACAGCTGAAATCCCACCCAGCCTCAGGGCCTAGCCAGACACCACCCTCTTCAGGAAGCCCCAGGCTGCCCCAGGCAGACTCTCCCAGCATAGCACATTCTAGCATGCGCATCCCCTGCAGCTGAGTCCGGAAGCCAGCACATCCCACAATCACACACAGCCCCCAGAGGTACTGTCTCCTCTCTGAAACCAAGGTGCACCCTGTAAGGGACAGCCCAGGGCCGATGCACTGCACCCTTCCTGCAGGCGCTCTAGGGGGTACAGCAGGCACACACAGTGGGATGCTTGATTATATAACAGGACATGACAGGGGCGAGAGGAGCGGGGTCAGCCCAACTGCCAGCATCACCCCCTCCCAGAGGGAGCCCCAACACCACACCACCTCCCACTGTTCTAGTGGCCGATTCCACCCCAGGCAGTGAGGCGACCGCACTCGCAGCCCGCTCCCCGCTTGGCAGTACCTGTGACGTCCAGCTCCTCCTCCAAGCTCTGCATATAGAGCGGGCACTTCTGCTGGATGAAGTATAGGAGCTCAACTGAGTTGGACATCCAGAAAAGAATGTGCTGCAGGTCTGGCACCAGGCCAGCCATGGAAAAGCTGGCTAGGGAGATGGGCTCCTGGCTGCCAAGACAAAAGACTCAGGGTTACTCCTGGATGGTAACCCAGGGAGGCTGAATGCACCACACTTTGCAAATAAGGCTGTTCGTTCCAATGAGACGCCACCAAAACCCACTGATGCCAGGCTGGGAAAGGGGACGCACAGATAAGTTGTTGGACACATGAGGCCAGAGGCACACATCCTACAAACCTCGCAGGAAGGACAGCCAGTGGCCACAGCCAGCAATAAAGGACTCATGTAAACTATTTTCACATCTTGTCTTTGGGGATTGAGATAATGAAGGCACGTTGAGAAGAGCGTGTGAAGTGTGTGTGTGCATGGGGAGGGAGCAGCCTATGGCTGGTAGGATGAGGAGCAGGAGTGTAGTGTGTTCTTTATGTTAGCATAAGTGACAGAAAAACCAAACAGCAAACAAACAATCTTGGGAGGCGCATGGGCAAGATTAGCTAAGAACTAACTGATCATAGCTAGAAGTAGTTGGAAGATTTAGAGGTCATTGTTAGGAAAAAAAAAAAGAAAAGAGGCTGCCACTGAGATCTACCGGGTGCTGCTGACACATGCTCCTCACACAGACTCTATCAGGGCCGCTCACTGCAGCTAGTTAAATCAGAAAGCCACCAGGCACGGGACTGGAACCCTCCAGTGCCTTCAATGATCCCCATCACAAGCCTGAGGGATGACCAGCCAGGAGTGGAAATGGTCCTAGAGGCACTCCTCCCTCCCAAGCTGGCACCTCGAGGCTCTGAGCTCCCTTTCCAGGGGACGATGACAACGTCAATGGGTTTCCAAAGGGTTCTTTGGCCCTTCCTCCAGAGTCCAATGGACTCCAGCCAAGCCCAGATCCACCCTGGCCCCCTCTCCTCGCTTCTTGTCTCCCATGCACCAGCCCCTAGGACCCAGGACCTCGTGTCTGTGAGCTGCCCATGGTGACAGGAAGCTCCCAGACACTGTCCTGAGCCACCTCTCCAGAAGTCTGAGGGTGCATGTGGCGAGGCTGTGCTGAGCTCTGGGAATTCCTCAATTTCCAGCGTCAATGGCTGGTGTTTCTGGGCATGATACTGCATCTCATCCCACTCCCACAGCAGAAGCAGGTCAGCAGGCCGTGCTCTGGTGGCCTCTGAGGATGCCCTGATGCCCAGCGCCCAGAATGTTATCTTTGGTGCCACCATGACCACACCTAGTGACTCTCCTGACAGGGAGCACGGATCCATTTACAAGCAAATCAAACCATCCAGGTGTGACTTGGTTTGGTCTGAGGGGTAGGCTGGCTGTCTGTCCAACAGTCCCAGGGACTCCTTACCAGAGAAACATCTCCTGTTGGTGCATGGTGATGGGCAGGCCAGGCAACAGCAGGGCAGCTTCAAGGACAGTGCTGTCCCCGGGACCGGCAAGGGCACAGACTCTTTACTCCTGCCTGGTGAGCTGGCAAAAGCCACAACGGCTTAGGGACTCCCTGTCATCAGTGATGGTCGCACCCAGGGTAGCAGGGAACTAGGTCCACAGGAAAAGCCACAGGCAGCCTGCATGGGCCAAGGTGGGGACCTCAAATTCCGTTTCACACATTCCTCTGATGCCTGCAGGCTTGTTGTTCTCTAGGACTAACTTCACTGCTGTCATGATAGTGTGACCTCTCTGTCCTGCTCCCGGGGAGGGAAGGAACTGGCTTCAGGCTGGGCCCCCTTGTCTTCACTGCTAGATAGGTCACTGCCACTGCTGCCACCCGCTCCTCTTGCAGGACCCTGAGTGCTGTTCCTCCAAATCTGTTCCACACACTCACATCATACACGCATATCCACACAGGCGTGAAGAGGTACATGTCAGTGAGAAGGGGATTAATCTGGCCCTTCAGAGCCTAATTCCACTTTGTTTTCGACATTCACTGCCCTTCTCAATTTCACCCAGAACTCAAAGAGACAGACAAGCCTCTACTGACAAACCAGCAGTATTGCCAACTGGAGTTTCGGTGTCGAATCCCGGAGAGATCAGTGCTGATGCACACCTGCCAGCCTCAGGCCACATACCACAGTGCACAAATGAGGTGTGGTGAGGTCCATCCCATCCCACTCCGGTGAGCATTTGTGAGGGAGGGAGGCGGAAACAACTTCATGTATAGGACTCCAAGGTCAAAGGCAATAAAAGCCAAAACAGACAAGTGGGATGACATCATACAGCCAAGCTTCTGCAGACAGAGAATCACCAGAATGAAAAGGCAATCTACAGAGTGAGAAAAATATTTGCAAACCATCCATCTGAGGGGGTTAATTTCCAAAATCTATAAGGAACTCCTATCACTCAAAAGCAAAAAAACAAAAACAAAAACAAAAACAAAAAAACTAAGCACCTGGTTAAAAAGTGGGTTAAAGGGGATCCCTGGGTGGCTTAGCGGTTTGACACCTGCCTTTAGCCCAGGGTGCAATCCTAGAGTCCCAGGATCGAGTCCCGCGTCGGGCTCCTGGCTTGGAACCTGCTTCTCCCTCTGCCTGTGTCTCTGCCTCTCTCTCTCTCTCTCCCTCTCTATCATGCATGAATAAATCTTTAAAAAGAAAAAGTGGGTTAAATACCTGAAGAGACATTTTTCCAAAGACCACCTCCAGGTGGCCAACAGGCACATGAAAAGGTGCCCAGCATCACTCAGCATCAGGGAAACGCAAATCAATACCACGAGGAGAGCTCACCTTACACCTGTCAGAACAGCCGTCATCAAAAAGACGAGATGACAAGTGTCGGTGAGGGTGTCAAGAAACTGGAGCCCTTGTGCTCTGTTGGGTGGGGGGGGGGGGGGGGATGCAGAAAGGTGCAGCCGCTGTGGAAAACAGGATGGACACTCCTCAAATTAAAAATAGCACTAACATATGATCCAGCAATTAATTCCACTTCTGGGTATTTACCCAAAAGAATTGAAATCAGTATCTCCAAGAGATATCCCCACCCCAAGTGTTCAGTGCAACACCATTCATGATACGGAAGATCTGGAGTCACACTAAATGTCCACTGAGAGAGGAAATAATAAAGAAAATCTGGTACATAATACAATGAAATGTTATTCAGCCTTTAAAAAAAAATCAAGGAAAAAAAAAATCAAGGAAATCCTGCAATATGCTACGACACAGTGAACCTTAGGGATGTTATGTGAAGTGAAAGAAGCCAATCGCAGAAGGGAAAATATCGCAGGATTCCACTTAGATGAGATATCTAAAACAGTCCAACTCATGGTCTCAGAGACAGAACCGTGACCTCTGGGGCTGAGCCGGGAAGGGAGAGACCAGAAATTGCCAAGATACACTTCAAAATTTAAAAGAGTGGTTCACTTGTTAAGTGTTACCACAATAAAATAAATAAATCAAATCAAAATTTAAAAGAGTGGTTCACTTGTTAAGTGTTACCACAATAAAATAAATAAATCAAATCAATGGGTGCTCTGATGTAAAAATGTTTAAATCTATTTGGGAAGCATATGGGAAATTATTACTGAAATTATTACTAAAATCAAATGCATTTTTGCTAAAAAAAATTAAATTAAAATTTAAGAAGTTCAAAAAACGTTCAAAATAATTCATGAATAAAAAAAAGAAACTAAGATAGAAATTATGCAAGAAAAAGGAAATAATCAATGGAACAGAAATGAAAGAAAAAGTAAGCAGAAACAAAATTGGTCCTTTTAAGCAGATGACAACAGACAAATCCCTGGGAAGATAAATCAAAGGGAGGTAAGAGGAAAGATAGAAACCCAAGAGGAATTAAATAGGGAGATAATACCACAAATACATGAGAGATAAAAACAGTCCTAAGAGAATAAACTTTTATTCCAATAAACTTCAAGAACAAAAATAGAAGTCACCGAAATCAACACAAGCAGAAACAGAAAACCAGATATGCCCATAATCACTGAAGAAGTGGGATCAGCAAACCCAGGGGCCACCCAGACTCTTTCATGGGCTACTTCTCACACACCCCAGAACCTGAGTCCTTGGCCCACACACCCTGATGCAGGGAATTGGACACAGATAAGGCTGGCCACCTGGGTTTCTGTTTTTAAAAAAATATTTTTAAAAACCTCACTATTTAAAAAAATATTTTATTTATTTATTCATGAGAGATACAGAGAGAGGGGCAGAGACATAGGCAGATGGAGAAGCAGGCTCCTCAAGGGGAGCCCGATGCAGGACTCAATCCCAAGACCCCAGGATCACAACCTGAGCCATAGACAGATGCTCAACCACTGAGCCACCCATGCATCCCTGAACTTTGATATTAAAGTCAGACAAAGACAATGGAAAAAAAATCCTACACCAATTTGACCTATGAATTTGGATGGGAAACGCTAATTAAAATGTCAACAGATGGTAGATCACCATGCCACACAAATCAGTAGCCATAAAGGGTTTAATCCCAGGGATTCAGCTGTGGTCAGAAAACCTGCAAGCGCAGCACCCACACTCACAGGTTCCCAGGGGAAAAGGTGTGATGATCACAGATGCAGGAAAAGCACACAGCGAAGGTCAACATTGCCAGTCACTGGCAATGTAAAAAGCAGCACCTCACACAAGCACCTGAGTTCAGGTGTGGATCCTTGGGCGACTGATAGAGTCTGTGCTCTTCTGTATTTTGGAAGGGAGTCACACTTGGATAAAGAGGAGGGGAGAGGGAACATTCCCTGAGGATGGACACAGGCCTGTTAAGTTCTAGAATAAAGACTGGGCAGGAATGCTGAAGGGAAGGCCTCGATTTCCCAGTGATCAGACACTCAGGAGGGCGAGCGCTGCATGAGCCCCTAAAACCGCAGCTGCATCACACCTCCCATGTCCCTACAGCTGGGGGGCAGCCACACTGGCCAGCCCATCACACGGAGGTTCTGTGCAGGTCCCCCCACCTCAGGCAGGCCAGCTGCCACCCTCTGAAGCCAGGGCTGCCCTGTGGGGCCTGGTCCACACGGAACACTGCCCAGTGAGCGAGCTGGATGGCAGAGCCTGGGCCTCCCCTGCAGCCTCATGCCCCCAGGCACGAGGCACGTCACTTGTCATCAAACACTTCCTTCCTCAGATGTGGCGCTGGCTTCCTGATGTCAATGGGAGCCGGAGAGCACACATTTGTGAGCAGCAGGAGTGCCATGCTCCACTTCCAGCCCGGGCAGAACAGCTCAGTGACCCCAGATCCCTGCTGCTCCTGACCCGGCCTCCATCCCTCCCTGTCTGTAGTCCCCCCACTTTTGAAGGCAGCGGTGACCATTCCTCCCTTCTCTGCCTGGGACCATGGCGGATATGTAAGCACGCACGCGTGGTGACGGCCTGCTTTACTGACGCCAGGGGCAGAAACACGATCGAAGCAATCCAGGGTGCCAGGTGTGACTTACAGTCCTGGGTGCTCTTTCCTCACGACAAGCAGTGACTACCCCTTTGACATGGCTCTTTGGGGGGTTGCCGCACATGCACGTTCCTTAAGTGGGCCAGCTTGGTGCAGGCTTTACGCCCCTGCACACGTGCAGTCGTACTACCGCCACTCTTCCGGGTGCTTCGTCTACTCGGCACTATTTTCAGATTCAGCCATACAGATGCAGCGTGCAGTTCATTCCCTTTCACCATTCGTCGCCAAGTATACACCGCATAAATGCATGGCATGCTGCCACAGGGCACATGGGTGCCCTCGGACCTCTGCGCTTACAGAAGAGGCCTCGAGAGCGCGCCTCCCAGCCATTGTGTGAGGACGTCTCTCTATGGGGCCCACATCAGAGGGGGACCAGCGGGTTGGGCACGTGCACGTCTTCACCGTTGATGCCAACCAGCTTCCCTAGGCCCAGCAGCGGTGTGTGAGCATAAACAGCACTTTCTATGAGAAGAGACGACAGGAACGGAAATGCACTACCCTAGGTCAAAGTTAGAGGTTGTACATTCTCCTAAAGAGGCAGGTTCGCTTTAGCAAAGCCATTACAGTAGGTGAAAGTAGGCCAAGGCTCCAGGGAGCATCTCACCCCCTCGGTCTAACAGACGCTCCAGAGAAACTCCCCAAGCCCAGTGCTTCCCAGGGTGGTGAGCACAGAAATGGGAATGGTCACTCAGAGACAGGACTGTGTGACAGAAGCCCAGAGCTGACCCCAACAGTGTCTGGGGGGCCCCCTGGGGGCTTGGCTCCATGGGGAGGTGCAGGTCTCCCAGGAGCTAGGGGCCTAAGTAGGGGCCATACTTACAGCTGTGCCTGCTTCTCCGCCAGTTCTTTGGTTTTCTCCTACAATCAAAAAGACAAAAAAGCAAACCTGAGAAAAAACAGGATACCGCAGGATATGTTCAATGAGACCACCACTAAATTCATGGTATGCCATCCACATAAAAACCACGGCAGTGTCATTGTGGACATCCTGTACTGTGCGGCTGTTTACTGGAAACTAGGCTGGAAAGGATCATTTTCCATCTGATGTGACACCTTTCCATTCCATTCCTGAATATGATCTGCATATTTCCTGCAACAGACAGTTTACAGTTTACACCCAGCTCGCTGACATAACCACTGGCTCTTCAAGAAATAGTAAAGCAGGTCAAATATCCTCCAAATACCAGAAGAATCTACTAATGCTCATCTTGTTAAGCTTTATACATAGCTTTCCACTGTCAGCCACAGGGGTGATGAGTACATGTGTGTGCTTGAGTATTTACAAGTACGTTTAAACATCCCAACGGGGACGCGGGTTTAGGCAACCTTTTCTGTCACTTTTAATCAAGAAATGGCTCTTGCTTTAGCAGCAAGTTGTTATCTGGCTAAGCACAGCCCCAGGTGCCAACTCCGTTACTTGTTCTAGGATGTGCTAATCTGCCTCAAGTGTATGGAATAAAGAGCATGGTTGATGCCCAAGAAACAGTGAGACAAACGAAATATCCGCAGCTCTTGACAGACCAGGGCTGAGGCTCACAAGCAGCACAGTGGGGAAGCATGCGAGGGATGGCCTGGATCCAGACTCCTCTATTTATGAGCTCCAGACCTTGGGTGAGGTTGTTCACCTCGACGAGCCTCAGTTTCCCTAGCCAGGACATCGGATATGTCATATTGTCTAACTTACTAGGAAGTGTCAGGTCCAGGGCAGACTTAGAACAGTCACAACGCCTAAGCATTAGGCCTTCGGTCACCGCAGGCCCCAGTGTGGTCAGGCTCCTGCACTGCACGGATGTCATCTGCCCTGTGCTTGGACCCCACACAGGGATAATACTGACATTGTTCTGCATGAGAACTGTGGTAGGAGGTGGGCTCAGATGCCCATGATGCACACAGATAACTGACACAAACCTCTGGATGTGACAGCCCATGTTGGCTTTTGCTTTTAAAAGGTTTCAAACATTTTAAGTGCAGATTTTAATCTGGGGAATCTCTCTAGTTTACAGGCCAAGATGAATGGGTGTCTCTGAGGGACTGTGTGTAACTGCCAGCTATGCTTTGGGTCCTAGGGAGTCCAGTCACTGGAGGGGCAGGAAGAGATGGAGGAGGGGGGAGTTGAGTGCTGGACCCAGACAGCGTGCAGTAGCTCTTGCCCTGGCCCTGTAGGGACAGGCTGTCTGTGCCCCCCAGGGGACATCTGGCAGTGCCCAGAGCCATTTCCATGAGGGAAGGGCAGCCACTGGCATGCAGCAAATAGAGCCCAGGGACGCTAGCCAACAGCTGACAGTGCACAGCCTGGCCTCACAACAAGGACTTCTGCCCAAACGTGCATGATACCGTGCTCTAGAGACCCTGATGGAAGTTTTACAACATAGAGAAGTCAACCAGTCCTGCACCCCCACCACCAAGCTGACAGGGGCTCCATGGTGGAGTTTTGGCAAGAGGTACAGGGCACTCAAGTCAAATAGGTGCTGAGGGCTTGGGACTCCAGGGCACATCATGGCTGTGCTGGGCCTTGGGGAGGGACATAGGACAGGAGCTCACAATGCCACAGCTGACCCCACGAAGACAAAGTGCCCTTCCCACTCCCCCCCAGGACACCCCAGCCTTCCTAGGGGTGAACCGGCAGGGAAGGCTGGCCCTCAGAGAGGAGGGACTCCTGAGCTCCCCCGGGTGGCCACAGCCTCCATCCAGCTCCTTCCACAAGCCCCCACTCCCCATCCCACCCTGCGGAAGGGAACAGCACCCCCATGACTGACCCAGACTGTCTCTCGGATGGCCTTGGCTATCTTGAGCAGGAGCTGCCCAAATGAGCCAGGCTCCAGGCGGGTGGCTGAGTGCTGGATGCAAAGGCAAAGGAGGAAGGCAGGGGTGAGCTTGTGGTCGTCCCCACTGGGCTCGATCAGAGTCATGATTCGCTGCAGCAGTGCATCCTCCACTTCGGGCTCAAACTCCAGGTGCAGCAGCCTCGGCCGGGGTGGGGGGACCCGTGTGGAGCCAGAGTTGGAGGCGCCCCGGGCCCGGAGCGAGGCGCCACACATCCTGCAGCTCCGCGGCACGGCACGCAGTCGGGCCAGCGCCTGGGCAGGCAGGGGCTGGGCTTGCGCTGGGTCCTTGAACAGCAGCAGGTAGTAGAGGCCGAGGGAGAGCAGGTCCCCATGGCGCAGCACCACTGCCCGGCCCCCCACCTCAGAGAAGTTGACGGAGACAGGTGCCCCGGGGATGGGCTCCAGGACCAGCCTGCTCCCTGCCTGCTCTGGGCCGGAAGGCTGGTGCCTGCGGATGGTGCAGTGCAAGGGTAGGATGTCAGGGGCCGAGAGGCTGACACTGGGCTTGCTGGAAGGGGTCCTCTGGCCCACCGTGTGCTGTTCCCGATTGAGCAGGTACACCAGGCTGTCCTGAAATGCAAATACTAGACCTCAGGAGCCACCTTGGGAAAACCCGTCAGCAGGAAGAAACAAAAAGGTGTCCCAGTCCCTGGTTACCTAAGCCATGTGGCCAGGACCGCCAGCCTGGGCCCGCCCTGCCCTATAGCCTTTCCACACCTGCTGCTTGTCCCTAGCCTGTCCCACACCAGACACTCACCCCGTCCCCAGGGGACGAGGCTTCCCAGAGCAGCCTCAGGGGCACACCAGACACCCAGGGATGACTCCGGCTCTCAGACAACGAGGCCAGACAAGGGACAAGCTGGGCACAGACACTGGTTTACAGTCACAGCCAAGTGTCATCAAGCACCCCCCACAGGTGATTGGTGACAAGCTGTGTGCAGGCACCCTCCTTTGCGGCTCCAGCTTAGTGAGGCAGATGTCTCCTCATTAGACAGAATAGGGACAGGACTACAGCCTCTCTCAAAACCCTAATGAGATTCAACTGTACCATAAAGAAAAAACTTCCTACCAGAAAATTCATGAGCCTGTGTTTCTTGAGCAATATGTCTTAGGAGTGCAGAAAACAGGACGTCAACCTAAAGCAGCTAGTCAGCGCCCAGAAAACCTGGCAAGATCCAGGAGACACCAGTCTGCACCACCAGAGACCCCTGATGCTGGCCTCAGAGTGTGTACAACCACGGGGGATGCCCTCAACTTACCTTTCCCTCATTTAAACTCTAAAAATCACACCCAGGAGTAGAGAGAGAACATGCTAGTGAGACATGCAATGAGTGGAAAAGCAGGCTCTCTGAGTACACACGTGCCAAGAAACCCTCACCTTTTCATGCAAATGCCACCCTCTGCCCACCTGTTTCTTCAAGAAACCCTCTCTGACCTCTCTGTGGGTACTCAGCCTGAGAAGTCACCCTAGGGGTTGAGCATAGGCCCCAGTAAAGCCTCGCCCAGAGCCCTCATCTGGCCTCTTGTCAATTCCTACTGCTTGGAAAGCGTAAGGCCAGGTTTGGTATGGCTAACACCTCAGCACCAGAAGCCCCAACACCACACAGCATGCACCTGGCGTGAGCCAGAAGGGAGCTCAGCAGATCTGCACAAGTGAGCAGACAAAGGAGCTTCCAAGGGCTATGCCCCTGCAGACAAGGGCCCCAACAAAAGAGGGAAGTGCCTGACTGGGGGCCACTCTCCTTTCTGGCCTCCTCAGACAATGCCTCCCATGGTGCCCTCGAGGCCATGTGCTCCTATCTGGACAAGGGGACCCCCTGAGTTGGGGTCCCCAAAGCCAGGGCATGACATGGTCTGAGACACCATCTGGAAGATGGCAGACAATTCTCTTAGAAGGAGCCTGGTACTGAGTGAGTCCTGTCCTTACTGCCTCCTACTGTAGCCTGTACAGAGAATGTCCTGGAAACAAAGCACGGGGGAAGCCTCCACTTCCTCCAGAATCTAGGACGGCCCCCCACATTGGTCCCCAGCACCCCATTTCTACAGCCTCATTGTCACCAGAGCGACTGCGGCCCACAGAAGTTCACAGCTGACTCAGCTAGCAGCAAGAGGAGGCCTTCTACTCTGAGAACTTCCAGCGGGCCCTCCTGGTCAGCTCTTGGGAGGGCAGCTGGGCCTTCGTGGGGGCGAAAGGGGGTGCACTCACGTGCTGTTGGCTGTAGCCCTGCAGAAGGAGCAGGTGGGGAGACTCATAGAGTGAGTAGCGCATGGTTTCCTGGCCACGTTCCTCGGGGCCCGGGGTGGTGGCCGAGCTCAGGCTGCTCTCACTGACAGTGCGGCGCAGCCGGGGTGTAGGGGGGCTCTGGGCACCCTCTGAAGCCAGGGCTGGGGTTCCCTTGGCACGGCTCCGCTGCAGCCTCCGGGCTTGGGCGTTTATCCCTGAAACAGAAGCAGTACAGGGTAAATAGAGCCTAATAAATGAGGCCCACCTCTGGGTCCTTCTGAATTTAGATCTCATGGACCCACTTCTAACACTGGTCACTGTTTTGTCAACAGATGTGGAGAAGATCAGAGGACTCCACCCTCTGATCCCAACCTGGCAAGGCTGGGCCACCTCTGGACTCCCCTTGAAAAGCAGGCAGCCCAGCTGTTCACATCTGGAGGAGCCCTACAAGGAGCCCCATGACCCACCCAATAGCCTCGCCACAGCCCCTCCCCTCTGGATGACAAACGGCACTGCAGCGTCGACTTCTGCCAGGGTCACCATGCCAGAGGCTCCTGGTGCGTCACTGCACTGTGCCCAGAGCCCTGCTGGCCCACCTGTGTTTGTGTGTGTGCGCATGCGTGTGCCTGTGCGGGGGGGGGGGGGGGGGGGCGGTGCATGTGTCCGTGTGCATGCATGCGTGCTGTGATCAAATGAGACGAGACCTATTCACAGCCCCCTGGCCCTCCCCCATTTACAAGTAGGAAGCGGTCCATTTGCCCTCTGAGCCGGCTGGTCTCTGTCTAGGACAGCATGACTGTCTCTCCCAAGGATACCCCGCCAAGGCCAGGTGGGAAAGCACACACATGCACACACCCAGAGCATGCCCACGCAGGCGCACACGCAAACCCATGCACACGCAAACATGCCCATGTATACACGCAGGCACACACATGCACATATGTCCCCCTGCCTGGGCCGTGAAAGACAGTCTTCCATGCCCAGGAAGCAGTCTTTTAAACTAACGCTGCTGGAAAGCCGAGAAGCCAGATGGAGCCCAGGAGGCCGATCTCCTGTCACTCCCAACAGGGCTGACCCCAGCGCTTTCTTTCTGAGCCTTCTGCTGACTCCCCCTCCACAGCCTCCATCCACCCCCATCTGCAGCCTCCCTTCCTACAACCATTCCACCCAGACCAGACAAAGCCAGGGCAAAGGGAGGCTAGCTGGAGCAAGGGTGCTCCCTTACCAGAGACCTGCCCTTCCAGGAGGAAGCCCGCTCTTCTGTAGCCACAGGGGGCTGGGTTTGCAGGAGGCCAGGCTGGCGGAGGAGCTGCAGTGCAAGGCAGTCCGCCTGGGCGCCTGCTGCTCCCCACCCGCCTGCTGCAGAGCCGGCCAGCCACTGGCAGGCAGAAGCAGTCTAGGGCACAGGGGAGGTAGGGCGGGGAGCAGGGGAGGAGGGGCGAGGAGAGTAGGGTCAGGGGGCAGGCCAGGATGGGGAGAGTAGGCGGGAGGTAGTAGCAGGGGGAGGAAGGAGGGGAGCAGGTGGGATGGGCAGGAGGGAGCAGGTAGGGGGAAAAAGGGGGGAAGGCAGGGGCTGCCAGGGAGTATGGGAGGGGCAGAAGGAAGTGTGGGCCAGGTGGGGCCAGGAGGGATGGGGGGAACATAAGAGGGGGAGCAAGTAGGGGCTGGGGGGGGGGGCAGAAGGAAGCCAGCTTCCTGCCACTGTACCCCAGCCCCACCTGCCCTGTCCCACCTGCTACTCTTTAGGAGGACAGACCCCAGTGCCTATAGCAGCACTGTACAACCATGGGGCCGTGCCTGAAAGAAGAAACATTTAAAAACCAGTCCAAAATGATGTTCTAGCCTCCAAGCTTTTCCTCCATCTAGGGCGGAGCCATGGGCCAAGATAAGCCTCAGAACTACTTCCCAGAAGTCCAAAGCCTTCCAGAGAAAAGGGGGTCCTTTCCTCTTAGATTCTCAGGGGCCCCCCAGATGAAGCCTGAGAGATCAAGGTAAGTGTCCCCTGGACTGCAGCCCCACAAGGGAGCTCACTGCCAAGTAGGCCCCACTGCAGTTGGGCTCCTACCCCAGCAGACAGCCCTCCCAGTGCCCAGGGCTGGCTTCCCTGACCCCACTGTGGAAAGCAGTGGTTCTCACCCTGCCCGTGCTCAGACGCTCCTGTGGAGTTTTAGTTTTTTGTTGTTATTGTTTTTTAATTTTTATTTATTTATGATAGTCACACACACACACACACACACACACACAGAGAGAGAGAGAGAGAGAGGCAGAGACACAGGCAAAGGGAGAAGCAGGCTCCATGCACCGGGAGCCTGACATGGGACTTGATCCCGGGTTTCCAGGATCGTGCACTGGGCCAAAGGCAGGCGCCAAACCACTGCACCACTTCTGGGGAGTTTTAAATACTGCAGCTTGGTCCGCTTCCAGATCTCCTTACTGGGTCTTCGGACAGCCACGTGAACACCAAAGGGCCAGGGCTGAGGAGCAGTGGCTCAGAGGCCAGGCCATCAGAAGTGACGTGCCCATGGCCAGCACGGCTCAGATGCAGTTCACCCTGCAGGTGGCACAGCCAGAAGGACCCTCACACATGCATGAACACTGAACGGGCCATGTGACCCTCTGTGGGACCTGTGTGTTCATAGGATGAAGATGCTGTAGGGGAAAAAGTGGGGGCCAAGTGTACACCCAGAGGTGGGGGGAAAGCAGACTGGAGTATAATAGGTAAGGTAGGATGCCAACTGTTTACATGCTTCAAAAGCACATAAAACATCACTACATGTTGCTCATGGTTTACTTATGTGTGCATGTGAGGCTATGTTTAAAAACGAATAGAAAAGGCACACAGTAAATTCAAGAAATGGCTGTGTTCCAGGTGGGGAGCATGGAGTCTGAGGATGCATATAACATAGCACAACTGACAGGACACGATAATGCCACAGACTGTATCTTTATACATAATGTCGTATATGGTGTTTTATTTTTATTTAAGAAAACTCCAAATCAACACAATTTTTAAAAAAGAGTTATGTCAATTCTGGGAGGAAGGTCTTTATACTTCTACTTCTTTAAACTTTCTTAAAATAAAAAAAAAATCATAAACACTGTGGAGGCCTCCCCAGGCTGTGACCATGGTTTCCCTGCAGCGGGGTGTGGAGTTTCAGGGCCTGATGAGGCCCCCAGAGATGCGCCCCAGCTCCGCCCCCACTGAGCAGCAGGACCCGTGGCTTCCAGAGGGCTTCTAAGGACAGCCACCTTCCCTGCTGATGTCTGATTTCACTTCAGCTTTGCCGTCATCAGATTCATGCATCTGAGCAGCACGCAAAACCAGGACAGATCCGCCAAACTCGGAAACGACGTTCCCAGTTCTGGGTGGAGGATGCCAGGTGGCTCACAGCTGGGCAAAATCCTGGCCAGACGCACCCCAGTAACCTCCAAAGGCCTGGTGTGTGCCAGTGGCCTGTGCGGCACAGGCGTTTTCGAGGCACTCTGCCCTTGGGTCCCTGCCACCTGTGATGCGGCTGAGGAGCCAGGGCATGGGGGCCACTGAGTCTGGGGCCTAGTGGTTGAGTCTCTGCCAAGAGCATGCTGGCCCAGCGGCCAGCCTCCCACCAGTCTGGGATTTCATTCACATGGGAGAGACTGAATGTCAAATCACTGCTCTTCAGCAGTGAGTTCTAATGAAATAAAAGGGCCACAGCGTCCACATCTTCCATAGCACAGGGACTCCAGGTAGAAAGCTATTCATCCTATGGAAGAGCGCCAAGCCTTGCCCGTGGGTGAAGGAAATGCACTCCAAGGCTGGGAAGCCAGAATAGGCCCACTCTCCTATCACACCCATTCCCCACCTCTCCCAAGATGGGCCAGATGTCCTGATCCCACACATTTTCCTGCTATGGTGCAACTGAGCTCATTGGGGCCAGAGATTTTGGCCTGTCTCTGCATCCCTGAGGGACACTCAGGAATCTGTACTTTATAAAAATGCCCAGAAGGTTCTAGAACACAGCAGACAGGCACAGGAACTCCTGTTGAGAATTTGTCCCCCTCCTCTGTCCGCAGACAAAGCCCTATCTACAGAAATACACTGAGCACTTGGTAAACTTACTTGAGCACCTACCAATTTAACTTGAGTTTGGGATTTCCAATTCTTTTCTCTAGATGAATGTATTTATTTGTCAGCTCCTAGAAAGGTGGCAGATATGGAGCTCCCCGCTCCACCCTTACATACCTGCTCTGGTGGAAAAGCAGAAACACATTCAGTAGAGGAGTAAAAGCGAGGGTCTGGGTAATCTGAACCTGGGGAGGCTTCTGTGCTTTCCCAGGGCACACACAAGGGACCTACCATTGTATTCCCACCCAGTGACACATACAGGACCTCCCTTGTCATGTTCTCACTCCAAGGAGATACACATGGGACCCACAATGCCACCTAACACTTGCTAATACACATGGGCACCAGACCCAGAAGCAAAATGATTACTTTCCACATTCTAAAAGGATAATGAACTCAAGGAGATTCTGAAGTAACAGGAATCACAGACCCTGATGGGATGGATGTGCAGGGTCCAGTCTGCCTCTCCTGAATTGTTTGCCTGTGACATGGGAATTGGTAAGGGTGCCCTGACCTGCAGAAGGTGTGACTGTGATCGAGGCAGTGAGAGAATGCCAATGTCCATTCATAGTGGCCACGTTTACAGAAAGGAGCTCACTTTCCCTGGCCACTGGCTCTTGCTAGCTCCCTCACCTGCCCAGAAACCCACAAGCATGCGGCTCTCTGCAGGGCAGGGAGCCCTGGTTCCTCCCCTACTGGCTCAGACACTCCTGGGAAGGAAGTGGTGGGGGTGACACCCTGGGTCACATGGCTCTTTAACATTCAACCCCCTCCTCCCACCACAGCAGGTTGGTACAGATGTCCCCTCTGCTGGTGGAGAGGAGAGGACTCTGAGCAAACCAGGGGTGGTAAAATTAATTTTGAAAACAGTTGGTAGCTGTCACCAGAGCTCCAGTCATGGGCCCAGTGCTGGCTCCAGAACAGCACTGGAAAGAAAAACACAGCTCTTTCCTGAACGTCACTAAGTTCAGGACAATAAATTTAACCTGCAGGGTTTACCTCCGAATCCTGTTTGCTCTTCCCTCCTGGACTCTGAGAGTTTGAAACAGTATGTACAACTTGGAAACTTTTGTGTTGCTTATACCCATGGCCAGGGCTGGAGGTCTCACAGATGTGGTTACCAGTGGCTACTAATGGGGCAAGAACTTGGTTCTGCATAAGGGAATTTTACTAGAATTAGGGGAATTAGACTATTTTTAGATGACCTCTAATAACAGTTGGGGATACACTGCTAACATACAGCATTGCTGCAAAACACAGAGGGAAGGAAGCTCAAGCAAGTCCTTTTGAACTGGAATGCCCTTTCCTACTTTAGCAAAGACATGGGATGGAAGCTCTTGGTACCAAGCAATCCTGGAAGTTAATTTTTTGAATTTGAAATGCACAAAAAGAATGACCAACTCACAGATAATTTGGTGAGTGCCTATCTAATGCATAGCCAGCCTTATTCTGGGCATTTTGAATTCCACTTCATTCTCGCATTAAACCCTATAAAGGTTTAATACTGAAGGGTAGATGGAAATATGTTAGCTTAGCTTTTTAGGACCGGTCTGACTATTGGAAAAGGGAATTCTCGGGGCACCTGGGTGGCTCAGTCAATTAAGCAGCTGCCACTGGCTCAGGTCATGATCCTGGGGTCCTGGGATTGAGCCCTGTATTGGGGTCCCTGCTGAATGGGCAGCCTGCTTCTTCTTCTTTTCCAACACTTGTGCTCTTCTCCTCTCTCCCTCCCTTCCTCTCTCTCTCTCTCAAATAAATAAAATCTTTAAAAAAAAAAGAAAATTCTCAACAAAATGTGTACTGAGCCCCCCTCCCTTATCAAGAACAAGCAAGGATGCTTGCCATGACCGCTTCTGTTCAACATTGCACTGAAGGCCCTAGCCAGTACAATTAAGGCAAGATAAATAAATGCAAGGTTTAAGAATTGAAAGAAAATTATAATTATTTTTCAGACATTGTTTATAGAAATTGCAAAAGGATCTATGAACAAATTACTAGAATTATGAGGTGACTAGACATGGTGAGTGTGCTTATTCAATCATGTTTTCATATAGGAGAAACAATGAGAAAAGGATATGTAAAAGTAACAATGTCATTTATAATCATGTCAAGAAACATAAAACTACTAGAGAATAAGTCTACTAAATGATGTGCAGGATCACAACACTGAAAACTGCATAACACTGCTGACAGAAATTAAAGGCCTAATGAATAGACAGGTAAATACCAAGTTGACGGATTGTACGGATGTCCGTTCTCTCCAAACTGGTGTGTAAGCTCAATGCAATCCAATTGCAAACAGGGTCTCAGTAGATGTTGCATGGGCAAGTGTGTGTGTACCTGTCAACCCATGCACAGTTAAGTGTGCAAAAACTGGTCAAACGTATATGGGAATACAAACGGCAAGGTAACCTTGAAGATCAGCGACAATGCTGGAAGACTCGTACTACCAGATGAGAGCCTATTCTAAAGCTCTAATTCTCTAAAGAGAATGTGGTATAAGGACCAAGAGACCACTGGAACAGAAATGAGTTCTGAACCAGAATCTCACATCAGCAGAAAAGACAGTCTTCTCAATAAATAAGGTTGGATCAATTGCATTTCCTATGGAAAAAAAAAATGAATCATGACCCCTACCTCACACCACCCACAAAAATTAACTCCAGATGGATTGGAGAACTAGCCATGGAGGTAAAACAATAAAGCACTGAGAAGAAAACACAGGAAAGATCTTCATGGGCTTGAGCACACAAAGATTTCTTACATGGGGGGGAAGGTGCTGCTCACAAAGGGAACACTGCCCTCAGGTGCTTCTGAGTGCACTGGACAGGTTACAGACACCACCAAGCACATCTCTTCAAATATGACCGTTGCACTGGTCAGAGAAACAAGAAAGTTTCTAGAGGGACCCTAAAAGAATCTGTTTCTTTCATCAACCAAACTAAAAATCAGATATAATAAAATTTAACTGTGTGGTTTGCAGAGTAACAGTGAAAACTGAACTCACAGCCTCACCAAATTTCCCATGTGAAAGTTAAGGCACTGACTGGGGAAAAGCAGGACCCTAAACCTTGGAACAGAGAAATCAGGGTAGGATCCAATGAAGCTGGGAAGCTTCAATGCCTGATTCAATCTGAGCCTTACTTGCCAAGAGAACCAGCTGTCCTCCTGTGTCTGAAAAAAATGGCCTTCCCTTGCTTACGGAATCTACGATAGCCTCACCTGGGAGCCCCAAGAGGCTGCCTCCTTCCCTGAAAACCCACCTTTACCCTTGTTAGCACACTTTGGTGCACCACTGAGCCCACAGGAGCCAAGTTTTAGAGGAGAACAGGGCAAGAGGAAACTGAGCAGCAAGCTGGGCAATAGGCAAGCCGCTCTGACCCTGGGGATCCGACAGCACTGAGAGAGTCTGTAGCAAGGAGGTCTGCAGTGTGGTCCCTCTGGGGGTTTTGGAGCATTCCTTCTACCTTCCTTTTGAGAAACAACTCCTGACCCGTTATTGAGTGGGAACTGGAGGTCTCATAAAGCAACATTACAGGACCGTGCAACCTAGGTTCCCCTCACTATCTGGTGCGGTTTCTGTTTTCCTGACTGACACAGTAACTGTTTTAAGAACTTCTCTTCAAAAGAATGTAAAGCCAAACTACAGAGTAAGAGGAGGTATTTTCAGTATATACATCAGAAAAAGGACTCATCTCCAAAAGCAGTATGAAAAAGGCAGACGCCCCAACAGAAACTAGACAAGGGTTTGAAAAGATACTGCAAAGTAAAAATATCCCAAATGGTCTTTCAACATATGGAAATGTGGCTAACCTCATTAATCATCAGATATACAAATTAAAACCACAAAGCAATATCGCTGTACAACCGTGAGAACAGATAAAATGGGAAAGAACAGGCAGCACCAAATGTGAGAGAGAAAATGGAACAGTCAGACCTCTTACACACTGCGGGCACACACACTTGAAAAGAGGATTAGGAGCATCTCCTACAGCTGGACATCTGCACACCCATTGGCCCATCGACTCCATTCCTAAGTATATACTGGACAGAAATTCACGCATTATGATAAGGTAGAGCCAAGAACATTCACAGCAGCATTATTCAACTATTGAGTCCAAACTGGAAACAACCCAAGTGTCTGGTAACACGAGAATGGATTCATAAATTGTAGTGTATTCATATAATGCAATACTGTACAGCAATAATAATGAATGAACTCTTCCCTAAGCAACAAAATAAATAAGTCTTTAAAATATAATATTAAGCAAAAAACAAATTTTTAAAAAGGCCAGACACTAAAAGGTATATGAGATATGATTCCATTTATAGGAAACATAAGAAGAGGCAAACTGATCTTTGGTGTTCAAAGATAGCTGGGTCAGTGACTAATAGTTGGGAGGGAGATGAGGGAGCACTGCTGCACAATGCACTCGCTTTTTGAAAATTCACTGAGTTGCACAATTATAATCCATGCACTTTTCTATTTGTATGCTATATGCTGTATTTCAATGAAAAGCTTCCTTCCAAGAGAAGGAGCTCAGGTGTTGGGATTATCATATACAAAATATGTATATTTAAACTTACCCTGTTTAAAGAAATAAAACACACCTTGAAATATTTATAGAGAAAAATAAACTATAAACAGTAATGCCAGGTTTGTAAAATAACCGATTAGAATCTCCAGAAATGAAAAATGCAGTAAAGAAACTACAACTTCAGTGCAATATACCAGACACAACAGAAAAGGGAATCCAGTGAACCAGAAGACCAGTCAAAAGAAATTATTCAGGAAGTGGTACAAAGAACCAGGCAAGAGAGAGAAAATCTAGGAGAGAGCTAAGAGACACAGAACATAGAAAGAGAAGGGCTGACATGTGTTTAAAACAGCTCCAAGAAGAAAAGAGTAAGAATGAGGAGGCAAAGGCATTATTTGAAAAGAAAACAGTTGAGAATCTTCCAGGACCAACTGAAGAATCTAGCTCATAGGTTCAGAAATGCAGTAAAAGAAAGAAGAAAGACATCACAAGGAAACCACCAACTCATCTCCCTTCTGAATAGAGATGTAGATGTCTTCAGCAAGACACTGGCAAACCAAATCCAACAACGTATCAAAAGGATACATCACAAACAAGTGGGATTTGCCCCAGGAATGCAAGGTAGACTTAAGCACACAAAAATCAATCACCGAAATACACCAAATCCACAGACTAGGAGGCCAAACCACATGATCTTCTCAGCAGACATGCACAGAGCTCTGGACACTTGGAATAGCTGAGGAAGTGTCTCAGCAAATCCTCTTCCCAAAGACCCACACACTCAAAACAGGCCAAAACATTGTGTAGGAAAAAACACACACAGATGGTATCACTTAAAGAAAAGCAAGAAAACGGGCATGAGGAAATCAGGACTATGGGTACTTGTGAGGCGGAAGGCAAGGGCCAGGTCAGGGGGATGTGGTGCAGACCACCGACCCTGTCTGCTCAAAAAAGCAAGTGGGAACGCACCAGTGCTAGGAGCACAGCTCGGGTGGGCAGTGCCCACTTTACCATGTTCCATTGACCCCAGCACTCGTGATTTACACCCTTTCCTGCACATGGTCCCTTGCACCACAACTACAGTTACGCACACCCCACCTTGGCCTCAGAACCACATCACCTTGCCTTTCTATGGCACAGAGGAAGCAGCCTGGCAGGCTGAGGGGCCTGCAGGAGACACTGGGGACCCCAGGAGCCAGGGACACGGTGCCAAGACTGCTCCTGGTAACCATCTATACCAGCTTAGTTGACATCAGCAGTTCAGAAAGTGGGCTGCTGCAGGGATGAGTGGAGTCTCGTCCACTTCTTCCCGGTCCTTGGTGGGCCTGTGTCCTGTGCTCCCACCGCCTACTGCCAGCCCTTCCACTTCCACCCACCAGTCTCCACAGCACACTTCCTTCTCTCTCCTCAAGGAGCTGCCAAGTGCTTCCTTACTGCAGGACACCTGGGAATTAATTCCCGGGGAAAATGGAAATGTCCTAAGCCTCCTGAGCTTTCTCTCCATGTACCCTGGGAGGGATCCAGGAAAACTTCCAAGGGAACAGCGTCCCCCCGGACTCTGTCTATAGTGGCCCAGTCCTTAAGCTGTGTCATGGGTGCACAAATGGTTTGTTATGTTATTCTGTATCTGTTTTCCATGTGCTTGAAGTATCTCAAAATCCAGGACAGAGAGGTATGGGACGAGAAATAGAAACACTCTGTAAACATTCTAAAGACCACTCAACCTCACAAATACTCCAGGAACACAAACTGGAACAGAGGGAAACCATGTTCCTCTGTCAAACGAGCAGAGAATCATGTGATGGCGAGGAGACAGAGACGGACATTCTCAGTGCTGGTTGGAATGGAAAGTGGCACGGATCCGCCCCCAGTTTTAAAAATAGCTATGGAGACATGTGGGCTACACCAATATTAGATATAGATGTATCACTATCTAAAACTATCTCCATTCTTCCACAAAGGAATCCCACTTTTAGGCTGTTGTCCTACAGGAAGAATCAGAAAGGGATCAATTATGTACAAGATGTTTATATAAGCATAATTTATGGAAAAAATGGAAATATTCTTAAAATCCAATAGGGATATGGCTAGATACACTCGTTCACTGGCATTAAAAATTATGTTCATAATATGAGCAAATAAATATGTGTTTAAAAAAAACAGAGGAGGGGCGCCTGGGGTCTCAGTCAGTTAAGCATCTGCCTTTGGCTCGGGCCGTGATTCCAGGGTTCCTGGGATGGAGCCCCACATCAGGCTCCTGGCTCAGCAGGGAGCCTGCTTCTCCCTCTCTCCCCTGCTTTTGCTCTCTCAAATAAATAAAATATTTAAAAAATAAATAATGATTTTTAAACATTAAAAAAAACAGAGGACATATAACTATATATGTAGCTTGATTTAAATTGTGTAAGAAAGTAAATATAACATTAAGAAGAGACTGGAATTATAGGAGAGGACATTTTAGGTGATGTTTATTCTCTTCTTTATACTCTCCCTATTTTCCAAATTTTCAACAATAGAAATGTCATTTTTTAAGTGCAGAGAAATTGCATATTTTTAAATTTTATTTAATTTAAATTCAGTTAAACATATAGTGCAGTATTAGCTTCAGAGGTAGAGTTCAGTGATTCATCAGTTGCTTATAACACCCAGTGCTCATGACAAATTTCTCCCTGAGAAATTCCATTTTAAAGCACTGATGAGCATTTCTGTGGTAAAACCCTGGACCCTCTCACATGAATTTGAGTCTCAGTCAGAAAATGACATCCCCTCTTTAGAAGAAACTAATAAATCAATTGAGATAATGGGTAACCAACTAGATAAAATGCTCAAGCCATTTGTCACTTACAGATGGAAACAGAGCCTTCCAGAACTGTGGCCAAAAAAGAACAGTGTGGCAGAAGCAAGAGTTTTATTTAGCTGAACCCAAGGCCCTATCTGGTTCCCCCAAGATGACGAGATGGCGCTAAGCCCGCTCTTAGGGAGGACAGGGTGGCACAGTGACAGCTAGCACAGACTGACCTGCGGGCCGCTTTCCACTCTCACCCCAGCAGGTGGACACCCCTGGGTCCAGGAGCAGCTCTTCCTGCCAGAGTGGAGCAGGCCCATCTTTCAGTAGGAATCCTGTCCCCAGAGAAAGGCCACTGTCCCCACTGACTGCTCTGCACACCCCGCCCCTCCATTGCTGCTCTGGAATGAGCTCCCCAGGCTCACCCATCACTGCAGGTTGGAAGAGACAGCTGAGGACGCTGCTTTGAAAGTAGAGCAAAAAGACAAAGATGAGAAACTGGGAGACAAATAATCCAAAAAACAGATCCAGAACCTAATAACAGATGAACCAGAAGAAATCAAGAGAATACCATATTAAGAACCGAAGATGATCATGAGTTTTTAGATGAAAATGGTCCATTAAAAGTCCAACACACGAGAGATTAAAAATGCATGAAGGCTCAAGATGTGCAAGTGGATATATTCTGAATAAATATCATAACAGTTACAACAATTCTTTTTAAATAAGAAGGTAAGACTCTAACATCCGGGTGCAAACATACCATCCCAAGGCACACATGTGACTCTTCAGAGCGAGGCTGGGGGCTGGGGAGGAAGCAGCATAAAGAAGTTATGTGCTTCCAGAAGGAGAAAAAAGCTACCGAGCATGAGGGGTGAGGAAACACAGCACCCAGCAGCTTCTCAGAGGGCTCTGTAATGAGAAATGGGCCAATCCCTTCAAAATTCTAGGAAGAAAGCTGTTTTCGTTCTAAAACTCTACACCCAGATATTAATCAAGCATTAAAGCAGGATAAAGACCTTTTTAGACACACAGGGTCTGAAGCAATTTTAATTCCCTTGCATACATACTCTCTCAGGAAGCCACCAACTCCACCAAGATGGAGTGAATAACCGAGACAAGGAAAGGGGGGGAACAAGGAGAAACAGGGGGTCCTTCCTCAGGGAGAGACCCATGGGAATGATGTGGGGCAGCCAGCCTGCACTGAAATAAGGCAGACTCCAAAATGCTGGAGTTCAGGATGCCTGGGTGGCTCAACGGTTGAGCATCTGCCTTTGGCTCAGGACGTCATCCCAGAGTATCAGGATTTAGTCCCGCATCAGGTTCCCTGCATAGAGCCTGCTTCTCCCTCTGCCGCTGTGTGTCTCTCATGAATAGATAAATAAATCTTTTTTAAAATGCTGGAATTGGTAAAATACACCATATATCTGAGCATCCTGAAGTAAGGTAATTGGCAGAGAGCTGGGGAATACTGATTAGTATAAAAGAGAATACAAACAAGAACCACAATAATTAACTTCAAAGAAACTAAAAGTTGGGCAAACAGAAAAAGTAATCCTTGTATACACCAACCTTCAGTTGTGCAAAGGCGCACCTGGCCACAGAAATGTGCACCCTGGTTCCTTTTTTTTTTTTTTAAAAGATTTATTTATTTATTTATTTATTTATTCATTCATTCATTCATTCATTCATTCATTCAGAGAGAGAAAGGCAGGCTCCTTGCAGGAAGCCCGACATGGGACTCGATCCCAGGTCTCCAGGATCACACCCCGGACTGCAGGCGGCGCTAAACTGCTGCGCCAACAGGGCTGCCCTGCACCCTAGTTCCTAATCCAACCACCACTCTGACGCCCTGAGAGCACCAGCCACGGGAGGTGGATGTTTTAACAAGAGCCATTCTCATCTTCATGGTAGGAAATCACTAGATGTGCCCCAAAATCAAAACAAAAAAATCAAATATAGTAGGATAAGCTTGTTATTTTAAGCTATGGAATTAAATGACAAAGAAGAAATAGTCTCGGATGATACTGATTCCCTTGGAGGAGTGCAAAATTGGGAAGGGCAGGCTGGGGTGAGGAACTGTGTGTGTGGTCTTTGTTTTGTTTTTAATCAGTAATAGGGAAGTACAGCCTTAACTGTGCACCTATGTAACTTTGGTAAAAATAAGTAAACTTTTTTTTTAAGATTTTATTTTTTTTATGAAAGACACACATAGAGAGGCAGAGACAAAGAGGGAGAAGCAGGCTCCCTGTAGGGATCCCTATGTGGAACTTGATCCTGGAACTCTGGGATCCACGACCTGAGCCAAAGGCAGACCTCAACCACTGAGCCACCCAGATGCCCAGTAAGCATTTTTTTGAAGTAGGCTCCATGCCCAGCATAGAGCCCAACACAGGGCTCAAACTCATGACCCTGAGATCAACACCCTAGCTGAGATCAAGAGTCCTATGCTTAACCAACTGAGCCACCCAGACGCCCCAGTAAGTAAATGTTTTTAAAGGTATATCCCCTTCAACTTACTAAACGAATGAATGAAAGCACACACTTAGGGTAGACATGTCCTCTGTCCCTAGATACACCTTTCTTTAGATTTTAAATTCTTGACATTGTTTGCATCTTTGAAGCTAGAAAGCATCCTATATGCACGTGGCATGTCAGCCCAGCAGCAGCCGTGATGTGAGAACTCCCACATCTCCTCCCGTCCAGGGGTGAGGTGGGGGAGACCCTACAATATTTCAGTCAGATAAGGATTATTTGAAGAAGGAACATGAGCTCTGTCATGTGCAAAACTTGCAGGATTTCATGCCAACACTGGGAAGAAAATCGCAGAGATCACAGTGGAGCACTCTCCTCAGAAACTCTGCCTTGCTGGAGCTCCTGAGGGTGCAGAAGACGATGCTGTGTGCACTCTGATGGGCCCAGGGTTGAATAGGAGAATTAAATGCTGGATTTATTTCACTCAGATTTATCTTTTCATGTATGCACAAAACGGATACAGATAAAAATCCATGTTTAAATAAATCTTTAGGCTTACTAGAACTCTTTAAGGAAGTACAAAACTGGGATCCCTGGATGGCACAGTGGTTTAGCACCTGCCTTTGGCCCAGGGCGTGATCCTGGAGACCCGGGATCGAATCCCACGTCGGGGCCCCTGGTGCATGGAGCCTGCTTCTCCCTCTGCATATGTCTCTGCCTCTCTCTCTCTCTCTCTCTCTCTCTGTGACTATCATAAAAAAAATTAAATTAAATTTAAAAAAAGGAAGTACAAAACTAAGAATCCTAAAGTAATAGTAAAGCCTTGTGTCTGGTTTAACAAATAGCCCTTTTTATTTTGTGGTAAATAAGACATATCATTAATTTTAGTGGTTAAGGGGGCACCTGGGTGGCTCAGCAGTTGAGCATCTGCCTTTGATTTGGGTCATGATCCCAGCGTCCTGGGATCAAGTCCCGTATCAGAATCCCTGCAAGGAGACTGCTTCTCCCTCTGCCTATGTCTCTACCTCTCTCTGTGTCTCTCATGAACTAATAAAATCTTAAAAAATTTTAGTGGTTAAGACATATTTATTTTAATGGTAATACATATAACTGTATTGCAAAATTGTTCTTAATGATCCCAAAATATACATAGATAGCGCTCCATCCACACCATGGAATATTCCATAATCCCTATAATGAATGAATGAGAACTGTAATAGATGTGGAAGAAGTTTGGCAGGAAAACGAAATATGTGATCCCATCACTAAAACAACAACCTTGAACCCAAAACATGTGCATGAACACACTCGAGTAGGTCCACACCTACTCAAGCGCCCAAGCGCAGAGAAACTACAGAAGGCCACTGTGGTGGACAGGGTTCTAGGATGACCTCTGTTGTCTCCGCCTCCTGGGATTACTCCCATCCTTGTGTTCAAGGGCAAAGAGATTTTGCAGATGTAATTAAGGTCCTGGCAGGATTGATCTTAAGATACGGAGACAATCCAGGGGGCCCGACCTAATCACCTGAGTGCCATCAAAGCAGGGAGTTTTGTCCAGTTGGTTACAGGAAGCAGAATTACCCTGTGAGAAGGGTTTGGACAAGGGGGTGCTCTACTGTGGTGCTGGGAGGGAGCCCTGGTCGACAGCAAGCAGCAGCAGCAGGAGGAGAGGCAGAGGCCAGATGGAGACCCAGTCCTACAACCCCGAGGAACTGAATGCTGCCAATAACCTGTGGACTTGCAGGACGGCAGCCCCTAAGTGAGCAGAGGGTCCAGCTCCCCCTGAGCCAGACTCCCAACTCACTGAAACTGTGAGGCAATAGCTTTAAGCCACTAGATTTGTGGTTATTTGTTACAGGGATGACAGTAGACCCTCATCCTGGGAAATGAGGCACTGCTGTAACAAATACCTACAATGGGGAAGGTACTTCCAAGTCAGGCAGCAGGAAGAATTCGAAGAGCACAGAACAGAAAGAGTCCAGAGGGCCATTAGCAGGCTATTCACAGAAACATGGGCTGAAAGACGCTGCTGGTAAGAGCTTGGAAGACAGTGAGGAACACTTCCTCAAACTGCCTTCGTGGAAGCAGAACCTGCTGTGGGCAACGTGCCCTGGGAATCTAGACTTGGAGAGGGCTGCAGTGGAAGCTCAGAAGGACACGGGATGGGGATGTGTTCCTGGAGATCTGGGAAGGGGGCCTGGTTGTGCAGAAAGGACCTGGAACTAAGGGCCTGAAAAGACCTCTCAGCAGAAGTGGCCCACTTTCTTCTTGCTACCTGTCAGGAGAACCAAAGAGCAGAGAATCAAAACGGAACTGGGACTGGATGACTGCACATCCTCAGCCTCTCCACGTGACAAGAGAGGCCAAGAGTCAGAACCTGCTGCTGGAGAATGGCGCCCAGACAAGGCTCAGAGCCCTGCCTATCCCTCTCCCGGCGTCTTGGAAGGATCTGGAGTCAGAGAGCTGAGCCATACAAAGACCCTTTCAAGAGACCAAGGGTGCTCCTCATCAAACTATGAGCATTGGAGCAGCTTACAAGCCCCCTCACATCTCAGTAGAAGCTAGAAGTGGAGAAGGGCCACATCAGAAGCATCACCTGTGGGTGTGGCTTGTGTGACAGGTGAATGCCCCTGGAATCCGTGCACAGCACAGGCCCCAGGTTCTCAAGAAGCAGCAACTCAGACTAGGGCAGAGGGAGCCTGGCATGGAAGGAGGCTCCTGACAGGTTGAAGGCTGAGGAAGCCACTTGCAGGGCTGCGGAGGAGTCCCATCTTTCGGGAAAAACAAAGGATGGCTCAGAGCCCAGAGAACGTCAGGCAGAGTGCTACAAGCCTTAAAATTTAACCACGGACTCCAGCTGCAGTTTGCCTGGCTGGATTTCAAAAACTGCCTGGACTGGCGACTCCTTCTCACCATCTGCTGCCCTCTTTCTGACCCAGAACACCATGACTCTTGTCCTGCACCTGGCCACCCACTGCATTCTGGGAGCCTCTGGTTCCACAGGCTCAGGGGTGGGGAGGTCTGTGCCTTGCACCTGTGGAGCTCCACTTACTGGATGTTACTGGATGTACTCAGGCACCTGCTCCACATCTGACTTACATTATGTACATGATGGACATTTGGACTTGAGCTGATGCACAACGGCATGAGGCTGTGAGGCCTGAGGATGACTAGAGCCTTTAGCCATTGCTATGGATATAGCTATGGCTCTTGGGTAACCAGACCTAGGATGACCCCCAGTGACCCTTGCCCTCGTATAATCACCTCCCCTGAGCGTGGGAGGGACCTATAAATGTGGAAGCCATCATGCCCCCAGTGATGCTTTGTTTTATGGCAAAGGAAGTAACTAATCAGTTCAGTTCACTCTGGGTTCATCAAAAGGGAGGTTATCCAGGTGGGCCTAACCCAAGCACATGAACCTTTAAAAGCTGAGAGGAAGTCAAAGATTCAAAGAATGAGGGAGGGCTGGTGCAACACTGCTGACCTGAAGGGATATGAGGGAGGGGGGGGAGTGCAGGGGGTGGCAGACATGGATAGAAGGTGGGAGCAACCCCAAGACAACAGCCAGCAGGAAAATGGGAACCTCAGTCTGACAACCACAAGGAACTGAATTCTGCCAACGGTAAGGATGAGCCTCCTGACAAGAACCTGGCCTGGCTGACACCTTCCTTGGATCTGACCTTGTGATACCCTGTGATTACAGCCACACCATGTCAGACTTCTGATTTGTGTGCTAAGGAATGGGCGTTGTTTTAAGCTGCTATGCTTGTGGTAATGTATTACATAGCAAGGGAAAACTAATACAGGTCCATACTAGGCTAGTACCATGAAATCAGGAGGAATCAGAATGGCAGAGGCACTTATGTGGGAGAGAGAATTCCACGGGGAAAAAAAAAAAGTTTATACCATATGAAGGCATTTATATAAAATAAAGTGTAAGAAGGGATCCCTGGGTGGTACAGCGGTTTGGCGCCTGCCTTTGGCCCAGGGTGTGATCCTGGAGACCCAGGATCAAATCCCACGTCGGGCTCCCGGTGCATGGAGCCTGCTTCTCCCTCTGCCTCTCTCTCTCTCTCTCTCTCTTTCTCTCTCTCTCTCTCTGTGACTATCATGAATAAAAATTTTTTAAAATGTTAAAAAAAAATAAAGTGTAAGAAGTGTGAATGTGTCTATTAGCATTATTTCCCTAAAATACAACAGTCTAATCAGGACCAGTCAGATGACTTTGGACAAGGTCAGCATTCCCACTGAAAACAAGGAACACTGGTGATATGGGGCATAAGCAACCGAGGAAGAAACTGTCAGGCCAAAATCTGAACAAAAAGAAACCAGAGGTGGGAGTTTCTGAAGCTACTTTTGTCCTGCAAACACTGGCCAGTTCCAGAGAACAAGAGCAGTGGTACTGTAAGAAATCAAAGCCCTGGGCTTGCTGTGTTGGAGCCTCTACAGGAGACCCTCCCCGCTTGCTCGTCCTTCCCTCCTCTGGCTCTGATAGGAAAGTCTTCTTGGTTTCATAAAATGCTGCTCCTTTCCCTGTCCTCTGGAATAGTCGAAGGTGCAGTACTGGAATGATCCTGTCCTTGAGTATGAGGAAGAACTGGATAGACCTTGGGTCCAGCGTTTTCACGGTTGGGTTGGGTTGGGAGTGCATCCAAATTGCTCATGCACTCTCTCTCTCTCAGGGAAACTGTCCAGGTTTTTAAGTCTTTCTTGAGTGAGCTTTAAACAGGCTTTTTCTAGAATATTGTCCATTTTGTCTAAGCTTTCAAATTCACTAGCAAAAAGCTATCTGTAAGACCCTCTTAAAAAAAAAAAAAACCCTACTGGACAACCTGGGTGGCTCAGCAGTTTAGTGCCGCTTTTAGCCCAGGGCGTGATCCTGGAGACCTGGGATCGAGTCCCACGTCAGGATCCCTGCATGGAGCCTACTTCTCCCTCTGCCTGTGTCTCTGCCTCTCTCTCTCTCTCTCTCTTCTGTGAGTCTCTCATGAATAAATAAAATCTTTACAACAACAACAAAAAAACCCTCCTACTGTAGCTGTAGCCCTTTCACATCTCTGAGACTGCTCCTGTGTACCATCTTCCTTTTCTTCATCAGTCTTCCCAGTTTTGACTACTAGTCTTTTCAAAGAACCTACTTTTCATTTTATTGATCCTCTCTCCTCCATGTCTTAATGCAGTAGGCAGATAGCTCATCAGTGTTTAGGCTTTAGCGTAAGCATTTAAAGCTATGGCCCTCCTTGGGATTCCTGGGTGGCTCTGTAGGTTAAGCATCCTCCTTTGGTTTCGGCTCCGGTCATGATCGAAGGATCATGAGACTGAGCCCCATGTTGGTCTCCACACTCAGCACAGAGTCTGTTTGAGATTCTCCCTCCCTCTGCCCCTCCTCCAACTTGTGCTCACACTCTCTCAAATCTTTTTGGGTGTGTGTGCCTTTGCACAACTGAAGGCTGGTGTATACAAGGATTACTTTTTCTGTTTGCCCAACTTTTAATTTCTTTGAAGTTAATTATTGTGGTTCTTATTTGTATTCTCTTTTATACTAATCAGTATTCCACAGCTCTCTGCCAATTACCTTACTTCAGGGTGCTTGGATATATGGTGTATTTTACCAATTCCAGCATTTCTTTTAAAGATTTATTTATTTATTCATTCATTCATTCATGAGAGACACACAGAGAGAGGCAGAGACATAGGCAGAGGGAAAAGCAGGCTCCCTGCAAGGAGCCTGATACGGAGCTCGATCCTTTACTTTGACTCCCACCCTGAGTCAAAGGCAGACACTCAACCGCTGAGCCACCCAGGCATCCCTCAAATAAATAAAATCTAAAATAAAGCTATAGCCCTCCTTCTAAATCCTGTATCAGCTGCATTCCACAAGTTCTGATTCATAGGAAAGTCTTTCTTGATCCCTGAGTTACTTTGAAATATTTTAACTTCTAAATATCTGAGTGCTGTGTAAGAGACGGCCATCACTGCTGGTCAGGACCCATTCTCTCCTCCTTCCTAATAGTATCATGGTGAGGAGTGACAAGCTGATGTGCCCAGCTCACAAAAACTACCTTTTCCAGTCTTTCTTGCAGATAGGCATGGCCAGTGATTGGTGGTCAGTGAGCGATGAGGCCATGTTCCCATTGCAACTTCTAGGAAAGTTCCACAGGAGGAGGATACGGTTTGCAGGGATAACCTTTGCCTGGCCCCCTCTTCCTGCCTTCTTCCTGTCCTCAACGCAGATGTGATGGCAGTGGTCCTGTAATTATCCTGTACTTGAGGGGATCTTCCAGACTGCAGGAATGAACTAGAATGGTAGGACTGAACGTGGAAGGAGCCTTGGGTCCCTGGTGACCTAGAAAGCCACCTATTGGCCCTGAACCTACCACCGCTGTAATGTGAAGGAAAAGAAACCTGTCTTGGATTCACCAGTTACCTGGCCAAATGCAGCTCCTGACTGACGCAGAGGCTTCTAAGATACCACTTTGGTATTTGATTTCTGAACAGAGAATAGTTCACGTATATGAAAGCATTTATAACTTAGACTAAAAATAAATACTGCTCCATCCACCACCTAACTTAAAAAGATGAAACATTGGGATGCCTGGGTGGCTCAGCAGTTGAGCATCTACCTTTGGCTCAGGGTATGATCCCAGGTCCAGGGATCGAGTCCTGCATCAGGCTCCCTGCAAGGAGCCTGCCTCTCTGTGTCTTTCATGAATAAATAAACAAAATAAAATCTAAAAAAAAAAAAAAAAAAAGGCTGGTTCATTTTAGGCTCACTATATTCTCTAAACTACAGCTCTCTGCCTTCTCCCCACCTCTCATCTCACCAAAAGAAACCACTACCCTGGACTCTGTGATTAACATTCCCTTTTTCCTAATTTACAGTTAGACCACACATTTTTGTAACGTTAAGTTATACTGCTCTACTTAGTATAACATTATTTTTCTGCTATTTTCTTTTTTCCTCAATATTCTGATACACCTCTACATTGATGCACGTAGCTATGGTTCATTTAATCTCACAATTCTACACTGTTCATTGCATGAATACACCACTATCTATCCACTTCCCCACTTATGGGTTTGTGGGTTATTTCAAGCTTTAAGTTATTACAAAATGCTGCTACCAAAACTCCCATACTGTTCTCCTGGTGATCCATGGGACAGAGTCTCTAGGAGAGTGCTTCCTGACTCTTCTGACACCATGGCACGTGTAGAAAACAATATTTGCATGAATACTGGAAGAACATCAGAGGCGTGTAGAGTTCTGGATGAAGCTGCAGAGGGGCCCACAGACTGGCACCATGAAGATTCAGTGCCCCCCAGCCCAGCGGCAGAGGCAGGCCCAAGCAGGCCCACAGTGCTAGTTAAGTCCAAACTGTCTCCCAAAAGGAACACAGCATTTCGCCCCTAGGTAGACCTTGCGTTAGAGCTCCCATAGCTCCCCCTCCTCCACAAGCCCGGATGTTGTCAGACATTCGGTAAGACAAATTTCTATGCATTCAAGTCATGTTTCCTCGCTGCTAATGAAATGGGGTGTCTTTCTGTGCAGTCTATTTCTAGCTTCTCTTCTGAGACACTGATGTATTTCTTTTGCGCAGGTTTTATTAGGTAAAATCTGTTGTTCTTGAACGGATTGTTTTTGGCATCCCTGATACAATCCAGATAGTAATCATTTGTCAGTTTTATGTATTCTAACATCTCCCTATTTGAGCCTGTTTTTCACCTTTCACTGTTCATTATTTAATACAATTAAGAGATTCTGTTCATCAGTCTTTAATGGTTTGAGCTTTTTTTGTCTTCTTCAGGAAATTCTTCCCTAAGTTATTTGTTATTGAATTTAATAAACAAAAACAAAACAAAAAAAACACACCTGTTTTGTAGTCAGAGAACATGCTCTGTGAATCAGATATTCTACAATATGCTGAGTCTTACTTTCTGATCAAGCAGGAGGTTAATTTTTGCACATGCCCAGTGCTTATTTGAGAATAATATGCACTTTCCAATTTTTGGGTGGAAGGTACTATAATAAATGTCCAATAGATCAGGGATGACAAACACCGGCCAGGGGGGATGGGTAACAAATCCAGCCCTGGCCATCTGTTTACATATCATCTCTGGCTTCCTGTACTCCACAAAGGCAGAGTTAAGTAGTTGAGACAAAGACCATATGGCCTCACAAAGCTGAAAATATTTACTATCTGGCCCTTTATAGGAAAAGCCTGCCAATCTCTGTTGCGCTCAAAACTGTTCCCCTCCCCCTTTTTCTTTGGTCTGCTTGATATCAATTAATGAAAGGGCTGCTTTAAAATCTTCTATAACTGGGCAGCCCAGGTGGCTCAGTGGTTTAGTGCCACCTTTGGCCCGGGGCCTGATCCTGGAGACCCAGGATCGAGTCCGACATCGGGTTCCCTGGGTAGAGCCTGCTTCTCCCTCTGCCTGTGTCTCTGCCTCTCTCTCTGTCTCTCTCGGTGTCTCTCAATAAATAAAATCTTTAAAAAATATATAAAAAATAAAAATCTTAACAATGACACTTCAGCAATTTCTGCTGATTCTTGCTTGTTATGTTACTTTATATTGAGGTTAGTTTATTAGATAAGAGTAAGTTTTAAATTGTTCCATTTTCCTGGTATATTACTTTTTCTATCATTAGAGCAGTGGTCACTCTTGTCCCTAGTTGTTACTTCTGCTCTGAAATCTGTCTGGATGACCTGGTCACTCTAGCAGTTTCTTTTCCTTAGCATGTATTTTTTCCATTCTTTGGTATCTTGCATTTTGGATGTGTCTCTCATAAATAGCAAACAGCTGCACTCAGTTTTTCCATGGAATCTGACACTCTTTTTGTCAGGAAGTCTGGTCCATTTGTTATATAAAGTGACATATATTTGGTTTCATTTCCATCATCTTAGACGATATTTTCTTTTTACCTGTTTTTTCTATCCTCCTCCTCTATCCTCCTTAAAATTTTTTTCACTCCATTTTTTACCTTATAAAAGCTTTAACCTTTTCACATGTTCCCAACATTATAACATGACTTCTAGAGTTAATAAAGTCAAAAATTTCAGCAGTGTCTTTATCCTCCTCCACAACAATGTAAGAGCATCTGAACTCTTATTGTCAGATTTAAACCCCTTTCCTTGCCTCTTTGCTGTTTATTTTTATTGTGTTTTCAATGGAGAAATACATCATCTGTTTCCAAAATAGCGCTTGAAAAATACAAGGGGTACAGGTTCTATAAAACAAAGCCAACTCCTGCCATGAGACACTATGTACATCATGTGAAAAAACTAGTCTGATATTCAGTTAACGAAAACTAGAAAACTCCCAAGTTTCCAGCTTGGTTAAACAAGTATAGTTACATGAAACACTTAATAAACTAATTTTCCCCCAATGTGTAAACAAAATGACAAGACCACATCTGTGCCTGGCAATTCCAGCCAGACACCTCAACTATCTGAAATACACAGCTCCTGTGCACACTTTGCCCAACTTATTGTAGCAGAAGGGCAAGATATCTTGACTGCACAGGCAAATATGTGGGCAATAGGGACACTGTGTACTCGACATCACAAAGTAGGGGTAAAAAGAAAGCCTCAGTTACTGCAGAGCCTAAAAGGAAGACTATATTCCAACTGTGGAAAGTTAATCTAGAAGGATAGAGAAAGGGTTTAAGAAATTATAGTTTCACATGAAAAATGCACACATGGTAGAAAGGAACACAGTTGGGGGAGGGTAGGAATCAGAACCAGGCTAACCGGGAAACCTGTCAGGCTCGCTGTGTCTAGATTCAGACAGACCAAGTTTCCATTCATCTACATCTGTTGCCATTCATGTGTCCTAAACACAGATGTTTTGCTGCTTAATTATGAGTGGCCATTCATTTTTTAATTTAAAAGAAGGTATTCCTAATCTCTCGTAGGATAAAACAAAAACAGAAAGCTGACTAGATGTCAAGTACTTGCTAGAAACCATTTTGTATTTCAATGTTTTTACATGTGAAATTTACTGATAAATTTTAGTGAGTCCTTTAAAAATAAAAATTGGTTTAAATATTTTAGAGAAAATGCCTTTTTGCTTACATGCTTAAACTGGAAATTAACTTTATCATAAGCAAATACTCTGTGGAGCATACAAAATTTCTCATATGTATAGCTCAAACAGCCATCCAAGACCAATAACATGTTTCCCAATTCATTACTTTCGGTAAAACTTTAGTAAAATATTAGCCATAGAACCCAAATCCAGTGTTTTGTACCGTGTTGCCACAGGATTGTTGGTTTTCTATCACGGTTAAAAATATACTAGCATTTTTTTTTTTTAATGAATCAACATACAAGCATACCTTGTACATACAAGCAAAGAGAAGCAGGGGAGAGGCAAAAAGCTTTTTGTTTTAGGACAAATGCAAGAGAATATGGATCTTTGTTAGTTCTGAGACAGTAATTGGTATTTGACTGCTGACTGTATGCACTCTAAAACAATTCCACAGATAAGACCAACATATAATTTCTTGATTGTGTCCCAGAAAAGCCAAAGACCTACTAATTACTGTTCCAATGTCAAATATATACCCTATGAGTTGACATTTCATTTTAAAGGGTTACAGCTACCTCACCAGAACTGAGCAAGATGGACTTCTATGCTTTTTCTGAAGTTTGGTACACACTGCACCCACAATGGTATCCAATTGACAATTAATAATGAAAAAAACTCTTCAGGAAAAAACCTAAAATTCATCAAGCTGAAAAACTTAAAATTAGTTCTACTTTCTAATAAAAATATACATAAAGTGCATCATCAGTATAAGGAATTCTGATACCAGTTTGTATTGCAAATTTTCCCCAACAATGCATCAAACATAAATCCAGTCCAGATGTCAGGCATGGGTACAAATATAGTTGGAGGGTTTTTTTTTTTCTCTTTATGGGTAGTCCTTTAAAATAGTTATCATAACTGCTGCTGACATATTTATAATAGTACTTCTAGCTTCATATACTAACCTGGACTTCTGATCAAGATTAGCCAAATAAAGAAAGTTACCAAATAAGGCTAAATCTAGTTTGAGTCAAATCTAGTTTGGCACCCTTCATTCTCCTCCTTTAGAATTTGAAGACAACAGGTTGAGTTGGCAGATATAGTTTATGGACCCTTGAGGTTGTTTTTATAGTTCAATCTGTCTTACTGAATTCTTGGTAACAGGAATGGTATTTGCAGGGAGAGCCAGGATATTAGAAAGTTCTGTCCTGGGTGTTTTCCACAAGGCCAGCACTGTCTGAGTAATTTACAATGGAGTTGTACTTGTCTCTTTATGAGATTGTTCCTTTTCAAGTTCCTTGGTCCTTTATGAGGTGAGAATGTCCCCTAGACTCCCACAATAGGATTAGCTATGTTGGTTGCAGGACTCCCTGAAGGCCTGGGTGGATGGTTTACCAGACGTGCTGAAGAAACAACTCTGGCAACTGTGGGCTTTGGTGGTGGAGGAAGGGCTAGTTGTGAGGCAGTCTGAGGAATGCTTTCACTCGATGCACCCCCTAAGCTTTCACTGGGATTCAACTGTTGCAAGGAAACTTCAGTAATTTGTACGGTGGTCACAGATGCAGCCATTACAGTAGGAACAGGACTATTTCTGCACTGAGAGCTACCAGTCACTGGGCTGGTCTTCATAGTGCCAGTAGGTGAGGGCACAGACATGCTGTCTTCACTGGCTACAGACAAGTCAAGGCTGCCATCACTCAAAGCTGTCAAAGTGACACCTTCCATTGAATGTGTTTTCTGTTTCTGAAGCACATGATTAGGCAGTAGTTGATGAAGTTCCTTTCTTTTTAAATGCATTGCAGCAATTTTCATATCCATCTCAAACATCTTGCTATTTATTGCTTGCCTATAAACTGTATCTGTGAAAGACTGGATATCATAGGTGAGATCAATACTGAGAATGTCAGAGTTTTCTGGCTTTTTTAGCACTAACCCAATTACCCACATAGTACGAAATTCTTCCTTCTCAGGATTTTCCTTAGGTGCTGGAAATGACTGAGGATTCACATGCGCCAGAGTAATAAATTCATTCTTCTCCAAGCTTCCAACCAGGATTCGGATTTTTGATTCCACCAAGCCCACCCATTCGAGATGCTGTTTTTCTGTCGGTGCGCTTGCTAGAAGAACAATATAATGCTTATACTTTTGAAAGAAGCTCGGAGCTTCAAAAAGCTTGGACCACTCTGCCTTACTGAGCAAAATTTCATGTGTGATAGCAAGACCTTGTTTAAACTCCTCAATCATGACCATCCTTGTCGAAACAGACACATTGTATGTGGAGTTCTGCTGTGGGTATGCTGGTGTGATTATGGGCATAAGATGGTACCTATCACTGGGATTTACTCTTGGATCCCATACAGGCAAATTAAGATTCCGCTCTTCAGGCTCTTTCAGTAGCACTGGATTTGGCCACTCCCATTCAGAAAATACCAAGAAAAACTTCCGTACAAGAGTTGATGCTATAGCATTTGGGTAGAGCTGGCAAGTTCTTGCTACTAGCATGGCCCAGGAAACACCTCCCAGGAAGCCTAGTATATTGGAATAGATATTGTGGCATTTGGCCCACAGTTTGATGGCTCTCAGAGTTAACCTGAAGTTGTCAATGTTTGGTACTAGATGTAAAATTTCATCTGTCACCCGGCAACCGTTAAGGCTTCTTATGCATCTAATATCTAAGTTTTTAAGCAGACTGTCATCTCTCAGGTCCAAATCTTCGGGAATAGTCTGCAGTGCCAATCTTGCAAACAAAATATCAATCTCTATCCCATCAAAGCACAGTTTAATAACTGGTACAAATGCCTCCTCAACAGCCCTTAAATCTTTTACTTCTTCGTGTAGTTTCAATTTGTCATAGAACGAGGTGAAAAAGTCGCTTCGATCGACATGTCTCGGTGCAACGCACAACGCATCAATATCGGCACCTTTTGTATGTACTCCTAATCTGTAAGAACCAAACGTAAAGATTTTCCCTCCAACATTTTCAATTACAGCTTGTGGAAGGCTCTTGCTTTCACTGATTTCTCGTATCCATTCCTTTACCAGATTATTTAATTTTTCCAAAATTAAAATCCTGCGCTGCAGTTCCTCTTCCTCTTCAAAAACCCCAAAGGGCTTTAGGGTTTCAATTAACTTCTGGGTAAGTACGCAGTCAGTCTCCTTGGGGGCTGCTAAACTGATGGGGGAAGAGATGCCATAGTGCTTGGGAGGCGGCGGCGTCTGTTGTGATCCCGGGGTTGTCACCGGAAACGGCATCATCTCTAGCGCCGGCCCTGCCACGCCACGTCCCCCGCCACCGCGACCTCCACGGCCGCTGCCCGGGTCATGATCCACTGAGGCGGGAGGGGCGGGGCTCCTACCAGCCCAGGTCCAACCCGCTCCCGCTCCGCTCCCGCCGCTTCAAGCGCCTCTCAGCCGTCCCCTCGGCCTCAACATGGCGCCCGGGCCCTCGGAGCAGCATTCTAGAATGGCCACGCACGCCACGTATGTTACGGCGCCTGCGCGTGGCGCGGAGCCTCACGGGAGTTGTAGTTTCCTAGGTTCCACTGCAGGACCCTGGCGGGTACAGGCGGTCAAAGGGTATGCCTTGTTCTTGGCTTCGTCCATACGGTTTACACACACCTACCATCTAGTCCCTTGATCACCATTTTTTCTTACGCCTCCGATCTATTTCCTCTCCAGGGGCAGCTTCAAGTGGCCTTCGTCCTACAGCACATTCTTCAGAAACCCCTCGCAGTGAGGGTCTGCTGTGCAAAGCGCCTCCCATTGCATTCTGCGTGGTGGGTGCCTGGCTGGTGGCATAGCTGGCTCTGCAACTCTGAGCTGACAGTTCTGTTCTTCCCAGCTGGAAGGTCCTACCTGCCGCCTCAGGTTTCTACGATTTCTGTTGAGAAATCTGCAGTTCAGCTGACCCAGTCACCTCTCTTTTCCTAATGGCAGCTGTAAGAATCCTCCCTGCCCTGAGTGTCCTTCAGGACCGCCACTGGTATCAAGAGATAAACTTTTCATTTACCTTACACTGTGATTTATGGACCATAAAATTCGTGCTTTTCATTCCATGACCTTCGGAAGAAGCTAAGGCATGTCCTTGGACTATCCTCTCCACACCATTCTCTTGATTCTCTTCACGCAGACATGTGATAGAGTCACTGGGTTCTCCGTGTCTCTGAGCTCCTGTTTCTTCGTGGGTGACGCCACATCTCCCTCTCAACTCTCCAATTTTCTATCAGTTGTAGTCTGCTGTTTAAGCCCATCACTGAAGTATCCATTTAAATACTTACATTAAAAAATAATACTTAACATTTTTAATTACTAAAACCATTATCTTGTTCTTTTCTAAATCTTCCCTGCCTCATTTTTAACTTACTTAATATTCTATAACTAATGGTTCCAATTCTTAATATTCTTGAGAATCTGATTTTAACTTGTTTTCTACTAACTCAGGCATCATTTCATGTGTCTTGTAATTTTTGTTTTTTTTTTTTAATTTTTATTTATTTATTTATGATAGTCACAGAGAGAGAGAGAGACAGAGACACAGACAGAGGGAGAAGCAGGCTCCATGCACTGGGAACCCGACGTGGGATTCGATCCCGGGTCTCCAGGATAGCGCCCTGGGCCAAAGGCAGGCGCTAAACTGCTGCGCCACCCAGGGATCCCCTGTCTTGTAATTTTTGGATTGTGAGCTCATCTCTGGTGAGGCTTGGGATGCCTGGATGTCCTTCCAAAGAGGATTTGCTTTGTTTCCATGAGACGTCCTTGTACACTATCAAATTGTACACTGTAATTTAATTCCTTTTCCAGGGACTAGCCAAATCACCTGAGTAGTGTGATTTTGAACCCCAAACATATGAGAGGAAGGGTGGTTTTTGATTCTAGGGAAGAGTTTTTCCCACCCAGAGCCCACATAAAGAGAATACTTTGTCACCTCCTTTCCTCAGGTATCAGATTCTTCCTGTTCCATCTTTTCATTCAGTGTGTCTGCCATTCAAGAGTTGCAACCATATCTGGGGGTTTCAGTTCCAACTCCCTACCTCTTTAGGGTTTTTTGTTTTATGTTTTTTTTTTTGCCTCTTTACGTCTTGAAGCTCTAGGTCTCTTTCTTATGTAGCTGCTAAAGTTTTTTTTTTTAAGATTTTATTTATTTATTCATGAGAGACACACAGAGAGAGAGAGGGGCAGAGGGAGAAGCAAGGTCCATGCAGGGAGCCCGACATGGGATTTGATCCTGGGACTCTGGGATCACGTCCTGAGCCAAAGGCAGATGCTCAAGCTCAACCGCTGAGCCACCCAGTATCCCTAAACTAAAGTTTCTTGATCACAAAGACTCGCAAATGCCTCCAGAGCTTATAAAATCAGCTAAGATTCTGAGGTTTCAAAGTACCTCTTTTTTTTTTTTTAACCCCTGCTGATTTACTTGGTTACTCAACTATGCCTCTTAAAGGAGATTTTTAAAAATATTTCAACTAAGGAAGGTGGGCAGGGGGTTGGGGTGACTGGGTAGCAGGCACTGAGGGGGGCACTTGATGGGATGAGCACTAGGTGTTATGCTATATGTTGGCAAATCGAACAATAAAAAATATACAAAAAAAAGCAGATCTGAAATTTAAAAAATTTTTTAAAAATATTTCAACCAACACTTTCAGGTACTTTATATAGAAAGATTTTCTAGGATAAGTAATCCCACATATTGCAAGAAATAGAAGTACCTAATTTTCAACCCACTTCAATATGATTTGCATGCTCAACATTCCAGCAACACAGCCATCAGTAAGGTCTTTGTTGACTTCCATGTGCTTAATCCAATGGATCTAATGGTCTAAATTATGTTTTATTTATAATAGCCTCTTCTTGGCCTCCATGGCACTACACTCTTTGTGCTATCTTGTACATCTCAGGCCTCCCCTCAGCCTAATTTGCTGACTGCTCCTGCATTACTTAGCCTCTAAAGTCAGTGATTCTCTAGATTCCATATTAAATTATTTCTTCTTATCATATGTATATTCACTACCTAGATAATCTCAATTTTCACAGCTTTAAATATCACCTATTTACAGCTTAATATAAGCTTTTGTAACACATTCTTTTTTAAAGATTTTATTTTAGAGAGAGAGCATGTGCACAATGGGGGGACAGGCAGAGGGAAAGGGAGAGAATCCCAAGCAGACTCCCCACTAAGCGCAGAACCCAATATGGGGCTTGATCTCACAGTCCTGAGATAATGACCTGAGCCAAAACCAAGAGTCAGACTCTGAATTGAGCCACCCAGGCAGCCCATAACAGACTCTCTTCTAAGCTCCAGATCCATATTATCTGACTTCCAATCTACCACCTCCATTGAGTATTTGAAACTTAACCTGGTTTATTTTATTTTTTTTATTAACCTGGTTTAAAGAGAGCTTACTCTTCCCTATATAATTTTTTTCTCTCTCAGTAGTCACCATTCTAGTAAATGGCATCCCCATCCACCCAACTGTGCAGAGGTCCCTTCCTGATTTTGATCCTAAGATGGAAAGAAATATACGAGTGTTCCTTGAGTGTCTTGATTAAAGGATATGATTGAATGAATTTGAGCAGCTGTCTTTGGGACTGGGGAGTGCGGCATTCTCAACACCTTCCTCTTTCTTATACTCAACATCTAGTTCATTTATGAATATTGTTGATTCTTTCTCCAGAATACATTTGGGATTCATACACTTCTCCCTACCTATTCCCTCATAACTCTACTCATCTAGACTCCTATAGTAACCTAATTAATCTCCTATTACTGACCTTTTTGAGAATTTTCTACTAGGAGCCAGAGTGGTCTTTTAATCCCTTTAGTAGCCTCCCATTATACTTAGTCTAAAATACCTAACAATCCAGCTTGTCTTCCCCCTAACCATCTCTCCAGCCTCACTGCCCACAGCTTTCCTCCACACTCTAGCCACAATGGCCTTCTTCTAATGCATTGCATTTGCTTCACTGTCTCTCACCCCTGAGTCTGTACACAGTACTCTTCCCTCTGCCCAGAAGGCCCTTCCCACCCCACCAAGTGTCTACTATTCTTCACCTGCTTAACATGTTGTCATCCTTGAGATTGGTTTAAATTTTATCTCCTCAGAATTCTCTAACATTCATGCTAAATTAGCACATGTGCTTTTCTTCCATAGCGTTATCACAATTTGGTTTTTTTAAGATTTATTTATTTTAATAATAATTTTTTATTGGTGTTCAATTTGCCAACATACAGAACAACACCCAGTGCTCATCCCGTCATGTGCCCCCCTCAGTGCCTGCCACCCAGTCACCCTCATCCCCCGCCCTCCTCCCCTTCCACCACCCCTAGTTAGTTTCCCAGAGTTAGGAGTCTTCCATGTTCTGTCTCCCTTTCTGATATTTCCTACCCATTTCTTCTCCCTTCCCCTCTATTCCTTTTCACTATTATTTATATTCCCCAAATGATAATGACAAATGTTTGTCCTTCTCCGATTGACTTATTTCACTCAGCATAATACCCTCCAGTTCCATCCACGTCGAAGCAAATGGTGGGTATTTGTCATTTCTAATGGCTGAGTAATATTCCATCATTATCACAATTTGTAATTATGTTCTCCCTGTGATTGTTTCTTTCCCTTTACTTCCCACTAGACTCTTAGCTCCATGAGAACATGATTTGCTTTGTCAACTGCTCGCTCTCTCTCGTCTCTCTCTATATATATACACACACACACATGCACGCGCGCACACACACACACACACACACCCCTAGTCAAGCACCTAACAGAGTAGCACTCAACAAATATTTGCTGATAAATTACTGAATGAACACAGAAAAATTCTTTCTCCTTCGAATCCCTGGTAATCAATAACCAGAAGACTTATTACTTGAATTTTGATTAGACAGAGGTCACTTTCAAATCTACATATTGTTACTTTTGGGAAATTATTTCATGACTTGGTTTACAGCTACTCGTACCAGTTGGCTACAGGGAGTCATGGCTGCATGACTCTAGTACCCCACTACATTATAGGACCTTTTGATTTGAAGTGTTTCCAGAGGAGATTTTTGTGGTCAGGAGCTCATACTCAGTGCCTAAGGATGTGGAAGGGCCTCACAAGAAAGCATGCCATTATCATGGCTGTCTTTCTGGAGAAGCTGCTGTCCAGCAGTGCTTACTAGGAAAAAAACTAGATATATCTACAAGACAAAAATTCCATTCCTTGGATAATACACTAAGAGAACTCTACACAGAACCTCTAGAGGGTGGGGTGTTTGCCATTGTTTATAGTAGGATGAAGCTGGATGAAACCTCAGCGCCCATGACTTGGGGAAAGGATAATGTGGTATATGTATATGATGGAAAACTATGACTCAATCAAAAGCAATGAACTGAAATTTATAGCACCACAGTAGATCTTAATCTTATTACAGTGTCCTTAATTGAACAGAAAGTTTAAATTTTTACACAGTCAAATCCATCTACCTTTTCCCCTTATGGTTTGTGCCTTTTAAGTCATCTTATGAAATCTTTCTTTCTTTCTTTTAGCTGATGCCAATTATCCCAACACCATTTACAAAATCCTTTCCCTACTCTCTGTGATGCAACCCTACATCACACCAAATTCCCATTGAGTCAGTCCACACAGATCTGCCTCTCCCATCTCTACTGTGTTCTCTCCATCTGCTTGGATGTTTCTGCCCCCACACCCACATGCCTTGAATTACCACAGTTTTAAAACATGTCTCAGAGCTAAGGAGGTCAATCTCCCCTATCCCTGTTCATCTTGTTCAAACCTATCTTGGGCATCCTTTCATAAAGATGGACTCAGTCTGTGCAACAACAGCACTGCAAAGAAGGCGGACCTGGGCCTCATTTACTGCTTTCACTCTGTACACATCTGAACATGTGTTCAAGACCTCTAAGAATATTTCTGCCACTTCAACCATCAAAAGGAAAAAAAAGAGTTAGTTGACTAGCATTCTCTGTTTATGTGAATATATTATCTAAAACCAATAAGAGATACTATCCTACATGATTAAATATATCCTCCAAAATCTTTCCCCAAAATTATAAGTCACTTTTGGGAACCAACAACTATCAACATGCTTTAAATGTTAATAAAACATAGTTGTTAATATGTTAATACTTCTTGGAAATGCTTCACATGGTTAACTGGATCAAGTGAGATCTCTCTTCCCATTTAACCAAATTCCAAATTTTGCTTTTATGTCTACCTGTTTCCAGACAACTTTAAAGAGGTTGATTCATTTTGTTGCAATTTTGTATGACAGAGAAGGCATCAAGGACTAGGAGAATTTGCTGTACTAGTTAGAGAGCAAATGCTGGCTAATGGATTTTTTTTAAAATATACTTCTTCCAGAATTTAAAAATCAATTTCAATAAAACTATAAAGAGGTTTTAGAAAATATGAGTTAAGTGCTATTTCGTTTATACAATCAGTAGCTAGTCATGACAACCAATAAACATCCACTGTCACATTGTGAGCATCCCAACTGGGGGCCAAATGTAAAGAAAGATAAACTGCAGATCTAATGGCTAACAGATGTCTGGTATTCCTGCTCAACCCCTCCACCTGACACCTAATCCCTTCTGGCTCCAACTCCCCAGGAGAGCCTGCATCCCCGCAGGTACACACCTCCCTCCCTGCAATGTCCACACCAGCCATACCTTAGCCAATTCCTCTTATATTTTACATCTTGTAGACATTTTACACCAGTTGTGACCTCCCCTTGTGTGTTCTGTGTTAAGCTTTGGAGGCTCCTTATATAATATGGCTGGAATCCCTGGGGAGGTGGGGGTGCTGCTGGCCAGGCCCCGGGGTGGGCACCATCCAGCCTAGGGGAGCAGGCAGTTAAGCCTCTTCCAATGCTGCACTTCAATGTGGAACTGAAGGCTGTGAACTTTTAAAAAATCTACACAGTGAATTAAAGGATGAGATGGGCTGCGAGCAAATAACCATTCAACTTTATGTTCTCTTTGAATTAAAAATCCTCAAAAATGTCTTTTAAGCTCAATTACTTTAGACTGATGAGAAAAGTTAGCAGTTGTCTTGCTTTTCACCAAATCACATACAATAAATGCTGCCCACAATGATTTTTATCCCTGCGAATATGCTCAAAGGAATCTCACGCAAGACTTACAAGGCAGTTACTTCTAAACAAAAGAAGAAAATCGAAATCGCCTCCTTCATCCCGAGAGTTCTTAATGATCAGATTCATAGCAGAAGAGAAATATCAAAAGCACAGAGAGGTTAGGGGATGTGTGAGGACAGAATTCATGGTGCACAGTCAGTGGGTAGAGACACCAGAGGGCTCCCATGCAGCCTCAACATCCCTGTCTGTCATGGGGGTCCAGGCTCCATCTGCACATCCATGGATGGAGAAGTGGGAGGAACCACACACCCAAAGTCAGGCGCGCTCAGAGATGACATAATCTGCCCCCACCAGCCACTCTGGGCCTGAAGGAGAGGAGAAGCTGGTGGGTTGCACTGTCAGGTGCCCAAGTGGCAAATTCCTCGTCACTCAAACCCTGGCACTTGCGGACTGCCGTCAGCACACCACCCTCTCTCCTCCCTGCCCCATCCCCTGGCAAAGAAAATGGATTCCAACCCTGGAGTTTTAGATGCACACATGATGTGGGACTTCAAGAGGAGCTTGCTCTCCTTACATGCATCAAGAGGCATTTAATGAGCATCTACTGTATGACCCACACTGTACAGGCATTCAAAGGGTGGTTAGTCCCAAGGCCAAGGGCTGAGGCAGAGATGCCCTGCAATGGCATAGCCTGCACACCTTGAGTCACAGAAGCTTTGACACACTCTAACCTTGCTTGATTTCCAGGGGACACCCAAAGCAAAGGAGGAGACCCTGCCTGCTGGGAATGGAACAATGCCAAGTCTCTGAGGGCAATGTACACCACACAAAAAGGCACCCAGGAGCAGAGAAAGCAGCTCTGCATGTCACCCTCAAAACACTGGACTTTCAAGGCACCCAAGTACCTCAGTGAGCCACAAGACAGAGGGTGTAGCCTGAGGATCATAAAGGTACATGGCCACTGGCCAACCAACTAAGCTCAGGCTGCTAGGTCCAAATTGTGGTTCCCAAGCAAGGGCAAGTTTGCCCCCAGGGACAGCCACCAATGCCTGGAGACATTTTGGTTGCTGCAGCCAGTAGAGGTGTTGCTAGCATCTCATGGGCAGAGGCCTGGAACTGCTAACTACCCTCTAATATGCAGGTTGGCCCTCACAGCATACCATCAGCCTAAAATGTCAGTGAGGCCAAGCTTGAAAAATCTAGGCTAAATATTCTGCCACCCCGAGACATGAAAGAACCTTCTCTCGCCTTCCCAAGCCACTGATAAAGGCCACATGGCCCAGCTGTCACTCCTCCCCAAAGTGCAGGGAACCTGATTACCATCTGTATGTCAGTGACAGGACCCAGAGCCCTGTCTATGCTCCTGATGCTAAACACCAGCCTTCTGGGGATATGCAAGTAGGAGAGTCCTTGCCGCCCCCACCTATACCAGCAGTCTCTCTCCCAGAGCGGATGCACAATATTTTGATACTCTGGAAATCAGGGGGAAGCTGGCAGCTGTGAAAAGACAGTGTTTATGAAAACAAAACCCAAAGTGCCTGAGTGCATTACTATGGGTGCATAATAATGGTCCAAATGGTTAAGGAAAGCCCCAAGGATTCTTGCTCCAATGCCTCTGGGAAGCATCTGGCACACCCTCTTTTAGGCTTTGATTCTGAGGGGACCCCAACGAGTCAGTAGGAGAACAGCCTGGGGTGAGTTCCCGGCACCCACTCCCAGCTGCTCCTCAACTCCAAAGAGCAGCCAGGATGCATGCCTTGGGCATTGGCTATAGCTCATTCTGAAACCAGTACCAGTGAGCCCAGACTCACTAATGACTGGGGTGAGTCCTTCACTGTGACAACGGGCAGTGGATTGGTGAAAACCATGATGGCAGTGCTCAGTAACCTGAAGCCTGAGAAGGCCGGTGTGAAGTCACACACAGATGCATGTGCATGCACACACCACATATAACGCACACATGTGCACATATGTACATGCATACACGTGCACATAGGCACGTACGTGTACATGCACACACAGGCAGTCCCTTCCCCTTTCCACCACTTTTCCCAGATGAGGTAGACTACTGGCTCACTGGAAGAGTAGGGTCAACCTCTTCTGCTCTTTAGGGGAAAGAAGAACAGAGAAGCCGTGGAGCACTGTCCCGCAGAATTCACCACCATCCTAAACACGAAAACGCCCCATCTCTGTAGGCACTGCTTTCACCTGTGCAAATGCCACCACGTAGCCTCATGCCCACACACAGGCCAGCTAGGCCCCACTCTCTAGAAGACAAGCAGGCCCTGGGGGTGCGATGGGAGGCATATAAAGCAGGAGACACGGGGCAAAGTCTTCCCGAGCAGCCAGACCAACAAGCTTGAGATTCTTATTATCAAACCTGGCACAGAATCCTCAAAAGACATGTAACACCCTCTTCAGCTCTCTGGGGTCAGTTCGGACAAGGCATAGCCTCCGCAGGCCTCACCGCACTGTCTTTACTGTCACAGGCAAGGGGGACAGCATGGTCAGGAGGCCCTGGGGTGCCCAGACCACACCCCAAGAGAAGGCCAGCAGCAAAGGCTGACTCCCTGGGGTCTAGGAGGCCTGCTTCAGGCAGGTAACACAACCCGCTTCCAGCCTGAAGAAGTGTGTCAGTGAGACTGGTCCTGTTCAATAGACTCTTTATTTGAAAGGTTTTGCAAAACCAACACCAAGTTGAATAGGCCATGGGCAATGGGGCCTTCCCTTGCCTCAACTCACGTAAAGGGAAGGCCATCTGCAAGGGGCTGGTGAACAAGAGACAAGGTCCCATGTCGGGAGATGGCATCTGGCCCCTGGTTCCCCACCAGCCATCATTGTACAACACAGAGCAATCTTTCCAAGGCCCTGAGTAAGGACAATGACCATGAGCTGAACACCAGTGAGGCCCCTCAGCAGGTCTGCCTGGCCTCGTGGGAGGCAAGACAGGGCCAGACGAAAAACCAAAGCCTAGGCCCGCCGGGTGGGGGTGTTTGGGGTGCTGGTCCAGAGAGGCTTGGAAACAATACCAACTCCACCTGGGCCTGCTTTTAATCATCATTGCATGCCAGTAACTCCCAATGTCATCAGGGATTAACTCCCCCTGTCAGAAGGAACCCCAACTCTGTCCTCCACACACTTCTGCCTAGGAGCACACAGAACAAGCTGCTTACCACATACAGGAAACATTAATAATGATACAGAATTTCAACTCCTTGGCATCTGCCAAGCACCATGCTAAGTGCTTTTCTATGTCACTAACACGAGGCTGAAGTCATGCCCCCATTCTCCAGATCAGGAAACTGAGGCCACAAGAGGTGAGCTACTTTGCCTAAAGTAACAGAGGGTCACTACTGCTAAATGCCAGTAGTGAGACTGTGAGACTGGACTGTGAGACTCAAAGGTCCCATCAGGCCTGAGTGACCCCAGACCCTGGGAGACCCACTGACCCACCACCCTGCTCCTTTTCACACACTGACGGTACAAAGCAGGCCCCAAAGCAGAAGCAGAGCTCATGAAAATGAACATTTACAACACCTCAGAGACACACTCAACAGGTCAGGAATGCTCAAGGCCCCTTTTGACCCTGGGGCATCATGAAATCAAATGATAACTCAGGACAAGTCCCTTTTTTGCATTAAGCCACCATTTCTCCAGGAAATTAAGAAAAAGTCAAATATGATTTGACATACGTTTAAGAGTTGTTCAGCATTTGAAGAAAATTATGATTTATGGCATTTACCTATTAAGGTCATCAACTTCCCGCCAACTGAACAATAGACAGACGCAGAGCAGGGCCCCACAGGTCGCCAAGTGCCCCAGGCACCCACAAACTCATGCAAACTCGGTGCACCCTGTCACCTCTGAAGACTCAACTTCCTCCCCTGTCCTTTCATTGCACTGTCCCTAAGGCTCGCCCAGTACTGCAGGTACTACCGGACTTCCCATAACACATGTGCCACCTCCACTGGCACAGCATGTATGGTGTCCGCTTGGCACTAAAGCACATGACTGCAAGATGGCAGCAGGAGCCGCTAAAGCACCAGCACGTGTCCCGCAGCATAGATGAACTGCAGTCTCCACGGCAGCTTCAATTAAAACAGTGAATTTAAGAAGTCCTCAAACGCCATCACGGAGCAAACACACCTTACTGAGCTTTCCCCCAAAGAGATCCCTAAGCCTCTGCCTTTAGGTTCTCCCCCCACCAGCCCCTGCTTTCCACAGCCCCTGAGTCTTCTCCCGTCCTCACCTGCAGTCAGAGTGTCCACGTCCTTGGCTGCCAGCTCTTCCACGTCTGACCTCTTTCTTAGCTCAAACCTCCGGGACAAGCCTTCTCGGGGTTTCCACAATTCCTGGATCAAGAGGGGCTTCTCGTTATCCCCAAAGACCCGAAAGCATTCAGCCTGCCACTGCTGCCCAGGGTCACCAGCCTGGCCCACCACGTCACACAGCACATACTGGCTGGCGCACTCTGGGCTCAAGGCATAGCGCTCCAGGGCTTCCTTCACCAGCTCCTGGGCGCTGGACATGCCGGTGGCCAGGACGCTCTTATAGTGGGTACCCGTGCAGACACTGTCCCCGAACACCTTCAGGACCCCAGGGGCCGAGAGCTGAGTAGAGAGTTCTGCAGGGTCATCGCTGGCGCCCAGGCTAGAGAAGGTGGTGTCCAGGTCTCGGTACTTGTAGCTCAGCGTCCGGGACAGCACGCTGGATAACAGCTGGCTCTGCCGCTTCAGCTTGCTCTTGGTGGGTGGAGACATGATGAAGTGGGTCCCATAAAACATGGTGGGCCAGTCGTCATGGACAAGGACTGAGGGCTCTGGCCAATGACAGGGCAAAGGCTGTGTCCTGGGAGAAAAACATAAGGGTTAGCACTGACCATCATGAGTGGCAAGAGCAATCAAGGCTCAAGTGAATTTTGATGACTCAATAAGGCACCCAGGGCCTGGTTTCACAACAGAGCCAGCAGGCATGCTACATCCGGCCAAGTGCCACAAGCACCTGAGTCAGAAAACAGTTGAAGCCAGCAGGAACCACAGGGGACAGAGCAGGTTCCAATGGCCTCAAGCACCCTTCAAGGAAAGCCATTACCGGGAAGCACGATGAGGTCACCAAAAGGTAAGACAGGCTCTGCCATAGGGTTCTGACTTCTGAGGAGAGCCAGGCACATACGCCCTTGCGGCAGGCAGCCAAGAAATCGTGGTAGCGGGCATGTGGATGAGCGTACTTGCCTAGCAGAATCGTGCAGGGCTGGCCCGGTCCCGTAGGAGGCAGCCCACAGAGGGCAGCAAGCCCAATCCCCTTAAGCTCAGCCTCTCCTGCACCACAGCTTCTAATGCGGGGAATGAAACCCAAGCACAAATGGATCCAGGCAAACAGGCAAAGTCACAGACACGTTAACAGAGTACTGAGTAATCAGACATTCTGCACATAGATCCCCGATACATGGCTCCTCCATGACTGGCCGTGGCCTGGAAGAGCTGCTTCCTCAGGATAGCAGCACTACAAGGTCCACACGAGTACAATGGACACAAAAGGGCTCTTCCAGAACCAGGGGAGGCATGAGTGGAATGTATGCATTCCACCCACCACATCCAGCCTGGTATTCAGGCCCTGTCCCAGCCAGAGATGCGATCTTGCTGGGGAAATTAGAAACAGCTCAGGGACGCTTTGGTGTGTCATAAAATCATAATTCTGATGCACCTGGAGCTTGAAGGATCTAGAATTCTAAGTTTACCAGGTGCCCCCTGCTCCCTGCCCAAGCACTGTGGGAGCAAGAAGGCAGTCTCTGCTTCATGAACACAGAGACTTTGCAACAGGCAGAGGACACTGAAAAACTGTACCCATCTCCTGACTACTGCATCCCGCTTCTCTGCTCACGTGCTCACCAAACCCAAAAGCAGACCAACCAAGAAATGTCTACTCTCTCAAGGCTCTGGAGACAGTGGCCCAGGTCCCAGTGAGGACAGCAGTGGGCATGGCCTCTGTGACTGGGAGAAAAACGGCACTCAGCTGAAGTCAGGGTCCTGTCCTGACCCACTCCTGGCTCCACGGGCACTGGAGAAGGCTTTCTGGAAGTGAAGCTGTGTGCGTGGGGTAGGAGAACATCACTGAGAAGCCCCCCAAACAAAAGGGCCCACATGGACCCCAAGGGAACCCACAGTGGACCTGTGTTTGGGCCTCTTGCTAGCTCCACAGAGGCTTCTGTCACATTTTGTAAGTCTCTCACTCCACCCAGGGCTTTCGTTGAGGAAGCCTGGAAGCAGACCTGCCATTCAACTCCTCTAGACCAGCCTGGGTCTGTCAGCCACCATACATCCTCAGAGAAGCCCCAAATCTTCAAAATGGTTCTGACAGCTTCTTGCACCAAAGAGCAGGTTCCAAATACTAATGTTTGCTCTTTGGGGGTGGGTGGAGGACATTCGTGTTCTATAGCCTGTTATTTATGCTCCCCCCCCCCCCCCCCGCAAAGCTCTTTATTATACACCAGCTTCCTGAAGCCTAGAACTCTCTTAAAGCAGTCAGTTTCCTAAACAGAACAAGCATTTGGGGTTCTCTCCAGTCTCCATGAATCAGGGCTTCAATTCTCTCCCCCTGAGAAATGTGTGACCCATCTCCTTGTGAAATTCTTTTCTTTTTTAAGTATTTTTTAAAAGATTTTATTTATTTATCCATGAGAGACACACAGAGAAAGAGAGAGAGAGAGACAGAGACAGAGGCAGAGACAGAGACACAGGCAGAGGGAGAAGCAGGCTCCATTGAGGGAGCCAGACGTGGGACTTGATCCTGGGTCTCCAGGATCATGCCCTGGGCCAAAAGCAGTGCTAAACCACTGAGCCCTCCTTGTGAAATTCTAACTCTGGCCTCCCCGCATGGGCCCATCAAACACAGCTGAAGCTTTTTGGATAGTACCTGCATACCAAGTTTGCACGCCACACCAGCAGCCCATTCCGATGTGAGCCTTCTGAGAGTTACACAACCCTGCCTCTCAGGACACCTCAGCTCAGAAGCCTCTAGGGCCTTCGCAAAGTACCTGAACCTTCCATAGACGCCCTGCTTACCTGGCCCCCTCCCCCTCCAAGCATTGGCCCCAGGGTCTTGACCCAAACCCAAAGTGGCCCAGAGGCTTGGAAGCTGCTGCCTTTCGAAATGTCTGAATGTGAACTTAAATATGATGTCCTAAACTGCAAGGAAGGCACCCAGGTACAGCATAGAAGGGGAATGCTATTCTGTGCCTGGCACAAGGTCCAAAGTTCTGTAAGTTCTGAAGCATATACAACTCTGCTTTAATAAACAAGAAACAGAAGCTTACACAGCTGCTAGGTTCCCTCCCAGGGACTCAGAAACGAGCTCCCCTCCCTTCTCTTCAGCAGGATTCCAAGGCAAAGTTAGCAAAATCACATCAAGAGGAGAGAAAATGTAGGACAGACTGTGATCTATCTGTTCTCTTCTGAAGCTCCTTCTTAAGCCCCAGAAGTGCCAGCAAATACAAATCCTGGTCTATCTGGCCAAGGAGCCTTTTTCTCCTCATGGTCATTCTCTCTGTGGCCACTTTCAGAGAGCAGCCACCAATGGTGGCCACGTGTTCCCTCGCCAGCATCCTTCACAATTGCAGAATGCAGAGGATGACCTAGTTGTCCCCCTGTGCCAGATGGTCCCTAGCAAGGGCCAGAGCGCAGGTACACCCTACAGAGTGGGGTGTGCCCTGGGTAACTCAATCTGGGTTTTGGAGGCATGACCTGTCTTTCTCTTTGCTGCCCACTCCTCTTTCACACAAATATTTGGGGAAACAGGACCAATCGTGTAGGACACTTGCTACTGCACCTCTCAGGCAATGTTTTTCTCTTGTTCTCCAGGAAGAATCTAATTTCTGATGAAAACAAGCTCAAGTCACCCCAGTGAGTGCAATGAGTGAGGTCAGTGCCGGGCTGACGAAATGGGTGGAGACACATGGCCAGCCCAACACCACAATGTGGAACTCATTAGAATTTCCACCAGGACAGGGAAGGAAGAGGGTAGACTCTCAGGCTCTGCTTTATCCGCACCGTCCATAAATCCTGTTTTGAGAGCTCTAGCCAGAGCAATGCTTTTAAATACAAAAATAATTTAATCAGATGTAATTCTGACATGCTACCCTCTTGAGAGGGGACTTTTTCCACCGATTGGATTAAGGACTGGCTCCTCTCTGGAATGCACAAGAGGTGCTAACTGGAGACACCTGTAATCACCCTCAACTTGCAAATTCTTTTGGGCAATTCAGATTAACTAAACACTTAACAGGGAGTGTGTATGTGAGTGTGTGTGAGTGTGCGTGCGTGGGGGGGGTGGGGGGTGTTGCTGAGCAGGCGGGTCTGCAGCCTCCCACCATCAACCGGCTCCCTGATGGGAAAGAAGCCAGTTTCTTCCTCGGAGGCCCCCAGGAGCTCCAGCTCAGCATCTGTTTTCTTAGATGCAGTATTTGTCGAGGGGCTGGAGGTGGTACAGAAATAGCTGGGAGACAATGCTTTCAGCTGGCACACGAGTGGGGGAACGCGCCGCCGTGTGAGCAGGAAAACCAGGACCAGCTGTGGGCGGGTGGAGGGGGGATGTCACGCCGACCCTGGAACGAGGGCGCGGCCCCGGGTGCCCTGCTCCCCGCGGCGCCCGCGCTGCCAGACGCCCTCGAAGGGACCACCAGGGAGACTGAGGCCCTGGGGTGCCCTGCAGTGGTGGGGCCGGACTCCCGAGTCCCATGGCACCGCTGCCGCAGCCGGACCCTGGAACCTGCAGGGCCGGCCGCCCTCACCCGCGCTCGCCCCCTTCGGGTCCCGCCCCCTCCCCACCCCCGGAGCCGCGCCCGGGGCCGGGACACCGCCGGTCTCCATGGCAACCGGACAAGCCTGGCCGGCCCGGCCCGGGAGATGCCCCGTGAGGGCCCCGCTGCCCCAGCGCGCGCCCCGCGGCCTCCCCGCCGGCCGGCTCTGCGCCCCGGGACCCCGGCTGCCGCTCCTCGCGCACCCTGCACTCACCTCCGGCACAGCCCGCCGCCACCGCGTTCCCGCGCCGCTCCCACACTGCCGTTAACCCGCGCGCCCTCGCGCCCTCGCGCCCTCGCCCCGCGCGTGGCGCGGCGCCTCCTGCCGGCGGCCCAAAGGACGGGGCGGGGCCTGTGAGGGGGCGGGGCCTCCCGCCGGCCGCCCAACGGACGGGGCGGGGCCTGTGAGGGGGCGGGGCCTCCTGCCGGCCGCCCAACGGACGGGGCGGGGCCTGTGAGGGGGCGGGGACTCCTGATCGGCCTCCCAACGGACGGGGCGGGGCCTGTGAGGGGTGGGGCCTCGTGGGGCGGGGCCTCCCTCTGCCGGCCACCCAATGGATGAGGACAAGTCCCCGGGGGGGTGGGGCCTTGGTGGGGGCGGAGTTGGTGAGGAGTTGGGCTGAGCGCTAGCGCCACCTGCCGGCCAATTAATGTATATGGGCGTGGCCTCGAATATAAGGGCGGAGGAAGTCTCCCGGGGAGGGCGGGGCTAACTGCGGAGAAAGGGACCAAAGCAGCCCACCCTTGCCTGCAGCTCAAGGGGTGGTGCCTCTGCAGGAGGAGCGGGGTTGGTTTCTCCCGAGGCCTCTTCCTTGGCCTTCTCCTCCGTGTCCTCCCATGAACATCCTTCTGTGTGTGTCTGTGTCCTAATCTTCTGTTACAAGGACGTCAGTCATAGTGGATTAGGGCCCACCCCAATGACCTCATTTCATGACTTAATCACCTCTTAAAGGCCCCACCTGCAAATATAGTCTTGCTCTGAGGCGTTAGGGGTCGGAGCTTCAACCTATGAATTTGAAGGGGACACAGTTCAACCCTAACACTCATCTTCGTCACCTGGCCAATCCCCACTCTTCCTTTAGGACTCAGATCAGGTGTTATTTATGTGGTAGCCAACCTCCCAGGAGATCCCCAATGATTCACACCCTCTGGTTTTCACACCACTGTGTGGTTCCTTCTTGTGTTGGATAGGGCTGATCTGTGTAATCACTAAGATCTCACCAAAATGACAGTGTGACTTCTGGAGTTAAATTATAAAGGATGTGGCTTCCTTGCTCTCTCTGGGATCACTCACTCTAAGAAAAGCAGCCTGTCATATTGGGAGAACACTCCAGAAGCCCTAGAGAGATCCACATGGTGCAAAACCAACAGCCAGCACCAACCTGCCATCCACATGCATGCACCATCTTGAATGTGAGTCCTCCAGCCTCAGCAGCCTTCAGTTGAATGCATGCTGCCCTGACCAACATGCTAATTGCATTTCATGAAGGACCCTGAGCCAGAACCATCCAGCAAAGCTGCTCCCCAATTCCCAATCCTCAGGAACTGCGGGATGATATATGTTTCTTATTGATTTCACCCACTGAGTTTGGGGAAGTTTGTTATGCAGCAAAAGATAGCTAACACACCTTATCCAGGAAGGGCTCCCTGCCCCCCACACTTGAATCTACACCCCTCCTCTGCACTCCCACTGGTTCACATTATATCAAACTATGTTCCTTAAATGCAAATGAGATGTTACTCCTCAGCCTATGCTCCTCCATGACTCCCCTTTGCACTTAGAATAAGCAGACCTCAAACCCTACCCCAACTGTCCCTGCTGCCCATGCCAATGCTCCCTCCATCACAGCACTCTAGCCATACTGAACTTCTGTTCTCAAATGCACTGTTCATTCCCACCTCTGAAATCTTTCCCCTTGCTGCCTCCTCTTCCTCAAATACTCCTCCTCTTGTATCTGCATGCTGGCACCTTCCCCTCATTAAAAGTCAGCTCCACTACTCTCTCTGGACTCATTCTCTTGATGGCCTCCGTCTCATTACTTGCTTTATTTAATTCATAGGCATTTATCACTATTTAAATGTATTTGCTGTGGGGCACCTGGGTGGCTCAATGGCATCTGGCTTTGGCTCAGGTCCTGATCCCAGCATCCTGGGATCTAGTCCCGCATTGGGTTCCCTGCAGGGAGCCTACTTCTCCCACTGCCTGTGTCTCTGCCTCTCTCTCTCTCTCTCTCTCTCTCTCTCCCTCCCTCTCTGTCTCTCATGAATGAATAAATAAAATCTTTAGACATAAACATAAATAAATAAATAAATAAATAAATAAATAAATAAATAAATAAATAAATAAATTTGTTGGAGTATTCAACACCCACTGAGGGTTGTGTTCTGTAAAGGCGGGTACCTCATCTGCCTTCTTTAGTGCCATGCTGGTGCCTACGAGGTACTCAATAAATACTGGCTAACTACGTAATCAAAGGAATGAATAAATTTCCACCCATCTCCTTCTCATCCCCTCAACTGGAAACTTATCAAGGGCAAGAACTGAGTTTTATTCATCTATGTATCCCTGCGCCGGGCCCAGGGGCAGGTGAGCAAAACAAGTTTTTGAGCTGCAAGGTTGACCATCTTTGGAAATCCACGGAATAAAATGGAACGCCACGAGAGGGCAGCAGAATCCTAGGACTCAATCAAGGAAAGGCACCAAGAAGCCCAAAGAAAAAGCATCTGGTTAACACCAAAGGGCAGGTTCCCCAAGAGATGACCTGTCTAGGGGCAGAAAGACTGGGCTCTGGGGGGGACCAGAAGGGAGGAAGGACAGGTAGCAGCAAGCACATGGACTTAGATCCCAGTCTTTCTTTCTGTCCAAACAAGTGATTTAATCCTGGGATCCCATTCTCAATGAACTCAGCACCACAACCCACATTCCTTGTACACTCATCAGGCAAAATTCACTGTTACTTTCCTTGCTGTGTCATATGTTGAGCAACTTCCAGTCAACAATGTAGTATACCTCCTGACACTGGAGATATACGGGGTATCAGGTCTACAGAGTAATGATATTTTATTTTATTCAGTTTAAAGTTGATATGTCTATTCTGATGTAGAGGAATTTGCATCTGTAGCTTGAGTAAGATACTTAATTTGAAAACACAATTCAGGGATGCCTGGGTGGCTCAGCAGTTGAGCATCTGCCTTTGGCTCAGGTCGTGATCCCAGGGTCCTGGGATTGAGTCCCACATCAGGCTCCCTGCACGGCGCCTGCTTCTCCCTCTGCCTGTGTCTCTGCCTCTCTGTGTGTCTCTCATGAATAAATAAATAAAAACTTAAAAAAAAAAACACGATTCAATGTATGGAGATGGGAAATGAAGCCAGGGGTAGTAGGTGTGTTTGATTGAAACAAACAAAAGGCTCAGTTCTGTTAAAATGGATCATGTCAAATCACTTTACACTTGAGTATTTCATCTGTTGCATAGAACCTGAACCACTTACTTGATTGTCAAAGATTTTAGCTCAGGTGGACCTAAGAAATCATCTACCCCAGTGGTTAATAAACTATTCAGGTGGGGAAGCCTCGAGGCCCAGTCTTGGAACTGGGGAACATGTGGGATAGTATTTCAAACCAAGTAGAAGTTAGGATCAATGTCATTGGCCAAAAATATGACTTTGTGATATGATCACAATATAAGATCACGAACATGAGCATATGTAGCCTCAAGAAACACAGTGTTGAATCAAATATGTTTGGCTGGGTCTGACATTTCCATTCACATTAATTTTTTTTATTTGTTTACTTGATTTGATGACTGTGAGAATTTGTTATAGAAAGTACCATTTAGTTTGTAATGTATGTATGAGAAAAATAAGATTGAAAAAATACTATGCATTAACTGTTTTGAAATGAGAATTGAGAACAAGTGGCCATTTTTCAAATTGGGGAGAAACAGCTTAGTCCAGCTGGAGATCGTTCTAGTGCCCAAGATACACGTGAGAGCCCTTAATCTAATTCCACGTCTACACTGAAGCCACGAGAGGCTACTTGACTTGCCCAAGAACACAAAATTTTATTAACAGATCACTTCTCCCTTGTTAAATCACATTCAAGAAGATGTGCAATCAGGCTCCATGCAGGGGGCCTGATGTAGGACTTGATCCCAGGACCCAGGATCATGACCTGAGTGGAAGGCAGAGGCTCAACCACTGAGCCATCCTGGTGCCATGTAATATAAACTTATATAGTTTATATTTAACCATTTATTTGTTTTAGTCAGTATCATTACTGTTTAAAAAGGAGGAAATTAAACATAAATTTAAAAAAATTAAAAGGAGGAAATTAGCTCTCCTATTATGTCTCTCAATTCCCCTTCCTTCTTCCTATATTTTTACTTCTGTATTATTTTTTATTTTCAAGATTTATAATATTTACCCTTATCCTGCAATTCTAATTCCCAGAGTGATCTCAACTTAGTTCTATATTTAAATGGGATAAACTTCTTTAATTATTTTACCAGTTTTTCTACTACATACTTTTTATTTTGATTAATCCCTTCATTTCTTCATTAAGTAATATTTTTAAGAAGGTCATAGATGCTGTAGCATGTAATTGAGCATAGCCATCTCTTCCTTTCCTTGTTTTCAACTTATTTTGTAATTACCCTGCATTTGTTTACCATGATCTTTTCCTCTTTTTCTTCCTGTGCAAAGTACTTTTATATTTATTGTATGTTTGTTTTTTTAAATCAAATATCATATTGTCTGCGATACATAATAAATGAATTCTAATTCTGTAAAAAAAAAAAAAAGAAGATGTGCAATCAGGATAGGTTGGGAATATTAACAGTGATTATTTCTGGGTGATGGAGTTTGAGGCAGTTTCCAAAGATAGATAGCCCTATCAATATGTCCACATCCCACATGCTCCTCTTCCACTGTGACTCGAACTCTCCTCCATCAGGTGGTGGAGAGGTCTGCCTTCCCTCCCCCTTGATCTTGGGAGGACTTTTTTTTTTTTTTTTGGAAGGACTATTTAGCTGTGTCCACCATAGAACATAGGAGAAGTGAAGACTTCCAAAGCTAGATCATAAAAGATCGTGTCTCCCACCTGGCTTTCTTTCTCTTGGGACCCATCTGCCTTGTTGTAAAGGGAAGCCCAGACCAATGGGGAAGTTATCTGGTGTGTATTAAGATGTCTTTGCTTTTGATGTTTTCATATCTGGGACCTTATAGCAACCATGGGAAGACTGTCCTTCCCAGGGGTAGCCAATCTCAGGAGAGTTAACAACTCACCTGCTAAGATATACCTTTCATATGCAAACCAACCAGTCGTTTCATATGCAAAACAATAAGTGTCACACAACTAGGGTCAGCCCCTATGCCCCAGGGCCTGCTGAAATTCTGCAAACTAGCCAACCTCAAATCTGCTAATTCTAAATGTCATCTGTTCCTTCCCTCAGAAGCCACAATAAATCTAGTGCCTATGATTTTCTCTGGTCCCCTCTGTCTCCTGATGGGCCCTGAATAGGTGGTATCCTATGCCCCCTCTTCCTGGGAACTCTGAGGGACAAACTGTCTTTTCAATGTCAATCATCCCCTGATCTCTTGGCCTTGCCACACCTGAATAATAAAATCTATGTTTTGAAACAGGATGTCTGGTCATCCAGGGCCCCAAGAACCTACCAGCATCACCCAAGGGGATCTGTGAGTGAAAGCACCTTGGGGCAATTCTCATGCCAGCCTTCACACCTTCCCCTGAAGCCCATACTGAATTCCCAACTGATGGAAGTTGTGAGAGATGCCAATGATTACTGATGTTTTACGCCACTACAGGGACACCTGAGTGGCTCAGCGGTTGAGTGGTTGAGCGTCTGCCTTCGGCTCAGGGCATGATCCCAGGCCCTGGGATTGAGTCTCGCCATCAGGCTCCTCTGAGGGAGCCTGCTTCTCCCTCTGCCTGTGTCTCTCATGAATAAATTAATTTAAAAAAATTTTTTAAAGCCACTATATTTTAGGGTACATTGTTTTACAGCAAGAGACAGCTGATGCGGGGTTTTTAATTTACTTATGCTTTCCTAAATAATTCAGGTTATCTACAGTGAACAGAGACTGCTTTGATAAAAGAAGTGAACAGACGTTATTTTTAAAAAGACAGCTGGACAAGAGGGAGGCATCTTGGATTTTTATTTTTTTAAGTGCTTTCTACTCCACCGCAAACAATAACATTCACCGGCAGGATTATTCCTCTTTACTACAAATGTTTATCAAATGTTGTGTTAATACAAAATGGCAATTTTACAAACACAGAGAGAGTCCAGTACCAGCAGGACATTTTTTAAAAGTCATGCCACAGATGCCAGTCTCCAATGTTGTAGACACAATAGGTCTAGAAAAACAAGTGTGACAGTCAGAGCTCCTGCTCCCCGCCCCTACCCCTATCCTCCTAGAAAGGCCTTCATAAGCAACAGGAGTGGGAATATGCCTAGTAAAACCTGGTGATATAAACAGGGCTGGCGGACGATCCGTTCAGCGGGATCAGGGCTCAAAATTTGAAATTGGAGGCACAATGGTTCTCGCAAAATTGGGTCCGTTCATTTTTCAAACAGATTCGCTGTCTCCCTCCTGCCTTCCCAGCCCTGCCTGAACTAAACATCGACAGACATTCCTGAGGTCTCTGGGACCATCCTGCCTCAAGGTCCCTTAGAAGATGGGGCTAATCACCAAAACAAGAGACCCAAAAATCTGGTCTTGTATTGCTCTCAGTGGGGTCAGGGTTCTGAGCAGCCAGATCCTCTAAAGCTCCTAACTTCTTTCTCTTTAACTGTTCCCATTTGCCCTTGGGCACCCAAGTTCCTAAGGAGCAGACAGCATCATGCTGACCCCCCCACTCCCCAATCACAGCGACTAAGTACCTAGTACCAATGCTCATGCCTTCCCAGGACAGAACCAAGTAGAACAATTTCCAGACCGTAGGTTCAGACTCACTCATGAGGCATAAAAGCAGTGTTGTGCATTGCAACCAGCAACTTGAAAAAGTGACAAAGGGTAGGATGGACAGGGGAGGGTAGGAAGCACCCTAGTGCATCACATAAGTAGGTCCTGTTTCAGCGATGGACGTGTAAATTGGAATCACAGTATAGAATGTATTTCTGATGATGAGTGTTAATCAAAAAGGTTTGGAAAATGCTAACATCTGGGAATAAATGGAGGGCAGCTGACCCACACAGCCTGCAGCCTAATCCCACATGATGGGGCAGGGGGATCCCAGGAAGCACAAGTAAGCCTCCTGTTACTTGCCATGGCTGGAATGTGGCACCTCCCCTCCTAATGCCACAACGAGGGTACAGGTGGGTTTGAGAGCCCATCACGAAGCCAATTTTGCAAAGAGAAGGTTGTTAGGACACCTGTGAACTGAGGTAGTATGGACAGAGACTCTATGCAGACCTGGGATAACCAGTTGTGGCTGAGCCCCACTGCCCACTGGACCCCAGTGACGAGGGGCCACTCTACAGCTCAGGGTTCGATGGCTGGGCCACATGGAAGGCCTTGGGCTCCAGTGTCCTTGCCCCCTGGAAACAGTCTCAGCCCTGGCCAGTTTCCAAAGACAGGAGCAGAGCACATCAGCCTTTCATCCTCAGGCCGCGCAAGGCTCAGGCAAAACTGAGTGCAGAGATTGAGCAGCCAAAGGATGGCATCGCTCAAGTCTGGAGAACAAGGCCCTGGGAGGATGTTAAGGAGATGCCTCATCCCCTGCCCCAGAGCTCAGCAATCAGGGAGCAAGACAGTGAAGGAGGAGGATGTGATGCCCAAGCACCATGACTTGGATTCCAGCCCTGCCCTGCACCATGGATGACCTTGCACCAGTCACATAGCCTCTCTGAACAGCCTGTTTCCCTGTCTTGCAAGGTTTTACTGGGAGAAATATATGAAAACATGAACATGTGAACATGTTCGGAACTGTGTGTATAGTGCCAGTTACACTGATAAAGTGGGGGGTGGAATGCAGAAAGATGTACGCAGGCCGCAGGCAGTGGCATGCTTGTAAAATAGCTCTCCAAAAATATTAGGCTCTGATCTGTAGCCTTTTGCTGATTCTTATGGTGTAAATATTCCATCAAGGCCAATCTCACACCACTCTCAGTTTAATGAGCTACCAGGCCCCGGGATATTTAACAACTGGTCTCCAGAGTGCCCTAAGCAGAGCACACCAATACCTCCACGACTTCCTGGCTCGCACAGGCAGTGGACATCGTTAGACATCATGCAGGCGCCAGCAGCCATGCAGCAGGCAGCATCCCCTCCCCCGCCCACACCTCCCTCTTCTGCCCCCCACCAATCAGACCACCTGAGGAACAGGCACGTACTCCCCTGGCTCCTCCACAGTTCATGCCAAATGCCAGAGTTGCCTGCTCCAAATCTTTCAGATAAGCCAGCTCCTTGGCAGTGCCCAGGCAGTAGATCCCTAGATACCCTGACCCCCCAGGGACAGTAGCCAACTGTAGAGAAGGCTCAGTCCAATGACAGCAGGTGGAACAGCTACCACTGGATGGCACAGACAGGACTCAAAGTCGAAGTGTGGCCTTAAGAAAATCCACTCTATTCGGGGAAAACTTTATGTGGAAAGATACTCATCAGAGATACCTACATCTAGACCAATTATAGATCCCTCTTGAATTGAAAGAACAGTTAAATATATTATGGTACAAATCTTTATATCTCCCATCCTTGTAATTTGGGATAGGCATTCCCTCATCCCTACAGATGAGCCTTGGTGAGTCTGAGGTTCCCTCCTGAAAGGTCACTCTGACGCTCACCACCATACAGACTGGGTGTGTCTCCCCTGGGACCCTGCCTCGTTCACTCTGTAAGTCCAGGGCTGGCAGACCCACTAGGGAAAACCTGGGGAGCCTCTCAGTAGCACTCCGGTTTGTCCTCTGATGTTCAGACTCACCAAGAGTAAAGGCCAGGGCAGCGTCCACACAGACCATGGCTGTGAACCTGTCTAACCTGGATACAAAGGGCCAACGCATACATGGGACTCCCTAGCCACACCTTCCCAACCTGGGAAGAGGAGACCAAGCTCCCCTGCTACCCCCACAAATGTGCACGGAGCACCGACTAAGCACTGGGTATGGTGGGCTGGGCACAGAGCATGGGCAGTGGAGATGCAGCATCTGCCCTCAACCAGGTGTCCCAGACTGTTGCTCACACCTCTCCTGCCTCCCTGCCCATGTCTCCAGGCTCAGCTAAAATAAGCTAAAAGGAGGAGAGTGCTGGCCTGTGATATTCACCACATGTGTGGCATTTGTGACCTCTGTTTAGAGGGAAAAGTCGATCACTGATTCTCCACAATGTTGGTCTCCCCAAGCCCTTTCAGGGGCTCACAAAGTGAAGCTGTTTTCACAATAATACTATGACATTATCTGTCTTTCCCTCTCCTGCCTTCATGCAAAGGTTGCCAGACACTACGGCACAGGTGATTGTCACATGCTCGTGCAAACACAGGCAGGGGAGTCCTGTGGTGGTCTGTTAAGCCAGACGTTCAACAGATTTGCAGGAACGTGAAACAGTGCCACTCCTCCTCCTAAGTCTCTTTTTGTCTGGACAAATATAGTTATTTCTAATAGAAAAATATGTTACTTATGTTAACGTGTAATGAGTTGATCTTTACATGAACTAATAGGTATTTTGAAATACTACCAGTTTTAATTTCTAGTATGATGAATGTTAATATTAGATCTAGCCCATAAACAAAAGTTCTTTGGTGTCCTCAATAGTTTTTAAGAACACAAAGGTGTTCCAAGACAAAAAGTTTGAGAAACACTGATTTACATTGTCCAATGGAACATTCTGGAAGGATGTAGACTGTCATTATCTGTGCTGTCCAAAAAAGGTAGCCACTGGCCACATGTGGCTATTGGGTACTTAAAATGTGGCTAGTACCCCTGAGGCACCGAGTTTAAATTTTATTTAATTTTAATTGACTTAGCCACCTGTGCCTTATAGCTACCATGCAGAGAGCACTCCTCTACATGGAGTCTGGTGTTTCTCAGCCCATTTGGGCTGCCTTTATTTTCCATACACTGATCTATCAAAGGTGTCTATGCATGAAGGAAGGTTTCAGTGTTGTTCCTAGGAGGAGCTGAGTCCACAGCCCTCTGCTCCCCTAGGGGACCTTGCCTTAAACTGGGAAGGGTTTTTCCATGCTGAGTCAAGCCAGCCCAGCCCACTCGTCTGGGCTGCATGCCCATCCCTGACCAGCACAGTTTGGAAATGGACCAGCAGCTGACAATCAGCTGAGTAAGACCACCAACTCCTTTTACAGCTGACCAGATGAAAGCCCAGAAAGGATACGTCAGCTGCCCAAAGTCACACAGGAAGCAGGAAGTCAGGTACACCACATCTACATGTGGAAAACAAGATCACAAGGAAGGGCTGGTATATCCTCCCTGCCAGACCAGGAGGAACCATGCCACCTGTGCCACCAGACTGTGAGAGAGGCAGCAGGCTGCACATCCTGTCACTGGAGGGGGCAGGACTTGCCATGGCCTTCTACCCAGAGCAGGGGCCACAGTGCCCAGGAAAGAAAAGAGGCATGGGAGGGAAAGGCATCAGCTCCAGCTCTACCCAGCTCTGTGCCCTGGGCATGTTGCTCCTCTGCTCTCATCCCTGCTCTCTGGGTACAAAACTGAGTTGTCCCACCCCTTCTGGCTCATATTCAAGGCCCATGCTGTTCAGGCTCCCAGCCTTGCACATTGCATCTCAAATAAAGCAATCATAAAAGAGGATGGGTCTGGGATACACAGATTCCTGCCAGCCACCTGTGCACAGGCCAGGTGTCCCATTGGGACCTGTGGCTTGGAGCTCTTTACAGGGAATCCAGTCCCTGTGGTAAGCATTAGCATGGGGCCAGAGAATGTCCTCCCAGCCACCCTGCCACTGGGAGCCATATGGCTACACATTCTCCCAAATAAGCATCTTTTGAAAGCCTGAGTGGGAGCTTCTGCCAATGTCTCCAACACTGGCCTGAACACAGGGCTAGTGAATGAAGCCTCACACCTTTGGTATAATCGTTCAGAGCACATGAACCAGCTGAAGCAAAAACATGAAGCCCACTATCATTTCAACTGCTCCCACCCACATGCTGGAAACCCTAAAATTGACTTGTCAGTGTTTTAGGGAGCATAGTGGAGTTGGGGAGAGCTCATGGCCACCATTTATAAGCTAGGTGCCCTTGGATGAGTTACTTAACCTCTCTGAGCCTGTCTCCAAATCAGTAAGATGGGATCATACCTACCTCGTAGAGTGCTTATAAAGATGATGTAAATCACAGGGCTTGGGACAGAGCTTATGCAACGTTAGCGACAGAGCCCAATTTCAGGGATGGCCTGTGTATAGACACAGACTGCTAAGGGGTATTAGTGCTGTGAATCTAGGAAACTAAGTGAGAAAGAGACAGCTCAAAGCAAGAACTGTGGTTAGGGCCCACACTCCTGGACATGAGTCTGTCTTCTGGAATCTGACTCCATAACCCCATCACTAACATGTGGGGCATGGCCTCAAAGCAGATGAGCTCCAGAGGAGGGCTTCCAGAACCGGTGTTCAAACCAGCTGGCAGAGTTCAGACTCCAGAGTGCCATCCTGACCTATTGGTTCAGCCATTCAAGGGGGGTGGCAGCCGGGATCTGGGGTTCAGCAAACCTCTGCAGAGATTCCCTGGCCAAATCCTAGGGCCAAGAACACTGTTCTGACTTCCTTCCACAAAAATGGCCTTTGCCCTTCACTTAGCAAGAGAAAGAGTCTCCATGGGCTGACTGCCATTTCCATTTTACAGATAAGGAGACTGAGGCAGAGGGAATGAAGGACATGGCAGAGGGTTGCATGCTGGTCTGTGTAGGGCTGGACCCTGAGCAGGTCTGATTGGTTCCAGGTTCCAGACTCTGCAGCTGGAGTGTCCGAGCAGCTCAGTGCCAGGTCTAGCCCTGCACAGGGACCCCTCAGAGCTGGTCTGTTCTCACAACTCAGCATCCTGGGCATCCCTGGCCAGTTGAGTGAGAAGCACAGGCAGGAAGCAGTGGGGCACAGGTGGGCCTGTGCGAGCTTTGGAGGGCCAGAGATGCATACCCCTTTCCAAGATATCTTCAGTGATGTCACTTGGTAGCTTGAAATCAGCCATAGGAGCATTTACACCATGGAAATCAGCAAATGCTACACACCAGTGCTTTAAAAAAAAAAAATCATTAAAAATGTTCAGCCCCGCATTCCTCCCTGGCAGACAGACTTGGGGGCAGTGGATGTCCTTGGAAACAGGAGATCTGGCCATGGGACCTGACACTTGGAGGTTAGATAGTCCTGGCTTCAAAGCTTTGCTTTGCTGGTTAGATCCTGGGTCCCCTTGGGGAAGTTGCCAAACCTCTCTGTGCTTTGCCTTCCTGCTCTGTAAGATCAGCTAATAATCCTTACCCCGCAGAGGGGACTGTGTCAATCCATGGACAGAGCATCTATGAAGCCACAGCACAAAGCCTGGCCCCCAGGAGGGCACCATTTCGGTAAGCCTCTGCCTCCCGAGCTTCCTGCTTCTCCTCACACCTGCTGTGCACCATACCTGTGAGTGTACTCATGTGTCAGTGTACTCGTGTGGCCCTGGCTGCTGGGACTGCCACAGGTTCTTTCAGGACCCCATGATGCGGTTCCCAGAACCTACCTTTCAGCACCTGCTTGCACAGTGTATGGTGGCAAAGGTGATAAGTGCCTTCTTGACTAAGTCACCAGGTTCATTTCCCAGACCTCTGAGCTCTACCTGCCCCTCTTAGCTTAGCTCTCCCCAACACCTGCTTCCCAACAGAGGCCTGAACCCAAATGCAGGTGCTCAGCAGAGCTGTGGGAAAACATTCAGAGCACTTCAGCTCTTGCAGACAAATACGGAAAAGAGTTTGGTGCACCGAAAACCCAGGACTGCAACATTCTCAGGAAGCCCTGTACATCATCCCACTGTGTGAGGCCCCCACCCACCACTAGTATGGCTTCAGGACCTCAGCCTAGTCCCATTGACAACTCCCATCCTGCATCCACCCCTGCCCAGTTCTGTCCTGGGATAGTCCCCGGCCTGAGCCCGATGCTGATGGAGAGAAGGATGCTCAGCCCTGCTCCTACCATATGTGCAATTTCCAATCAAGAGAGAAAGGCAAAAAAAAAAAAAAAAAAAAAGAGAGAGAGAAAGGCAGCTCTGGTCTGTGATGTTGGCTTAAAGTCCCCTGGCCGGAGAGGCTACTGGCCCCAGGGACAGCCCTCGGCAAGCTCTGCTCAGGGCCTGTCAGGGAAATCCTGCCAGCTGGCAGGCAGGCCTCCACCAGCAAGTGCACCTGCTTTGGCTTGCCCTGTTGATTGCCAATGGATGGAGGATGCAAGTTGTCACCTCCAGGCCTGTCCTCTAGCCTGGCTGAGCAGTGGGAGGCAGTTGCCCCAGTGAGAGCCTCCTGAACCTGCCTTCATCCTCACTTCTTGCCAGCTCCTACCCCTCACCCTGGCCCAACAGTGCCTGCCTAACTCAGGAGCAGCTACTGAAGTGCCCAGAATATCAAAGAGGCCTGGTGACCGCCTCCCTGGCTCCTTGGGGCAGGACAGCCACTTTGATGGATCATCCTGGCACATGACAGCCTCAAAGGTGGCCAGGAAGAGAGAGCTGGCATTTGAATTCCCAGTGCCCTGCCTTCTCTACCCCACATGCCCAGTGCACAGACCAGGATGCTTACCCACAGCAGGGACTGGCCTAGGAACATCTTTCCCTTTCCTGCACTGTCTCTGACACATTTTGGAGGAGGCCAGGGCCTGGGTTTGGGTGAAATGGAATGCTGGGAAACTCACTTTCACAAATGATGTTGAGGAAGAGAAAGGGTTCATGGGAAACCACCTAAATTGGAACAAAAGGAAGGAATGTGGCCACGGCCAACAAAACAGTGTCCTTACCAGCCTGTCCATAGTCAGAAATCCCACCATTCGTAATTCACTCCTTTGGGCAGTGCAAAACAGTGTCCTTACCAGCCTGTCCATAGTCAGAAATCCCACCATTCGTAATTCACTCCTTTGGGCAGTGCAGCTGACACTCCTAGGAGAGTGTCATCTCATTATCAAGGGTTGCTTCCCAAGTGGACAATTAAGGATGCTAATTAAAATACCAGGCTGGGTATTTCACATTTGTCATCCTACCACATCTTTAAGCAACCTTGCAAGGTACCTTACTATACCCAGCCTATAGCTAAGGTTAAGGAATTGGCCCTCACAAACAGAAGAAGCCAGATTTTATGTTAAGTCCGGCAAAATATAGCTCCTCCCTTAAAGAGCTCCTGAGTTGGGGGGCAGGTGCAAGGACCAGGATGATGAAGGACAGAGCTTCTAGCCATGGCGCAGGTAAGCACAGAGGGTGGTGGGAAGCAGGAGGGAGCACCTGAGTCAGAGAAGGTCAGAAGTCCTTCGACACTAATGCCTGAGCAGAGCTTTGAAGGATGAGTAGGAACAAGATGGGTGGACCAGCATCTCAGAAGTTGCGGGGCATAAAGGGGCAGGCTGTCTTGGGGAAAATGCAAGCTTGAGTAGACAAGAGGAGGGGGCAGGAGGAGATGCAGGTGTCACATAAGGAGCTAAGCTCCAGAGTCACTAAAGGAGACCCAGGTCCCTGTCCCAGGCTACCCAGGCCCGGTCCTGTAACAGGGCTTTGGTTCTCATCAGTGCCCCAATGACAGGACTTTCACGTCAGCTTGGCATGGTGCTGGTGCCATGGTCTGAGAGATTTCCTGACTGGTTTCCCATAGCTAACAAGAGCTCCTCCCCCACTGTCACAGTGTCCCTGCCTGTGGGCAAAGCCCTTCTCTAGGGGACCCTCCCACACTGTCACAGTGTCCCTGCCTGTGGGCAAAGCCCTTCTCTCGGGGACCCTCCCCCACAAAGCTTCCTCTCCCCACCCCCCAACCTTCAACCCTGACCCCAAATGACGGTGGGCAGACCAGATGAAGGCGGCTTCCAGGGGCTGGGAGTGCACGCACACATGCATGCACACAAGGCGCAAGAGGACAAAGCTAACCGCCAACCCCCAAAGCATCTGCCAGCTCAGAACCCGCCTGTCTGAGGAATGTGTCGGATGGTTTAATACTGGCTTTGGTACATGAGATTCCAGATGCTGGAACCCTGAAATACATTGGAATGTACTAGAACTAAGCATAAGGCATCCTGTCTTGGCTCACCCAACTCTGATTGGGAGCTGTAGGCTGAGGCTTGTCTACCTTGAGAGATGCTTGATTCAGAGATTCCCAGATTCCCACTCAGATCAGGAGCTAGGCCTGGATCCCCTCCCCAGTAAATAGCCACGTGCCAGGTACAGAGTGGACAGCCCAACCCTGGGAGGACACTATGAGGACAGGTCCCCAGAAGTCTTGTCATTGGGCTACTAGGAGCTTCAGAGGTGGGGGTATCCCAACACTGGGGACACTCTGCCCAGATCCCTATCAAACTAGCCAAGGCCTGCCTTCCTTCTGGGGCTCATCTGAGGAGCCTCTAAAGGCCATGATTTGCACCAAGCAAGAATCCGAAAGTTGGCATCACAAGCCCTAAATCTGGAGCAGGTGAGAAATTTCCTGGGATCTGCTTGCCCCCCCCCCCCAAAGGAAAGGCTCTGATCATTTCTCTGGATTTTTCAGCAGATGAATTGGCCAACTAACCACTTCCCAATCCCCAACCACTCTTCCTCTGTACTGAGAATCAGCTATGGTGTAGCCGAAGGCCAGGGGTTCCTCGAGCTGTCTGCCTAGGTCTCCCTTCATTGTCCCCAGACTGCCCCACTCCAGGAGTGTCCCCAACAGGGAGAAGGAGTTCAGGCATAGTGTCAGGAGATAAGTATGCTCCCCTACATGGAGACTTCTAACTGGTCTAGTCATGATCCCACTGCAGAGCACAGAAGACAGGAAAGGCTAAGAAGGGCCATCCTAAGTGCTGAGTTGATAAGTCATGGCTGCCCAGAGCACCTCCTGGAGAAGAATACTGATACTGCACCATGCTCCATTTGATTGGTGATGTCTGCTGTGGTCATGGATATTCACCATCCCTGATCTACAGGCTGGGTGACTTTCCCTGAACAGGGCACAATTCCCCAGCCAGGACTTTGGTAGCAGAGGAGGCCCTGGCCAGCGGGGTACAAACAATCCACCAACTCCCTAACAGAGTTATAAGAACCCTAAAGAGTGTCTATTGGCCCAAGGTCCCCCAATTTGCCAGGACAATGTCTCTCCCTTTTCTGAAGATGTTAATGTTGGTTGTATTAGGAAATACTTGCCTAGAATAGAAACACATTGCAGGGTTAATTTATCCTCTGTAAAAATGACTAAATGCTTTCTTTCTCACCTGGGACCCTAAGGACATTCTGGCTACTACCAGAAGTAGCCTTGGACCCATCGAAAACTCTGCCCGTGGACATGCAGATGGGCCTGGGCACTGCTCTGAACCAAAGTTCATTGAAATGCTTTTCATGATGCTCTGCCCCATGCATCGGAGCCACCTCACTTGGACACCTTGGCCTGCACAGTGCTGGGCAGATACAGGTACCTCCAGATGGCATAGTAGTGGGTGCCAGCACCAAATGCCACAAAGAGATGCCAGATGGCGTGAGCAAAGGGGATCCTCCCGTCACTCTTGAAGAACACCATGCCCAAGCAGTAGAAGACCCCTCCGGTCATCAGCTCCCAGATGCCCTCGGTGTTGGGCTGTCGGCAAGGACAAAGGTACAAGTCAGAGGAGCAGCCAGCAAGGCTGGGAGCACCCCACAATCCCCGCCCACATACTCAAAACAAAAAGAAACATGGATGGGAAAGCCAGCCCAGATTCCCGGGTAGAAGGTCTTGACACATATTAATTCTTCCCAAAATTAATTCTCAAATGTTATTGATGTCTACCAAAATCTCAAAGACTATTTTATAGCATATGTTTTCTAAAAATTAATACAATCTGGGTGTGTACCCAAAAGAAGTGAAAGCAGGGATGTGGACAGATACTGGTATATCCAGGTTTGTAACAGCCAAAATGTGGAAGCAAGGCACATGTCTGGGGATGGATTAATGGATAAACAAATTGTTATTCATGTTATTTCATACTGTGGGCAATTATTGCTCAAGAGTTAAAAAGGAAGGAAATCTGGCACCTGCTACAACATAGATGAACCTGGAGGACATGATGCTAAGTGGAGTGAGCCAGACACAAAGGGACAGATACTGTAGGATCCCACACAGATAAGGTCCCTGGTGTCCATTGAATCCATAGAGACAGAAAATAGAATGGAGGTTACCAGGGGCTGGGGAAGGAGGAACAGAGAGTTAGTGTTTCCTGGGAACAGAGATTCAGCTTGGGGTGATGAGAAAGTTCTGGAGATGGCTGGTGGTAACAGCTGCATGAGAACATGAATATGCTTCATGCCACTCAACTATATACTGAAAATGGTTAAAATCATAATTTTTATGTATAATTTATCACAATTTTTAAAAAGGAATATATGTCCAGGGAAAAGAATTTTAGAGAAATCAAACAAAAAATATTAAGAAAAAAAGGAGTCACCCTAGCCATCAGAGATGAGCAGTATTAATACCTGAGCAATTGGTGGTTAAAGGGAATGGCAGAGACCCGATGAGAGCCATCATACCATCCCCCACCCCCTGTCTTCCTGGGTCCACCTGTACACGAATTACAAGCTGCCACTGCTAACAGTATCCTTCCAGAAATGTTCTCTCCATGAGCAACATGCCATATGCACTTTGTACATAATGATGCATAGGAAATGATCATTCTAGATAGATGGGCTCACACCATCCCCACCATGCTGCAACGCCACACTGGGTTAACTGGTCTATGGGGGACTAGTCTGCAACCCATGGCAGGAGACATTTCCAACTTTTGAACAGCTGCATAGTATTTCATTGTCCCTGTGGACACTAACTGATCCATTCAGTCCTCCAGAGCATTGTACTCACATATTAATTACACAGTAACAACATTAGGAATATCTAGAGCCTCCTAGCACTTGCTAGGTGCAAGGCACCGCATGGAGGGCCTTTGTGCCACCGTCACAACTGCCTTAAGAGGCATGCATTACTCCAAGTGACTGTCATGAGGATACACCCACGACACGTGCTAAGTGAGGAAAGCACGCTGCAGAGCAGCGCATTTCGTGTGACCTTATTTTCGTAGAAGAACAAATAATTCAGTATGTCTGCATATCCACGTAGATTTGCATATAAATAAATAAATAAAAAGGACATACAACAAACTGAGTGGTGGTTACAGCTGGGGCATTGTATTAGGGAGGACGTGGAAGGGGGCTTTGGCTCTTTCACACATGTTCAGACTTATTTTTTGCAGTGATTATGTATTTAAATATACACTTACTATATATAAGTATATATATGTCCTTAAATGTATGTAATACGTGATTGGACAGATAGTGTATAATTTAGTATTTATTTAGTGTAATTAATAAAATTTAAAAATTTTAACATAAATTTAAATGATATTTCAATTTTAAAAATATTTACTATATATAATGTAATATGTACTTCATAAAATTTTTAAGAACCTTTTTAAAATTTATTTATTTATCTATTCATGAGAGACACAGAAAGAGGCAGAGACATAGGCAGAGGGAGAAGCAGTTTCCTTGTGGGGAACCTAATGTAGGACTGGATCCCAGGACCCCAGGATCATGACCTGAGCTAAAGGCAGACACTCAACCACTGAGCCACCCAGGTGCCCAAATTTTTAAAAACTTAAAAGTAAATTTAAACAAATAGTTTTAAGATTTCAAAACATTACAATGTAATATTTAGTTGAATTCGTAATATTTTTTAAATAAATTTAAATTTTTAAAAATTAAAAATATTTAATATAAATGATACATGTAATATTTATTCTACTGTACTTCATACATTTTTAATTTTTTAAAAAGACATTTAGATGTTTAAAAAAATTTTTAATGTTAAAAATATTTGTCATAAAAAATATTTGTCATAAATTGTATAATGTAATATTTAATATACATCAAAAAATTTTTTTAATTTAAAGATAGGGGTGCCCGGGTGGCTCAATCAGTTAACAGTCCGCCTTTGGCTCAGGTTATGACCTCAGGGTCCTGGGATCAAGCCCCACATGGGGCTCCCTCCTCCGTAGGGAGCCTGCTTCTCCCTCTGCCTCTCTCTCTCCTTGTGCTCTCTCTCTCTCTCTCTCTCAAATAAAAAAATAAATCTGTAAATAAATAAATAAAACATAATTAAGCTACATTAGCTCACTCAGTTTAGTGCCAGAATAGAGACAGGCCCTTGGACAAAACAGAACTGAAATATTGTGTTCACACATATATGTGTGAATTTAACATGTGGTCAAAGGAACATGTTTAAATGGCAGGTAACTGAAATCATTGGCTAGGTGTCTGGGGACAAATTACCATGTCCAGGAGAAACCACGGTGGGAAGTTTAAATCCACAACAGAAACAGGAGAAAATACTTTCCTAACCATAGGAAGGAAGAAAGAAAGGAAGACTTTCCTAACCATAACACTTAGAGTTAAAAAAATAAAGAAGATAAAATTTTTCAAAAAGACGAAACACGTGGTAGACTTGACAATGTATAATCTTACCACCTGCCAATAAGAGTGTAAGATAAATAAACTAGGGAGGGTGCCAGGCAGGTGAGTTTACTGTGCCCACTTGACAGGACAAAGGAGGCTGGGAGGGGTGATGTGGTTTCCACACTTGCCCCCCCACCTCTTCTTTTCCTGGCCTCTGCCCCTCACAGCGGGGGGAGGCGGGGGGGCCACACCTGAGATCCATCCTAGTCGCCAGTCAATGTTATGGGGGCAAATCATGGCTCAGCCACTTAGGGGCTGCACATGCACATGGGCTGGCCTGAATGTCATGAACAGGACATCATGTCCCTCTCCAGGGACACCTGGGTCAAGGAAGTAAGATCCTGTGGGTAGGCCCCCTGCACTTAGTAAGGGCTCAGACTATATATAGGGAAGGTGCCCCTTCTCGGCTTGGTCTCTGGTGTGGACAAGCAGTTTAGGATTTACAGACACCAAAGCAGGTAATCAGAAGTCCAGAGCCCTGACTCTGCCTCTATGGCCAAGAATGTTATTACCACAGATTTAATTTAGTGACTGGGTACTTACTATGTGCCAGGTACCATCCTAATCCCCCCCATGGGTTTTCCTATTCAATCCTTAAACATACAGGAGGGCTGAAGCCGGGAGGGTCACACAGCTCGCTGGAGGTTAGGCAGAGTCAGGCCTCGGTTTCCTCATGTGCCAGAGGAGGGGGTTGGACACAGTGATCCCGAGAGGCACGCTGGGTCCCTCCAGCCAGCTGGGAGTCCCCTTGCTGGGCAGGTGGGACTTACCATTGAGAGGATGACCAGGGCAGGGAAGAAGCCCATGATGACATAGCAGAGCAGCTCCACGAGCTTGTACCTGGCAGGAAGACAAGCCATCTGGGCCTCGGGACAGCCTCCCCATGAGGAACAGCGTACAGCTCCCCGTTCTGGGTAGGAGGGACACCCCAACCAAAAGAGTGAGAAGGACTCCACCCTCTGCCCAGCACTCCTGGACTCTGACTTCACCCATTGACACCCAGCAGGTGCTGGCAGAGCTGGGTGGCCCTGGGTGGATCTCCTTCCCTCTGGGACTTGGGTCTCCATCGATGAGATGACAGGCCAGGATTGCCACTGCTGAGTACAGCATGCCACACTCGAGCCTGGGGCAGCCATTGCTAGGTGACCCTAGCACCTTTTCCTGCTGGGTCCAGGCAGCCGCCCTCCATACATCCAAGTGGCTGCAACCAACTGACACTGATTTGCTGTCCCTGCAGATTCCAGGGGTCACTTATTCCCTTTGGCTTCTATAGCTCTGTTTCTTTTCTCACTCTGCAGGACTGAAGTGAAGGTATTCGCAACCTTTCCCCCTCACCTGACCACCCAGCTTAGGGAAGGTGGGTAACACATGACCCACAAGGCCTTTGTTAAAAACGCTCTTCAGATCCACCCTACAGGCTGTGGCCCTGGTGGCCATCCATGGGCCTGAACCCCATGATGCTAGGCAGAGCTGTACCCTCATGCCTCAGGGGGTCATCCTGGGTTGTCATCTCCCCAGGGGCAGAGAGGAAGCCCAGCCCCCACCCCATGACACTCCCCCCACCCCCCATCCCTGGCTTACCGCTCATGGAAGAAGAAGACGTAGATGGTGCCCACAGAGGCCATGATCCAGACCAGCCAACGCATGTGGGAGGCCCAGGGCCCCAGCTCCCGAAGGTTCAGCCTGGGAGAGAGCCAAGGGCACAGCCTGAGGGGGGCCTGCTGGGACCCAGCCCCTCACAGGAAGACTGACCCCAGAGAAGCCCTGTGCCCTGCGGCCCCACAGCAGGGACGTGGGCTCTCATGGAAAGCCAGATGGGGAGACCGAGAAACCGGGTCTTGAGAACAATAAGCAATGATTAGAGGGAAATTTCCCAAACAGATACTGTAGGAGTATGAAGAGAAAGAGCATCTCAAGTGGACGGGAGTGTGAAGCCTGTGTGAGGGCAATCTGGCAGACTCTTTTTTTTTTTTTTTTAAGATTTTATTTATTTATTTATTCATTTATTCATTTTTAAATTTAATTTTATGTTTTTATAATAAATTTATTTTTTATTGGTGTTCAATTTGCCAACATACAGAATAACACCCAGTGCTCATCCTGTCAAGTGTCCCCCTCAGTGCCCATCACCCATTCACCCCCACCCCCCGCCCTCCTCCCCTTCCACCACCCCTAATTCGATTTTATTTATTTATTCATGAGAGACACACACACAGAGAGGCAGAGACACAAGCAGAGAGAGAAGCAGGCTCCATGCAGGGAGCCCGACGTGGGACTCGATCCCAGGACCCCGGGATCACAACCTGAGCCAAAGGCAGACGCTTAACTGCTGAGTCACCTAGGTGCCCCCCATCTGCTTGAATCTACCAAACCCAAGGTATGCATGTCCCATGACCCGGTCCTTCTGGCCCCGGGGGGTCAGCCAAGTCAAGGCTGTCTGGTACTCTCACCCAGAGGCACAGGAAAGGACATTCATCACGGCATGGGTCCATCGGGGAAAGCAGGAAGACACCCCTTGTCTACCAGCAGGGGAAGGGGATGGCATCCATCTGTGCTGGTTATCAATGACTGCCTCTCACCCTTTCTGCCTGCCCCAAGGTAACGGAGCTGGGCCTCGCACATCCCTCCTTGGCCGAGGCACGATGCTGAGCTTTGTCAGGGGAGTAAAATGAAGAGACTTTGCAGGAGGAAAGGCTCTTCCTCCCTGGTTCCTGCGGTTTTCCCATGACGTTTGCAGAGCAGGCTTTTCTCCGCAGCTACGTGGCCAGGGCTGTTTCCCAGGGCAGGTGCCTGCAGGTGCGGCTTTCTCTGGCATTTGGCCATGGCGTGTTCTCTTGCTGTTGACTTAGGTGATGGCAGCAGCGGCGGTACAGCTTCAGGTCCTGGACAGTGCAGGCCTGTGCCCCAGGCCAGGTGGCTGCTCCTGCACCCTTTCTGCAGCCCCACACACCTGCACACTGGGGCCCCCGCATAGGGACTCCTGTCCAGCAGGCCACCTGGCCTCCACCCTGTGCAGTGTCTGCATAACTGAATTGCACCAAAATGCTCTAAGGCTCCTGCAGGCGCGTCTCTGGCTGCTAGTTCCAGGAGCAACCAGCAACCAGCAGCTTCCCTGGCACAGAACAAGTGGGGAAGCTCAGGACCTCCCGTGGCTGGCCTCTCCCGGCACCCAAGAGGGGTGATTTCCAGCAAGCCACCCCACCCCCACCAAACCCTCAGCAGCTGCTCTGTCATCCCGTGGGCAAAGACCAGGCTCTTTCCAATGAGGTAGGAGCTCTGCCCTGGGTGAAGGTGGGGCTGGTGGTAGTTGTCCCTTATCTCCACCACTACTGGCTTCCCTAGATTTGTCTTTGATGCTCATGAATCAATTCTCCCCTACTCCAATCTCCCATTATTAATCCTTTATACCAAGTTTTTGGTGTTCAAATCACTGTATGGTTTCTGTGTTCCAACTGCACCCTGCCAAACACACTGTCCTCTGGTATAGTCATAGCAGCTTGGAAAACAGGAAGACAATCTAATCTGTACTTAGGTGCATACAACAAGACATATTGTTAGGTGTGCCAGGATTGAGCAGAGCATAACAGGACTGTATTATATGAAGAGAAACACGTCAATGCTCAGAACTCCAATCTGAGCCCCTTGTTGAGTGGTAGCAGGAGTTACATCTAGAAAGGGACAGTTAATGATGGCGGTGGTTGTGGGGGGAGGGTCCTTTTGCTCTTTTTCAGGAGTGTCTTTTTTAAAATTTTTAAAAAAGTTTTTATCTATTTATTCATGAGAGACACACAGAGGCAGACACAGACAGAGGGAGAAGCAGGCTCGCTGCATGGAGCCCGATGTGGGACTTGATCCCAACCCCGGGATCACACCCTGGGCTGAAGGCAGATGTTCAACCACTGAGTCACTCAGGCATCCCCTGAAGTGGCTTTCTTGAATGAGAATACTTTATATAAAACGTCTGTCTGGGGGCACCTGGGTGGCTTAGTTGGTTAAGCATCTGCCTTCTGCTCAGGTCATGATCCCGGAGTCCTGGGATCAAGCCCCACATTGGGAGTCCCTGCTCAGCAGGGAGTCTGCTTCTGCCTCTACCCTTCACCCTGCTCTTCCTCACTCTCTAAAAAAAAAAGTCTGTCTGCCCTCCTGCCCCCAAAAAGCAACTGGCTCAGAGTCCAATTGTTATTATAAATAAGTTAATTTATACTGGATAGCTTAAAGGTAAAAAATAAACAATAATAACCAACTCATTACCCAGAAGAACCATCAGGAAAGAGCATTCTAAATAGTTCTCCAAACAGATGCAAAATTGGCCAATGGGTAGGAGGACAAGTATAAAATGGGATGGAGGGGGTGGGCAGAGGAAGGGATAGGAGGACAGGCTGGGATGGAGGTGAGGGAGCATCGAACCACATGTAATATTTCTTTCTAAAACATTACATTGAATTTCAGGATGCCTGAGTGGCTCTGCGGTTGAGCATCTGCCTTTAGCTTAGGGCGTGATCCCAGAGTTCTGGAATCGAGTCCCACATCGGGCTCCTTCTGGCTTCCGGCGGCGCCTGCTTCTCCCTCTGCCTGTGTCTCTGCCTCTCTCTCTCTCCCTGTGTCTCTAATGAATAAATAAAGGAAATCTCAAAAATATATATATATATATAAATACTATGCTGAATTTCAACTTGACTTGAAGAGAAAAAAAATGAACACCCCATCCCCACAAAACATGAGCTGAACTTCAAATAAATATTTCTGCTCTTGTCTTTCTATGGTGCCAAAGCATTTCAAGCATCTTTTATATGCTTGTATGCAGCATATAAAGTAAAGATTGTATGCAGGAATCTTACACGTAAGTCCAATCTACCAGAAGCAAACATTTAAAAAGTGAGGTTTTCTGATTGAGGCAAGGATGGGGGAACCTGCAGTCATTCACACCCCCACCCCTCCGTGGTCCTCTGGAAACCTCAGGGGTTCTGCAGAAAATGGTGTGAGAACCAGAGCCGTTCAAAGAAAAATACCCACCACAGGATCTATGGTGTCCCCTCTTCCAATTCTCCCAGCCAGCCAGGAAACTGGTCCCCAAGCTCCTCTGTTTCCTCCACATTCAATTAACCCCCATGTTTTGCCAATTCTTCCTCCTAAAAACGGCTCATAAACCAGGGTACATCTCCTGCCCCCCCTCGTCCACAGCTTCCCACAGCTGTGACTCATTTCCTGTGTCAGTATTGGGACAGTCAACATCTGTGCTCCCTGTGAGACCCTAAGTCCCATCAGGAGGGCCATCCTCAGACACCGGCATGGGACAGAGAGCCCAAGCCCAGCCAGCCGCAGCCAGGCATAAAGACTAGAAACCCAGGCATTAAATCAGCAGAAGGCAAGACAGACGGAGGATTGTTCTAGAAATCCATGTCAAAGAGAGTTACTGGGACACCTGGGTGGCTCAGTGCTTGAGCATCTGCCTTCAGCCCAGGGCGTGATCCTGGGATCCGGGATCAAGTCCCACGTCGGGCTCCCTGCATGGAGCCTGCTTCTTCCTTTCTCTGTGTCTGTGTCTCTCATGAATAAATAAATAAAATCTTTAAAAAAGAGAGAGAGAGAGAGTTACTGCAGCTGAGCCCAAAACTTGACTGTATTCAGTCATGTCCCAAGGGAAACCTGACATTACCTGGTCCCTGCCAACTGCAGGTGGTGCCTAGGGCACACGTGGGACCCACAAGTGGCCACAGGGAATGAGGTCCCTCCTGTGGCTCCTAGCTTCTCTCTGCTGCTCCTGGCCTGCTCCAGTGGCTTCCCACGTACCCACACCTCCAGGACCTTGCTTATTCTAGACACCTCCAGACTTATGCCTGCCCCCTTGGCATCGATGACCAAAAGCACACCAGTTTTGGGAATAGAAGCAAGTCACCTCTTCTCCCAAAGCCCAGCTAGGCGTGGGGCTTGCATGTGCCTGCATCTCGCAGGCAGACAGCAGCACGGCTGGTTTCAGGGGGAGGCTTGCCCAAGAAACCCTGGCCCCCTTGCCTCCTCCCACCTTCCATATGTCACTCTACTCAGCTGCCTGCAAGTGTCTTTTCAATCTGTCCCTGTCTCCTCTTAACTGCCTTGGCCACTCCTAGGGGCTGGGCTACCACCTCTTTTTCCCTAGGTCCTTGTGCCAGCCTTGCCCACACCTCCCTGCTCCCAAGGCAGCCACCCTTCTGCCTCCAAACAATAAAATCACCTCAATATCCTGCTTCAAAGCCCCATCACCCCTAAGGATAGACCAAACAGCCTCCCATCTATACTCCCTTTACCTCTACCCTTGTATGAGATGTGGATACCATGCCACACCTGCCACAGGAGCACGGACACCCAAGGCATGGTCACCAGGACCTTGTCCAGCAGGGAGGATGGATGACTCCATGGGTCTCTCCAGACATATGCTATGCGGAAGAAGCAAAATCCAAATCCAAAAGAACGGGGATGCCACTAACATGAAATAAGAACTCAGGCATAACTATCATCTGACGACAGGTGTCAGGACTGTGGGTACCTTGAGGGGAGGGGACGAGGAGTACGAGGCGGCTGGACATATTCTGCTTCATCTGGGTGCTGGCTGCTGTGTGCAGAAATTCATTGGGATGTACACTTAAGACTGCGCATGCTCTCTAGGTATAGCCAACCTCCATGAAACATTTATTTACTTTTTTAAAAAGATTTTATTTATTTTTTGATAGAGCAAGAAAACACAAGCAGGGGGAGTAGCAGAGAGAGAGGGAGAAGCAGGCTCCTCGTTAAGCAGGGAGCCCGATGTGGGGCTCGATTCTGGGACCCTGGGATCATGACCTGAGCTGAAGGCACTTACCAGCACTCTTAAATGTATTTAAAAAGCAACAGTCAAAAATAAAAAAATAAAAATAAAAATAAAAAGCAACAGTCATTGTATATACAAAAAGACCCATCTAGGGATCCCTGGGTGGCGCAGCGGTTTGGCGCCTGCCTTTGGCCCGGGTCGCGATCCTGGAGACCCGGGATCGAGTCCCACGTCGGGCTCCCGGTGCATGGAGCCTGCTTCTCCCTCTGCCTGTGTCTCTGCCTCTCTATCTCTCTCTCTGTGTGACTATCATAAATAAATAAAAATTAAAAAAAAAAAATTAAAAAAAAAAAAAAAGACCCATCTATTAGCAGATACAGTGAAAGAGAAGGCCCCACTTATGAAGGCCAAAAATAGAAATTTCCTAGGCAAAAACAGAACAAACCTTTCTGTGGCTCCTCACTCTTCAGAAGCACACGTGCTTCTCAGAGCAGCACACCTCCTCCAGGCAGCCCTCCCAAGGCCCCCACACCACAGCAGCACCTTCTCTGAGCTCCCATGGCTGCATGCACACATGCCCATCTTACCATGCCACCACTGTCCTGTCACAGACACCCTTCCACTTGCCAGACCCTCGGGGTCCCAACCCCCAGCACCACCTGGCCACATAATACACATTCACCAAATGTGAGCCCAACAGCTTGCTTTCTTTCTTTCTTTCTTTCTTTCTTTCTTTCGTTTTTTTTTATTTTATTTTATTTTATTTATTCATGAGAGACACACACACAGAGAGAGAGAGCGAGAGAGCGGCAGAGACACAGGCAGAGGGAGAAGCAGGCTCCATGCGGGGAGCCCGACGTGGGACTCGATCCTGGGACTCTGGGTTCACGCCCTGAGCCAAAGGCAGATGTTCAACCGCTGAGCCACCCAGGCGTCCCTCGCCAGGCTTTTAGAATGTGGTGTGAAGCTGAGTGTTTCCTTATTCCAGAACTTTCTGGATTTATTACTAAATCAAGTTGGAAAACTCTAGGTCACTTGCTGGGGGAGTTTAAAACGGATACACCGATGGTGACCTGGCAACACTTAACCAAATAAAAGGCTCACTCTCTGCCGCCCAGAAATCAAGTCTCTAATCTATCCCCCAAAGATCAGGCTCCAACCATATGAAGCTGCCATTTCTGGAGGTCAGGAAAGGCTGCCTCTTAGCAGCTTCATACTATTTGAGCCAACAAATTCACGCACATGTGCTAAATGATACACAAGCAAGGGGCTTCACCGCAACACAGCCTCTCCTAGCCAAGGGACAGAGCATCCCAATGCCAGAAATATCCATAAATGGGGGATGGCCAGGAAATGTTATGCTGCTGCAGAAAAATAAAAAGAGTGGGGAAATCTTCAATGCACTGATAGGGAGACATGCCCTCAGTGATATTACTAAGAGAACAAAACTAAATTGCAGTTTGAATGGTATCCTTCCTTTTGTATTAAAAATAGGAAAAGTATGAACACCAAAAAATTGACAATATTATGTTCACACACTTTCACTCTTTTCGCACAAAATAACTTTGGAAAGATACAGAAGAAACTGGTAATAAGTAGTTGCTTCTAAAAGGAGAATGGGCAGAGGGTATGTTCTTACCTACACTATTCTGTGCTGAATCAACATATTACCCAGCCAATATAAGAAGAAATTCGAAGAGAGGAAGGCAGCCCTCCCCAGGGACAGCACAGGGGTACTCACCAGGGTGCATAGGATGCTGCTATGAAGAAGTAGATGACCATTCGGTCGAACATGTGCAAGCAGTGCTCCACCATCCTGGGGCAGAGAAGGCATAGGGGTAGGGTCAGGGTTAGGGCCCCAGAGCCACACCCTGGGACAAACATGCCTCCCCGCAGGTGTGGAGGGGCCTGAAGCTGACTCGCCTCTGTCCAGCCACCACCCCAAGGCTTCAGGCTCCCCATCTGTGAGTGCCCAGAGCAGTGATTTTCAAACCAGGCTCCCCAGCACTCTGGAGGTTGAATGGGGACACCCTATAGGTTTCTTCAAAGACCCCCTTCTCCCAGAAAGGTGAATGTCTGACATTTACACCTGTAGAACTCTGCATTTTGGCTTTATTTTTATTCATTTTTCTTAAAGATTTTATTTATTTGTTCATGAGAGACACAGAAAGAGAGAGGCAGAGACACAGGCAGAGAGAGAAGCAGGGTCCATGCAGGGAGCCCGACGTGGGACTCGATTCCGGGACCCCGGGATCATGCCCTGAACCGAAGGCAGATGCTCAACCACCGAGCCATCCAGGCATCTCTGCATTTCAGTTTAATATGCTGGGCTTTTCAAAAGATTTCATATAATGAAATAATTTGGTGATTAAAACCAATGAGCTTATATATGTGCCCACCTCCCCCAAAGATCCTCTGGGTCCTGGTATTCTGGTTCAGGTCCAGATCTGGAGCCAGAAGGCCTGAGTTCGAATCTCAGTGTTACCACTTAGGGACTGTATGACCTTGAACCAGCTCCTTACCATCTGACTGTTGGCCTCAACTCTCTGCTCTGTCAAGTGGTTAGAATACCAGCCTATCACAGGATGACTGTGAGGATTAAGTGAGTTGGTACTTAGCACAGTGCATATCAGGAAGTGCTCAATAAACATTAATGTTTTTGTTGCGACCTCGCATTGCATAGCAAATTGTAGGCTTCAATATATCTGCCCTGTGTGGTAGCCAGCCTCCAAAATGATGCCCAAAGAGCCCCACTTTCTGGTATTCACACCCATGTGTAGCCCCTCCCGTGATGAATAAGACAAACAACATGTGTAACCAACAGAGGGCTGCAGAAATGATGGTGTGTGATCTCTGAGGCCAGATCAGAAAAGACATTAGAGCCTCTGCCTTGTTCTCTTGGAATGCTAACTTTGGGAGAAAGGAGCCATGTGTCTGTGGAGATGTCCATGTGGGAATCACTGAGCATCTGCCAAACATCCAGCACCAATTTGCCAGCCACGTGAGGAAGCCACCTTGAAAGTACCCTCCTCCAGCCCCAGTCAAGCCTTCAGATGGAAGCAGCACCGGGCCAGCATCTGGACCACACAAGAGATCTGAACCAGAACCACACAGTCAAGCCCCTGAATTCCTGGCTCTCCAAAGCTTTGAGAGGCAATCGAGGTTTCCTATTATTGAAAACCTCTGTGACTGAGCATAATTTATTATACAGCAATAGATAACTAACATAAAGTGATTCTGTCCAGGAAACCTCAGCCCTCAACAAGACTGACCAGTGATCCTATGTATGGTTTAACTGCACATCCTCCTAGAAATAAAAATGACAACAGCAGCTAGCATATATAGAGCATGTGACATGACCAGAACACTAGTCGAAGCAATTTAGAACATTAGCTCTTTAATCCCACCTAGAAGGTAGGTACTGTTAGTTTCATTCACCATGTGACAGATGAGGACAGGGACAGCCAGCACAGTCACACCACTGGTTAACTGGACACTAAACCCAATGACAATGACTGCTGTCTTAATAAGGAAAGGGGAGGGGGGATATTTGGACAAAGAGACACACAGGGAGGAAGGCCACATGAAGACACAAGCACCCTGGAGGATAAGCCAAGGAACCCTGGGGTTGCCAGAAACCAGAAGAGGCCAGATCCTCCCCTAGAGACTTTGGAGGGAGGATGACCCCATGGACACCATGATCTTGGCCTTCTGGCCTCCAAAATTACAAGAGAAGAAATCCTGTCATTTCTAGACACCCAGTACATGGTAATTGGTTACGGCAGCCACAAGAAACTCCTACGGTGGGGAAGAAGAAAGACCCATGGGGAGAGCAAGAATGGGAAGCAGGAAGGGGGGACACAGCAGAGTCATGGGGTTTCCGGGGGTGAGGGAGGCACTGAATCTGGGGAAGAGGTATCACTGCAGCTGCTGCAATGGGACAGGGCATCCCTGGATTTAGGGGGACCCTGGATTCCTGGGATTACCTCTGGCTCAGATAGGACCAGCTCGGTGATCTTGAGCAAGACCCATGGTCTATGGCCTTCCAAATTTCAGTGTCATTATGCACAAGACGGGGATTCCATGTGCTGCAACATGGACAAGCCCTGGAACATCATGCTTAGTGAAAGAAGCGAGCCACAAAAGGTGGAAGCAACCCAAGTATCCATTGATGGATGCATGGATGCGCAACATGTGCTACATACCCACAATAGAATATGTCTATTTAATGCCTTCAAAAGGAAGAAAGTTCTGAGACACACTACCTACCATGTGGAGTGAGCAACATACTGTGCTGGATAAATAAGCCAGTCACAAAAGGACAGATATTCTATGATTGCCTTGTGTGAGCTCCCGAGAGGAGTCAGACTCAGAGAGAAAGTAGGATGGTGGGTTGGGCGAGAGGATAGGGAGCAAGTACTCAAAGGGCACAGAGCTTCAGTTCAGGAAGATAAAGTTCTGGAGATGATGATGGTGTTTCCACAACCATGTGAATGTGCTTAATGCCCCTGAACTAGACACTTAGGCCTGGCAAAGATAGTCAATTTATGCGATGTGTATTTACCACAGTGTTTTTAAAAATTAAAAGCAAACCAAAAATTTAAAAATATGAGACTAATGCTACACCACAGAATTATTGGAAAGACCAGGGGTGACATCTGTACAGGACCTAGAACTGGTAGGGGTGTTTCCCAGAAGGGGGGCAGTCATTCTGATGGTTCTGACAGTTCCAAAGGCCCATCATAACACCACCAGAGGCTGGGGGCTTACTTTCTGGGCCTCTCAGAGGTGAGCCAACAAGGCTCATGTGGGTGACATGGTCTCCCCAGGTGGGACCCACCTTCGGACAGCCAAGACAAAGACAGGTCCCCACCCTGGACCCCTCCTGGCCCAGCTAGGCATGCCTCCTGCCCTGGTCACCCTGCCTGGCACACACCCCTCCCGTGGGAGGCAGAGGCACCTGAGGTGGCTCTTCTTCCAGGAGATGGTGTGGAACACAGTGGACACCACGAAGAGCCCACAGAGGCCAAGGCCATAGATCCAGGCAGAGATGGTCTCCCAGTCATCATCTGACAGGAGGTAGAGGTTGGAGCTGCCAAGGATGCTGGGGATGATCCAGAGCTGGAAGCAGAACAGAGACAGGTGCTAGAGGGCCAGCCTCCAGGCCAGGGAAGTACAGAGTCCCTAAGCTTCCCAGAACCCACTTTCCACCCTCTTCTCTAGACCCACACCACTCAACAGTGCCTCCCTCCATGGTGGGAAAGTCCTAGACCTGCACCGTCCAACATGGGAACCCCTAGACACCTGTGACTACCGAGTACCTGAGCCATGACTATGCAGTAAAGTGCTGAATTTTTTATTTTATTTCATTTTAATTGACTTTAGTTTCAATTTCAGCAGCCCCACGGAGCCAGAGGCTACCATATTGGGCAGCACGGCTCTAGAGAAGGTTGTGGTAGACACCAAAGCTTCCTGCCTCAAGGAGCATCACCAGTCACTGCCCCCACTTCTGTATCGGCTGACAGCCCAGCCTCGCAGTCCCCAGGCACCTCACACCACCTCACACTTGTGTGGTTGCACACGAAGCTAGCGCCTTCTGAAGAAAACAGCCCACTCCACCACGCCCACCTAAAAAACCCTTCACTCTTCACAGCTTGGTTTCTCCATCATTGCCCTTGAGGAGTCTAGAACTCTCCAAAGCACTGGGGGCAGGGGAACTCTAAAAGCATGCCTAGATCTGTGTGTTGGGAGCACTTTTTCAGGAGGAAGGTTCTATGACAGCAGCAGCCAACGGAACTGTAATGTGAGTCACACCAGTCATTTAGGATGTTCTGGTAGCCGCGGTTTTAGAAGGAAAAATAGGTGAAATTAATACTATATTTTGCTCAACCCAATATACCCAAAATATCATGTAATTAACATAAACACAGTAAGGAGATATTTTACATCCTGTTTTTCATGCTAAGTCTTCCCAAGTTGGTGTGTATATCACACTCCCAGCATATCTCCAACAGACGAGCTGCATTCTAAGTGTGCAATTGCCACAAGGGGCCAGTGGCTACTGAACTGGACATGGGTCTAGATCTTTCATTATTCTCAGAAGGGTACACTGCCCAGAAAAGGATTTCTTAGGCAAGACTGAGGTGGAGTCGGCAAGTATCCCAGAGAGAGGGAATGGCATGTGCCAAGGCATGCAGGTGTACCTTCTACCCAGGAAACAGTGCATTCAAGTGCTGGAAACTGGGAGGAAGGGTGTGGCAGTGGGAGGTGGGCCAACTAAGGAGCTAAGACCTGCTTTGGAGCTTGCTATGAAGTCCAGATTACCAGGGAGCCACTGAAGGTTCATAGAGCAAAAGAGGCATGCTTAGCACCGGAGTCCAATGTACCCAAATGGCCTTCCCTTGAGATCCTACTCACTCTTCCAAGAGCCACAGAGGACTTGTCGTCACTTGGGACATCGCCATGGAATAGAGATGTTGACTCTCTCCAAGGGTGAAGGACTGCCTTCCCTTCCACCTGAAAGGGACCCCCTCTCAGCACCCCAAAATGCAACTCACAGCATGGGTGGCACAGTTGGCTGCATGTTCATACTCGGTGGGCTGGTACCTCTTGTGGGCGGGGACTCGGTGGTTCATGAACCTGGAATGAGAGGTATAATTCCTGGAGGTTGGCCCAGGAAGCCTGGAGCAGCTCTGGTCACAAGATTCTCAGGAGACCTAAAGATCAGGTCCCTCCCGGGTTGAGGGGGTGCTGGGGGGAAGGACTCGTCCCCCTCTCCCCCTCTCTCTTCTCCTTCCCCTACTCCTCCTCTCCCTCCTTCCCTTTTCTCTCCCCATCTTCCCTCCCCCCTTTCTATTACACTGTTTTTGGACTAGCCAATATTTATTTTGTGCCTAATCCCCAATGTGGTATTTGTTACAAAACTTTGCTAAATACAGCATTCTCTCCATTTTCTGCTTCTCATTTTCCTTCCGTCCAACTGACGCACAGTACAACTCCCCAAGGGTACAGCCTGACCAACTCTTCCTTGTGCACCCAGCCCCATAACCACCACCCACAAGGAGCCTGAGCTCATTTCCCGCCCCCCAGAAAGTGCCCTTATACCCCCTCCCAGGGACTTTTCTCTCAGGGAAACCACCCTCTGACATTGTCATCAGATTAGTTTGGCCTATTCTTGAACTTCCCATCAATGGGATCACACAGCACAAACCCTCTTTTGTCTGGCTTCTTTGGTTCCACGTGACTTTTGCGCAATTCATTCATGTTGTTGGATATAATGATTGACTGTTTTCATCGCTGTACAGAATTCCATCCACAATTTATGTATCTACTGGAGGTGGATATTCCAGTCTGGGGCCATCATGGAGAACTCTGTAAGCACTCGTGTGCACATCTCTGGTGACCATCTGCACTCATTTCTGCTGGGCGTAGATCCACATGTGGAAATGCCAGTTGACTTTATCTTAAGCAATATGCATTCCTAGTGTTCTGGAGTCCACGCCTCGTTCATTTCCTCCAGTCTCTCCTTTGATCCACACTGGAGCTCCGAAAGCACACAGATCTATTGCCCCACTCATTTTACCGAGGGGAAACCATCGTTTGAAGCAACGATGAAGCAACACCCCCAGGTGGTATGGCACTCAGTCTGCGCCTGGCTGGTGTGACTCTGGACAGTGGTTTTCAAGTCAGGCTGGGAAGGCAGGCCTGACAGGGTGGGGAAGGGGAGTCAGAGAGCTGGGGGTGAGGTCTGCAAGCACCTGGCCAGCAAGCAGGGCCAGCTTGGCAGGGGTCCTCTCCTTGGCCCAATGGGAAGCTCACCTGTTCACCTTGGACCCTGCTGACCATCATCCACCAGATGGGGTTAAACTCCATGGAAACATCAAAAACGTTCCCTCCAAGACCCCAATTAGTACTATGAAGGCCCATAAAAATAAGGGATAGGCACATGGCTCAGAATAAAGGGCTCAATGCAGTACAGGTCCCAGAGCAGAGTATCTACTAAAGCACCTTCCATATGCTGGGTCCATGCCACGTGCAGACCACTGAGTATACGCTGAGCTTCTGGATGCTGGTGTCATCCAGTTGCTCCTGGACTGTTCACAGAGAATTTACCCAGCAGTACCACACCAGTATAGATCACAGAGGATTCACTGAGTACCTTCTGTGTGCTGGATCTGTGCCAATAAAGGTCACAAAACATTCATGGAGCACCTCTATATGCTGGACCCATGTTAAGTGTACTTCACTGAGGATTTGTCAGCACTTTCTCTATGCTGGATCCACACTATAGAGTTCATAGAGCATTTGTTAAGTACTTTCTATATACCAGTGTTACACTGAGAACCAGGGTCAATGGGTTGGGATGACCTGGCCTTGCCCTCGAGGAGCTCATAGTCCAGAAGGCATTAGATGCAAGCAGAAATCCCAATGCCATGTGATTAGTACTCCTCATCCCTTTGGGAAACCTTTGAAAACATCTACTATGTGCTGGAGTTGAGAGAAGAGACACAGCATAGCGTGAAGGCTTCCAAGAGGGGACAGGCTTCCCAGGGCACACAGGTACACCAAGATGCCTGGGTGCCTGGCATAGCACCTGACTCCACAGTGGGCACCAGCAAACAGATTGTCAAGGGACAAATGAGTGTACAAGGTGAAAAGAGAGGTGAAAGGGTGCTTCTGGCCTAGGGACCAGCAGAAGGGAGTGTACAAAGCATTGGGCAAGCCGCCCAGTGTGTGCAGGGCAGTCATCAAGGCCAGAGGATGGGGCTGTCTGCCAGGCGCTGACACTGCCACCTGCCCTGGCTCTCCCAGGGTCTGGTTTTCCTACACTGGCCCCTTGGCACCTAGACAAGTCTGCTGGCACCTGCTGGCAGCCACTCTCTGCCTGCATGTAGCAGTCACTCCACCTGTGACCAGGGCAGGGTCATGCTGAGCCCATTACACAGATGAGAGAACTAAGACCCTTGGGCAGCAAGTCCCAGGGCTGGGTGTCTGAGCAGAGCAGGCTGGACCTCAGTGCTCCAATCTCTGCAGAGTTTGACACCTGTGGAGGGGCGGGCTCAACGCCGGGCTTTGGGTCACAGAGAAAAGGGAGGACCCAGCCCTGGAGCTGAGGACCCCACAGAAGCACAGCCTCCTCTACCTCCTCCCAAGACAACCAGCCCAACAGCTCACCTTCTCCAGGAAGAAGCTGTCTGTGGCCAAGAGTGGCTTAATAAATAACAATACAACAACAGAAGCAGTGCTCTGGGCTGAGTTGTGTCTTCCCTAAATGCTTATGTTGGTGTCCTAGCCCCCAGTACTCAGAAAGTGGCCTCATCTGGAAACAGAACATCTGCAGATGTCATCAGTTAAGAGGAGGGTGAGGCCCTAACCCGCTACGACGATGAGGGTGCTTATGGGATAAGGAGAGACACAGAGTTGAAGCCCCTGATGCCAAAACCCCCAGAGGCTGGGAGACAGACACAGAAGCTTCTTTAGAGCCTCCGGAAGGAAACCAACCCTGCAGACACCTCAGCATTGGACTTTTGGCTTCCAGAACTGGGAGGCTAAATGTTTGGGGAGGGTTTGGTTTTTAAGGGTTTTTTTAAGATTTTATTTATTTATTCACAAGAGATACAGAGAGAGAGGCAGAGACATAGGCAGAGGGAGAAGCAGGCTCCCTCTGGGGAGCCTGATGTGGGACTCGATCCCTGAGCTCAGGGATCACGACTTGAGCTGAAGCCAAATGCTCAACCACTGAGCCACCCAGGCATCCCCAAATGTTTGTTGTTTTAAGTCACAAAGTTCATGGTCGTGTGTGACTAGAGCCCTGAAGACACTAACAAAGTTATGCACAGTGTTAATTTTGATAGCTCCTGCCCAAAAGCCCCAAAGGGGGCTGTGCCAATGGGGTGGGGCAGAGGCCAACCATGCAAGGACACAGCTGATGCCTTTGTCCAAAATGGGAAACTGAGTCCGGCGCTGAGGGAGTTTTTGTCCACCTGCCACCAGGCGCAGCCCAGCCACCCTCTCTTCTGCTCCCTTAACAAATAGCAATAAGCCACCCATGATGCCAGCCTCACGGGTCCAAGGGTGATGTTGCATTGCCATGGCAACCTTCGATGGGCAGTTCTTTGTTTCTGGGTTCCACAAAACCCTCCTTGTCTCGCCCCGTGCTGCAGCCACTGAACAGCAGAAAGGCGGGCAGAAAAAAAAAGCCAGGAGACGAGGCCCCAGGACCGGGGGCAAACACCCAAGAAACAGAGTTCCCACAACCCTCCAGAACTAAGAACTTTTTCTTTACCTCCTTGTGGCCTACTTTCTTTCTTCATAGCCTCTAGGCAGACATTTTTTAAGAGGACAATGAATTGTTTTATTTAGGTTTTCACTTTCCTTGTATTTACATACAGTATAATTTTTTTTTTTTTCTATCCAGTTTTATGAGTTTGGGCAAATGTAGACTGCCGTGTAACCACCCCCAACAATGAAGATAAAGAACAGATCCTTCATCCATCCCAAATGCCCCCATGCCCCGGGTACCCAATACCCATCCCCAGGTGCATAACAGCTGCTCAGTTCTCTGCCCCTACAGCTTTGCCTTTCCAGAATGTCGTGTAAATGGAGTCGCATGGGTGGCCTTCAGTGTTTTTGTTTTTTGTCTAAAAAGAACGTATACGATGAAGTCAAAGTGCATTCTCAGGTGGAAAGAAACTGATCTGAATGCCAAGCAGGGATTGCCTTAGGTCTACTTAAAGTGCATCTAAGACAAACTTGTTTTAGGGACGCCTGGGTGGCTTGGTAGCTGAGCATCTGCCTTCAGCTCAGGTTGTGATCCCAGGGTCCTGGGATTGAGTCTCGCATCGAGTGCCTCACAGGTAGCCTTCTCCTTCTGCCTATGTCTCTGCCTCTCTCTCTCTCTGTCTCTCTCATGAATAAATAAAATCTTAAAAAAAAAAAAGACAAACTTGTTTTATACAAGGAGAAAATGGGCCTTCCTAAATCACTCATTACTGTTCTTGGCGATTATAGCCTCAACTCTTCCATCCTCTTTTTTTTTCTGCATCGCCTTCTGAGTTTGGCTTTTTTTCACTCGGCATCATGCATGTGAGGTCCATCTGTGTTGTCACTGTGCTCTGATGGCTCCTTCCTTTTTACTGCTGAGCGCTCTTCCATTGTCTGGATGTACAATGGCTTGTTTATCCATTCCCCAGTAGAGGGAGAAGGGAGTCATTTGTAACAGATGAAACATAGAGATAAAATTTAGAATGTTCTTGAACAGAGCTGACAGTCAAGGAGCAGCCTTCGAGATTGTGGGAAGCTTCTCTTAAAAGAGTTGATATTTCCAGCAGGATGTCACTAAACTAAAGGAGGAAAGTGGGCCTTTCTGCCTCCTCTCTGGAGAACAAAATTTCTATTCTGTGGCCAGTCCTACTGCTTAGATGACCTCGGGCCGTGGCATTTGTGGGGGGTGGGGAGGACAACCTCACATGGAGAGCTCCCAGACAGAGTCAGGGTCCAGACTTGGAGCCAGCAGGGAGGCAAGGACAGAGGCTGAATTTCCATCCTGAACAGGATGAGCAGGGGCTTTGAAGTTGGGCACAGCTGTGTGGAAAATCTCTGCAGAGTCACTTAGGTGCTGGGAGATCTAGGGGAAATTACTTCCTGTTTCCGGGCTGCAGCTTCTTTGTATGTAAAAGGAGATACTATTGCCAACCCGATAGGTACCATGAGATGAGATGGCTCAAGAGCAGAGCACCTGGATGGCTCAGTCAGTTAAGCATCTGACTCCTGATTTGGGCTCAGGTCATGATCTCATGGGTCATGGGATTGAGCCCTGTGTCAGGCTCTGTGCTTAGCAGGGTGTCTGCTTTTCTTTCTCTCTTCCTCTCCTGCCCCTCCCCTGTTCATGCTCTCTCACGCTCTCTCTCTAAAGTAAATAAATAAATCGTAGAAAAAATATGGCTCAAGAGGCCACACAGGAGTGCCTGACATGCACTGGTACTCAAAGAATGGGCACTCTTTTCACCTCTCCCTGGAGAGCCCCCAAAGAGCCCAGGCACCATTTTCTTACTGGTGGTTGATCCATCCAGATACTTCCCATTAAAGTCCACAACATCCTTGCAAAGGAGATATTATTATTCCAACTTGAAGGTGAGGCCATACGAGGTTAGGCCAATGGTTCTCAACCTTGGCTGCACACGGACAGTAGATCAAAACGTGATCCATCTATATGATAGGATAGTACTCAGCCATAAAAAGGAATGACATTCTGATACCTGCTACACATATAAACTTCAAGCACAGGATGCTGTCACATGGATAAAACAAACCAGACACAAAGATCACATATTATAGGGTCCCATTTATACAAAATATCCAGCATAGGCAAATCCCACATAATGATAGAGAATAGATTAGTGGTTGCCCAAAGGTGGAAAGAACAACCTCTTAATGGGTATAGGGTCTCCTTTTGGGGGGATGGAAATGTTTGGAACCAGACAGAGAGGGTGATTGCACAACATCGTGGATTACACTATGCCACTGAATTGCTCATTTTTAATGTGAGCTCACTTTAAATGGCAAATTTTGGGGGTGTCTGAGGGCTTCAATCAGCTAAACATCCAATTCTTGGTAAATTTTGCCTTAATTTTTTTTAATGCTACGAAAAAAATCACCTGGGAAGATTTTAAATATGCCAATGCCCCAACTATATCCCAGATCAAATAACCTAGAACGTGTCTCGGGGGCTGGGACCCAGGCATCATATTAAAGCTGCTGGGTGACTGCAACAGGCAGCCAAGATTATGAATGAAAAGCCCAAGCTGCTACACGGTGAGTAACACAGAACTGGACAAATACTAGCAACAGGAATTAATCTGAATGTCTAACAACAGGTTAGTGGTAAACGCATAAAGAGATGACTGGAAAAAAAGAGGAGAGATGGATGGAATTGGGGTCTCTGGTCACAGAAGACTTTGGCTGCCCTTTATTTTTTTTTTAACTTATAGGATCGGGTGGGGGATTAAAGGAGATTTTCTTTTTTAAAAAAAGATTTTATTTTATTTATTCAAGAGAGACAGAAAGAGAGGCAGAGATATAGGCAGAGGGAGAAGCAAGCTCCTCACAGGGAGCTGGATGCAGGACTTGATTCTCCAAACCCAAGATCACGCCAAAGGCAGCTGCTCAACCGCTGAGCCGCCCAGGCTGCCCATAAAGGAGATTTTCAATTGACCTGTATTGTTTGAATTTCTATGAGATTATATTCAAGTTTTATTTGTGTAACTAAAAGTAAGTTTTATAAGTGCATAATGACACAGAAAATGTTTGCCAAATATCTATCAAGTGGGAAGAAGAGAATATATAACTCATTATAATTATAAGAAGGCTGAAACATGTATGGATGGAAGAAGACATGTAAATGCACAAAACTGAAATACATTATTTGTGGGGAGGGCGTTGGATTTACCCTTGATGATACTTTTTCTCTTAAGAACTCGTTTAAGGGTTTTGAGGGAAGACAAAGATGGAATGCCCATCAGATCACAGTATGCTGGATTTCTGGGAGAGATAAGTGTGTCCCGGTTATGGGGGAGATTGTCCTTCCTTAGGAGATATGTGCTGACATGTTTGAGGATGAAGTGTCTGGATGTCTGCAATTCACCCTAAAAGTTTCAGAGAGAAGAGGAAGTGATAAAGCCAACATTGCAAAAGGTTAATATCCGGTGACTCTAAGTGAATGGCACTCAGACTTTCATGGAACTTTTCTTGCAACTTTTTGATACACATTTGAAATTTTTCCAAATAAAAAGCTCGGGGGCAGGGGGAGAATTCTCTTAGGATCATTATACCAATGCTTTTATGATGTAAAGATTTCAAAAACGAGAGGCCAATCCTCTGTTGGATGATGTCACAGACACAATGGTCATACTCAAGACAGCAGTGGGAACTTCTGGAAACCAAAGGGCAGCAGGAAAGCAAGAGTGGGAAGGCAGAGGAGATCGCAGAGGCCAGGGGGGAATCCCACGAGGCTGGAGTGAGAGCTGAGTCAGGAGGAGATCCCAGTCTTGGGATCCCAACATTGTGGCATCTCCCTGCTCTGGAACCACTCCCACCTCATTGCCCAGGAACCTGACCCCTTCATTCAGTCCATGGCAGCCCAGAATAAAGGAAGTCACAGGAGGACAACATCTGGAGTTAGGTTGTCTTTCCATGTCACCTACTATTGTAGGGCTGACAGCTTTCTTGGCAGCTGCAAAATTTTGCCCTTATGCCCAGCTGTGGAACTAGCTGGATGGAAAGTAGGTAGGTAAGTAGACCAGAGAGATAGGCAAATAGCTTAACAGACAAGTAACTAGATACCTAGATATTTGTCTGGAAGGACGAATGGACGGTTGAATCAGGGGACAGGAAGATGGGGAATGGATGGGAGGGGATGGATGGATGAATAAATGGGGAGACTGGAGGATGGATGGATGGATGGATGGATGGATGGATGGTCAAACAAGATAGATGGATGGGGGATGGATGGATGGATGGATGGATGGATGGATGCGGGATGGCTGAGGGGATGGCTGGGGGGATGGGTGGCTTGGAGGATGGATGGCTGGGGATGGATGGATGGGGAGAATGAATGGATGGGAGGATGGATGAATGGAGGGATGGATGGGGGGTGGATGACTGGGAAGATGGCTAAGGGGACGGCTGGGGGATGAATGGGATGGAGGGATGGATGGATGGATGGATGGATGAGGGGATGGATGGATGAGGGGATGGATGCGGGATGGATAGATGGGGGACAATGGGGGAATGACTGAGGGGATGGCTGGGGGAAGAATGGGATCGACAGATGGAGGGAAGGAGGGAGGGACGGATGGATGAAGGCATGGGTGGGGAGATGGATGGAGGGGTGGGTGGATGAGTATGTGAGTAGGAAAGATAGGCACGTAGCTTGGTAGAAAAATAAGTAGAAGTAGATACATAGTTGTCTGAATGGACAGAATGATGGGTGGTAGAAAATCTGTTTTCCTTTCCTCCTTCCAAGGTGAACACCAAAACACTTTCAAGTGTTTCCTTCAAGTAAATTATGCTTTGCTGAGGCTCAGTGTCCTGGCTAATACAGCACTGGAATCCTAGGAGGTGCCTGTCCCAGACCTTTCTTAAAGTGGTAAATGCTTGGGTTTCCAGGGTTTGGACGAGCAGTGGGGAACAGTGGAAAGAGGACAGCCTTTGGAAGCAGTTCTGATTGGACCTGGTGAACACTCCAAATGCAGGAGTTATTATGATCCCGTGACTCCAAAACTAGGAGAGAGTTCCTCCGTCAGAGCCCAGCCTGCTCGCCCATCCCAAACGCAGTCACAAGGCCATCCTGTGTGGAACTGCTCAGAGGAACTACCCACCTGCTGCAGGGCTGCTCGGAGGCTCAGCCTGGAACTCCCAGCACCCAGGTAAAAGTGCTCTACACTGTAAGGTGTTGTTCATCTGCTGCCCTGCTCAGGCCTGGGGATCTCCTCTTCTCCCTATGCCTCTGATTTGGTTTATACCCTCCTCCTACCACCTCTGAGCATACACTAGAGTTTACAATTAAAATAAGCAGCTCAGGGAGTCAGACTATTCAGATTTCAACCCTGGCACCAACCATTCTAGCCACAAGCCCATGTGCAAGCTGCTAAAGCTCCCTGGGCCTCAGTTTTCTCATCTGAGCAATGGGGAGAACCTCAGCACCCACCTCAGAGCATTATAAAAGGATGAAACGGGTTCATCCAAGCACAGCACTCAGCACTTGTCAGCATGTGAACCACATTAATAATTCTGTTACTATGAATCCTCACAAACAATAAGATAGGTCCTATTATAAGCCCCATTTCAGCTGAGGAAACTGAGACCCAGAACTGTCTGACCATGAGGCCTGTGGTCTCAGAGGATGATGGCACCTATCTCACAGAGGAGGAGACGTACCATGTGAACTTCCCACACACAGCAGATGCCCAGTACTGGTGGATCCCTCTCTGCCTCCCATGTCACCTCCAGAACAGGTGCCATAATGTGCTTAGGTAAGGCAAGAAGGTTTGCTTTCAAAATCAGGCCTCACCACTCCACATTCATAAGGGTGGCTACTATCCAAAACCCAGAAAGCAAGGGTTGGCGAGGATGTGGAGAAATTGGCAGGAATGTAAATGGTGCAGCCGCTCTGGAACACAATAGGGGAGGTCCCCCCAAAATTAAACACATAGAACCACTCCACTTCTAGGAGAAGAATCAAAAGCGGGGAACTGAAGAGATGTTTGCACAGCCACATCCACAGCAGCATGATTCACAGGACCCAAAAGGTGGAAGCAACCCAAGTGTCCATCACAGATGAATGGATAACAGAATGTGGTCCAGTCATACAATGGGATATCCTTCAGCCTTAAAAAGGAAGAAATACTGACACCTGCTACAAACAACATGGATGATCTTTGAGGACATTACCCTAAATGAAATAAGCCAGACACAAAAAGGACAAAGTGTGAAAGATTCTATATATATGAGATCCCTAGAGTCACCAAAAACACAGAGTCAGAAAGTAGGTGGTGGTGCTGGAGGTTAGGGGGAGGGAATGGTGTGTAATGGGAACCCCGGTTTGGGAAGATGAAGGTTTCTGGAGCCAGATGGTGGTGATGGTTGCACAACCATGTGGATGTGCTCAATTCCCCTGAAGTATACACTTAAGAATGGTTAAAACATGGGTGCCTGGGTGGCTCAGTCAGTTAAGCATCTGCCTTCAGTTCAGGTCTTGATCCCAGAGTCCTGGGATCAAGACCTGCATCAGGCTCCCTGCTCCACAGAGAGCCTGCTTCTCCCTCTGCCCCTTACCTGGCTCATGCTTGCGCTCTATCTCAAAAAAATAAAAATCTTTAAAAAATAAATAAAATAAAATCTTTTTAAAAAAAAGAGAAAAGTATGCTTTCTCAACCATATCTGCCTCAGGCAGGGCCTAAGCAGCCTGACCTGCTGGGTCCCCACCACCTGGATACCCCCAGCACATCCCAGCTGCTTGGCTCCCCTCCTGCCCCTTCCTTTTCAGGCTAGAGGGATGAGGCCCAGCCTCAAGCTTCTGCAGTCTCTCCCTCTCCTCCCAGCCTGGGCGCAGTGCTGTAGCCCCCAGAGAGAAGCAGTCCACCTCTCCCACATGAGCTCAGACCCAGGAAAACTATTGCGGCCAACCCCCCTCTCCGGACGGGGCTGTGCCTGGCAGCGGCAGCCCTGGGATCCCACGACAGAGGACTAAAGAGATTTGTCCAGGTTTCCACACAAAGAGGGTCTGTCTGTCTGTCCCACAGCAGCAAGGACCGCCCACAGCCAAGCTGGCCCCGGGCCCTGAAAGCCTCCCCGTTCTCCAGCTTGGCCCCAGGACACTTCCTTTGTGTCCATTCATGAATTCAGGCTCCTCCTGGGTGCAGACAGCATCTTGGCTCAGGCTTTGGGAAACAGTTTTTGGGCTTACGCCACCCCACAATGTTCTCAAGATCAAAATCCCAGGGGAGAGAGAGCCAGGAGCAGGAAGGGGTGGGAGGGGCTGAGACTGGACCCTATGCCTGGTCCCAGGAACTCCCTCCAGGTCTTCCTGAGGCATTTCATGTGGACAGCGCCCCCTGGAGGTTTGTACTACCTGGTAGTACTGGCCGGACAGACCTGGGCAGCCCCCAGGCTCCAGCCCACAACCTCCCTGTGGCTCCAGGGGGGAACCTCCCCTATTCTGGGATAATGAGTCCCCATCTCTAAAGTAGGGACCACCCCTGTCTCACCGAAGTTGCTGGAAGACAGCAGGTGAGACACCTTCTGAACCAGAAATCCTGGGCCGGGTTGGGGAGCCACCTCCACAGTCCTAGCAACAAGAGGGTGATGCAAGCCCACCCCCCACCCAAGTGTCCGAGAGTTAATGCTCATGGCAATCAGCCTCTGCCAATGCCACGGTGAGCTGAGGAAAGTGCCAGGCCTCTGTGCCCAGGGGGGTAATGCCAAAACATGCCCCACAACGTCTCCCAAGCAGAACCAGCTTGCTTCTTAATAAACCCTTTGGTGGCTGCGCACCCTTCCCTGTGCTCATTCCCTACTCTCTTTATGTCTCTTGGGATCACCTCCCAAACACACTGCTTGCCCTTGGATCCTTTTTTCTGGGTCTGCTCCTGGGGAGACCCAAAAAAGGGCAGAGTTGGCCTCTGAAGATGCCAGCCACAAACCCCAGGGGCAAGCAAGGGACGTTGCTTCTGAATGCCTCCGGTCCCAGCTGGGGACGGTGCTATGATACCAGAAGGCTTGTGTGTACAGCACTCCACAGTTTGCAAGGCTCGTTCACACCCCCTCGCTCCTCGGGGCAGCAAAACACTCTTCCCAAATAACAGGCCTTCTCAGAGGCATGTCCCAAACAGGAATCTGCCAGAGGGAACTTGTGAGGAAAATCAGCAAATTTCTCCCCTGCCCCCGGAAGCCCTTGGCCCTTGATTTCCTCACCTGGAGTCAGCAAAGCACCTCTGGCACCACAATGAGGGGCCAGCCTCAATGCCTCATCCTTCCACCTCCCGCTGGAAGGCTGGGGCATCCAGGAGCCTTCACAGGATGCTTTCACAGGAAATAGCATCCTCAAGGCTCATGCTATTCCCTGAGTGAGGAGTAGCCACTCCTGGGCCATGCAACATAGCAGAGGCCTTGAATGACCATCCCTGCCAACACAGTGCTCCATGCCCTGGCACAGCCCAGCTCCACCAATGGCCAACGGTAGGGCCACGGAAACTCCAAAGCAGAGTGCCCTGGAATAGGCTGAAGCTGGATTTCAGACCAACCCCATCCCCTACGGTCAGGATTTGGGCACCCATTCCTGAGCAAGGTAGCTGCCTTCTGGGAGATCTAGATCTATACCTTTCTGGGGCAAGATGCACACATGTGTGTGCACAGAGTGGGTGTACCACCCCAGGGGTTCACGGACCCCAAAACACCATCCACATATCCTAAGAACATCTACACTACAAACAGACTCATCCACTCCTTCCTCTGGAGGGCTTTCTTGGCAAGAAATGAATCTTGGCTCTGTCTTGGATAATAATGAAGATCCCACCACTTTGGTACACTAAGTGCAGAGAAGTTTGGGGGGCTGCTGAGCAACCAGATATTCAAAAGGAGCCGGGGGATCCCAAGAGCAATCTGGGCATCACCGGAAATGGGACAGTCAGATGTCTTGTGCCCCCTTGGACAGATGCAACATAAAGTTTCTCGCCTTTCTTGCCGAGAACATGGATTCTAAACCTAATCTAGCCTCTATAGCTATGCTATCTGACACAGCACGAGCCATATGTAGTCAAGTAAATACACCTTCTCTAAAAATAAAAATGGGGACACCTAGGTGGCTCAGCGGTTGAGCCTGTCTGAGTCTGTCTTTGACTCAGGGTGTGATCCTGGAGTCCCAGGATCAAGTCCCACATCGGGCTCCCTCTGCCTATGTCTCTGCCTCTCTCTCTCTCCCTGTATCTCTCATGAATAAATAAATACAATCTTTTTTTAAAAAACTAAATAAAAATGTATAATTCAGGGGCACCTAGGTGACTCAATGGTTGAGTGTCTGCCTTTGGCTCAGGTCGTGACCTCGGGGTCCTCCTCTCTCGTGGGGAGCCTGCTTTTTCCTCTTCCTATGTCTCTGCTTCTCTGTGTGTGTCTCTCATGAATAAATAAATAAATTCTTTAAAAAACAAAAGTACAGGGCAGCCCTGGAGGCTCAGTGGTTTAGCACCACCTTCAGGCAAGGGTGCGATTCTGGAGACCTGGGATCGAGTCCCATGTTGGGCTCCTTGCATGGAGTCTGCTTCTCCCTCTGCCTCTCTCTCTCCCTTTCTGTGTCTCTCATGAATAAATAAATAAAATCTTTAAAAAAAAAAGTACAATTCAAGTGCTCCATACCACCAGGGAGTTATTGTCAATACTGACAGGTGGGACAGGGGTCCAGTGGTTAGGGAAAAACTGTCCTCACCAGTTAAAGATGTGGACTGAAGTCACACCATTGGGATTTGTCCTCAAATACTTCTGCAGAGATGAAGCAAATTTGGCAAAATGTTAGTAATTGTTAAGTTCAGGCTATGGGGTGTCAGAGGTTCATTATTCTTTCTACTTTCATGAATGAAAGTTTTCACTACGTGAGGACTGGAATATTCATACAATCTCAAAATACTCCCTCCCCCCACATAGTACTAGTGACCAAAACAAACAATAATTTTACAGAGAGAAAACCTGGAGAACATCCATGTGAGAAGGCGATCCCAGTCCATAGCACCCTGAAAGACAGACGGACATCTCCCACCAGTTATGAGGCACCTAGAAGGACCAGCATCACTTCTACCAAAAACACAGAGCCTCAATCTAACCAGGAAACCCTGAACTGAGCCCGGGGACCCCCACCTTGGGGCAGCCCACAGAGTGACTCGCCTGGACACCTCTGAGACCATCGGAGGCCTGACAGAGGAAGACGGGAGATGAATTCTGGATTCGAGGAGGCTAAGGAGACAATGCAGGGCACCCTGAATCAGATTCTGGTGAATTCTGGATTCGAGGAGGCTAAGGAGACAATGCAGGGCACCCTGAATCAGATTCTGGTAGCTGGCACAGTGATGGGGCAAGCTGGCAAAATCAGAATATGGACTCCATGTGAAATAATATTGCATCAACACCAATGTTCCCATTTCTTCCGCCTCTTTCCCCTCGCATTTAATCAATGACTTGCATACATCACCGTGTTCAGCTAGGTTTTATTTCTCTTATTATTTTTTTCATTGTGGTAAAAGACTCTCAACATAGAATTTTACTGTTTTAACCACTATTCAATGCCCAGTTCAGGGGCACTGAGCACATTCATGCTGTCATGCAGCCACCACCACTACTGGCCGGCTCCAGAACGTTCCATGCCCCCACACTGAGACTCTGTCCCTGTTACATGCTGACCCCAAGCCCCTCCTCCCAGCACCCCCCCAACTCATACCACCATCTGCTGTCTCTGTGCGTCTGACAACTCTGGGGACCTCATGGAACTAGACTCACACATTTGTCCTTTTGTGTTATCAGTTTATTAGCATACTGTCCTCAGGGTTCATGCTTGCTACAGCAAGTATCAGAACTTCCTTCCCTTTTAAAGTTGAGTCTCTTTTCTTAAATTTCATCCCATAAGAGACGGCCCTGGTACTACATTCACACATAGTGAAGGCTTTGGGGTCAAGGGACATGTAGGCAAGGAACTGTCCCATTGTCAGGAGATGCAACAAGCAGACCCCCCCCCCCCACTGCTGGGGAGCCCCTTGGGGTCTCCATGCTCCCTGCAGCTGTAGTCTCTGGAGTGGCCTCTTTGGTTCCTTCTGGAACCAAAACCTTGCCACTCATTATAAAAGCCTCAGTAGTGCCCCAGAGCCCACAGGGGAAGGGCCAGCTACTGGGCAAATGCCCGGGCACTTGAGGGCCAGACCCGACATCCTCCCCTCCAGTGGATCTGAGCCCAGCCTCAGACTCTTCCCTCATAGTGGGAACCCATTCCTGCAGCCCTCATAGTGCTCTTCCCTCTCCCAGCCTCCTGTAGAACTCCTGTTCACCCCAAAGGGCTAAAAGTCACAAGCTGTCCTTCGCTTCTCCTGTCACGTCCAGCATCTACCCCGTCTCATAACAGCACTCTTTCCTTTTGGGCCACACCCTCCTCCTCTCACTCCACTGGGCTCAAGTGGAGCCACACCCCACCACCACCCAAGCCATGCCTGACTTCCAAATTCCAAGCTCCAAAGGACCTAGACTTGGCAGGCCCTTCCCCTGACCCCGGTGATATGTTCAAAGGTGGGCATGCAATCCAGGCTAAGGCACAGAGACTCGATTCCAGGACAGTGGTGATTCTTCCGGGAAAGAGAAATTCTTAGTCTACAAGGGCTGTGAGCAGTCCAGAGAATGCAGCCACCAGAGGAAACAGAGCCCAGAAACAAAGAGACCCTGGATCCAGCTGTACCTGAACCCAGACACTCCTGAACTTCTCAGTTCTGGACACTAACTCATTTCTTTCTTCTGGTGTTCCCTTCTTTCTCCTCCTTCTTCCTCTCCTTGTCTTCATCCTCCTTCTCTCTCTCTCTTCCTCCTTCCCCTTCTTTCTCTCTCTCTCTCTCCATCTCTCCTTCCCTCTCTCTCAAGGACCTGGACCTGGGATAAGAGTTGAAGCCAGCTCAAACTGAGGCTTTCTGTTACTTACAACTGAGAGCACCTGATTGACCCTCAAGACCCCTTCACCCAGGCACGTGAGCAGAAACTGTACCCCTGGTTTCCTGAATGCTTGTCAATATCTCAATTCTGCATTAATTCACATGGTGTTATTGGAAACTGAGTCCTCCCTTAAACTATGAGCTTCTATACGTCGGGGACAGAGCCCGAGATCCTGCATTTCTAACAAGCACTAGGTGACACCAACATTACTGATCCATGGAATATGCTCTGGAATGGCTTTGGAGGGTCCTGCTCTCATGAATACCCACAAACTGACTTACAGAAGCCCCAGGCACCCTGGTCACAGGGGATCCAGTGCTCGTCACTGGCACAGCCCAAGCCATCACCCTAGATAGACATCCACGTTATAACTAACCCAGGCAGGCCCCAGGAAAGGTCTTCTCCACATCTCTTATCCCAGGTCCTCAAAACCAAAGACAGCTGTAAACCCATACAGTGGAATACGACTCAGCCTTAAAGAGGAAGGAAACTCTGACACACCCAAACAGGGATGAACCTTGCAGACATTATGCTAAATGAAATAAGCCAGTCACAAAGGGACAAACATGTATGACTCCACCTACAAGAGGTCCCCAGAGTCATCATCAGACTCAGAGACAGAAAGTAGACGATGGTGCCAGGGCCTGGGGGAGGGGCTGTGGGGAGGGGGTATTTGATGGGAACAGAGAGGTAGTGATGATGCACAGCAAGGTGAATGTGCTTTATGCCCCTGAATTGGATACTTAAAAGAGACTAAAATGGTAAACTTAATGTTACATAAGCTTTACCACATTAAGAAAGGAAAAAAAAAAAAAAAGATCACATCCACATGCCATGGAGGTCTATGGGTGACACCATGGCCGGCATTGGAGGGGAGGGTGCAGGCAGTCCCAGTGCTGAGGTCAGCGGGAAGACACATTAACCCATCTGTCAAAGCCTTGCTCTTGGTGCCATGGCACCACGGGTTCCACCCGAGAGTCACTGCCCAGCAGTCTCAGCCTCCACCTCTCATGCCTCCTGTGGTTCCGGGTTTCCAAGCCACTCAGGAACTGCCCTGGAATTCCCAACAGGTGTACATAGCAGCGCAGGAGCACTGTGCAAGAAGGACAAATTCGTATCAGCCCTGAACCTGCATATGTCTGGGCCAGACGTGTCTGGCATAGGCATGATTCCTACTCTTTACCTTGGCCACTAGGCCACTAGCGCTGAGCTCTAGATGTGAAGGGTTTCCTTTTCATGAGAGGAGATTCAATTGCATTTGCAAAAAAAATAAAAATAAAAATATTTCAGCTTGGGGTGCCTATGTGGCTCCATCAGTAAAGCATTGCCTTTGGCTCAGGTCACAATCTCAGGGTCCTGGGATCAAGTTCCACATTGGATTCCCCACCCAGTGGGGAGTCTGCTTCTCCTCCCTCTGCCCCTCCCCCAGCTTGTGCACACACTCTTTCTCTCAAATAAATAATCTTTAAAAAATATTTTCAGGGATACCTGGGTGGCTTTGCGGTTGAGTGCCTGCCTTTGGCTCACGGCGTGATCCTGGATCCCAGTCCTGGGATCGAGTCCCACATCGGGTTCCCCGCAGGGAGCCAGCTTCTCCCTCTGCCTAGGTCTCTGCCTCTCTGTGTGTCTTCTCTGCCTCTCTGTGTGTCTCTCATGAATAAATCAATAAAATCTTTAAAAAAAATTCAGCTCTACTTAAATATTTTACATAAGTGCTTTCTGACTTTAAGTTTTATACTTATTATTCTTCATTTGTATTTTGCCTTTCAAATTTAAGAAAATTCTGGATGCTCTAGAATAAAAATAAGTAACTTTTTTTTCCGATTTTTTTCTTTTGGTTTAATTTACATTTGTAGGGTATTTTTTATTTTTTAAAAGATTTTATTTATTTATTCATGAGAGATACACACACAGAGAGGCAAAGACATAGGCAGAGGGAGAAGCAGGCTCCCTGCCAGAAGCCCGATGCGGAACTCGATCCCAGGACCCCAGGATCACGACCTGAGCCAAGGCAGATGCTCAACCACTGAGCCACCCAGTTGTCCCTTGTAGGGTATTTTTTAAATTACGTTTTACATTTTCATCCTTTAGACTAGTGCTCTCCAAGAAAAATTTCTGCAACAACTGAAATGTAAGTCTTGTGTTGTCCAATACGGTGGCCACTGGCCATATGTGGCTATTGGGCACCTGAATGTGGCCCCTGCAACCAAGGAACTAACTTTTTATTTTTATTTAATTTTCACGAATTTAGATTTGAATTTTTAAAAAATATTTTATTTATTTATTTATTCATGAAAGACACAGGTAGAGAGAGAGGCAGAGACACAGGCAGAGGAAGAAGCAGGCTCCATGCAGGGAGCTGGATGTGGGACTCAATCCCAGGACCCCAGGATCATAATAACCTAGGCTAAAGGCGGCACTAAAACCGCTGAGCCACCCAGGCTGCCCTAGATTTGAATTTAAATAGCCACAGGTGGGGGGATCCCTGGGTGGCTCAGTGGTTTGGCGCCTGCCTTTGGCCCAGGGCGCGATCCTGGAGTCCCGGGATCGAGTCCCACGTCGGGCTCCCGGCATGGAGCCTGCTTCTCCCTCTGCCTATCTCTCTCTCTCTCTCTCTCTCTATGTCTATCATAAATAAATTAAAACTAAAAAAATTTAAAAAAAAAATAAATAAATAATAGCCACAGGTAGGGGCACCTAGGTGGCTCAGTTGGTTAAGCAGTTAAGTGTCTGTCTCTTGATCTGAGCTCAGGTCTTGATCTCACAGTCACAAGTTCAAGCCCTGTGTTGGGCTCCACACTGGGCGTGGAACCTACTAAAAAGAATAAATAAGTAAAAATTTAAATAAATGAACAGCCACAGGTGGCTAGTGTGACAGCCCTGGACTGCACAACTTTAGATGATCAATTAGACCCCAATTTAAGTGAAAATCTCTAATATAAATAATGTAATTTGTGATTTTGCTGCAATGAGGAGAAAAATAACTGGTATGAAATATACCATAATGAATAAATTATGTATACCTTTATCTTATTGCTCATCCAAGCATTGCTGGCCCAGCCATAAATGCCAAGACACACGTGAAAAAACTAAATTCAGCTGCCTTTGATAGTGGCCAGCCTTCAATCATATGACAGCCACGTTTTAGAGTGTTCCATTTTTGTCATTATAGAAGTATATTTGCCAAGGAGGACAGAACCCATTTTGTCGAAAAGCTTGTTAGCTGGGTTTTTAACTTTAAATATTCAGACATATGGTGTGTGGGCTTCCACTGGGACACTCGCTCCAGCCCCACAAATGCTTGGGGCGGGCCTGTCCATGAATGAAGGCGGCTGCACGGGTGGTGTGTTGAGAGCCTTGCCAGACCCTGCGAGGGTGTGGGCAGCAGGGAGGACTCAGGATTCTAGTCCCTGTGTCCAGAGAGGACAATCGCACGAGCTCTGGCCCTACTCCACAAACGCAGGTGATCATGAGGATTATTATCCCCATGGTGGTATGGGAGGCAGAAAAGCAAAGCACAGTCCAGGTGTGAGCCTGACCATGTGGTCCATGACTACGGGCAAACCAAATACGGGTGGTAAACAGAAGGTGCTAGGCATGAGGCCTGGCACGTGGTTCTTATTCCATGAAGCCCAGAACTGGCCTGCCCACAGTAGCCCAGCAAGACAGAGCACCCGGGAGCCTCTCCTCGCCACCCCTTCTCCACGCACAGGGACCCTCTGACATCAGCACAAGCCTTGCCAAGATGGAAGGGTTCTCCAACAGCCCCGTGGATCTTGAGAAACTTGTTTTGTACAGAGCGCTTCAAACTCTCCCTGGAAAGAGGCTGTGAATAACAATCACTTGCAGAAATAACCACCACTTTGGAGCACCAACTGTATACCCGCACTGGATGCTTCTCATACATATCTTCATCACTTAAAGAACAAAAAAGTGTTTATGAGACCCATGACTTTCAGAATTTCTGAGCTGGAATAGGACTGGTCCTAAGTGACCTTGAAGGGATGTCAGGTAGTAAGATGGGGACCTAAATGTACAGAAAGCCTACCAGGGCCACTGTATGCTTTACCAACCCCATGTTAGCCTCCAGTACAAGGACGATAGCATGGCTCGGTGATTAAGTTACCTATGCAAGAGAACTCAGCAAAGAGATGAGCAGAATCAGCACTCAAGCTCCAGGCTCCTTCAGCTCAAGAACACCACTACAAGATGAGCTGGGCCCTGACCCTCCTGTGGCCTTAGGAACAACTTCAAGCCTGTGGCAAGAACTATGAGATGGGGCCGTTCTGGGGGCACCCTATGCCCCAGTCATTGTATAACTAGGCAGTCAGTGAGCATCACGTCAAACTTGTGACCCATGGGACGTGGCTAATGCCCAGGATCGACAATGGATCAAATATGTGTCCACACAGAGAATTCTCCTGGACGCTGGTGCCCTGCTGCAGAGATGTTCCCCAGCAGTGTTACTTACAGAAGTGGATTCCAGGAAGCAATGAAAGCCTCTGAAAGTGGGAAATAATAAAAATAAACCAGTGTTCGATGATGAGATGGAATATGAGGCACACATTAAACTCAGGTTGTGAATAACTGTTAAAGACAAGGGAGACAGGCTTGCAGCAGGTCACATTTTTAAAATTACAACACAATGGGATCCCTGGGTGGCACAACGGTTTGGCGCCTGCCTTTGGCCTAGGGCGCGATCCTGGAGACCCGGGATCGAATCCCACATCAGGCTCCCGGTGCATGGAGCCTGCTTCTTCCTCAGCCTGTGTCTCTGCCTCTCTCTCTCTCTGTGACTATCATAAATAAAAAAAAAAAAAATTTAAAAAAATAAAATAAAATAAAATAAAATTACAACACAATGCTAGCTACAGCGTCTCTGCAGAAAAAGGACAGCAAGCAAACGAGCAGCACATTTCACGGTGATGATCTTAAGATGGTGGGATGAAGGGGGACTGTTGCTTTCATTTTTATACCTACTTCCCTTGATTTAAAAAAACATTGCCCAAAGAGCACATGTTGTGCTTATAATTGCAATGCTGCTTTATAATGACTCCCACTTAAAGTCATATTAAAGAAGGGGCACCTAGGTGGCTCAGTTGGTCAAGCATCTGCCTTTGGCTCAGGTCATGATCACAGAGTCCTGTGACTGAGCCCCGCGTTGGGCTCAATGTTCAGAGGGGAGTCTGCTTCTCCCTCTGCCTCTGCCCTTCTGCCTGGGGTCTGTCTGTCTTTCAAATGAATAAATAAAATCTTTTTTAAATTTTTAAAAAATAAAGTCAGATTAAAGCAAGAAAGCGGGATCCCTGGGTGGCGCAGCAGGTTTAGCGCCTGCCTTTGGCCCAGGGCGCGATCCTGGAGACCCAGGATAGAGTCCCACATCGGGCTCCCGGTGCATGGAGCCTGCTTCTCCCTCTGCCTGTGTCTCTGCCTCTCTCTGTGTGTGACTATCATAAATAAATAAAAATTTTAAAAAAAATTTAAATAAATAAATAAAGCAAGCAAGAAAGCAGGGACACCTCGGTGGCTCAGCGGTTCAGCATCTGCCTTTGGCTCGGGTCATGATCCCGTGGCCCCAGGATCGAGTCCCACGTTGGCCTCCCTGAGTGGAGCCTGCTTCTCCCTCTGCCTCTGCCTCTGCCTCTGTCTCTGCCTCTCTCTCTCTCTGTGTCTCTCATGAATAAATAAATAAAATCTTTAAAAAAAAATAAAGCAAGAAAGCAGACCAAGGTCTTCAAAGGTTAATTTGCTTGTCCAAAGTCACACACCCACTGGTCATTCACCAGATCTGATTGGTACCTATTCAGATGCCAGGTGCTGTTCTGGACAGCAATGGGCACAAGACAGCATGACTACACTTCCCAGCCTCCCCTTGCAGGAAGGTGGCCACATGGGTAAGTCTCCCCCTAGGGAATGGAAGCTATCTTGTAAGGCATATAGAATCCAGGTTGGTTTTCTTCCCAAGTCAAGAATTAGAACACTGCTAGGACCAGAAGCACCCTGTGTACCCAGAAGCACCTGCCCCCCACCCCCCGTTAGAGATAGCCAATGAGCTGATTTTGCAATAATCATTTTATGGCTTTCCATATACCTTCCTCTGCATTCCTAAACAACAGGTGGCTTCCTATTCTTGAGCGTCAAATGACTGGATTCATAGTTCTCCTTGTGTTTTGCTTATCACTCAACATGTCTATAAGATTTATCTGTACTGTTGCCTGAAAGTGGAGGTACTCTCGCTGCAGGATATTATTCTATTATAGGGACGCACACTACTCTACCATTGATGTTTGGGAGGTCCCCAAGTCTTCCTTATCTCATGATACTGCTGAGAAAATTCTCGTCAATTTCCAATGACACACGTTGTGCACAAGTTTCTCCAGGGTAGATGCCCAATGAAAATGAGCAGCTTTTTGTATGCTCACTGCTCATTTGTGTACTCTCCTCTCTCTCTTTGTGTTTATCTGCAAAACGATTTGTATTTTCACATTTTCTATTCGTCTTTTTCTTCTTGTAGTTCTTTATATTTCCTGGACGTTAATTACCTTGGTGGTTAAATTGTGCTGCAAATATGTCCTTCATAGCTCATCTTCTATTTTCTTCATGGCATTTTTCAGTGGATAGAAATTCATAATTTTTAACATGCTCTAGTTTATCTCTCTTTTCTTTAATGGTTTTAACCTTTTTGTGCCTTCAGATATCTTTACCTACCCTGAAACCCAAAAGCTAGTCCTTTCTATTTTCTAAAAGTTTCAAGTTGTTTTTTTTTTTTTTTTAATTTCACTTATAAATTTTTAACCCATCCAGTGCTTTTTTCTATATGGTGTGAGGTAGAGCTCCAGTTCCACTGTTTCTGTCTGGATAACCAATTGTCTCAGTACCATTTATTTAATAGACCATCCTTGAGTTGGTGAATCAGCAATGCCACATTTCACAAAAATCAAAATTTTTTTGATATGTGTGAATCTGCTTCTGGACTCTCCATTCTGTTCCACTGGCCAATCTGCCTAGCCCTGCACCAACACGACACAGTCTTTAATTCCTATAGCTTTATGATAAGTATTCTGATCTAGGTAAATAATTCAAGGGTTCTAGGCTAGAACCTTAAAAGATGGGCTAGTCCCACCATCCATTGAAAAACAGGCTCAAAGACGGAAAGCATCTTTTTACAGTGTCACACAGCATTTAACTAGGAACACTGTTAAGGGCTGAATGGTTCCCCCTCTCCTTCCCCCAAAATTCATATGTGAAAATCTAATTTCTGGTGTGATGGCATCTGGAGGTGGGATCTTTAGGCCATAATTAGGTCAAGAGGGTGGCGCCCTCATGAATGAAATTAGTGCCTTATAAGAAGAGGCCAGAGAGTAGCTCCTTCTCTATCTACTACACAAAGATACAGTCTGTAGCTCATAACCCAAAAGATGTCTCTCGCCAGAACTCAACCATCCTGGTACCCTGATCTTGTACTTCCAGCCTCCAAACCTATGAGAAATAATTCTCTATTGTTTATAAGCCACCCAGTTGATGATATTTTATTAAAGTAGCCAAAGCAATTAAGACAAATGCCCATCTCTTGCCCTGGAAAGACATTCCTGTGCTACTTAATTGGGCAGCCACTAGGCACAAGTGGCTATTGAGCGCTTGAAATACAGCTAATCCAAACTGGGATGGGCTGTGGGTATAAAATACACAGATCTCAAAGATTTGCAGTGAAAAGAGAATATAAAATATCTCATGGATAATTCACTTATATTGATTATATGTTGAAATGGCAACAGTTTGCATATCAAGGATTAACTACAATATATTCTTAAAATTAGTTTCACCTGTTTTTTAACCTTTTAATGACAATGAGATAGAAAATCAGTCACACATTAAACTGAAGAGCTACTAAAAAATGTAGAACTACAGGGTTCCTGGGTGGCACAGCGGTTTGGTGCCTGCCTTTGGCCCAGGGCGCGATCCTGGAGACCCGGGATCGAATCCCACATCGGGCTCCCGGTGCATGGAGCCTGCTTCTCCCTCTGCCTGTGTCTCTGCCTCTCTCTCTCTGTGACTATCATAAATAAATAATAAAAAAAAAATAAAATTAAAAAAAAATGTAGAACTACATATGTGGCTTGTGTGACATTTCTTCCAGATAGCACTGGGTCATACTATTAAATTCACTCAATCAGGAAGCCTTTATTAAGGACCTAACTTGTGGGCTGCACCACAGTAAGGGCTGTGCAATGAGAAAGGGAACAGAAATAGTTCTAATCGATGTGCTTCACTTCCTCACTGGACTCATTGTAGAAACTGCATCAGCCCAAGCACAAAAGGAAAAAGCTCTTGGTCCAGACCCTGGCCCAGATGGAGAGCTCTATCCCAGTTGGAGAGAGCATTACCAGTGTCCAGATCTACAGATCATTCAGACCAACCCTTACAAATCAACCAGCTGAGGTTCAGAGAGGATGAGACACCTACCCAAGACCACAGAGCAAGTGCAGGAGAGGCAAAGGCCCATAGCACAGGCTTTATAGCTCCTTCCCTGCATGTTTGCATCTATGGCCTCTAGTCCAGACTTTGCCTTCCCTTCCAGCAAACCCTCCACCAACTTATTGTACTTCACAATAGCAAGCCTTTGAAAGTCCAAGTGCCCATATCAGAGAAGACTCTGGATTTGGACAGCCAGCCCTTCCTACCTCCCAACCCAAAGAAAACCCACAAGAACTCCTCCATGTGTCCCCTTTTCCAGTGGGAGTCCCCAATTCTATGAAGGAGAATTCACAACTCCCTCCTCCCCCAGAAATGGAGGCTAAGACTAAGCAGTTAAAGCCCAGTCCTGCCTCCCCACCCACCCCACCCAGCCCCATGCCATTTTCAGCCTAGACATCTGTGATCAAGTTTTGCCATTTGACCGGAATTTGGGAGACCTCATGGGGACAGGGACTCTCAGCAACTGCCAGGAGACAATGAGCCACATAGATGCAGATATCAAAGTAATGTCAATCCATCTCAGACTCACCACCTGCATACTCCACCCAGAAGCAGAAGACCTGAGGCAGAGGGCTAAAAGTCAGCAGGGCAGGCTGGCCCCCTCCATGCCCAGGCAGGAGGCAAAAGTGCAGCTTGTCCTCCCCTCAAGACCTCTAGGGGCTGGAGGCAACTTCAGGAAAGGGTTTTCAAGCTAGCTTTCAGGCAAGCAGACCCCACAGAATCCTACAGGAAATTAATAAGGATAGACCTCCCCCATTTAATTTGTAATCAATGCAGCAGGGACTCGCCTTCCACTCAGCAATCCAGTGGGAATATCTGCCATCACCATTTTAGAAGAAACAGGCTCAGGAGTGACCACAGACCTCACGCTGTGAAAAGGTCAAGTACAGGCAACTCTTCCTGGGTCCTACCCTCAGTTTCTCCACCTTAAAAGAGCACTTAACTCGTTCTTCCAGCTTGTTCTGGGGGTGGTGAAGGCTGGGGGGAGGGTGAGGAGCCGGGACGGGGGCGGGGGCGGTGCGGGGAAGGCGAGGGCAGCGCTGGGGGGCGGGGGGACACCGCGGGTGCACGCTAACACCGCTCATCATTAACAGAAACGCCGGAGAAAAACTGAGCGATTCCTCTGCTCCGGGCGCCACGCAAAATGCTTCGCAAGGTCCCCAGGGATGGGGACGTTCATTATCCCCGTTTTGTAGACCTGGAAATCGAGGTTCCGGGAGGTGAAGCGACTCGCCCCAGGGCTCGCCGCTAGGACAGGAGGCGCTGGGAACCCGCGCTACTCCAGGATCCCGGGCGCAAAGCGGGGCGCGGACACTCTCACAAAAACCACGAAGTCTCTTTTCTGGTTTCTTCCGGCCGAGGTGAGGGTCCGTTTATCAACTCGAATTCCCTAGGCGGCGCGGGGAGCGAGCCCAGCGGCTCAGAGCTGGGAGAAAGCCTTGGCCGCCCCTCCCCACTCGCACCCTCCCCAGGCGTCCCCTCCCTGCGCGCCCCTTCCCCGCGCGCCCCCTTCCCGGGTGTCATTTTCCCCGCGCCCCCTCCCCGCGCCGTCCCCTCCCCTTCTCCTCGAGTGCCCCCTCTCCGCGCGTGCCTTCCCCGCGCGCCCCTCCCCGCGCCGTCCCCTCCCCTTCTCCCCGAGTGCCCCCTTTCCGCGCGCCCCCTTCCCCGCGTGCCCCTCCCCGCGCCGTCCCCTCCCCTTCTCCCGGAGTGCCCCCTCTCCGCGCGCCCCTTCCCCGCGCGCCCCTCCCCGTGCCGTGCCCTCCCCTTCTCCCCGAGTGCCCCCTCTCCGCGCGCCCCTTCCCCGCGCGCCCCTCCCCGTGCCGTGCCCCTCCCCTTCTCCCCGAGTGCCCCCTTTCCGCGCGCCCCCTTCCCCGCGCGCCCCTCCCCGTGCCGTCCCCTCCCCTTCTCCGGGAGTGCCCCCTTCCCCGCGCGCCCCTTCCCCGCGTGCCCCTCCCCGCGCCGTCCCCTCCCCTTCTCCCCGAGTGCCCCCTCTCCGCGCGCCCCTTCCCCGCGCGCCCCTCCCCGTGCCGTCCCCTCCCCTTCTCCCCGAGTGCCCCCTCTCCGCGCGCCCCTTCCCCGCGCGCCCCTCCCCGCGCCGTCCCCTCCCCTTCTCCCCGAGTGCCCCCTCTCCGCGCGCCCCTTCCCCGCGCGCCCCTCCCCGCGCGGTCCCCTCCCCTTCTCCCCGAGTGCCCCCTTTCCGCGCGCCCCCTTCCCCGCGCGCCCCTCCCCGTGCCGTGCCCTCCCCTTCTCCCCGAGTGCCCCCTCTCCGCGCGCCCCTTCCCCGCGCGCCCCTCCCCGTGCCGTCCCCTCCCCTTCTCCCCGAGTGCCCCCTCTCCGCGCGCCCCCTTCCCCGCGCGCCCCTCCCCGTGCCGTCCCCTCCCCTTCTCCCCGAGTGCCCCCTCTCCGCGCGCCCCTTCCCCGCGCGCCCCTCCCCGCGCCGTCCCCTCCCCTTCTCCCCGAGTGCCCCCTCTCCGCGCGCCCCTTCCCCGCCGCGCCCCTCCCCGCGCGGTCCCCTCCCCTTCTCCCCGAGTGCCCCCTCTTCCGCGCGCCCCCTTCCCCGCGCGCCCCTCCCCGTGCCGTCCCCTCCCCTTCTCCCCGAGTGCCCCCTCTCCGCGCGCCCCTTCCCCGCGCGCCCCTCCCCGCGCCGTCCCCTCCCCTTCTCCCCGAGTGCCCCCTCTCCGCGCGCCCCTTCCCCGCGCGCCCCTCCCCGCGCGGTCCCCTCCCCTTCTCCCCGAGTGCCCCCTTTCCGCGCGCCCCCTTCCCCGCGCGCCCCTCCCCGTGCCGTTCCCTCCCCTTTTCCTCGCGCGCCCCCTTCCGGCGCGCCCCCTTCCCCCCGCGCCCGCTCCTCTTGCGGTCCTCTCCCCGAGCGCCCCCCTCCCTGGAAGTCCCCTTCCCCGCGCGTCCCCTCCCCGGGCGTCCCCTCTCCGCGCGCCCCCTCCCCGGGTGTCCCCGTCCCCGCGCGCCCCCACCCTCACCTAGCGTACTTCGTCTTCTGGAAATCCAGGAGCCGGGGAGCGAACATCGCGGCGATTCCATCAGCACCCAGTCCGGCGCTCCGACCAGCGGCGCTAGGAGGGAGCACGGAAGGGAGGGAGGGAGAGAGGGAGGCGGGGGCGCGGGAGCAGCAGGTAGGCGGGCGCGGGGCGGGGGCCGGCGGGGGGCGCGCGGAGCCGGAGCTGGCTGCGAGCCGAGCCTGAGCCCGAGACGCCGACGCCAAATCCCGAGCAGATGGTGGCGGGGGCGGGGTGGGGAGGGGGGGCTCCGGGCCAATCGCCTTAGTCCCTGCGGCCTTGGCCCCCTCCGGGTCCCTGGAGGACCCCTCCAGCAGTGGCTGCGCGGAGGAGGAGGGAGAGGGAGGGATGGGGGGGCTTCCGATTGCAGCACCCCCCTCTCCCGGTGTGCCCTCCTCCTCCCGTAGTTTTCAGAGCGAGGTGACAGCCTGCTAGACGGAGCCCCGCTGCCCCCCCTCCCCCACCCACCCCCATCCCCGGCTGGGGCTGGGCTGGAAAGGGAGCGGACAGTGCTGGCGCGCCAGCCATTCAGGCCCCTGGCGTGGCCGGCGGGGAGTAGACTTGTAGCTAGCGCCCCCCCCCCCCCCCCCCGCGGCCAGCGCCTCCTGCCTCCGAGCGCCTGCGAGGCGCGACGGCCCCAGGGGATCTGCCCGGGAATGGCTGCAGTCTCTGGGGAACCTCTCCACTTCCAGAGGCTATGACTCTAGGGACCCTCACGACCCCCAGGCAGGGACACACGCATTTGGCTGTGGGATTGCAGCGTACCCAGGATCTGCCCACCCCTCTCTGATCTTGTGCAAGATCCAGCTCTCTCCTTTAGGAGATCTTGGCCCCGGGTTATGGGCTTTGGGAAAGCACCCACGGGAGCAGATGACACCTTTGGGGGCTGTGGGAGGCAGAACAGCCTTCAACATGGAAGGACAGATGCCCAAACTGAAAGACAAGCACCTCCTTCTCCCTTTCCTCCTCAAACCCCAGCTCCTTCCTATTTGTTATAGCAACTTTTTATTTGAGATCCTACTACACATCCAGAAAATAATCCCACCCATGGCAAAGTGACCCTATGGAATTCATTTCTGCCCTCCAGATGTTGGGCGCAGCCACTTGGCGGGCAGTGGTGTTGGTGGGGACTTGCAGGTACAAGTATTCACAGGCTGCAGAGGGGCCAGGGCAGGCTGGAGGTGGGGACCAGGAAAGGGATCTAGGGATGCTTATGAGGTAAAATCCACTAGACCCTGCTGATGCATTAGAAATAGAGGGTGGCCACTGGGCTTCTGGCTGGCCCTGCTGGGTGGGGATGTGGAGGGAGGAGGAAGAGATCAGAGGAGGAGCTGCAGGAAGGTGAGGGAAGATGTGAGTTGGGTTTTGGCCAAGTGATCTTGAGATCAAGAGTGGAAGCCTGGGCGTATAGAATGTGATGGATCAGAGGGACCCCTAGGGCAGCCAGCCCACCCTGTGAAGAGATGCTGGGAAGAAAGAGCTGGAAGGTCCCTTGGAGCTGCAGGTTTTGAATTGCTCATCTGGACCTACCAGAGCGGCAACTTCCAGGATGATAGCCAGCCACCAGCCTCCTGCGTCTGCTTATTTCTACATTAAATAAAAGGAAATGCAATTTGAAATGCAGCTCTTTGGTCATATAAGCCACACTGCAAGTGCTCAACAGCTACATGTGACCAGTGGCTGCTATATCAGACCATTTCCAACACCGCAGAAAGTCCTGTGGGACAACATGGCTCTAGAAGATCAGGAAGTCAATCAGGGGATCCCTGGGTGGCACAGTGGTTTGGCACCTGCCTTTGGCCCAGGGTGCAATCCTGGAGACCCGGGATCGAATCCCACGTCGGGCTCTTGGTGCATGGAGCCTGCTTCTCCCTCTGCCTATGTCTCTGCCTCTCTCTGCGTGTGTGTGTGTGTGTGTGTGTGTGACTATCATAAATAAATAAAATTTTTTAAAAAAAGGAAGTCAATCAGGTGGGCGGTGAGCAGCCACTGGAAATGAAACAGAGAAGACATCCCTTCCAGAGTGCATGGTGCCAGGGGAGAGAAAGTCATGTTCAAGAAACTTTTGTTTTAGTTGTCTTATATACATTTTGTGTGCTGGTCAGGATAGAAAATGTCTTTTTGCCAGGGGTCATGGTTAAGAGCGGGTGAGGCTCATGGCTAGAGGGAACAGGGGACTTTCCCAAGGTCACACAACCAGAGGAGCTGCCCTGAAGCCCAGCTTCCCAGGCTCTGAACTCCAAACACGAATTTCATGGCCTCTTCTCAGACCTTGATCTCCATCACCATTGTTGTGACCCCGTCCCTAAGCCTTATCATCAGCCCCACTAGGACACACTGTCCCCAGGTGCCAGCCATACCTCCTCCTCAGCCCTCAACTTTAATTCCCAAAAAGGTCCCTGCTGGCTTTCTAAAAGTGAAAGAGATCAGAGGCCTGATCTCCCTGAGGCCCTTTCTGGGGAAGTCCAGGGCAGGCCTGAGGCATCAATTGTTGACCACAGCTGCCCAGAGGCTGAGGGAAGCCACAGGTGTGGGAGCAGACCTCCCCAGGCTGCTGGCTCGCAGGCCTCCTCCCGGCCCCCAGCCAGCCCTCGGACGACCTTCAGCTTGTCTTGGCCACAGGCTCAGTAGGGCCCCAGAGGAGACCCCTGAAGGGAAACAAACCTAGAAATGCATTTTCTTTTTCTCCAAGAACAAAAAAAGTTGAATAAGAAATAAGTTACTATTTTTACTGCTGAGATCCAGTTGTTATGGCAACTGAGGGCCTGACTCCTGCTTATGAAGGAGACAGGGTGGGCACCAGGGGTGGCAGCAGCCACTGGACAAACCTTGGGCTCCTGATCCTGGGGCCTTCCAGGACCCCCACCTCCCCTCTCCTCTGGTTCTGCCCCCCTCCCCAACAGAAGTCCACCTGTGCCCACTTGACCATGGCCAGTGCTCCCTGACGACTTCTCCCTTTGATGCAAGCCCACCTCCTGCTCACTGCATGGTCTCAGGACCCCCAAGCTTGTCACTGAGCCTGTCCATCACCACTCCTGGGAGGGGGTCACTGTGGCCTCGTCTCCAGATACAACCTACAGCCCCTGCGATAGCAACCACTCACAATCACCTGAGCTCCCAGCCCCCCAACTGCTCCTGGCCAAAACCCAACTCGTCTTCTCTGGGGCTCTGCTGCTACTCCTCTGACCCCTCCCCATTAGGCCACCCCATACCACCCCCTGGGCCAGGCTGGCCATGGCTGGGAGCTCTAAGGTGGCCTTCCAGGATCCAAGATACACCTCCACCACCATCTAGCCTTGTACACTGAACCCAGGTGCTTCCCACTCAATGAGGCTTGGTTTCCCCACTTGTAAAGTGGAAGTAACAGCACCTGCTTTGCAGCTTTACCAAAGGAACAAAGGCAGCCTGGGTCAGACGTTTTTACTGGAAATGTACTACCCCCTTAGTACCCTCCATAGCTCTGCACGACAGGAGATGTTCCTAGTTCACGGACAAGGAGGCGTTCTCAGGCAGGCTGTCCCATACCAAGCCAACAGACCTACACCTGTCTCCCTGAATGGACACTGATTAAGCTCTTACTATCTTCCTGGCTCTTTGAAGAGGAAGAGTGTCAAGCAGGGAGGGAGAGAAACCTCCCCCCCAACCACCCATGCTTTTCACCCCTTCCCTGGAGCCCTGACCACATCACCAATCCCCTCCCATGAAGCCAACCTCTGCCATCCGTCCCCAGGACCCCACGGCACCCTCTGCCTTGATTCTCCTCCTCCCTCCTGGTGACTTCCGTCCCCAATCAGTAGATATGACACGGGCATCTACTATGTGCCTAGCAGTGTCTGGAAACAAAGTCCCCATTGTTTCAGCCTCGCCAGGCCACCAACCCTCCCTACCAGAGCGACTTTCTGAAACACAAGTCTGATTAAGTCTCCCTACAACCCTTCAGTGGCTCCCCTTGCCTTCAGGATAGAGTCAGGATAAAACAGCCTCGCCCACCACCCACACCCAATAAATGAATCCAAACAGACTCCCCAAATGTGTATGGCTTTCTAGAACTCTGTGACTATGCAGATGCTATCCCCTCCACCCCCCACCCCCCACCCCCCAGACATTCTTCCTCAGGTTGTCTGGCAGGTCTCTATTTCTTTTTTTTTTTTTTTCAGGTCTCTATTTCTTCTTCCAGACCCAGTTCAAAGGTCTCCTTTGCAAGAGCTTTTAGGGAACTGTCTTTTCCTTCCTTTTGTGCCAGCTCCAGGGCCCCACGGAAACATCCCGTCCATGCCCACCAGCCAAACACTGCCTGATGACGTACCTGCGGGGAGGCTTATTGACTGGTTACAGGGTGGAGGAGGGCCTACCATGGTGAACCGAAGGCGGCTCCTCCAGGGAGGTCAGGAAGGACTTATGACAAAATTTGTATTTGCCTTAAGTGCTTGAGGGAGTTCAAGGAAGTGGGACTGTGCTTTTATTTTTTCGTTTTTTTTTTAAATATGTTAATTATTTATTCATGAGAGACACACACAGAGAGAGACAGAGGCAGAGACACAGGCAGAGGGCGAAGCAGGCTCCACGCAGGGAGTCCGATGTGGGACTCGATCCCAGGAATCCAGGTTCATGCCCTGAGCCAAAAGCAGACGGCCAACCACTGAGCCACTCAGATGTCCCAGGGGCTGTGCTTTTAGATATTCTCAGGAAGCAGGACTCATTCTTGATGGGATATCTTAATAAGTCTTCCCTAGAATGGGGAAAGTGCAGGGTGAGGGTGGAGCTGTGATTGACAAATCAGTGACAGTCATTTGATTAGCCAGGAGAGTAGAGATATTTGGTATTTTTGTGCTTTGCACAGGGACCTTAATTTGGTCTGTGGTTAGACAAACTTTCAAGCTGGTTTTGCTCTCTGTCTCACTGTATCAGGGTCACAGAACAGCACTGTCAGACATGGGTGGACAGTATGTGTTGTCAGGCCAGTTCCTGGCTGGCAAGGGGGTGGGGGGTGGCTCATTGTCCTTTCTCAGTCCTCTGCTGTGAGTTCAACTTCCAGCCCTCCACCTCCTAACCTTTGGGGACCATGACCACCCACCTGCAGGGCCAGGTGCAAGGTAAACAGTCACCTCAGGGTAGACAGGCAATGAATGGATAGTAGGCAGCTCGCACACATAACTTTTCTGGCTGTGACTTTGCCACCAGCTAGCTATATTTTTCTGATGTGCAAAATGGGAAGAAGGAGAAGAATCACAGATCAAGATCCTGTGCTGGGTGCTTTGTGTGCATCAATCTGGTTTGCATGCATCCCTCTCTCCACACTTGCCCAGAGGTGAGCAGGTGCAACAGTGGATGCCGTGGGAACATTACTTCACTGACTGGGCCAGTGGCGCTCAAATTTTAGCACTTTTTGCAAAGCTTCTAACAGTGCTGATGCCAGGGCCCTCTTCACAGGGACCCTGGCTCAGTTGGTTGGGGAGCCACTAAGTACCTATATGGTTTTACAGGTATGCTGGGCAATCCTGAAGTCCATCCGGGTCTAGGGTATAAGTCTTTTTTCCCTGGTCCCCGACCCAGTGAGGTCAGGCTCCCCCTCCCAGATCTCACTGTCCATGCTTTTCTGCGAACACCACCCAATAGACGTACCTCTGGATTGGATTTAAGACCATAAGGGTCTGGACACCTGGGTGGCTCAGGGTCTGAGCATCTATCTGCCTTTGGCCCAGGGCGTGATCCCGGGTCCCAGGATTGAGTCCCACATCGGGCTCCCTGCATGGAGCCTGCTTCTCCCTCTGCCTATGTCTCTGCCTCTCTCTCTCTCTGCACCTCTCATGAATAAATAAATAAAATCTAAAAAAAAAAAAAAAAGACCATAGAGGTCAAGGTTAAAGTGGAGTGCACTCAGAAGACAGGCAGGAATAGTTTTCAAATCCTCCATCAGCCCCTCAAACCCCAAGGAATATGGCAGCAAACATAGTGGAAGCTCAGATACCCACGCTGAAGCTGTCCTCTAGCACCAAGCTACAAACTTGCAAATGTTACTCCTTTCAAGGTTTTGCAGTTTCTCCATCACTCTCTGTACCTTCAAGTAAGATCTGATTTGGGGAACAAAGGCAAAAGAAAAAAAAATTAAATTTCCCAGCAACTTACAGCCCGTCAACAAGTCTTTGGGACAGTCTGAGTGACTTTCTTTTCAAAACTCAACTGCCTTCACGTGAATGCTTCGCTAAGGACCAAAGGCAGTCTTACCTTAACATTATCCCAAACTTAGGATCCTGGAAGTCTCCTTTATTCTTTTTAAGAAGATTTTATTTATATATTTGACAGAGAGAGAGAGAGCACGCACATGCACAAGCAGGAGTAGGGAAAGGGGAAAGTAGGCTCTCTGCTGAGCAGGGAGCCCAATATGGGGCTCAGTCCCAGGACCCTGAGATCATGTGTGACCTGAGCTGAAGGCAGATGCTTAACTGATTGAGCCACCCAGGTGCCCCTGTAAGTCTCCTTCAACATATAAAAATTTCTTTGGAAATTTCCGTTATTTTTACCTCCTCCCCCAGGGGATTTTTGTTGGCAATCATCCTCTAAGCCTATGGCCTATAGATATACATCTGAAGGGTCTCCCAACTAGGGTTTTACTAGACAGTAATAAATGCCTTTTTCCTAACAACAGCTAGCTCCTCAAGGTCCTGGAAACTTTGCTTCCAAATTCCTTAGAGACTTAAGCTCTCCCCAACCCCCTCTCAACTTAAAAGTATAAAATCAGCCACTCCTCACAACCCCAGGGCAGCTCTTCCTGCCCACGTGTCCTGTCCCCATGCTTTAATAAAACCACATTTTGTACCAAAGACGCCTCAAGAATTCTTTCTTGACCCTTTGCTCCCGATCCCCAACACTTCCTACATTATATATCTATATCTTATCAATAACCTATCTAATCTATATCTTATCTATAATCTACCTACACATATATGCATGTGTATATATACATGTACACATATATGTATACACACACTCATATATAGTTTATATATACTTGTATATCTCAGATTTTATAATATATATTCCAGATTTTATTTGATACATGTGATTAAATAATTAAATATTCAATCTAGTAAAGATGTAATCAGTTTTACTAATCGATTCATGAATTGGTCAGCATCCCATCCAGCAGGCAGAGGGGAGTTCCACTGGGCTGCCAGAAAGGAAAGGTTTTTATTTTTTATTTTATTTTTATTTTTTTATTATAACCCTTCTTTTTTTTAAGATTTTGTTTATTCATTAGAGACACAGAGAGGCAGAGACATAGGCAGAGGGAGAAGCAGGCTCCCCACAGGGAGCCTGATTTGGGACTCAATCCCAGGATCCCAGGATCATGCCCTGAGCTAAAGGCAGAAGCTCAACCACTGAGCCACCCAGGAGTCCTGAAAGGAAAGATTTTTAAAGGCAGGGAGAGAATGGAAAAAGGACATTATTAGCAAAGAATGCATTATTTTAGACAAGTTTACTCTCCTAAGTGGAATGGAAAATGTCTATCCGTAAATTTCCTAGTGCTGACCAGGAAATTCCAGGTTGATGAGTTAAAGGTTACTTTGGGGGGTAGAGGGAGTAAAATTGCAGTTAAATTAGGTATTAAGTCCTGGTTTTCTCACATGAGGCTTTTAAGATAAGTGACTCCATTTGGGCTTCCTTTTTAGCAATGTATGTACAACTGCTGGAGAGTTTGTCCAACCAGGATCCCCTGTCCCCTGTCATCACTCAGAGCTGAGACTCTGACCACCCTTTCTTTGTTCAGCCTGATGGAGCAGGAGTTGTCCTTGTCAGGTGGCAGGGGGAAACCTGTCTTCATATATAGCTTTGTGGTCCCTGAGCCAGCTTCAGTTCTTCCCAGGAAGGAAAAGGAGCAGCTCCCAGGAACCAGCTTGTTCCAGCTTGGGTTCCTGGGAAGCAGGCTCTGGGAGGAGATTAAGCACAAGGAGGTCAATTAGGGGATTATTCTTGGGGTGAATGGCAAGGGAAGGGGGGAGTCCCATACACCTATCACTGGGTGCAGCTGCAAAAAAGGGGTGCCGGGTGGGCACAGCAATCCCCCAGAGGGCCTGACAGCTAGAAGGGTACCTCCTCATTCCTGGAGAGTGCCTCCTATTACTGGGGACCTCCCTGCTCTGAACTATCCAGGTTCTTCCTGGGTCGCCTGTACTCTGGTCCCTAGGCTCCTACCTCCTCCAAATGAATGCCCTTCTCCCATCTGCTCCACTCCTGACTTAGCCCAGAATCCAAATCCTGCGCTTTCAAACCAGTAGAGATGAGAACTGGGGGAGGGGGTGTGTATGGGCCAGATCGTAATCTGGGTTATCTGGCCTCTGTCTTCCAGACATCCTTCATCTCAGCACTGCGTCCCCAGGAGTTACCATCCAAATCCTGGAGGAAGCCAAATTACCTCTGCCTTTGCAAAGTGCCCAAGGGCACCATTCAAAGAACAATAGAGCTGGAGAGACTTCCATGCCAGTTGAAGCTAAATTCAAATCCAGGGCCTCCATTGACTGATGGACCTCAGATTTAAAACAAAAACAAAAACAACCAGGCAGGTAATATCAGTAATGATAACCTGAATTGTCAGAAGAATGAAGGAGGAGGTAACTTCCCCACCTGAGGTGATTGTCCTCTGGCTTTTTTTTTTTTTTTAAAGATTTATTTATTTATTTATTTATGATAGAGAGAGAGAGAGAGAGAGAGAGAGAGAGGCAGAGACACAGACAGAGGGATAAGCAAGCTCCATGCCAGGAGCCTGACGTGGGACTGGGACTCCAGGATCTCGCCCCGGGCCAAAGGCAGACGCTAAACCGCTGAGCCACCCAGGGATCCCCTGTCCTCTGGCTTTTTATTTAAAAATTTTCCCTGGGGCTCCAAGAGAAAATATCATTTTCTAAATATTCATGATAATGGGTGTGATGCGGTAAGTAGATTTTAAAATTTTGTTCTGGTTTTATATGTACAAGAAACACAAAACATCATCAAATGTTAAAAAGAAAATCACAGGACCAAAATGATGTCACTGCAGGTAAGGCCCCGCCAGTCAACCAACACTTAGTACCTAATCCAACTGCAGTTTCAACCTCCCAGAAACGTAATCTTTTTTTCTTTTTTGGAAACGTAACCTTTAACACACATCAACATGCGAGTTCCCGGTCAGCTCTAGGAAACTGACTTAATGGATCCTATCCATTCCCCTTACAAAGGTGACCTTGCCTAAAACAACAGATTCTTTGCTAATAATTGCCCCTATCTTTTTTTTTTAAGATTGTATTTATTTATTCATAAGAGACACAAAGAGGCAGAGACATAGGCAGAGGGAGAAGCAGGCTCCCTGCGGGGATCCTGGATATGGGACTCGCTCCCAGGATCCCGGGATCACGACCTGAGGCAGGCGCTCAACACCTGAGTCACCTAGGTGTCCCAGTTTCTGCTATCTTTAAACACCTTTCCTTCTCTGTGGCCCTTTGGAGCTCCCCTCTACTTGCTGGATGAGATGATGCCGGACACATGAATTGATTGGGAAAGCCAACCAGATCTTTAACATTTCCTTGGTTGAATTTTTGTTACTGAACACTAGACGGGTATGGATTGTGCTTTTCTCAACACTTAGGACTTTGGAACCACTGATTTGAATTGTTACTGACTCTAAGAGGACCTGGGTGAAGGAAGTGGCTGAGGATCCAGGCTCCATCCAGCCCCTTACCACAAACAACTCACATCTCTACCTGGGCCTCAGGTTTTTCATCTCTAAAAGGAAGGTATTCCAGTTCTAAAATTAAGATATAACAATACCAAAAGAAGAAAAAAATTGGAGTAATCATACCATGTGATTTCAAGATCGACTATAAAGTTGTGGTAATCAAAACATTATGGATGTGGGGAAGGAATGAACACCTAGATCAGTGGGATAAAATGTAGAGAGCCTGATAACAGGCCCTTTATTTTTTTACAAAGATGTCAAGGTAATTAATGGAGAAAAAAACAGTCTCTTCAACAAAGGGTGCTGGAGAAACTGGACAATAATATGCAAAAGAAAACTGTTCCTTCCCTATCTCACACCATATACAGAAATTAGTTCACAGGCTTCAATGCTTTCTAGCAGCTAGGGGACCGGGGTAAGCAGAAGTTGGTGACAAAGGGACACAAGATATTTGGGAGGTGGTGAAACTGTTCTGTATCTGGCTTGTGAGGGTATAAATCTTTCAAAACTCATAGAACTGTACACTTCATAAGAGGAAATTTTGCTGTATGTTAATTATACTTCAATAAAATTGAAAAGATCTAAAATATATATAACAATTTTTAAAGGTTATTTACTTATTTATTCATGAGAGACACACAGAGAGAGGCAGAGACATAGGCAGAGGGAGAAGTAGGCTCCCTGCAAGGAACCTGATGTGGGACTCGATCCCAGGACCCCAGGACCACAACCCGAGCCAAAGACAGACACTCAACCACTGAACCACCCAGGAGCCCCTGTATAACAATTTTTTAAAAGGCCATATCTTTGTACCCGCCCTCTGTGTGTAGATGTAGGAGAGGTAAAGAGCAAGTGTGTGGTACTCATAGGCCCAGTTACTGCTATAATTGAGAATTATAAGCTTTAAGTGACATTAGTCACAGAAGAAATGTTCAGTGTTCAAATTTCTGGGAGCTGACCACCAGCTCCAACATTCAGCCCTACTCTCACCGAGGCCTCTCTGACATGCCCCAGCCCTCGTTCACCTTTGTCCAGTCTGCCCCACTCACCCACCTCTTGGTTACTGGACGCCCCTGATCCCAGACCCCCTAAGAAGATTCAGAGCCCAGGATCCAGCCTTAGAAGAGCCCCCTTGGGTCCAATGCTTGGGCCCTGCTGGCCTCTTGTGGCCAGAAGCAGAATTATCACATGATCGCAGGTTAAAAATGACAAGTCTAGGAGCTGGCTCAATCTGAGCGTGTCTGGGGGTGAGAACGGGCCTGCTCACCCACCATCCTGAGTATAAATTAGAGCGACCTTCTCAGCAATACGTGTCAATATGTAGAATGCACGGACCTTTGCCCCATGACCCCAGCCCCGGGAATCACAGATGACATCTTCTTGAAAATGTATTTCCTCTAGTTCTAAATAAGAGAGAAAAGAGGAACATTCTCATCCTTGTGTTAAGTGAAACCATGAGAATGTAATCAGCCAAACCCAGAATGTGGGGCCAATTTGCAGGACAGCTGATCCTGTCTCTTCAGCAAATGCCTGGCATAAAAACTGGGGGTGGGAAGACTCTTTTGATTAAAAAAAGAAAGAGAGAGAAAGAGAAAGAGAGACTTCCAGATTCATCAACCAATATCACGTAGAGCCATAGTTTAGATCCTGGTTCAGAGGAACCAATGGTAAAAGGATGTCTAAGCCACAATCAGGGGAGTGGATTCCCAACCATGTAGTAGATACAAAGGGATAATTGGGACAATGGCATTGCAGCCATGTTAGAAAAAAGGGGGGGGGGTGTTTCTGATATGTATCCTAAAGTGCACCTGGGTAAAACAAAGTGGTACCTGGGATTTACTTCTCAAATATTCCTAACAGGTGTCAGGGAGTAAACCAGAATGGCAAAATTTAGCCTGTTGTTGAAGCTGAGTAGTGGATATAAGAAACTCATTGTGCTTTTCTATCTGTTTTTAGTATGTGTGAAATTATCCATAGTAGTGTTTTGTTTCATTTCATTTTGTTTTAATTTTTAAGTGCTAAAAGGGGAAGAGAACAGGCAACAGGTGGGGACGTGGCTGACAGGATGGTTAGGGATATTGGTCAGTCTTGGTTCCCAGGAGTTCTGTGTGGCGGAGACCTGGAATATGGGAGGCTGGAGTGGGGGCAGACTGTAGGCAAAGGGAAAGTCTTCAAGGTGGGAAAGAGGGAAGAGAGATAGGAAGGATCAAGACAGGGCTGGGAGTAGAGGGAAGGTGGTCCCAGGTGCGATGGAAGAGTGAGCAGAGCTTGCACAGAACAGGTACTTCTAAACTGTGATGAGGAAATTGGATTTTGTTGGGAATTGGGATGGAGAAGGTGTCCAGGTTCCCATTGCCTTTTAGGATTCCTCTGAGCAGAGGTACCTGAGTGGCTCAGTGGATGAACGTCCGCCTTTGGCTCGGGTCATGGTCCCAAGGTCCTAGGATTGAGTCCCACATCAAGCTCCCTGCATGGAGCCTGCTTCTCCCTCTGCCATGAAAACAAGGCCTGCCCCCCCCCATCCAGTCCCACGGCTCACTTGTAGAACATGAGCATCAGTCCCAGAAATTCTGGTCCCCACTCCAGTTCAGCTGAAGCAGCCCAGGGTCCCACCCAGAGGAAATGGCAGGATCTGGGATAAGGAGCTCAGCGACTGTGCCAGAGAGGACCAACTTCCTGCAGAGCCCAGAGTTGAAAACTCCAAGCCTGAAGGGAAATCTGGCAGATTCCCACAGCCCTCCTGGAATCCTGGACAGCTCTGGGAGCCAGGAAGACTGTACCCACACCAGAGCATTCAGAGCAGCACTCAGGGTACACTTGAAGGCATGCCCCATACTGTACCCAGCTGTGTCAGACATGTGAAGCCTCATTGGCACAAGGAGCTTACAAGAACTTTGGACCTGCGTTTACTGAACAGTTAGCTACTGCTACTCAGTGTGGTCTCCTAGCAAGCTGGAATTTATTTATTTATTTTTTAAAGATTTTATTTATTTATTCATGATAGAGAGAGAGATAGAGAGAGAGATAGAGAGAGAGGCAGAGACACAGGCAGAGGGACAAGTAGGCTCCATGCAGGGAGCCCGACGTGGGACTTGATCCCAGAACCACGCCCTGGGCAGGGGCTAAACCGCTGAGCCACCCAGGGACCCCAAGCCGGGGTTTAAAATGATATCCCAGTCAACACTGGCCATCTGGAAGATGGTGCGTATGCCCAGGGCTATTCCCTCTCAGGAGAGACCATAGAAAGAATTCTGAACTACTAGCTTCTGGCTGAACATAAGGCAGAAAGAAGTGAACCCTCTGAGTTGTGATAGCAGCTTCTATGTCACATGCATAGCAGTAACAGGCAAAAATCTAACTTCTGAGGGGCTTATGTGCAACTTTGACCCATCAGTGGCTCATGCTGAACCAGGGACAATCCTAGAGAGGCAGGTTAAAAGGCAAAAAGAAGCCGTAAAAAATCTGAGTGGTGGTATCAGAGATTTCACGCAGTAGAATTGGGGGATGCGGGAGTGGGATGATTTCTCAGAATCAGTCCAACCAAGTCACTGAACAAATAAATTACAAATGTGATCATCCTATAGATGCAGGAACGCTTTTGATCAAATCCAACCACATTCCATGGTAAAACTCAACTAACCAGGAATAGAAGGGAATTTCACCCACGTGATATACTGGCAAACTCGTGAATCAAATAAATACAAGCTTTGAAAATGGAGCTTTTTAGCAAAAAGTGTACCAGGCAGATCAAATGGTGACTGTTCTCTGGGGATGGGGCTTTTGGGGAGCTCCAAGCCCTTTCCGCCCCCTCCAGTGACTGTGAGGCTGCTTGTTTTTATACCTGTCATTGTCGCAAGGCTGCTGGTTTTCAAGGCTACCATGAATCATGGAGGGAGAGATGGGATTAGGGAAAATGAAAATGCCACAGATCTTCTCACTGCTTTTACAGAGATTCAGCTGTTTTGCTGTTTATATTAATGCTTCTTAGATTGTTGCAAGCCTGTAGTTAATTTCCAGAGTTCCAGAAAAGTGGATTTTGATCCTTTTTTTAATGCTCTCTTTGCTTTTGTGGAGGAATGGTTTTCAGAGGTTCTTGCTCCACTACTGTGGAAGGGTTTGCTCCCATTCATTCAATCTCCACAGCACTCTCAAGCAGTGAATTATTCTAGCCCTTAACTTCGTTGTCAAGGAAGCGGATGCTCAGACAGGTTATGCGACTTACTTAAGGAGACGGACCTCAAGGGAGTCTGAACCTGGATTCAAACCTCTGGATGCCTGTCTGATTTCAGAGCTGTGCGGGCCCTGACATCTCTCCCACTGCCTCACTTCGTGCCATCACTCTTTCACTCAGGCCTCAGTTCCCTCCTCTGTGCCAGCTGTTCAACCCACAGGTTTATTTAGAAACTCGCCTGCGGGAGGATTGCTCATCTCTGAATGTTGCACATAAGAATACTTGAGGAGTGTTTGAAGCACCAGCAGATGATGGTTCTGCTCTAAGGTTGAAAAGAGGAAGCTCTTTTCATGGGGTTGGCATCAGGCCAGTTAGCTGGGCACTCCTGAGGTGATGATAGAAGCTCCGGGGCATCTTTCTGGCTCTACCTGCCATCAAGAATGTCAGTTCATGACGTCTCCAGGTGAGCTGGGACGTGAGGGTGCATTTTTGAATGACACATAGGTCAAGCTCTTGGACGCAAATCCAGCCTACTTCTGGCACCACTCATCGGTGGTTCCCAATGCCACCCAGGTAGTAGAGCAGTAGAAAGAAATGGGGTGAGTGGGCAGCAGCCCTTTGCTCCAGCCCATTCTGGCCACCAGGAATGGGGGCCAGAGTTTAGCTCTTCAGGCACGAAGCTCCCACTATTCTAGGTAATGGGAACACACAGTGAATGAGACAGGAGGGGGCGTTTTGTGGTCCACTGGAAAGTGATAAATCCTATCTAGAAATAGAAAGTAAGGAGAGGGATAGGGAATGTGAGGAAGTGTGGAGGTTACCATTTAAAAAAAAAAGATTTTATTTATTCACTTGAAAGGAGAGAGAGAGAGAGCATGTGTGAATAAGCACAAGCTGGGGGAAAGGGGCAGATGGAGAGGGAGATGCAGGCTCCCCCCTGAGCAGGGAGCCCAATGAGGGGCTCAATCCCAGGACCCCAAGATCATGACCTGAGCTGAAGGCAGATGCTTTGGAGGTCACCATTTTTAATAGGCTATCCAGGTGTCATACCACATCTCTTCTGATCAATAAATTACTCAAGGTAAAGGAAGCTTGACAGTAGGCTCATGCCCTTGGAATTCACCATCCTTATCACATGTCTTATTGCCCACAGATGGTAGAATGGCTTCCTGAAGGTTTAGCTGTGGCCCCCGCTAAGAGACCACACCCTGTGAGGTTGAGATAGCATTCTACAATATGCAGTACATGCCATCAACTGAGAGTAGAGGTGGTAGTGTATCCTTGCATACCACAGCTGAGAATCCACTGAAAAATTTTTTGTTTCCATTCAGACAACCCTGGGCTCCCTGGATTTTGAGATTCTAGTACCAAAAGGACCCCTGTTACTCAGGGAACAGAGTCATGATTCTGGTAAATTGGAAACTGAGTCTACCCCTGGCCATTTGGAGATCTTCATTGGCTGAACCAATGGAGTGAGATGAAGTTATTATCTTGGATGAAATAACAGATTCTGATAAGCAAGGGAAAATTTGGTGGCTTTTCAAAATGAAGTCGAGGACTGTGTCTAAAACCTGGAGGATCTACCAGATACCTCTTTGTGTGTCTTTGTTCGCCTCCCCCCCCCCCCCCGCACAAAAAAATAATGGCCCACAGGAAACTGTGCCAACTGATAAAGACAGAACCACTAAAGACATTGCTCCTGCACAATACCTTGATTTCATGATTGGAGATGGGCTATATGGGCATCCACATATGTATATTTAAGCATGTACGCATGTGGTATACCTATATAGTCAACCACAAAAATCAAGACCTAGATCAGTTCCAGCACTCCAGCTGGCTCTCTCTTGCCCCTTGCAACCAATCCCCCACCAGAGGGAACCACAACTCTGCCTAGTTTTGACTTCATATAAATGGACTCATACAGTATATATTCTCATATGGTATCTGGCTCTTTTCACTCAATATTGTATCTGTAAGATTCATTCACGTGTATATGGCCTTTCAATTGCTCTGCAGTATTCTTTGGCATGAATGTACCACAATTTGCTTATTCATTCTGTTGTAGATAAACGTTTGGGTTATTTCCAGTTTTGGATTATTATGGAAAAGCAGCTATAGGTTTCTCCTAAACCTATCTTTTGGAGAAAACATGCACTGGGGCACTTGTGTGGCTCAGTCCATCAAGCATCTGCCTTGGACTCCGGTCATGATCCCAGAGTCCTGGGATGGAACCCCACATCTCCTGCTCAGCAGGGAGTCTGCTTCCCCCTCTCCCTCTGTCTGTGGCTTCCCCTGCTTGTGCGCCCTCTCTCTCTCTCTCTCTCTCTGCCAAATAAATAAAATTGCTTTAGAAATTAAAAAAAAAAAGAAAATAGGCACTGATTACTATTGAGTATATACCTAGGAATGAAATGTCTGAGTCATAGGGAATGTGTATGTTTAACTTTAGTAAATACTGTCAAATAGTTTTCCAAAGTGATTCTAACAATTAATTTTTAATTAATTAATTAATTAATTTGGGGGGGAGGGGCAGAAGGAGAGGGAGAGGCAGACTCCCCGTTGAGCAGGGAGCCCGACATGGGGCTCAATCCCAAGACCCTGAGAACCTGACCAAGGGAAAACTTAACCGACTGAGGCACCCAGGTACCCCTAACAATTTGTTTTTTTAAAGATTTCAGGGATCCCTGGGTGGCACAGCGGTTTGGCGCCTGCCTTTCGCCCAGGGTGCGATCCTGGAGACCCGGGATCGAATCCCACTTCGGGCTCCCGGTGCATGAAGCCTGCTTCTCCCTCTGTGTCTCTGCCTCTCTCTCTCTCTCTCTCTGTGTGTGTGACTATCATAAATAAATAAATAAAAATTTAAAGATTTCATATTTTGGGACGCCTGGGTGGCTCAGCAGTTGAGTGCCTGCCTTCAGCTCAGAGCATGATCCTGGAGTCCTAGGATCGAGTCCCACATCAGGCTCCTTGCATGGAGTCTGCTTCTCCCTCTGTGTCTCTGCCTCTCTCTCTCTCTCTCTCTCTCTCTCTCTGTGTGTGTGTGTGTGTGTGTGTGTGTGTGTCTCATGAATAAATAAATAAAATCTTTTAAAAAATAAAAGATTTTATATTTTAAGTAATCTCTACACCCCAATATGGGGCTCAAATTCAGAACCCTGAGATCCAGAGTTGCAGGCTCTACAGATTGAGCCAGTCAGGTGCCCTGATTCTAAGAATTTAGAATTCTATTCTAAATTCTTATTTAGAATTTACTCTCATATATTGTGAGAATTCTTAGAATTTACTCACAGTATATGAGAGTTCCAATTGCTTTGCAGTTATTGTCTACACTTTGCTCAATTGTTTTAATTTTAACCAATATGGTATGTCAAAAAGTTCAGAATAAAAAACAAAAATCAACAAATCACTGAACCAATGGTTAGAAAAGGTTTATTGTGTACACACCAAAGAAACAGTTTGCAAATGAGAAGCATGGAAATCAAAACATGGAAGGAGGCTCAGAAGCATATCATTATACAGCAGCTTCTATAGTGACTATTCATTATCCCAAGAACAATGGGCTGCCAATTGGTTATTAGAATTTTCTTAAATGCAAAGGAATTGGTTAGCAGTTATCTCTTATCAATTTTGGGGAACTACTTCTTTTTTGCTTATGATTTTCAGAGGCACTAGCAAGAAGTGACCCAGGTCAAGTTAGCTTTGCCCGTCTTACAAAATAAGCTAAATTAAGCTTCGCTTGTCTGACTAAACTGTTTTTCTCTACTCAGAGTATTTTCAAGTCTGGTCTCTGCTTCTATTTGATTTTAACAGATAGATGCTTGTAGTATCTAATTTGCTCTTAATTTGCATTTCCTTGTTGAATAGTAATGATGATAACGTTCTCAGGTGCTCATGAGCCATTTTGCTATTTTGTGAAATGCCTGTACTCAAGTATTTTGCCCAGGGGAAAAAAAAAAAGAGTTGGTATTTTTCTTATTGATTTGTAGAAATTCTTTTAACATTCTGGAAAGAAGCCCTTTGTCAAAAATACATGTTGCAAATATATGTATTGCAAGTATAAGCACCCCATTCTGAGGCTTGTCTCCTCGATGTCTCGTAATGGTCTCTGGATGAGCACTGATGTTTTTAATTTCGATGAAGATTAATGTTTTATGTTGTGGTTAGTATTTTCTTTTTTTTTTAAACGATTTTTTTAAATTTATTTATGATAGTCACAGAGAGACAGAGAGAGAGGCAGAGACACAGGCAGAGGGAGAAACAGGCTCCATGCACCGGCAGCCTGATGTGGGATTCGATCCCGGGTCTCCAGGATCGCGCCCTGGGCCAAAGGCAAGCGCCAAACCACTGCGCCACCCAGGGATCCCTGGTTAGTATTTTCTAAAGTGCTTGTTTAGAACACTTTATTTACCCCAAAGGCATTTTCCCATGCTTTTTTCTAGAGGTTTAATCTTTTACCTTTCACATTTACATCTACAATCCATCTCAAACTAGTTTTTTAGTTTGGTGTGAGGTAGGAGAGCCAGCGCCTTCAATAGAAAAGGCCATTCTTTCGTCAATGATTTTCAATGTACTCTTGACTCTGTGGCTAGAATTAACTTCCTTACACACAAATTTGATTGTGCCATTCTCTTGCCTAAATATTTTCAATGGCAGCCCATTGTTCTTGGGATAATGTTCAGTCTCTTGCTTAATGTATCTTAACAACATCCAGTTTGATTTGGTCACCTCCGATTTCACAAGTCAAATCTGCCTTGTGTCCACCGACCCACTCTGAGCTCAACAACACTGAGCGGAGCATTCCCTGGACACACTCTCATCTGCGGACCTTTGCCATACAGAATGCTTCCATCTCCTTAGGTTGGTTATTTACTATTCAAACTTCAGGTGCCTCGGGACTCCTGGATGGCTCAGAGGTTGAGCTTCTGCCTTTGGCTTAGGTCGTGATCCCGGGATCCTGGGAGCTAGTCCTGCATCCAGCTCCCCACAGGGAGTCTGCTTCTCCCTCTGCCTGTGTCTCTGCCTCTCTGTCTCTCGTGAATAAATAAAAATCTTTAAAAAAAAAATTCAGGTCTCACCTCCTCCAGGAAGCCTTCTCTGACTGCACAGTCCCTGTCCAAGTCTAGGTTGAGTGACCTCATTATATGTTCTCTTGTACCGCGACTTGTAATTGTGTTTAAGTATCTCCCCCACTGCAACTTCTGTAAGGGGAAAGACACCCACTTAGTTCAAATGGGAGGTACTTCCTAAATATTATTATTTCATTTATTTTTATTTATTTTTATTTTTCTAAATATTATTGAAGGTATGAATACATGGAAGGTGGTTTCCTTTGCCAGGGACGCAGGAAGTGTGGGCTTTGAGCAAGAACGGGATTCAGTTCTCAGATCTAACACTTGGCCGATAGGGTAGTATTCCGAGCCTCAGTTTTCAAATCTGTAAAATGGGAATACAATATTGTCTCAGTAGAGTTGTCATACGCATCAAATAAGATGCTGTACATAAAAAAATCCCGCACAACGACTAGCACACGGCGAGCCCTTGGAATATTGATTGATAGCACGATGAAGTGCCCGGAGCGCCTTACTATTTCGCATGCGCATGCGCCGCCCTCGGTGCGCCCGCAAGCCCCGCCCTGCGCGCCCCTGCGCGTCCCCACGCGTGCGCGCGTTCCGCCGGAACCCCAGGCCGCGGCCAGAGGTGAAGAGGCGGGACCTCCTCGATACGCCTGCGCCGTGGGAGGCCGTGCCCCGGGGGGCGGGGCCGCGCAGGCGCGCAGGCCGCCCCGGCTCCGGAGCATAAACAAGAGCGGGCACGGGATGAGGCGGCGGTTGATCCCCGGGCAGCCAGCTGCGGCCCGCGAGGCGGCGAGCTGGGCCCGGCCCCGACCCTGAGCTCACCCGACTCGCCCTCCCGCGCGCGAGCCCCTGGCCGGGCCCGCCCGCCCCGCGCCCACCATGAACCTGGCGAGTCAGAGCGGCGAGGCCGGCGCCGGCCAGCTGCTCTTCGCCAACTTCAACCAGGACAACACGTAAGGCCGGGCGGGGGGCGGGGGCCGGGGCCCGGGGCCCGGGGCCCGGGGGCGGGGGGGCGGGGCTGAGGTTGGGGCTGAAGCAGGTGGAAGCCCGCCGCGGGGGCCGGCCCCGAGGTCGGGCCTGGAGCCTGGGGGTGGAGGCCCGGGCGGGCGGGGGCGGGCCCGGAGCCTGGAGGGAGGGGCGCTGTCCTCGAGACCCTCCGGGCGCTGCGCTGCGCTGCGCTGGGGCTGCGACCTCTGGGCGAGGCCGGTGATGGAGACAGGGAGCTGTCTCAGCCACCGACCGAAAGGATGGATGCTTTACCTTTGGGGGGACCTCCCTTTTCACAAAGTTGGGGCGGAACTTTGTGCCGTGACCTGTTGTCACAGCCGCTTCCAGAGCGGTGAGAGTGTCTTCCTTCTGTCTCACCTCCCCTTCTTTTCGTCAGCCCTCTTCCCCGTTCCTCCCCCACTCTTCCCCCCCCCCCAGGTCCTTCTCCTGGTCCCCTTATCATCTTAGGGGCCCTTTCCCTTCTTTTTCCCTTCTTTCCTTTCCTTTTCTTCTTGTCTTGCTCTTCCTTTTTTTTTTTTTTTTTGAAGGCAACTTTGATGTCCTGCCTGAGCAAGAAACAGATTTAGCAATAATCATGGCCTCTGATCTGGGGAGAAACTGAGTCAAGGGGGATGTGACAGAAATACTCGAGGAGTCTGGGTGCTTCGGGGAATGGGCCGTCCTTAGGGGAAGAGGGGGAGCCACTGATGCCACCCCGTGGATTCGGAGCACTGTCTGTCCAAAAGCCCATGTGGGTTGGAAGCTCATTCTTCAGAGGCTGTCGGGGTGACCGGTGAGGATAGTTAATAGATGAAATTTCTGGAGAAGAAGGAGTTGTGGGACTGGAAGGGAGGAGAGCCATCTTGGGAAGTGAGTAAGAGGAAGTGATGTAAGTGAGGAGGAATGGGTCATTGGCTTCATAGTAAGTAGTTGGTTGAGTTGTTACTGGCTTGAATGGAATCAGAAAAGTAGAAAAAGTTTTTGTTTTTGCCTTTTTTTTTTTTTTAAGGGAAAAGTTAGTTGTGGAACGGCAAGCAGCAGGTGCTCAGCAGGCGCTCAGCAGCCCCTTTCCCCAGAATTGTGAGGTCAGTGCAGATGGTCCAGCAGTGGGATGGCAGTGAGGGTAGGAAGGAAGCGGATGCCCTGCTCCAGCTGCAGACCCCGAACCTGAAGTTCACAAGCTCCAGAGCTGCACCTGGATCTTAGAGTTGGCTAATAGTGGATGGGGGCAGGACTGAGTTCTCTTGCAGTGATCTTCCCACCCTGCCCCACTCAGGTAGGATTGGGAGGACAGTGAATTTAGAAATCATACTGTAGCAACCTTTAAAGATTAAAATACATAAGTGTACTGTGTGACCAAAAACCAGTAAAACAAAAACATCTTGGACAACCTGTTGCCTGATGGTTGTAATTGGAAGAGACTATATGATATATATGATATAGTCTCCAGGAGCCGAATAGAGCATTTCAAGCCATCTGTGATTTGGTTTTTAAGCCCTTAGTATTTTGAGATTGGTAAGAAATGGTAGTTCTGTGATTTTTTTATGTCTTGTATAAACTAGTGAATTTCCAAAATATTTTCTGCCATTTTTTCCAGTTTTTCACTACCTGTCATTAATATTTAAAGGAAATCAAAAGGAGTTCTCTTTTGCTGTTCTTTCAAACAGGCTGCCAAATCTCTTATATAATGGAATATATCAGTTATATATGATATATATCAATTATATAATGGCCTGAAGTTAGACCTTTTCACACTTGGAAATCACATGTTTCCCACTTTCAGTGAGTCCTGAAGTTCAAGAGATTTCTGTGTCATAATTTGAACTTTCCAGAGACCTTGATATAGTATAAACATAAATTGTTAAGAAATAGGATTTTACCAGAAGTTTATCAATTAAGATGGCTGTAATCTGTCTTAAGAAATATACGAGTTCCTGAGGAGAAGGTGCAGAGTTTACCCCCTTTGCCTCCCTTGCCTGTCTCCAGAAACTATCTTAATTGAGAAACACAGTTTTTCACAAGACAGAAGTTACTGGTCTGGGATCTACATTCACTGTATTCAGTGAGAAAGTCTGGAAGCCTTTTCTATTTCACTTGATAGAATATATGTACATTATACAGTAATGCTTAATAAAAGGATACTCCTTGTATACCAAGGTATATCTGCCCTGCCTTTTTGTCCTGGCAATATGATTTCAAATATTGTGCTCATTTTTCTAGGATTCTTAGCCCAAAAGTATGAAGAAGTTTTGTTTTTTACTATTTTTTTTCTTTTAAAGCTAGAGCAGTGAAAGAGGCACCAGCTATAGCTGATCTCTGTTACCTATTGACTAGTTAGTTCCAATACTAGTTTCTGAAAGTAACGGTTTGGAAGATTTACCTTGAAGGAATTAATTGTTGGCTTTTGAAATTGAAGTTAACAAACTAATCAGTGGCAGAGTATTGCTTAACTGGAAATGTCAAGGATTAAAGTCCTCCACCAGATGCCACTCCGCTTGTGGGAAGCCCATGATGGTGTTGGCAATGTCTGTTTGAAACTACATCTCCAAAAGGGATAGATGAAAGAAAGGGACTTGATTTTCCAACTCTTCTGTTTGTAGCATTGATGTTAGTGTCCAAAAAAGTGATGGAGATGCTTGTTTAACTGAGTTTCTTCTGGGTTACAGATACTATTCTGGGGAAGTCACCTCTCTCCATCCACTTTATCCTCATCAGTATATTGAGAGGCTTCATTGTGGATCGTCTTTAAGGATCCTCCAGCCTTAAAAGTTTTAGGTCATTCGGCTTGCTGGGTAGAGGATATGTTGGAGGAGGGCAGGACAGTCGCCCAGGAAGATATTGTCCAGCAGCAGTGGCCCATGGAGAGGAGACTGGTCAGCTTTTAGGACTTGGTGTGACCCGTGGGACGTGGGTGATTACTCCCAAAACTCTGGTTTGAATTTGGGGGTGAACAGTGATTCCTTTATGGGGGAAAGATGAGAGGAAGATTAGGTTTGGGGGCAAAAGATGAATTCTGCTTTGGCTCCTGTGGAGTTTTAAGGCTGTAGGGCCATCCAGGTGGAGACCTAGGATGGAAATGCTATAGGCTGAAGGGAAAGAGCCTGCTGTGGTGGGAAATTTACTAGATAGGCCCCCCGGGTCTCCCAGGTCTCAGCAGTTCAGCTCATTCCCTTTTTGTGGGTAAGGACTGATGCCACTTAACCCTCTAGTCAAGTAAGAAGATAATGGAAAGGAAAAGCCTGTCGGGACTAATATTGGTGAGAGGGCAAAGAAAAGGAAAAATCTAAGAAAGTGATCTGATTTACATTTTGGGGTGGTTTTTTATTTTGTTTTTAGTGGAAATCACCGTTTTTTTAGATATTGTAACACTCAAGTTTAAATTCATTGACAGACTTGCAGTTGAAGATGGTGGATCAAACACAAGCATTTATTTTGGCTCCCTCCTGAAACCCTACTAAAATGTCAGTCAGTAAAATACCAAAGATATTTTAGAAGGTTGAAACCCACAGGATAGGGAGAATGAGAGAGGAGTCACTAGCAACAAAATTTTGGAAGTTAGCAAGCAGTACAGGAAAGTGGATCTCGAATCGCTAGTGGAGAAAGCAGAGGGCCAACCTGGTTTAAACTCAGAATCCCTGAAAGGCTCAGGATTGGCAGTCTAGGGAAGTTATAGAAGTGGAATAAAGGTGGGTGTGGAATGAAGATAAAGAAGATCAGCCCAAAACATGTTTCAGAAGCACTCACTCTCCCATCCTGGCAAAGGACATGGATCTTGTCTCCAGAATGTATAACAGGGTCTCTGGATTTTGACACCAGGTGCAGTTGAAGGCAGGAGTATAGTAGTGAAATGTGGGGTTAAGTAAATATATCCTTTTTTTCTATTACAGTGAGCGGGTTTTTCCCTTGTCAGTAAAAGATCTCACTGTGTTACTTTAAATAAAAACCAACCACACAAACAATTGGGGAATAAGATTATTTAATAAGGGAATCTCAAACTTACCTGTTACTCCACCTGTTCCATTAATGTGTCTGCCATTGTGTGGTCAGGCATATCATGAGAAAATATTAAAAAGCAGGATCAATCCCCAAAGAGAGATACATGAACCCGATTGCTAGTGTTATCACCCTTTAAAAACACCTACTTTTATTGATAAAGTATATATTTATATTATACTATATATACCTATCAAAAATAATTGGAATATTTTTGTTTGCATTTCTTACTGATTGAGGTTTTGTAAACCATGCAATTAAAATTCTAGCTGAGGTGTTTAATATCCAAAGCCAGTTACTGAATATCTGTAAAAACATGAAGATTCTGATGTTTGGTCACCAATGCCTCGTTTTGACAGCTTCTTCTGTTAGGAGCACAACATCAAAATCCAGGTTCTCATTAACTAATTAAAGCTCATTCACTTTGCCCATGGAAGAAGCCCTCCTCTAAGCTTGTTCTATATATAATGCCAATTAGCTTGGTGATTTGGTTCCTAAATCAACAAGAAATTAGCAAGAGAGAGGGGCTGTTAATGTTTTGGGGAGGGTTACAAGGCAATGACACCTGTCAGCAAAATGAAAGGTGGAATATGTTTTTGGAAACGCTGCACTGGGGTGTGTGGATGGTTCAGTCAGTTAAGCATCTGCCTTCGGCTCAGGTCATGATCTCACAGTCCTGAGATTGAGCCCTATATCAGGCTCCCTGTTCAGCAGGGAATCTACTTCTTCCTCTGCCTCTCCCCCCTGCTCGTCCTCACTTTCGCTCTGTCTCAAATGAATAAATAAATAAATCTTTAATAATTAAAAAAAAATACCCTACGACCCAGCAATTGCACTGTTGGGGATTTACCCCAAAGATTCAGATGCAATGAAACGTCGGGACACCTGCACCCTGATGTTTCTATCAGCAATGGCCACAATAGCCAAACTGTGGAAGGAGCCTCGGTGTCCATCGAAAGATGAATGGATAAAGAAGATGTGGTTTATGTATACAATGGAATATTACTCAGCAATTAGAAACGACAAATACCCACCATTTGCTTCAACGTGGATGGAACTGGAGGGTATTATGCTGAGTGAAATAAGTCAATCGGAGAGGGACAAACAGTGTATGTTCTCATTCATTTGGGGAATATGAATAATGGTGAAAGGGAATATAAAGGAAAGGAGAAGAAAGTTGGGAAATATCAGGAAGGGAGACAGAACATAAAGACTCCTAACTCGGGGAAACGAACTAGGGGTGGTGGAAGGGGAGGAGGGCGGGTGTTGGAGGGGAAGGGGTGACGGGCACTAAGGTGGACACTTGACGGGATGAGCACTGGGTGTTTTTCTGTATGTTGGTAAATTGAACACCAATAAAAATTAATTAAAAAAAAAAAAAAGCCTCAGCACTACAGTCTGGCCATTTGAGGTCAGTACACAAAACCTTTGGGAGCATCTGAGGGGGGTCAATGTATTATAATAGTACAGTAAGTTTAATGATGGGAGTCCAAGAAAATGTTAAGAATTTCCCATCCCCTGGTGATAGGAACACAAGAAAGCATATAATAAAAGACTTTTTCATTTTTTTTAAAGATTTTATTTGTTATTTATTCATGATAGACGAGAGAGAGAGAGAGAGACAGGCAGAAGGAGAAGCAGGCTCCATGCAGGGAGCCCGACGTGGGACTCGATCCCAGGACTCCAGGATTGCGCCCTGGGCCAAAGGCAGGCGCCAAACCACTGAGCCACCCAGGGATCCCCCTTTTTCATTTTTTAATCAGAAATGGTGAGGGAAAAGGTATTGGTGCTTAAAATAGCACCCATTATTTTTTTGGAAAACATTTTCCCAAACACCAAATTCCTAAAAGTCATAAATTGCTGAGATTTTGCCTTATTTTTAGTTTTTCTGGATATTCTTCTATTTTTATTGGTTCCTTTATTGCTTTTCAAAATATTTACAGGTAACAATACCTAATTACTTCATTGATGTAATTAATTCAGTATAGTGAGGTATTTTTGTCCCCTAAAAAGGGCTGTTAGAAAGTTTTGCTTCAGTTTAAAAGTCTAAGATGAGCCAGTTAGAACTTAAAAATGTTTTGTTTTGTTTTTTAAATATTTTATTTGAGAGCAAGAAAGCGGGAGCAAGGCAGGGAGAGGCAGAGGGAGGGAGAAGCAGGCTTCCCTACTAAGTAGGGAGCCAGACATGAGACTCAGTCCCAGGACTTCGGGATCATGACCTGAGCCAAAGGCGTATACTTAACCTACTGAGCCACCCAGGTGCTCCAACAGCTTAAAATTTTAATAGTGCTTGTAGCAGCTCCATTCTTTGAATATATTTCTTTTGCATATTGGCGAAAGAGAGGTTAGAAATTTCAAGTTTTGGGGATCCCTGGGTGGCGGAGCAGTTTGGCGCCTGCCTTTGGCCCAGGGTGCGATCCTGGAGACCCGGGATCGAATCCCACGTCGGGCTCCCGGTGCATGGAGCCTGCTTCTCCCTCTGCCTGTGTCTCTGCCTCTCTCTCTCTCTCTCTGTGACTATCATAAGTAAATTAAAAAAAAAAAATTAAAAAAAAAAGAAATTTCAAGTTTTTATTTTTTATTTATTTATTTATTTTTATTTCAAGTTTTTAATAGATGAGATGACCATGAGAGGAACCCTAATTTTTACTTTGGTGTGCAGATACTCCCAGTAAGAAACATCAGTGTTGGGCAGCCCCCGTGGCTCAGCGGTTTAGCGCCGCCTGCAGCCTGGGGTGTGATCCTGGAGACCCTGGATCGAGTCCCACGTCAGGCTCCCTGCGTGAAGCCTGCTTCTCCCTCTGCCTGTGTCTCTGCCTCTCTCTCTCTCCTCTCTGTGTATACTCATGAATAAATAAATAAAATCTTTAAAAAAAAAAAAAAGAAAGAAACATCAGTGTTCATTATTTCTAGTCTTCTGCCTCCACTTGTTTTCATGTCCTCCCAGATATTGAATTCACAACAGTCCCCATAGCTACTTCCTCATGTCCCATGCTTCCTGTTTTATTTGCTTGTCCTCTTTCTCAAAACTGTGCTTTCTTCTTTTTTCCCCCTGTGGTTAGTCACATTCCAGAGAGTAGTAATCTTCTAATGAGGAAATACTTCATTCTGTGTCCCAGGGCTCCCCTTCAGGCCTCTTAGCAAAAGCCATGGTGCTGGTGTTGGGTGTGAGTGGCTTCACCTTTTCTTCGTAGGTCAGCTGTGTAGTCTTCTGATACCAGATTCTAAGTTAGCTTTTTGGTTCTGTTTTATTTCCACCCCACTGCCCGGCCATAGTGTAACATAGGTGATTGAGCTGCATTTGCTGTGGCCTTGGCAGAAGGCAGAGGAATGTCATCATCTACTAGGCTGTAAATGTCTTTGTTTAAAGTTTGGTGTGTCAACTTATTTAGCTTTTGGACTCATAAATATATCAGATCACTTAAGAAACCCCACTTTGTTCTAAGGGGGTCATTAACTTAGGTTTGATTACTTCTGTTTATTTGTCCAGTTTATCTTTAATATTTTGTAGGTTTTAAATAAGAATATTGTCTGTATTTTATTGGTCTTCCCCTTTTCATGGATGCAAGGTGGGGTACCTTGCTCTGCCACTTTCCCCTCTTCTGCTCAGCCACCACTCACCTGCTACAAACTGTGAAATTATTTGTCCTAATTTTTGGTAGAAAGGATGGTTACTATTTGGTAACATGGAGCTAGTTTGTGCATTATCACTGTCTACACGTATCAGCTCTTATTTCTGATTTGGCTTTTTTGCAGGTCCCTAGCTGTTGGTAGTAAGTCCGGTTATAAATTTTTCTCCCTTTCTTCTGTGGATAAGCTGGAACAGATCTATGAATGCAGTAAGTGTTTGCTTTATTTTTTTCCCTTCCTAAAAAAAAAAATAGACAAATTATACTTGAATTGGAATGCATTCTCAAATTCTAACACTGTGATTGAAGTCCAGATACCCCTTGACCAGCACTCTTCTTTCACCTTGGTTCTCAGAGATGGTACATGTTCTGCAAGGCCTGTGCATTTGCATACTTAAACATATACACATAGAAACACTTGTTTATGGGTTGTCTTTTTCAATATATGATATTGCGCTGTATGTATTATCCTGTCATTCCTCCCCACTTTAAATGCCATCATTTAAACAATTTAGGTTTCTGTTATAAAGGGTTTCTAGAAAGTTGAAAACCTCAGAGCCCCCAGAGGAATGGTTTATTTTCTTCTGTTGTCATTTTATGGCAGTTGAGTTGCCTGTGTTTCAGAGGCAATATGGAATTGTGGAAGGGTCGTATGAGCTTTGACTTCTTGCTCCATCACTTATGTGTGACTTTAGATAGATTGCTTCATCTTAGACCCTACTTTCTTTGGTTTTCTTTTGTGTGTCTGTGTACAGTAGTGCTTGCTGAGTACATGGTAGGTACAGAGCCCTCCTCCCCAGAGAGAACATGCTAGAAAACTTTGGGCTCTTCTACATCTATAACTTGTTTTCTGTGGGCTTATATAGTTAGATACACGTAACATGTACACACATAAACATATACTTTTGTGTGTGGTTTTGTTTTATGGAAATGAGCTTGTAATAGGTTTTGTTCTTTATTTTTGTTTTTAAAAAAAACACGACTTTTTAAATTGAAGTGATTGTGAATTTACATGCAGATGTTGGAAATAATGCAGATTCCTCATACCCTTCTCCCAGTTTCCCCTAATGGTAACATTTTGTGAAAGCACAGTATAGTGTCTCAACCAGAAGAGCGACATTGATGGGACTTGTTGCTCCAATTCAGATTTCCTGAGCTTCACTTGTGCGTGTGTGTTTTTATAAGTTCTGTACAGTCTTAATGCCCTTGCAGATTCCTGTTTCCACCACAAGCAAGACACTGGACAGTTCCAACATGGCGGGATCCTTCCTGCTGTCCATTTATAACCGTACCTGCCTCCCTCCCACCTCCTACCCCCACCCTAATCCTTGCTAACCATGAATGTGTCCTGTTTCTCAAATTTTGCCGTTTCAAAACTGTTATGGGAAAGAAAGGATATAACCTTTTGGGATTGACTTTTTTACTTAGCATAATTCTCTGGAAATTCATCTGAGCTTTTGTGTGTCAATAGGTCCTTTTTATGACTGGAAAATATTCTGTGGGTATGGATAGACCACAGTTTAGCAGGGCTGTTACAAATAAAGCTGCTGTGAACATTTGTATACAGAGTTTTGTGCGAACATAAGTTTTTATCTCTCTGGGATAAATCTCTAAGAGTATAATTGCTGGGTCATATGGTAGCCTCAGCTTTTTTCTTTCTTTTTAAAGAAGCTGCCTAAGTCTTTTTCCAGGTGGCTGTACCATTTTACATTCCCACTGGTAATGTTTGAGTGATCCAGTTCCTTTTTGTCTTTGCTGGCATTTGGTGTTATTGTTGTTCTTCACTGTGGCCATCCTGATAAATATGAGCAGTGCTGTCTCATTGTTTTTCTGATTTGCTTTTCCTTAACAGCAAATGATGTTGAGCATCTTTTCTTGTACTTTTTTGCCACATGTATATTCTCCTCAGTGAAATGTCCACCTTTTTGCCCATGTTATCATGGTATTATTTGGGGCTTTTTGATGTTGAGTTTTGAGAGTTCTTTATATAGTTCAGATACTAGTCCTTTGTCAGACATGTGGTTTCTAAGTATTTTCTCTGTATATAATAAGCAGCCCTGAAACCTGCCCATGGCCTGACCTCAGTTGAGAGTCCCTGTTAGAGAATTAGGAGTTCAGTATGCACAGCTTACTTCTTGTAATTGGTCACACTGGGGTATGGATTCAGGGAGAGCTTGAATACTTAGCATTTCAGTCATCTGTGTGTGTATGCAGTTGTGGGGAATCAGGTTTCCTCCTTGTTAATGTCAGTATCCCCTTCCTGAGCGAGTGTTCCAGTGTTGCCAGCTTTGCTTTCTCAATGGTTTGGTGTTCCATTTTGGAATTCTGTTCTACCTACCAATATCTCTGAAGTAGGGGGAGATGGGACAAGTAGTGCAAACAGGCTTCTCATTCATTCTTGGTTCCATTCACTCCATGAACAGGTATTGAGCACCTGCTGTGTGCTACCCCAAAACCTTTTTTTTTTTTTTTTTTTTTTTTTTAAACCATGCCCCCGATGTGACATGAAGCTAGCCCTGTTCTGCTTGTGGAGATGCAGTGGTGGCCAAGTTCCTGCTCCCATGACACTTGCATGTAAATGAGGGAAGACGAGGTACAAGTACATACATTTGTGTCCAGGGTTAGGCTGGGGACACAGCGATGAGCACAGACATAGATACTGCCTCCCACCCCTGCATCCCTAACCCTGTGACAATAAGATGAAGACTTCAGGGAAAATGCTATTTCTTCTGCCAGTTACTTAAAATTGTGGAGTTCTTGTGGTCTGCCAGGAAGTCAGAGGCCTTTACAGGCTCCCTCCCAGGCCTCAGCCTTCTTTCTACAGGAGGCCTTTCGGCTGACCCCTCACCTCCATCAGCAGAGTGTGTCTGACTTCCCTGACAAGTCTGTTTTTTGTTGCTGTCCCAAAGGCAAGCACCCAGGCCCTTCCTAGGAAGCTAATCAGTGTCTCTGACTCATACTTCCTGTGGGCTGCCTTAGAGTTGGCTCCTTTTTTGTCCTCAGATGTGGCCTGCTGATGCTTCTTCTCAAAAAGCCTTTTTTCTAGTATGTAGCTAGAAGATGTGATCTGGGTGATAAAATGGCTGTGAACTAGTGTGCTTGCTTATCTCAGGTGGCTTGTCAGTATTTTGAAAAATCTTCAAACTGCTCACCTTCCCATGGTCCCATGTATAATTGTTCTCTGTAGGAGATTTCTTCAAAGAAGGGTAGCCTCATCTCTGGAGTCCATCAGGCTTTTATGAATGACTGAAAGATTTACTGATTCTGCATCCCAGCGAGCCCCTGAATTATGCAGTGAAAGTGTGGCTGTTGTGACTAGGATCACCTGCTTTTAAATCCATAGAATTCCCCCTCCTACCCTTACTTGGGAGAGCCAGTGCTTACAGAAGGTGTAAGAAGACCAAATCCTGGTCTTTACTCTTCCTCAGAGTGAATCAGTTTAATGACTAATCTGTTCCCTTGAACTTTATTTACTGATTTTTGATGCCTCATTTTTTTTTTTTTTAAAGATTTTCGATGCAACAAGATGTGATGTCTTGATAATATTGTGAAAAGTGGGTATTTACTGACCAACATGGTGAGGTGGAATACACATTTTTTTTTGTCCTTCTTAGTGAACTTTGACCCTTAGAAGTAGATGATGAAAACCGACATAGAACTTTGGGAAGGTTAATACTTTAAGCTGGAAGCGATTGCCCACCTTTCCTCTCTCACACACTTTTCTTGAGCAGATAAAAGAATGTCCGTTTGGAAACAGGTTAGCCACCAAATCAAGATTGTTTTCTGGAATTTTTCTGCAAATAGAGGCAGAGCAAAAAAGGCACTTGATGCTTTAGTCTCAGCTGCATATCACGAACTCAGACCTTCACCTCTGGGTAACTGTTGCTGTTACAGAAAGAATGAGCCAGAACTGGTCTTGGAAAGAACGAGATGAACAACTGCTTGTTCTACTGTTGTTTATTTCAACCAAAAAAAAAAAAAACCTTTCTGCCTAGAAATAGTGGAAGATTTTTTCCTGACTATATTGTAATTTCTTTTTTTTTTTTTAAGGTTTTATTTATTTATTCATGAGACACAGAGAGAGGCAGAGACATAGGGGTAGAGGGAGAAGCAGGCACCCCATGGGAAGTCTGATGCAAGACTCCATCTCAGGACCCCAGGATCACGCTTGAGCCAAAAGCAGACGCTTAACCACTGAGCCACCCAGGCATCCCTATATTGTAATTTCTAAAGTTACAGGAACTCCCATGTATACTTTGCCTGTAGTTTGTGCCCTTTTGGCCTGTCATTCTCTCTCTTCCTCTCTCTCTGTCCTCTGTGTGTGAAGCTATATAATGTGCAAATGTGTGGTCTCCCTTCCCTGAAATATTATTGCAGTGAAATCCTACCCCGGTAGACTAAATAAAGGGTGTATAGATGTTATTTGTAAAATATCACGTAAGTTGGGAGGGAAAGTTGGTGTTTTCATATTCTACATTGTGTATGTTTGCATTTTTAAGTTTCCGAGCTAGGCAAACATATCTCAGGAAGCATTCAGTTCCAAAATCGAGCGTAAGCAGACGGTTCTTACCTGCACAAAGGTGACCGGTGCCTGCTTTGTCAACAGCAGTGCCTCCACAGACCCAGAGCACCTTTCACCAGAAAATACAACTATCGCTGACCCTTCATCTGCATCTTAAAGTCTGAGAAATGGTGCTTCTGAGATCCTCCCGATTTGACAGACAACACTGGTTGGAATATTAATTTCAGTGAGAATGTATAGTTTGGGATCCTAGGGGGAGAAATCCAGTAGCCTCTCTGTCTAAATCTGTGGTGAGGAAATCGGGCTCTTGCCTCCCTTTAGAGCTGCAGGCATCCGGCAGCCACACTTGTTTGGAAGTGTGTTAGGTCACTTCATGGTTTTTTCCCTTAGTGCTCTAGAAGTTTTATCATCAGCTCTATGCAGCACCCGCAGAAGCAAAAGCAGCATTCTTTTATTTTTGTACAGCATTCTTTTTTAAATCAAGTAATTCATTGCTTAAATTAGGCAATCTCTGGGAATGCAATCTCTGGGAAGAACATTTGTCAGAAACAGTGGCCAGGGCCACCCAGAATGGGCCTTGAAGGCAAAGCTTTGGTGATCCTTGAGGTTGTGGAGGTTTACGTTCAGACTTTCATAGGGGTGGGTTGGGTGGGTGTCCCAAGTCTCTGTGACAGGCCACCGTGAATAATTACCAACGTTCAGCCTACTTTATCCTGCTGTTGTTGGATTGCAGTGCCCTTGGGTTACAGACCTGATGCCTTGGCGCCGTCGTTTTGTGGGAGACTGTGCTGGGTGTGTGGGCTCCAGGCCTGTTCACATGTTTAAAGAGAGCTCTTGGGAGGGAGGTAAAATGTAAAAATGTTAAAGAGCTTCTTGAAATAATGCAGTAGAAAGTCAACAGGCCTAAGCCACAAACTACATGGAAAGACAGATTGCTTTCTGAAGGTGTGTTCCTAAAAAGGTGGGGACACTTGGTGCCAGGATGGAAAGGAGCTCTGAAGCTGTTCTTTTTGTGTCATTCCCACTTCCCATGTGGTGACAGAAATGTTAGCTCTAGGGTCACCTGATTCATCTGCCCTTCACACAGGGCCTTGGCCTCTTTCTTGTTCCTGGCTCCTTCGGAAGTGTGATGAGAGCTGCAGCAGTTTCCCTTGGAAGATCTGGTAGTCAGTATATGATTGGGTGGTTTCAGAGACCCGAAGCCTGCGTGAGGGTCCTAGGATTTGGGGTGTCAGGGTCTCTGAGAAAGACTCCCCCACCTTCTCCAGGAGGCTCCACCTGACAACTCATGTCCACCGTCCATCCCTGCTGCCCTATACATCTTGCCTCACATCTTAATATATTGGCCAGAATTCTAATTCTGCAGTAGTCTGTGTGGTTTAACAGCTTATATGCCATAAAAATCACTGGTTTAAAGAATAAGAGTCAGTGGGTTTTAGTATATTCACAAAGTTGTGCAACATACCGTAATCTAATTTTAAGACCTTTTTCCCCAGAAGAAACCCTGAGTCCATTAGTAGCCAATGCCCACTTCCCTGTGCCTGCCTCACCCTGGGCAGCCACCACCTATCTGCTTTCTGCCTCTGCACATCGGCCACTCTGGACGGTTCAGATAAATGAAATCAGATGGGACTGGCTTCTTTCACTTAGAATATTTTCAAGGTTCATCCATGTGGGAGTATGTCTCAACACTTCCTTTCTTTTTATTGCTCAAATAATATTCCCTTTACATGAACGTACCATGTTTTGTTGAGGGACACTAGGGTGGTTTCTACTTTTTGGCCATTGTAAATGTGCTCCTGTGAGCATTTGTGTGGACATGTGTTTTCATGTTTCTTGAGTAGATAGATGCCTGTAGGAGTGGAATTGCTGGGTGAGCATCTTTCTTTGGCCCACTAGTAAGTAGAGCTCTAAGATAAACTCCTGGAGCTAGAAAGGTGGAATCAACAGAAAAACATGTGTAAATGGATAGACATTGCTGTGAGTTGCCCTTAAAAAAGGTTCTTATTGACAGGGTCTGAGTGCCTGTATTCTCATTTCCTACACTAGGTGTATATTTTAATGACTCTGAGATAAAAATACAGTCATTTGCCTTTACATTTCTTAAATCATACCTGAAATGGAGCTCTTATTTTTTTTCATGTGGTCATTTGCTTTTTTTTTTTTTTTAACTGTTTTCTTTCTTGATTTTTAACTGTTCCTTTGCCTGCTTTTCTGTTGGATTATTTGTCTCTTGCTGATTTACAGCAAATTAGCCATTTGTTGTGGGTTGCAGATATTTTTCCTGGATTGTTTGCTTTTTGACCTTGTTTATGGTATTTTTGCTGTGTTAAAGTCTTGAGTTTTTGTCCTTTCAAATATATTTGCTCTCCTAAGGCTTCTATGCTTTGGAGCATAAGAAAGGTGTTTCCTGGGGGCAGCCCAGGTGGCTCAGCAGTTTAGCACCACCTTCAGCCCAGGGCGTGATCCTGGAGACCCAGGATCAAGTCCCACATCGGGCTCCCTGCATGGAGCCTGCTTCTCCCTCTGCCTTTGTCTCTGCCTATGTCTCTCTCTCTCTCTCTCTCTCTCTCTCTCTCTGTCTCACATGAATAAATAAGTAAAATCTAAAAAAAAAAAAAAAAAAGGAAGGTGTTTCCTATTTCAGGGGTGCATAAAACAAATTTCCAATGGCATCTTTTAGTTCTTTGGTATTATGTTTTACTTTAAGTACTTGATCTATGTGGAATTTATTGTGATGTTATGATATTTTTCATTTTTATTCATAGGCTAGAAAGGATAGTTTCCCACATCTTTAGTTATTTAGAGGGGCTTACTGAAGTATTTAGGGGTGAAATGTCAAGATAATAATGAGCCTCTTTTCAAAATTTCAGAAAAGAAAAACATAGCTGAAGCTAAATGGTGGCAGAAAGATTTGTTAAATCTGAGTGATGGGTATAAGAGGTTTGTTATACTGTTCTCTTTTATGAGTATTTACAGTTAAAAATACTCATAGCTTTATGGCTTCCCACATCCCCCCATTTAAACAAATTCTAGGGCGCTCAGGTGGCTCAGTTGGTTGAGCATCTGCCTTCAGCTCGGGTCATGATCCCAGGGTCCTGGGATTGAGTCTTGGGTCAGGCTCCCTGCTCAGTGGGGAGTCTGCTTCTCCTTCTTCTCCCTCTCTCTTTCCCTCTCCCTCTCTCTTTCTCAAAAAATAAATAAATAAATAAATCTTTAAAACAAAAATTCTTAAATCACATCCGCATTTTTTTCTTCATTAAAATTTCAAAAAAAATTTCAAACTTGTAATTTGATAAGCAAACATCCCAACCCACTAGTTGCCCTCTTTCTCTGCACTTGAATTTAAGCAAATGAATAACACCTTCTATCCTCTTCCCAGCATTTTGTTAGTGGAAATTTTCAAACACAGAAAAGTTGAGAATATTTTACAGCTACACCCATATGTCCACCACTTAGAGTCTGTTGTTAACACTTGATCATATTCATCCTGTCGCATATCTATCTGTCCATTGATCCATCTTCTCTTTTGTGTGCCTTTCAAGGGACATCATAGGCATCAGTACATACTTCCTTAAATACTTCACCATAGATGTTACTCACTAGAGTTCACTGTTTGTTTCTTATTTGGGGGTGATACTTACATACATTCCATTTATATGGAATGTATAAACCTTAAGTAAACATTCTATGTTTTGACAAATCATATGTCTCCTATCAAGGTTTACCATCACTCCAGAAAGTTCCCTCATACTTCACACCCCCACACACAATCAATTCTGGCTCCTTTTACCCTCTAAGAAGTAAGGAGTATTTTGGGTTTTTCCTGCTATAGATTAGTTTTGCCTGTAATAGAACATCATGTAAATGCAGCATGTACTCTTGGTAAGATTTCTTTCACTCAGCATGTTTCTGAGGTTTATCCACTTTATTGCATGTCTCAGTTGCCCACTATGTAAATATATGAGTTTGTCCATTCTATTGGTGAACATCTGCACTTTTTCCATTTTTAGCTATTATGAATATAGTTGTTATGAACATTATCTTACAAATATTTTTGTGAGCATATGTTTTCATTTATCTTAAGTGAATATCTAGGAGTGGAAAGTTTTGTTTTATGAGAAACTACCAGATTCTCCTCTAAGAGGCTATCCCACTTTGTATTCCCACCAGTGCTATATGAGAGTCTGGTTGCCCCAGTGAGGATTCATCAACTTTGGGTGTTACTAATCTTTTTTTTTTTTTTTTTAAGATTTTATTTATTTGACAGAGAACACAGGCAGGGGGAGGAGCAGAGGAAGAGGGAGAAGCAGGCTCTCCTGAGCAGGGACCCGATGCAGGGCTCCATCCCAGGACCCCAGGATTGTGACCTGAACTGAAGGCAGCCACTTCAACTGAGCCACCTAAGCACCCTGGTGTTACTAATCTTTTTAATTTCAGCCATTCTGATGTGTGTATACTGATAATCCATTGTGGATTTTTTGTTAAAGATTTTATTTTATTTTTATTATTATTTTTTTAATTTTGTTTTTTAAAAGATTTTATTTATTCATTCATGAGAGACAGAGAGAGAGAGGCAGAGACACAGGCAGAGGGAGAAGCAGGCTCCATGCAGAGAGCCCGACGCGAGACTCAATCCGAGGACTCCAGGATCACTCCCTGGGCCGAAGGCAGGTGCCAAACCGCTGAGTCACCCAGGAATCCCCTTTTTTTTTAAGATTTTAAAATTTATTTATAGAGAGGTGAGGGAGGAGGAGCAGAGGGAGAGAAAGAATCTCAAGCAGACTCCCCAGTGAGCATGAGCCTGACTAGGGGCTTGATCCCATGACCCTAAGATCATAACCTGAGCCAAAATCAAGAGTCAAATGCTTAACCCACTGAGCCACCCAGGCGCCCCTGGTAGTTCTATTTTTAATTTTTTGAGGAAACTTCCTACTTTCCATAGTGGCTGCATTGATTTACATTCCCACCAACAGTGTATGAAGGCTCTCTTTTTTCCCACATATTTGCTAACACTTGTTATGTTTTGCCAACCTGACACATATCTCACTGTAGTTTTGATTTGGATTTCCCTGATGATTAGTAATGGTGAGTGTCTTTTCATGTTCCTCTTGGCCATCTGTATGTCTTTGGAAAAATGTCTCTTCTAGTCCCCTGCCTATTTTTTAATTGAAGTATTCGATTTTTTGGTGTTGAGTTGTAAAAGTTTTTTAAAATATATTTTGCATATTAACCTGTTATCTGATGTATGATTTGCGAATAGTAGTTAGCTTCTTCATTTTGCTGATGGTTTCCTTTGCTGTACAGAAGCATTTTAGTTTGATATGATCTCATTTGTTCATTTTGGCTTTTGTTTCCCTTACCAAAGAAGACTGATCCAGAAAAATGTTGCTAAAATGAATGTCAAGGAACCACTGCCTGTGTCTCCTGGGAGTTTCATGGCTCCAGGTCTCACATTCACGACTTTAATCTGTTTTTAATTTTTTTGTATATGATGTGAGAAAGTGGTCCAGTTTTCCCAGCACTATTTTTTGAAGAGACTGTCTTTTCCCCAGTGTATATTCTTGCCTCCTTTGTCGTAGGTCAGTTGACCATGTGTGCGTGAGGTTTTTTTCTGGGCTCTCTATTGTGTTGATCTCTGTGCCTGTTTTTTGTGCTAGTACCATTCTGTTCTGGTTCCTGTAGTTTTGTGGAGTGGTTTGAAATCAGAGAGCATAAGAATTCCAGCCTAATTGTTCTTTCTGAAGATTGCTTTGGCTCTTTGAGATCTTTTGTGGTCCCATACAAATTTTAGGATTCTTTTTTCTAGTTCTTTGAAAAAATGCCCTTGGTATTTTGATAGGGGATTTGTTGAATCTCTAGGTTGTGTTGGGTGTTATGAGCATTTTTTTTTGTTATGAGCATTTTAACAATATTAATTCTTCCAGTTTGTGAATGTGGAATATCCTACCATTTATTTGTGTCTTTTCCAGTTTCTTTCATCAGTGTCTTACAGTTTTCAGAGTACGGGTCTTTCACCACATTGGCTAAATTTATTCCTAGGTATTTTGATAATTTTTTTAATGCAATTGTAAATGAGATTGTTTTCTTAATTTCTTTTTCTGATAGCCCATTATTAGTATATGGAAACACTACAGATTTTTGTATGTTAATTTTGTTTTCTGTGACTACTGAATTCATTTATAAGTTCTAATAGTTTTTTGGTGGGGTCTTCAGAATTTTCTGTATTACAGGATCATGTGATTTGCAAGTAGTGATTGTTTTACTTCTTCCTTTCCAATTTGGATGTGCCCCCTCCCCCTTTTTTAAGGCCTTCAGGAAAACACATGATCACATGGAGAGGCATGAGGAGCACTTTTGTTAGAATCCCATGACTAGCGTTGCTCTGCACGAGGCTGATTGAGCTCTTCTCAGATCCCAGGGAGATTACATCAGTCTACTGGAAAACCAGGACAGATTTTTCTGTCCAAACTAGGGAAAAAACTGCCACTCGTGTGGCAGGATGACAATGATTTATATCTATATCTTATCTTTATATCTACTATCTACCTACCTTTTTTTTTTTTTTTTTTAACTGAAGGGTAGCCGACACAATGTTCCATTAATTTCAGGCATACAACGTAGTGATTCCACAACTCTTAGGGCATACTGTGCTCACCATCTGTCACCATACAGCACTACTGCACTATCACTGACTGTATTCCTTATGCTGTTACCTTCCATCCCCATGACTTACTCTATAACTAGACACCTAACTCTACTCCCCTCCACCCATTCCTGCCCATCTTTCCAAGTCTCTTCCTTCTGTCAGCCACCACTTTGTTCTCTATATTTATGAGTCTGTTTCTGTGTTTTTCTTTCTAGATTCCATGTATAAGTGAAACCATATGGTATTCCTCTCTGTATAATACCTCTAGGTGTACCAGGTTGTCGCAGATGGCAAGATCTTTTATTTATTTATTTTTTTTGTGGCTGAATAATATTCCAGTGTGTATGTATACCACATCTTCTTTATCCATTCATTTATCAGTGGATACTTGAGTTGCTTCCACATCTTGGCTATTGTAAATAATATTGCAGTAAATGTAGAGATGCATACATCTTTTCAAAGTACTGTTTTCATTTCTTTGGGTAAATATCCAGTGGTAGAATTCCTGGATCACATACATTCCATTTTTTTTTCTTTTGGCATTCCATTTTTAATTTTTTGAGAAGCCTCAATACTATTTTCTACAGTGACTTCACCAGTTTACAGCCCCACCAATAGTGCACCAGGGCTCCATTTTCTCCGCATCATCTCCAACATTTGTTTTCTTTTTGAGGATAGCCATTCTGACTCGCGTGAAGTGGTATCCCATTGTGATTTTAATTTGCATTTCCCTAATGATTAGTGATGTTGAACATCTTTTCATGTGTCGGCCATCTGTATGTTTTCTTTGGAAATATGTTTATTCAGATCCTCTACCCATTTTTAAATCAGATAATTTGGTTGAGAATAATAAATTTTTTAAAATATATTTTGGATATATTTACCAATTTTCAGATATATCATTTGCAGATACCTTTTTCCATTCAGTAGGTTGCCTTTTCATTTTGTTGATGATTTCCTTCACTGTGCAGAAGCTTTTTATTTTGATGCAGTCCCAATAGTTAATTTTTGCTTTTGTTTCCCTTCTCTAAGGAGACATGTAGAAAAATGTTGCCAAGGTTGAGGTCAAAGAGGTCACTGCCTGTGTTTTCTTTAAGGAATTTTATGGTTTCAGGTCTCACGTTTTCATCTTTAATTCACTTACTCCATTTTGAGTGTATTTTGTGAATGCTGTGTGAATGGTATTTAAGAGACTCTTTTCCCTGTTGAATATTCTTGCCTCCTTTTATTTTTCTTTCCTATGGCTGTGGCCAGGACTGTGTTGGGTCAAAGTGGCGAGAATGGGCTTCGCTGTCTTGTTCCTGATCTTAGAGGAGAAAGCTTTCACTGTTTGACCATTGAGTATGATATTAGCTGTGGGGTTGTATGTGACCTTTATGCCTTTATTATGTTGCGGTCCACCTTCCAGTTTTTAAGAAGCTTGTTCCTTCATTTATCCTGTCTTACTGTATTATCATCAGTCACTCCATTAGCATGTGTAGTAGCTCATGTGTTCCAAAACAGACACTTGCCTTAACTATACAGATGACACTTACGAGTGTATACACACAGGCTGCCAGCCATCCCCACCGTTCTTCACATCTTCGTAACACGGCTTCTACTGCTGGTTGCCAGAGTTCTTCTCCACTTCCTTACCACCCACCCCTTCACATTTCATTCTGCCTCCACCTTGCCATCAAAATTTGTCAAGGTCACCAGGTAACATCCATGTCCCCAGATTCAGTGACTGTTCCTTGTTTCACCTCAGCCAAGTAGCAGCTCTGGGCACAGTTGCTGTTTCTTTACCGTGCCGTCTTCCATTGGCTTCTGGATCATTGGGCCTGGTTTTTCTCTCACTCCATCCCGGATGCTGGCTCTCCTCCTCTGCCTAACCTTGGACTGTTTTGGAGCCACCCAGGGCCATGGGCCTGATTCTCCTTGGCCTCAGCTCTGTGCTGGTGGCTGCTTGCTGGTCCTGGGTGCCTGGGCCAGTAGCTCGGTGGTCAGCATCTCATTGTATGTTTGATGGGTGAAGTAAATAAGTAAAGTCATGTCAGACAGAGGAGTAAGAATCCATTCTTTGAAGAAAAATACAATCTTTTATCATTGTGTATGGTAGCCATACATACCACTTCGACCAAGTGGCTGTGAACATGGAATTAGGGACCCGAAGAGCTGGTGCTGGGGTCAGGTTCCTGGGAGCCTCTGGTCACAGTGTTTTCACCAACTGCTAAATACATTATCTTGTTTTAGATGAGTTTCTGTTCAAAGACATCTTATTTTAATACATATTTATTAGCAATGAACTCACTGCAACAACACTGTAACTCCTGCTAAACAAAGCTTATCCAGCGCACATGATTCTCCAGGGGTGCATCACAGCCTTCTTGCCCTTGGGAGCACCAGACGGTGCTGTGGCTGGGGGCCATTTTAAACAGTGAGATCACTGACCAAAAGCACAGAATTCGAAAACACAAGACCATGGAAAGGACAGTTGTTCACAGTATGAGCTGAAAACAAAGCAGAGCATATCACCCTGTTCAGCCTCAGCTGGGAACGTGTGCATCAGGTACTTCAACGTTTTGGTTTGTTTTTTTTTTTTTTTTTTACTGCTTTGTGCGTGTTCACAGAACACTATAAAGGTACCACAAGTATTAGTTTTGGGGGTTACAAATAAACGTTAGCAACCAGGGAAATTAGATATGGAATCTGAATAATGAAGATTGACTGTATTTAGAAATAAGGTTTTTTTCCACCACTGATTTAACTTGGAGGGGCAGTGAATTTAAATAATATTTACTTTCTAAGAAGTCAGCATCACATATGCTGACTTCTCTTCACTATTCACAGTCCTACAGTGAATAAAGCTGAGGCTCTAACTCTTGTTTCACCATTGAGAAAATAGGTACTGGGTCTTAGTAAACAGCAGACTCAAGATTATAGTCTGATTTTCATGAAAGACCTTCCTCTCTTGGACACTACCATACCACCCCCCATACGTACTGAGGAGTGTAGCCTTGCCATGCTTGTCCAGTGCTTGTGTTAGAATGAATGTACTTGGACTTTACCAGTTTCACTGCTCCTGGGGTGGTACTCCTTCACCACTGACACAGATAGGTGTGACCTTATTCAAGAAATTATTGTGTTTTGTTTAATGGCACTTTGAAAGGTTTTGGAAATAACCCAGAATCTAATCATAGGTCTATTTCCAGTCATCCAACAAACACAACCAGCTACTCTTGAGCCAGGCGGTGCCAGAGCTGGGGTACAGCCTGAACTGGCAGGGAATAACCAGCAGGTGACCAGTGGTAATGTGATAACTGGCAGAATGAGAAGTAGAGAAAGTAATTAAGTGCATCCCAAAGAGTCATTAAATCCTGGAGAAAGAGTGAGGTAACTGGCAAGGAGAGCCTGAAGAAGGAGACATGGAGCCATGATGGAGGAAGTACCCGCGGTCCCTGGGCCTGAGTGGCCAACTGCCTTGCATATTTGAGTGTGGTGGCTGGGCACCCCCCCAGCCTCTCCTGGGTTCAGTGAGCCCACTGCTCACCGAGTCAGCTTCAGGCCATGATGTAGTGTCCATGCCACTTTACAGAGGGGAAAGGGCTGGTCAGAGAAAGCAAGTATTGGGCCCAGAGGACATTCTCACTACACATGATAAACATTCTGACTTCGGATCGGCCTCCTCTGAGTTTGGTCGCCCTGGTGGTTGAGCTCTGCCTTGTGCCAGGCAGCATTATGAGGACTATTGCCTTCGTCAATAAAGACAGAGCACACATCCCACCTGCGTGAGGCAGCAGGACCTCTCTTGATTGTGCCCTTCAATTGAGAGTCTGGTCCTGGGAGGGATTGGCAGTTTCTCTGAGATGCTGCCGGGCCAGGGGTTGCAGACTGACACATACTCTGCATAAAGCTTAGCCTGCTGCTGGGGGAAAGAGAAGTTAGGTTCTGTGTAAAAGTGACTACAAATCTAGCACTTGATTTTACTACCTATTCCATTCTCGGTAATAGCAAAATCCTATCATTTTTCTCCCCACAGGTATGTATTGTGTCACTTCATACAAATATGACTCTGGCTGCCACCCAGCATGTTAGTACCTAGTTGTGTTGAGCACATCAGGCCATTACCTCTATGTCGAAATGACTAACACCTAGGCATTTTCCTAGAAAGTTTCTCACTCTCTCTCTCTCTCTCTCTCTTTTTTTTTTTTTTTTAAGATTTATGATTTATTTTAGAGAGCAAACAGAGGGGAGGGGCAGGGGGGAGAATCTCAAGCAGACTCCTCACTGAGCACAGAACCCAATGCAGGACTCGATCCCATGACCCCGAGATCATGACCTGAGCTGAAATCAAGAGTCGGATGCTCAACTGAGTCAGATGACTCATGTCTCAGCCACTCAGGTGCCCCTAGAATTAATTTGTCTTAATAAAAGTGCCCTTAGAGCTTATTCTTACATTTATTTTCTCTAGTAGTTGGGTTTATTTTTTTTCTTTTCTTCTTCTTCTTTTTTTTTTTAGTAGTTGGGTTTCTTAAGTGTGTCTTTGTTAAACCGTTTATAATCTAGCAGTAGAGCTAACGGAAAGGAATCCTTTCACATAACTTTATATTTTGTCTTTTGTGTGAATTTTCATATAAGGGCATCTCATTTACAGTGGAAACATTGCTGAGGCTTCAGATAGTCAAAACTTTCAGGCCCTTTGAGCTGGACCTGTCTGGTCATCTCTGTTCAGTGTGCCTCACTCAGGTCCAGAGAGAGAGTATGGCCTCGGGTCATTGTTAGATTGATGAGTGATGCATGTATGCTTGAAACACCTGGCACAGCTGTCCTTCCAGTAGCACAGATAAAGACAGGCCACGTGTAGAAATAATGTGGATTGTTGCCTCTGTGATTTTTCTACAATTCAGTATTCTCTTTGCTTCTAGATCTGAACTTAACTCAGGTATTTATTAATAAAACAAAGAGATAAAATCAGGGTATATGTGGGGCATTTAGTGGAAATGGGGTGGGTGTGAAGTGATTATCTATGCAGGATCTGTTGTATCTGGTACTTTCTGTGCAAGATGCTGTGTGCATTCATTTTTAACTCCCTATCTTACAAAGTAGGGGGTGTCCCCACTTGAGATGGGGAGCAGGGAGATAACGAGCATAGAGTGCTGGCTCTGGGCCGGTATCTGCAACCCCTCCTAACAATACCATAGAGGAGCTGCGATCCCCATTTTACATATGAGGAAGACAAGACATAGATCGAGTCATGTAGAGATGATTTGGGGCCCATCACTTGTCAGGTACTGGTGGGAAAGGGCCAGGACTGCAGGTGCCAGCAGGGAAATGAGGCCTCTGTCCTCATGGAGCTCACATTCCAGGGTGTATATAAGGAGCCACCCCGTGAGCTGGATGATGTGAAAGAGGAGCAAGGAGGGCCTCCCTTTGAGAGGAGCAGGGAGACCTGGAGAACAGTCTGCCCACGGCTCCTAAGTGGTGAGTGTAGCCCTAGTGTATGCCCCTAGGCGGATCTCCATACTCTGCTATGTTCTGGGACCATCCCCACAGCCTGGTCCCGTCACCAGACAGCCGCTGTGTAAGCCCGTGGTACTCTACTAGGTGGGCATGTACAATTAGAAATGCACTTGTGTGTGAGTAGATTGCACCTATGTTTTCTTTCTACTTTCAGCTGATACGGAAGATGTGTGCATTGTAGAGAGATTGTTTTCAAGCAGCTTAGTAGCCATCGTCAGCCTCAAAGCTCCTAGAAAGCTAAAAGTTTGCCATTTTAAGAAAGGAACTGAGATCTGCAACTACAGCTACTCAAATACCATACTGGCCGTGAAGCTGAACCGACAGGTAAGTGACACTTACTTGACCCAACTGCCAAGTGCTCTGCCTGTATCTCCCTGTTTTCGGTGTGGCTTTGGGCTGTCGCTGCCATTCCAGAGTTTCCTGCAGCAGCCTAGCAAAGCTGACAGTCCTGGGCCCTCGACCCGTGCTCACCTCACACTACCTCCCTGACTCAGCTGTTTTCTCAACAGTTTGCTCAGAGCACACCACCCCTTGCTCTCCTCTAGATTAAGTTTTACTTACCCATCAAGACACAAGTCTTAGCATTTCTCTGTATACCCATGTACTCATCCATAGAAATCTGCTAGCATCTTTTTCCTGTTTCTTCTTTTTTTTCTTTTAAACTTTTTTTTAAGGTGAAAGACTTACTCCTTTTTTTTTTTTTTTTTTTTAATTTTCCCCAAACTCACAAGAATGTCTAGCCCAGAGTATGGACTTGGTGGCTAACACTTGAGTTTATTTCATGAGACCACCTCATGGCTTTTGCTTCCCCACAAAATGCAGCAGCACCCTTATGATCCTTAAGCTTTTCTGGGATGACCACATATTCCACACACAAGGAACGTTAATTAAGTTGTTGGATATCACTTGGGGGCCGGGGGTGGGCGGGGTGGTCTGAGGTATGCTGACCAGGTAGAGTGGTTGCAGTGGAGGCCTGTTGGGATTGGTCTGTTAACTAAAGGAGTTGGATAAAATGAGAAATTATAAGATTATAACATGTTGAACATCTTTTAAACTTAAAATGTGTAAGTGTCCACTCATGCACCAACTAACGCAGAGCCACATGCATACCAAGTTGTCTTTCTTGCATGAATCATCCCCTTGGTGCATCAGCTGTGAGTAAATTCATTCTCTAAAGTGGAGTGTGAACTTAGGCCCCTGTGAGATAATTCGAGATAATTCGAGGGCAGAGTGAGTTCTGAGACTTTTAACAGCCCCGAGGCTTTCACTGTCCTCTCGCCATGCTTCCGTTCAGCATGGGTTTTTGAAAGCAACTAACCTACCAGACCTGTCCAAGGCACTTGCTCTGATTTTCATGAGGGGAGGGGTGTGAGCTGGAACAAAAACCAAAAACACAAACCGTACTTTTCTTTGCTATAGTTTGCTAGTTTCTGAAATAGCATGTTCAGTGGCACGATTTGTGGTCCTGGTAGAATTGGTAGAGATGGTCATAGGAACAGGCGGAGCTGGCTGTGGACGCTACTTAATTGGTAGATGAAGAGCATGGCGCTGCAGGAGGGCCTCCTGGCCACAGCCCACACTGCCATGATGCACTTGTGCAGTCCATATGATGTTCCAGAAGGAGAGTCAGTTAAGAAGTTAAGAAGATGGAAGCAAGTATTGTATTGGCTCTTTATGTTTGGTTTTCTGTCTCGTGTCTCTTTCCTAGAGGCTAATAGTTTGCCTGGAGGAGTCTCTCTATATACACAACATTCGGGACATGAAAGTACTGCACACGATCAGGGAAACCCCTCCAAACCCTGCAGGTAAACTGATTGTGGGAAGAAAGCCCTAGTTTTCTGGTTCTGCCTTTTAAAGATTAGCTCTTTTCTCCGTATAGGCTCTACCAACATAGACAGCTTTTGAAAGTATTGATTTTCAAACAAGCAAGCTACTACCTTCCTTCTGCTGTTGGTCTTGTGACCACATAAATCAGTTTCATCAGCTCCCAATTCCAAGGCTGCTGATCAGTTCCAACCAAAGGCCTTCAGTCTGTTTTTATAATCCTCCTGTCACCTGAGGAGGTGGCTTGGGGGGTGGCACTGGAAACACACTAGCACAGCACCCCCAAAGCTGTGTCTGAACCCCTTTGCTTTCTCCAGTCTTTGTTACATAGATACTAGGGTGCAGCAGCTAAACAGGACCCCTTCTGGACCTGACTCTCCGTGTTTGCCTCCGTGTGTTACCACAGGCTTGTGTGCGCTGTCGATACACAACGACAATGGTTACTTGGCATACCCAGGCAGTGCCACTATTGGAGAGGTGCAGGTCTTCGACACCATGAATTTGGTGAGTCTCCTTTTGTACTGGGGTCATCTGCTCTCTGCAGCAAGCACCATGGAGCCTTTGGAAAATTGGGTTTCACTACCGCCTTCTTAATGAGCAGAGCAGGTCTGGTGACCTCTGACTTCAGATTTCTGCCCAAGCTCCCACGGTGCTGAGCTCCTGACATTGTGGATGTTTGGAGGAATGGAGAGAGCTCTAAAGACTTAATGGATAAAGTGCTTTGCTTTCTATAAGGTTTTGAGCAGCATTTCCTTGGGTCGCTTCCCCAGTAAATCTGGTACCTGTGGTGCCAATCTGGTACCAATTTGATCAATTCAAATTGATCAGGATGGTGTTTTAGTTACAGCCACTTGGCACTTCAGCCTGATGACCAATGGCAGCATGGGGTGTGGTCTCATTTTGTGGCAGTCATGTCACATTCGTTTTGCCTTTCAGAGAGCTGCAAACATGATCCCAGCTCACGACAGTCCTTTGGCAGCATTGGCGTTTGATGCCAGTGGAACCAAGCTTGCCACTGCCTCCGAGAAGGTGAGTCTGTTACAGCTGATAGGAAACTAGTTTGGGGGTTTGGCACTGTCTCACTCTGCTCACACAGTGAAGGTACCAAACGAGTTTCTGTGCTTACCGGCTCCCAGAGAGGCACAGATAACAACCCGCTTGGAGTGCGTTCTGTACCACCGGAGCTGGCCCGTGTGCCAGTTGGAACTACAGAATCGTGCAGAGGAGGCAGACATGCATAAGCAGCACCCCCAGCATGCTTCTCGGTGACATGCTAGTGTGTGCTGTGCCACGGAGCTTGCGTAATAGTGAAGAGCAGATGTAATTCTGGCCAGGGCAAGCCTAAACACATTGCAGGGTATTTCCTTTTCTTCTTTTTTTAGTTATTTAAGAAAATTATGATCATACAATGTGTATAATTTACCATACTCTTTTTCTGCATAATACTGGATTTTTCTAAGTTAAGAAGTACTTCTAATGGCTGTACAATATTCCGTTGTGGTTTACTTGAACATTACCCTTTGGAGACATTTATATTGTTCCTAATATTTAGAGTGGAATAATATAATATTTGGAGTATTGATAATAGTGCATTTGTTTTACACATAAATCTTTGAGCATCTTTATTTGCTTAAGAGATTCCAAAGAATGGGCACCTGAATGGCTCAATTGGTTAAGGGTCCGATTCTTGATTTCAGCTCAGGTCATGATCTCAGGGTCCTGGGATTGAGCCCCACATTGGGCTCCGCTCTGAGCATGGAGCCTGCTTAAGATTCCCTCTCTACCTCTGTCCACACACTGCTCACCCCCCAAGAGAGATTGTAATGAGCAGACTTTCTGGGTTAAAAGGATGTGGTCTTTTTAAAGTTCTTTCCACATAGGACAAAGTGACTTTGGCCTTCCTTCCCAGCCTCCATGACACCAAAGGGTCCTCGTGCTCTTCCTAGCAAGGCTGCTATTTCTTGTTCCATTGCCCTTTCTGTCATCTCGATAATACCATGCTTTGGCCTTGGTCTTGTTCCGGCCTGTTCCTCAACTCTGAACACCAGTACTTGCTTTTTAGCTACCTAGTTATGCTTTGATGCTTTCTCACTAAAAACCTAAATTATTAGCCTCCCTCCTGTTGCCTCTCCATCTTGGCTCAGCCAGCCAGCTGAGCCAGTGAGAAAAGTCCACTCACTTGAACTTTCCTGAGGGGTCTCTGTGCTTGACTCTCATATACAGTTTCTGTAATGACCGTGCTGCCGTCTGTGGGTCATTTAGTCATTGGGTGTACAGATCCTTTATATTCATGACCCCATTCCATCCCCTCAGCAAGGTAAACACTTTCTCATTTCCTGTCGAGGGCTCAGAGACCATTGATTTGCTCAAGGTCACCAAGTTGGGCAATGACAAAGGCTTTGACTCCAAGCCTGGCTTTGCTTTTAAACACCACTGGCCAATTACACTGTCACCTTGTCCATTTCTACTGAAGTGGCCATTGTGTTAGTCCTCAGTTAATAGTTTCATCTCCCCAGTTTTTGTGAGGTCCTGGAAGCTCCCTAAAGTACCGTGGAATCCAAAGGCAATTAAGAATACAACAATTTTTTAAATTCCTGGGTTATGAAGAGCAATCTTTTGATTTGCTTTTAACCAGATGGTCTTAGTTCACAGAGTTAGCCCCCTAGAGACCTCCCCCATTCTGCTGGGTGCCAGGGCCATGTCTAAATGTATGCTGAATCCTCTTTCAGGGAGCACAGTCAGGCTAGGACCAGCAGCCCTTCAGTAGTTAGTATTATGCACTAGGTATGTTGTTTAAAAAAACAAAAACAAAAAACCTCTAAATCAGAAAGTTAAGACTACAAAGAATAAAACCTTTGCTATGGTTATTTTTGCATCTGAATGTATTGTTTTATCCTTCTAATTATCAAGAATTCTAAACTCATTTGTTATCCTTTTATCCAGAGGGAATCACTATCTTTTAAAAACATTTTATCTAATGGATTTGTTTATTTTAGAGAGAGGAAAAGAGTGTGTGTGATGGAAGGGAGGTGTGGGAGAGGGAGAGAGAATCTTAAGCTGATTCCCCACTGAGCACAGAGCCTGAGGCATGGCTTCCTCCCATGATCCTGAGGTCATGACCTGAGCCAAAACCAAGAGTTGGATGTTTAACCCACCAAGCCACCCAGGCACCCCTTTTAAATAAAATATTTTTAAAAGGGGGAACAGTTCCTGGTGGTCTAAAATTAGGTTGTTTATAGTTTATTTTTGCTATTTATAAACAGGTGAGATATTATTAACAGTTTTTATACTAAACAGTTTGAACCTTCTGAAAGTATATGGTGTCAGGTTACACGCTGAGTAGTTCTTCATGTCCTGAGAATCTTGAAATACTGCCTGTTTGCAGGTTTTCCATTTTGCTATAGGAGTCTTTCTTGTGCTACTTTATTACCATAGCTTGCTAGTGTTCTTTTAACATTTAGATGTTGAAGGTACCATTTGTGTTTACTTTCCTGGCTGTTTTCTCTTACTTCTCCCAGATGTTCAAGTCCTGTCTCTCCATCCACAAACCCCTTGTTACTTTGTGGGAGGCAAGAACTGAGGGAGTGGCAGGGACGCTGGCATCTTGAGAGTGGCTCATTCTTATACTCCTTTGTCTGGTCCTACAATCTCCTTTGACCAGTAACTCAGCCTGAAATGACAAGAAAGGATGGATGTCGGGCGTCCCAGGTGTCTCAGACCATTGAGTTAGGTGATGCTTCCCGATGTGCAGTACGTGCTTCCAGAGTCAGTGTGTGAGAGTTGAAACTTCACACTACTTAGAAGTAGAGCCATTGCACATTCGATGTCAAGGCTGTTGGTGTTTGAGATAAGCAGGGAGTTACAGCGGCAGTATCTAAAGAGAAGAGTAAATGTTCAGTAGGCAGTAGAAGCTGGGAATGTTCTGCGGTGCTGCTGGTGTGCAGAGGGTGTGTGGGGGCCCGTGTGCAGAACCTGCCAGTGCAAGGCCCCCCTTCTCTGTTTCCTTCAGGGTCTGTTGTGAAGAAGACAGGCTGAGTTTCCTTCATTAAAATCCTTTTCTCTTTCCTTTTACACCTCTCACAGGGGACCGTGATTAGAGTATTCTCCATTCCAGAGGGACAAAAACTCTTTGAGTTCCGGAGAGGAGTTAAGAGGTAAGTAAGATATGTGAATCTCTGGAATTGATCTGGAGGTGACATTTGGATTTCAGTTCTATTTTCTCTGGGTCAACAAGTGGAAACTTAAAGCAGCCCTGGGAACCCCATTTGAATGTGTAAGTGCTTTCAACCCAGCTGGATGGTCAGGGGAGGTTTTATTGTCCTCTTGAGAAGTAAAGGAACGTTTTTATAAAGCAAACTGGGTTTCATTTGTTGTGATCCCACCTGAACCGAGGGTGATGGTCAGGCAGCCCAGGGAATGAGGAAGAAGTAGCCTGACTGGCCCTCTGGGGCCTCATAGCTTCCTCCACCTGATCTGAGGTGGTAGGCCAATATTTTCCTGAATATTTTCCTGAATATTTTCCTGAATGGCCAGCATGCTTCTATCCTGCTTGTCTACTCTGGAAACTAACCAGCTTCCCCTCTGTCCTGTCACCCCACTTATTTCCCTGTCTGTCTGCATACCTTACTGAGTCTGTACTTAGCACTCCCTTTCTTGACACCCGCTTGAGAGGAAGGAACGTCCATCCTGCTTGGTTAGGCCTGAATCATCTGCCACAGGCTCGGGCGGGGGGTGGGGTCTGTTCCCCATTCCAGAGGGGCAACTAAGAGTACCCACCTCAAGGCAGGAACAGGGCCAGGAAGTATTCCAGAACCTGCAGCTATCAGCCACCCCCTTCTCTTGTGAACTTTGCACTGTGTGTCACCACTTCCTGTCAGCCGTTGGGTCCTTCCCAGAGATGGCCCATACGTGCTATAGGGTCCTATCTCCAAATGCCCGGGTCCCTCCCCATTACTGCCTCCTGTGTTTCTTTCCTTTTTTTCCTTGGTTTTCCATTATGCCACACCATTCTAGATTTTTCTTCTGTATCTCACTTCTGCCCTGGGGCCTTTCTTCATCCTGTTCTGTACAGTCTCATAGGCCCATAAACTGTGTTGCCTATGTGCTGGTGACTCCTCACCTGTATGTGTAGCCCAGGCTGCTTTCTGGAGATGTTCCTGTATTTCTCCTGACTGCTGGATGCTGGGCCCTCCAGCGACCAGCCAGAATGTGCCCCATCTGCCCATCATCTTGTAAACGCTGCCACTGTCATAATCCTGGAATCTGAGTCAAAGGGACTTCATACTGGCTCCTTTCTCACGTCCAGCTAGGTCTTGATGCCCCGGGTCAGTCCTACCCACTCCCATCTCCCCGGCATCCCTGCCCACCCAGTTCAGATCGCCACCGCCCGACCTCTTATGCACCTTGGTATCTGCTTTTGGCCCTTTCAGTCCCTTCTTCAGACCATGGCCCCGGTTGCTCTTGAGGCATCAGCACAATCAGAGCACACCCCCATGTGGAACCTTCAGGGTCTGCCTCCTGCTGGTAGGGCTAACTCCAGATCCCTCAGCCCTGGTCGATAAGCTGGCCTCCCACACCCTTGTCCTTCAGCTGTGTTCCCAGCTCCAGCCACACTGAACGGTGGTTCCACTGTTTACATGGGGTCTCCTATGCTGGTGTCACACCTGTGACCTAGCCAACTTCTGAACCCTTGCAGTCTAGGTTGAGTGTTCTTAGGGAGGCCTTTCCTGATCCTCTCGCAGAAATACCCTTTCCTCCATGCTTCTCTAGCACATCCACTTTTACTTTTTGGCATCACTTTGTTTGCAGCAAATTTACTATCTGTATTCACACCTCACAGAGCCATTAAAGTGAGAACTGTTCCTGATTTATACCCAGAGCTTTGTACAACACTGGACACCTCACAAGCAATTAGTAAACATGTACTAGATTGAAAAGGCCCCTTCTTTTGACAGGGCAAAACATGCCTTGTATTTGTAGGGCTATAAGGAAATGCAGATTTATTTGAGGATTGGGATTTTTACAGTGATTTTTCAGATAAACTGTAAGGTTTTAGCATGTTGAAAGTTTTTTTTTTTTTTTAATTTTTTTTTTTTTTTTTTTTTTTTTTTTTTATTTATGATAGTCACAGAGAGAGAGAGAGAGGCAGAGACACAGGCGGAGGGAGAAGCAGGCTCCATGCACCGGGAGCCTGATGTGGGATTCGATCCCGGGTCTCCAGGATCACGCCCTGGGCCAAAGGCAGGCGCCAAACCACTGCGCCACCCAGGGATCCCTGAAAGTTTTTTTCTTAAATATCATCAAGGTTGCCAGTTTGCTTTCTTGCACATTAAGTAACTGCTATAAATTAAATTATTGGATTTTCTTTTGCTAACCTTAGTTCTGTAAATCCAGCCTAATTCAGAAAAAAAAAATGGTTTCATGAAGCCCTGATTCCCTTTATTATTTGGAATTTCAGGTAAAATTGGCTAAGAAAATAATAAAGAATTGCTCTTGACTTTTTTTTTTTTTAAGATTTTATTTATTTATTCATGAGAGACACAGAAAGAGCAAGAGGCAGAGACACAGGTAGAGGGAGGAGCAGGCTCCATGCAGGGAGCCCGATGTGGGACTCGATCCCGGGACTCCAGGATCACGCCCTGGGCCAAAGGCAGGTGCTAAACCACTGAGCCACCCAGGGATCCCTGGTTTACCTTTAAAACATTTTCCCTTCTTCAGAAAAATTTTTGAAAAGCAAGCTGGAGAGGTTCCTGGGTGGCTCAGTTGAGCATCTGCCTTCAGCTCGGGTCATGATCCCAGAGTTCTGGGATCTGGGATCACCCCACATCAGGGTCCCTGCTCAGCAGGGGTGTGCTTCTCCCTCTGCCCTTCCCCCTGCACATGCTATGTGTCTCTCTCTCAAATAAAATATTTTAAAAGGGGAGCGGGGGAGAGAAAGCTGGAGAGAAAAAAGAAAGATACCAGTAGACCCAGGCATGCCTGTTCTGGGAACTTTACTTGTCTGGCTTATTAAAGTCGCTGGAGAAAGGTGACAAATTGCCCACACCAAGGCTTGGTGTGGACAACTGTGTAACTCTGCTCCCTCTTCCACTTGCCCTTAGGTGTGTGAGCATCTGCTCCTTGGCCTTCAGCATGGACAGCATGTTCCTCTCTGCATCCAGCAACACTGAGACTGTGCACATCTTCAAACTTGAGACTGTGAAAGAAAAGTGAGTTGCAAAGAGACATTTGTTTTAAAAAAAAAAAAAAATACAAAGCTCCTTCTCCACTGACTGGATGAGGATATCAGCACAGACACTGTCTTATCTTTAGTCATTTTTGCCAATAAAGACCCTGAAGCCAGCTCTAGAGTAAGTGTTACCACATCCGGGCACAGCAGGGAAATGGCCTTCCCTGAAAGATGAAGCAGGGAGGGTGAAAGTGGATGGCCTGGGGTCTCTGCACATGTCCATCTCTTAGCGCCAACTTGGCCCACAGAAACACTTAGAGGTAAACACCCCTAGGAGTGGGTGCTGGCTCCAGCATGCCCACAGTGATTTCCATTTTTAAAGCAATTGATTGAAATTATGTGTTACTGTGAGGGGTGTGCCTGGAGAAGTGCTGGTCCTTTTCTTAAATGTTAAAAAGATACCCATTAGAATGAGTATTGTTTGTTTATATGCTGTCCTATTCAGAGGAACATTTAAGATGACTTACAATATATGCCGGATGAACAGCAGCAAAAAAAAAATGGGGTCTGGGAAAATAATTTGAGATTTTGCTAATAAGGTTTTTGAAGACTTCCTGTTAAAAATATCTGGGCAGGGGGAGGGTAGATCATGAATTTGGCCTATACATCTTCACATTTGCTGTGAAGTTGGGGAACCTCATCCTCTGCCACAGTCTGATGTGGCCGCTCATGAGGAGCACAGCTCTTCTGGGCTCTGAAATCTGGCGAGTCTCCTCTGATCCATCCCGGAAGACATGCCTATAGTGTCCCCAGGCTTTGAGACTTTGTCATTCTCTGCATCCCTTCTTCCTGAGATACAGGGAATTCTCCTCAAGTTTCAGAACTAATACTTGCTCCTGTCAGTGGGGCCTGGTCCTTCTGGTGAAGAGTCCCCGTATATGTATCTGATGATGGTTCCTCTTTCCAGACCTCAGGAGGAGCCCACCACCTGGACTGGGTACTTCGGGAAGGTACTCATGGCTTCCACCAGCTACTTGCCCTCCCAAGTAACAGAAATGTTCAACCAGGGCAGAGCCTTTGCCACAGTTCGCCTGCCTTTCTGTGGCCACAAGAACATCTGCTCACTGGCCACGTGAGTAGGGATGGGCATTGCCTCTTGTGTTTACCGGGGTGCGTCCAGTCAGAAGTCTGGTCACAGGTCACCAGAGATGGTGGCATGGCAGCCTGGCTAGGTTTCTCCTCATCCAGGAACAACCCACAAACTTAGGCCTTTGACTTGATCAAAGTGGAAGTAGGGGGAACCCCCCCCCCCCCGAGTGCCTCTTCACCATTACTAGAATGATTCATCTGCAGTGTTCTGATCCAAAAAATCTTCCTCTTTTTTGGGGAATGTTTGTAATGGTAATGAAAAAACTTCTCAAGTCCAAACTATAGGAGGTTGCCAATATTTAACCCTTGGGGGCCTACAAAACCAGCAGGTTGACGTAGTTGAAGGCTATCCGTGTCACTCTGGAGTACAGCCTCAGAATGCACGTGGCACCTTGAGAGCCTCATTTGATTGTTCAGAGTACAACCATATAGGAAAATACTGTTGAAAATTCACTGATCTCACATCTTTGTGATTACATGAATCTTATAAATACTATTTTACATCCTTTTTATGCTGCTAACTCAGATGGAGGAAAAGCTTATGAAAATATCTATCCTTAGTAATTAGACAAGCCATGAGAAATGGTTTTGTTCCCACCTATTCTCCTGTGGGCTTCAGTGTCTGTTCACAGTAAATCCCCTCAAGGCTTGAGCCCTTGATGCTACAGCCTCAAGCAACACAGTGGGTGCGATCTTTCCCCTTCCCAGTAGATAGGGGAAGTCCAGTGCACAAAACTAACTCGGTGCTTTTCTGGGGCGGGAGTGAGAGGATTCTTTCCTGGCCATGCCAAAGGCAAGGCTGCTGGTGTAATAACATTGTCTGAAAGTTGTGGTCCTAGAATTTGGTTCTTTTTATTCTCATTAGAATTCAGAAGATTCCCCGACTACTGGTGGGAGCTTCCGACGGGTATTTGTACATGTATAACCTGGACCCCCAGGAAGGAGGCGAGTGTACCCTGATGAAACAGCACAAGTAAGCGGGCCTCACACCAGCCATTTCTGTGAAAGCCAGTTGTGCAAAGGGATGCATTCCAGTGGAGCTGGCCCGTTGATAAGCTTTACTTCCCCAGACTGTACTCTCCCACACTTCTCTCCCGCCTTCTCACTTCAGTAACTGGGAAGAGATTGGACAGGTGTCTGGTGTAGCACTTGTCCTTCCCCAGTGCAAGTGGACTACGGTGGGAACTCAGCATTTTGCAAGAAAAGGGAGGGTGCTCTGGGTGGCATCCCCTGGGTGGTACGCATCCCAGGAGCGCCTGTAGGCTCACTGTGAGATGGACGTGCTCTCTGGGAAAAGAAGGCACTAATGTTTGTTCATTGGGAAGTAGTGCAGTTTGATTTTGTTTTTGCTTTTTAAAAGTTATCCAGAAAGGCAAGTGGGTGGCTCAGTGGTTGAGTGTCTGCCTTTGGCTCAGGTTATGATCCCGGGGTCCTGGGATCGTGTCCCACATCAGGCTTCCTCTGGGGAGCCTGCTTCTCCCTCTACTCTGTTTCTGCCTCTCTCTGTCTTTCATGAATGAATAAGTAAATAAAATCTTACCAAAAAAATTATCCAGAATTATCCAGAAATTCTCTAAAAATGATACTATAATTAATTCTAATGGGGATGAAAGTGAGTTTTTTAATAGTGAATTCTGTTTATGATTCTCAGTCTTAAAAATGCAAGATTATCTCAGTTAATATAACTTTCTTCATCAGACTTCCCATGTAAAAATCTTTGTGAAAAATCCGAGTGAACATACCCACGGAGAATTAGCTTATAGTGAGCACAGCACAGGGCGCACACATGTGTGTCTGTTTGGAGCACCTTCTTGCATTTGCTGGGGCACCTCTGGCCCTGCAGGCGCATGAGGCAAGTTGTCAAGATCCCCATCCAGCCTCACTGTTTCTGTGTTTCTCTGCTTCTACCAGGTTGGATGGAAGCATGGAGACAACCAATGAAATCTTAGACTCAGCCTCTCACGACTGCCCCTTAGTGACTCAGACCTACAACACAGCTGTCGCCACAGGTACTCATGTGCCTTCATCTCCGACCAGACTTGGTAAGGGCTGTAATGCAAACCCCCGCTGCGGTCCGTGCTTGGCGCTCTTACCCTGAGCAGAGCTGCCCACCTGTCACTTTCCCCCCACACAGGGGACAGGTAGGGCTCAGAGGCAAGCTCTTGTCACCTGGGGGTTTCAAAGCTGAATTATTTTCATTTTTGAAGGAATAATAGTGATGATGGCTTGGGTGACTTCAGGTGCACGTGAATTGTCCGTGGCTTGCCGCCTCTTGGCTAAAATACTCCCCTAAATTCTGACACTGCCAAGCAGGTGTCCTTGGCCCTGTGTAATCATTCAGCAGGCACACCTGAGACACCCCCTCAGCACTCAGGGCCTGGGAGGATGGTAGGCCTGTGTTCAGGGCCCATCCTGCTGCAGGAGCTGGGTGGTCAACATACCGACAGATGAGGCCATGTAGCTGAAGCTGTCCCCCACCCCAACCCCTCTCCCAATCAGCTTGACCTCAGATTGGCAATCCTATAGATTTGCTCACACAGGAGATTGTACATGCTCGCTGTGACTCTGAGATGAAGTGGCCCTTTCCGTCAGGTGTCGCGCATCCAGCATCAGCAGTTCGAGAACTATTCCCATCCTCCCTGTTCGCTGAGGAAAATTTGCGGCCTGTCCATCGGAAAGCTCCTACTTACTCTGCAGCCGTCTTTTTGACATTTATGAATTTTGGAAAATAAGTGACTTCATCTTGAGCTGCCCAAGGCCGCAAAAAGCTTATAGTCAGAGATTATAGTTCAGTCTTAGTATGTGCTGCAGCTTGTAGCTGTCTGGGTCTGGCTGCCAGGCCCAGCCTCCCTGCCTCACTTGCCTCACCCGCCTCACCCGCCTCACCCGCCTCACCCCTCCACACCCTGCCCCTGAGCGTGGCTGCGCTGTCTCTTTGCAGCCTACGGAGACGAGCTGGGGGCCGTGGGCGGCGCATGTCTGGAAGAGGAGGCCAGCGCTCTGCGGCTGGAGGAGGACAGCGAGCATCCTCCTATGATTCTTCGGACGGACTGAACTTGACCTGTGAACTCTGACCCCCGGAGCAGAGAACACTGGCTTGATGGAGGACTTTGTGTTATGCTGCTATGAACTTTGACCTGAGTTGGGGAGAGGATGGCAGAGACTTAAAAAGAAAAAAAAAAAAAAAAAAAAGATCGTAGCTGTAGTCTCATTCCATACTGTTGAGAAATACATCGTTTTCACTTCAGTGGCTTTTAATCCTGCTTAGGAATCTTAGCTTTTTGTTTGTTTTCTGTTTTTGCCAAAATTAACTGTTTGGTGAAGCCCTTGAAACCTTGCTTTGCATGCGTTAATGTGCCAAGCCAGCATAGGAGAGCTAGAAGCCACTTTATAACAACTGCAGTTGTTTGGTTTTTAAAATCTGTATATAAGGAGGAGCGTACACAAGGAGAAGGTGGCATCGTGCAGAGCGGTTCTGGGTGTTAAGGCGGGTTCTGCTCAGGCGGGTCCAAGAGCCCTCTCTGGGTTTGCCAGGCTCAGGGGGCAACAGCCATGGGGAGGGGTCCTCTCTCTCCAGAGCCCCTCCTGGGCCCTTCCCCCCATTTTATTTTGTTAATTAAATTCTTTCCAAATTGGATTATTCTGGGATCTCTTGCTTGCCGGACTTTTATTTTGTTTCTGGCTTTATTTTTCATGTAGGTATTGGAGGAGAGATTCTTTCTTAGCATTAAAAAATCTTCCTTTCTGACAGCACATGAACTCAAAAGAATACCTCGGAGGGCCAGAGCGAAGGAGAGTGGTCTTGTTTGTGTAATTAAATTATCTGGTCTTTAATTTTCCTGTTGAATAACTGTGTGGGGGTTCTGTTTGTGTGTTTTTAAGGAATTTTGTAGCTACTCCCTGTACCCATGGAGCACAGAATTACAGTGTGGGGGGCACCCGAACTGTCCTCGGACCTTGAGCCCCGCCGTCTGTCAAGGGCTCCTCTCACCCGTGTCAGGAGTACTAAAGAGAGGGAAATGCGGCAGACCTGGGGAGAGGGGAGGCTGTGAGCACCAGTTTTACAAGGTGATACGTGCCTTTTCTATTTTAATCTTACAGAATTGTTCAACAAAGTGACATGAGATTGTGGTCACAAGTCCTAGTGTTAGCCCAGCTCCCCTTTTCATTTTTACAGGAGTCGCACAACCACAGATACCTCAGAATCTGCATTCCAGACCGAGACGTCTAGTAGTCAAAGTTTCAAGGCAATTCAAGTGGTGTAAAAGGTCGTCATAGATTCTTGACAGAATGGTGACGGGTAAGGACAGAAGTTAAAACAAGGCAAAAATGTTGTATCTGCCCTCCCTTTGCCTGTGTCGGCCTTCTGGACAGAGGAGGTGCAGAGGCATGTGCTCCACGTTGAGGGGGCTGCTGCAGCAGTTGGTGGAGCTGACTGCACACTTTCCATGCCCAACCTCATGGTCTGTCTGTACCCTTGCAGCTGCATATCCAGTGGTTGGCTTGAAGGTGAGAGCCTAGGTGCAGAGAGCACCCAGATAAGTGTGGACGGCAGCGGAAATCTCTAGAAACGCTGGTTAGGGCAGCAGCCTGAGATGCTGTATGCTACTGGTCAGAGGTGAAGGCAGAGTATACTGTACCTTCCTTTAAAGGCTGGTACATCCACCTGTATCCCTGACGAAGTGTGACCCTCAGGCCCAAATGTGATACAGTGTGCATCTGCTGAGCACCGAGCAAGGACACGCCTAACCCAAGGACTCTTGAGGGGCCTCCTCAAGCACAGGACACAGCCTGCCTATGTCAGACCTGGGAGGCCCTATCTCTGTATCTTCTGGAACAAGGCACTGGACTCTATGTCGACGGCTGCGGTGAGTGTTCACGGGAAAACCAGTGTCAGGTGCGTAAGGCTGATGTGGGGCCCTCAGCTAGGGTCTCCTCATTACCAAAGAGAGAATGGCCTTTCCAATTTTGTGTTAAATATTGCTGATCTTGGTGTCTGAGTGTTGGCTTCTGCACTTATGGCGATGTGGGCAGTCAGCTCTGCTCTGTGGTTTCTCCTGACCAGAGGTGTGTGACTTCATCTGTCCTTGAGACTGGAGGTCCTGGGAGCTGTGGGACTCCCCTGTCAGCCACCATCTCTTCAGTGCTAGGACAGGCGGTTAGAAAAGGTGGCCTGAGTGGCTTGTGACCACTGCCCCTGTCCTGTAGCAGGGAGCCCCGGCAGGGCTGGCTAGGCCTGAGGTGCATGCGGGGGACGCAGAATTGGAGAGAACTGGAGGAAGCTGCTGAGATGCTCATTAGCAGAACACTTGGTGCCATGCTGGAAGCTCAGACAGAAAGGGACCCCAGTCAAACTGACATGGCACTAATTTGCTTAGCTCCAAACCGTACACCAATGTTAACTTTGTATTATGTCATAACGTTCCAAGCTCCCGAAAGAATCATGGGATAGGAAACAAAACCCAGAAACTTACTTCATAGACCCATGTGGATTTGGGACCAAGCCTGTGTGTTTTCTAAAGCAGCGGAAACCACAGTTGGATTGAAGCTGGAGTTGAAAACACCCGCATGCAGCCCCCAATTCTAGCACCTTCCTTTTGGCATGGCCTGGGTGGGCCCCCCAGGGGCTGAGGTCTCCTGTGCTGGATCGCAGGACAATCCCTGCCTGGTGGGGCTGCTGTCAAGTGCTGTGGGCACCCAGGGCTCAGCGCCCCATAAACCCTGAAACAGAAACTGGTCTTATGGGATGAAGCTAATGGTGGTTTTCAGTTCTCGTTTCTGAATACTAAGCTGGTCAGAAAGATAAATCTTCAAGAACAACGTAAGTATAAGTCACAGTGTAGGTCACGTGGCTCCCTTTCATCCCTGCCTTTCCACTTCTGGGTTCTAGGGCCTCTGAGCAGCCACCTATGGTTCTCACAGGAGAGAGTTCCCAGGCTTTGCCTCCTCACCAATCCATTTGGGGAGCAGACAGGAAAATAGTTGGTCATGTACAGAGAAGACTAGGCGTGCTCAGGTCACAGTGAAACGGGACAGTCGGTGGTGGGAACACTGTTCCTGGCTCTTTGCAGCTGTTGTTTGTAGCCTTTGTAATGGCAGCAGCATAGAGCTGTGCATGGGCCGTGCTGGTTTGGTTTGTGTGTCCCCTGCCCTAAATGTCTGTAGGTTCTGTCTTCTGCATTCAGGGAATGACAGGAGCTCTCATTTAAAATGTCTTTGTGACTCTGTAGCTAGCACAGCTGAAAATCCAAATACATTATTTTACAAGTGTACTTAATTCTTAAGATGGACAGGTCGAAAACTTGGTTTGGGTTCTGTGGTATCAGAGATGTAGAAAGATCGGGCATTCAGGCCATTGGTATTCTGTTTGGGAAGAGTGCTTTATATAGAATTCTCTTTTGTGAATAACTGATTTCTTACTGAAAATATATAATGATTGCTTATTGCCAAGCAGATCTCACTGATGTATATATTAGTTCCCACCCAGGTCCTAACCCTTGGCCCATATTGTACCTTTTCATTCTGTGGATTTTGTGAAGCACAAAAATGGATTTTGAGGCATGGCCAGCCCCTTTTATCCTTCCCTGGTATCTGGCCAGGAAAGTCTTTAATTTGGAAAAATTAAATCTTTTTAAAGCTCAGAATTTAAAGAGACTGTTTTGATTCCTCTTCTCTATATTGTTTCACTCTTTACTGAGTTGTAATTTAATTATATTCCTTCTTACATTTCCTTTTCAGGTGAACCTGTTGTATGTGCTGCCAGTGTATATGGGGTCAGGGGTGAGGTGGGAGTGTGCGTGTGTGTGCACGCGTGTGGATACATGTGCGCCCATGCCGCAGGTAGATATGCTTATCCCAGGTCAAATCGGTCTAGAAAGTCCATTGCTGTTAGCATTTTACAACTGTATTCAGAAATTAAAACTTGTTCACAGGCTGTGTACCTCTCTTTTGCACCATATTTAAATGCACTGTAATTCTACCTAGAATATTACGGCCAAATATCAGAATCCTGAAGTCTGAATTCTTATGGAGGTTTTCATCCAGAATTGATTTTTGTCCTTTGTGAACTAGATTACACGCTTCTTTCTGCTAGTATTCTTGGCTTCTTCTGAAAGATTTTCTTTCCTAAGGACTGCATCTCGAGGGATGGGCAGGGCTAAGCAGATGAGTGCTCCCCACATGGAGGCTGTTGTGAGGATCTGCTGGGGCAGCTCCACTCAGTACCCACTTGAGTTCCCGCCCGGGTTCCTGCCCGGGTTCAGCTGCTACTTTAGGTGTAGTGCTAGTTTGGTGGCTTCTGTTAGAGGCACATCTTGTGCACGCTGGATTGCTCTGCCACAGGTCTCCCTCTAGGCAGGAAGACTTGTTCCTTTTACATCAAAAGCTAAGACACGCCTGGCGAGTGTTCTGCTTTTCTAAAGAGCCTGCAGTGTCCCCAGCAGGTGAGTTTCTGAAGGGGTGCAGCTGGTCGCCGCTGGGATTGCCGCCCTGTTCCAGGGCATTGATACAACATTTAATTTTTCAGGGAAACACACAAGATTCCATACATCTTTCCATGTGCTCATTTTGGTTCCTGTTTTTTTATAGAGAGCATTTGTGATTTTGTTTTTGCTACTATATATTTTTTTTAATGGCTTCACTGTAGGTTCTACATAAAGATGTACTTGAGTTTCTTTAGAACAGCCGGGCATGTTTTCTCCAGGGAGCGTGAAGCGGGGTGGCCGAGAGAGAGCAGTGGGGCCTTCTGCCACTCCCTCCATCCCCAGGGGAGGCCCCTTTGACCCTCTCTCTTGACCTGCCCCGATCTAGTTGGAGTCTGGCAGAGCCAGGACATGAGTGGGTGCAGGCAAGTCCCCGGGGGCAGTAATGTCAAGCTGGGCCCCCGTTAGGTTGCACACCTGTGCTGTGTCCGTAAGGGGCCAGTCCTACAGGACTCCAGGTGCTTGAAGCAGGAAAGCAAAGTGCATATTAAACGGAGAGCATTATAAAGTCTGCGCACCTTTGAAATGATCCCCTTGGGATGCCAGGTTCAAACCAGAGAGCTGGCCCTGAAATAAGCCCTTAAGTAAAATAAAGTGAAACCCTTAGAAGTTTCTCCCTGCCTGCCCTTGTCACCTATAATAATGGGGAATAATGATGTTAGGTGGTTTTTAAATTGAACACTTCCTTCCATTTACATGAGTTCCTGGCTGCCGCTGGTACCTGGCTCCCCCTGGGCTGATCTTGCTCATCGCATGGCCTCGAGGAGGATGAAAGGCCAGGGCGCATTGGCATTGTCACCAGCGAGGCTCTTCAAGGGAATGGGGGTTTTGGAGATCATGGGGGCAGACCACATGCGGCTCTGTCACTGTTGGCTGTGCTTTCCAAGGGGACCTTCCTTGTCGTCCTTTCTGTTGGCAGGGTGGAAAGAGGCAGGAATTGATCATCATTAGCTTGCTGGTTTTGAACTTAAATGTAGCTACTCTGTTGTGCTTCGAGGGCTTGGACCTTCCAGCTTACTCTGGCAGGGTGGGGTCCACAGTTGCTGGGCTCCTTTCTAAATAAAATGCAAATCTGTTTAAAAATCTAAACATCTTGTTCTAGTTTACAGTTCTGCTCCAGTGACAGACTCGTCTCTGGAAGCCCTCAAGGTAAGGTTTTCCTAATGGAGTGGATGACTGTCCTCCATCAGCAGAGACAGCACCCTCCTCAGATGCTATGTGTCCCTTTCTTCCTCCTTCCCATGAGGTTGGGCCACTCCCCCACCTGCTCCACAACTGGGGACATGTGGGGAAACAGGCCACCAGCGGGGGCTGTGATTCCATGGGGACAGGGGCTCTTGTATTCCTCTTTCTCATAGCTGCTGGGTTATGCAGGCGTTTGTGAGGTGTGGGCCTAGGTGCCCTATTTCCTGGGCCCAGGACATAGGAGGCCTGCTGGCCAGTGCTGGGAGAAAGAGTTCCCCCCGCCTCCTGCCTCCTGCCCAGGAAGTGGGGGTGCAGGTGGTCCCTGGCAGGGGCAGATGGGCATGGGGTCCTCCTGCTTGAAACACATGCTGGTGGCTGTTTTCAAACAAAAATATTATGAACGCAGAGGCTCAGTGTGGACAATTCTGAAAAAATAGGGATGGATAAAGAGGACAAAGGTCACCTGCACCCCATCCTAAGCTAATGCAGGGTTAACCTTTTGGTGTATTTCCTTCCAGTTTCTTCTCCAACAGGTCATTTGTAAGTTGACTTCTTTAAATCAAAATACAGCTCTGCATACTATCCTCCCTGAACAATTAATGGGGAGCCTTATCTTTCCAGTTTCAAAACTGGAATGTGTTCTGTCTCCATAGAGGCTGCCTAGAACTGGTGGCTGCCAGGTGAAGGGCAAGTGGGACATTCAGAGGCGTAGGGTCGCAGACAGAAGGTCTGAAACCAAGACTCTAGCAAGACGGCCAGGATCTGTGGAGGATGGTGGGGATGTGCTGTTGTGTGCACGCATGCGTGGTATGTGCATCTCAGTTCAGGCTGCTGTGACAATGCGGTAGACTAGGTGGCTTGGAAACGATAGAAATATATTCTCACACAGCTCAGGAGGCTAGAAGTCCCACATGCACATGCTGGCAAATCCCGTGCCTGGTGAGAGCTGCTTCCTGGTTCACAAACCACATGTCACACTATCCTCACCTGAGTGGGAGGGTCAAGGGAGCACTGTGGTCTCTTTTATAAGAACACAAACCCATGCACCCCAGAGTTAGGATCTGACATGGAAATTCATCCCCTTAGCAGAGTGTGACTCCTGTGTGCACATGTGTGCATTTGTGTGTGTGGTGTTGGGAAGGTCACCTCCAATGTCCCAGCCACCAGGACTCTTCAGGTTCTCATGAGCAGTTGTATGTGGAGCCAGGCAGGTGACCTCCATCATCACCTGGTCAGTGTCTCTGAAGTCAGGCTTGTTTGAAAGGATACATTTGCTATGTCGTCTTCCCTCTAATCCTGCCTCAAGCCTGGCAAGATGTTTCTGCTCTCTGAGTCCACAGCCCCCTCCTCTCAAGTGGTTCTACTCACAGCCTGCAGCGTCCTCAAATACAGAGTATTTCATTTATGATCCACGAATACTCAACAGATCCGTGAATGGATGGAAGGAATGAATAGACTTTTTGTTGGGTTTTGCAGACAGTCACACTGTCCCAGAGGATATATTTAGAATAGGACGTCTACATACATTTTTCTCTTGGGTTTTCAGGAAATTCCCATGCATCCTCCTGGCTGTGTTCTCTGTTGTGTTAAAGTGAGGTCATTCATTTACACCTTCTCCTGTTGACAGACATGTGGGTCGTCTCCATTTGGGGCTGTTATAGTGTCCCTGCGAGCATCCTCATATATGTATTTTGGGACATTCCTGTGGGGTTCTTAACCTAGGAGTGGGGTTGCTGGGGCATGAGGTATGCAGACGTTCAGCTTCAGAAGATAGCGGCAAACTTTTGCAAGACGGTTACAGCATAACATCCTGCTGCATACCAAATCACCCACAACTCCTCTTGAAACAGCAATATATTGTTTGTCATCACTCTACAATCCGGCTCGACCCAGCTGCTCTCCAGAAGGCTTCTTGACTCACTTGCTGGAGTTACTGAGGTGGCCAGGTGCCTCCCTCACAACATGGCTGCTTGGGCTTCCTCGCAGCATGGCAGCTTATCTGCAGTCAGACTTCTCACACGTGGCTGACTTCCAGAGAGTGAAAGTGGAACCCGCCAGATTTCTTTAAAAAAACAAAAACAAAACTGGTATACTTGTCACTCTGACTCCATTCTCCTTCTGGCCAAGACAAGTCAGAAAGTCAGGACAGGTACAAGGGAGCAAAATCAACTCTCCTGTTGAGGCGCAGCTACAAGTACCTGCAGGACGGAAGGGGTGAGGTCTGCATATTTGGAGAAGGATTGTATCAGTTCTCACCTCCACTCACTCACAGCCTGTTCATGTATTGCCCAACCTCATGGGGCACAGAATGCCTTTTTGACATTTGTGTGTCTAAAACCAGGAGAAGGAACACTTCTGGGACCCCACGTCCAAAGGGCTGCACCAAGTCCAGGGCAGGAGGGCTGAATTAAGGGTCCTGTGGGCAGTGGAGAGGCTCCCGGCCCCAGGCTCCCAGCCTGATCTCTCCTCTGGTCCAGAACTGTGCTCCATGCTGTCTCTGCTTGCGGTTGTGTGGGGGCTGCCTTCTGGGGGGTTATATTTGCATAAGCCGGGGGAGGGCTTGGCTGCCAGAGAGCTCTGAGCAAAGGTTCACAATAGCAACACAAATGCTCTGAAGCGCTTAAAATAAAACCTGGTAAAGAAACAGGCCAGTTAAGAGAAGATGTGATTACCCAGCTGTCACTTAAAACTCATGTTCAGCCCTCAAATCCTTTGCTGTGTTTGCCTGCTGTGTTTCAACTGATCATGGAATAGATATATTCACTTTTGAAAGGAAGCTTGGAGAGCCCACGGGGGAGGCAGGCAGGCACCGTGGTTTCTGCTCCATAAATGGAAAGCCTGCCATGGAAGTCTGTGTGGGTTGGTAGGGAAATGTGGAGGGTTTTAGTTCAGGAATGAACTTGGTGGATGTAGAACCATTCTCACTCCAGCCACAAATACACACACATAGCCAGGCTCGAAAGAAGAGGAAATTCTCAGGTTGAGAAACTCTAAAGGCAAACAAGTGAGATCAGGCTCACAGCCCAGATGCCTGGGGTGGGGTCCCCAGATCCAGATCGCAGCTTGGGGGCTGGACCCTGATTCTGCCTGAGATGGGAGCAGGGACAGAGACTGCTCCAAACAGAAGTCACTGCAGAGCTTTCCTGTGAGAAGGGACAGGACAGCCCCAGCCACCAGCCCTGAGGAAGACCCATGACACGACACTTGCTATGTGCCCACGGTTGGGGGCGCCATGGGGGAGGTTTAGGGAATGGTGACAGTTTCTGTTGGGAATGATGACAGGTTGTGGAATTAGTGATGAAAGTTAACACAACATTGTGCATATACTGAATGCCTCTGAACCCTATGCTTAAAAATGGCTAAAATAGGAAATTTTATAGTATGTATGTTTTGCCACAATTAGAAGCAAAAAATACTAGGAAGGAGGAAGCAGATTTTTGTTATCTGCAAGTAATAATGGTCATCTCCTTGGAAAGCCCAAGAAAACCCATGAGAATGTATTGGGATCACAATGCCCAGTCAGGTGTGTGTGGTTATGAAAGCCACACAAGTTTCTGCACCAGCAATAGTGAGAAAATACAGTGGTGAGGGAGGAGCAACGGGAGATCATGCCTCGTCTTAGCGGAGATGGTGCTTAATACAGTAAGGAGGCTACACAGGGACCTACACAAGTAACACTTGCTGAATGAATGAACCATGACTCATTTTCCCTGAGAAATGGAAAAGAAACAAGAGTAAAGGGACGCCTGGGTGGCTCAGTGGTTGAGCATCTGCCTTCAGCTCAGGGCGTGATCCTGGGACATCGGATCAAGTCCCACATCCCTACATCAGGCTCCTCGTGGTGACCCTGCTTCTCCCTCTGTGTCTCTGCCTCTTTCTCTCTGTGTCTCTCATGAATAAATAAAATCTTAAAAGATGTATCCTGTTTGGGGGAGAAAAAAAGTGATGAGCAAGGACATGGATAAGCCTGTTGATGAATATAAAGACACATGGACTCCTAACAAAAAAAGTCATAATGGCTCATCTGGGACATTCAAGTGATGTTAGCAGACCTATTGACAAAACACTGGACATCAGTAAGAAGAGATGACCATTGTGAATGCAGAAGGGTCTGCAGAGCTTTCACATACTGATCTTCTGACCATTTTGTAAGAGTGACATTTTTTAAAAGTAAAGAATTGGAAAATTTATGAAGCATTTAGGAAAATTTGAGCACTGATGGTCTATTCCACGCTGTTAAGGAAACATTGTTCACCTTTTTTCAGCATGATAACAGTATTGTGATGGTTTTCAAAAGTGCTCTCTTTTAGAAGTATATCCTGGAATATATTCGGATATTGGATTTTCAGAGTCTGTGATGGGGAAGAAGGGAATGCTTCCAGCCTTGCTCCCGCCGCGGACGGTCTGAGATGCTCAGATGCCTAATGAGCAGGTGTGGGCTCGGACCTGCCGCTGACCTCCTTGGTCTCCAGAACCTCCTGCCAGTGCGTCCTGGGGAAGAGCCCAGCTCTACTGCACTCCCCCTGCCTCGCAGGGCCCACTCCTCCTGCCCCCCCCCACACACACACACACACGTGCGGGCGTACACGCATCCTTCCCCTCCTTCTGTTTTCTCTCCTGCGGGACAAGGTGTGCAGAGCACGGCTATACTTGTGCATGATTGTTCTCCGTCACTGTCGCTGCGCCAGGGTCTGCCCTAAGGAGAGCATGTTAGAGACAATGGTGTCACTCAGACCCTTCATAGCAGGAGTAACCCAGGAGCAAGCAACCGTGGAGGGGACATGCAGGGGCTGGTCTTGAGCTGGATTGGCCCCAGAAGCAGAATCGAGAGAAGGATGACCCTGGGAGGTGAGAAGGCTGAGGGAAGGAAGCCAGATGAGCCGGCTACAGTACTCATGCCACAAGGGGCAACTAGAACCGCCCAGGGCCAGGATTACCCACCAACTGGCAGCCACCATGGGCAGTGCCACCCCTGGGATCCTTAGCTCCCTGGACGGCAAACCCTATCTGTGTGCCTGGGCTGGGCACGCCCTCAGGTGGAGGTCACAGGTATTTAGAGGTGGGTCGCGTAAGTAGAACTTAGTGGGCTTGTGCCCTGGCTGCAGGGGTCATAGTGTGGGGCGGGGGGCGGGGGGCAGAGCGAGGCAAGGAGAAGACAAGGGAGTCACAGTTTGCTAGTTGCCCAAGGAAACCAAATGCACCCTCTGTCTCCCAGCTCGGCCCCTGGCCCCAGCCCAGTGCTCACTGTCCTGCCTTGCCTGATCACCTGGTCTCCCGTACCCTACGGCAAGGTGCTGCTTTGTGGAGTCGGGAAAGCCAGACCCCCAGCAACCCCAGTCCCTCCACCCCATCCTCTGTTCTCTGCCCTGGGCACAGCCAAATGCCTCTTGGCCAGCAATGAATGCTTTGCTTCTTCCCTCAAGGGCTGTTGGGGCCAAGGGTCTAGAAGTACCAAGCACCTGCATCAGCTGCCTTACCTGCTTCATCATGTCCATTCTGGCCTGTTCCATCTTCCTGGGCCTGCAGAGCTGAGCCACTGCCCCAGTCCACTGGGCGAGTAGCCGGGGTCAGGCCCCTGACCCCTGTACTCCTGGGCTGCCCCCTGGAGTGGGCTCAGAGAGCAGAGGCCGTGTTCAAACACACAGCACATGTTAATTTTCTTCCTCCGAGGCAGAGCTCAAGAGCCTCTCCTTGAAGTCAGACCCCTTCTAGAGTCTGTAAGAAGCACTTGCCAAGAAACCTCACACTCACCCAGCTGTGAGGCCTATACTCTGAGAATGTGATTTCATCAAGCATGAAGTATTTGGAGGAGGATTAGCCTCTCGGCCGTGGCAGGGGGCAAAGCCAAATGGTGGTACAGCATTTTCTGCATCCTTGTCATGGGAGCTGCCCAGGATAGACGGGGGCCCAGAACGGGGGCTTGGCCACCACCTCTGAGGCCTCCGAACTGCCCCCCCTCCCCTGAGCCCCACAGGGACCCATCCCCCAGGGAAGCTGCCTCCAACTAGGCCTCCTGGGCCTGAAACACCCATTCCCTCCCCACCTTCCTCCAGCAGGCCCTCTGGAAGGTGAGAATTCTCGTCACCTCTAAAATCTTAGGAGAGGGGATCCCTGGGTGGCACAGCGGTTTATCCCCCTGCCTTTGGCCCAGGGCGCGATCCTGGAGACCCGGGATCGAATCCCACGTCGGGCTCCGGTGCATAGAGCCTGCTTCTCCCTCTGCCTGTGTCTCTGCCTCTTTCTCTCTCTCTCTCTCTCTCTCTCACTGTGTGCCTATCATAAATAAATAAAATTTAAAAAATAAATAAATAAAATCTTAGGAGAAATTGCTTCCACTTCAGCATTTCTGCCTGAAAGTAGCTGGAAATTGTGTGAGGGAAGCCAAGGCCGTTGGGCTCACCCAGAGCTCTCAAGGCCTGAGGGCAGTGGGGGGGGGGGGAGTGAGCTGGCACATAAGAGGCCCCCCAAAGGTGGGCAAACCCTCGAACAAGCTGGTGAAAGCGTCGAAGGGCATCTCCTAAGTGGCCTAACCAAACTATTTTACTTGGAGAATCATTTAGTTTACCATACATTTATGTAATTGCTAAAAGTGACTTGAACTACTGGCTTGCACCATTCCTAAAAGTTCAACAATCAGCCTTCAGGCACCCATGCGAGCTGGCTTCACCTGCCTGGTGGGCCGGGGAGGCCTGGGAGGCCACACTGCATGGAATGAGGGGTCGGGGAGAGACTGAATTCTGGCCTCCGGGCTGGTGTTTATTGGCTCTGCTGACTGAGCACACCATCTGCCTTCAGATGCACTCATCACCACTCTCTGTGCCTGGTTTATGTCCAGACTCTTCCATTTATTAAAACGGCTCTTGTTCCAGGCACCACTGGCTTCTAAGTGACTCCCCAGGTGCCAGCAGGGGGCTGAGGCCACTTGGCAGCAGTCAGGAGATGGGGGTAGGGAAGAGGGAGGGAGGATGCTCAGCCTGTGGTTTGTCCTCCACGACTGCCCATGGAGTCACCAACCCAGAATGACTAGACACACACGGCCAGGGCCATCCAAACCAGAATGACCCAAAGGCTCAGGGGTGACACAAGGCTGGAGGCTGTTGTCATGGGGACCACACGCACAGGAGCACGAGGCCGTGAGGGAGGAGGTACACGTCCACCCCCCTGAGGCTCCCTCTCTTCCATGAGAGATTAACTCGGGGAGAACCAGCTTTTCAAGGGAGACAGGAGCCGCTCACAAAACGGGTGCAACAGGTGGACGCACGGTTCCAGCCAATGGCTGGTGACCAATGGCAATGGGCTTTTCCTGCCAGGCCCTCCTGGAAGCTACCGCCTTGTCGGACTCTGGGCCTGGCTGGCATCTCTGAGCACTAGGTCCCGGAAAATGAGCTGCCTGTTACAGTGGTAGCCTTAGCTGATGTCCCTCAGGTTGTGCCCCCCCAGGACCCTAGCAGGACAGGGCAGGACAAGCCTAACCAGGTCTCTCCCTCAGCGTCCAGGTAGTGGGCCGGCCTGGCTTCCCCCCAGGGTCTTGGGAGCAAGTCCCGTAGTCCAAGCAGCCAGGGAAGGCCTAGACACAGGCATCATCAGGGGACGCTGCCAAGGACCCTCTGCCTCCAAGCGCCTGACGGTGCCCATGTCAGTGTGCTGGCCAGCCCACGGGGAGGAGCGGGGCCTGACCACGGAGGGCTCCTTCACGGACGCAGCTCCACGCAGGGAAGAGGTCCCCAGCTTCAGAAGCAGCCCTAGGCTCCGACCCTCGCCCTGTGTGGCCCTGGTCACAGTATTCAATCTCTCTGCACCTCAGTTCTCTTTTTTTTTTTAATTTTAGAGAATATATATATATATATATTTTTAAGATTTTATCTATTCATGAGAGACACAGAGAGAGGGAGGCAGAGACACAGGCAGAGGGAGAAGCAGGCTCCACTCAAGGAGCCCGACGTGGGACTCGATCCCGGGTCTCCAGGATCACACTCTGGCCTGAAGGCGGGTGCGAAACCACTGAGCCACCCGGGATCCCTGCACCTCAGTTATCCTATCTGCAAAATGGGGCAATAATCCTACCTACCTCAGAGGGTGGCTGCCAGGGCCTGGTAGGAGTCCTACTGACAATGTTTCCTCCTGCTCTAGTTACATTTGCTCAGAGGCGTGTTTTGTTCTGTTCCAGGAGTTCAGGAAGGGCTCTGCTGGGCATTCCCCTCCTGGGGTCTCTCATGAGGCCCAGTCAGATGTCCCAGGCGCTGTAGTCATCTGAGTGTTCTTCTGGGCGTCGCATCCAGAACTTCTCCCTCCAGGCCTGCAGGTGATCTACGGGGAGGGGCTGGGATGGGGGTGCCTCTCCAGGACATTCAGGCATCTCACAAGGAGCAGGTGTCCCAGTGAGTGATCTAGGTGGAAGCTCCAGGAGCTTTCATGACCTAGCACCTCGTCCTCCACCCCTCTCTCCACTTCCCCTGGCCTGCCCACACTCAGGGTGAGTGGACACAGACCTACTTCTCCTGGGAGGGGCCAGAGAATTGGAGGCAGTATCTTGAAACCTTTACAGAGACTTTGCCTGAACCCTTCAATAAATATTTGCTTGGTAGTCAGATTAGCAGGAAGCCTGGCTGGCCAATATTTTTTAAAGACTTAATTTGTTGAGAGCATTTTTTTTGTTTAAGATTTATTTATTTGACAGAGAGAGAAAGAGCACAAGCAGGGGGAGTAGCAGAGGGAGAGGAAGAAGTGGACTCCCCGTGAAGCCGGCAGCCTGACATGGGGCTCGATCCCAGGACCCTGAGATCATGACCTGAGTGAAACAAAGGCAGATGCTACAGCGCCTGAACCACCTATAGGCTCCCCTCTGAGAGCAGTTTTATGTTCACAGCAAAATTGGAAGATACAGAGGCTTCCCATGTCCCCCTCCCCACCTCCACATGCACAGCCTCCCCCACCAGGTGGTCATTTTGTTAACGATCGATGAGCATGTATGGACACAACATAATCGTCCATAGTTCGCAGTAGGGTTCACTCTTGCTGTCGTACCTTCTGTAGATTTGGACACACATGTGATGACACCCAGCCGTCATTCTAGTGTCACCCAGAGTAGGTTCACTGCCCTGCAGATCCTCCGTGCTTCGCTTCTTCACTCCACCTGCCCCCAAACCCCAGCAACTGCTGTCCCTAGTTGCGCCTCTTCCAGAATATCATAGACTTGAAATTATATAGTATGTAGCATTTTCAGACTGGCTTCTTTCGCTTACAAATATGCATTTAGGGTTCCTCCGGGTCTTTTCTTGGCTGGATGGCTCATTCCTTTGTAGCACTTAATCCTATTCCATTGTCTGGATGGACCACGGTTTATCCATCACCTAGCAGAGGATGGCTTGGTTACCTCCAAGTTTGGACACTTGTGGATAAAGCTGCTGCTGTAAGCATCCTTGCGCAGGGTTTTGTTAGGACATAAGTTTTTCGCTCCTTTGGGAGCTTAAGGGGCACCACCACTGGATCATATGGTAGATGTTAATTTTTATTAAAAAACCGCCAAACTGAGGCACATGGGCGGCTCAGTGGTTGAGCATCTGCCTTCAGCTCAGATTGTGATCCCAGGGTCCCGGGATCGAGTCCCACATCAGGCTCCCTACATGGAGCCTGCCTCTCCCTCTTCCTGTGTCTCTGCCTCTCTCTCTCTCTCTCTCTTTCTCTGTGTGTGTGTGTGTCTCATGAATGAATGAATGAATGAATGAATAAATAAATAATTAATTAATTAATTAATTAAATGGAAAAAAAGAAAATGCCAAACTCCCCAGTTGGCAGCACCATGTTATATCCGGCTGATTTTTTTCTTTTCCTGATCAAAATATGCTGAAGTTCATCTTGAGGCCAGGTTGGTCACTCCTGCCCTTAATGCCTCAGCCCTCAGCCAGTTTGGCAGGCACTCAAGTCAATTTGGGTAAAATGGCTGTGTGGCTCCTGAAGATGAGGCTCTGCTGTGAAATCCACCATCCACAGGGGCAGTGGGAGCCTCTGCCAGACTCAGCACTGGCGTCCTGTGGTGAGCGCTGGAGATGCGCCCTGCCAAGGCACCCTGGGACTGCGCACCAGAGCTGGGGCCTAGTGTGGGGCTCTCCAAAGTTCTGGGGGTGCAGCCAGTGGAGCATGTTTGCGAGCAGTGACTCCTCTTGCAGATGCACCAGGACCCTTCGAGCCTGTGAGCCCTCTGCACCCTCACGTTCCAGCTCGGGGCCTCTGGGACTGGCAGGCAAGATTGCCATTGTTTGTGGCCAAGTCCTCAAGAGCCAGGTGCTACTGTCCTGAGGCCACACCTGCCCTGTGGCCTGCCTGCAACTTTTGGGGTCACTGAGCCTCTGTCCTCCTACCACATGCCAAGCACAGTGTTGGGCCCTGGGGATGAGAGCCAGGACTAGCCTCTGTCCCCTGCAGTTGGCAGTTTCTTGGGAAGATAGACAATACCTGTGCACCTGTTCTTGGGGCCTACTGTGAGGTTAGCAGGCAGCATCAGAAATGACTCCCATGGGGAGCTGCAGGTGACAGGGCCTTGATGGTCCACAAACAGGTGAGCATGCAGGGGGCCCAGACTGTGCAAAGGCCTAAGGTGCAAATTTCGGGTGTGTCTGGGAAGCACAAGGGATAGCGAGTGAGGAGATAAGGCTACAGAAGCTGGCAAGGCCCCACATTGTATCCTGGGAGGTACCCCAAGTCCCACTCGAGAACAGCTGAGATCCACAGCCCAAGCCTCTGGGGAGCCTGGACAGCTGGACCACCAGGCACCAGGCTCCATCCAGGAGCCTTCCCAAATAAGCACTGGTCTTTACATCTGCACTGGATGGGTTTTCCCATTTCATAAGAAATCTAAGGCTCAGAGAGGTTAAGAAATATGACCAAAGACACACAGCAGAGTAAGGTTTGAACCCAGCCCCACCTTGGCACCCAGAGTAGAGGAACTAGTCAGAGAGGGAGTATGTGTGTGTGGGGGTGTGTCAGGGGGGCTGCAGCTGGCTCCTACCCACTCAGGAGCTGATCATGGGCCCCTCCTGTCCCCTGTGCTCTCAGCCACGTCATAGGAGAGTTGACACCATGGGAGTCCACAACTGCAACAAAGCAAAAACCTGGCTGCTAAATAGGAACCTGTCCACCACTGGCAAGCCTGTGCGTCTGTGTGAAACCGAACATGTGTGTGTTCATGTCTGTGTGTCTGTATGTGTATCTGTGCATCTGTGTGAGACTGAGCATGTGTGTGTTCGTGTCTGCATGTGTGACTTGTATGTTGGTGTGTCTGAGGGTGTGTCCCATGTATGCACACGCCTGTACATCTGTGTGTAGTCAGGGTGCATGTGTTTCTGTGTGACAGTGAGTTGAGAGTGTTTATATGTGTCTGTGTGATTGGTATTTGTGTCTGTCACTGTGTGTGTCATTGTGTGTGGATGTCACTGCGCACTGCATGTGTATCACTGTGTGTGTGTCACTGTGTGTGGCCTCTTAAGCTGCAGGTTGTGGTTTCAAGTGAAATAGAGTCTGCGTAAAGACACTGCTGGCAAATGTCCTTGAGGAGGCAAAGGACTTGGGCTGCACAAAGAGGGGAGGGGCCGGAGCCAGCTAAGACAGACCGCGCCCAGCCCAGCGCAGAAATGAAGTCACAGGACAGAATCGGAAGCCGCCCCCCCCCCCCCCACTGTCTGGCCCTCGGAGTGTCCCCAGCCCTGCAGGCAGCAGGGCCCTCGAGAGGCTTCCATGCCCTGACCACAGCCCTTGAGAAAGCAGTGTCAGGAGGGTTTGTAGGGATAAAAATATAAACTTGGTTGCTTACAAAAATCACTCGCAGCTTAAAAGCACTGGCCCCCTGTTGTCATGGAGTTGACAATACCGATAAGGATCAAAGGGACAAGAATAGACTGAAAGGACTGGTTCCCACTTAACTCTTAGAATCTTTTTTTTCCCCTAAATTTCTGGCTCTCTCTTCCTGAAGAATATTCTAGATGCTGTAGTGTGACCCCCATTTTGTGAACGCTGCATCCTCTGCTGTCCCGGGACAGCCCCCCAGCCATGGGGCCATCTGACTGCCCACCCTCCTAGCCCCCGGGTGGCCGTGTGAGCCATGCTGGACCCGTCAGGGCTCTGCCCTGGGACTCTCCCATTGGGATGGAGAGAGGGGGGTCAGGCCCTCTTGGGACACGGGATGAGAGCCATGAGTGACGGGGACAGAGACTGAAGGCCCTCCCCGCAGTCTGGCTTCCTGTTCTAGCACATCTGAGGCCCTGTCTCCCCTGACCGAGCCCCCAAGTGGTTCTATGAGAGGGGTGTGTGTCCCTCGAAACTTCCCGAGTCCTGATCTGAAGCCCGGTTACTCTCCAGCCAGCCCCTCACTTTTCCCTTGCACTTATTTATCACAAGCGGTGCTATGTGTGCGCAGGGGCTGTCACCTGTCAACCCTGCCCCATTCCCACTGCTATAAGTGGTGCGAGGGCCGGGACCTGTATCGCTGCCTCAGTCAGGGCTCTTTCAGGGGCGAGGTTCAAAAACCCAATTCAAACTGCCTTAAGCAAGAAGGGAACGTTTGGCTGCATCACTGGAGCGTTGGGACCCGAGCGGGCCGTCAGAGATGCCACCAGACCTCTCATCCCTCCATCAGCCTCTCTGTCCAGCAGCCCCACCTTCAGAACCGGGGTAACGCTGGTCACAGACGCCGGGGGCGCCACTGATGTGGATTCATAAACCCCAAGTGGGACAGTCCCCTCCCCAACACGCCCATGTCGCAGAGCTCAGAAGAGGCTTTGCTGGCCCTGCAAGGCTCCCACAGCCTCTGCTGAACCAGTCACAGGCTTGGGGTCACAGTGCCGTGATTGAACTGCCCCAGAAGGAGGTACGGTCACATGGCAGGGGCTGGAGGGTGGGGGATGGCCCTCCAGCAGAAAGGCCCGGGGCCCTGACACCCACCCCCAAGGCCCACAGCCTCATATGGTCTCTCAGCCACAAGGCATCTGGCTCTACGATCCTGGGGCTCAGAGGCTGGAGCTCTGGTCTCAGGGGGACACATACAGACAATGCAATTGAGATGAGAATCCCAGGTCCCAAGGGCACAACTCATCCAAGGCTCAGGTGGGGCAGGAGGAACCGAGAAGGAGAAGCAGGCCCAGAGGAGCATCCTGGGGAGCAGAGAGGGAGGCCCCTTCAGCAAGGAGTGTGCTTTGCAGAGAACAGGGCCAGATGCCCCCCCCCAAGGGAGGGGGTGGCAGGGTGGAGGGCACATGGGGGCCGGGTCTGCCGGGAGAAGCCAGGTCATGGCTGCCACTCAGAGGGCGATCCCACCAAACTTGCTCACGATTTGGCCGCCAAGCACGTGCCTGGTCGATGACTCCACGTGGAGAATTGCGACTGCCACCTGCTCTGGCCCAGGGAGACAGCATGACCTCCCCAAGGCCACGTGGCTGGGGTGCTGGGAGACAAAGTCCCAGAGAAGCTTCCCTCCGTCCTTGGGTCAAGATGGAAAAATTCAAAGCACCCTCAGCTCCCAGTGGCTCGGAAGGCAGCCATACCGTCAATTATTAATCATCCCTTAAAAGCCCAGGAAAACTGAGATGGGAAAGCCACGGGGCCCCTCACAGCCTTTGGCTAAAAAGCCACAATGGGTCTGTGTTAAGCCACAGACCCCAGAGGCCAAGAGCTCCCCGTTTCTGAGGCTCCCTGGAAGAATGACCCCTCTGCTGAGGACAGGACTTTGCAAACCAGGAAGGGGTTTCCAGGCAGGCTTCGTTGTCCCTGTCACTTTATGGGGAGCCGGGGGGCAGGGTGGGGGATGTGACACTTTAGGGTATGTCAGCAACACCACCCAACCTCTGGGTCCCGGGCTCCGTGGGCAAATGCTCAAGAACCCAGAGGCGAATCTTTGGCTAAGGTCAGAGTCCTTTCTTCTCCATGAATATTTATCACACGTGATCCTGGCTTGTTCATACTTCATAAAGCAAGGCATGTTCGCCCGAACATTATATTGTGTATATTATTTCATGTGATCTTTATTTCCAGTCACTCCCCTTCTCACGCTTTTCTTTCTCACCACCCACCTCTCCTCCCAACCCATGCCTCCTTCAGCAGCCGTCGAGCCCCTGCAAACCCACCGTGGATGGGACAAGGCAGCAGGGACCGTGCATCCTGGGAAAAGCACTCGGGAGCCTGCACTTGTCGTGAACCCATCTCCTGTGGCTTCTGCAACAAACACCACACACTGGATAACTCAGAACATCGTGTAGGCTGAACTGCGACCCCAAAATTAACACAGTGTCCCAAAATAATGACTGTCTTCAGAGACAGGGTCTTTAAAAGGGTAATTTAAAAAAAAATTACTTATTTACTCATGAGAGACACAAAGAGGCAGAGACACAGGCAGAGGGAGAAGCAGGCTCCATGCAGGGAGCCCAATGTGGGACTCGATCCCAGGACTCCAGGATCACGCCCTGGGCCGAAGGCAGGCGCTAAACCGCTGAGCCACCTGGGCTGCCCTTTCAAGGGGTAATTAAGGTAAAATGAGATCCCAAGGGTAGTCCCCAATCCCACAGGACTGGAGTCCTTAGAAGAGGAAGATTTCAGGGCACAGATAGGCATAAGGGATGCTGACATGGGGACACAGAAGATGACCACCTACACACCAGGGAGGGAGGCCTCAGGAGGAGCCAGTCCTGCCCACACCTTGCAGGGGCTGAGGAGGGTCTGCCCCAGGGTCTGACGATCCTGGACATTCCTTGGGTTGTAGACACCTCTCCCTCTGCCTCTAAGGACACTGGTCATCGGATTAGGGCCCACTTTAATCCATCTGGACCTCCTCCAAACCTGTGCAGAGACTCTGTTTCCAGACAGGGTCACATTCACAGGTACTGGGGCTTAGGACTTTGGGCATAGCTTTGGAGGCCACAGTTTAAGCCACAACGTGGCACCATGTACGAGGCCAGTGTATGGAGGAGAGCAGTGTGGCGAGGAAGCCACAGTGGCTCAATCCCCGGCACTTTGAGCCTTGGCCCAAGGAACAGACCTGGGAGGGGGAAAGCCACCATCTGCCAGTGACCACATTTGAGATGCAGAGTGAGAACTGCCGGGCTGAGCCCAGTTCACTTCCAGACCCGTGAGCAGAATGGGCGGCTGCCATTGCTTCAACCCTCGCTTTTGAGGGGCAATTTCTTACATAGCACCAGATAGCTCAACAGCCATCCCACTTTCCAAAATGGCCACAGCATGTCACATTCCCACCGGCAAAGTCTGGGGGTGCCTCTTCCCTCATCCTCGCCATCACTGGGTGTTATCGCTTTCAACATTTTTTTAACCATTTGGTCAGTAATGAGGGATATTCAAGTTTGTAAACCCGCGGTACACTGCTCTCAGGCGTGGATGCCCAGGGAGTCTCGGCTCGCCTAGGCCGACCTCTCATGCTCTCAATGGGCAACGGAGCATCAGAGTGACGTAGCTTGTGCAAGACACACCCTGGGCCTTTACTGGTTCTGTCACCCCAGCCGCTCCACCCAGAGCTACCATGTTTCATCTGATCCTATGTGGTTTTCATGGCTCAGACTCCCAGGGAAAACAGACGGTGCACTCAGGTTGGGATACTTCCAGGAGGGCTTGTTTCCAAGAGTTGGGGACAGAGGGAGGAGCCCCCAGGAGCCACGGGAACAGTGCAGAGACCTGGGGCAGTACCAGAGCTGCTGCCCCCAAACCCTGGGAGTCGGAGAAGGGTCAGCAACTGGAGTCTGGAATGAGAGAATCATGCAGAGAGGAGCCTTGGAAAACCACGGTGGCAGGAGAGACACTGCCAGCTGAGGTAACCTCAACAGGTGGGAGTCAGGGAAAAGATGCCCTGACCCCACTCTCCCCCCTCCCTCCAATCTCTCACTGGGGACTTCCGTTGACCAAACCCAACCGGGAGCCAGAGGCAGGGACCCTGCTGGTGTGGCCCATATGGGGCAGCAGCCTCCAAGGGCACAGAGGAGACAGGAGGGGGCAGAAGGGCAAACCCAGGAAGATATTCCATGTAGTCTGATGATCAAACTACCACGGCCATCCTGTCAGCAGCTGCTGACATATCTGGACCTTGAGAGCTGGGAGAAATCGCCCTGGAGGCTCCTTAGTCTTTGGGAGGAAGCGGGGGCCCCACTGAGGATCTGATGAAATCCAAGTGATCCTCCTCCCAGCAATAGGCACATCCATCTCCAAGCAGCAGAAACACCAATAGAACAGCTTTCTGCCAGAAAAGGAATTTACTGGTTCATACGGTGGGTGTCAGGTAAGGCTAGATCCAGGGTCACAGCACTGCCAGGGCTTTACCTCTCCCTCCTTCTCTCTCTGTGCTTGTCATCCTGAACTTCCTTCTGCATCTCAGTGCTTGGCACAGGGCAGACAGGTGGCTGCCACAGCTTGATCCTATCTTCCCAAGTTAGGAGACCCTATGGGAGAACCCCCCCAGCTAGACCCAGCGGGAGTTCTGAGGAAGGCTCTGGGGGGCCATGCATGAGCCACATGCCCATCCCCAACTGACCACTATGTCCCGTGGATGCTGTCCTGTGACTGGCCTGCATCGTGCCTGACGGTCCTGCCACCTCCACTATGGGATTGAATAAAGAAGGTTTGTTTGTTTGTTTCTAAAGACTTATTTATTCATAAGAGACACAGAGAGAGAGGCAGAGACACAGGCAGAGGGAGAAGCAGGCTCCATGCAGGGAGCCCGATGCGGGACTCGATCCAGGGACTCTGGGATCACACCCTGGGCAGAAGGCAGACGCTCAACCACTGAGCCACCCAGGGGTCCCTGAAGAAGCTTTTCAAACCAACCTTAACTGTGGCAGCCACAGTCCATCCCCTTAGACACCTGACATTTCAGGGGCCACTGACCACTGCCAACCTCTTTCCCGTACAGGAGGAGCAGAGCCGTAGATCAAGGTCACTCAGGGAGTGGAGAACAAAGCCGTCTAGGCTTTCTCTTAGAGAGCCTGAAACCTATAAATCCTTAAATGGCATTAGCAAGGGACAAGCACTGAGTTTCCTTAATCCTCCAAGGGGATTAGGAAAATGCAGCCAAGCTAAGCTCCTTTCAGGGAAGAGAAACAACCACCTCCCACCAGCACTGCGCTTCTCCTGAGCTGGCCCATCCCTGGAGGGTAGGCAGTAGGCCCTGCAGCCAACACCCTGGGGCCTCGGGACCCCCCCCACACACACACACACATAATGCTGCAGCCTGGAACTAATGACCACTGGCATCAGCAGCATCCGACAGCTGAGGAAGGTTTCCAGGGGCACAGGCAGGTGTTCCGGATGGACCAAACCACATGAACAAAGGTATCAAGTCTGGAATTAGGGTCATCCCTGCCCCTAAATTTGCAGGGCCTGGGACAAAGGTTAAATGAAAAAAGGCCCACCTGCCGTCGGTCCAAACAGTGAAGAGCAAACAAACTGTTGAACAAACATGTTCTGTCTCACACCTTCTAACAACCTGGTGTGAATTGAGCCTCCTTCTAGGACACGGGGGGGCAGGGGGGAGCACCCCACTGACCTCTGACTTCTGGTCGCCCATGCTAGCCAAGCCTGGTGCAGGAGCTCCCTTCTTTCCCACCCCTGTTGACCCATGGCTCACAGTGACATGTCACGCGTGCATGAATGTGGACCTCCCAGCCTCTGGGGCCGTGTTCTGTCCTCCTTCCCCACACAGGCTCGCCCCTTGTTCACCCTTGGTCTAGGACTGCACATGCCAGTCACATAGCCAGTCATCGGGGGAGAAGTCCCCACAGACCCCAGAAGGGGCTCAGGACTGCTCCTGACCCAGGGTTGGGCTTCGGGCACTGGTTCTACTTGGCAGATTCTGTTTGGCAGGATCAGGGGGTGAGCAGTGAAGTGGACAGAGCTGGCCAGCCCTGATGCCCCTGACAGCCTGGGGTGGGAGCCGCCAGAGGACTGGATCCTGGGAGCACACAGTCAGCTCCACGCCAGAAGACAGGCCTCTGGATGCCACGGGCAGGGGGTTGCGGGGTGAGACGTGCCCAGGAGCCAAGGAGGAACCGTGACAGAGAGGGGACCCCCAGGCTGGAGTTCATGCCCCCTGAGTCCAGGGCATGAACAGTCTGGGATGTGTTTATGGGACCCTCAGAGGGGAAGACCGCCCCCCTTGATGTGGAGCACAGGCAGTGAGAAGCGGTAGTGTGCCGGGAAGGGCGTGACAAGTAGCTCTCGGGTAGGAAAAGCCCTGATCTGAAGCAGTGGCCAATTCCCATGGTGTAAATGTTCCCACCACAGCCAATTTCAAGGTGTCAACAGGACATCAGGGAACAGAGTTGGGAAGAGAGACGCTGAAGCACACCATCATCTGGCACCACTCCCATCACCTAGAGAAAGGGGACAGAAACAACCTCGAGAGCAGAGAAAAGTAAAATAACCAAGACATGATGAGTCTTCGATAAGTATTAATTTAGCACGTTCATTTAATTTTTAGTAATGGCTGAGCCTAAGGACCATCTTGCAGAATTCCCTGAGAATGTAAAACTCGGCTCTCCAGAGCTGGTGGTAGCTCTTTCTCCAGCACAGCCCTGAGGAGCCTAGATGCAGAGCTGAGGCATCTAGAATGTTCCCTGGCTAAATCCTCCATGGGGTGGGGTGATAGGGAGACTGTGCCCACTGCCCCCCAAGGGCCACATCCATCCCCCTTCCCAGCCTGAGGGGCAGCCTGACCTCCAGGTGCCAAACACACCAGGAGACCCCGTCACTCTGGCCGTGGGCAGGCTGAGGATCCCATCCTGGTGGCCCCCTTCCTGCGCTGGCCCCCAGCAGCCAGGCCCCCATGCCCTAAGTGCTCTGGGGGCTCTGCTCCTCTCCTGCCCTGCCCTGCGATAAGGATACTGGGACTTCAGCTCAAGCCTGCCCTGGCTGCTTGTCCTACCACCCCGTAGCCCAGATGTTCTGGAACTGCAGGGTGACCTACAGACAACGCAGGTCACCTGTTGTTACACAGCCCTCTGCAGCCCAAGCTGTTCCTTGTAGCAAGCAGCCTGTGGGAAGCCTCCTGGACCGGCCTCGGGCTGGACGTTCCGGCCTCACCAGGAAGCCCTGCGCCCCTGGCACCGACCCGTAGGATCGAGTGTGCCCCGGGCACGGTAACGTTCATCCTGTTGATGGCGGAGAACAGCCCCCGGGCACCGAGTTCAGTGCCAGCAGGGCTCGACTATCGGCACACGGTATTAATGTAATTAGCAACGATCCCGTGACACAGCCACTGTTGTGACCCCATTTTTATAGATGAGGCAAGTGAGATCTGCTCAGCGGTCACACAGCTAGGAGGTAGAAGGCCCGGGCAGACTCAGATTTGTCTGACAGCAAGGCTCAACCTCAAGCCTTGTGCTCTCCCGAGTGGAGGAAAGGACCAGGTGTCGGGGCACAGTCTCCAGGGGTGGGGGTGGTTATCCTCTCTCTCTCTCTCTGCAATCTCCCAGTCAGTAATCTCACCGCACATGTGGACTCCAGATGTGACAAGTGGCTGGACAGATATTCCCCTCCACCGATGTTCTCCATCCAAGGAATGGTGCATCGCGCTTGGTTCACCTTTCCGTGTCACGCGTTTCTGGATTTGGTGGATTATCAACTTTACATTCAGAGGAAACAATAAAGCTATTTTCAGCTTGGGAACAAACGAATCCAGTGGTAAATAAAACCCCAAAGCCTGGTGCTGGGAAGGCCCACACTGTCCTCCCAGTTGGCAGGCTTCCTCTGCCTGGGGGGGCTCCGTCCACACCCCAGGGGGGTGGGAGTGTGCAGGCCCAGAAGGGAAGCAGGCAGGGAGCGTTCTGGAATCATAGCAGCTGTATGATCCCCATGTCAGCTTTACGGATGCAGGCACTGAGGTCCAGAGAGGGTGAGCTGCCCGCCGGGGTCACAGAGCCCTGGGCGCCAGGGAGCGCTGTCCCCGGCTCCACTGGTGCTCCGGCTCCCGCGCGGCTGCTCCAGTGTTTTCTCAGCACTTGAGAACAGATGGCTCCAACTCCCACCCACGGAAGCCAAACATTTTCCCTGGTTACCCTGCTAATTTGCTCACAAGCCTCCTCTTGTAAATAGAGAGTACAAAGGCTCCTGTGAACAGCGTGCCTGACGAGCAAATTCTGACTTCACTGGAAAGGCTTCAGACGGAGCACAGCAAGCCCCAGGTAAGGCCCAGGTGTGGCTCAGGTGTGGCTCAGGTGTGGCCAGCAGCCTCGGTGGCCAGCCCGTCATAAGCAGGTACCAGCTCGGGCTCCAGCCCCGGTTCTGCCCCTCCCACCAAGGCTGGCTGGGAAAGCTTGGGCTGGCCCCTGGGTCTCCCTGGCATCCTTCTCTCACCTGTGAAATGGGTGTGCTGATTCCAGAGCCGTAGGACGTGAGATATCATGCATGTGCTCTGGGAACAGAGAAGAGGTGTCTGTGAGAATCCAGTCACTTTCATCTGGTGACAGTGGGCTGGCGTCACTCTGCACCCCACCCCTCACCCGACAATAGCCCACTTGCTCAGCCCCTTTCACTTCTGGAGCCCTCCTCCCGAGACCCAGAGAGGAGCTAACGCCTCAAGATTCTCAGCTGTGTGATGCTGCACAAGCGCCTTCACCTCTCTGGGCCTCATCCCCACCTGTGAGGATCCAGTGATCCCTGATACCCAGTGAGTGCTAAGGGTCATCCCTACCTCACCAAAGCCAGGGGAGGCTCCTTGGAGGATGGGGCGGTGGCCTGGAGCCCTTGCAGAAGAGTAGATGTTGGTGGGGTAGAGGGGAGTGTGTGTCAACGGGCAGGTCCTCCAGGTAGAGGGAACTCCGTGGGTAAAGCTCAGGAAGGAGTCACCTCCCTGTGGGGGAGCGGAAGCCACAGGAGCCTGGGTGTGGCTGGTGCTGGGCGGGGAGGGGGCACAGCGGCTAGCCAGGTGGGCAGGGGATCCAGAGGTTTGGAACTGGCAGGGAGAGAGGAGTCAAGGCTCCCAGCAGGTCCCCAGGGTCCCCCAACCTCACCCACAGCAGCCATAATGAAGAGCTCTTCCTGCTAAAAGCTCCTGGAGCCAGGGCCAGGCAGCGTCTGCCGTCCTGGCCACCCTCCAGCGGCAGCCCTGGGAGCTGCTGTCCCATCCTGCTGGCGGCCTGTGGTGTCCTGGGGGGTGCAGACCCAGGAGGCCACTTATGGCTTGGGGGCCCAGTACGGGAAGCTTGGCCAGGGTGCCACCCCTTTGATCTGTAGGCCTGGGGTGTGGGGGTCCGGGGGTGGCATAACCTGCAGGATCGACAACAGTGGCTAAAGAGGGAAGAGCGCCATCCTGGCCCTGCTGTGGGACTGGAGCAAGCCCTCCCACCTCTCTGAGCTTCCCGCCTCTGTCAGCCTCCCCTGGCAGAGTCGAGGTGAGGATTAGAGCAGAGCCTGGCTCCTAGCCGCTGCCCGTAGCGTCCACCCCCGCCCCCCATCACGCACAGCACCACGCAGGGGGGTCTTCACCCTCTTAGGACAGAATTACTGGCTTTGCTTGTTTATTGGATTTAAACAAAGCCCAGATGGCTCACTCTCCTCTTCTCCCGAGGTTGACAGCACAGGTGCTTGCATGGAGGCAGGGGCACTGCGCTGGGCAGCGATGGGGTGGACGGTGCGTCCTGGAGGGTGACGCCCGGCAAAGGCTTCTCCTCTCTGGACCCGGGTCCTGGGCAGTTCCAGGGGCCTTTCCGTCCATGGCCAGAAATAGGCTTTGACACCGTGGTGGTCCCCGGGCCCACCCTAAGGTGCCTCAATAATCCTGTGTCCTGGGGTCACTGTGAGCACAAAATGCGGTGCATATATGGCTGTGACCCACCATCCCAGGTGGGAGTCCCACCTCACCACTCACCGGCTGGCTTCTTCATCTCTAAGAGGGGGCTCAGGGCACACCCGTCTGTGCAAGAATTAGAGAAGGTGACGTCAATGAAGGCCACTCCCTGCTCAGGGGGACGCGGGAGGGGAGACCCCCGTCCCTCCGAGATCCGCTGAGCCTCGCCCTGCCGGGCGCATCCAGCAGCAGCCCACGCAGCATCCCTCCCTCTGCCCTGGGGAGGCTCCCGCTCCCTTTCCCCCTCCCTCCCCGGCCGTGTCCTGGGCAGGCCCCACACTTCGTTCTCTGTCTGGCTCTTGGCTGCAAGTACCGGTTTGACGGGAAGATTCTAATGGGCTTTAAGTTAATAAGTTGGGAATAAATTAGGTTTGAGCTCCATAGGAAGCAGATGGCGCAGCCGCCATGGCCTGGAACAGCCCCACTGGAGCAGCGACGGGCAGGCAGGGGCACGGTTGGGCTCTCTTTATTCTTCTTTCTCCTCCAACATCTTATTATGAAAATTTAACATAAAGAAGATCCAAAAGAATCGTGCAGTGAACACCCATATGCTCACTGTCTGCATTTGCTCTGTGAGCTCGCTGGGACAGCTGCCCGTCCCCCAGCCCCCTTGCCAGCCACCAGCCCAACTCGCTGTTTTTAATGCATTTCTAAGTCCGTGGCAGACATCAGTCACTTCACCCCTAAACATGCATATCATTAGCTAGAGATCAATATTTGTTTTGGGTTTGGGTTGTTTGTTTTTAAGTAAAATTTACCAACAGTGAAATGCACAAATCTAGAGTGGACACTTGCTGAGTTTTGACAGATGCACACATTGCAGAAGCCAGAGCTCCACCGAGACACAGCATCGCCGTCACCCCAGATAGCATCCCATGCCCCGCACGCTTCCCGAGGGTGATCACCCTCTTAATCACCTCAGAACCATGTTGTCTGGTCTAGAACTTCATATGAATGGATATGTGTCCTTCTGTGTCCTTTTTCACTCGGCACAATGCTCTTGAGATACCTTCCGGATGTTGGGGTATCAGTGCTGTGTTCCCTTTTATTGCTGAGTACCGCGCTGTGGTCTGGAAGGACCACAGTCTGTGTACTCATCTCCTGCTGATGGACGCCTGGGCTGTTGCCAGGTTTTTACTATTGTGAATAAAATCCTTATGGGTCTTTTTGTGGACATTAAGTTTATTTTAGTTTAGTTTTTTAAAGATTTATTTATTTATTTATTTGGGGGGGAGAGAGAGGGAGAGCAAGTGGGGGAGGGGCAGAGGGAGAGAATCTCAAGCAGACTCCTCACTGAGCGTGGAGTCCGATGGGGGACTCCACTTCATGACCCGTGAGATCACGACCTGAGCTGAAACCAAGAGCCAGATGTTCAATCCATCGAACCCAGGTGCCCTGACATGAAGTCTATTTTTAAGCTAATCTTGAGTCCCTCTTTCCCCTAAAACAAGACCAGCTCACTCCATAGCTGCAGGGGTTAGGATAATGCTTCAACTACCCCCCTGGTTTTTGACTGGCCACATCTCCCCAGACTGAGTCCCCGTGGTGGGCGGTGGTGGGCCTTGGTGGTCTGCAGTGGCTCGTGCTCCTTCATGGGTGGCCAGGCTGGCGGCTGTTGTCTGCAGTGGTGAGAGCTACTCTGGAAAGTCTAGCTTGGGCCCAAAGTGTCTCCTTCAAGGTTTGTGTACAAGTACACGCACCTGGGAGGCTTGGTTGGATTGACCACCAGAAATAACAGACCCGAGGGCCCCAGGGAGGGGATTCACCCCAAAGCAGAGATCAACTGTAGAGTACCACTGACGAAACACAGCAAAATCTCAAAGTTGCCACAGAGAGTGGCCACGGAGTAACAGACACGGCTAAGAAACACTCCAGGCCGTACTCAAAACTCTCAGCCAGGTGGAAAGGGCTTCCAAGAATCTTAAAACTTAGACTTTCTCTGCTCGACTAGGAGGCTCCTAAAACTCCCATGGCCCCAAACAGAAAGACAATGTCTCAAACAGATGTGCATGTGTGTCTCTTACCCAATAGAGGGTGTTGTAATCTCATACACAGGAAGCCCATAAGGTTTTCAAAGGAATCATATCGGCCTGGCCTGAGCAGAGCTGATGGGGCTTCAAGGCTGGCGAGCTGGCCTATAGCCCTCTCACCCTTATCAGCCATTCCTCGAGGGTGAGTGTGTGCAAGGTGGGTGAGATCAGCTGGCTCAGAACCCCTTGGGCTTTGGGTTCTACCCTAGTGCCCACTGAGGAATTATGGGAGAGAGTTAGCAATAGAAGGACACCTTTTAGAAAGCTCACTCTGCCCAAGAAGAGGGGTTGGGGGGCAGAGTGGCAAAAGCCAGGAGACCAAGGAGGAGGCCCTGATAGCCATCCTACTGAAAAATTATTTTTTTTTGGTGGGGGAAGCATCTGAGGCCATTTAGAACAGCACCTGGAGCTTGCCAAGTGAGGACAAAGCAGGTGCCCTGACCCCTGGAAGTGGCAGCCCCCTGCTCCCTCTGTCCACAAGGCAGACCGTGGCACAGCATCTCCATGCACCGATCTGGCTGTGCCACCGGGGCCCAGATGACATAACAGTCATGCTGCAGGTCCCTCCCACAGTTGCTGCTGCAGCCTGTCACCTGCTCCTCTGATGGGCCCTTAATTGTCTGCATTTTTCATCCTGGCAGATGGCTTTCCTCTAAGGGAGGGTTGCTAACAGGGTCGGGAGGACAGGCATCGATTAGCGGAGTCCTCGCTGCTGTTAGTGAGGCCCGGGTGTCATTGGCACTAACAGCAGGCCTGGCCCCGAGCCTCACCCACCCTGGCACCCCCACAGGGAACCGTTTCCCAGCACTGCAGTCACCCCTAACAGAGGCACCCATGCTTAGCAGCCAGCACACAGGCTGAAGAGCACAAGACTCTGCTTCCACCTACCAGCTAGGGGCCTTCTTGGGCCTCAGTCTGCTCACACAGAAACTCGGCAGGGATGCTAACAGTCCCAGGTCACAGGGAACTGGGAGATTAATTTTTTTTTTAAGATTTATGTATTTATTTGAGAGGGAGAGAGAAAGAGAGCAGTGGGGAGGGGCAGAGGAAGGGAGAGAGAGAGAGAGAGAGAGAGAGAATCTTGAACAAGCTCCATGATTGTAGTGGAGCCCATCACCAGGGCTAGATCTCACAACCCTGAGATCAGGACTGGAGTCGAAATTAAGAATCAGATGCTTAACCCACTGAACCCCAAAGGCACGCTGGCCCCACTTCCTCCTTGACACCAAGGGCTCCTCCCCACTCTGCAGAGCCCCAAGGAAAACTCCTGACTCGGCCAGCTGTGGGGATGGCCCGCCCCCCGCCCCTCTCAGCTCGGGACCTCCTCAGACACACCCACCCCTCATGCCATTGCCGCCAGCCCCTTTTGCACCCACAACACAGCCCTGAAACCCCCCCCCAACACACACACACACACACACACACACACACACACACACAGACAACCACAAGCCACTGCTCAGATGCTCTGGACATTGGGCAACATCAATCCTATGCCCAGACCTTGGCCCTAATCTAAACCCCAAAGTTTCTCCTGTTATTCCAGACTAGGAGTCTTTCACCCCCCAAGTCCTCCCATCACTTGCTGCCATCAGGAGCCAGGGTGCAGAGAGCACGGGAACCAGGCAGGTGAGGAAGATAAAATGTCTATCTCTGCACATAAACACGTTTCGTTTTTCATAAGAAACACGTACTTGGAAAAAAACATTACAACTTGACCTGGGCTTATAGAAACAGTGGAGAAACAGACAGGAACATTCAGGAACACAGTTCAGTATTTTGCTGCATTTCCTTCTAGTCACTTCTCTATGTGGAGTGAATATTCTGTATTGTGTAACCTGTGTGTCCCACTTTAAAAAAATGCAGGGGCGCCTGGCTGGCTCAGTCAGTTAAGTGTCCAACTCTCGATCTCAGCTCAGGTCGTGATCTCAGGGTTGTGAGTTCGAGTCTCACGTTGGGCTCCACACTGGGCATAAAGCCTACTTAAAAAAAAAAATCCAGGGGATCACTGGGTGGCTCAGTGCTTTAGCGCCTCTCTGGAGATTCTGGTTAATACAGTGCCTCTCTCTCTCTCTCTCTCTCTCTCTCTCTCTCTCTCAAATAAATAAATAAATAATCTTTTTTAAAAATCCAAAGTGTATACAAGTCTACAGTAAATTCAGTTTATTTTTTAAAAGATTTTATTTATTTATCCATAGAGACACAGAGAAAGAGAGAGAGGGGCAGAGGCACAGGCAGAAGGAGAAGCAGGTCCCATGCAGGGAGCCCAACGTGGGATTCGATCCTGGGTCTTCAGGATCACACCCTGAGCTGAAGGCAGGCACTAAACCACTGAGCCACCCGGGCTGCCCTAAGTTCAGTTTAAATTTGAAAAAAGGCTACAATAAAATTAATTATCCCTTCTCTGACCCCAGCCCCACCATCTCCTTTCTCCAAAGCAATTACCATTACCTACCCATGTACACCTTCCAGAACAATCTGTGTTCAGGCAAGCACACCCGTGGATGCTCCCCCTTTGTAACACAATGATTTCATACTCTACACACTGTATTAACCAGAATCTCCAGAGAAACAAAATCAATAGGATGTGTGTGTAATGTAAATTTAGCATGAGGAATTGGCTCACATAATTATGGAGGCTGGCAAGTCCAAAATCTGCAGGGCGGGTCAGCAGGCTGGAGACCCAGGAAGAGCTGATGCTGCGGCTGAAGTCCAGGGGCAGAATTCCCCTCTTGCTCAGGGCTGACTGATCAACTTTCTGTTCTTTGCCGGCCTTCAACTGATTAGGTGAGGCCCACCCACATGGTGGTGGGCGCTCTTTCACTCAAAGTCCTTGGATATGCTTTTTCTTAAGATTTTATTTATTTATTTGAGAGAGAGTGAGAGAGAACACAAGCAGGGGGAGGGGCAGAGGGAGAGGGAGAGGCAGGCTCCCCACTGAGCAGGGAGCCTAATGTGTCACTCAATCCCAGCACCCTGGGATCATGACCTGAGCTGAAGGCAGATACGTAACTGATTAAGCCACCCAGACACTTCAGTATTTTGCCCACTTTAGTGTCTGTATCAATGACCATGTTTTTTTTTTCTTTGACCTGTTCCTGTGACGCATCACGTCAATGGCGTTCTTTACGAGACCCTGCGTGTCCCATGTTATAGAGCATGCTAATTGCAATGTGCTCCTGGATTTTGTTGGCTACTATTTCAGTGAGGATTTTATACTGCCATTCATAGGTGAGATTGGTCTGTTGATTTCTTAGAGAAATCTGTCAAGTTTAGGAAGCTCTTCCTTCTTTTTTAACCCGTGCTCTGGAAGGGTAAGATTGCACTGTGGTTCCTTCTTTAAAAGTTTGGTAAAATTCTGAAATTCTGTGAACCTACCCAACCAAGCCTGGGGTTTCAACGGAGGGGTAATAGATCTTCAACAGAATCCTCTAGTTCCTGCTTAGTAATTGTTTTATTTAGATTCCTTTCTCTTCAGATAGCAGGTTGTCTGTTTATATTTTCCTAGAATATCATCTTACCCATTTTTAAAAATATTTTACTTATTTGTTTGTTTGTTGAGAGAGAGAGAGAGAGAGAGAGAGAGGCAGGGACACAGGCAGAGGGAGAAGCAGGCTCCATGCATGGACTCAATCCCAGGACTCTGGGATCATGCCCTGGCCTGAAGGCGGTGCTAAACCACTGAGCCACCCGGGCTGCCCCATCTTACCCATTTTTTAAAAATTTTGTGGCCCAGGGGCACCTGGATGGCTCAGTTGGTTAAGTGTCTGCCTCTAGCTCAGGTCATGATCTCAGGGTCCTGAGATCGAGCCTCGCATTGGGCTCCCTGCTCAGTGGGGAGCCTGCTTCTCTCTCCCTCTCTGCCTCTCCACCCGCTTGTGTTCTCTTTCTCACTCTCTCTCTGTCAAATAAATAAAATCTTAAAAAAAACTTCTGTGGTCTAGATGCAACGTGTCTTTCGCAGTGCTTCCCATTTCCTATTTGTGTGTCACCACTTTCACCCTACCAGTTCCACCTGAGTAGGTAGGTACCTGGTGGTACCTCAGAGCTGTACATCCTAGTGGTGACTTCAGATTTCTCAGTGTGGTTACAGTCTTCCACTGGCTTTCTTGGGTTTCTCATATATATTTTTTAAGATTCTATTTATTTGCGGGAGAGAGAGCACATGGCTGGGGGAGGGGAAAAGGGGGGACGGGGAGAGGGAGATGGAGGGGCAGAGGGAGAAGCAGGATCTCCACTGAGCAGGGAGCGCCACGTGGGGCTCGATCCCAGGACCCTGAGATCATGACCTGAGCGGAAGGCAGATGCTTCACCGACTGAGCCACCCAGGCGCCCCCTGAATTTTTCAGATAGAACAATCATAGTCTGTCTCCCACCATGATGAATATTCCTTACCCACTCTCCCGGAGTAATTGGGCTATTTTTGCAATGTCTGGCTGTAACAATGCACATCTTCATATACAAAGCCTTTTCTGTATTTAGAATTATTTCCTTGGGCTAGATACTCTGGATCAAAGGGTAAGCATGTTTTTTTAGGCCAATTTACTTTCCAGAAGGGTTGTTCCAATTTGCACTCCCACCAGCAACCAAGGATTAAAAACCTGGGTCAGGTCATGCTTCTTCCTCCAACAGAAACACTCCAGGGGCTCCCACCCATTCCCACTGCCAACAAGAACCCCCTCAGGCTGCTTTATGCCCCCAACCTTACCTCCCATCTCCCACTGGAAAGTTCTTCCTCCTCTGACCTTCTTTTTGTTCTTGAATATGAGCTTTTCCTGGCTCCAGGACTTTGCACTGGCGGTTCCCTGTGCCCCAAACACGCCTACCACAAACCACCCCACAATGGGCTCCTCTCCATCACACAGTTCTGGCGTCACCTCCTCAGAATGGCCCTCCCTGACCACTAGACAATGATGCCCACCCCATCCCCATGGTCACACACAACCCCACCATTCTGTCCTATTGTCTTGCAGGCATCTGATGCTTCCTAAAGTGGCTGCTTGTTTGTCGCCAGCTTCCCCCATTAGACTGAAATTCCACGGGAGCAGGGACCCCCATTGTCCCCTGTATGTAGAGCAATGTCTCACACACACCAAATAATTTTTATTTACACCCAGGAGAGCTTGGCATGGCTTCCTGCATAGACCCTTTCAAATCTCCAGACCTGTGGAAACCACAAGGCTCATTACTTTAAGATCAGTTACTTTGATCACCTGGCTGTCCCCCCCCCCCTCCAGACAGCACCAGAAGATGGGCAGAGGGGTGCTTCCAGCCCTGAGTGCACGACAGCACCCTCCCCAGCACCTTTCACTTATCTTCACTCAATGCAGCCTAATTCAGCACCCAGTTAAGTCCACTCTTCAAACAAATATTTGGCTCTTTCTGTATGCCAGGCACTCCACTGAGCACTGAGGACCTAGTGGCTTTACTCCCAGGGGGCTTCCAGTCTTTCAGGAGGGATGGGGCAAGGCCTTGAGTAAAGGTGCCAACTCCGGCTATGGGCTGACCAGCACCTCTGGGGCTTCCTGTTTGTTGGCAGAGGTGGGTCTCAGGACAACAGGAGGAGCTAGTCTGGTGGGAAGTGAGAGGAGGCATCCAGGCAGGGGCCCTGCGGGTGCTTTGGTAGTTCCGTTCTGATCCCATCCTGGTGGCTCGGTCCTGGGTGGGGAGGGGGTTCCTCTGATTCCCATGGACACAGCTCCCAGCCCTGGAGGGACCCAGCACATGTCTACCTTCTCACCTTGTTACAGGACCCTCTCCCCAGCATGGACACCCACCCTCCATCCCTAGCTCATTTCCTGTGCCAGGGCGGGGGCTCCCCTCTGCAATGTTCTCCAGGCTTCCAGACAGTCTCTCTTAAAATCACATTACAGAAGAGTAAACAGAGGCTCAGACAAAAGTGGGCGAGCGAGCTCGGGCCCTCAGCCCCGAGAGAGACTCCTCTTTACCGGAGAGAAAACCGAGGCTCAGTGATAGGAAGCCATCGGCCAGGGTCTCATCCCAAGCTGCGGGGAGGAGAGACTGGGGAGGGGGCTGGCGTCAACCCCCAGGCCCGGCTGGGACGCGCCCCTCACGGCCTCCAGCCCACGGACTCCTACTCATCCTTCAAAACTTGGGGTCTGGCCGCTCGGGGACCTGCCCCAGCCCCTGAGCTGGGCGCTGCAGGCCTGCCCCCACCGCGGACCCGAGGCGGGAGGAGGGAGTGCGGGGTAGTGGGCCTGGGCGTCCGCGGGGAGGTGCGCATGGGGGTGGCGGGCTGGGGCAGGCGAGGTCACCCCGCGGGGTGTCCGGGCGGGTGAGGACCCCAGCCGCGCCCCGCCCCCGCCTCTGCGGGCTCGGCTGGGGGGGGGCGGGGGAGGGGGAGGGCGGGGGAGGGGGAGGGGGAGGGCGGGGCGGGGCTCCGCGGGGGGCGGGCCGGGGCGGAGCGTGGTGGCCCCCGCCGCTCGCCGCCGCCGCCGCTGCGCCCCCCGGACACGCTCGCGGATCGGGGCCCGGCCGACCGCGGACCCGCGGAGGACGGCGGGGGCGCCGGGCCCGAAGCGCGGGGCGCGGGGCGCGGGCGCCCAGGGGTCCCGGCGCGGGGCCGGCAGGGGCGGCGGGGGCGGCGGGGCCGGGCGCGCCGAGGACCCCGGGGCCGGGCCGGGCGAGGTAAGCGGTCGCCGCGGGGCGGGGGCGGGCGCGGGCGCGGGCGCGGGGACCCGGCTGGGCTGGGGCGCGGGGACCTGTCGGAGCCTTTGTCTGCGGCGCGCGGCCCCACTCCGCGCCCCTCCCCCTCCGTGGCGGTCGGGCCGCGGAGTCCGCGGCGAGGGCACGTGCTTGGGGACCCCGAATCTCCCCCCACCGCCCCCCCCCCGTCCCAGGTACTCCCAGCCTGTACCTCACCCGCCATCTGGACCGGGCCAGCCCCCACCCCCGTCTGCCCACCTCGGAGTGGCCAGTGGCCCCAGCCATGCCCGGCGCTGGGAGCCACCGCCCGCCCGGGCGTGCCCAGAGGGTCCTTCCACCTGAAGTTCCTCCCTGGACCCCCTCTGCCCCCGTCTCACGTCATCCCCCAGCCAGCTCCCTCCTGGCTCTTGGAAAAGCCACTGTAAGAGGCAGGGCCTGTGCCCAGGGGTCACCTCCCGTGGCCTGGGGAGTCTGTCTTTTGCCCAGGGGCACAGGCTGGGAACCAACTTTGTTGCTGATAGGACCCTGCAGGCAGAAGGAGCCTGGGGATGCAGGGTGCTGCTGGCCTGGGACCCGCAGAAACCAAGGCCAGGGAGGAGGGGGTGCGACTGGGCTGGGAGCTGCCAGCCAGCGCCTGTGGCCAGTGCCTTTGCCTCTCCAGCAGCAACTGCAGGAAGGAAGCAGCCCAGGGCCTTGAAACCCACTTTTCTGTGGGCAGAACCAGCAGGGACGAGTTGGGGCAATCTGTGAGCTGAAAGGGGGGGGTGCCAAAGGTGCTCAACCCTGCCAGGGCTTCAGTGCGAGCTGCATGACCTCTGACCTTGGCTCTCCGGGCAAAGTGGGGGCCCGTGAGCCAGGCTTTCAGGACTGCTGGAATCCAGAGCCCTCTGAGGCCCACAGCAGTGCCCCGAAGCAGGGGCTGGTGTGACTTCTGAGCGCCTCCTGTGTGTAGCCTAGCTTTGACCATCTAGCCACCTGCTCCCATTTATGAAGTACGTGACAGCCTCACCTTTCTCATCCACAACAGGGAGATGGGGAAACTGAGGCCTGGAGTGGCCCATTGAGGCATTAAGTGGTGACCTGTTGACCAAAGAAATGAACTTTGTTCTCTCAACTACTCCCCAGGGGTGGACATTGAGGGGTTCTGGCAGGGTGGGGGGATCAGAGAAGAGCCCGTGCTCTCTTGCATTTTTAAGCCTATGTGCATATCCTTAAATCTTAACTGAAGAGGGACATGAGAAGAGGAAGAATGGGTTGGGGGACGATCTGAGACTCCAGGCTGTTGGTGTGGAATGTGAGGGGTCCAGGGAGGGGCGAGTTGGCCAGGAGAGGTATAGATGAGCCACCTCAGTGCCCCCCCCACCACTCTGCCACCCTGCGAGGCCTGGCCTCTGCCCAGGCCAGTGACGTCGTGCCTAGGGGCCTGGGGCTGCCACAGGGGAAGCCAGAGCCCCCCGCCCACAGGAGGGACCAGGAGAAGCACATGGGGACAGTGGCTGAGGCAGGCATTGTGGGTGGAAGCTGCCTGCCTCACTGATGAGCCAGAGGGAGCCAGGGGCCGCCTCCTGGCTCAATGCTGAGCATGTCCGCCTTCCCCGGTGGTGTGGCCAGGCGTGTCCAGGGCGCTGCGTCTTGGGAAGCTTTGCAGAACACAGGTCAAGGGTTCGGGGTTCGGGCGTCCTCTGGGGCTGGGCTCAGGTCCTGAGCGGATTGCAGGGGGGAGTGTGCCATTGTTGTAAACCACTGCTCTGCTGCTGGCTCCTTCCTTGGCCTTCCTATCGGCTCAGGGAGGCTGGGAGGGCGGGGCCCAGGATCTTGGAGCCTCCTGTGCGGAATCCTGACCAAGGCCACAGAGCAAGGCCACGGTCATTCAAACCAGGCGCAGCTCTGTCCTGAGTCCACTTAGTATCCCCAGCTCCAGATGTGGCAGGAGGCCCAGGGCTGGGGGACACTTGGGAGATGCACTGAGCCTGCAGTGGGGTTACGCCTGCCTCTCAGCCCCCAGACGGAGAATCCTCAACCCTCTTGCCCATGCTTGTGGGTGCCCATCAGCTGGGGCAGCCCCCAATTGGCAGGGGCAGTTTCCCCAGGCCCTGTACCTTGCCCCAGGAAGCAGGATGGCTCCGAGCTCCAAGATCCCTGTTAAAACTCTGTAGAGCGCAGGAAGGGTGGAAACACAGGGCCAGCAGGAGGCGCTCAGTAACTAGTCAGGGCAGGATCTGCACTTCAGATCCGGAGGCTGGGAGTGGGTAAACTGAGGCAGGAGGGCAAGAAGAAATGAGACAAAAGAAGTGCAGGTGGAGGTTGGAGGGGTGGTGGCGGGCCGACTGCAGAGATGATTGGAGCAGTCTCGGACACCCAGGATCCTTCGGGAAGTGGGCCTTCTCCTGTGGGCTTTCACACACACTCTTGGGTGGGTCGAGGTGCCACACTCAGTGCCCGATGCTCAGGTGTCCCACCTCTGTTTCAGATTCTCTGCCATGAGTGTGTAAGGAGATAAATGAATAAAAGTCATTAGAAAAACAACTGGCTCAGTCGCCAGAGCGTGCCATCTTGCAGTTGTGAGCTCAAGGCCCACGCTGGGTTTGCTGATTACTTTAAAAAAATAGAATCTTAAAAAAAGAAAAAACAGAAAAGAAAAGCTGGTTACTCTTTTAGGGATAAAAACAAGACTCCCTCCAGCCCCACCTGCCCCCCACAGGGTTACCTCTACAATGGAGGTGTCTCTCCATCAGGGATAAATTAGCTTCTTCCTTTCTTTTAAACATAAGGGTAGTAGACTTGAATTGAAGCAAGAGAAACTGGGGTGAGACCAAAGGAAGGACTTCCCACCACGGAAAGTGGTTGGCCCCAGAATGGAGGGCTGCGGTGCTTCTGAGTGTCCCCGGGCTGCTCCCCTTTCGGTCTGTGAGACTGGGGTGGGGGTGGCGGGGGCGGCTGCCTCTAGGCTCCCGTTCCCTTCCCGGCTGTAAAATGAGTGAGTATGGGCACGTCTTCCCAGAGGGAGATGGTGCGGGGGACACTGAGCACGTCGCTGGCACACGCAGCACTCAGTGATGTCGGCTGTCACTCTGACTGCTCACCGAGTCCTGGCACTCCAGCTCCAGATTCTCCCTCCACCTACCCCATGTCTCTCCCTCCGTGCCACCATGCCACTGTCACCGGGGTCCCCATCATGGGGCCACTGCGACCAAGCCTGGAGTGGCATGGCACCGCTCAGCCACAGGCTCGTGTGCCCCAGGGGCGCAGCGGGGTGCGGGGTTCCCCTGGCTCGCTCAGCCCGCCTCCTCTCCCCTCTCCGCAGCACGGGCTGCCATGGGCTCCGTGGGCAGCCAGCGCCTCAAGGAGCCCAGCGTGGCGGGCACGCCAGACAGGAGCGTGGTGATGAGCTTCAGCTTCGACAGCTGCCAGCTGGAGGAGGAGGTGGCGGCAGGGACGGCTCAGGGCCAGGGCGGTGTGGCTGGGGGTGTCCCAGCTCTCGCGGACTCTGGTGAGTGACAGGGCCGGCGGGGGCGGGGGCAGGTGTGTGTCTGGCTCAGGGCCAGGATGGGCTGCAGGAGCCCCCGGGAGTCACCGAGTGCAGAACGCAGCATCTGCCAGGAGGGATCTGTCTCGAGGACTTCGCCCTGATGTCACGTGTCCCACGTGGGTCACGGAGCCAGGCGAAGAGCTTTAATCTGGCCAGGGGCTCCTGTGACCTCTGGGCAGGTGGAAGGGTGCACGATGAATCATGCACTGCCCTGTCGAGCTTCTGTCTGGAAGTGACACATGTCGCTTGGGTCACCTTCACTAGCCTCCCTTCAGTGGAGATGGGCAAGTGAGTGCCAGATGGGAGGACCAATGTGAGGTGCAAAGACTTGATTTTCATCCTGACCATGTGACCTTGACACGGGCCTAAACCTCTCTGAGCCTTGGTTCCCCCACATCAAGGAAATGGGCCAGTTGCCTATGCGATTGGACTTGCTCAGTAGAGGGCTGCATGCGGGGCTGACACTGGACAGGTTTGGGTTCAGCCACGTCCTTCCACCGACTTGGGGGCCTTGGGCGAGTGACCATTCTCTGTGCTTTGGTTCTGTCATCTAGAAAGGGGAGAAGTCCAGGTGCCACCCTCACTGTGGCTGCACAGAAGCCCCAAAACATTGCTTAGGGCTGTCCCTGCCCTCGGGAGGCCCCCAGTGACAGCTCATTTTGGGATGCCTGCAGTTGTTTTTTTAAGATTTTATTTATTTATTCATAAGAGACAGAAAGGAGAGAGAGAGAGAGAGGCAGAGACACAGGCAGAGGGAGAAGCAGGCTCCATGCCGGGGCCCCAACGTGGGACTTGATCCGGGGACTCCAGGATCACATCCTGGGCCAAAGGCAGGCGCTAAACCGCTGAGCCACCTGGGCTGCCCATGCCTGCAGTTTTTGCTAGCACCCCTCCAGGCTCAGAAATAGGGGCTGATTTTCTGGTTCCATCCCCTGTCTTTGTACATGGGAAGCAGAGGTCGTGCTGGCCAAGCCCTGTTCCCCTGTACTTAGGCAGAGCCAGCTCTGGGCCCATCCCCAGGGTGCCAGACTTCCCCTGGCCAGGCGTGGCACTAGATAACATGTGACTGTGGCCATAGAAGCAGATGGTGGTCATGGCAATGGTGATTTTAACTATAGTGGCCTTGGTGATGGTGGCTGGGTCACTCAGCCAAGAAACAGAGCCAGTGGGAGATACATACACAGATAATAGAGAGTTGTAGATAGGATACAGGTGTGGTTTACTGCAGAACATAAGCAACTACAATGGAGCCTGGCTAAGGTGGTCTGAAGTCCATAAGGCTGGTGCTCAGGAAACCCCAGGGCCCTGACCTGTTTAGGGTCTTGGCTCTGGGAAGACCTAAATGCCTTGCCTGATTAGGTCTGGCCCACCCAGGGTAATTTCCTTTTGATTACCTTAGAGTCCGCTAAGGAGAGACTTTTATCCACAAAATCCCTCCATGACAGCACCTCAACCAGTGTCCGATTGAATGAGGGACTAAGCCAGCCAAGTTGACCCATAAAATGGACCCATCACAGCCCACCCCTTGCCCCCATGGCTCTCAAACACAGCTCCGTAACCATACTTAATCTCCAAATAAAGACACTAAGTCATACTGCCACCTGGTGCGACTCAGCTAACCCCTCTGCAACCGAAAACACACTGACCCTTTCCCCAGAAGATGCAAAGTCTGACACAGCACGTTCCCACCTCTCCTTTGACAGCCCACGACTTAAATACTGAGATTTGGCACAAACGTGTCCTCTGTTAGACGGTAAGGTGATAAGGTGGGCAAACACAAGCTTTGGGTTCATAGACACATACAGACATACTCGCGTCAAGGTGAGGGACAAATACGTGTAACAGCGGCATTCCTGGGGTCTGGAGGGTCCCGTGGTCATGGCTGGTATTTATAACTAGCTTTCTCTGCTGCCCATCCCGCGCCTGTTCCCTCCACAACCGAGCTGGTCATGGTTCTTTGCCCAGTGGGGGGACCCAGACCTTCATTTCTAAAGGCACAAATCAGATTGTTTTCCGTTGACTTCAGCCCCCGGGAGTGGAAATCCTAAGAAACGCCCTGACATACTTGTTCCAGACGTACTCATATGCTGTTGTATTCTCTTTTTTATGATTTATTTATTTATTAGAGAGAGAGAGCGTGTGCGCATGCATGGCGCACACCGAGGCAGAGGGAGAAGCAGACCCCCTGCTGATCAGGGAGCCCAACGGGGACTCCATTCCAGGACCCCGAGATCATGACCTTAGCTGAAGGCAGACACATACCTGACTGAGCCCCCCAGGCACCCCTCTGCTCTATTCTATTCCATCCCTGATGTGCCCTTGGTAGTCAGGATGAGCCACCCCAGCCCCCTGGCAACCCTCTTCTCTGCCTGCTGATTTGGGGCCAGGAGGAGCCCAGCGTGGCTAGGGGCTGTCTTGCTTCCCGGTCAATGGGACTGTTGTGTCTCCGGGTAGAAGTGTTTCTGCCTTTGGACCCTGGACCGTCCCTTTGGGCCTGCAGCCTGGAGTCATAGGAGCGGGAGGCAGCCGCATTGCTAGTGGGTCCCTGAAGGTCAGAGTGGACCCACGTCCACCTGCGTGCTCCCTGGACACACGAGTGCTGGTGTGGGGAGCTCAGCCCGGGTACTGGACCCCCAGTTAGAGCCTAGGCAGCCTCCTGGGGAGTTTCGCCTCAGCTGAGTCTTCCGGGGGCCGTTCTACGGTCTGTCAGGCCAGCTGCTTTATGGCCACGACGGTGGTGGCCATGGGTGGTTGCCATGACAGCTCTGGCCACGAAGGGGGATGGTGGCCGTGATGCTGGTGGACACGGTGGCAGTGACCGTGGTGTGGAGGGGCTCGTCCCCCTCTTACCTGCTGCTGCCCTTGGGTTTAGCGGTAGAGGAGCCGGTGCCCGACGACCGCTACCACGCCATCTACTTTGCGATGCTGCTGGCCGGCGTGGGCTTCCTGCTCCCGTACAACAGCTTCATCACCGACGTGGACTACCTACACCACAAGTACCCAGGTGGGCCCCCGCCGTCGCGCCCTGCCTCCCCAGGCTGGCGGCTCACCCGGCTCTGGCTCGCCACCCTCCCGAAACCCTACTGGGGAGCCCGTTCATTCAAATCCTCGCTCCTTAGCTGCAAATTGCTAAGTGACTCAGGGCAGCCGCTCACCCTCCCTGGGCTGCCAGCCACTTTTCAGGCAGAGCGGGGAAGCAGTACCTGCTGAGGGTGGGTGCAGAGAGAGGGGCTCCCCTGAGCACCTACTGCCGGCGAACCCTCCCCCCTCGCAGGGACCTCAATTGTGTTCGACATGAGCCTCACGTACATCTTGGTGGCACTGGTGGCCGTGCTCCTGAATAACGCGCTGGTGGAGAGACTGAACCTGCACACCAGGATCACCGCGGGTACACTGCCCACCGGGGCTCCCAGCTCTCGAACATCTGGCCTGTCACTGCCATTCACCTCCTCAGTTACCCTGCGACCCATCTGTCCAATGGGCACACCTCCTCAGAACGTTACAGGGTTCAACGTATGAAAATAGGGTCCAGCTTGTGGTGGGTGCACCATATGCTAGCACGATACCTGCCCCTGGGGAGGCTTCTGTGCACCCTACATCGCATCCCGGGACCTAGTCAGCTCTTCCTGTCCCTTTCCTCTTCATGGCAACATCCAGTTTCAAGGCCCAGCTCAAGTGGTACCTCCTCTAGGAAGCCTTACAGGCATCCTCCTCTAAGACCTCTAAAGTGTCCCCAGCCATACAAGCGTTAAGGAGAAAGGCAGACAGAGAGGGAGGGCACCTCTGACCCTGCTCCACAGGAAGGGTGGCACGAGGGGAGCCCCCCGCCTGCTGCTCCCTGCCCACCACTCTGGCCTCTCCCACAGGCTACCTCTTGGCCTTGGGCCCCCTCCTCTTCATCAGCATCTGTGACGTATGGCTACAGCTCTTCTCTCGTGACCAGGCTTATGCCATCAACCTGGCCGCTGTGGGCACCGTGGCCTTGGGCTGCACAGGTAGGAACGGGGGCTGGCACCGACCTCTGAGTACCCGCCACGGGCCGTCACACCCCGGTCCCCCACCTGCTGGGGACGTACCGCATGGGCTGGTGGGCTCAGCGCCAGGACATATCCACGTGCGCGCCCCACACGTGTGCTGACACACGGAGTGCATACCCGCGGTGCCTACTGCATCCACCTGCACATCCTACACACACACATCCTACACACCTGTGTACTGCATCCACGTGTACACTCCACACAAACCCACACACACACTGCACATCTACACCTACGTGCCACATCCTTGTGGCACTCCACACACACACACACACATACACACGCTGTATGTGTATACCTACGTGCTGCATCCATGTATACGCTACACATACACACACATGCCGCATCCACGTGTACACTCCACACACGTGCACGCACTTGCATGCTGCATCCATGTGTAAACTCCACACATGCGCACACGCTGCACATCCACAGTGCCCGTGTGTCCCGAGCACATACAGCATTAGAGTGCATACACTGTGCACACGTCCACACACCCACTGCATGCCACGTGGACGTGGAGGCAATCCCCTGGCTTCCTCAGGTATGAATTGTGCTTCAAGAACTATCCTGCCCACGTCACCATGTCACCTTGTTGCTCTTGGGGGGTGTCTCTCAAACTTATTTTTTTAACTTTATTTTGAAACTATTTCATACCTCTGGAAAGGTTGCAAGAACAGCATAAGGAATTCCCACACACCCTTCACATTCATTAGGCTCGCCAGTTGCTGATGTTTTGTCACATAGACGCTCTCTGTCCCCATTATACACATAGATATGAATAAATTTTGCCTCTGAAAACATATAAATATAAAATAATCTGTGTTTTCATCTTAAACCGTTTGGGAGTCATCTTGCCTAAATCCTGAGCCCCCCCCCCCTTTTTTTTAAATCCTGAGTCTTGAGAGTGTATTTTCTAGAAGTCAAGATGTTTCTTCTATCCCTGTGTTACAGTTACCTGAGTCAGGAAGCATAACCCACATGGTGCGCTCTCAGGATCCGTGTCACATGTCACCCATCACCTGGATAGCATCCTTTATAGCAGTCTGTTTTCCTGACCCAGGATGCAGTCCAGGATCACACCCGGCACTCACCGTCATGTCTTTAATCCCCTTTAGTCCTGTGTGGTCCTCCGCTTCCCTCTTTCACAGCAGCAATGTCTGGAAAGGTCCAGGTGGTGGCTTTGTACTCTTTCAAACTCTTTTTGTGTGGCAAGAAATACGTTTCACACTATGAGCCAGTGAACATGTTTGCATGCGTGTGTGTGCTTATTAGTGAGATTGAAGCTCTGGGAAACCGTGTCCTCACTCCAGGCGGTGTCCTCAGGTCTGTTTTGTTCTGTTCTATTTCTTTAAAAAAGCAAATGCCGGGAAGGACCAGGAGATCCTAGTTTTCATGGTTTGTCTGCTCTGGGGTGGGTGTCCGTGTAGGGCAGGGATTTGCTAAGCTGTAGGCTCTGAGCCTGTGCATCTCTGTGTTGGTTAGGATGAGAGCAGGGAGGCTGTAGGAACCAGCTGGCCCAGAAATCTCAGTGGCGTCACAAAATAAGACTTCCTTCTGGCTCTCGCTGCATGTCCAACACGTGGACAGAGGCGATGCTTCACACAGTCCCTGGGAGCTGGGCCTCAGTGGTCCCCATCTGTAACACAAGGCCCTTTTGGTCACTGCCACTGGGGGAGAGAAACATCAGAAGTCCACTTGGCTTTTTTCGCCTCGGCCGGAAGGGGTGCATGTTTTCTGCTCGTGTTTCATTGGCCAGGACCTGGCTGGCCCGTGGTCCCCAGCACACACTATTTGCTGGGCAGGGTGGGTGGGCCAGATGCCTCTGCCACCAGGTGAGGGGTGGCATCTCACAATCACTCCTCTGTCTCTCCCCCCAAGTGCAGCAATCCAGCTTCTATGGGTACACGGGGATGCTGCCCAAGAGGTACACCCAGGGCGTGATGACCGGGGAGAGTGAGTATCTGCAGACCCCCAGGAGGAGCCCTTGGCTATGTGCCATGCACCTGGTTGGGGACGGTGACCACCATCAACCCCTGCCTGGCTGGTGGGGGGCAGGGACTCCCGATGGGAAGGGAACGGCTATGATGTGTGCACATCTCTATGAGGGTGCAGACCTTTGTGATGTGAGAGCACGTATGCGTCTGAGCGGGGCTCTAGAGTGACTTGGGGTGCTCGTGTGTTCTGTGTGTCTGCATGTGCATGTGTGTGCAAGGTATGCCTGTCCAAACCACGATGTCTGGCACCACACCTCAGCGTCACGCTGTCCTCAGATCCCTGGACCCACAAGCTAACCCCTGCCTGGCACCCCCACATGGCTTCTCAGACTCACTTTTCCAAGCCCACCAGTCCTGTCCATCTGCCCCTGCTCAGTGAATGGCACCCCCAAACCTGAACCTTACCCTGCACTCTGATCCCTGCCCTCCAGCCCTGGTCTGGGTGGCCAGCTCCCCACTGGCCCTGCTGCCCCCTCCTGCATATCAGGGCCCTCTTTTGAAGCCCCTTCCTCCAGATGTTCTCAGCCTTCCTTGATGCCTGGATAGGCCAGGGTCAGCAGTGTAGTCCAGGCAGGAAGTTGGCCCACTTCTTTGGGGTACTCTGCATCCCCTACCACGTGGGGAGATTGCCCAGACACCCTCAGGGCTCTAACCCTTAGGTGTGTGGGGGTTCGGCTGCAGGAAAGCACGGGGCAAGCAGATCACTTCGGTATGTTTTGTCACAGAGGTGAGCGAGGCAGCTGCAGACTGTTGCTGATTTGGGGTGGCTTGTGCAGCCAGGAGCCCCACACTCTGAGATCAGCCAACAGTGGCCACGGCCAGCCTCTGCCAGACACTACCCAGTGGCTCATGGTCACACCCCACACCCACATCCTGCCTGAGGTCTCCCACCTGCCATAACCCCACTGCCCTCCCTTGTGATCTTGTGACCACACCCACACTTCCTGTCAGCTCCTTGAACATGGACAAGCATAGCTCAGGCCAGCCCCTGCCAGGGATGCTCCTCCCCAGCCTTTGCCTGCCCCCACTGTCATGCACAGATGTTGACATTCTTCTGCAAATGGTTTGCAGCATCCCCCACCGAGCCCTGGGAAGGCAGGGCTCAGGTCCCCCCTGTCCCCACTGTGTCCTCCTCAGGGCAGGGTGGTGCCAGGCACACAACAAGTGCTGTATAAATGCTCCTGGGGTGTGTGTATGAGAAGACAGCAGGGCCAGGCAGGGGTGGTCTGAGTGGGCACATGCTGGGAACAGCTCCCTCCCGTCTGGGGCCTGGGCCAGGGCCGGAGGGAGCTTGAGCAGGGCAGGGCCGGGCAGGTGCAGGGCTGGAGGCAGACGGGTGCAGAGTTGGGCAGGGCCTGGGACAGATCCAGGCAGGGGTAGGGCAGGGCTGGGGATGCTGAGTGGGGGCCGAGGCCCAGGCCGAGCATGGCTCCTTCCCGCTCCAGGCACGGCAGGCGTGATGGTGTCCCTGAGCCGTATCCTCACCAAGCTGCTGCTGCCGGACGAGCGGGCGAGTACGCTCATCTTCTTCCTGGTGTCCGCGGGCCTGGAGCTGCTCTGCTTCCTGCTGCACCTGCTGGTGCGACGCAGCCGCTTCGTGCTCTACTACACCACGAGACCCCGCGACAGCCGTGGGGGCTGCAGGGCCGGCTACCGCGTGCACCACGACGTTGCTGCGGGGGACATCCAGTTTGTGAGTCTGTCGGGCGCTGCCACCGCCAGGTCCCAGCCGACCTCCTGGCCTTCCCTCAGGCCCTCCTTCTATCTGCAGAATCAGGTTTCGAGCCCCCGTGTATGTGGCCTGAGGCCCGGCTGGTGGGCCGGCCAGAGCTGTCCTGGGGGGCAGGGCGCCCTCTGGTGGCAGCATGGCCTCATGGCCCCAGAGGGAGCAGGGTGGCAGGTAGGGCGCCTGTGGGATGACACGGGAGGGCAGGGTGGGAGGAGTCAGCATCCCTGCTCCTGGGGGACCCCACGCCCCTCACCGTCCTCCAAAGCGAAGTCCTCGCAGACGGGGTCCAGAGGGTCACCCAGGCTCTGTGTGACACAGAGAGGGGCCACCGGGCAACACACTGTCACAGTGCTGGGACCAAGCCCACGGTGGTCAGGGAGGTTCCCTGAGAAGTGTCCTCTGGGCTGACCTTGACCCCCGAGGAGGGGAGATGTGGAGATCCACAGGAAGGGCATCGGGAGCAGAGGGAAGAGCAAGTGTGAAGGGCTCCGGGGCTGGATGGAGCTCTATGTGTTTGAGGGTCCGTGGGGTGCAGGGTGGGCGACCTGGAGGACCCCTCCCCACCCATACCCGACCGGCTCCGTGCGTCCTCCCTCCAGGAGCACCATTGCCCAGGCCTAGCCAACAGCGGGTCCCCGAAGGACAGCCCAGCCCACGAGGTGACCAGCGGCAGTGGGGGCACCTACACGCGCTTCGACATGCCACAGCCAAGAGTCACGCGGAGCTGGCCCTCCTTCAGAGGTGGGGGGGCAAGGCAGGCGGGGCGGTCCTCTGGGCATTGCTGGCAGCGCCCCCAACGCCTGACCCCTAGCCTGCCGCCCACAGCCCTGCTGCTGCACCGCTACGCCGTGGCCCGCGCCATCTGGGCTGACATGCTCTCCATCGCCGTCACCTACTTCATCACGCTGTGCCTCTTCCCGGGTCTTGAGTCCGAGGTCCGCCACTGCGTCCTGGGCGAGTGGCTGCCCATCCTCATCATGGCTGTGTTCAACCTCTCCGACTTCGTGGGCAAGGCAAGCCTGCAGCCCCTCCAGGGTCCCTGCAGGTTGGGGGCAGCCCCTGAGCTGAGGACACCGGAGCTCCCAAGTTGGGAGGGGGCAGCCAAGCCACAGCGCCATCCCAGGCCACGTCCCACAGCGGGCGGCCCTAGCAGTCATCCTTGTGTCTGCGCCCCGCAGCTACTGGGTCTGTGGGACAGGCCTCCCAAGACAGCGCAGGACGTACTCCCAGGGAGCAGGCACCTCGAAGGGGCCACAAGAATCTGGGCAGAGTGCCCTCCCCGTGCTACAAGCACAGGGCAGGCAGGGGTCAGGGTTGGAGTAGGATCAAGGCTGCCATTTCTGGGGCAGGCCTGATGTGGGCCTTCTTCAGACGAATGAATGAAGAACGCGAGGCTCAGAGAAGGAAAGCCCTTTGCCCAAGGTCACACAGCAGAGCCATCTGAGAAATGAGTCTGTCTGCGAGGGAGCAAGGCTTAGTGAGCTCAACTCTTAATTGTGCTCTTTTCTGCTGCGTAAAATGTTGCAGGCAGGACTGACCCTTGGGGTCTCGAGGGCCCCATTTCTCCAGTAGGGTCAGGAGCCCATCCTGTGAGGGTACAGTGAGGATAGAATGAGGTGGGGGGACCCATGCAATGTTCTTGTTTTTTGTTTTTTGGTTTTTTTAAAGATTTTTATTTATTCATGAAAGACACAGAGAAGCAGAGAGAGGCAGAGGGAAAAGCAGGCTGTCTGTGGGGAACCTGATGTGGCACCCAATCCCAGGACCCTGGGATCACACCCTGAGCCAAAGGCAGATAGATGCTCAACCACTGGGCCACCCAGGGACTCCTTGTGCAGTGTTTAGATGGATGCTAGGCACACCAGCAAGCACTGTGTGTTGCTGTAACAAGGGATTTGGTGGATTTGGTGGATTTAGTGGCCAAGGCCGGCAAAGGATGGGGACCCACCGGAGCTGGTGCATCTGTGCACAGGAACCCTGTGTGGGGCTGCCGAAGAGATGGGAGGGGTGGCGGGCTCGGGAGAGACGGGGAGCCAACGTGCCTGGCTCCCCACAGATCCTGGCAGCTCTGCCCATGGACTGGCGGGGTACCCACCTGCTGGCCTGCTCCTGCCTGCGCGTGGTCTTCATCCCCCTCTTCATCCTGTGCGTCTACCCAAGCGGCACGCCCGCCCTGCGCCACCCGGCCTGGCCCTGCGTCTTCTCTCTGCTCATGGGCATCAGCAACGGCTACTTTGGCAGCGTGCCCATGATCCTGGCAGCGGGCAAAGTGAGCCCCAAGCAGCGTGAGCTGGCAGGTAAGGCCCATGGGAACAACGGCCATGTGGCAAAAAGGTGCTCCTGGGCTCCAGGGTCATGTCAGCCTCCGGGAGCTCATAGATGTGGGGATGTTCATCAATCACTTGCCACTTCATTCATCCCGCAATTGCTCAATGAGCCCCTACTGTGTGCCAGGCACTGTTCTAGGCACCAGGGATACAGTGGCAACAAAACAATGACCCCTGCGTGTGTGGGGCTGACAGTCCAGAGGTGGCAAATGACCATACACGTAATGTGTTGAGTGATGGTAAATATGACAGGGAAAAAGCAGAGAAAGGGGATGAGGTTGTTGGGATGGGGAGTTTACAATGTAAGTGGAATGATCTGGGAAGGCCTCCCTGAGGAGGTGACTTTTGAGCAGAGATCTGAAGAAAGTGGCGAGGAAGCCAGCCTTGTGACAATGCAGAAGAAGAGCCTGCGTGAAAGCCTAGGGGCAGAGCCAGCGATAGGACGGGGGTGTCCCCACGGTAGGGGTGGAGGCCCCCAGGAGCGAGGAGCGGCAGGACCTGAATGTGTGTAAAGACCGCTTCCGGTGCTGCTTGGACAGTGAGGCAGGAACAGGCAGGGGCCGGGAGGGAGGGAGGCGCTCCTGCACTCGTCCAGGCCAGACCAGACCTTAGAGGAGGGGCTCGCTCGGGCAGGGGTCCACGTCCCTGGAAGAAAGTGCCAGATCCCGGATCTGTTTGACAGCCAGAGCCCACGGGGCGGGCTGATGGATCTGGAGACCAGATGTGAGAGAAGGATCTGTGGCCAAGAGGGAGTCCCCAGTTTGGGGGTGTCCCGAGAAGCCTGGCTTGCCATCGACTGAAGGGGGAGAGGGGTTGGGGGAGCCAGGGGCCCTGGATCATGTTCCGGGCACAGTAGTTTCAGAAGCCCTTAGACATCCCAGATTGTCCGCAACAAGGAGGCGCATGTAGATGGGGAGCAGGAGGCAGAGAAGCAGGCAACGCCTGGGGCACCCCATGTGTTCACCTGGGGCGTAACCATCCTCAGATGGCCTCCCCTCCGGGAGCGGGCGGTGGTCACTGCTTTGCACCCAAGAAGCTGCGGCTTGGACTCGCGGCCGCCGTCGTGGTCACTGCTGTGGTCCTCTGAGCGCCGCCCCCCTCCGCAGCGCCGCCCTGCCCCTGGCCGCCACCTGAGGTCCCGTGTCATCCGCAGGCAACACCATGACCGTGTCCTACATGACAGGGCTGACGCTGGGCTCCGCTGTGGCCTACTGCACCTACAGCCTCACCCGGGACGCCCCCAGCAGCTGCTTCCACACCTCCACAAACACCTCCTTCCCCGGCCTCTGAGCCAGGCCTGGCCACCCCCGAGGCCCGAGGCCTCCTCCCCGCCCCTGCCTGCAGTGCCTACGGGGCCCCGGCCTCCTCCCCGTGCCAGTCACGCCCCCTCTGGGCCCAGCTGCCCTGTCACTCCGGCCCCAGGGCTATGCTAAGCCATCCCAGGGCCACCCAGGGCCACCCAGCACTGTGCTCCCCGTCCTGTCTCGCGCCTGCCCTTCATCCCCTGTGTGCGGTGGCCCCGACTCTAGCCAGGCCAGCGCTCTCTGGGGTCACAGCCGTCCCCAGCCAGGAGAGCAGGCCACCAGCGGGGGCCCCTCTTGGCGACCCCCACCCATGGCCACCTGTCCCCACCATCCATGGCACCTGATCCCACCCTCTTTCACCAGGGAGCCCTCCCCAAGGAGAGGGCCTCTCCCCTCTACCTGTCCCTAAACACTAGTTCTCCCAAACAAAATGCATTTGCCACGACGGTATAGTAGCCCTGGATCTGAATGCCCTCAGACCGTGGTCTACACAGGCCTCTCTACCACCATAGCTTGTGTGCTGGCCTGGTGCAACCACCCCGCATCGAGAGCCCCCCTCCATGCACCTAGGCACCCACCTAGGCCACAGGCCTGGGAGTCTGCACCTGACCGGGGACCCCTGTCCACTTCTCTGGCTCCACCTCCATCCGTCTGTGATGCCGCAAGGGGACACACCCAGGCTGAAGTCATCTCTTGACTTAGACTTTGATCCTCACCCAGCGAGGCCCAAGGAAGGACAGGAGTCACTGCAAGTAGGTGGGGGGGGGGGTCCCCTCCCCAGTCAGGACCCTCAAGTTCCAAGTCCGGGGTGCCCTGACCTGAGGGGATTCTGGAGCATCTTGCCAAAGACAGACTTTTCCAGGGGGAGGATGGCCTGCCCTGCCACGCCCATGGCACACTTGTGACCACCCTGGCCCTCTATGTCCTGTCCACCTGTCTGTCCACTAACTACCGCACTGGCCATTAAAATATGAAGGCAGAGAACTGCCCAGCTGCTGCCTCTGAGTGGCGTCTGTGTGGGTGGGGGCCGCCCCCCACCACCTTGCTCTCTGGTAGTGGGGGAGGGGTCCTGGTGGGACAGAGCCACCCATGGGGCTAGGACCTCAGTCTTTTCACCTGGGAAGCTGCCCTGCCCACATCCAGGCCTGGAGTTGCGTGGGGGTGGCCAATCTGGTAGCAGGAGGGCTCCGTGCACCTGGTGGGGGGTGGACGGGTGGCATGGGAGCTGGAAGCATTTGGGGTGTGGAGGCACCTTTGGTGCTCCTTGGCCCTCAGGTCAGGGGGAAGGGCTGCAGCCATCCATTTGACAAGGAGCTTGCACCCTGCCCGCAGGAAACGAACCAGGACCCGAGGTTGAGGGTTCTGGGTTCAAGTTTCAGCTATGCTGCTGATTCCTGTCCAGTTTGGTGCCTTAGTTTCCACAAGCAGTGGAGCCGGTCCACTCTTTTATGTGGGTCCCTTGGAGAAGGTTTGGGGAGGGGGGCCGGCCATCAGAGGGGCTGTGCTCCAGGCCTGCAGCCTCGAGGACTCACCACCAGGACCCACTGTCAGGCATCAGCCCTGGACCCAAACGGGCGCCCTGGCAGCGAGGGGAGCCAAGACCTCGAGGCAATACCACAGGGGCCACCAGGTGGCGCCAGCGCAGCGCTCCTCTGGGTGGGAGTGGCCGGCGGCTGTCCTGACTCGGTTTCTCAGCCCCTCGCCTGGTGGGTCGCTGGGCAGGTGCCCGCGGGGTCAGGCCGGAGGGAGTGGCAGCACCAGGAGCAGGACCCGGCCTCCCGTGACCCCCGCAGGGGTGCCGTCCTGTGTCTCCCCACGGCCCTGGCCCACGCGGCCCACCTGCACTGCCCTGGCTCTTGTGGTCTTCAGCTGTGGGCAGGGCTGGGAGCGCCAACCTCTGCCTCTTCAAGGACACAGGAGGTGCCCACCCCCCAGCCTCGCTTCTGCACTGACGGACACGTCCCGCAGCTCAGCAGCCCGACACAGTAGTGGTCATCTCTGGCCACCCACGGGGACAGCAGCCAGGACAGCCGACAAAGCCTTCGCTTCCCTCCACTGGCGCTGGCTTGGACGGAGACAGCCCTGCGCCGACCGCGGCCGCTGTGGGGCCAGGGCCCAGCTCCTGGCCTGGATGGTGGGCAGCACCGCCGCCAGCCGCTGCCCAGGACCGTGCACCACCCTCCCCTGCCCTTGAAATGAACCACTCCAGACAACGGCATTTCTCCGATTATAGCTTTTTCTCTTTTCTTTTCTTTTTTTATGAAAAAGATCACACAGAATTCGCCAACAAACAAAATTCCAAAAGAAACTTAAAAAAAAAAAAAAAAAAGGAAAACAGTAATTCCCCCAAAAAACAAAACCAAAGTCTGGCTTTTCCTTCCCTTAAGATTGTCTGGACGAGGCCTCCCGTCCCCCTGGAAGGCGCGGGGGCTGGTAAGTGCTCTCGGGGCCGAGCCGGGGGAGCAGGGGCCCCCCTCTCTCCCTTCCTCAGCCTCTTCTCTCCCTAACTGCTTCTCCATTCTGGGGGCAAGTACAGTACACCTGGGCCAGGGTGGTGGGCGGGCGGGGGTGCTCAGGACGAGGGGGGCCCGTGAAGCTGGGTGCTAGACACTCACAATCTAATAGGAAATAAAAAATAATATTCTGCACGTCAGAATGTGTTCGCTTTTTTTTTTTTATAATTTCATAGCTATTTTTTCACAGTTTTAAAAAGTTTATATTTATATATATTTATATATATTTATCTTTATATATATAATTAAAAAGTTGACTCCATTTAAAGGCGTATGATACAGGGGCGGGGAGAGTCTCTCGGTACAATAAAACTGTACAGGTTATAAGAACTGCCGCCTCCGGGCTGGCTGAGGCCGGGGCGGGAGGGCCGGGCGGGGCCGGGTCGAGGACTTCAGCACCATTGGGGTTGTATGTAGTGTAAGGGGCTGGACCGGGAGGGGTGGGCTCTCCCCAGGGCCTCAGGGCAAGCAGCCCCCCCGCCCTGCTGCCTGGCACCTGCCCGATGCTCTGGGGCTCCACCCTCACCTGGCTCTCTCGCTCGAGTCCAGGCCATCCTCAGGGGCAGAGGCCGGGCCCCAGGCTGGCGCCCAGACCAAGCCTGGCCTGATCAGTGAGGCTGGCGGGCATCTAGCCACTTCCCACTCCCCTCGCTGCCCATGTCACAGCGGGAGGCTTGGGGCGGGCTCCGTGCTGAGGGGGGTCAGGCCCGAGGTGCCCCAGGGAGGACCTCCAGCAGCGGGAACCCCAGAGCGAGTGTCAGTCTGGTTCCTTGGAAACCACCCCCTCCCCCAACTGAGTCCCTGGTGGGCCTGGGCATCGGCCCAGAGGCACCGGCGTCCAGGGGGACCCAGCCTAGCCAAGTGCTTACAAGGTGCTGGAGGGAAGGCCCCTGGAGGGGGCCCAGCAGAGCCATACCCTGATAGCTGAGAGGAGCCCCATCCTGAGGGGCACCGAGGGGTTTGGGAGGGGGGCTGGAGACGTGTGCACATGTGTGCACACACGTGCATGCATACAGGCACACACATGTACACGCTCACACACGCCGAGGCGTCCAAGGGCACACCTGCATGCACACAGCCAACGCACATGGCCCCCGAGACGTGGCAGTGATGGTGAGGGCCCCCATCGGCCCTCGGGGCACAAGGCAGCTGGCAGGGTGCTGGGTGCTCAGCAGAGCACAGGCACGCCGTCGGTGGAGAAGATCATGCCTGTGGTGGGCTCGTAGGTGCCCGCGAGGTAGTACAGACCCTCGCTGTCCTGGTATTTCTTGGTCTTGAGCATCTGCTCATACTGCTCCAGGCCCACCACCAGGCACTTGTGCGACACGGTCTGCACGTCGTTCTCGTCCACGTGGGAGGACTGGTAGAGGGCGCGCTGCGGGCACGGTGGGCAGGTGTCAGGGCAGGTGGGGGGGGCAGAGGGAAGACCCCCCCCCTCCCAGGCCAGAGGGACCAGGGCAAACCTTGAGGGCAGAGACAGAGAAACGCCCCTCACCCTGACCCTAGAGCAGCCCAGAGACTGGGATTCTGACACAGACGGAGAGAGGCGCCAGGACAGAGCCCTGAAAGCCAACGGCCCCAAAGTATCGTGGGGACAGTGTGTGGCAGGCAGCAGTTCAGAGCCAGAACGAGGTTGGGGTTGGAGGCCTGGGCACCTCCTCCCTGCCCTCCACCATGTGCCCCTACCTCCATGAAGTCCTTTCTCTGGCTGGAGGCTCGCAGGGCCGCGGGGAGGCTGCGGCCGGACTTCTGGTCCCAGTGCTGCATGAGGGCCAGACAAGGGGCAGCGGTGAGCCTGGCCAGGCCCTGCCCCCGCCCAGCCGGGCACCCTGGCCTCCACCCCCGGGCTGGTCGGGCCCTGGCCTCACCTGGCCCTCGTGGAGGCGCTTGCCCGGGCTGGTCTCCTCAGGGTGGTAGAACCACTTGACGCGGACCACCATGTTGCTGCCCCACGACTCCCACATGCTCTGGATGCGGCCGATGTAGGGCAGGTTGGGGCGGCCAGCCGACAGGAACACGGCGCAGTCCCCGATGCGGATCATCTCCTTGCCGCGCACGATGGCTTTGTAGAACAGCTTGCGGGCCTTGCCCTTCATGCCACGGCGCTGCGGGACACACCGTGTCAAGGGCCCCGGGCCCGCCCTGCCACCACCGGCCCTACCCACGAGCCCTGGGCTTCTGTAGAGGGCAGGCTGGGATGGAGGGGACCCCCTGCTTGCTCTAACTGGGGGAGCCTCCATCTCGCTGCACACTGGGTGTCCAACAGGGGCTTCCCTGACATGCAGGACCCACAACTAAGAAGGGCTTCCATTTCCCATCCTGGAGAAGTGCACCTGCTGTCCATGAGGCTCGCGCAGCCGAACCCAGCAGTCCCCTAATGACTCCCAATTTCCAGACAGGGACAGTGAGGTCCAGTAGGGAGACAGGGCAGTGAAGCCCCGGAGCTCCCAGCTTCGCCTGTGGACAGAGCACAGGGCTCCTCCCACATGACTCTCAGCCATGTAACATCCCCTGGGGCCACAGGACACTGGCTGTTCAGCCTCATTCTACACCCCAACAGGTAGTGTGGGGCTGGGAGTCAGCCACCTGAGTGGCCTAACCAGGGGCGAGGGAGTGGGGGGCACGGGCCGAGGCTGTCCCTGAGACAATGTCAACCCCCAGGGGAAGCCCCTGACTTCGGTCAGCCCAGGGCCCACAAGGCCCAGCACTCGGTGCACATCTGCCAGCCTGTGGTGTGCTGGGTTTTTCTTAGTCACTCAACAAACATTTCCTGGGCTGGCACTGGGACACACATGCAGGTCTGAGGAGGGAACACACCTGCCATCAAGACCCCAAAATGCACCTCAGCCCCAGGCAGCTCTAGGGTCCATCGCTGTCCCTGGGGGTAACCCCTGAGAGACCAGACCTAAGCAAAGTTCTGCTCTCCCATGGATGCAGAGTGTGATCTCCTAGAACCCAGATCTAAAACTCACTTTGCCTGTTTCACATGGGCTGCCAGCGGACTCAGACGAGCCTAAACAGGGGAGACTGCACGCTTGTTTCCCACCTTCTCCAGCAGCCTTTCTCTACTTTTAATTCATTGGCTCCCTGGTGGTGAAAGACTTTCTGATGTCCTTGTCACTGATTTTCTACAAACTGCTCAAATTCTTTTCAGCTCAAGGCTAAAAATAAATTCAAGGTGAGGTGGACAGCTACGATTTCTACATCAACTCATCTCTGACAGCTGCTATGTTTCTTAGCATCCAGTGGCTACTCCCCTTCTCACAGATCCTCCTCAATCCATATGGCTCCCCAGTGGGGCTGCTCCCACCCCTGCAGTGAGCACAGGACTTGGCCCGGCCAATCTGAACATCCTGTTGTCCTTCTGGCATTGTGACTGGCTCAGAGGTGGGCTTAGCATCCAAGCCAAAGGCATTCCACCAACTACTTGTAAAAAGATACTTCCATGGGGATCCTCGGGTGGCTCAACGGTTTAGAGCCTGCCTTCAGCCCAGGGCATGATCCTGGACTCCCGGGATTGAGTACTGCATCGGGGTCCCTGCATGGAGCCTGCTCCTCCCTCTGCCTCTGTCTCTCTCTGCCCACCCCCCGTTTCTCTGTGTGTCTCTCATGAATAAAAAAAAAAAAAAAAAGATACTTCCTCCCTACTGTCACTTCTGAGATGGTGGAAAACAAACTGGAAGCTACAGGGGCTACTTGCTGTCAAGAGGGAAGGACTGTCAAAGCAGGAGACCGACACAAAGGTGGGAACAACTGAAACCTGGAGCGTGGACCCAGGAGTGAGTCTGAAGACAGCCTTTCAAACCCCTGGATCCAGTTGTACCTGAAGCTGGACACCCCTGGACGTTTCTGTCCACTGCAGCCCTGCACCCTGATGCTAACACGGGGAAGGGGCCAATCACAGTGGAGGCGAGTCAGCAAGAATGTGCCAGTCTTAGCTCCAAAGCTGCCACTCCTTGATGCAGCCCCTCAATAAAGCACCTGCTGGGACCAGAGCTCCAGGACACCCAGCAGGGAATGTCTGAGTGCAGCTTGTCAGGGAAGATCCCCACACGCTCAAATGTGCTGTCCTCAGCGGTGGCCTTGCCAAGAGAGGCTCTCATCCTGGAGCCAGCGACCTGCGTAGGCTGAAAGCCAGACAACCTATGCCCCGCAGGGTCCGAGCAGATTATCTGCACCAGGTCCAAAGTGGTGCCTCCACAGCAGGGAAGCCATAGGGAGAGCAGGAGCTGAGAGGGGCCCGGGGACTGAGTACTCCTGGACTCCCTGCTCCGCACCCCTTTTGAAGAGCCCTCTCGGGGGTTCTAACTGCTCCTGGTGGCACAGGGGACCCCAAAGAGCCACCTGAGACAGACACCCCCAAGCTGGAGTCATGATTCAGAACCCCCCTCCACTTTTCTGACTTTGCTGTCGTACACCAGGGAACAACACAACGTAAGCCCCCTGGCAGCCTCCCCCACAAGTGATAGTCATCACTATCAATCCCAATCCCTACACCTGCCCTAGCAGGAACTGGCAATGATGAGGGGGAAGGTATGGACCCAGTGGGGCACCTCCTCCAAGCCCACCTCGGGGGTAGCCTTGGGGGGCCTGGGTTAGTGGGCAAACCTGCCCAGGGGCATGGGGGGGACTGGTGACCACAGGGGCTGTTCCCTTCTGCACATGGAAGCTTCTTGGATGCCTGTGTGTGTGCATGGGCAAGCATATTTGTGTACATGTATCGATGTGTGCTGGCACGTGCCTGTGTGTGCACGTGTACATGCATGTTCATGTCCACATGTGCACACGCCAGATGGGCATAGGGTGGGCTGGGAGGGCTCCTTCTGGAGAATCCCTCTCTACAACAAGGGTGACCGAGTGGCCCTAGACCTGGGCAACCAGAATGCTGTCCCTCTGAAAGATGGCGGGCGGGTGGGCACGTGATCCGGCCACGCCCAGCAGATTCAACCCCAGATCTCTGTGGGCAAACACGGGAAAAAGTGCCTCCTGCCGGGGTTGCTCGCCTGGTCAGCGGAGGTCCAGGGCCATTCTGCTGCGAGGGGAGAGGACGGCTAACCATGAAGCCCACGCCGAGAGTCAGCCTGTGGGGTTCCGAGAGCCCTCTGCATGATAACTAAATGTCTGCCCAAAGGGTCAGGGCTTGTCCCTGCCTGTTTTTTTGCCTGTGTCCCTCAGAGTGGGGGAGGGTCTGGGCTGAGATCAGAGGGCAGCACTGCTCTGGGGAGGACACAGTTTTTGGACTCATCAAAGTGGGCATCCTTGGGTGCTCTGAGACTCAGGGGACCCACGTATAAAAGGGGATCTCCCCACACCGTGGCTGGGTAGACAGGAGGTGACGGAAGGACGGCAGGCCCCCGCCCGTGGCTACCTGGGTGGGCTTGCCGAACCACTTCCAGAGCTGCCGGGCAGGCAGGAAGGCGGCGATCTTGGGTCGGTTCTCCACGGACGGCAGGCGCTGCCGCTTGGCCAGCTCCTTGGTGGTGGGAAGGTGGACGCCCTCTCTCTTCTTGGGTCGGCTCTTGGCCCCGGCCCCGGCCTGAGCCTTGGGCGGCATAGGCTGTGGCGGCTGCGGCGGGGGCGCCTGGGGCGGGGGCGCCGGTGCCTTCTTGCCCGGAGAGTGGGCCGAGGAGCGAGCCTTGCCTGGCGGCTTGGGCGCCTTGCTGGGGAGGGCTGGTGGGGCGGAGGGGCCGGCCGCGGGGGTGGGCGCCGCCTCGTCATCCGAGCTGCAGGAGGAATCGTCTGTGGTGGAGGAGGAGGACGAAGAGGATGAGGAGGAGGAGGAAGAGGAGGAGGAGGAGGAGGACGAGGAGGAGGAGGAGGAGGAAGAGGACGAGGAGGAGGAGGAGGAAGAAGAGGACGAGGAGGACGATGAGGAGGAGGACGAGGAAGAGGAAGACGATGACGAGGAGGACGAGGAGGATGACGCCCTGGAGCTGGAGGCGCTGCAGTTCCGGCCACCGCTGCCCTGGCCCTCTTCCTCCCCCTCAGTTTCCGAGCTGCTGCTGCTGCTGCTGCCACTGTCACTGCTGCTGCCACTCTCAGACTCCTCGGCCCCGTCCTGCTCTGCCTGACCCTTGTCAGGGCTCTTGGGGTTGCCGGAGTCCTCAAACTCGTGCCCAGTGCCGGGCTCCTGGGCCAGGTCGCCATCCATGGGCTGGGGCCGGGTGGCCTTGGGCTCACTGCTGCCCGTGGCCGGAGGGTAGCTGCCCAGGCCCAGGAGGCCCTTGGGCTCCTGCCAGCCCCCAGCCCCCGGGTCCTCCCGCAGAAGGAGGGCCTCTTTGGCCTTCTTGCTTTTGGGTGACGTCACACCCTCGTGGTCCAGCTTGACGAGCAGCTCGGCCTCCTCCCCAGGCCTCCGGGTGCCCTTGGTGGCCGCCTCCTCGGCAGCCCGGGCCTTCTTGGGCTTGGGCCGGGTGGCGGGCATGGTGATGGGCATGGTGACAAGGGGGGCAGGGGCCAGGACCGCAGCAGGGGCTGGCAGCTCCCCAAAGGGCTCGGGAGCCGGGCAGCTGGTGAAAGTGGATGGCGCTGGGCTGGGTTGTGGGGGCGCTGAGCGAGCCTTAGGGGCTTTGGCCCGCTTATCCACGGGTTCTGGGGGGCTCTTCTTGGAATTCGGGGTACTGATGGGCTCCAGGGCCAACGGGGTACTGGGGACCTCTTCTGTTGAGGGCCCCTCTTCCAGGACGGCAGCTCTATCTAGAAGACAGAGGAAAGAGCTTAGGTGAGACTAGGGCCCAGGGCTCCTGAGCCAGAAAGCCCTATTTCAATCCCGGCCCTGCCTGTTCCTGAACAGTGCCCGTTCTGGGCCCTCACATCACCATCATCCTACAGGTGGTGACCCCAATGGTCCCCAGCAGTGTTGGCTCTTGGCACTTGTCCCTGAACTCTGGAGTGAGCCACCTGGCTGAAGACCAACTCTGCCCCTGACGGATCAATGCACCTCCCAAAGCCTCAGTTTCCCAATCTGTCAAGTGGTCCAAGTGGCCCCACAGCCAAGTCCCCACAGAGGTATGCAGCCTGTCCCCATCTACTCCCACACCTGCTCTTGTGCCTTGGCTAGGACTGAGCTGGGGCCCACATACCACTCTTGGCCTTGGTGCTGGGTTTCCGCCCACGCCCTCGGGCCTTGGCACCAGACTCCTCAGACCCTGGCGTGCTTCCATCTTTGCTGTCCCCAGTATCTTTGCTGGTCTTCCGGCTGCGGCGCTTGGCACTTGGCACCAGGAGGGCTGGGGATGGCTCCGCACCTGCATGGGCAGGACAAACGGGGGCTCAGGGCTAGCTTTCCACTTTCCTAGCTGCCTAAGCATCGTCTGTCACAAGGGACAGGGGCTGGATCACCACCTGGCTGAGCTTGCTTGGCCTGCCTGAAGGGGCTGCGCAGTTGGGGAGTGTGGCCCCGTCTGCAGGGATGCCACTCAGGTGTCTACACACACAAAATATTCCACAGGGGCCCCTCGGGTGAATGGACTGGGTGGAGCTGAGCCAAGATCCCACCTTTGTGGTTTTTATAATCCACCTGGAGGATGCTCAAATCCTACAAGTCAGGCAGTCCTCAGTCCAAGTCCTGGCTCTGCCCCTAGTCATGGGTCCCTGGAAGAGCCATTTCCCCCCCATGAACCTGAGCTGCTATTGGTCAGTCAAAGGGACTGGGATCTCCAGACACACAGAGCTGAGGCAGGAATTCCATGCTCTCGTGGACACAGGCATGGGACATTCAGTCACGGTGACCAGCCAGCCTCAATAGCCTGGGCAGCCTGGGGATGCAGGCCTGGGGAACCCCAGGAGCCCCACCCATGGTTTCTGCCATTTCCATCCCATGGGTGTAAATGGTTCAAACAATGGCCAGAGCCCGAGAGTTGGGCTCACAGGGCAGGGTCACCCTCAGCAGGGCAGGAGGACCACCACTCACACTGGATCTTATAGTCAGGAGGCAGGAGGCGGATGTGGGAGAGGGGGATCCTCCCTGTGTCCCCGTCATCAAATTCCACGGTGATCAGGTCCCCGTCATCCTCGAGGCCAAGCAAGCCTGTCGGCAGAGGGGCAGGGTCAGGGAGGCCAGCGGACCCCACTCTCAGAGGGGCACAAGGGCAAAAAGGGGAGTCAAAACGAGCAGGTAAGCAGCCCTGGACTTGAGACGTACAAGGGCAGGTAGAGACTGGTGTAGAACATGAGCTTCGGAGCCATGTGGTCCCAGCAGGAGCACCAGCACGCCCATTCCAGCATCTCGACTCACTCCCAAGACCCTCCCCGAGCCAACAGGGAGCTAGGGAGCACAAGGGCAGGCACCAGAAGGGACCGTGGGAAGCAACAAGGGGCTGGCGGCAGGTGGGAGCATGACATTTCACAACCACCTACACTCGGAGGGCCCAGAAGAAGGCCCAAGAGGCACCCAGCACCTCTGAAGGTAGGGGTCAGGGAATCCCAACACTGGACAGGCTGAGGGGATAGCCCTGGGGTGCAGAGGAGCTGGGTGGGTGACCCCCACCCCATTCTATATGCAGATGCCTGGTCTGGCCCCTAAGCACAGGCCGTGGGTGGTCTGCCAGCGGCAGCAGGCACACTGTGGGTGCTGGGACCTGAGGTCCCCACAGAACACTCCTGCCCACACACAAGGTTTCTGATCCACTTACTATGGATCACCAGGGCTGAAAGGACAGCCTCTTAGGAGAGGCAGACACAGACCAGAGAGGTCAGAGGAGGATGAAGAGAGAGCCCAGGACCCCAAAAGGGAATGCAGAACCCATGACAAAAGGGAGCTGGAGAAACCTGACATGGAAACAGTAGATTTTCAGAGATATTTAAGAAAATGTAACATGGATATAACCAAACATGATATGAAACAAAACAATATAAAAACAAGAAAATAGGACACAAAAAGTTCCCGGGGAAAGAAAGAGAGAAAGAGAAAGAGAAAAAAAGAAAAGAAAAAAGAAAGATAGATTGATTCAGAGAATAAGAAAAAGCTCTTAGGAATTTCTTACATGACAGGGATTTCAACAATTCAAGACAACGGAAGGATCAGAATAGCAGGGTTGGCCAAGGAAACCACTCAGAGGTGGAACAAAAGGGTGATGAAACAGACAGCCAGTAGGAATAAAGATACAGATGCTGTGGGCAGCACAGCTCAGGAGCGTGAGTCCCAGGGAGCAGCTCTCTGAGGGCAGCGCGGGCATCCAGAACAGAGGACACTTGCTTCATCCAAATCACCAGCAATGCATATAGACACAGACACACAGACACAAACCCACATGAAATCCCAGATCTAGGAAAAATGAGAACATCCTAACAGTTTCCAGAGAGAAAAAAGCAAGTCTCCTACAAAGATGTGTTTGTAATCATGGCATTGAACTTCTCAGACAATTGGAAGCCAGATAAAAATGGACCAGTGACAGAAAATTATTTCCAACCTAGAATTTATTCCAGTTCTACTATCTCTAAAGAACAGTTTAGAATAAAGAGATCTTAGGCATGCAGATACTGGAGGGATTTACACACACACCCTCCCACTGCACCCCCCTATACCCTTTCTCAGAAAGCTACACAAAGATTCTCTAGGACGACAAGGGGAGAGAAAGACACAATGCAGCCAAGGAGCTGGAGAAAATAGTACTCTCAGAGGGATGACCAGGGGAAGTCCCTAGAGTGACCTCATCGTGGTTTGGGGAGACAGAGAGCTCTGGGGGACCTGAATCAAGATGAACTCTTACCACAGTAAGAGGACTTCCTGCTCAGTGCCCCCCACGCTCCCACCTTCTGCCTTACGTGGATACTAGGTAGCCATGGGGTGCACTGTATTTGCCAGCTGGTCGGGTGGTGGCTGTTGCCTGTAATGTAGTGAACATCCATACCCCTATCTCCTGGGAATGCTGGGTCTGCAACAGCTAGGGGGAGCCCAGAGGGCATCTGTGGTGTCTGACACCTGTACCTACATCTTCTGGGGCTCCTGTTATTTTCATCTGCCTAGCTCCCAATCTCTTACTCTGCTAACAGCACCCCAATTTTCACGGGGAAGCCACCGTCCCCTCTCTTAGTCCACGTGTGGAATTAGTAAGCTGACCTTGCTCGCTAGTGTTGGGGATGAGACTCACAGCAGTCAAGGAAATGCACATGACCCACACCAGTTCTGCAGGCTCCATCCCGGGACTTATATGGAAAACGAGAGAATTCTCCCAATGACAGGATTTGTTAGGATTGTGGGATCTAGTCTCCAAGGCACTGAGTGTGAAGCCAGGCCCAGACGAGAGCAGATGGAGGGCCTGAGTCCTGAGGATGCTTGTGTGAACCATTCCTGAGCCTGGCAAGGCCCAGAGGCCCCAGAAATTTTCAGCTACCAGGAGCCAGCACAAGCATTCATGTTTCAAACAGTCAGGGCTGGGGTTCAAGTGACTCAAGAGGAAACGGGGGAATGCCAGGGAGGGTCTACAGGAGGGATGCCTCACCTCGGACCACAGTGCCTGGGTAGAGGCAACGGTACTGCTGGCTCCAGTAGGCTGCAATTCTGGTCCCTTGTGGCAAGAAGCGAGTGGAGGCTGGCCTCACATCATTGATCTGGGAAAAGCAAAGGATTGAGCACCAGGGGTGGCCGGGAACAGCCCTGGCCCCCATCCTCCCGGCAGCCCCGCTGTCTGGCCCCTCACCGCCTCCTGCAGCAGCTGCTCCAGACAGTAGATGTGGGGCCGGTTCCCGCGCTCACCCTCCACCACCACGCGGTATCTGCAAGGCCATGGCATGTGTGGAGTGGGGTGATACAGACCGTGGACCTTCCCAGAGAGACCCCTGCACCTCAACTCCTGGCCCAGAGAGCACCAGCTCAGCCTCCCAGACCACCCACGTATGATGTCAGAGCTTGGGAGTTTGCTGATGCCCTATATAAACTTGGGGAGTCTTTCCCCTTCTGGGTCTGCTTCCTCCTCTGTACAACTAGGGGTTGCAGGTCTAAGCACATACTGGGGGCTGCCGTGCCCGCTCAGCCCCCTCAGAGAGCACCACCCTCTCAGGGTCATTCCACGGGTTCTACGGAGGAGCTGCAGCTCAGAGAAGCAAAGCTACCTGCTCACAGAGGCCCGGCAAAGCATCCCGGACATGGGACTGGGTGAGGGTCTTTGGGCTCTGAGCCCGGCGCTGGCCCCTGCCCAGGCCCCCAGGTCTCCACTCACATGTCTGGGGAGTGCACTGTCTGTACATGCCCAGCATACAGCAGCTTGTCATCCATGGGGATGAGCACACGCAAGCCGTCCTTCAGCTCATCCTTGTCAATGATGCAGGAACGTGGAGCTGTGCGGGTTGGCGAGGAGGCAGGGCTGGAGCCAGGGGGCAGCAGGGAGACCCGCCCTCGCTGCCCGAACCTCCCTTCCCCCAGGGGACAAGGCATAAGGCTGCCTGCAGGCAGTTTGTGCCCTGTGTGTGTGTGTGTGATTGTGTGTGCATGTGTGTGCCCACTGGTGGGCCCAGAGGCTGCCTGCAGGCAGTGTGTGCCGTGTGTGTGCGTCTGTGTGTGTACAAGCCCATGTGTGTGCCCACCGGTGGGCCCAGACAGACCTCATGCAGGGGCACACAGTGGGGCCATGAGCAGCCCCTACTCTCCTGACCCAGGCCTCTGGAAAGATCCCAAGTGGGTAAAGACCAAGGGTGACAGCCTACATGTGCTGCCCCTCCTCTACCTCAAAGACCACCACCCTGAGGCTTGAGCATGAGGCTCCAGGTCATCAGCCCCACCACCACCACTTCAGCCATGCATCCAGGACTTTCCATTGGCTTGTTCTCCACCTGGGGTGCCATTCAATCTGGTGAAAGCCAAACCCCTCTAGCCAAACTTCCCAGCGAGGCTGTCAGTACTCATTGCTCCCGCCCCTCCTCATCTGTCCTCATCCCAAAGCTACCTCTGCCTCTGGCTTAAAAGCCACCTGCTTCTAGCTCCCTCAAACAACATGCTCCTCCGTTTTCCTCCTCCAGGCTCAGCCACACTGTTTCAGGGCCCTAGGCCCGCTCTTCCTGTCCTGTGGGACCTTGAACCCGGCCCTGCGCTGTTGTGACCAGGCTAGAGAAATCCAGACAGCTCACTGGGGTGGACAGAACAGCCAGCCTACCTGTTCACCCCTGGCTGCACCTACACCCCTGCTACAGCCTCACCGTGGGTGCAGTGCACTTCCCACTCCTTCACGTTGAGCATGGCCACATGACTTACTCTGGCCAATGGCACAAGAGTAGGAGTGATCAAGTGCTGATTCCGAATCTGGGCCTGAGGAGGCCTTGTCAGCTCCCACTTGCCCCTGTGGGCCTCTGGCAGGATGGCCACAGGAAGAGCATGCAATGGCTCACCCACTAGTCCAGGAGCTGAATGGCCACAGAGCAGAGCCATCCCTGCATCAGAGGACCTCTAGCCATCCCACTGTTGTGGGAACAAACCCAGCTGAGGTCAGCCCATCTGCCCTGCAGATAACTGAGACACAACTACCTCTTGCCATTTCCCACTGAGCAGCTGTTTGTTACACAGCAACAGCTGAGTGATACTCCCCCGATCATGAAGTCCCTCAGCCTGGTTCATCCTCTTGCTCCATATCTGCCCCACCCAATTCCCATCCTCAGTCTCTCCTCTAAGCTCCTGGAGGAGATCCCTGGGTCCAAATGCCAAGCATACATGGCTTCCCTGGGATGTCCTCCAGGCACCCCAGACTCTAGCAGGCAAAGCATGGCACAGGATCTCAGCCTGCTCCCTCTGTGCCCACCCTACCACCAGCCGTCCTCACCCCTTATCTGCTCACATCACACAGCCCACCCCAGAACCCCTCTCCCCCTCCCAACATGGCCAAACCCACCCCATCTTCCTCCATGCTGTCTATGGCACTACAGCCCACCATCGTTTGCTGGGATCCTCACAAGGGCCTCCTACCTGGACTGCCTGGGCCCCTCAGCCCCACCCCCCCAATCTGTCCTCTACAAAGCAGTCAGAGAGCACTTATCAAAACCAATCTGACTGTGCTGATCTTCCACTTACAACCTCTAACAGCTTCTTGTTTTCATTAGGGCAAAGACTGAAAGCCTGGGTCATCTGCCTCTGCCTCCTCCCCTACCCAGGCCTGTGCTCCTGCCCCCCACCAGCTTACTAAACCAGAATTAAACCAGACTCCCTCAGTTTACCACAGATACCATGCGCCGACCTCAAGGCCCTTGCACGTGCCCACTCCTCGTGCTAGTCAGCCCCTGCCTGCTGCTTTCCTCGGGGAAACTTCTGCAGCCCCACACTGCAGGCCGGACCAACACGGCGTTGCTAGGACTTACCTGGAGTTAGTGGCCGCTCCACGGCCCCACCACGAGGCAGGTGCTCATCCTCAGAGAAGCTCGAGTCCTGGTTGGGCTCAAAGTCCTCCTCAGCAGCCATGCTCTCCATCAACTTGCTCACAGCTCCCCCCTTTCCCCGATTCTGGGGACAGAGCACAACAGACCCTCAGCTTAGGCCATGCCATGCAAGTCCTGCCACTTAGGACCCTCCCTGGAAACTGGGGTCATCGTCAGGCTGCAGGGGCATCTCCCACATGTGCTAGCTGGCCTCACTCCAAAGGCCAGAGGGAGAGCAGAATAAGCCTACACCCCAGATGGCCAGGACTGCGTGTGCTGAGGCAGCACCTCCAGACAAACAGTGGGTTCTGAGGAAGAACAGCTTGGCCGGGGGCTGGACAGCGTTGGGGGGTGGGCACACCCAGCACATCCCCATCAGGGAGGGAGCTACAGGGACCTCACTCTTGAGCACAGAGAGCCTTACCTCCTTTTTCACCTCCTTCCCTTTGGCCTTGGCTTTGCTCCTCTTGGCGGTGGCCGGGGAGCTGGTATGGGGAGCCCGGGTCTCGGGGGGCAGGGCGGGAACACGGGGCGGGGGTGGTGCGGCCCCTGAGCCGGCCTCCTTTCCCTTCTTCTTCTGGGTGAGGAAGCCACACAGGTGCCATCAGAGGCTATCCTCCCCCACAACTTGCCTCTCCTGGGAGAGGAAAAAAACACCTCCCCCTCCCTTCCCGCTAGTATGTTTGTTCTTAATCTTAATTGTTTTATTACTACATGTCACTTGCGTAAAAAGAAGAAAAAAAAAAGTACCAAAGTGCATATAGGTGCAACTTCCTCTCCAATGTACCCTATCATGTACACAGTACTAACAAGAATCACCAGTGGCTGCCTGGTGCATCCTTCCAGAACTTGCCACTTAAACACACAGGTTATGCAGACACATTTGTGCAGAAATAGTATTTTTTTTTTTAAACACAGATGGGAATTTGCCCAAAGTCCTGCTTTGCAACTTCTCCCCCAAGAATGTCTTATATACACAGAGGCTGCCTCACTTCAGCGGCTGCTCACGGTACAGTTCCATGTGCGTGTGTTGGGCAGGTGCACAATTCGTTTAACCACCCTCCAGGAATGACTGCATAGGTGGCTCCACTTTGCTCTTTCAAGTGATGCCACAAAAACAGGGCAGGACCAGCTAGTTCCAAAGGCACGTTCTTGGAAGGAGGAAGCAGAACCATTCACCTGACTCCAGGGCACCCCAGCAGCGAGGGGAGAGCCAGGCCCATCCTAGCTCCAAGCACCCCCAACCCAGGGACGGCAGGGTGAAGGGGTTGCTCCCAGACCCTGCCAGCGGCCTGGAGACTTCTGAGTGCACCAGCTTTGTTCGGCAAAGCACTGCAAAAAACCTGGCTGTCCTGTGACCTTAGGGAAACACTTAGGGATCGCCAGATCCAGTGACAAGCTTTTGGGCCAGCGGCCAAGAGTCCCATTCGAGGAAGAGGCGGCGGCGGGAAGAACAAAGTGGGGACACTTGGTGCAAGAAGCAAGCTCAGGCTTGCTTGACCCAGGGGTGATGAGCAGGCAGTGGAGACGAGGGCGGGGGTGTGTGTGTCACTTTATGCTTTTTAAAAGACACATTCCTGAAACAAAACAACCAAGTCAAGGGACCCGAGGATGTGGGAAATGAAGAAACATAAAAAGACAATACTGGGCAACATTAAAAAAGACCACAGCGGAAGTCACGGCTTCCTACCAGACACGTAACATCCACAGCACACAGCGTCATGAGGGGCAAGGCAGACACTCAATAATTATATTTCTTGCATCGGATGCATGCCTTAATCTTGTTCGCATTTCTGAAATCAGAAGGCATCCTGGGGGTTGAAGGAACGGCTATGATGTGGTTCTGTTGCCTTCTCCTCCAAATACCTACTGTAAATACATAGCCCGTCCTACAGCGCCTATCTCTGCAGCTGTGTCCACGGGGGCAGGCCAGGGACGGCAAAGAAAGTTCTGAGTGGACTTGAATTTTCGCCCTTTTCTTTCTTTTTTTTTCCCCCATCCTTTTCTGTATCCTCCAAATCACTGTTATGATCAGACAACACTGATAACTTTCTGGGACCAGAAAGGCCCCTTTCTGGGAACCTAATTTTTCTTTCTTTTTTTTTTTTAGTAAGAAAGGAATGCCAGGGGCGCCTGGGTGACTCAGTCGGTTGAGCATCCGACTCTTGGTTTTGGCTCAGGTCGTGATCTCAGGGTCGTGAGTTCAAGCCCCGTGTTAGGCTCTGTGCTCAATGTGGAGTCTGCTTGGAATTCTCTCTCTCTTTTTTTTTTTTTTTAATTTTTTTTTTTAATTTTATTTATTTATGATAGGCACACAGTGAGAGAGAGAGAAGCAGAGACACAGGCAGAGGGAGAAGCAGGCTCCATGCACCGGGAGCCCGACGTGGGATTCGATCCCGGGTCTCCAGGATCGCGCCCCAGGCCAAAGGCAGGCGCCAAACCGCTGCGCCACCCAGGGATCCCGGAATTCTCTCTCTCTGTCCCTCTGTCCCTCCCCACTGCTCTCTCACTCTAAAATAAGTAAGTAAAAATCTCAAAAAAAAAAAAAAAAATTAAGGCTGATGGCAAATGGAAATGTACAAGTCTAAAAAGAATACAAACATTATCTCACAAAACTATGAAGAGTGGTTGCCTCTGGGGTGATTTTATGGATATCTGGTTTCTCCTCTTGTTGATAATTAGCCTGTTCTGTTCTAGTCTTTTACTGTGTCATCAGAAGGCTGGGATTGGGTGAGCCCTGATCTTCTCGCCCATACACGGCACCGTATCTTGGCAAAGGGCCCACAGGCAGTAAGGCCCAGGGGGTGTTCAAAGCTCAGCTTGGATGATCGTGTTAGCTGCCATGACCATGGAGGGGTTATAAGGCCACCTGTAAAGTGCAGTTAATATGAGTAAGCTACCTCACAGAGTCTTGTGATACAGGGACATGGTAAGAAATATATACTTGGGGGACACATGGGTGGCTCAGTGGTTGAGCAACTGCCTTCAGCTCAGAATGTGATCCCGGGGTCCAGGATGGAGTCCCACATTGGGCTCCTTGCAGGAAGCTTGCTTCTCTGCCTCTTTCTCTGTGTCTCTCATGAATAAATAAATTAAATCTTTAAAAAAAAAAAGAAATATATTCTTGGTCTCTGCCCCTGGTTTCTGACCCAGGGCTCCTAAGCCCCTTGGAAACTTCCTGGATCACAGGAGCGTCTCTCTCTTGCCTTAATGAGGCAACTTCGGGTAAGTCCCTAGCTAGCCCCAGGATGGGGGCTGCTCACTAGAAACACCAAGCCAGGAGAAGAAGCCAGGAACTCTGTGAGCTCTACCCCCCCATCCTCCAGAGAGGAGAGAGGGCCCAGAGACTGAGTTAATAATCAATCCTGCCAATGAGATGAAGGCCCCATAAAACCCTAGAAGAGGGATTCAAGGAGCCCCCAGGTAGGGAGCACCTGAAAAAGGCAGGGAAGTGCCACATCATTCCCCCATCCCTTGTCCTGAGCATCTCTTCCATCTGGCTGTTGCAGAACTGTATGCTTTCTGATAAACGGTTATAGCAAGTAAAGTACCTTCTGGGTTCTTCACGTCCCTCTGGTGAATTATCAACCCTGAGCAGCAGGTCCTGGGAACCCCCGGTACACAGCCTGTGCGTCCATCAGAAGCATAGGTAACAACTGAACTCCAAGACTGGTGTGTGAAGTAGGGGTGGGCTGGGGACAGTCCTGTGGGACAGGCCCCCCCACCAACTCCAGGGAGTCAGTGCCAGAAGGGTCGTGAGAAGAGAGAATAGGGGTGAGAGCCTACCTGGGCCCTACCGCAGACCACTTGGTATGATCAGCATGAGTATTCTATAGTATTCCAGCACCTTCCCCCAAAGGTCTGGGAAAAGCTGAGAGGGCTCTAGCCGCAGACAAACAGGTGAGCACAAATCACTGTGGAGGACCATAGCCCCCTTACCAGGAAAGCAATGCCGAGTCTCATCCCTCATCACAATGTCCTCTAGAATATCACTGTTAGTCAAAAGATCATCCTCCACCGAGGCCAGAGTGAGGGCCAGGGAGGCCTGAGTCAGAGGCCACAGCTGAGAGCTGTTAGGTCTGAATGCAATCACCCAAAGGGGGAACAAGAGGCCACTAGCTCCCTAGCAGGCAGCACAAGGAAGGGAATAGGTTAGACCGTCCAAGGGTGCTCAGAGAGCAAGCGTTCTCCACCTGGGGAGCCCAGGCATAGAATTCACTACTCAAGAAATGAGGTTTTCCTATAGGTTGTGCGTAGGAGACCACACACACCGTAGTAGGATCCAGACAGACTTTAGCAACACAATCACTGTCACATAGCACATAATGATTACCACAGAGACCCTGAGCTATGGTTTGGGCTCATCACCTGAAGTGACAGCACTTGATAGACCCGGTGACGGGTCCCCATATCAGAAACACTCCTTCAGGAGCACACAGAGTGCCCTATCACAAGTGGGGGTGTTCAGTGTTCTGATAACTGATATCAGGATTGCCGTTTCCTTTGGGGTCCCAGCACCTCACTCCCGTGGGACAGTGTTACCCTGAGATGGGAGGTAAGAGTGCCTCTGGGAGGATCGATCGATGGGGGGGGGGGGGGGCCCTTCCCACGACCCCCACCCTCCACGCAGCCCCTACCTTCCTGGGGTCCTTCCTGTCCTTGGCGCGGCCAGTGTCCTTGCGGGGGCTCAGTGGGCCACCCTTGCCACAGCGGCTGGGCTTGGTGGCCGCAGGGGCTGCGCTGCTGGGGGCCGGGGCGGCGGCTGAGGCGTCGTGCAGGAAGATGCGCTCACTGCGCCTCCGTGTCCACAGGTCATCGTCGCTAGCCTCAGGCCCTGCTTCGAAGCCGGGCTCCTTGGCACCCCGCAGCTTGCGGGCCTTGCGCCCCTTCTCTGCCGCCAGCTTGGCCTTGTCGGGGCTGGCAGGACCAGGGCCCCGGGTGCTGGGTGTGGGTGAGGCCAGGGAGGGGCCTGGCTCCCCCAGTCCCTTCTTGGGCCGCAGCAGCCCGGCGGGCGACCGCTTCCGCACCTTGACCTCACTCTCCGAGTCGGTGTACTCAAACTCCGTGCCTAGATGTAGACGAGGGTGGGGGCTGTGGACAGGGGCTCCCGAGGCCCCCCACTTCCCACCCACCCAGACACCCTGGCCACCAGCAGAAGGCCACAGTCCCACTCCTCCTCCTAGGGCCCTGATGCCCACAAGAGGCTTCTCATTTCCAGGAGAGAATACCAAGGCCCAGAGGAGAAAGAGGACTCACTGGGCCACACACCTGTGAGTGGCAGGTCCTGCTAGTCCCACTGCTACCCTGAACACCCTTCGGCTGCCCAGACCCTGTTCCCTAGCCCTCACCCCAAGAACGCCATCTGGGAACGTGAAGATTCCTGCCTGGCCCCATGCGAGCTCCCCAACTGCCTCCTGTGAGCCCTGTGGGAATCCCAGAAGCCAGGGCAGACTGGGAGGGCCTAACGCCTACAGGGGCAGCGGGTCCATCGGAGGCAGGTGGAAAGCCCACATGAAATCCCCAAGCCTGGTGGGTGGGAGTGGGGGCTCTTCTCCACTTCCTGGTATCGCTTCTCAGAGCTGGGAGGTCCCTGGCACCCACCCCTCCTTCGGAGGCCTCCCCAGAACTCACACAGCCCTGGGGCCGGCCCCCTCCTCTCACCCCTGAGGCTTGTCCCTTCCCACAGACAAAGGGTTGGCTTGACCCAAACCCTGGATCTCCTGGCCTCCTTTACACAAAAACCACTCCCCAGTACCAGCTGTGCTCCATCCCTTCAAACCTGCAGGCCTTTGCTTCTGCTGGTCCCTCTGCCTGGAGCACCATCTCTGGCTTCTACCTGGAAACCTGAGTCTCCTACCTGAGAAGACCTGCTCAGAACCCTGGGGAGGGTTCTGTCTACACCTCCATCACCATAGGCACATATCCCACTGTCAGATTCCTATCCAATGTCTGCCTATCCTGTCCTGCTCTGCCCTCCAGAAGCAGATCCCCAGATTTACTACCCCAGGCCTACTGACCCCTGGGTAGCTGGCAGCTTGCCCATGAGGGCTCCTCTTGGAGGCCCAGCCCCATTGCCCAAGAGATGTAGCCTCAGTAGCTGGGCCAGGCAAGCAGGAGGCACACTCCGTGGGAAGAAGCCACTTGCAATGCTTAATGATCCCATTAATTAATCTTTTGTTAGCAGACTTCCCACTGCACAGGGAGGCAGCTGGGGGCTTTCATGGCTGATTAGGGTGCAGGCCGTAAAACACAGGCTGGAGTTCTGCAGCAGGGTGTGACGGAATGAGGCCCCACCTGATGGCAGTCTCCTGCAGAAAACCATCAGAAAACCCAGACCCAATCAAACACTGCAGGGATGTCACATAGGGCGTGGTACTACAAAGCAGACCGGGTGGTGACGGACAGTAGACACTTGCTTGAAAGAGGGAAGTTGGAGCCGTGACTAAAGTCCTGTTGGAGCACAGCACAAACAGTGCCTGGGACAGGGGCAGGGGTCTCTCTCTGTGAGGGTCTTGTGGTAGGGGCATGCATGAAGCCCAGAGAGCGGGGAGTGTGTGCCAAGGCAGTGCCTCATTGCCACATGGTGACTCAGCAGGGAGTTGAGTCCGTATCCCTGACTCCCACCCATCGTCCTGTACTCCTGCCTCCTCCCCAAGTAATAAGGCAGTAAAGGAGGAACAGACAACAAAAAGCACAAAAATATATAAAACAGAAGAGTAAGACACAAAGTGGCTGCAAGCCAAAGGATAAAAAAGATACACCACGCAAATAGCCAAAAAAGAGCTGAGGTGGCTATACTAAATATCAGACAAAAGTGATCTTAAGATAAAAATTGTTACCAGAGACAAAGAAAGACATAGCTAAATAATAAAATGGTCAATTGATTATGGAAATATAACAATTTATAAACATAGATGAACATAATAGAGAAACATATGAAAAAAGATTATACACTATGACCAACCAAAATTTATTCCAGGAATACAAGGCTGGTTCTACGTATAAGAAAATCAACGTAACGTACTGTATTAATAAAGGACAAAGACTTCATGAACATCTTAATAGAGAAAAAGTAACGGACAAAACCTAACACCCTTTTATGATAAAACCACTCAAACCAGGAACAGAAGGAAATTTCCTCGACCAAAGATGTCCATAAAATTCATCTCTAACATGATACTTAATGGCAAAAGAATGAATGTTCTTCCCCTATGATCAGAAGACAATGAATGTTCTCCCCCTATGATCAGAAGACAAAGATATCTATTTTTCCCATTTCTATTCAACACTATACCGAAGATTCTAGCCAAGGCAATTAGGCTAGAAAAAGAAATAAAAGGTATACATATCTGAAAGGAAAAAATAAAACTATCTTCTCTATTTGCAGATGACATGATCTTGTATTATAGAAAATACTAGAGACTCTACTAAAAACCTACTAGAACAAGTGAGTTCAGCAAGGTTGCAGGATACAAGATCAATATACAAAAATCAACCGTATTTCTATACACTAGCAATGAACACTCCAAAAATGAAAAGAACGTAATTTACAACAGCAGCAAAAAAAAATACTTACAAATAAACTTAGCAAAAGAAGTGCAAAACTTGTACAGTGAAAACTATATAGCACTGTTGAAAAAAATTAAAGAAATAAATGGAAAGACATCCCATATTCATGGATCAAAAAACTTATAATATTAAGATGCCAGTACTCCCCAGTATGATCTACCGATTTAACACAATTCCTAATCAGAATCCCAATTGGCTTTTTGTAGGAATTCACAAGCTAATACTAAAATCCATATGGAATGCAAAGGTCTCTGAGGTACCAACAATCTTGAAAAAGAACAAATAGGGTGGACTCATACTTCCCAATTTCAGAGCCTCCTACAATTCCTATGGTAATCAATTCCTATGGTAATTAGACAATATGCTACTGGTCTAAGAATAGATGTATAGATTGATGGATTAGGACAGAGGGTCTGGAAATAATCCTTCATCTTTATGTTCAGTTGATTTTCATTTAATTAATTAATTTATTTATTTATTTATTTATTTATTTATTTATTTATTTTCAGTTGATTTTCCCCAAGTGCACCAGCAGCACTCTATGGGGAAGAGAAATGACTTCTCTCAACACATGATATGGGACAATTGGATCTCCATATACAAAAGACCCCCACATCACTCCATACACAAAAATTAACTCAAAATGGATCACAGACCTAAGTATAAGTCACAAACTATAAAACTCTTAGGAAAAAAAAGGACTAAATCTTTGTGACCTTTGGTTAGGCAGTATTTTTTTTTTTTTTAATGTAAACACCAGAAGTACAAGTAACATCTTTGGAATTCATCAAAATTTACTTTTATTTCAAACAACCCTATCAAGAAAATGAATAGACAACTTACAGAATGGGAGAAAATACTTGCAAACCATGTTTCTAATAACAGAGTTATAGCCAGAATATACAAAGAACTCTTACTCAACAACAAAATGACAAACAACCCAATTACGGAAGAAGTAAAAGATTTAAATAGGCTTTCTCCACATACAAATGGCTACTAAGCATATGAAAGGATGCTCAGCATCATCAGGAGAAATGCAAATCAAAACCACAATGACATACTACTGCACACCCACTAGAATGGCTTCCTCTCCAAGAAATAAGGCATCAGCAAGAAGACACATAACAGGTATCAGGAAGGATTGGGGAAGAAAATGGAACCCTTGCAGAATGCTGGTGGAAATATAAAATGGTGCAGCCACTTTGGAAAACAGTTTGGCAGTTTCTCAAAAGGTTAAACATAAAGTTACCAAGTAGCCCAGCAATTTTACCCTTAGATTTGTAGCCAGAACTGAAAACATGTCCACCTAATAACATATACGTGAATGTTCATAGCTGCATTATTCATGATAGCCCCAAAATGGAAACCAAAAAAGTAGATAAACAGGGGCACCTGAGGGGCTCAGTCAGTTAAGCATCTGCCTTTGGCTAAGGTCATCATCCCAGGTTCCTGAGATGGAGCCCCACCTCAGGCTCCTTTTCCCTCTCCCTCTGCCTGCCGCTCCCCCTGCTTGTGCTCTCTCTGTCCAATAAATAAATGGATAAAATATTTTTTTAAGACATTAAAAAAAAGATTTTATTTATTTATTCATGAGAGACAGAGAGGGAGAGAGAAGCAGGCTCCCTCTCGGGAGCCCAATATGGAACTCAATCCCAGGACCCCAGGACCATGACCAGAGCCAACGGCAGACACTCAACCACTGAGCCACCCAGGCACCCAAATGGATAAAATCTTAAAAAAAAAAAAAAGATAAACAAAATGTGGTATATTCATAAAATGGAATATTATTCTGCCATAAGGTCTGAAGTCACGCAAGAAGAAATAGATAATCTGAATAGACCTTTATCTATTAAAGAAATTGAATTAGTAATTAATAACCTTATAAAACAGAAAATGCCAAGCCCAGATGAGTTCACTGTTGAATTTGAACAAAAATTTAAGGAAGAAATTATACCAATTCTCTACAATCTCTTCTGGAGGACAGAAGCAGAGGGAATATACTTCCCAACTCATTCTGAGGTCAGAATTACTCTAATACCAAGACTAGACAAAACTACAGACCAATATCTCTCATAAACATAAATGCAAGAAATTCTCAACAAAATATCAGCAAATCAAGCCCAACAATGTACAAAAAAAAAAAAAATTACAAACCACAACTAAGTGAGATTTATCCCAGGTATGCAGGGCTTGTTCAACATTCAAAAATCAAAAATCAAAAATCAATTAATGTAATCCATCACATCAACCAGCTAAAAAAGAGGAATCTCATATTAGTAGATACAGACAGAAAAAGCATTTGACAAACTCCAGTATGCATTCATAATAAAAACTCTCAGTAAACTAGGAATAGAACTTCAACTTGATAAAGAACATCTATGAAAACCCTAAATCATCATACTTACTGATGAGAAACTAGAGGCTTTTCCACTAAGATAAGGAATAAGACAAGGATGTCCCCTCTCACCATTCCTTTTCAATATCGTACTGGAAGTCCTAGCTAATGCAGTAAGACAAGGCAAAAAAAGTATATTGATAGAGAAGGAAGAAATAAAACTGCCTTTGTCCATAAATGACCCAAGAATCTGTATTTAGAGAATCTGAAAGAATCAACCAAAAAATCTCCTCGAACTAATAAGCAATTGTAGCAAGGTTGCATTTTATAACCTTCATATACAAAAGTCAATCATTCCTACATACTAGCAATGAAAACTGGAATTTGGGGCACCTGGGTGCCTCAGTTGCTTGGGTGCCTGCCTTCAGTTCGGGTCATGATCCCGGTGTCCTGGGATCGAGTTCTACATGGGGCTCCCTACTCAGTGGAGGGGCTGCTTTTTCCTCTGTCCCTCCCCGCTGCTCCCACTCTCTCTGGCTCTCTCTCTCTCAAATAAATAAATAAAATCTTAAAAAAAAAAAAAAGTGGAATTTGAAATTTAAAACACAATACTGTTGTGTTGGCACTCCCCAAAATGAAATACTTAAGTTAAATCTAACAAAATATGCACAAGATCTATGGGATGAAAACTACAAAATTCTGATGAAAGAAATCAAGAAAACTTTCCATGTTCATGGATAGGAACACTCAATATTGTCAAGATGTCAATTCTTCCCAATTTGATCTTTGGATTCAATGCAGTTCCACTCAAAATCCCTGAAGTGGGTATCAACACACTCCTGCCAAAGTTTGTATGCAGAGTCAAGAAACCCAGAATGGCTAACTCAAGATGGAAGAAGAACAAGGTCCGAAGACTGACAGTACCTGACTGCAAGGCTTACTATAAAGCTACAGTAATTAAGACCGTGAGGTATTGGCAAAAGAAAAATCAAACAGATTAATGGAACAGAGAAAAGACCAAAAATAGACTCCTAAAAACAGTCAAATAATCTTTAACACAGGAGTAAAGGCAATACAATGGCGAAGGGATATATATGTCTTTCCTTTTTTTTTTTTTTTTTTTTAAGATTTTATTTATTCATGAGAGAGACAGAGGGAGAGGCAGAGATACAGACAGAGAGAGACACGGGCTCCCTGCGAGGAGCCTGATGTGGGACTTGATCCCGAGAATCCAGAATCACACATGGAAGCAAAGGCAGACACACAACTGCTGAGCCACCCAGGATATGTCTTTCCAACAAATGGTACTAGAACCAGGAGAGATCCACATGCTAAACAGTGAAAGTAGACACAGATCTTACACCCTTCACAAAAATTAATTCAAAATGGATCACAGGCCTAAAGGTGACATGTAAAATTCAAAAACCCCCTAGAAGACCATGTAGGAGAAACCTAGATGACTTTGGTTCTGGCAGTGAATTTTTATGACACCAAATGCACAATCTGCAAAAGTTGGACTTCCCTAAAATTATACATTTCTACTTGGTGAAAGATGCCAAAAAAGAGAATGAAAGGACAAGCCATAGCCTGGGAGAAAATATTTGCAAAAGACACACCTGATAAAGGACTGCTTTCCAAAATAGACTAAGAACTCTTAAAATTCAACATTAACAACCTAATTTTAAAAATGGGTCAAAAATCATAACAAGACATGTCACCAATAGTACACAGATGGCAAATAAGCATGCAGAAAAGATGTGCCACATTGTGTTATTAGGTATCTTGTTTTAATTAGCATTTCCCTATTAGAATGTCCAAAATCCAAGACACTAATCCTAAATGTTCACAGGAATGTGAAGCAACATGATTTGTCATCCACTGCTGCTCAGAATGCAAAATGGTGCAGCCACTTTGTAAGACATTATGGCGATTTCTTACAAAACTAAACGGACTCCTACCATATGATCCTGCAATCACACCCCTTGGGATTTACCCAAAGGAGTTGAAAACTTACATCCACATGCAAAAAACTGCACACAGATGTTTATAGCAGCTTTAGTCAAAACTGCCAAAACCTGGATGCCACCAAGAAGTCCTGACGCCCTGGAATAGGTGAATGAATAGATAAACCATGGGCCATGGGATGCCTGGGTGGCTCAGTGGTTGAGCGTCTCCTTTGAGTCAGGGCGTGAATTCGGATTCCTGGGTTCGGGTCCCGCATCGGGTTCCTTGCATGGAGCCTGCTTCTCCCTCTGCCTGTGTCTCTGCCTCTCTCTGTGTGTCTCTCATGAATAAATAAATATTTTTTAAAAATAATAATAAAATAAAATAAACTGTGGGCCATCCAGACAATGGGATATTATTATTCAGAGCTAAAAAGAAACAAGCTATCAACTCATGAAAAGACATGGGCAACCTTTAATGCATACTATTAACTCAAATAAGCCAATCTGAAAAGATACCGTGCTGTATGATTCCAACTACATAACATTCTGTAGAAGACAAAACTATGGAGACAGTCAGAATATCTGTGATTGCCAGGCAACCAAGGACAGGAGAGAGATGAATAGGAGGGGTACAGAGGATTTTTAGGCAGTGAAACTACTCTATATGACACTCTAATGGTGGCTATACACCATTACACATTTGCCCAAACCCACAAAATGTACAACACCAGGAGTGAATCCTAAGGTCAACTATGGATTCTGGGTAACAGCGATGTGTCAATGTAGGTTCGTCAGTGGTAACAAATGCACCACTCTGGTGGGGAATGTCAATAATAGGGGAGGCTGTGCATGTGTGCAGGGCAGGGAGAATAGAGGAATCCCTGTATCTTCCTCTCAATTTTGCTGTGAACCTAAAACTGCTCTTAAAAGATAAAGTCTATTATTTTTTTTAAAGAAAGGAATCGGGGATCCCTGAGCGGCTCAGTGGTTTAGCGCCTGTCTTTGGCCCAGGGCGGGATCCTGGAGCCCCGGGATCAAGTCCCGCGTCGGGCTCCCGGCATGGAGCCTGTCTCTCCTTCTGCCTGTGTCTCTGCCTCTCTCTCTCTATCATAAATAAATAAAATATAAAAAAAAAAAAGGAATGAAGTACTGATACATAACATGGATGAACCTTCAAACAATTAACAAATTAAAGAAGCCAGACACAAAAGACCACATGTTGTAAGATTCCATTTATATGAAATGTCCAGGAAAATGCATAGAAGACAGAAAATAATGGTTGCCTAGGGTTGGGGGTTTGGTAGAATATGGGAAATGATATGAATAGGTATGGGGTTTCTTTGGGGAGAAGGGGATAAAAATGTCCTGAAATTAGATAGTGGTAATGGTTGCATACCTCTGTGAATACAATAAAAGCCATGAAATTGCATACTTTAAAGAATCAATTTTATATTATGTGAATTATATTCCAATAAAGCTCTTACTTCTAAAGAGTAGATTCAAGTCTGACCATGTCAATAATTACATTAAATATTAATAAACACCACAGTGTTTAATGACAGAGATTACAAAGTAGACTAAAAAGAACAACCCAACTATAAGCTGTCTACAAGAGACTTGCTTTAAATATGAAAGCAAAGGAAAAACACAGTAAATGACCAGGAAAAGATATGCCACACAAATAGGAAGCATAAGAAAGATGGAGTAACTATTTACTACCAGATAAGAGGGATTTCAAAACAAAACGTATTAAGAGATAGAAAAGGACATTTTGTAATGATAAAAGGACCAATTTAACAGGAAAACAGAAAATCATAAGTGTATATACACACCAAACAACAGAGCTTCAAATACATGAAGCAAACATCTACAGAATTAGATTATAAGGAGAAAGAAAATCCTGCAATCATAGCTAGAGGTTTTACACCCATCTGTAAGCAATTGATAAAACTAGACAAAAACTAGCAAAGATCTTTTTTTTAAAAATTAAATATTCTATTTATTCATGAGAGACAGAAAGAGGCAGAGACACAAGCAGAGGGAGAAACAGGCTCCATACAAGGATCCTGATGTGGGACTCGATCCCAGGACTGTAGGATCACGCCCTGAGCCAAAGGCAGATGCTCAACCACTGAGCCACCCAGGCACCCCGATTCACAAGATCTTAACACTTTCAATCACACTGCCTTGCTTGATAGAACTGAACGATTTACCGAACAGTATATAGAATGACATCAGAATGACATCAGAATATGTATTCTTTAAGTGCATGTGGTACATTTACTATGAATACCATATACTCTCAAATTTTAAGTTTTAAAAGATTGAAATTATACAGAGTATTTTCTCTGACCAAGATGGAACAACATGAGAAATCCATAATAATAAAATAACCCGGTAACCCCCACTAATATTTGGAAAATAAATAATACTTCTAATAATCACTGGATGAAAAATAGAAATCACAACATAAATTAAGAAATGTCAGTTGAGGGATCCCTGGGTGGCGCAGCGGTTTGGCGCCTGCCTTTGGCCCAGGGCGCGATCCTGGAGACCCAGGATCGAATCCCACGTCAGGCTCCCGGTGCATGGAGCCTGCTTCTCCCTCTGCCTGTGTCTCTGCCTCTCTCTCTCTCTGTGACTATCATAAATAAATAAAATTTAAAAAAAAAAAAAAAAAAAAAGAAATGTCAGTTGAACTGAGGGTAATAATGAAAATAGAACAACAGAAAATATGTGAGATGCAGCTAAAGCAATGTTTCAAGAGAACTTTTAAGGTTTCCACAAGAAAAGAATGTCCTAAGTTGATAACCTTAAGCTTGCACATTAAAAAATAGGAAATGGTTGGCAATTATACCCAAAGTAAACAGAAGGGAGGAAATAATAAAGAGTAGAAACCAATGAAATTGTTAACTTCTAGCCACACTGTTCAAGAAATAGAACAATAAGAAATTATTTGTTTGTACTGGCAATGAAAAAGAAACATCACTACAGATCCCTCAGAATTAAAAGTATAAAAGGGGGAACTCTCTGCCAATACAGTTGACAACCTGGATAAAATGCAGAAGCCTGTAGGTTCTAAGATGGCTGGTGCATTTAGGGATGAGGATGGGGGCTGAGGACAGGATGATGCTGTCTGAGTAGCCACAGCTTGATGGTGGGGGTTCAGACAGGTGGAATGTGACCACAGGGCAAGAGGGAACCAGTCAGAGGTTCCCAGCAGAGAAGTAGTCTGATCAACTCCGAGCTTTGAGGAAGAGGCCTCCAGCTGCTTAGGTACAAAGAATATCTGAGACAGGTGAGCCAGGAGGGAGGCCAGTGCCACTGACTCATGGAGCCAGGCCCAAAGCTCCCAGGGAACAATAGTAGGAGATGGGAGTGAGAGGGAGGGAGAAGGAAGAGGAAAGAGGCAGGGCCAAGGCCTGCAGACTATGAGGCCGCCCCAGAGATGGGGTCCCACGAGGCAGTACAGGCCACAAGAATGAGCTTTCGTCCTGCAGCCTGCAGGGCATGAAGCCAGGGACAGCTGGGAGAGACCCGAGTGTAGAGCTGGGTGGCACCACTGTGCTCATTCTCCCCATGCCAGCCCCTGCCAGAGGGACTCACGTCATGGACCCTGGACGTTCACAAAAGGTAGCGTGAGTGCACATGTGGAGCCATTTCAGTCCCCAGCCCTCAGGTGCAGTGGGGCCGGGTCCAGGAGGGGACATTGGCCCCATGAGAATAGGGGTGGGACCAGGATAAGGTCCCCTGTGTGTTTCAAGAGGCAAGCATATGACTAGAGACACAGAGAGGAAGGAAGCAAGACCAGAACGAGGTCTAGCCTTCTGTGGGAGCCTTAGGAGCCAGCCATCTCCATTTGCCCATCAGGGAAGTGGGACGGTAACCCTAACAGAGTGACACAGCATGCGACAACCCCCAGTGACAACTCTCTCCAGACCCCAACCCCAGGCTGCAGGCTCATCTTACTAAATGAACCACCTCAAATGCCCAGATTTAAAGAGCCTGTACCTCTATTTTGTCTATGTATGCTTAGCCAGTTCCTGTTTCTCTCTCATAGTTAAGCCTGGGTGTCACCTACCTGGAGTGGCCTCCCTCAGGCTTCTATAGCCCTCCAGAGTACAGATCTGAGGCCTCTCTGCTTCCCAGAACTGCCTATCACCGGGCATCAGAAGTGGGGGAGTCAGGAGTATTAACAGTGAAGGTCACCCTGCATTGCTCTGGAGACCCCTCCTGGGGCAGGCCAGGTCCACGTTACCAGTACCAACTGTTCTGCTCGGGACATGGTTGGCCCACAAGGCAGGGCCCCACTGGCCCCCAGCTAGACTCCTTCCATTCTCTGCATCCATTTCCTGTCTGCAGAAGGGGGCAATGGAGGCCCCGCATTCCACCTGCTGGTACTCACCCATCAGGTTCTGTCGTTCTTCCTTCTTCCGGGCCTTCTGCTTGGCCTCCAGCTGCACCACGGAGAGGGAAGGCCCCACTGTGGGGCTGGGGAGGGCACTGGCTGCAAAGCGGGCCAGCAAGCCCAGCCCACTCTCCTCCAGGCCCGGCGACAGGGCCCGCTCCCGGGCCCCCAGCCTATAGCCGCCGGCAGCCTCGTCCTCCTCCTCCAGCTCATCCTCCTCGTCCTCCTCCTCGGAGCTCTCATCTGGTGCAGAAAACAGGGGGCGAGTCAGAGCCTTGGCCTAAGGAGGTACCACCCCCCACCTCCCCTACTCAGCCAGAGCACCAGCAAGAGGTGCCACAGTTCCAGCCTAGCTCATTCCTCATCAGCTGGGGGTAGATCCAATACCAGCCCATAAGTCTCCCTGCCCCATGGCCCAGTAGCCCCCATCAAAGCAAGCCCAAGACGTGGGCATCCTGGATGGCCCAGAGGTGGGCAGCGGCTTTGGGAACCAGAGGTTTTCTGTAAGGGGAGCATCGACATGCACCTGTGTTGTGGGGAGGGGTACAAACACACGGACAAGGACTGGAGACAGCTCTTTCCACCATCTCACACACACACGCACATTCACGCCCCGACATACAACATGAAGGCTGAGAAAGGAGGCAGGAGAGAAGGAAAGAGGAGGCCAGGGAGGGGCAGAGAGGGTGGGAGAGGGCCCCAGGGACTCAGGTGCCTGGGGGTCTGGGGCTGGCGTTAGGAGAAGGTAGAGTTTGAGCTCTTCTTGGGGGAGCAGGAAGGCCCTGGGTTGAAGGCCCCAACAGGCTCTGAGGTTCAAAGTTGACTCCCAGCAGTACCCCCAAGCCAAGAAGCCGGGGCAAATCCTGGCTCTCTGTGAGCACTTCCTGTAAGCATGTGCTCATCTGTGGTGGCGGGGGAAGGGAGTTATGTGGTGGGGGGGCCTCCCAGCCCACCCACCCACATAACGGGAGGCTCCCCACAGGATGGTATGTATGGAAGAGAAAGCACTTTGCAGGCTCCATGAGGACCAAACAGAAACAGAGCCAGCCTGTTCTACAAAAATAAACCACTGTCCCCAGGGCCAAGGGAGCCACAAGCTCACTAAGCCTCCTGACCCATGCAGGTCAGCCCACTTTGCACCAGGAGATGGAGGCTCAGCGTGGCCAAGCACTCAGGCAGATGCAAACTCGGGGCTGCCTGGCTGCCTTGTCACCCAGAGCCTCCTGGAAAGAATCTAAAGATGCTCCAGCCTGTCTCTCTGGTTGGCGAAGAGACTTAGTGCTTCTCCCCAGGCACATGCCTGCGACCCGGGACCTACAGCCCTGCACCCCGCTCAGACTGTGGGAACAAAGGTGGGGCAGGCAGGAGGCTGGCAGAGGGGACAGGAAAGGCATGTTCCCTGCAGGTGAGGCTGCCCACCAAGAAGAGAGACTTGGAGGGATGGAACAAGCTTGCTTTGGACCTTCCCAGGGAGACAGCCCAACACCACAAGAGTGGGCAGGTGAGACATCATCAGGAGCTAACTGCCCAGGGGATGCCCAAGGGACACCTGCCAAGAGGTGCCTGTCTGCCTGAAGTGCTAGGAGCGTGAAGGTGGCTCTGGGGGCCGCTGACCAAGGGCAGGGCCAGGCAAGGCTAGAGGCAACTCTCTGCAGCAGAAAGAGGGAAGAGACATAAAGAGGTGGCCCACAGCCCCCCATATTCTACCTGGGGCAGGGAGTGCCTGGGCTCAGGGAATGGAGATGGATGGACACAGATGGCCAACTCCACATTCTCCTGCCACACCCCAAGCCACCTGCTGGCTTGGATGCAACTAGCAGCCCAAAGTGGTGGCCCCCAGGTGCACCAATGGGGGCAGGGGTTCCTTCTGTCTACCCATGTTTCCGAGGGAGCCTGAGTCTCTGTTGAGTGACCCCTGCGTGAGGGAGGTGGAAATGAGCATAAAGGAATCCCGGAAGGGAGCTGAGAAAGGAAGGAGGCAGAGACAGAGGTTTGTTAAGAGGAGGAAAGGGAGAGGGAGAAGGGGGAGGAGGAGGAAGAGGGGGAAGAGGAGGAGGAGGAAGAGGAGGAGGAGGAGGAGGAGGAGGAGGAGGAGGAGGAGGAGGAGGAGAAGGAGAGAAGGAGAAGGAGGAGGAGGAGGAGGGAGGAGGGAGGAGGAGGAGGCCGGGCTCCCAGAGCAATGGATGAAGCAGGATGGAGGCCAGCGGGGCAGGCAGGCGGCAAGCAGGCAGTGCACACTTGCAATCCATTCACATTGCGGACATCACATGGTTGTCTCCGCCCCAGTGAGCCACAGCGGCAAAGCAGGCTAAGTGTAGGCAGACTTTCGACAGCGCCTGGGTCCCCCATATCAGGCCTCCCTGGGGTGGGCCAATTTGAGCAGGGTGGCGGGCGGGGGGCTGGCTGGGGTGGGGGCACAGAGTCAGATGTATGGCCAGTTTTCCCTTCTAGAGAACGCCTTCCCTGGCTGCTCAGGTGTGGAGACTCCAGAACTCTCTCCCGTCCAGAAGGACTCCCCACCAGCAATGTCCAGCAGGGAAGGGCTGGCTCTGGGTTTCTGGATGCCCGGAATGTCTACAACGGATACCAGTCAGCCAGCAGCAGCCCAACCCAGCACCTTGAGACTGATAAGTATTTGGGAAGGAAAAGCCAAAACCAGGGTTTGCTTCCCATAAAACAAGATTATTTTGGTCTCTGGAGACCCTCCCCGCCTCCAGCAGCTACGAGCCTGACAAGCTCCCATTGGCTGCTTCCCAAGGTGGCTGGTCTGCTCAGGATGGGGTCTGTGGGGCAGTGGGGGGGGCAGGGGAGCAGAGGGGGTCTCAGGACCAAGGAAACCTTTCTGGAGCTGTCCACACCTGAGGCCACAGAGCTTGCCAAGGGCACAGGGAGAAAAAGTCCCGACAAAGCAGCCCAAGGAAATAGAGAAAAACTTTTTTTAAAATAAAAACAAAATCAAAAAACTCTTTCTTGGCTCAGTACATGGGGTTGTCTGTTGTCACTTGGTTTGGTTTTCCAAAACCTGATCGATAAATGCCAAAGCAATCCGCTGCTGCCATAGCCGATGGGGGCAAACCCCGAGGAGGGGAGGTGCAGAGGGGACACAAAGAAAAAGGGTTTTGCCTACCTACGGAGCAACGAGCCAGGCTCGGACCCAAGCTCAGTGACCCGCTGCGCCGTCTGCCCTACTCCCAGCCTTCGCTTTGCGTCCAGAGTGCAGCGTGAGAGCAAATGCAAGAGACCAAAACAGACATTCAAAGCATCATGGGTAGGGATCAAGGGTGAAGGTATGGTCAAGCTGCTGGGGGAGAGAGCAGACACTAGAAAGCCAAGCAGTCAGGGGTTTAGTACCAGATGTCAGGAAGACCCTATTACCCAAATATCCCTGTCAAGACCTGCTCAGTGCATGTGGTGCAGTGGGGCCCCTCCCCTCCCTTCATCTGGGCTCCCTCCACTGCTGCATCTGGCCTGGTCTGAGGGCCCCCTAGCCTCTTCTGCCCACTCTGGGCAAATGACCTCATGCTAGGACATTGATGGGGCTGTCTGCTTCTCCCCAGGGTCAGAGTCAGGTGGAGCTGGGGCAGGAAAGCTTAAACACATGGAAGCTGGAACTCTGACTTTAAGGGGGAGGAGCTCAGGGGGTGGGAGGAGAGGAAGGGATCATGGAGGGAGGATGGTGGTGAGCCAGCAAGACTGGTCCACAGAGGCCAGGGCTAGGGACAAATGAGGCCAACCGGCCAGTTAGTGACCTCCCCCTCCTTGGCCCAGACTACATTCACTCAGGCATGGCAGCACAAGAGAATGTGAGTCCCAAGGGCACCTGGCTCCCTACTGTGCCACCTCTTGGTCACCCAAAGTGGACCTGGGTAAGCCAGGATGGGTGGGGGCTGTGGGCAGGAAGAAGACAGACCAGGAACAGGAGCTCAGCTGGAAGCAGGGTAGCATCCAGTCCTATGGCCAGAGCTAGCTCCTATCCAGGTTGGCCTTAACATATGGGCCTCACTCTGGGACCATGGGGCCTGAGCTCTGGGAATCCCTGAAGGGGGTCTGCCCAGAAGCAAGTCCTAAACCAGGGTGAGGAAACACTTAAGGATCCTCTGGCTCCCCCACCTGGCCCCTGGGACACTTCTAACCTGGGGAGGTTGGAGCCAGGACATACACAGGGACCACTGAACCCCACCTTCTCTCCACAGGTAAGGTGGATGGGGGCCCGGGGCGGGGTGGGGTGGGACTGGGCTGCCAGCAGACCAGGCCTGTGGGCTCAGAGGCCAGTGCTCTCTCCGAAGCCTGGGCCCCGCCGCTCAACGTGGCAATGAAGCCCACAATTTCAAATCTCACAACAAAACGGGCGGCAAATGGTCTTGACCCTGCACTGCCTACACGCCCTTTAAAACAGAAATACGTGTTAGAAAACAAGTGTATATTTTTAAACCACCGTTACATAGAAATACAGCTTTAAGAAAATAAATAACAAACAAGCAGCTAAAAAACAAAAACAAAAACAAAAAAAGATGAAGCTGGAGGTGAACGCAGTTGACTTTAAACCTGAAGAATGAAGGCATGCCAACAGCTATGAGGGATATTTGAATAATAGAGAAGAGCAGCAGACTGCATATTCCAGCTCTACCCCTGGTGGGGTGGGGAGGAGGCAAGGGAAGGGGAGGAGGAACAAATGAGGGGAGCGGCAACCTAATGGTCTAGTCAGGACACAGCAAGAGAGACAAGGCACACGGGTTTAGTTAAAAATGAACTCGGTATGTTTAATAAAGCTTGGTATTACCAAAATCGCGGTACAAACATCAAGTCACACGCCCACACGACAGAATTCCATTTACAAAGTGTCCCTCGGGAGGCCTCCTCCGGCCACGCCCGAGAGAGACCCCGACCCAGGCCTGCGGTCTAGGGGGGGCAGAGGAGGTGAGGACGGGGGGCAGAGGGGAGCGTGGAGGGTGAAGACTACAAACAGTCCGTATAAAAGCTCAAAAAGAGCCAGGCCGTGGCGTTATCACAATGATACAGGTACAAGGAGAACAAAAATAGGACTCAGGCAGATACAGCAGGCTACGCTGCCAAGAACCCAGACGGCCGCCCTCTCCGAGGCGTCCCAGGGGGGCCACCTCTGCCCGCCATCTCCTGCCATCTCCTGCGTGCTCGCTCGCGCTCGCTCTCTCGCGCTCTCTCTCACTCACTCGCTCGCTAGAAAACACGGAAGGTATTTTGTGTTTGGAGCTAGTAACCTTGGTCAAACGAGTCCTCCGAAGAATCGCTGAAGGAGGAACGGGCTTCGACCTCTTGAAGCAGCAAACAAAAGGGCTGCTTCCTGCTGGCGGCCGGCTTGGGTTTCAGAGTCCGCGCGGCCGCCAGGCCCCTCTTGGTCAGCTTGGGGCCTCCAGCCAGCTTGCCGTTCTTTGCCACCATGCCACACAGGATGGAAGACGTCAGTTTGGAGCTGGACGGGCCTTGGGCAGACCACTCGTCCTTCAGGAATTCTTCGTCTTCCTCTGAGTCCGTATCTGCAGTCAAAGTAGTTTTTAATACGGTAAGTCATCGAGCGCTGGGAGGGAAGGGAGGGGCTGGTGTGTCTCGTTATTCTCAGTGGCTTTGAGGACGCCCTGGCATGTGCCAGGACAGAAAGGTCCAAACGCCTATTGGCCGTGGGACAAGCCCTGTCCCACCGCTGGACGAGCCCTGTCCCACCACTGGACCTCTTCTCCCTGCCTGGAACGCTCGCCTCTCGCCTGGGAGGCCTCACAGAGCTCGTCCTCTCCAGGCTGGTGGCTGCCAGCACCACCCACCACACAGCCACCTCTGCAAACAGCTTTTCCGGGCCCCAGATGGAGGGAGGAGCCCCACTCTCAGAAAGGTCTCAGCCCAGGCTATGGAGATCTGTGCACTAAGCCCACGGGCTCCTTTTGGGGAGGGACAAGGCCCAAGAAAGGAAGGGCTCAGATAAAGCTCTCCTGCTCCAGGATACCAGTTTCCAGCAGTGTGCTGGGCAGCCCAGACAGACTCACAACGGCAATCACACAGGCGTGTCCCAACTCTCCGTCCAGCAGCGTCACAACGGCCATCGTGAAAGCAGTTACTCCAAGGAAACTGGCAAACCATGTTCCAATTCAAGGCTTTCCCCCCCAACTTTCTCCTATCAAAGGCCTGCGTTTACCAGCACACTGCTGCTGGCTTCTCCCAAGACTCCTGCCTTACTGTGCAGGCAAGGCTAGGGTTCTTAAGCTTTCCTGGGAGAAGATCACCCAGATTTGGGAAGGGGAGCCGTCAAGCAGGCACAACTTTGGCCCCTTCCAACCCCACCCCAAATATCCTCAACACCATTTTTATCTGTTTTATATATGGGGCTGTCAAGCAAGATTTCACTGGAAGAAACGGCTCCACAGCAAAGACTATAATCCCTCAATCTGATAAAATCCACCCTGAACATAAGGAATAGTAATAGAGCTACAACTCTGGCAGCACCTGCCATCTCCAAGTCCACGAGAAAACTACACGTGAGGCAGTGTCTTCTGGCTGCCTCTTCTGACACCTAAGCTTTCCACTCCAACCAAGACCCCCAACTGTAGGATGGCCTCAAAACTCTAGGTATGGGTAGGACATGGACAAGCCCCATCAGGTCTCTGTCCTTCTCAAGGCCACATCCCAGGCTGGAGACACCCTTGGGTGATGACAACCAAGTTGGCTTCCCACCAGGCATGCCCCTCAACCCCTATTACCCAAAGTGAAAAAGAGTAGCTTTCCCTCTTTCCACATCCTGCCAGCCATCTCCGTGCTAGAAAACACTCTTGACCTCACTGTGACTGCATTCTCTCATTTACCCAGAACTACAGAAAACCCAACATAAAAAATATAAACAAGAGGCGCCTGGGTGGCTCAGTTGGTTAAGTGACCAACTCTTGATCTCAGCTCAGGTCTTGATCTCAGGGTCATGAGATCGAGCCCCACATTGAGCTCTGCCCTGGGAGTGGAGCCTACTTAAAAAAAAAAAAAAAAATACAAACAAGATCTCTCTCCACAGTCAGCTGCATATCATAGCCAGCATCTAGTTGGACACAGATCTTCTGACCTCTTTGTTGCAACTTTAACTCCTTTCTCTCACCTGGACAGTGGAATTTTAGACACAGGTTTAACAGACTAGCAATCTGAACATGGCTTTGTGTAAGCACACATCTACACACAGTGGACTGTGGCTCAGAGCACTCCAAAGACCTCAGGGACAGAGCTTATTTCTGGCCTCTAGATGCGCCCCAATCACCTGTCAGTGGGAGGAATACGGGATCCTTCTGGCAGTCAGAGCAGCAGCAATCCTCCCCAATCCCTCCATCATTCTAAAACCAGCCAAGGGGATCCCTGGGTGGCGCAGCGGTTTAGCGCCTGCCTTTGGCCCAGGGCGCGATCCTGGAGACCTGGGATCGAATCCCACGTCACGCTCCCGGTGCATGGAGCCTGCTTCTCCCTCTGTCTGTGTCTCTGCCTCTCTCTCTCTGACTATCATAAATAAATAAATAAATAAAATAAAAAATAAAAAAATAAAACCAGCCAAGATGGAAGAATAAAGGGAAGTCCTTCTTCCCTCCTCCTCCAGGGCTATGAGTTTCTGAGATGAGCTCATGGTGGCCATGGATGGCCTAGGATGCTGCTATTTAGTCATACCTATCCAAAACTGAGGACCACAAAAGCTATGACAATCAAGCATGTCCTCAACACATAAGGCACAAAAGAGCTGTTTATCTCACATATATCTCTGTGTCAGCCCTAGAGACCCATTAGTTCTAAGCAACCAAACACACGAATGCTTTAAAAAAAAAAAAATACTGCAATAGCAGCAGCTGAATCTTATGCCACAGCCAGCTTTTACCAACATGAGTTCACTTAAAGCTCATGACAGTCTCGTGATAATATAATTGCAAGCCCATAAAAACTTTTTCTTTTCCTCGAGAAAACAAACTTAAATAGCATTACAGGTGTCTACTTTCGTGCACTTGACAGTCAACCACTATGTTCTCCCCCTATGAACCCTGCAGAGCCAATCAACAGCCTAGACACACACATCCAGGCAGGCCCAAAGAAAAAGCCCTCCACCCCAGTCAGGGCCTGGGGGCTCCCACAGCAGACTGTGCCAACAACTGCCAGGAGCCACGACGCCCCTCATGGCCTTCCTGCAGCGGCCACGTGCTTAGTGAATGTGTCCTGGACATTAGGGGGCTCCACCCACACACACCTAGGAGTATCAATTATGTGTCAAGCAGCATCCTAGAGCCATCAGATGCCACCAAGAGCTGGCCATAGGCACACAGACACCTAGGAGCCCCTATTTTACATGCCACCAGAGGCCGTGGAGGGCCAGCCATCTGCATACACACACACCTAGGAGCATCTACCACGTGCCAAGCAGCATCCTAGGGCCACCAGATGCCACCAAGAGCTGGCCATGGCCACACAGACACTTAGGAGCACCTGCTATGTGCCACCAGGGCCTGTGGAGAGCTAGCCATCTGCACACACACACACTTAGAAGCATCAACTATGTGCCAAGAAGCATCCTAGGGCCATCAGATGCCACCAAGAGCTGGCCATGGGCACACAGACACCTAGGAGCACCCACTATGTGCCACCAGGGCCAGTGGAGGGCTCACCATCTGTACACACACACACTTAAAAGCATCTACCACGCGCCAAGCAGCATCCTAGGGCCACCAGACACCACTGACAGCCGGCCATGGGCACAAAGACACCTAGGAGCACCTGTTACATGCCATCAGAGGCCGCGGAGGACCAGCCACCTGCACACACACCCAGGAACACCTACTACACGCCACCAGAGGCCCCCTGGCCCCAGGCCAGCCGCGTTCCCGAGTGCCCAGGGAAGGTGTTCCCGTGTGGCGACCCCGGCCAGTAAGAGGCCGTGCAGCAACCCCCAGTCCAGCACTGGGTGCGCTTCCCCACTCCGCAGCTCAAGCCCTAGGAGCCCCCGCCCCCAGCGGTCCACTCTCGGGGACAAGGCGCGGCAGCCACCTGGAGGCCTGTGGCCCGTGCAGCCCTCAGTACGCTGCCCAGCAGAGGGTGCACCCTGCTGACACTCAGCATCCCTCAGAACCCCGGGAGAAGAATGGAGAGCCGCTTGTGGGCAGGAGAGACCAGCTGCTCTCTATGGTCCTGGCGAGTAGCCGCTCTAGGCCAGGCGGCGGCGGACTCCATGGCGCAAACGCTTCCGCGCCCACCGCTTGCAAACCAAGCACAAGAGGGCAGGCCAACTTCCGTTCCCACCCGCCAATCACAGGCACTTCCGCTTTCCACACCCCCCCACCCCACGCACTTCCGGCCTGGAGCCCACGCGCAGAGGCGGAAGAGAGACCTTCAAGCGCCCGTGAGAGAGACCTAGGCGCGAGGAGCGGGAGAGAGAGGAAGCGCCCCGCGGCGGCGCTGCGGCCGCTACTTACTGTAGGAGTAGCTGCTCACTTCCGAGGCGAACGGGGAGTGGGCCGACTTGGGCTGGCCTCTGGCCTTGAAGCCCACCTCCATCTTCCTCGCTTTGGCGGCCCGTTTGTGTTTACCTTCTCTGGAAGCCTTGAGGGACAGGCTGAGGCCTTTGGCCAGCGCCTTCCTGTCCTTGCCCAGCAGGCTGTCGTAGGGCGTCAAGTACCTGCCGCAGCCCCCGCCGCCTTTGGACTTCCCCCCAGAACCGTCCGAGAACTTGAAGGGCGACTTGAGCTTGTCCTGCTTCGTGAGGGACAGGGCCTTGTCCAGCTTGCTGGCCAGCTGCTCCTGGTCACTGGCCATCTTCTTCTTTTTAATCTTCAGCTGCAGACGGAAGTCGGGAAGTCATGGGTTAAGACAGTGGGTTTCAGCACACCAGCTCTGAGGAAGCTGGGCTCCAGTCCCTTCCACCTGCCTCTGTGGCAAGCTGCTCAACCTCTCTGAGCCTCTGTTCTTCCCGCTGGGTAAAACAGGGACAACTAGGTGCAGCTCATCTGTTTAACTCGAGTACCTAAAGCAGCCCACGAAGACTGCAGCCCAGCCTAAGTGGGCCCATCCAACTAAATGGGCGGAAGCTGCTAAGAGAATGCCCCAGGTGTGCCTCAGATGCCCAAAGCGGAACAGAGTGACTCAAGATCTCACAGATTAAATTCCTACTTGCACGTCTGCTGCAGTCATTTGTTGTCAATATGAAATGTGCAGTTTCAAAGCCATTAATGCCCCTCAGTTGAATGTTTTAGCTCTATTTTCTTTAATCAGGTAACATAAGGGGGGGAGAGTTGCTATAGGGTCATTTAAACAACGTGAAGTATCCTTCACAATTTGCAAGTAAAAGATCTTGGATGTACAGGCTGGCTCTGTTCCCTCTTCCTGGATCGAGTCTCCCTTTTGTGAATATTTCCCTCAGATGGCCAAATCAACAGACACAGTCCCCTTGCATGGGGCTTTATGAGGAGAGATGACAAGGTACATTAGTATTCAGAGACAAAGGCCTTAAATGGACGATTTCAGGGCTCTGCAGAAATAAAAATCAAGGAGTTGGCTCTCACCCCACTACCCCTGGGGAGTTCACAAGGAAATTACAATGGCATCAACCCCTTGTTTCTTAGAACGACAGAATGCTGAAGCTGCTCATTAGACAATTACGCCGTTAAACAACAGTAATTGCATTATTTGGTTAAGAACCTGCAGTCTCTCTTCATGGCTTCAGTAAAGCATCATGGTACGTGCACAGGGGATGTGGCTTTCATCTTAACCCTACCTGAGGCTGTGCTACTCTGGTAAGGCTCTGACCTCCTCTGGGCCTTAATTTCCCCCTTTGTGCAATAAGAAAGCCTGGAGGAGGGGATCCCTGGGTGGCTCAGTGGGTTAGTGCCTGCCTTTGGCTCAGGTCGTGATCCTGGAGTTCTGGGATCAAGTCCCACATCAGGCTCCCTGCATGGAGCTTGTTTCTCCCTCTGCCTGTGTCTCTCATGAATAAATAAATAAAATCTTTAAAAAAAATGTACTAGAATATTTGAGAAAAAAAAAAAAAAGCCTGGAAGACAGTCCCTCTGGCACTAAGGCAATTGTTTTAACACTTTCTGTGCAAGACTAGGGCCAACAGACCTAGAGAGAGAGAGTGAACTCTGTCTGGCATACCCTTCCAACCTCAGCAGCACACCTAGAAGACAGGGTGACTGACCTGACTCATGAAGTCCGATGAAGCTTCATGCTCATCCCAAGGCTGGTTCCTGCCCCTCGCTTTCCCCGTTCCAACGAGGGCATCATGTTCCTCTTCAGGTCCCTTGTGTCTCTTCCTCATCCCTGCTCCAAGCTCATACTCCTCTGACGTCAGCAGGGGCTTGCTGCTCAGCCTGAAACCCAGATGCACTGCTGGTCAACACCCTGACCAGAAAAGACTCAAGGGTTGGGGGTCGGCCCTTAAGGCCCTGAAGGGTAGGCTTTGGATGTCGAAGCACAGACAGTGATGGCAGAATGACGAATCTGGGGAGACGGATCCTGTGAAGCTATGGTGCTGGGATTCTATTTGTGAATGGGGCAGAATGAGAGTTTAACAGGAAAGAAGCAACACTTCTCCAAGGCAGTATCCTCTGCTGGCCTCTTTCTCTCGTGCTTCTTCACACACACACACACACACACACATACACACACACACACCCCTTATCAAAACGTGCCGAGAACAAGGATCAGAAATGTCAAGGAACTCCCCCAGGATGGGAGGGAGATCAAGAGTCCCTGGCTGGTCTCCTGTACCCCTGGGATTAAGACAGTCAGGATACAGTCCCAGGTTGAAGGCATCTCTTGCCTACTTTAAAATAAACCCTCACAAGTAATAGAAGCAGCTAATTTTTACTCGGTGCTTTATTATGTGCTTTGTTCCATGTTAATGCTTTCTATTTCAGCCACAAAATAATGTTCTACATAATGTTTTTTACACAGGGAAACTAAGGCTTCAAAAAGCCAGCACCCAGTCTGAGGTCACAACACTACATGGAGCTGGGACTCAAAGGTGGAAAAACACGCCCACCTCCAGGGGCTATTCGCCCTGATCCAGTGCTGTCTGCCGGCGGCCCGGCCTCTACTGTCTTCAGCAACTGCTTTCCTACTCTCCTTTGACTGGCTATAGGAGATTACTTCCTCTCACTTCTCCAACAGGAACATCCAAGGAAGATAAATGTAAGTTGTGGGGGCCCCTTGGGGTGGTCTTCTAACAAAACCTGTGGCCAACCCAGTCTCTCCTCTGCCTTCTGAAGCCACTGTGTGGCCCCCTCTGCTTCCTCAAGCCAAGCATCAGGCCGCCCAGTGTCCACCCTGCCCTGATGTCCCAGGCTGAGGCACACTCCAACTTCATTCCTCTGATGGGCCTCATTCAGTTGATGCTACTCCCGGACACCCAGGAAGACTGCAGCATCATTCCTATCCGTGCTTAGCCTGGAGGAAGAGCTCTCATTCTAGCCACCATTCAAGAAAACCTCCAGAGGTGCCACATGTAGCTTCTGCCACTCAAGATGTACACAAAGAAGTGGCCCAGGGCCACAGGCTCAGGTGCAACAAGCCAATAGGTCAGGCCAAGAGGACAGGAATGACACTGTCAGTCACATAGGGAACCAAGTGACAGCATAAGTCAAAGCCTGTCCCAGCAGGGCTGAAGCTCAGCAGATCCCTTTGCAGGGAGGAGGTGTATGGAGAAGAGCAGGAATTAGCCCCTAACCATGGAAGAAGCAGGTGTGGCAGGAAGATGGGTGAAGCGCTTAGCTGATGGCACAGGAACCTCTCTCACTGGGGTCAGCTGCCCACTCAGTGCTGGGTGGATGAGTCTGCCTGTCCATTCTGCCACTCGCCTGGCTCACCCTCCTGGCCTGGGCAGTGTGCACCATGCTCCCTGAGAGCTACCAAACCAGATGGGTCAGAGCCCGAGGGACTCGAGGTCCCCGGTGCCCAGATGCAGGCCCTGTGTGGGCCCGCACTCCTCCCCTCCGAGCTCTGTGCCAGTTCCCGACCCACCGAGGGGCCAGCCTTACTTTCCGCTACTGTTGCGGCTCTTCCCTCTCTTGCGGGGGGGCGACAGGGCGCTCAGGGCGTGGGTCCGTTTCCTCGGCCTGCCAGGGCCTCTGCGTGCCAAGCTTCTATGGGGTTCCTCGCGCCTGTCCCTTAAAAAGAATCACACGCTTGGCTGTGAACCTGGGGGGTGGAGGGGGCGCGGAGAAGGACATACGATACACACATGTCACTCGGGTCCACACACACCTCTAATGGCCTACCACAGCCAACCTACTGAGCGCCAGCGCCTACAAGAGCCCAATCAGGGCACCGCCTGCTACAGCCTTGTCACCCGGCTGGCCGGGGCCACGGGATATGGCTAGGGCGCACACTCACTCGGAATCACGGCGTCTCTGCAGCTTCACCAGCTCTCGCTGCTTCTCCTTGTACCGCCGCTGGACCTCAGCCAGCCGCATCCGGAAGTCCAGCTCCATGGCATCCATGCTTTCCAAGGAGGACTTCATGGCATACATCTGCAGGGAGAGCGGGGTGAGGATGCCAACGCCCACCAGCTCCCACTGGCTGATCAAGCGTCCACCCAGATGGGGATGGCGAGTCTTGATGGTAACAGGGGCCCAGCTCAAACCCCACCCCTGCCACTTACTAGCCAAGGCCCTGTGGGCAGAACACAGGATAGGAACCAAAACCCAATTTTGCAGAACTGCATCAAAGCCAAAGTGGCCCCAGACAGCTGCTCAAGCAATGTGGGCCACCGTGTTATCCATCACTTACAGATGGAGGCTCAGAGAGGTGAGGCGCTTGCCCAGGGCTCACAAGCAGCAAGGGGCACAGCCAGGCCTGCTCTTCCCAAACCATCAGGCTGTCACCCATTATCACATAAATAAACTGGGACCCTGAAAGGGGAAACAGCTTACACAGGCCTGTACAGCAAGTCAATGGCAGAAGCTGGACTCAGATCAGGCCCTTTCAACTCCAAAGCCAGCCATGTCCCCAGCAAGGTGGCATCTCTGGGGGACTCACCTACAACCCCACCCCTTAGGCCACAGGTAGGCAAAAACAGGCCCAGGACACCTCACCCGCTCCTCCTTCTTCTGCATCCAGCTATACTTCTTGTTGGGGTTCAGCTCCCGCGGAAGCCGCAGATTCTTGAGCGGGTCCACAAAGGGGCTGTCCAACACCTCCTTCAGCATGTGGCTACTGGCTGCCAGCAGGCTCTCCAGCGAGGGCCGTACCGCCAGGCCCCGCTCCGCACCTACATACAGGAGGCAGGTGAGCCCATGTCTCTGCGCTGGCCCCGCCATGCTGCCTGGGGGCAGGATTCACGGATACTGCAGCCAACCCCACTCAGACTCCAAACAAGGAGGAAAATGAGGCCCAGGACCAGCTCAGGGCTTGCCCAAGGTCACATGGCCCCCAGGATGCTGACTAGACTGCGGCCTTTCTGAGAAGCAAGAAATGGTGCTAAGTGAGGAGAACAAGTGAGAGCTGGGGCACACAGCATGGCCCTATCCCAAATGTCCACTGCTGCACAAAGTCACCGAGAGTAGCCAAGCCACCGGCAGAGGTGCTTTCTAGGGTATGCCTCTTTCTGCTTATCTGTCCTTTAAATATCCCATGAGGAATATGCAAGGTGTTAATTTTCAGGAAAAAAATGAACCGAAATTAAGTTTTATGAAATGTAAAAGTAATACGAGAACACCAAAAATACAAAACAGGCATAAAAATGTGAAAAAATGAAAACCTTCCCCTACTCAGCACAAAGTTGCCCCCACCACTGGCGGCACTACCACTGATGTTCTTGTAGAGGGCCCTGAAAACTTTTGCCCATACTCAAACATATGTGACGTCTGTGGGCATCCTTTATAAATATGGAAATGGCACCAATCCACTCAGAATCAGACTTCACTCCTTTTCACGTTACCGCATAATGGACATTTACCACATATGATTATTTTGAATCTTATAAAAGCTGCCATTTCTGCAGGTCAAAAACAACAGAATTTCAGAAGTTTTCCATGACCAAACCCACTAACAGCTGCCTAGAATTCTCTTGTATTGCTGAGTTTTAATGAATCTAAATAATCCCCCATTGATGAAATTTTAGTCATTTCTAAATTTTTTTTGGTACTGGATAGGTAGGCGCATAGGACACATTTTGTTTTAGGAGAATTCCTACCTGTAAGATTAACATGATCAAGGTATGTGAATTTATTCCTTTGATAAATATTCCAGCTGCCCTTCAGGAAGGGCACACCAACTCAATCTCAGCAGTGGCTCATGGGAGCCCATCTCCCCTCCGACTTCTCCCAGAGTAAAAGGAGTTTTAATTTTTTTAACTGGTGTTTTCTTTGTGATCTAACATGTGGTCAGTTTCTGTGAATGTACCTGAGGTACCCATTTTTCACGTATACCTAAGGTAAAGTATATTTTTTACTTCTGAGGTGTACAGTTTCATAAAATCGACATTAACAATTATCTGGCATAGATCAGGGCTTCCCAACCTTGGCACCGTCCACACACCTTGTGGTGGTGTGTTCATCCTCTGTGCTCATCCTCTGCTACAGGGGCAGCTGTCCTGGGCATGCGCTGTAGGAGGTTTCGGGGCATCCCTGCCTTTATCCACTAGATGTCAGCAGTACTCCCCCAAGCTGGGACAACCACAAGGGTCACTGCCAATAGAGAGCAGCGGGTTTTGCTCTCCCATATCCTTACAGAAACTGAGGCTACAAACCGTGAACCCCATCAGCTCATGAGGGGCTGGTATGAGACTGGAGTATGTGGACCACCCCAAGGTGAGATGGGTGTGCCAACGTCCTCCAAGCCAGAAGAGTTTTAGCAGTTGGGTAAGGCAGGAGAGTGCAGCTCCATTACAGAGGAGGGGGACGGAGGTGTAGCTTTGTCCCCTCCTTCATCCTCCAAACCAGTCTTGCTGGGGGTTCCCGGGCAACCTGGATGACTCTGGGCCAGCTGCTATGGGATGAACTATGTGCCCCCAAATCCACACGTTAAAGTCCTGACCCCAAATAGACACAAAGAGGCGACCAGGAGAGAGACCTCGGCAGGACCCACCCTGCCCTCACCTTGGTCTAGAACTTCAGACCCCTGGGTGGTGGGAAAACACATTTCTGTTATGTGAGTCCCCAGTTGGTGGTTTGTGATGGCAGCCCTAACTACTATACCAGCCTTGTGGCTGTACCAACATGGAGGTGACCCATGGGCCATGGGGAAGCTCAAAGTGTGAGGACTGATGCTCAGTATCCCATCAGCAGCTGCTGGCAAGAGAAGAGACTACCAAGACCTCCCTCACCCCGGCAGTGTACACAGCGCTACACACCAGTACCACTGACTGCACTTTCCAACCCAGGGTCATGGATCAAGCTCTGGGCCACAACTCTGTGGCAGAAACCAGCTGTAGGTCACAAAACCTCCTCCTGCTGTTTCCTGGAAAGTCTGCTCTTCCAGCAGCTCAGGCCAGAAACCTTAGAGTCACTCTAATACCCACTCTGACAAAACCCACTGGCTCCACCTTAATTTACCTCCACTCAGAATCCTCTTGTTCCTCACCTCCACCTGCTACCCCAGGGCCTGGAGCCTCCTCCTGGGTCTCCCTGCATCCACCCTTGCCCAAGCATCAGTTATCTACACAGTTCCACCCCCCAAAAATGACTCTCTTTAAGTCTGATCCTAACACTGCAATTCTGAACCCTCTTTCAGGAGTATCCAGGGACCTACTCCCTCCCCATCCCACAACCTCCCTGTGGTCACCACTCTCCTCCTTCCACTCCACTCCCAGCCTCCTTGCTCTTATTCAACACATCACACACACTGCCACATACACCATTCACCTCAGGGCCTTTGCACCTGCTATTCCATCAGGTTGGAATGCCATCCCAAGAAGAGTTCCTCCCTGGCCTTTCTCAGGTCACTTTATCAAGAAAGGCTTCCCTGGCCTTCTCGCTCTGCCTTGTCCCCCCTTCCCACTGTTTCCACCTACTACTGTTACTGCCTGATGGTGCCAAGGGCTACACGTGGACAACCGTGTTCAAAAACAGTGCTCGGCACACAGCTAATTGAGAACAGGTAGGATCCCAAAACAGAAAATGAAGCAAGAGTGGGCAGCAATCCCCAAACCAGGCAAGCCAGCCTCAGGCCCTCCTTCCCAGATGCTGCTGGCCCTCTGCAGCCCCCACTGAAAACCCACTACCCACTGGCAGGATTCAAGAGGGTTCCCATCTTCTTCTGAAAAATGATTTTTTGTATGAAAATACGTAAATGAGGGAAAAGTCGTCATGAACTTTAGAATAACAAGAACCAAACTATGGGGGAGTGGGCAGCACGTAGCCAAGCTTCCAGGGGACCAGAGGACCATGACCGTGAACAAGCCCTGAAAAGGTGACCTCGGTTCTGACCTAGCAATTCCACCCCTGGATATACCCCCAGGAAAATCGGAGGTGTGGCAAGGATTTTCCTTCAGGTACAAGCATCACATTATTTACCACAGCAAAATAAAACAAAAGGTAATGCCTGACAATCTAGGATGAGGTCATTGAAGACTGGGGCCTCCACTAGCTGTCCCTAAAAAAATTTTTATTTTATTTATTTATTTTTTAAGATTTTATTTATCCATTCATGAGACACAGAGAGAGAGGCAGAGATGCAGGCAGACAGAGAAACAACTCCACGCAGGGAGCCCAACGTGGGACTCGACCCCGGGTCTCCAGGATCATGCCCTGGGCTGACGGCAGCACCAAACCGCTGAGCCACCCAGGCTGCCCCTAAAAAAAGTTTTAAAGACACATAGTTTTGAAAAATATTTCATAAAGAATATACTAAGTGAAAAGACCAGTTCACAGAACGTTGTTTACAAAATGATCTTAATTTTAGAACTGTATGTGTGTAGCAAAAGTTCTAGAAAAAATGCACCAAAACACTGGCAACGCTATTATTACTGCCTGACAGCTGAGGCCCCTCCCTCCTCCGTGCAGGTTCTGGGCCTAGCGTGGGGTGGTGAAGCCCGCCTGGCCCACAGCCCCTTCTGTACACATTTCTTGGAATGCCCTGAGTTTCTGTGTTGAACACAAGTAGGTTTGTGCACAGCCCGGAATTTGCTGCCCTTCTGCTGCGAGCACCCGTTTCCTTGTAAGAGCTACCCCTCCCTGTACCCCAGAGGGGACAGTCCCATCAGGGGCAGTACATGATCAGTCCATTCCTTCCCATCTCCCAGACTAGAGCGCCTCTGCAGAAAGCATGAACCCCAGGGAGCCAATGAGAATGAATCAAGTATGTTTGCCAGAACTACCAGGAAAAGAGGTGGCCTCTTTTGAGAGTCTGCTGAATTGGGCAGGCCTATGGGCCTGCAAGGAAGTGTTGGTGACCCCCATGAGGACAGTGGGCCTGCCGTGAATGAGGCCAACAGAGAGAAAAGTGGAGCAGGTGGAGAGAGAGATGGGGAAGGGGTAAGTATGGAAAGAAACTCCTGAGGACTTGAAACGCCGAGATCCAGCCATACCTGAAACTTACTACCTAATTAGCACCATAATACTTGGGTTCCAAGAGCCAATCAATTTCCCCCACCTTCTTCTAAGCCAGTTCAAACAAGTGTTTCTGTCCCCTGCAACCCAAACAATGGTGCCAAAACAAAACACAGCACTGACAGAACAAGGAGAAACGTCACCACTAAGAAACCCACAGACCAGCTGCACGGCAACATGTGCGTGCTCGTAACACTACCAACCTGTAAACAACCGAAATGGTAATCTTCGTTGTGTATGTTTTGCCTCAACTTTTAAAGAATGCACACAAACCATATCCTGGGGATTTTTCAAGATTTTTAAATTCTGAGAATTAGGCAACATAAAAAATGCCACAGAAACCAACCACCCATCGTGGCTCACCTCCCACCTCCTGGCTCCTCTTCTCTAGCTCCAGCTCGGCGATCTCACTCAGCAGTGTGATGCCATGCAAGAAGCTCTGCTCCAGGACCAGGCTCTGCGCTGCCTCTAGCTTCTCCAGGACCTGGGCTCCAGCACCCGGGGAGGGCAGAGGCCTGGCCTGGGGCAGTTCCGCAGCTGCCGCCAGGGCATTCATGCCAGCCAACGGGTCCTCCAGGCCAGGCAGAAACTGGTCAGAGCCTTCCTCCTCCAGGAAGCAGGGGCCGCCGGGCACAGGCGCGGCCTCCCGGGGTTCCAGACTCAGGCACTCTCCCTCCCTGGCAGGCACATCACAGTCTGCCAATTCCAAGCTGGGCAGGGGCTCGCTCGGGGCCACCTGGGCTAGGCCTTCCTCGGGCCCCGCCTCTGCCACGGGCACAGCCATGGGCAGGTCGACGGGCACCTCCACTGGCTCCTCCTTCGCCTCCACCAGCGTCTCCGGCGTCAGTCGCGCTCCCAGGTCCGGGGCGGCTGCGCATGATTCTGTCCGGCCCGGTGAATCAACCCGCGCTTCGACCCTCTCCGAGAAGTCCGGGCACCCGGGGGGCTCCACGCCCCCCTGCCCGCTGGCGCTCAGTGCCTGGGCCTCCAGCAGACCACCTCCACAGCCAGCCGAGGGGCTTTGGACTGCTAAGGCTTCCTCGGGGGGCAGTGTCAGAGGTGACTCCAAGGATGGCAGCTCTGCAGGGCCTTCGTCCATGTCCTCCACCTCCGCCTTCACCTCCCGTTCTGCCAGCGGCTCTTCGTCTGGGCCCTCTCGAAGCGGCTCTGGGATCTTGGAGGGGGACAAGCGGATGGGCTTGTCTTCAGGTGAGAGCGCCAACCGCTCAGGCCCATCAGCTGGGAGTGGCACATCGGGAGCCAGGCCATCAGCGTCGGAGGCCGCTGTGGGCTGGAGCAGGAACGGGTAGGGCCTCCCATAGTGCGGTGGCAGCGCTTGAAACGGGTACCTGGGTGGGATATCTGCCAAGGACACTGAGAATCAGCAGGGGCCTCTTCACCTGTCATGTCTGTCCCCATTAACGCCCACCCACCAGCCAAGACGCAGACCCACGGCCATCCTCTTATCCTGGCCAGCCTACAGAGCTGGGACCTCTTCCAGGCAGCATCTGAGGATCCCTGGGGCCTTTCTGCCATGTCCGGACCACAGAGAGAAAAAGTCAGCCACCACCCTGTCCCCAAGGAGCTTCAGGTCTCAAAGGCAGAAACCATAATCGGCTCTTTCTTTCTCTAACCCCCGACCCCTTAGCACCCAGCACAAGGCTGGCCCAGAAGCAAAGGCTCAGTAGATCCACCCAACGGTTTTCACCCAGTCAGTGCATCTCTGGCTCTCCATTCCCACCCCATCCCATTCATGCAGAGTTGGGCCATCCAAGTTGTTCAAGAAGTAACAGTAATGCAGTGCTGCACCCCCTCTTTCTACTCTAAAACCCCCACCCTTGAGTGTAACCACTCAGGAGAAGGATGGTGTGTGGGCCAATCTCTACAATGCTCCCAGGCAAGCTCCAGGTGTTCCACAGCAACCCGACCAGGGGAAGATGGGTGCAGGGAGCAGGCCCCAGGGCCAGGCATGTGCTTAGTACCAGACATTAGCATGGCATCAATCTCCCCAGAGAGGGGCAACCACTTGCCCCAAGATCACACAGCATCCTGATGGCAGAATCCGAATCTGAACTCAAATACTCCCAAGCCTGCCCTCACACTGTTAACAGCCACCAGGGAGAAGGGATGCCACTAAGGCCACCGGCTGGCAGTCCCCACTGACACAGGCCAGGGGAAAAGCACCTGTGCTCACAACACACGGCAAGGGGCACCCAGAACGGGAGTCCCCGTGCTACTGTTGTTGGGACAACTCAGTACCTCCCGTGTTTCAGGCACAATGTGCTTTATGGTTCTTACTTTCCTTAACCCTCAGAGTGGAGTCCCTCTGCAACAGGTTTTTTTTTTTTCTTTAAGTAGCTTCCACGCCTAACATGGAGCCCAATGTGGGGCTTGAACTCCTGACCCTGAGATCGGGAGTCAGACATTCAATGGACTGAGCCACCAAGGCGCCCCCTACAGAAGTTCCAATGGAATGCCCATTTCCTTGACTGCTCCTGAGGTGGGGCTGGGAGGAGAGACATCTCTGACTCATGCATTCACTTCAGAGCTGAGTGGCAGGCCTGATGCAAGGCAGGTGCAGGGCAGGTACCCAGCAGAGACAGAGGAGGGAAGAAGGAAAAAGCTGGACAAATGGATGGTAAATGAGCCAGCAGGGGTTGGTCAGTGAGCCAGAGCATGCAGCCCGCAGGGGTCTGAATCACACTCCTACCCGAGAACAAGGCCTGGAAGGGGCTGGGGGCTTCCTTCTCCAGCTCCAAGTCCTTCTTCTCCACGACGTTCTCAGGAGCCTCCTCCTTGCGGGTGATGCCAGGAGTGGGCGGTGGGGAGGCAGGTGGCGGGCTGCTGGGGTGGGAGCTGGGCGTGGCAGGGTAGGCATAGGTGGGCGCCTTGGACACATCCTCCAGCTTCTGGATGACCTTGGCCTTCAGGGCAGCCACGGGAGAAGCACGGGGAGATGGTGGTGGGCTCACGGCTTTGCCATAGGTGCCCGTGGGGCCAGCGGCCAGGCCAGGGGGCTTCCGAGGCAGCAGCCCAGGGCCCGCAGCAGCCAGGCCAGCCTTGCTTGCGGCCTGCAGGCTCCGCTTGCTCACCTTCTCCTCCATCTCCACCCGATGCTCCTGGGCCTTCAGCCGCTCCTGCTGGGGAGGGGCCCGGCAGGCAGGGTCAGCACAGCAGGAGCCATCACCCAGCACCTGCTCTGTCCCTGGGGCCCCCTCGAGCAGGGTCCGGGGTGCAGGCTGCCCGCCCTCCCAGTTGGCTACAGACATTCCGTCATGGCTTGCGTGTAACAAGCACAGTGTTCCTTGTGGAACCCCAGATGGGGCCAGGGGCCTTGGTGGATCTAAAGGCTCCATCCTCCAGGGCTTGGGGGGGGTGGGGCTCCAGTCCAGATCCTGGCCCTGCTGGGAGCCTCACAGTCAGAACAAGGGGGACAGGGCAGAGACATGAGATTCCTGCTGATGAAGGAGCCACCCTGCACTTTTATGGCATTAGAATAGCTACCTTCACAGAGAACTCACTACCAACTGAGAGCTCTCCTGCCTTAGCACCTTTGGATCTCAAAATGCCTGGCGGGGGGGGGTCCTCTCCCTATATTTAACATCTTTTGAGGAAATGGAAGGGGCTGCTTGAGGATAGCCAATGCTTGTGGAGGTGGGGGGGTGGTGGGGGGGGGGCAGAGGGCCAAGCAGTCAGCACATAAAACACACTGGGAAGAAATGCTCGGGGCAACAGCCACTCTCCTGATTATTAAATCTCACTGAACAATCCTGACGACGCAGGATTACCAGCATCTCCACTTTCCAAAGGAGGAAACCTGAAGCCCAGAGACATGAAGTCATTTGCCCAAGGGCACAGAGCCAGATATGCCAGAGCTAACGTTCCAGCCCGGGGCCGTCTGCTACCCTGTCTGCTGCCTGTGCCACCTCGGCGGCCTCCTCTGGAGTGGCTACTGCACAAAGGACAGCAGGCAGCCCAGCTGGGCTGCTCAGGGAGGAGATCAGCCTGGGCTCAGGAAACCGCAGCAGCCCCTAACATCTCTTCAGTGCCCAGTGCAACTTCCCAGTCCAACCAGCTGCCTCTCCTGCCTCGGTTTCCCCATCACTCCCCACACCCTGCCCCTGCCAGCTTCCGACCACCTCAGGGCCTTGTTCACGTTGTTCCCTCTGCCTGAGGGCTTGTCCAAAGTCAACTCCTTCGGGTCTATGGGCAGACACTCTCTCCTCTGGGTGGCCCTCCCTGACCACCAGCCCCTGCCACCTTCTCTCCATCCCAGTCCCTAACTGTTGAGTTTCGGCCTGTGGACCTGTCTGCCTCTCCACCACAGATGGCGCTGCAGCAGGTCCTCCTGTGGCTGCCCCCTCCCCAACTCACCACGAGCTGGGCGCTCCTCTGCAGCTCCAGGGCCTGGGCTGCCTGCTGCTGCAGGTACAGGAGTTCCTGCTGCCGCAGAAAGCGCTGCTGGGAGAAGAGCTGCAGCTGCTGGGCGTGGTGCAGGGGGCCGCGGCCCGGCGGGTACAGGGCAGCCCAGAGCGGGGGTGCCGCGGCCCGCTCCATCAGCTCCGCTAGGGGCAGGATGCACAGTGAGGCTGCACCCGCCGCCCAGTGCCCCCATTGGCCCCCCTGCGGGGCAGGGCGGGGCCTCCCTCTGCACCCACCTCACCGGCCCAGGGGGACCAGGGCCCCGTCCACACTCCGGGTGGGATGTCCCAGGCCCTCACAGCAAGCCCTTCCTCCCACTACACCCAGTGGTCTGCCAAGTGGACTCCTGTGGGATGGGAGGCACCAGGGCGGCAAGGGTGGGGGAGTCTAGGCCCCAGGAAGGAAAGCCTGCTTTGGTTCTGGGTAGAAGCTTATCAAAACAAGAATCCCTATAGCTTTATGACACAGGGAAACCTTGAAGCCCCACTCTGCCTCCTACCCCATTATTCTGGGTGGACACCTCCCCAAGAAGGCCCTTGGCATCTGGGTCAGTCTCTCCAGGTGAAGCTACCACGGCCACTGACCCCCACCAAAAGGCTGCCACTTACCAAAGTGAGGAAGGTGATCGCTGGGAATGACCACCAGCTGGCCCGACTGGGGGTCCCTGACGAACTGGTAGGCCGAGGGCAGGGAGCCCCCCAGGCCAGGCGGGAAGGCAGGTGCCATGCCCTGGTGCAGAGGTGGTGGGCCCAAGCCTTGGACAGACCCAGGCCAGAGTCAATGCCAGGGGCCAGGGACCCAAGCCAACCCCCTTTCTGCCCACTCCCCAGACCCCCACCTCCTGGGGCCTCTGTGCAGGAAGCTGAGGGGTGACAGGCTACAAGCATGTCCACAGCCACCCACCCCTGGGCACCACTTCCAAATGGGTTCAGCAGAGGGAGCCCCACAAGGCCTGTGTTATAGTAACTACCCTCCTCAGACACATGAAGAGACCGAAGTGTGGGGAGAGGAAGTGAGGCCCAGGCCCTAGCCAAAGGAAGACAGGAGCCAGCTATGGGCATGGGTCCCGCAAGCGACTCACCTCCACCCACAGTCCAGCCACCAGTCCTATGCTCCAGGCAAGAAATGCATTGGGCCCACTCTGTCCTCAACCACCAGAGAAAAGGGACATCACCCACCCCACACTTACCATAGGGGTGTCCGGCGAGCCACATGGACGTGCTACCCGAGCGGGGCAGCCAGGGGTGAGTGGCCAGGTGGGCTGCGGGGTCAGCAGACCAACGCCCCGAGCCTGCCAGCGATGGGCCACCAGTCACCATGAGGTTGGGGTTTAGGCCATTAGCAGCACAGCTGGTGGGGTGCAAGCGGGCCAGGTCGGCCAACTCCTTACTTTCTCTGGAGGGGAAACAGAGACATTGCCAACAGCCTGTTTGGCTTAGGGGATATGGGAGAGAAGGGGTATCACCCCGAACACCCAGTGGACACCCAGCATAAAGAGTAACCAGCTCTGGTTCGAGAAGGGCCCCCAAGGCCTCCCCCAACACTCACTGGAGAGGGGCTGTGGGGCCATCTGGCCTAGGATCAGGGTCATGGTCCAGGCAGCTCCCACTCTCAGGACAAGAGGCCACACCCATGGAGGGTCATCCACCCTGGTCCCAAGCCCTCACCTGAGCAGCTTCTCTTGGTCTCGGTCCAGCCGTGCCCCCAGCAGCCGCTCCTCCCGATGCCTGGTCCTTTCGTCCCCACAGTCACCATCCGCTCGGCCATGCCCTGAGGGGGGGCGGGCAGGCCTTGAGTCCCCAGCCCAGGGCCCAGGTGAGCCCTCCCTCCCAGCCAGGCCTCTTTGGCTCCAGGCCCCTCTATGTTCCACAGATGCTGCTCTGTAACTCACACGGGGAGCTGCCATGGTAGGTAAGACAGATCCCAATCTCAACCCCAAAAAAGCAGCACAGCCAGACCCAGGTCCCAGGAGTCAGTCACCACACTTGAGCCCCACGGAGGTCCCATCATGGTTGTGGCTACTGCAGACATGCAGCTGATCTTTGTAAAACCAAGACAGAAAAGTAAAACTAGAGAACATGATCCACGTGGGGGTGAGTGGAAAATGTGGGAACGGCCCCCAGGGCTCGCGTGTCCCTGCCCGAGTACCCAGCATAAAGCACCAGCCATGTACCTCCCATGAGCTGCCCAACCCCCAGGGGTCCCTCAGAACAGAGAAGGTGGGTCCCCAAGACCAGCCTGGCACACAACCAGTTAACTCACGGGGGGCAGAGCCCATGGAGGGCACCTGCCATCTGGTCTGTCCCTTCCCACCCTGCCACCTTCCTCCAGCTCCTGCCCTGGCCCCTCTTCCTTGGTGTTTTCTACACCACGAGCCAGGAACTTGGTACACCCATGGTAGACCCAAGGCAGGCTGGGGCACAAGAGGCAACAGGCACTGGCATGCAGAAAGCACCTGAGACTTTTCTCAAGAGAACCCACCGGGACTGGTGTCCATCCACCTTCATCTTGAGGGACCCACCAACACTGGGAGACATGCTCAGGGAGCCGAGGGGAAACAAGGGGTCTGGCAGCGGCCCCCACACTCACACCCCTCATGGGCAAGGACTCCACTTGGAATACTACCACTGGCCATCTCTCCTTCATTTCTCCCCTCTGCACCCCCAAAACCAGGACCTAGCAAAGAACAGAGCTCTCAGGAGAGGCTCAGGGGTGCGGGGGCTTTTCCCGGGAAGGCGGGAGCCTGCGGGCCCCAAGACGAAGAGCAGGAAGCCAAAGAGCACTGCGGCAACACAAGCCCACATGCCCAGAGACCAAGTGCAGAGGAGGACAGTCAGCAGCCTAGCACTGGGGAGAGGGCACATCCTAGAGGCAGCTGGACAGACTGGGACAGCGCGACCACCCGGAAGGATGGCCCGGGAGTTCCAGAGGTGGGCCCAGACAACAGGGGAACCAACAACTGGGCATCCAGCAGCCAGGCAGCAGCAAAGGCAGGCAAGGGAGCACGTGTCTTCACAACTCAGCCCCTGTGGGACACCGAGGTACATCCCTGGCCGCCCGCTAAATCATTCATGCCGGCTGCGGTCGGCAAAGGCACCGAGCACACTTCACGCATGCCAATGCCAGCCCAAGTCGCTGCAACCTCTCCCGGCCCATGGCGGGCAGGGGAGAGACCCCCAGGGGGAGAGCAAGGCCACAGTCAGCCTGGGACAAGACCAGTGACACCAGCCAGTATCAATGTGGTTCCGGTACCCAAGGGGACCCTGAGCCCACCCACCTATTTCTAAAGGACCGGAAGGGGCCCTAGAATCCCCCAGGGTAGCAAGGTGCAGAAGGATAGCTCAGGCTTCTGGCAGGGCCAAGGTGTGGAGGGCCACCCGGAGTCCTGCGACTGGGCTGGGAAATCAGAGCCTGTGTGCCCCAGCTTCCTCCTCCAGGGAAATGGCCTCCCAAAGCCATCTCCTGCCCCCCAGGGCCCCCTGGATTCAGGGACAAGCTTTGGCACCGACTCCTGGAGTCCCCAAAAGGGACAAGTACCTAGAAAGTAGCCTGGCTCCAAGTCCCCTGTCCTCTGGCCTGATGCCCCTCCACGGCTCTGGCCATCACCATTCAGGGTGTCAGTGGCTTCCCGTCCCAGGTCCCACCTCCCACCACAAACTCGTTCACAGTCCCACCCATCTGGGAGCACCCACCAACCCCAAGGTCACTCAAGTCAGGGCCCCACATGGCTCCCTCCAAATTTGATTGGTCTCTGAAGAAATACAACATGCCCCCCACGACCTCACCCCAGGCTTGGCTGGACTCCAGCCCTACCCTCATCCTTCTGTGCAACCTGTCACCTCTAACCCCTGTTCACACCTGTCCCTCCCACAGAACACTAGCCCCACAGAACCACGTCCCTGTGACCATGGTTCTCCACACTCCAGTCACACTCTGGGCCACACATGTTGTTCCCTCTGCCTTCCCCACATGTTGTTCCCTTCCCCTAGACTACTCAGCCTCTCCTGTCAGAGCTTAGCTTAAACGCCACCTCTTCCAGGAATCCCTCCCTGACCTCCATCAAGCTCCCTTATTTATCTCCCTCCCAGCATTGACCACACTGACCACAACATGCTACTATTCTGCTTGCTGGTTGTTCACCATCTGTCTCCTCCATGAGAATATGGATTGCTCTGATTCAAGGAGTCCCACACCTGGCTGTGGGACTTCCCTGTACAACACTTGGCATAGGAAAAGCTCCTCAATAAACATGGATGGATGGATGGGTGGATGGGTGGGAGGGAGGGAGTGAAGGAGGAAGGAAGGAAGGAAGGAAGGAAGGAAGGAAGGAAGGAAGGAAGGGAGGGAGGGAGGAAGGGAGGGAGGGAGGGAGGGAGGAAGGAAGGAAGGGGCTGTGTGGATATCTACAGGAAGAATGAGCTATGCAGTAGGAATAGCAAGTGCAAAGGCCCTGGGGCAGAAATGTGCCAAAGAACATCAAGGAGACCGTGGTGGCTAGAGAGAAAAATAAGCAGCAGATGTACAAGAGAGGAGACCACAAAATAGGTGGGTACAGACTATAGGGCCTTGTAGGCTGTGGAAAGGAATGTGGTTTAAATTTTGTTCAAGGGATCCCTGGGTGGCGCAGCGGTTTGGCGCCTGCTTTTGGCCCAGGGCGCGATCCTGGAGATCCGGGATCGAATCCCACGTCGGGCTCCCGGTGCATGGAGCCTGCTTCTCCCTCTGCCTATGTCTCTGCCTCTCTCTCTCTCTCTCTCTCTCTTACTGTGTGCCTATCATAAATAAATAAAAAAATTTAAAAAGAATAAAATAAAATAAATTTTGTTCAAGGTAGGAGGGGAAGCTGGAGAAAAAGTAAACCAGAAAGCCCTTCACCTTCCCATGCTGACTTGCAGGCTCATCCACAAGGCAGGGATGTGGGGCAGGTCCCAGTGACACAAGACCTCACCCCAGCCCCTCTGTACCTGGCAGGACTCTAGATCTTCACCATGCATTCACTCACTTAGGGGTCATCAATCCAGGAGGTGGGTCCCAGCCCTCTCCCACTCAAGACTAGGAAACTGAGGCACAGGAAGGCAAAGAAGCCTGCCCAGGTCACACCACTGACTGACAAGCATCCTCGCTGCTTACACCCCCGAGACTCCAGCTGTGCCCGGGGTGACGCAGGCACACCCCCCAGCCATAGGTCATGCCTGTTCCCAGTCCATCTCAGAGCCTTGCATGGGCCCCCGGGGGGCCTTTCTTTCTCCAGAAAGACGGAGGATTCGAAGGCACGGCCGGAGGCTCTCAGACCCCATCAGGCTGAATGCGAGCAAAGAAAAGGCAGGCCTGGGGATCCCTGGGTGGCGCAGCGGTTTGGCGCCTGCCTTTGGCCCAGGGCGCGATCCTGGAGACCCGGGATCGAATCCCACCTCGGGCTCCCAGTGCATGGAGCCTGCTTCTCCCTCTCCCTCTGCCTGTGTCTCTGCCTCTCTCTCTCTCTATCATGAATAAATAAAATCTTAAAAAAAAAAAAAAAAAAAGGCAGGCCTGTTTCTGAGGCACCTACTCTGTGCCCGGCGGCCACATCAGCAATGTGGACACCAGGCCCCAGGAGACTCGGCCCTTCTGTTCAAGGTCACGTAGCTGACGAGGAAGAGACTGGATCTGAACCCACTGATGAGCAGAAGGCTCCAAAACTTCAAGGAGACAGGGGAGATGTAAAGAGATCGGGAAACCCAGGCTGACGACCACCCACTAGGCCGGGGGTGCCCCCAGCTCCTGCCCTGCCCCAGGTGCCCGACATAGGGAAAAACCACCACTTCTTACGGGAGCTGTGTGGAGAAGAACCCGGCTGCCTCCTTTTCTTTTTTTTAAATTTTTTTTTTTAATTTTTATTTATTTATGATAGTCACAGAGAGATAGAGAGAGAGGCAGAGACACAGGCAGAGGGAGAAGCAGGCTCCATGCACCGGGAGCCCGATGTGGGATTCGATCCCGGGTCTCCAGGATCGCGCCCTGGGCCAAAGGCAGGCGCCAAACCGCTGCGCCACCCAGGGATCCCAAGGCTGCCTCCTTTTCAACGGCTGGCAGTGAAGGAGGAGGCCTGCTTCAGGCTCATCCCACACCCGTCAGCTCCTCCCTCCATCCCCACATTCTGCCACACACATACATGGTCACACACACGCACTCAGTCACACACACTTCATGCACTCGTACTGTCATACACTGTCACACAGTCACTGTCACAGTGTTACATTCTCTCATTCACACACTCTAACACAGTCACACACACAGTCATTCACACACTCACAGTGTCACACACCATCACAGTCACTGTCACGGTGTCACACTCATTCTCACAGTCACACACATTCACACACTGTCACTGACAGTCACACACATTGTCACTCACACTCATAATGTCATACACTGTCAGTCACTGTCTCAGTCAAATTCATTCTCTCACACACACAGTCACACACTCGTTTACACACTGTCAGTCACATACACTGTCACACACATTTTCATATTCATACAGTCACATGCTGTCATTGTCGGTCACACACTGTCAGTTACACGTTGTCATGCTCACACACACGTTCTCACACACACCCTCTGTCTCACACTCACAATGCTCTCACACACTCATACTGTCAGACAGTCACACACATTCTCTCAGAGTCACACATCCTGTCGTGCACAGCATCACACACATTCTCACACTCAGTCACAAACCTTATCTCGTACATCATCTCATGCAGTCACAAAGTCACACACTCTCTCACATATTTACACACTCATACAGTCACACACTCTATCGGTGTCACACACATGCTCTCAGTCTTACAATCACACACACAGTCACATCATCTCTCACACGGGTTCACATGCACTCTCTCGTGTGTCTTCTCTCATACATACATTTTTCTCTCACACATACTCAAACACACATTCTCTCTCTCTCTCACAGGACCCCATAGACACATGTCCCTCAGACATAGGCAGGTACTCAGGGAACTGTGAGCCCCTAACAGTGGTGAAACACCATGTCACCAAAGCATTCCTCCAGGGAAAGGACCCAAAGAGATCTCTGGCCTCCCAGAGGGGACCCTGGATACAAACCTCTCTCCTAGCAGGAAGGCTTGGCTACCACAGAGCCAGGCACCTCTAAGCCAAGAGCTGTCACCCCCCCCCCCTTCAATTCCAGAATGAGACAGTGCCTTGGGCCAGTCCCCCTAGGTCAGAGGACAGGCTTCCCTGGCTCAGGGAGGAGGGGATGAGGAGAAGCTCCACACAGAAACATGGGCTCAGTCATTCAAAAACATCCATGAGGTGTCACTCACTCTAGGCCAGAAGAAGATCCTTTGCAGCTACGTGCATGCAAATGGGTGGGGCAAAGACCACTAGGAATCGCAACACAGCCCTATGCCTTACTGCACTCATCCAGGAGAGCAGGGCTAAAACAGCAGGTCTAGGAGACACATGGAACAGGACAGGGGCCACTGACCATGGACCAGTGATGAAGCACAGAAGTCAGTGCAGGTGGGCACAGGGAGGCCAGACCAAGAAAGGGATGACATTCACCCAAGATGCCTCCACAGCCTACAGGAGTAAAGTCTGGGAGGAACAGGGAAGGGGGCCATCTGGGTGCTACAGACAGGGGCCCAGGATGTTGGTGAAGCCTAAGCTTGCAACAGGCTGAGTATGGGATGCTGGCTAGACACTAGAGACAGAGGCATAGGGAAGAAACCCAGGCTGGCTGTTGCAAAGTCCCAAGAGCAAGGACCAGTGGACACAGCCTCCCTGGGCCCTTACCCCAATCTCCCAACCCCACAGCACAACACACTAAACAGCCTAGTGTCCAACCTATAAGAAGGGTCCTTGGCTTGACAATGGGCTGACCAAGTCCACAGTCCCAACAAAAATGCCACAAATATCCTCCCTCAAAAATACCATTCCAGTAGCACAAAATGCAAGGGACAAAAAGACATACAATGGTCTAAGTTCTAGAAAAATACTCAACTTCACCAATAATTGAAAGAAACACACCATTCTTCTCCACCAAAATTATCAACAGTATTTTTTAGGCCCCAAAGTACAACATCAAGATCCATGAGAACACTGGGACCCAGTTTCCATCCATCACACTCCATCACTCACTCCCTCATTTATCAAACACCTACTACACGCCAGATCCCACACTAGGTATAGGGGACAATGAACTACGTAAGGCTGTTACTCCCTCAAAGACTTGGAACTGAAACGGTACAGCTAGCCTGTTCCTAAGAACCTATTCTTAGAAAATGACTCAAAATATCAGGAAGGTGCGATGCACGAAAATACTCAATGCAACTTCCTAAACACAAAAACACCAGAGAAGGGAAAACAAAAATGCCCATAAGAGGAATAGTTAGCTTTACTACGGTGTGTGCTCTAGACAGAATAGTAGAGGCCGTTAAAAAAATTGTACGAAGATTTCACGACAAGAGAAGAGAAAACCCACACCGTAATGGGGAAGAACACAGGCACCAGCATCAGGTGTGCTCTAGGAGCCCTGCAGGTACAAGCACACTGAACAGGAAAAACAATCCAGGGAAAGATCTGAGAGCGGTCAGAGAGTTGAGAAAATAGAATGATCCCTTTCCTTCTTACTCCTTCTCTGCGTTTTACATGTTTTTCTCTGTGCATAATGGAAAAAGCACCCTCCCCCCAAGTGGATAAAGGACCAGTGGTAGCAGGAAGGCAGGGAGAAGGGGGTGCAAAGAGGCTGAGGCGGGTGGAAATGGAAAGCAAAGGTGGACAGGATTTAGGGGGCCGAGGGCGGAGAGTGGGGAAGGCCAGAGCTGGGACCCAAGACCCACCTTTGACGTTGCTCAGGGACAGGGAACGCTCCTGGTCAGCCAGTCCAGGCCCCAGCCGTCCGCTGCCACCACTGTCCTTCTGCCGGGCCACCGCCACCGCAATGCCCACGGGCGGGTGTCGCACCTCTGCCTCTCCCTGGGCACCGGAGCTCTCGCGCCCGAATGCCTTGGCACTCTCGGGCCTCTCGGGGTCCCGCTTCAGCTGCCGGCCTCCGCCGGCCGCGGGGCCCCCGGGGTGCGGCAGGCGGGCCTGGGCACGCGGGGCGCCCGCCGCCGTGGGGGCCGGCTCGGGTTTCATGGTGCCCAGGCCTCCGAAAGGGCTCTTCTTGCCGCAGCCGCCGGGGCGCACAGCCACGGCCTCGCGGGCGAAACTGCCGCTGTACTTGATGAGGCTCTGCATGGCCGAGGCCTCCCCGGGCCCGTGCGCCGCGGCGTGCACGTCGGAGCCGGGCCGGGCACAGGCGGCCGTGGCGCGGGGCAGCGCGCCCCCGGGGTCCAGGTAGGCCTTCTTGGAGGCGGCCGCCTCCTCGTCGGCGCGGCTGGCGTGGTGGTGCTGCGCGGCCAGCACGGCCATCTGCGTGGTGGCGAAGTTGCCCAGCTCGAAAGGCTTCCACTTGGGCTCAGGGCCGGCGGGCGGGGGCGGCCGCGCGGGCTCCAGGCCGAAGAGCTTGGCGGCCTGCTGGGGGGCGGCGGCGGCGGGCCCGCGGGGCGCTCGCTCGCAGGCCCGCGGCTCGGCCTCGGGCTTGAGCAGCTCCTTGGACGGGAGGTAGGCCCGGGCGTGGGCGTCCGGGGAGGAGGAGGCGCGCGCGGCCCGCGCCGGCGGGGCCTCGGCGGGCGGCGGCCGCTTGAGCGAGCGGATGACCGAGTTCTTCTCGCGCAGCGCCTCGGGCCGGTCGGGCGGCGGCCGCGGGGACCCGGGCGGGGCCTGCAGGACGCCGGGCCTGCCCACCTCGCGCTCCCGGGCCCGGGCGTCGCGCGCCTGCGACGCGATCTGGATGGGCCCCGGGCGCTCGTCGAAGGCCTCCACGGAAGGCACGAAGGTGGGCGCCACCACGCGGTGCTCGCGGCCGGGCTCGCGCGCCGCCGCCGCCGCCGCTGCCGCCGCCGCGGCGGGGAAGATGGTGTAGACGCCGGCGGGCGCGGGCTGCGGCGCGGCGAAGGCCCCGGCCGGGGCGGCGGGGGGCGCGGGCGGGCCCTTGGGCGGCGGCGGCGGCGGCGGCAGCGGCGAGGGGCAGGGGCACGGCCCGGGCAGCAGGGCCTCCGCGCGCCGCAGCCGCGCGCTCTCGTCCTGGCGCGCCGCCTCCTTGGCCACCAGCGCGGGGAGCCCCGCGTCGCCCGCGCCGTTGCAGAGGCTCAGCGGCGGGGGCGGCGGCGGCGGCGGCGGCGGCGGCGGGTTCTTGCCCTTGCACTCGGCGGCTGCGGAGCCCGGCGCGCGCGGCGGCCCCAGCTCGGCCAGGAAGGGGGACAGGCGCTCGGCGAGGCGCGGCGGCCCGCGGTCCTGGCGGCCCTCCGCGCGCGCCTCCTGGGTCAGGTCCACCACGCCGCGCGGCCCCGCAGCCTCCTCCCGGGCCCTCGGGTCCTTCTTGCCGAACAGCGGGGGCGGCTCCCCGCCGCGGCCCGCCCGCTCCTTGGCTGGACCTTCCCGCGAAGAGCCTTTGGCCGGGGCGCTGGACGAGTGGCCGCCCGGGGTCCTGGAGGAGGGCGCGTGAGAGTGCAGGGAGCCCGGGGCCCCCGGGGCGGGCAGGTAGAAGCCATCTGCGGAGGAGAGAGCGCGGGGGTGGGCGAGTGCCCCTCCACCCAGCCAGCCAGAGGCGGGGTCCCTGAGGCGCCCCTGCCCCCCCAACACCGGGATTAAGAAGGAGAGCAGGGGCAGCCTGGGTGGCTCAGCGGTTTAGCGCCGTCTTCGGCCCAAGGCCTGATCCTGCACACCCGGGATCGAGTCCCACGTCACGCTCCCTGCATGGAGCCTGCTTCTCCCTCTGCCTGTGTCTCTGCCTCTCTCTCTTTCTCTGTGTCCCTCATGAATAAATAAATAAAATCTTGGGGAAAAAAAAAAGGTAGGGCAGGCTCAGCAAACGGAGGGTAAGGAGTTCACACTCTCGCCTTGGCCGTCTAAGTTTCCTCATCTGTGAAGGGGGTGGAGTCCAGGGTTGTTTTAAGGGCCTAAGAAGGTCAGGCGACCACAGTACAACTAGAAGGCACAGAAGGGTGGAGGGGGTGTGGGGCACGGAAAACAGCTAGGTGCTGCCTGAAATACTGGGTAGCAGTGAGGGCCCCAGAGAAGTCCCTCTCCGAAGCACCCCCCCAAGCCTAGTCTCCGGGCTCCTGCCCCCTCATAATACCTTTCTGGGCATCGAAAATGCTGGGCTGGCCCAGCTGGCTGAGGAGGGGGCTCCCGCTGCTGGGGGGCTCCAGGTGGTTCAGGTGGAGGTAGGATGGGTACAGCCCGCTGGGCAGATGGGAGAAGCCTGTAAGAGAGAAGAGAAAAACCGGACTGTCCCACCGCATGGACTCCCAGGAGGAACTTCCTCCAATCCCTCTCTATTTTTTGAAAATAAAATATTTAGCTGTCAGCCCCCACCCCCACCCCGCCTGGGAGCCCTGAGATTCAGGGCCAACTCCCCAGGGCAGGCTTGACCCCCCTCCTGACCCTCCTGTCTCCCTCCAGGCTAGCCCAGGAAGCCCCCAGGGGTTCAAGGGCTCAAATCCCCCAGGAAGAGGATCAGAATGGATCCAGCTAGGCAGGGGACAGTGATGATGACAATGATGATAGCTCTAACCGCAGGCCAAGTACTGCCAACTGCTTTTCCTTTGTTATTCTCATTTAAACTTCAACAAAACAAAACTCAGCAAGGCAGATGCTTTTAACGTCCATAGTTTATGAGGAAACAGAGACTCAGGCAGACTAATGGCCCAAAGTCACACAGCACTGGAGCCTGACTTTGAATGGAGGTCACTGGGACTGCTAACCTCGGCCCAACACAGACCCAGTTGAGTGGTTTACTTATGTCCCCTCTCTGCTGTGTGACCCTGAGCAGGTCACTCACCTGCTCTGAATATCAGCCCACCTAGCATCTCCAGCTGTCAGGGCTCCCAGGCCAGGAAAGACTTCCTCCTGGTGAGGATCCTCCCGGTCTCTCCCCACCAGTGCTGCCCCAAATCAGGGCTTTGAGGGACAGAGAAGACAAGAAAGGGTAGCCACAGAGAAAAAGTGAGACTCCTAAGAGGAGTCCCCCCACAGGGGATGGAGCCCCACGAGCTGCTCAGCAAGGCCCAGAATACCAGGCAGACTGGCAAGCAGGTGCTGGGCACTGGGGGAAGGTCCTGATGCTCGACCTGGGTTGGAGATCCTACAGGACAGCAGGCCCATGGGAAATCCCTGAGACTCAGGTCCCGTGTGCCCCCAGTCGCTCCCTCTGAGCCCAGAGGTCCAGGACCTATTCCTAGACACACTGGACCCGTGCTTCCCCCACAGCGCTGCCTGATAATGGCATTAACGACAATCACAGAAAAATCAAGACCACCTGAAGCACATGATCTCTTTCAGCCCTTGAAGCATCGCATGGGATCCCTGTGCTTTCCCATCCGTAAAAGAGACCTAGCCGTCCTATCTCACAGCTGGTCGTGCGGATAAAGTGAGTTCAACTGTGCAGCGCGTGGTACACAAGTCAGCACCCTCCGTGTGTAACCCTTACCATGTTACTAGCATTTGTAACTCGAGAGAAAAAGGAGTAGGAAAGGGTAGAGGAACAAGCCGGTGGCACACAGACACCAGGCAGCTTCTGCTCTTCGGGCTTCTCCATACTCCCCCAGCTGGCTAAAGTAGAAGGCTCAAATGGGACCCCAACTCCAAAGGACTGCCCACCATCCCAGGCCTAGAGAGGCAGGACCACCCCCACTATGGGGGGGTACACAGGATAGTGGGTGCTTGATGACACTGGCACAGAGGAAGAAGTAGGGAGACCATGCACTGTGAAAAGCGCAAGAAAGCCCTTAGCCTGCAGTGGGTGCTCCCAGGACCCAGCATCCAAAATCTGCCAGAGGCAGGGAAGGAGCTCAGGGTCCCCCAAGCCCATCCCTTTACTGACAGAGTGAGGCTCAGGAGGTCCAGCATTTGCTCAGGGCCTGCAGGAAGCCAGGCTCCCAGAAGCCCACATTTAGAAGCACCACTGAAGAATTGCAGCAGAAGAGCCCAATGGCCCTGGCCCCATTGCTCCAACAGTGATTATCGAGGGCCTCCAGGGAAACAACAGTGAGCAGAACCAAGGCCCTGCCCCCAGAGCTCACTCTGGTAAGAAAATATCTGTCCTCACAAGTAACAGGGAGCTGGGGGGGGGGGGGGGGTGTCAGCTGAGCCCTAAAGGATGAACAGTGGGTGAGGGGCTATAACAGAGGGACACTTGTGCAAAGGCCCTGTGGCAGTGACCAGAGGAAGTACTGAGTGTTTGAAAAACAGCAGGGAAGCTGGATGATCAGGGCTTGCCACCCACCCCCAGCCACCGCAGGAGAGATGACCAGAGGTGAAAGGGAGTGGGCAGGATGGAGAGGTGCCAGGACAGTGGCCCACAGCCCTCAGCCCCACCCACCTGGCACACTCCTTACCTTCATGGGCATGAGCAGCCCACAGCTGCACCATAGGCAGGTTGCTGGGGGTAGGGGAGCGGAAGGAGAGGTCAGAGGGTAGGGGCACGGGGCTCCCATGGGACGAGGCTGAGGGCCCCATCCCGCTGGCCACAAAGCTGCCCAAGAAGGCCTCGCCTGCAGAGAGAAGGGGGGGGCTGTCAGGCACCAAGCAGGCCCCCAATGCCCGGCCCAATGCCCCAAGACCCCCATGTCTCCCCCACTTCTCGGAACTGACACTTGCAGGACAGCAAAGAAACCTTTCCACCCCACCTCAGACCCTAGGGTCAGGACAAGCCTGGTCACCTCAACCACATCCAATGCTTGAAAATCTTACAAGCACAGCCCCAGAGGAGCAGCCAGAAGGAAGCCCACCACCATTAAAGACCCTCACCTCCAGGGCCCCCAGCACCCTACAGGAGGGCATTACCATCCCCAGACCCAGTGGGGGACAGTCCCCCAACCTGCTGATGAAGGCTGAGGCACACCCAGGGACCTCCTGGGGCCACAGAGCAAGGAGGTGGGGGGTAAGGGGCTCAGGGCTTAACCCCCTGCTCATCCTCTGAGCTCCTGGATCAGAAAGGATCCCTCAAGTCAGAGAATGATCTCCCTGAGGACCCCACAGCAGCCCTGGTGAGCTCCGAGGAGTCCCCAGCCAGCGGGGGGAACCATGCACCCATTTAATGCATAAGGATCCCCCCTGATGCTGGGGGGGGGGAGTGCCTGCGGGGGTAGGAAGTGCCTGCCCCCAGCCAACAATCCACAACCCGAAATACACACCCAGCAAACATCCAAGGACTACAGCGAATAGGCGAGAGAGAAACAGCGAAGAGATGAATGAGACCCATGGGCCTCCCACCCAAGGTCCCTCAGGTAGGGGGGTGTGGTGTGGAGCTGCTGCTTGGAAAAACAATGTGCTGGGGGCCTAGGTGGAAAGCACCTACCCCTGCCACGCCCCATTCGGCCAGGCCCATGCCAGGAGGGACGCCCCCTCCCTGCCACCACCCTGCGCACTGACCCTCAAGATCCATGCACCCCACCCTCAGGGGAAGATCCCAGCAGGCCGCCAGGTCACAGGCCAGAGGGAGCCTGTGAGACTTGGGCAAGAGACTGCTTCTCCCTGGCCTCAGTTTGCCCATCCACAAAATGGGAATTCTAATGCCTCCCTTAAGAACCATGTGTTTAACAAGAATAACAAGACAGCGTGCGGCAGGGTCCAGTCGCAGATACCGAGCACCAGGCAGTCTGTGGGGATTCTGAATCCTCCCCTGACACCCCCAGGAGGAGGGGCAGAGGCCCGCACCCAGAGCTGAGCATGGGGGGGGGGGGCAGCACCCAGCACCCAGCAGGAGCCAGCTCTGGCCAGCCGAGCTCAGGGCTTCTCCGTGTACCCCCTCAGGTTAACATCTCCACAGCCCTGTGAAGCAGGTACCATCTGCAATGACCCAAAGAAGTGACTCCGGGGGGGCCCCAGCCCACAGGGAGCTCACAGAGCCCCGTCTAACCTCTCGGTCCCCAGCAGCCCTGTATGCAGGGTCTGTGTACAACAGGTGTTCACTCACTGGGGGGCACAGGATGCCAGAATGTCCACCTAGTCCCTTTGGGGTACACGAAGGGAAACCCAGACTGCAAGGGGCAGTGCCTCCGCCTTGGTCCTCCGGAGTGGAGACAGCAGCAGACAGAAGGACACCTTCTGGCCACACGTGCCATCACCAGCACCCCGCGTCCAGGGAGCCCCCCACGCTCCAGCCCGGCCTCACCCAGCCCTCTCACCAGACTCCAGTGCCAAGCCTTCGGGACCCAGGGCCATGGTGGCCGGTCAGTACACCCATGTGGCCCAAGCCCGGGCGGCAGGGCCTCTGGGCCCCGCTAGGCCCAAGGCTTCCTCCTTGGCAGGCGGGCGGGTAGACGGCTCCGGAAGCCGGCAGCCAGAGGTTTGCGCAAGGGCTTACATCAGCCACCAGCTCTTCCTGCCTCGGGCTGCACGGAAGCCGGGTGGCCCAGGCCTGCCCCGGCCCAGGCTTGTGAAACCCGCCCAGCAGCACCCGAGGCCTGGTGGGGGGGCGCCGGTACCCGGATGCCACCAACGGCTCCCGCTTGCCACGGGCTCAACGGTGCCCCAACTCCCTGCCCCGGGTCTGGCCGGTGCCGTTGCCCCTCCTAGACCGCAGGTTTGCAACTCTATAAACCGGGCACTGCCATCCCCACCTCAGACCAGCGCCCGGGGTCTCCCTGAAGACCCCCTCCCGGCCCATTTCCACCTTAGGGGGGCCTTCCCGCCCACTCCATCCAAGCCTCCACCAATGACGCTTGCTAATACGGATCCCTGTCAGCTTCACGTCCCGCCACATCCGGTGCCCAGGACCTGGTGTCAACTTCGTAGGATTGGAAGAGAGTGTAGGTGCAGCCCCTGACCCCTGAGGATACCACACAGCATCCCAGGCCATCCTGCCTGGTGTCCCTGGGGTGGAGGACAGGCAGCTGACCCCCAGACCGGGTCACCAGACTCTACAGGCAGCTTTCTAAACCCCATCCATGACCCCCGCCAATCTGGTGCTCATGTCAAAGTCTAACTATGTACCCCTGCTCCTCACACCCACCCCTGGGGACCCAGTGATGGCCTCCTGGGTCCCCAGGGGGCAGTGACAGTCAAGCCAGAGCCCACGGGGCTCTCCCTAGACTTTGCTGAAAATCCTGCGGCACAGCGGGAGGCAGGAGGGGTCTCACTCCCTCCCACCCTGGGCTGAGAGCAAGGCCTGCCCCCACACTGGTCCCAGGCTGCCCCCTGGTGGCTAGAGGTGCCACGTGCTCTCTGGACGCCTGGGAAACAAACCTCCGTGGTGACCTAGACACACAGCGTGAAACCAAGACGAACGATCATCCTCGGAATAATGGCCAACATGGACAGGCTCCTGGCATCACCTGTGCCTAAACCACATCACTGTCACACGTCATTTATGGAATCTTTTTGCCGGCCTCAGTACAACCAACAATATCAACTAAGGGGACATTGAACCAAGAGCAGAGCTGGGGCCTACCCCAGAGGCCAGCAATCGGCCCTCCACCACTCCACCCCTATGCGGGGAGGAGGCTCACAGGAGGGCCAGCAGGGTACCCACGACAGTGTTCCCGCCTCCCCGCTTACCGTTCAGGCCAGACCAGGTAACTGGCCCCATGACCAACAGTGTCCGACACATGCTCTTTATCTGTGCTGACACTACAGTAGCCACTGGCCACTTGTGGCTACTGAGCACTTAAGTGTGGTGGGTAAGGAAGCACATCTTTAATTTTATTAAATTTTAATTAATTTAGACTTAATTTAGCCACAGTCTGTGAAGGCTCCTCCTGGCCGGAAGCCGGAATGGGGGCAGGGATGTGACCTCTGGCAAGCCAGTCCCTCCACCATCAGAAGGGACGTGACAGAGGGGTCCCCAGGGATGGCAGAGAGACAAACCCTGGCTGCAACGCCAACTTGTTCTGTGACTTTGGGCAAGTTTTTTAATTTCCCCAGGCTGTGTGAAGAGGATCAGAGAGTAAAACAGGGATTTGTAAAATGCCTCGGTGAAGTGCCAGGCAATGTTGGGCTAACATTTTTAATCACTGTTTACAGGGACAGCCCCTGGGGCTGAGAGAAGCAGAGCAGCTGCCCAAGGCCAGGGTCTGAGAGGGACGGCTTCCCCTGCCTGTCCTTCCTTGAAACCAAATTTCATTATTATTGTTTCTTTAAAGCTTTACTTTCTATTTATTTGAGAGAGAGGTTGAGAGCAAATGAGAGGGGGGCGCCTGGGTGGCTCAACAGTTGAGCGTCTCCCTTTGGCTCAGGTCGTGATCCCGAGGTCCTGGGAGCAAGTCCCACATCGGGCTCCCTGCAGGGAACCTGCTTCTCTCTCTGCCCATGTCTCTGCCTCTCTGTGTGTCTCATGAATAAATAAAATCTTAAAGAGAGGGATCCCTGAGTGGCTCAGCGGGTTTAGCGCGCCTGTGTTCCACCCAGGGCGTGATCCTGGAGTCCTGGGATCAAGTCCCACATCGGGCTCCCTGCATGGAGCCTGCTTGTGTCTCTGCCTCTCTTGCTCTCTCTCTGTGTCTCTCATGAATAAATAAATAAAATCTTTTTAAAAAAAAAAAATCTTAGAGAGAGAGAGAAGAAGGAAGGAAGGAAGGAAGGAAGGAAGGAAGGAAGGAAGGAAGGAAGGGAGGGAGGGAGGGAGGAAGAGAGGAGGGGAGGAAGGGAGGAGGGGAGGAAGGGAGGAAGGGAGAAAGAGACAAGACAAGTCTTCTTCTCTGGTCCCCAGTGCCCAGGGAGAGGGGCGAGGGCACCCCTGTGAGGGGCAAGAAAGGAGGCACAGAAGCCCAGCTACAGGACATGCCCCCTGCGGTGCCTGGGGGCAGGCTTCAGGGTCCCTCTGGGAGCATGAACAGCAGGGAGCTGGGCAAGGTCACCCTACCCCTCCAGGCCTTAGCTCCCCACGTGTGCCCCTTTCCACACACACACACACACACACACACACAAGCTGAGACCCACCACCACTCCAGGCCCTCCTGCCCCACACACTGCCAGCCATTCACAAGCACCTCCAGGGCACGGCAGTGAGCCGTGGATTCCGGGGTGCTGGCCAGGCTATCTTCAGCCATCACTACTCCCCTCACTGATACCTGAATTCAGGAAGGCCTTCAGGGATTTGCCAACTCTGAGGCTGCCCAAGATCACAAGAGGGCAGAATTTGAAATCCAGACAACGTCCATCGTTCCGTCTGTCCATCCATTCATCAATGCTTATGTAGGGCTACTGTGTGTTCTGGGCTGGAGAATGAAGCCCATCCAGATGCATTTTGTAAGAGGCTATGCTATGCTCATCCACCTCAGCTGGCCTCAGTAATGGATGGTGTCACTGGGGACCCTTCTAGAAGCTGACTATATAATGGGCACCTAAAGTCCTCCTCACTGGTGGGAGCAGGGAGGGGTACTTGGTGAGGTGAGGGTGGGTACAAAGGTTTAGTAAACAGTGAAGGACTTTATCACTGCAAATGGGCTGGGCTGGAACATGGAACAGCACAGCCCCATAGGCTGCACCCCAGGGCCTTTGCACCTCAGCCTAGAATCCATTCCTCCCTCCAGATAAGGCAAATTGTCTATAAACTCCCATCTGTATGTACCTCACTCTCTTCCCCTACACCTCAAGTAACACTTGATGAATACAGCTTTCCCTAACCCTATTTTATTTATTTATTTTGCTAACCATGTTATTTCAGATTGCAACCCACCCCACCCCCACACCCTTTCCTGAATTATTTTCCACCATAGTGCTTATCACCATTTATCATACCAAATACACATTAGTTCCTTCTTTATTATAGCGCCTTGTTTACTGTCCCCCTCCACCCACTGGAACAGGAGTCGGCAAGCTTTCTCTTGAAAAGGCCAGATAAATCATTTACGCATTATGGGCCTACTCTGCCTGCTGCAGGGAAAGCAGCCCCGCACACCACTTAAACTACTGGGCTTTGTTCCAATAAAACTTTATTTACAAAAACAGGAGGGGGGCTGCCTGGGTGGCTCAGTCCGTGAAGCATCCAACTCTTGATTTTGGCTCAGGTTGTGATCTCAGGGTTGTGAGATCGAGCCCCTCTCCATGTTCTGCCTCAGTGCAGAGCCTGCTTGAGATTCTGTCCCTCTCCCTCTGCCCCATCCCCTGCTAGCACTCTAAATAAACAAATAAATAAAATCTTTAAGGAAAAAAAAACAAAACAGGCAGTGGACCTAATTTGGCCAGTTTGCAGGCTCCTGCATGACAATGTGGATTTACTCTACCCCAAGTGCCCCCTACGCTGCACATAGTAGGTGCTCAGTTAGTATTTATGGGAGGGCGGGATGAACAAGGTCATGCTAGGGCTGAGGGAAGGAGAAGGGTGGGGCACTTTCCTGGGACCCGACATCACAGCCAGCATTCGGCTCATTAAAGGCTTCAAGGCAAAAAAAAAAAAAATTAAAAAAAAAATAAATAAATAAAGGCTTCAAGGCTTTGCTTCATTCTGTCTCCTCATCCACTCTCAGCTGGGGGTGGGGGTGGGGGGTTCTTATGCCTTTTGCAGATGAGGAATTAAGGCTTTGACTCCCCAATCTACACTTTTCCGCTCAGCCATACCACCTGGACATGGGGACCCTGTTTCCATATTTTCATTTTCGAAAGCCCCTCCCCCCCAACCACAAGAGAACAAATACTTGGTCTCTTTCCATTTAAAAGGTTTTGCCCTCGGAAAGGAGCTGTATCCTTTACCGGTGTCACCAAAGGCTATCAGAGCATCTCATCAGCATGATCAAATCAGGGTTATCACCCAGAAAAGAGCTCACTCCAGCCCAGAGCACGGACATGTGACTCAGGCGTTTCTATGACAGCAGCTGAAAATAGTGTGAGGACCCTCCGGATAAAATGACCTTCAGACTCCCACGGATCCCGAGACGCAGGGACTTCTGTGATATCTAAGCCAGAGAGTGGGTTAATGCCCTCGCTGTATAAAGAAAGAGAGCCTTATCATTCAGTAAGAATCCCAACCAAATCGCTAACCACAGTAAATGGCTGAATCCGGTGAAAAATTTGTCATTTAGGATTACAAAGAAATATTAAAACAGGATGATGTCATTTTCATCTATCAAATGAGCACATTTGGGGTTTGGCTGTGGGGAGGGGCGGGGGTGAGGTGGAAAGCAGCCCAGGGAGGATCCCCAGCTTTTGGAAAGCAAATCAGCAGAACTCTTCAAGGCTGGGAAGAGGCATAGGCCCACTTTTGAGGGTCCCTCCCAAGGAAATCACCAGATGTACTTACTAGGATGCTCACTGAGGCCAAATTGATTGGGATATTCAAAGCACTCCTAATTCAAATCCCGACAGTTTGTGTGTGTGTGTGTGTGTGTGTGTGTGTGCAGCCCCTAAAAATTACATACAAATGGAAAGCAGAGTCTCGGAGAGAGGTATGTAGGCACACCCACATTCCCAGTGGCATTATTCGCAATAGCCAGCGAAGGGTCCACTGGATAAACAGAATGTGGTCCATCCATACAACGGAATACGACTCAGCCTTAAAAAGAAAGGAAGCTCTGACATGTGCTCCAACACGGATGAATCCTGAGGACGTTATGCTAAGTGAAATAAACCAGACACAGAAAGGTGGTAAATCTGTATGCACTGCACTGGTTTAAAAAAAAAAAAAAAAGTTACATCAAAACGCAAAGAGTCAAGAAAAGCAGAGGCAACCTGAAAGATACGTGGGATGTCTTTGCTGTCAAATACCCAAAGGTGTGCACTTGCCACAGTGAAGCTGCATCGCCATCAGCACACGTGGGTACAGGACCAGACCCAGGCCAGGCCAGTCCACAAACTGCCCCACCCATGTACACACAGTAGAGAAAAGATGAGGCTGCCAGTAAACACCACTGGTCAGCCCAGATATCATGTGAGGAAAAGCCATGAGTCTTGACCCCCTAACTTCACACTGCACAGAAAAATCGATTCCAGGTAGACTGGCTCTCCACGTAAAAGGCAAAACAGGAAAGCTTCTAGAACGACACACTAGAAAATACCTTCACATTCAGAGGGCAAACAAAGCACAAATCAGGGCACCTGGGTGGCTCAGTGGTTGAGCGTCTGCCTTTGGCTCAGGGCATGATCCCAGGGTTCTGGGATCGAGTCCCGCATCGGGCTCCCTCTGAGGAGCCTGCTTCTCCCTCTGCCTGTGTCTCTGCCTCTTTTTCTGTGTCTCCCATGAATAAATAAAATAGTTAAATAAATAAACAAACAAACAAACAAACTAAATGAATGAAGCACAAACCAAAAGCATACGGCTGATGTACTGGGTTACATTAAAATGAGAAATGTCTAGCGGGCGCCTGGGTGGCTTAGTCAGTTAAGCATCGGACTCCTGATTTTGGCTCAGGTCGTGATATCAGGGTCGTGGGATCAGGCCCTGCATTGGGCTCTGCACTCAGCATAGCAGAATCTGCTTGAGATTCTTTGTCTCCCTCTCCCTCTGCCCCCCCCCCCGTGCTCGTGCTCGAAATAAATAAATAAATAAATAAATAAATAAATAAATAAATAAATAAATATCTTAAGAAAGAAGAGGAATATCTATTTATCACAGGACACCATTAGAAGAAAGAAAAGGGGGATCCCGGGTGGCTCAGCAGCTTAGCGTCAGCCCTCAGCCCAGGACCTGATCCTGGAGACCCAGGATCCAGTCCCACATCGGGCTCCCTGCATGGAGCCTGCTTCTCCCTCTGCCTGTGTCTCTGTCTCTGTGTCTCTCATGAATAAATAAATAAGATCTTAAAAAAAAAAAAAAAAAGAAGAAGAAGAAGAAAGAAAAGGTGAGCCACCACACTGAATGAGATCTGTGCAGCACGTCACCAAGGAAGAGTTTGTAACTAGAATACATAAAGAACTCCTGCAAATCAGTAAGAGAAAAACCAGCAACCAAATGTAGAAATGGGCACCAAGAGGGTGGCAAATACATCCAAATGGCCAGAAAAATGATTACTCAGCCTCTCTTGTTTTGGCTTTTTTAGTTTATTTTTTTTTTAGTAATCCCCACACCCAACATGGCGCTTGAACCCCATGATCCCAACACCAAGAGTCACATGCTCTTCTGACTGATCCAGCCCAGCGCTCCTCAGCCTCTCAAACCAGGGAGGAAATGTGAATTATAACTACTACACTGGGGGGATCCCTGGGTGGCTCAGCGATTTAGCGCCTGCCTTTGGCCCAGGGCGCGATCCTGGAGTCCCGGGATCGAGTCCCGCATCCCCACATCGGCCTCCCTGCATGGAGCCTGCTTCTCTCTCCTCCTGTGCCTCTGCCTCTCTCTCTCTCTCTTTCTCTCTATGTCTATCATAAATAAATAAACCTTAAAAAAAATAACTACTACATTGTCCACCAGAGGGGCTAATGTCAACAAGGAAAGATGGACAATATTAAAAATTAATACACGGCTGGAGGAGGTGCAAATTAGTATGACCACTCGGGAGAACAGTTGGACAGAATGTGCAGACTTTCTGACCCAGCCGTGCCCTCGCAGGTGTACATACACCCAAGGGTGAGGCACGGAAATGCACAAGCAAGCGCAAATTCAAGAGTCTAACCACCAATAATAGCCAAAATCTGAAAGCAACCCAAACGTCCATTAACAGCTAAATAAACACATTGTGACATCGCCACACAATGAACACCTCCCGCAAGAGGCAAGACAACCACTCAGACCAGGACTATGGTGAGTCTCACAGCAAAAGACACATAAAACACAGCACACTGCCTGCGCTTTGTCGTACTGCACATGAAGTGTGTGGACAGACAATTCCAATCTCTGGGGTTCGATGGGGTCACCTGGGGACAGGGAGGGGGAAGTGACCCAGGGTTATGGGGGGGGATCCGTTTGTGAAAAAGATAATAGAGCCGTACATCTATGATCTGTGCTCATTTGTCAGTATATCTTAAACCCTAGTAACAAATATCCGCAGAAGAAAGGTCAGTGGGGGTGGAGAGGCCAATCTGAACCCTAACACAGTAAATATCACATTTTGAATAATTTTTATGAACTCTCACATTGGCAAAATTTGCGAAAACTGAAGCAAGTAAAGAAATTAAAATGAGCCAAGAAAGGAAAAAGTAAAGAAAAAGAATAAGTCCTACCAGTGACCTAGCTCTCCCCGACCCTTGGCTTTCCAGCACATGGCTTAGGCCTTGCTCTAGTTCTAGAGCCTGTCACTTCCAAGCTGTGTGGCCTTGGGGAGGATACACAACCTCTCTGTGCCTTACTTTCCAGTAAAGTGAAATGAAGGGAGTAGCAAAGGCAAGAAGCTGAGCCTGCAGCACTCCCTTACACTGGACTGGACGCAAATGCCACGCCACAGATAAGCAGGACTGAGGGACAGAGCTCCAAGCTGGGATGGTGGAGGGGGGCTTACCCTGCATGTGCTTGGTGCTGTGGCTGGGCTGCAGGACTTGTGACCACTGCCACTGTCCCCAGCCTCCCAGCAGAGGAATCTTGAGCTGCAGTCTTGAACTGCAGAGGTTTCCCCAAACCAAGCAGAGGCCTGGGAGCTGCAGGAGCCACCAGGCCAGATCAACCAGCTCTGGCCCTGCCCCCCAGGAGGGGAGGAGTCCAGCTGGGCCCCAGCTTCCCCTCCCCATCAGGCCTCTTTTTCCAGCTACAGCTACTGGGCTTTGTTCCTCCAGCTCCCTTTCTCGGTCAAGTGCTACCTTGCCTCCCTCCCCTCCTGCTGGGAGCCAACCCAGACTCCCTGGAGAGGGTCAGATCCCAACAGACATCTTTTAGCTCCCCGCCACCAGAGGAAGACAATCTGGGTTTAACTAAACTCCCACTTCCAGCCCCAAAAAGGGACCCCCTGTGGGTTGGGACTTTCCCTGGCCCCCACCAGAAGCCCAACCCAAGGAGGTACTCCAGTCTAAATAAAGGGAATCCTGAAACAGCCCAGGGGGGTCAAGGCCTCAGCATAGCCAGTGATATGCAAATGCATCCACCACAGCCTGGCCCCAGGGCTCCAGACACTCTCAATTCTACAGCAATTACAGAGGACTTCCCCACTAATTTCCTCCTCCGTTGTTCCCCACTAACCGAGGTCTAAGGAGGGCCTTCCAGAACCACTGGGCTGAAAGCTAGGAAACCGGTAGGTGGGAATGGCAGACAGAGGAACTTGGCCTCCCCTCCCAGGCACAAGGGCCTGGGAAGGAGAGTGGGCTGGATCCCAGTAATGGTGGCACCCAGATCGGTCATGACCAATCCTTTCCCAAATGCCAGAACCTCATGAAAAAGACAGCAATGCACTTCAAAATAGAAGATGGGGCACCTGGGTGGCTCAGTGGTTGAGCATCTGCCTTCAGCTCAGGGCTGGATCCCGGGGTCCTGGGATGGAGTCCCATATTGGGCTCCCCGTTGGGAGCCTGCTTCTCCCTCTCCCTCTCTCTCTGTGTCTCTCATGAATAAATAAATAAAATCTTTTTTTTTTAATTTTATTTTATTTATTTATGATAGGCACACAGTGAGAGAGAGAGAGAGGCAGAGACACAGGCAGAGGGAGAAGCAGGCTCCATGCACCGGGAGCCTGACGTGGGATTCGATCCCGAGTCTCCAGGATCGTGCCCTGGGCCAAAGGCAGGCGCCAAACCGCTGCGCCACCCAGGGATCCCAATAAATAAAATCTTTAAAAAAAAATTTCAGCCTGAAGGAACTCAGTTTCCAGATTAATATGGCCTATGGAACATCCAACACAGCAAATGCAAAAGAACCCATAGCAAGGTGCATGATGTGAAATTTCAGAACACCAGTGGTGAAAAGAATAGTAACATATTAATATCTACAAGGCTTACTTTGTGCCAAACACTGTTCTGTATATTTATGTATATAAGCCCATTTAGTCTTAGCAGACAGTAAAAGGTAGGTACTGTTACTCATTTCACCAAAAACAAAACTGAAGCATGTCCAAGACCACATGGCCAACAAGCAGTAAAGCATGAATCTTAGAGCCATTGCTTTTAACGTAGTTCTCAAAGATTTTAAGCATTTGGAAAAAATTTTTTAAAAAGAAAAAAGGTTCACAAACAAAAGTCAAGAATCAAAATAGCATCACATTCCAGTACCACTGGAATTTAAAAGGTGATGTTGCAATTCCTTCAAAATATTAGGGGGAAATTATTTCCAAAATGCCAGTCAAGTATAAAGGTAAACTATATGCATACTCAGGCAGACTAGGCCTCCAAAAAACTTGCCTTCCATGGATTCTTTCACAGAAAGCTACTGCAGGATTTCCTCGACCAAAACAAGGAAATAAGGCAGAAAAAAATGGGGCACCTGGGTGGCTCAGTGGTTGGCTGCCTGCCTTTGGCTCGGGCCTGATCCCAGGGTCCTGGGATTGAGTCCCACATTGGGCTCCCTGCATGCAGCCTGCTTCTTCCTCTGCCTATGTCTCTGCCTCTCTCTGTGTGTCTCTCATGAATAAATAAATAAAATCTTAAAAAAAAAAAAAAAAAAACAGAGGGGATCCCTGGGTGGCTCAGCGGTTTAGCGCCTGCCTTGGGCTCAGGGCGTGACCCTGGAGTCACAGGATCAAGTCCCACATCAGGTTCCGGGCATGGAGCCTGCTTCTCCCTCTGCCTGTGTCTCTGCCTCTCTCTCTCTCTCTGTGTGTGTCTTTCATGAATAAATAAATAAATAAAATCTTTTTTTTAGTTTTTTAATAAATAAAATATTTTTTAAAAAAGATAAAGAAAGAAAACAAAGGAAAGGAAAGGAAAGGAAAGAAAAGAAAAGAAAAGAAAAGAGAGAAGAGAGAGAAGAGAAGAGAAGAGAAGAGAAGAGAAGAGAAGAGAAGAGAAGAGAAAGAAAAGAAAAGAAGAAAAGAAAAAAGAAAAGAAAAAAGAAAAGAAAAGAAAAGAAGAGGAGTCAAGGAACAGGAGCTCCAACACAGCAAGGAGGTAAAGGGATTCTGAAGGATCATGATGGCTCTACAACAGGCCAAGCACCAAACAAACCAGACTAGACTAGTAAGATGGAAAACTAGGAAGGAAATTCCCAAGAAAGGAAGCAGCTCATGCAGTAGATTTGACCAAATGAAAAGTATTCCTAGAGACGGCAAGACAGAGATTCTAAGAAATCCAGCAATTTTTTTTTTAAAAAGGCAATGAATAACTCCAAGAAATAAATGAATTTTATTATACTACTTGGCTCAAATGTAGACAATATTTACAAAGCCAGAGCCATAATAATAAACCTGGTTTAAACAAAACTGTATTTCACATAGATTGGGAGGACAGGGAAAATAAAAATGGTTGGGGGGAGCAATAGAATAACAATAATAAATATTTACTAAGTGCTTATCATGTTTCAGACACAGTTCTGAAAGTTTTTTGCTTAATCCTCACAACAATCTCATGAAGTAGATACTACTATTTTCCCTCATCTTACAGATGAGAAAACCAAGGTAGGGAGAAGTAAAGAAACTTGTCCACAGTCTCATGCTAATAAATGGGAGTCAGACTCCAAAGTCCATGAGAAATCCTCATCCGCCACACAAATCAACAAGAGAAATATAAGTAGCAGTAGGAGCCAGTTATTACACAGAAATATGGATGAAAAGGCCACAAGAAATAGCCAAAAGATTTAAACAGGGAAATCAAAAATAGGAAGGTAGGTAGCAGGGGATGGCTGGTTTTCTTCATAATTCTTGTAACACCATCTGACTTTGAAAATGATGTGTTGGGGCACCTGGGTGGCTCAGTGGTTAGGCATCTGCCTTTTGGCTCAGGGCGTGATCCTAGGATCCTGGGATCAAGTTTCACATCAGGCTCCCCCCCAGGGAGCCTGCTTCTCCCTCTGCCTATGTCTCTGCCTCTCTATCTCTCTCTCTCTCTCATGAATCAATTTTAAAAAAATTTTTAACAAAACAAAATGATGTGTAACTCTAACGTTTATCTTAAACATAAAGCAGAACTGTACACTTTCAATGGATGAACTTTACAGTATGGAAGTTCCTCAATAAAACTAAAAAAATAAAATAAAGGAGGAAAAAAGTTTTAAGATGCACACACAATTAGATACTAACGCACTCACTAGAATGAATAGAAGCTAAAGAAACTGACAATATCATACTAATGGCATAGACATGGAGGCACCGGAACGCTACCACTAGGAACCTACAATGGTGCGACTGCTGGAAAATTCACGACTGTGAAAGCTGAACCTACATATACCCTGTGACCAAGCAATCTGCTACTAGATACTACATCTAAAGAAATGTGTACATATGCATGTGCACCAAAAGGCCATGTTCATAACAGCCCTCTCCATAGCAAATGCTGGAAACAACTTAAATGTCCATTGACAGGTGTGGACAAATTGTGCTATTTTTATGTATAATATTCTACAGCAACAAGAAATAAATTGCTGCACACACCAGAATATGGACTAACCTCACACACGTAACGTTGAGTGAAAGCAACCAGAGATAAAAGAGGGCATGCTGTATGATTCCATTTATAGATAGTTGAAAAATAGGTAAAAGGAATCTAAGGTACCAGAAATAAGAATGATATTGGAGGTGGGGCAGATAGTTACTAGGAGAAAACATGAAGGAGCCCTCTGGAAGCTGGAAACATCCTGATCTAGAGCTGGTTAGTAGTTACACGGGTGTGCTCATTTTGTAAATATGCAATGTTCTCAATGCTCAAGGTTGAATAAATATGCAACGTTCTAAATGCTCAAGATTCAAGCATTTTATAGTATATGTTACACCAAGAAGAAGAAGAAGAAGAAGAAGAAGAAGAAGAAGAAGAAGAAGAAGAAGAAAAGAAAGAAAAGAAAAAGAAAAAGAAAAAGAAAAAGAAAAAGAAAAGAAATTGATGGGTTTGGGTTAGAACCCTGGAGTCTCAGGAGCCCACAGGCCATAAACACAATTCCAGAGGCCCCTGGAGAGGACTGGACTAGAACAAGGAATTAACTTGTTAGCTTGATGACTTGACTCATCAGTTAATGATAACAGTAATTACAACAATCACTTTTACTGCAACTTTTGCAGAGGGCTGGACCTATGCTAGGCATCTAGCTAGCATTTGCTTATTGAAACGTCACAATAGCCTAATGAATTCAGTACCACGAGTGGACCCATTTTTAGAAATGAGGAAAATCGAGGCTTAGAGAATTGCATAGCCGGTAACTGGAAGAGCCAGATGGAAGACCAGCCAATCTAACCTCAGCCGCTAGGCCAACCTGCCTCCAAATGAAGCAGTTCCTTATCCAGAGACTGCAGAGTAGAATCTTCAGCTGGCCCGTGAAGGCCCAGAATGTGCAAAATTGTGAGAGTGCATGGAGAGAGTGTTTTGTCCACTTTCATTAGCTCATGAAGAAATCTCGGATGCAGGTGATGGGTGCATCTGTGGCCTACAAAGATGGAGCTTTGGGGTTTGCCACCTTCGAGAGCCCAGACTTCCTCCAGAGTCAGATGCCAGGCCTCTGTGGGCAGCTGGTGTGGTAAGGACCCTGGCCCTGGGGGCTGGGACTGACCGCTGGCCAGGGCTCCCAGCAGCCCCTGGGGAGGCCCAAGACCCATCCAGATATCAGTTTCCATGGGTCCCCTCAAATGCTAGGCTGGGAAATAAAGGGCAGGGATGGTCACAGGATGGGGCTGGAGTCTTGGCAGAAGACAGGGCTACACATGACCAGAAGGGAGTTAAGTCTGCTCCACACTGGAGCCAAAGCACCCCAAGCTGGTCACAACCAAATCAAGAATGCTCAATCACTGCCCTCTCCCCACATCTGTTCCTGCCCATTCCTCCACAAGTAGCAAATCCAGCTTTTGTCCTCTTCTCTGCCTCTCCACCTCTGTCTCAGCAGCCCAACCTCTCTACAAGGCCCCAAACCCCGGCTGCCTCCAGCCTCCCTCTTGGTCACTACCATCTCCTTCACCGCCTCCTCACCACTATCGACCAGACAGTCTCCAGCTGGCAGCCCAGACTAATTTTGTTAAATGCATATTTTGAAATAATTTCAAACTCAGAGAAAAGTTTGAAATAGTACAATGACCTGCCATATGACCTCCCCCAGGCCCAGCCACCCTGAACTCTCCCTCCCTGGATGTTAACTCCATGTCAATGATTTAGCAGTCTCCCATCCATATGTAAATTACAGGTATTACTTTTTCTCTTCCCAAGCCATTCCTGAGAGTCTTCCGTGGCCACCTGGTCCCCTGTCCCAGGTCCCCTGTCCCTAAACGGTTCAGTGTTCTTACTTCCAGAGAGCAAGGACATTCTCTTCCATAAGCATGGTACAATTATCAACTTCCATGAAACCCACCATTGATTTGATACTATCAGCTAATCTACAGCCCATATTCCCATTTTATCAATTGTCCCTAAGATGTCCTTCAGAGCAATTTCTTCCCTGATCCAAGATTCAAACGAAGGCCATACGTTGCCTGCTGCTGTCACATTTTTTTTTCAGTCTTTTAATCAGGAACAGTTCTTGGCCTTCCTTTGTCTTGTATGACATCGACAGTTTTAAGAGTCCAGATCAGTTCTGTAAAACGTCCCTCACTTCGAATGGCTCCCCCTGTTTCAAACCCTGAATTGCCTTCTCATTCCTCAGTGTGAAATTCCAAGACCTCATTACTGGCCTTCAGGGACCAGCAGGATCCCCCTCCTCCCCCACCAACTCAACTCCCCACCACTCCCCCCCAACGCCCCCTGCTCCTTAGCCGCTCCAGTTCTGGGAGCCCCAGGCCAGACGGACCCTGGGCATTCTCTTTCCTTCACAGCCTGTATCTCTATTTAAAATGATTTCCTTTGCTGATCTGTGTGCTCACTGTCTGGCCTCCACACCAGAATGAAAGCTCCAATAAGGGCAAAGATTTTTGTCTGGTCATCCCCGGATTCCCAGAGCCAGAGCAGTACCTGGCACGCGAGAGGCACTTGGAAATGGTTTGCTGAGTAAATGAACAAGAAAGGAAGCACTTGGATTGACAGCCAAAGAACCGGCAGGCTCAGGAGCCAGGGGACCCGGGGTGGGGGGGGGGGGGAGCCTCCAGAGTCCAGAACCTCCCCCAGGCCTCCTCCCAGCTAGAGGAAGCACCCAGCAAATCTCCTTTATCTCTGGATCGCATCACTCCACCAGCCAGTCCCACTGATTAATCTCTTTAAATCAATCCCAGTAGGCTGACGGGCTGGATTCCAGAGATAGAGCTGATGGACCCTGGAGAAAGCCCATGGCCCCCTATTGTCCACTGGCCAGTCCAAAGTGCACGGCCTCTCCAACCTGATCCTTGGGTTCCACCCCCCATTCATGTATCTTCCAGGGCCCAGGCAGCCCTGGGAGTGGGGGCAGGGAGAATAAACATCCAAGTACAAAATCCTGCTAATAGGTCTTTAATTGCAGCCTGAGGAGGACCTGAGTCCAGGCCTCCCAACCCCAGAGCCCAGAGGCAAGCCTACCAGGGGCTTGTCACTTACTTGTCCATTTCACTGACCCCGGGGAACATTTAAGGGCTCACACTATAGCAATACTCAAGGTTATGGGAAAAGTAATGGCCAACCAAACCCTGTTTATTTTTTATTTACCTCCTCTTCTGCACAGGAAAGAGCCAAATCCCTCAGCCTAGACCAGTGATGCAGAAGGGCCTCTTCTCCTGGAGACCCTCACTCACGCCAACACCTGCCTGGACCAGCCCAGCCCAGAGCCTCCCAGAAGGGCAACTCTCTCTGCCTAAAATGCTGAATTCACAGGCACTCCCACCCACTCTGCCCTGCAGTCTAGAAAGGGGTCCAGAGGTAATCTGGGCCTCTGCCTTGCTGTGTGATCTAGGGCAAAAGACTCAGCCTCTCCGGGCTTCCCAGAACAAAAACAAACAAAGACAGGACCGATAAAGCTGGCCAGACCTAAGTTGCTGACAGCCAAGCAGAAGAAGCGTCTGAAAGAGAAAATTTAGCACCTGCACCCAGCAAAGAAAGAGGGGGAGGGGTGTGGGTTGAGGAATTTGTAATCCACTCTGCCCAAGCAGTGAATGGGAAGCAGCTCTCTACCTCCTGGCTAATGGGATTAGCACAGGGCTGGGTTCTGGGCGTTGGCCTAGGATCCAGGGTCTCCAAGTGGCCACTCATGTTGGGGGAAGCAAGGGGCAGCACCAGCTGGCCTGCAACCCTTCCTAACCAGGTGAGCACAGGCCGGCCAGCGATTCCCAGCGCTTCCCGAGCCTGCCTGCTACTTCCTTCATGACCTCAGCAGCCAAGCACGCAGAAGTCAGGCAGCTCCTTGGGCAGGAGGCCCAGAAGACAGGCCTCTGCAGCCACCTCCAGCTGGACTTCCTCCTCCTGCCTGCTGCAGTAGAGGTGCTTCACCTCTCCGGCCTCAGCCTCCCCATCTACCTAATGGGTGTTAGGCAGTCTGCCCACTGCAGCTAAATTCAGCAGAGCCCTGGCTCACTGCAAGCAGGCAGAGGCACCCGTTGATTGGGGCTGTTTTCACTGCTTCTCATTAGGGCATTTGGCGCCTGTTAGGCAGGAACCAGACTAGAGATAGGGTGCTGTCTCCCCTGATCTGGGAAGGCAGAAGGCCAGGGAAGGCCCTGCCAGCCAGGAAGACCCAGGCTGTGACTCTCAGGCCCCAAAACTCCGCCACCACCCTGGGCCGGCCTGAGTGACCAGATGAGCTCAAAAGACACGCAAACCGGAAAATTCCCGCGGCCTCTGGGGGCAACCAAAATGGGATGGTACAAGCGGACCTTTGCATCCCCAGGGCCGCCCCCAACCCCTCCTTTAGTATCCCGACACCCCTCCAGCGCCCACAGCGCATCATTTGAGAAAAAAACCATAGTCCTGGTCATGGCCCCCTGGGCAGAATGTGGGCCGGGTACAGGAAGGACCCCGCGCACCCCAGGCCAGGACCAGGTTCCCGCGCCCCCAGGGCTGGGGATGTCTGTGCTGGCTGCCCCGAATGTGCCCCTCCCCTGCCCGGCGCTTCACAAAAGGCCCTTTGTCCCGCCGAGCCCCGGGACGCCGGTTCCTGAAAAGTTCCATGAGAAAAATCAAAGAGAGGCAAACACCTCTCTCGAGCCGGCCTCGCTGGAGAAGGCAAGGACCCGTGCGACCCGGCCAGGGCGGCGGGAGGTGTCCCTCCCCAGGCCGCGGGGAGAGCCGGTGGCTCCCGGAGAAATCGCAGGAGTCCGGCCGACACTCTGGAACAGGAGAGGTGGATTTTTTTAAGTGAAGCGTAGGACGCCAGGCCAAGCAGCCAGGCCAAGCAGCCAGGCCAAGCAGCCAGGCGCGGCCGGGAGGAGGGAGCGGGTATCCTGGAGGTCCCCGCGCTTCCCTTCCCACCCGCTCTACCGGAGCGGCCGCAGCCCGCCCGGGACAAGCCTCTCCCAACCCGGGTGCCGTCCCCACCGGCCTCGGTGGCCCCTCTTGGGAAAGGACGAAGGCCTGCGGGCCCTCTCAGCCACCTCCTGCGCACGGGTCCATGTGAGACCTCAGGTTTTCCGTGCGCCGCTCGGGGCCGGCCAGGTCGGCTCCTGACTCCGGGGATGGCTGCGGCCCGGGCTCTGCGCCCCGCCGCGCTGCGCGCCCGCCCGCCCGCCGGAGAACGCGGGGTTCCCGGGGCCGGGGTTTAAGTCCCGGGACAGGTGCTCTCCTCTCGCGCAGCCAGGGAGGGAGGGGGTCCCCGGGACGCCGGGATGTCCTTCCTCCCCACAGCCCCGGCTCTGGGGCCGGCCGGAGCCCCCCACCCCCACCCCGCACTGTGCGAGCTTAGGAGCTAGGAACGGACCCGGGCCCAACGGCGCCGCCGCGCAAGGGCGTTAGCCAAGAAAACGATTGAAGCTCGGGGAACGGATGTCTCAAAGGGTGTGGGGCTGGCTTCTTTTCTTGCCCAGATTTTGAACACCCCAGCCTGGGCTGGAGCCGCAGGGGCCCCGGGGTCGGAATTACTAGCGGCCGCTCGGATTTCGGCAGATGCGTGTGCTCCGAGAGGGCACTGGCGCGCCGGGGGAAGCAGCCGAGCCGCGCGCCCCTCTCCGCCGCGCCCGGGGGTCCCCCCGCCCTGGGAGCTGAGCCTACCCGCACTCCCGTGGCCCTGCCAAGGGGAAGGGAGGTGCCGCGTCCCTGCCGAGAACGCCCAGGAACAGGCCGAGTAGGTTTTCCCCGGGCCTCCCTCCCCAGGGTCCCAGGAGGGGGCGGCCAAGGCGCAGGGCACTTACCCGGGTGCGGGTGGAGATTGAGGCCGGCCATGTACTTCCCGGGCGGCAACGGGCCGGGCAAGCCAGAAGCGGGCAGGCGTCCGGCCGCAGCGGTGCCCACGCGGTGGCTGTCCATGGCCAGGCCAGACAGCAGCGGCGGCGGGGGGCCGTGCACGGACCGCGGGGGCCCGAAGTCTCGGCCATCCATCCTCCGCGGGAGTGCCGCAGCCAGCCCCCCACCCGGCCCGCGGGCCTCGCTCAGTGGGACCTAAAAGTTCGGCCTCGGCGTAGTCCCAGAGTCCTCGGGCGGCGGGGGCTCCGCGGCGTGCATGGCGGCGGCGGCCAGCGGGGCTTGCGCTCGGCGGCGGGCCCGCGGCCCGGGGCGCACAGGCGGCCGGCGGTGGGGCCCCTCCGGGCGGCCAGGCGGAGCTGCGCGAGGCGGCGCACACGGCGTCTTGGCGGGGAGAGGAGACGGGCCGCGGAAGAAACAGGATTGGGGGGGGGAGAAAAAAAAGAGGGAGGGGGGAAAACAAAGTTTCAGAAAGTCGCCTTGCCGTTCGCGGTCGGGGACGGCGGATCGGGTGGCCAGAAATGAAATCGGGGGTCACCCCTTTTCCATAAAAAGTACGAAATCCATGCTCTTTCCTCCGGCGGCCTCGCGCTCCCGGGGACCCGGCTCGGGAAGTGGCCGGTGGCGCGCTGCGCCCCAGCCCAGACTGGCTCGGCGGCTCCCGGGTCCCCTCCCGAAACCCGGGAAGGCCCCTCAGCCGCGCCCGGTCGGCGCAAACACAAAACCTCCCCAGTGGGATTGATTCCTGGGCGTCACATGCTCCGTCCGGGGCTTCAACCCGTGAAACCTTTCCATGGGCGCTTCGAAATGTCTCCCTCAACACTGTGTCACTATCTGATCCGGAAAGTTTAATATTTAACCTTTTTGGCCGCTGGCCTGCCTTTTTTTTTTTTTTTTTTTTTTTTTTTTTGAGTCTGTTTTCCCCTAAGCTCGCCCTGAGCCGCCAATTAGTGTTGGGGTTTTTGTTGTTGTTTTTGTTGTTTTGGGGTTTTTCTTTTCTTTTTTTCTTTTTTCTCTAGAGAGTGCCAAGCCGGTTTATTCTTTTTTAAAGAGGCTCGTGCCTCCTCCTGCCGCCCCCCTTGGGCACGGTGAGTCGCAGAGTCTGAGTCCGAGGACTCGAGACGTGGCACTCTCTCCCGAGGACTGGAAAGAATCCTTCAAAACAAGCTTTGGTTTCATTTTCCAACGCCTTGGCCTGAGAATCCTGCGGCCCGAAGACGTGGCCTGGCGCGGGGGTTTTGGGGGAAGGGGGGCGGCCAGAGGGGAAGCAAGGGGCTGGAGGGTCTTGCTCCTACCCTAGCTTCCCCCACCACCACCACCACCCAACCCCAAAAATAACCTACAAAGAAAACCTTCGCAGCGCGGGCGGACCAAGGGGCGCCTCCCCCAGCGTTGGATAAATCCCCCTGTAGTTCCAGTTTAAAGCTGTTTGTTTAAAAGATTTGTCGTTTGCCGATTCCCATGGGGGCGGGAAGGGGGTCTCGGAGCCAACCCTGCCCTCGCTCTCCGTCTGCCCGCGGCAGCTCGGGTTCCTGATTCCGGGAGGCCCGGGCGCTCCTAGAGCCACCGATCCACGCCAAAGCCACCGGCTCCCGGGTGCCCGCCCCGCGCCGTGAGCCCCGCGCCCGGCGCCCAGCCCCCCGAGCTGCAGACCCCCCGGCCTCTTTCTCCACCCGCCCTCCCCAACTTCGCTAAGGGTGCTTATTTTAACCCGCTTTTGGTTACAAACACCCCCTGCCCTCCCTCCCTCGCTCACTCCCATCAGGCTCTGGTTACCAGATCCGCGTTTACTTTGGAAAAAATCTAAGATCGCCACATCCGAGGATACATGTCTTAAAGGAGGCGATGAGCTTTCCGTGATTTTTTTTTAATGTTCTTTGTGTAGCTTTCTTTTAAAAGGTAGGGCTTCGGAGCATGCCCCGACGCCCCACTTTGGGGAAGTCGAGGTGGAGGCCCCCGGAACACCCTCGCTCTGGTGGAGAAGCTGGCTCGGCCATCTGCGGGCTCCACTGCGTTCTCTCTACTTTTCTCCCCCCTCTTATATGCAGTTAAAATGGCTGAATTCCGGCTTTTAATTAAAAACAGCCTATAATCGAAAACGTCTCGGCGTCCCCGGCTCCCCCGCCGCCTGCCAGGAACCGAGAAGGGAACCGACGCCCCTCAGCCCGGCTGGGCGGGCTGGATCCGGGCTGAGGACTCAGGTGGGCGCCCGAGGCACCGCGGCCCGCCCCCGCCCTCCCCAGGGCGCCCCCACCGCACCGCCGCGGACCCCCGATCCCGTTCGTGGGGCCCGGACAGCTGCGGGGATCCCCCCCCGCGCACCCCGAGGGGGAGGCGGGCTAGGGGGTCAGCTGGAGAAGTTTGGAGACCGTCGTGCCCGGGCAGGGACTGACGCGCGGCCCGGCGGCGTACCTGGCGCGGCGGGGCTCCCAGCTCCGGGCTCCGGTGACGGCGACTCCGGCGGTGGCCCCGACTCTCGGCGCGGCTAGGCGCCCGTGCTGCCCGCCATCCCGCGGCTGCTGCTCCCCTTCGCCACCCGCAGCCGCCTCACACTTTTTGCCCGCCTTTCCTTTTTTTGGTAGAAAACCGCTCCCCGGGCCGAGCGCTCGGCGCGCCAACTCCTCCGCCCTCCCGCGGCCCGGCTCCCGCAGCCCCCGGAAAAGCCAGCTTTCCTCCCGCCGAGCTCCTCGCTTTTTAATAAAATCCAGGTAGCGCCGGTTTAAAGAATCCCAAATCTCCATATACAGCCCGGGATTGGAAAAGGTACATTACACAACCCCCCTTTCAAGTTCCTCTCGCTGGATCTAAAAAAAAAAAAAAAAAAAAAAAAAAAAAAAAGCCAGCGGGAGGGGGGAGGGGGCGGCTGGGGGAGGGGAGTACTCTCCAGCGAAGAAACACGCATTGTTCCCGGGCGCCCGCCTCCCCCCCCAGGCCGGCCCCCGGCCTCCACCCATTGGCCGCGCGCGCCGCCAATCACGCGCATGTAAACACCTTGGCCCTCAGCCATTCCTATAAAACCAATTACGGACCAAGGGGCTCCAGCAGTTTCCAGGCTCCCCACGGCGGGGCTGAATGATCAAAACTGGTGGTGAGAATTTTTCCCGGCCGTTTCTAGGCAGCCCTCCCCCTCCACCAGCTCGGACCCCCCCCTTCCCTCCCTCTCCTCCCTCTTCCTACCCCCTCCCCCGGCGTCTAGGCTGAGTGATCAAAATAGAGGAAGATGGTTGTCGCCGCAATCCAGGGCTTTGCAAGGCGCGGTTTAATGGGCCGCCTGTCAGCTTCCTGCTCGCAGGAGGAGGTGACGAGCCGAGCGAGCCGGGAAGGGCCTGGGGCCCGGCGGGCTGCACCCCGCGCCCGGGCCCCGGCCCCCTCCTACCTCCCCTGGGGCGCGCCTTCCAGAGCGCGCGGTGGAGACGCCAACACAGACAAGGGCTGCTTTTTCCCTTTTTAACTCCCCCTTTTAAAACAAAGCAGCGATTCATGCCTTTTCCCCCAGCAGCGCGGTTGGGTGGGATGGTAGGCGTGAAGGCAGTCTTCCTAGCCCCGGCCTGCGGGTCCCTCCCTGAAACGCGGTGTCAGATGGTTACTGATTAATATTTTGGAGAGGCCGCGACGGCGGGTAGCGGGTGAGTCTCTAATCTTCTAAAAGGGGTTCCTATAGAAACGCGCGGGCCGGGGCGCGCCCCCCGCTCGGCCCCGGCCGGCGCTGTGGCGCTCTACACCGCGCGCCCTTCCCCAAAGCCTTTCTTTGCGTGGGCGCTCCCCTCCCCTTCCCTACCCCCCCCCAAAAAAATCAGAGCAGAAAAAAGGATTAGATCGGCTGAGCGCGAACTGACTCCCTCTCGATTCTGACATTTCAGCCTATTAGCATTTCTCCACGGGGCCTTCTGAAACCTATTAAAGTGTAATATTAAAAACCTCTTGGCTGGGGGCCTCTCTCGCCTTCCATCCGCCGCGCCCCCTCCAGGGAGGGCGAGACCGGGAAAAAAAAAAAAAAATCTGTTGAGCTCAGAGGAAGCAGAAGCCAAGCCCAAAAAGTGCTTGGCTGGCCGCGGCGGCCGGAGGGGGAGGGGAGCCCCAATCCCCCAGACTTTGTACTTTTATTTTGCGCTTTCAGCAAAATCCTTTCTGGGTTGAGTCGCAGGGAACTGCCCGCGGCAACGTACTTGGCTGCGGGCGCGAGGACTGCGGACGCGGTCGGAGGGGCCCCCGCACCCTCTCTCTGCAGCCCCGCAGGGACCCATGCCCGGCTGGGCATTACGTACCCTCAAATGGAAGCTTGGAGGGGCAGAAATCCTTGCCGATCCTGCCTCGGAGAGCTGCCGCGGTGATTAGATTTTAATTAAAACAAGAGAAGCCCGCTCTTTCGCCCCGCACTGCGGACTCAGCGTTTTCGCATCGCTGGTTCTTTTTTTTTTTTTTTTTTTTTTTTTTTTTTATCCATTTTTAAGCAACTTTTCTGGAAGGGGGGAAATGAGCTAGTTGGCGCCCGTTCGTTCTATTTTCTTTTCTCCACTTTTAGAAGAAAACGGGGAGGGGGGGAATAGGCTCGGAGAAAGCGAACTGGGGGTGTCTAATTTAATTCCAGTATAAATTTGAGGAAAAAAGTTCAGCCTCTTGAGGGCAGTTTCAAGTTGCCCTTCCTGGAGCCTCTGCGCTGGTTTCGAGGCTGCCCTCTTTTGGAAGCTGGAGCTCCGCAGGGGGAGGAGGGAGGAGTGAGAAGTAAAGAAAGGAACGAAAATAGCCGGAGCCGAGGGGAACAGCGGCGGTGTCCGCGCTTGGAGCGGGGCGCGCAGGTCTCAGTGGCGGCTGGGGCGGCGGGAGGTTCCCGGTGCGGCCCCGGGACGGCCAGGAGCAAAGGCGGAGAGGAGAGGGGGGTTAGAGAAAGGAGGTATTGTGTCTTGTGTGCCTTGGGGGAGGGGGTTGACTGCAGAAATAAAATAAATGCAGTTGAGCTGCGTGGGGCTGCTGGAAGCCAAGGCAGGGGAAGGGGCTGTGTGTGGGGGTGCAGCCCCTGTAGGCGCCGAGCATCCTAGAGCGTTATCCGAAGGCCTTTGTGGGTTTCTAATAAGCCCTCCCACGCCTGAGCCCCCAGTGTTTCGCCACCCCCCTGGTTGCCCTCCAATACTCGGAGCCCAGACCCTGATCTCCGACCCCATTATCCCCGCCCTGGATCTGGAATGGGTTTTTTGTGTGGGTTTGTTTTGGGTTTTTTTTCCATGCTTTTTTTTTTTTTAATTTTTCGTATAGCTCAAGCAAAAAATACGTATCTTGAGAAAGTTGAGGTGGGAAATACAAAAGACTTGAGAGTTGGCGGAGGGGAGGAAGCCTATTTTTATAAATGTTTAATGTTTTCACCCCTGGATGCTCCAAGACGCCGTAATTGTGATGGCGGGGTAGGTGTGCCATCAATCATTTAGTTGCTAATAAAAATTCTGCCTGTTTGCCCTGCATTTGCCAATGGCGTTTGCATTTTTCCAAGTGTGCGCCTTGTCTGCGTGGCGAACCGAGCCTGCATTTCATTAGGGTCGCGGGGCGAGACCCCCTCCCCCAGCCCCTCCTCCCGGGCCTTTGTGGGCCTCCGCCGGGTCGCGCCGCCCTCCCGGCGCACACTCAACACCCGCGGCCGCGCCAGTGTCCGCCGGAGCCCGGCCGGGCGCGGGGCCTGGGGACGCGGCGGCGGCGGCTCCCGGGTCCCGGCCGCGGGCTGCGCGCACAGCCTGCCCACGCCGGCTCCCCAAACGCGGCATGCGCGGGGGCGCCGCGGCCCCGCCGGCCCGTGCGCCCCCCACCCCTCGCCGCCGGCCCCCGCGCGGCCCGGTGCCCTCGCAGGCGCTGGGTAAACAGCGTCCGGGAGCCATGTTGGGGGGAGGAGGATCCCAGGCCGAGGTGGGCGCAGCCCGGGCGCCTCCCGAGGCCCCCGCGGCCCGTGGGGCACCTCTGGGGACCCCTTGCCAAGCTTCGGAGGCCTGGGGAAGCGCGCTCGCCGCGCCGCCGACCACACGCGCACGCACAGCCAGGCTGGGGCGCCGCGCACCGCGCGCAGAGGCGGCGCCGGGCCGCGGTGCTCCCGGGCCTGGCCGCCATATTCCGCCCCCACCCCCCTCTGTTTACCCGGCGGGATCCGTGGCCAAAAACTGTGTTGACGCAGTGTGTGTATGTGTGTGTTTTGTACTGACTGGGCGGAAAATCGGCGGCGGCGGCGGCGGCGGCGGCGGGCGGGGGGGGCTCCTCGCAACCCAAACCCCTGTTCCCGCAGAGCCCGCCCTGGCCCGCGCTGCAGTCCACGGCCGCCCCGGGCCGCCGGAGCCCAGGCCCTTTGTGTGCTCCCTGCACGCGGCCCGACTGACGAAATTACTCCGCTTTGTCTCAAAACCCAAGGACAGGCCAGCGTTGAGCCGGGTGCGCCTTTGTGGCGGCGGCTGGGCCCGGCACCGCAGCCTGCTCTGCCCTAGTCCGGGCCGACCCCCGCGCTTTCTGGGCCCCTGGGGGTGCTGCCCGAGGATACATGCCCCCGTCCCCCAAAGCCCGCATCCCTCAGTGGGCGAGGACGCCGAGCCGCCCCCACCCCTCGCGCCCCAAGCCGCCTTTCCCGGCGGGGACCCCCAGCTCCCCGCGCTGTGCCAGCTTCCCGGGGACTGGGCCCCAGCGGCCTCCGGCCTCCTCTGCTGCCCGCTCGGGAAGCCCCGCCGGATCTGGGGCTTAACAGAGCCAGTTGTCCAGGTCCCAGGTCTGGCAACCAGGGAGCTCCGGCCCGGGCACCGCGAAAACCCGGAGAGGCTGCGCCCGGGACATCCGTGCTCGCCATCCCGTCGCTGCCCCTGGCTCAGCCACCCTTCGCGCCCAGCGGAGGTTCGGCCGGCCCAGCCAAGAGGGATCCCAACCCTGCGCAAAGACCAAAGACGCGGCGCCGAAGCCCAGACGCCGCCGGGACGAGCGCTCGAGCCCGCGGGCAGAGCCAGGGCTGAAGCGCCAGGCGCGGCCCCAGCGGATCCAGCGTGTCTCGGCTCCGCCTCCGGCCCTGGCCCCTTTCCCCGGCCCGGGTCGGGTCTTCCATTCCACTGTTTGGCTCGGAGAGGTCGGAGACGTGCTCGGTGCACAGGGGGCCAGATTCGACCATAAATCTCCATGCGGGACCTCCTTCCCGCTGCTCACACGCGCGTGCTCCTGGCCGGCCTCGCTTCCCGGGCTACAGCGGGGCCCTGCTCTCAGGGTCTGGGCCTGGCGACCCCGAGGCCGGTGCAGGGCTTCCCCATTCACCAAAGGGAGGACCGGCCCGGCCCATTCAGTGCCACCACCTTCCAAACCCACCGGCGCTGGACCGCAGGTGGCCTGGGCCTCAGCGGATTGCAGCCAGGCCCAGGTGGGGGCACCCAGGCGGGAAACTTCCTCCCAGGAAGGGTCGGTGAGGCTGGAATGGGTACACGGCCACCTGCTTTAGCCCAGCTCCCGTGCCCTTAAGGGGTGACACAGGGGTTAAATCAGGGAGTCTTTTCATAGCTCAGCCAGCCACCCTTCTCTGCAGACCCCTGTTTAATCTGGCGCCGTGCTTCTGCCCTCTATGCTGGTGCACGTTATAGGGAGGTGGGTGTTTTGTTTTGTTTTGTTTCTTTTTGTTCCTTCTCCTTTTTCCTTTCCTTTCCTTTTTCTTTTTTTTTTTTTTCTTCTTTTCTTTTCTTTTTTTTTTTTTTCTTTGGCATGATGAGAACCAAGCAGGGTATCGATGTTAAAGGGCCAGGAGGGTGGGGGCTCAGATAGCTCCCCACCCCATGTCAGCCTATCTGTCTCTCTAAGGCCAGGGATACCTCAGACTTTTCGCCTCCCCCACTGCCTGTGGGCACCCCACCAGGCAAAAATAGCCCAACCATTGAGAAAACAGGAATCAGAGGGGTGCTGCTGGCAGCCTGGTAGGGGCGGTGGTCTTTCTACCTGAACAGTTCCTGAGCACCTGGGGGATAGACCCAGAAAGAATGCATTTACAATAATAACGTTTAATGTCACCAGCATCGTGTGTCTCTTTGCCAGAGGGGCTGGAAACAGGCCTGCACACGTATGGAGCAGCAGCCGCGCCGGCAGAGCGCGGGATCAGGGACCAGCTCCTCGGAGCGGTTGTTGCTCTTTGCCTGGGACTTCAGTAGGGCAGCCGAGAAAGGGGGAAGCATGCACCCCCTCGTCGGCGCCACACACACACACACACACACACACACACAATGGTGCCAGTGACACAATTGCAACGGCCAGCCCGTGGCAGATGCCTGAGACGGAAGGTTTGGTAAACCTGGCCCGCCACGGTCTTAGAGTAGGAGCTTTGGCTCCTTCCTAGAATTTCTAGAAGCCTGTTGGGAGGGAGCGCCGAGCCCGGAGGAATTGGAGCGCTCGGCCCGCCATCGCCGCCCGGAGAGGAGAGGCTGCAGGGCCGCATTCCGGCCGTGCTTCCCCCGGCCCGGCCCGGCCCGCCGCGGCGCCCCAGGAAGCGTCTCGGAAAACAAAGCGCTGCGGTTTCAGCCCAAGGTTAAAGTCCACCACGAGCGTGTTTTTTATTTTCCCTCTCCGGAATCTGAGAGCGATAGCGTTTCTCCAAATAAACCGCCAATAAATCAGCTCCCGGGCCGCCTGCTGAAGAGCTCTGCTGACCTTGGAGACTGGTTTTCGTGCTTGGACCCCCTCTGAGGCAGAGCCTAGGGGGAGGCCACAGCGCCAGCCGCGTGTCCCTCTCCAGAGAGGCGCGAGAGGGGGTGGCCAGGGGCTCGGGTGGGCAGTCAATTTGGCACTGTGTGCCCAGAAGGTGCGGGAGAGGTTTGGAACTGGGGGGCCATGGTTACCTGGGGGGGCTAGGGACCTGGTTGGTAGGGGTTCTGGTGGGAGCTGGGTGCTCTGGGGGAGGCTGACCTGTGCCCATTAAGTGACTGGGGTGCCCACACTGTTCTGGGATGAACAAGGCCTCTTTGGGGGCCTCCTTCTTTGTCTGGGTGTGCCTGGGTGTGCTCTGCAGGCGAGTTTGTGCGTGTGTGACTAATGGGATTTATGTATGTCAGTGCCAGGGTGACGAATGGAGGGCTTGGCAGCACGTGTGTGGCGGGAGGAAAGGGCAGCACCAAGGTGGGGAGTCAGGGTGCTAGGAGGAGGTTGCCTCCTGCCTAGTCTTTAGGGTTCACTTCTCTGACCGCCAGTTCCCAGCTTTGGGCCTCTGAGCACAGGCCCCTGGCAGGCCTGTGTGTGCTGAGATTTCTAGAGCAAATTCCACCGCAGCCCTGTCCCCCCTCCACCCACAAGGTACCTTGGTCCCTGACCCAGTCTGCGCCTGCAGACCCAAGCTGGCCCTTCCCTGTCCAAGGCAGACAACTCCCAGTTTCTTTTCCATTCCGGAAAATTCTTTTGATGCAAACTAGCCCTTGCTTCATGCCAGCTTCGACAGTCCTCTGACTTTGGTACCAAAGTGCCCATTTAACAGATGAGAAACCCAAGGAGAGGTGACGAGCTACACAGCCAAGAAGCAACAGCAGACACCCTCAACTAAGCCAGGCAAGGGGATACCAATGTGGAGCTCCAGCATCCCTGGAAGCCTCCAGGCAGCCTGACCGAGACTAGGGTGGAGAACTACATTAGTCCACCCTGCCACCCCATTTACTGCCCTTCCTCGTCAATCCCCTCTACTCCCTGGGGCCTTGGTCCTGCCCTCACCTAGGGGGAGGTGACAGAGGTCAGAGGTCAGTGGGAGTCCTTTGGGCCTGGGGTATGGGGGAGGTGGAGGTCAGGCCCTCTCTGGGAGGAGGGTCACATTCCACACTCCAGGGCTGGCAGGGGCTGCAGACAGGAGTTTAGGAGACCTGACCCTGGGTCTCCCACACCTGCTGTAGACTCTGGCTCAGGACACACCTGCAGGATCACATTTCCCATCTCCCTCAGGGTCTCCTGGTGTCTGAATGCTCTTGTGTTATGGCTGCTCCTTGCACAGGCATCCTGCCCCGTGTCGTAGACACACTCATCAAAAGAGTCCCTGCAACCCAAGAGAAATGGGGTGGTCTTCCTAAGGGCACCCAGCCAGGGGGGGCAGCAAGCAAGCCAAACCGGTTTCTGCCCAGCCGACCGCCTCCTGTGCTCCTCACTGGTGTTCCATGGCCCACGGTGGCATCTCAAGAGGGGACAGCAGCACCTAACATCCTCCTTCCCGGGTGTCCAGGGAGCCTCCCACACCTACAGGCTCCCAGGACCCGTGTCTCTGCCTCTCTCACTCGCTCATGCTCTCTCTCTCTCTCTCTCTCTCTCTCTCTCTCTCTCTCGCTCTCTCTCCCTCACACACACACAATGTGTCTCTCCACCTCCCTCTTTTTTTTTTTTTTTTTTTAATTCTTCTTTGGCATTTTCTTTCAAGCAGAAAATAAAAACATTTCCCATGGCTACAGCTTTGAAAGCTTCCCTCTTCTGCCTCTCTCTCGCTCCCACCCCCATGTGGATCCATTTCTAGAGTCAGCAGAAAGTCAAAAACAAACCCTGAAGATCAAACCTGACAGCAACCCCCCCTTCCTGCAGCCCTCCACTTTCTCTACATGTCTTAGCCTGTCTCCACCCTGGAGATGAACAGGAGGCAGCCCCCGAACACATGCACAAATGCACTCACATACCTTCTGTGGCCGCAGGGAGTCTCTTAAGAACCTTCTAGAGCCACCCCTGCCAGAAAGGCCTGCTTAGATCAGTTCCTTCTCCCAGAAGTGTCTGGGTTCTCCCTCATGCTCCCCTTTCCAGCCCTGCTCACCTGGCCCCGCTCCATCCAACCCTCCTCTGCTGACGATTGTGGGTTGAATACCCCCAAAACTCATATGTTCAAGGTCTGGCCCCAAGACTTCAAAGTGTGACCTCATTTGGAAACAGCATCCTTGCAGATGTAATTGGTTAAAGTGAGGTCACACTGGGGGAGGGGCCCCTAATCCAATATGACCAGGGTCCTTATAAAATGGGGGTCACAGGTACAGGGGGGATCCTGAAAAGACAGAGCCAGAGCCAGCCACCTAAGGAAACAAAGGGAGAGGCATGGACCAGGCCCCCTCACAGCCCCTGAAGGAACCCACCCCGCCCAGACCTTGATCTTGGACTTCTAGCCTTCAGAACTGAGAGATAGTAAATCTCTGTTGTTTGAGCCACTCACCCTGTGGTCCTTTGTTGTGGCAGCCCCAGCACACTACAGCATCCCAAATTTAAGTGACCACAAGTGTCAGGTGGGAAACAAGTGGGCAGAAGTAGGAGAGTGTCTAGAGAGTACCGCTTGTCACCATCCCCACCAGTGGCCCCCAGGGGTACCAGATCTTCATGGTTCGCAGCAAGCTGGTGCGTCAGATAGGACAAGGTAGGTTATCCTGCAGTGACAAAAATCCCTAACATCTCACAGGCTTAGCACAACACAGAAAAATGTATTTTCCCTGACACATCATCCTCTCTGAGCCTGGGCAACATTCCAGGGCAGCTGCCCTCCACGTGGTGGCTCAGCACCCAAGCCACTTAGGTGCTATCAGTGGTCCACCTTGATGTGAGACCATCACAGGGAAGGGAAGATCATCGCACTGGGGGTTTTACCACCAAAGCCCAGAAGTGTTACATGTCGCTTGTGCTCACCATCTATGTGATCACACCCAACTAAATGGTGCAGGAAGGTGGGTCTCCTCTGCCCGCCCATGCCCAGGAAGGACAGGAGATCCTGACGTGGGTGAGCACAGGCAATGTCCACCACACCTCTCCCTATCTGTTGGCTTTTTTTTTCTTAAGATTTTTTTAAGCCATCTCTATACCCAATGTGGGGCTTGAACTCACAACCCCAAGATCAAGAGTCTTGTGCTCTACCAACTGAGCCAGCCTGGTGCTCCCTAACCTTGGCACTTTCTTAAAAATCGTGGTAAAATATACATAATATAAAATTTACCGTCTTAACCATTTATAAGTGCAGGGCTCGGTGGCATTAAATATAGTTCCTTTTTTTTTTTTTTAAGATTTTGTTTATTTGACAGAGAGAGAGCACAAGAGGGGGGAGCAGCAGACAGAGGGAGAGGCTCTCTGCTGAGCAGGGAGCCCGACATCAGGCTTGATCCCAGAACCCCGAGATCATGACCTGAGCCAAAGGCAGATGCTTCACCAACCAAGCCACCCAGGCGCCCCAGTACATTCCCATTTCTGTGCAGCAATCCCCACCATCCATCTCCAGAACCTTTCCATCATCTCAAATTGAAATTCCATCCCCATGAGGCAGTTCCCACCCCCACCCCTAGCCCCCACACCCACCCTCCCACTTTGTGTCTCTGTGAATGTGACTCCTCTGAATACTACACGTAAGTGGAATTATACAGTATCTCTCCCTTTTGTGTCTGGCTTATTTCACTTGGTGTGTCTTCAAGGTTCATCCACGTTGGAGCAGGTGTCAGAGTGTCCTTCCTTTTTAAGGCTGAATAATATCCCATTGTATGGCTGGACCACGTTTTGTTTATCCATGAGTCTGTTGATGGACACTTGGGTTGCCTCTACCTTTTGGCTATTGTGAATAAAGCTGCTAGGAACAGATAACTCTTCACGTCTCTGCTTCTAGTTCTTTGGGGTATAAATCCAGAACTGGAATTGCTGGATCATATGGCATTTTTATGTTTCATTTTTGGAGGCACCTCCATGCTGTTTTCCACAGCAGCTGTACCATTTTATATTCCCACCAACCGTGTATAAGGGTTCCAATTTCTCCACATCCTCGCCAACACTTGTCATCTCATATATGTGGGGGGTTTTTTTAGTAGCCATCCTAATGGACATGGGGTGGTATCTCATTGTGGCTTTGATTTGCATTTCCCTGTTGATGAGTGATGTTGAGCATCTTTTTGGGTGCTCATTAGCCATTTGTAGATCTTCATTAGAGAAATGTCTGTGCATGTTTGCCTGTGTTTAGCGTTTTTAACTGTTGTTTGTTTTGTTTTCTATCTTTGGCACTATTTTTAACACTGTGCTGACCAAAATGGAAGCACTTGAGTGGGCCACCTGCTGGTCCCTGGTTTGCAAGGCCTCCTGGAGGTTCTACTCAGACCACCCGGGTCCGTCCTGCTCCCCTGACACTCCTAATGGTCAGTGTCCTCCTGAGGCCGCACTCCGCTCACTTCCTTGTGTTTACCCACTCCTGTTTGTTTAACAAACACTCACCCCACAATTTGGCCAACAAAGAACCTTGAGTGTGACCAGCACAGAAAGGAGGAGCCGAGGGCCCAGGAGCAGGGCAGGGGCCAGACCAGACAGGGCCTTGGTCCACAGGAGGAAAAAGAAGTTGTAAGGAGTTGGTACCCAAACCCCTTAAATGAAAGATATACTGAGGGGGACACCTGGGTGGCTCAGCGGTGGAGTGTCTGCCTTTGGCTCAGGTTGTGATCCCGGAGTACCAGGATTGAGTGCCACATCAGGCTCCCTGCATGGAGCCTGCTTCTCCCTCTGCCTGTGTCTCTGCCTCTCTCTCCGTGCGTCTCTCATGAATAAATAAATAAAATCTTAAAAAAAGAAAGAAAGAAAGATATCCTGAGGCCCACAGCTAGAAAGCCCAGAAATAGAACACCCGTGGGTATGCCTGGACAGAGCCCGTTTTCTCTCTCTCTCCCCTCCCCCCACCCTCCTCCTTCTCCCTCCTCTCCTGAGTTCAAGTTCTGGCTCTGCCACCTACTTGATGTGTGACATTTGCAAAGCCCCTCCCTGTCTCAGCCTCAGTGTGCTTGTTGACCTCTCTCCCTGTCTCTGTATCTTTGCACATCCTGCCCACTGGCACACACCAGGTCACAAGCCCGGTTCCAGATGATACAATGCCGTGGGGCACCACGGAACCTGGCCTTCCCAGGCCACTGTCCTGACACATCATAACCTCTGACAATGGCCACACAGTGTCTCCCTGCTGCAGTGTGACCTTGACATTCCTCCCATTCAAGGTGGAGTCATAACAAGATGCATAGCTTCCAAGGCCAGGTCAAGTCACTCTTGTGTGTTAGGATGCTCGCATGGAACCCTGAGCCAGCAGGTGAGAAGCTGGATTGCCCAAGGCCACCAAACCATAAAGAAACTCCTACACGCTGAGGCCACGTATAGTTTCTCCAGGGGACAAGCAGCTCTCGCGAGGTTCTCCCCACAGCCAGCACCGACTCCTGGGTGTGCTTGTGTAAGCAAGAGAAAGAAAGGAGCCTCCTCAGAACTGCATGAGTGAGGCTCAGGGGCTCTGTGACAGCGCAGGTCACACACTGGGTGGCCAAGTGGGGGCTAGAACTCAGTTCTGTTTGCCTCTGCCAGACTACCTTCACTGGTGAGTGCTTGAATGACCACAAAAGGAAATGGCCTGTACTATGGAACCAGTCAGCCTGGGTTCAAGTCCTGGCTCTGCCTCCTGCTTGATATGTGATATTTGTAATGTCACTTCCACTCTCTGAGCCTCAGCTTACCTGTTTGCGAAATGGGGCTAACATACTTCTTTCCTGGGATCAAGTGAGGGTGTGTGTGTGCCTATATTGAGCATGCAGATGGTAGCCAATGCGCTCATCTTTCTGAACACTAGCAGGTGTTCAGATAGCCAAGAGGCCTGGAAGCCCTGCTCCAGGATGACCACTACCCCACTCCCTCCATTAGTGATGCCTGGGTACCAAGCAGGTACTCAGCCCAGTCCCCAGGCTACTGCTCCAATGCTTCTTGACCAGGACAGGGCCAAAGCCACCTGCGTGGCTTTCCCCTGGCTGCCACAGCAAATGGCTACATGCTGGGTGGCTTTATACAACAGATACTTCTTCTCTTATAGTTTAGGAAGACAGACATTCAAAATCAAGGTGTCAATGCAATTGGTTCTCTCTTGAGGGCTATGGTGGAGTCTGCTCCAGCCCTGTCACCTTGTGTCTGGTGGTGGCCAGTGCTCCCGAGTCCTCCTGGACGTGAGTCTGGGCCACTCCAACCTCTGCCACCACCGTTACACAGCCACTGCTCCTTTCCAGGTCTATCTTCACATGGCAGTTCTCCTCTCCATGTGGGTCAGGCTCTCTGCCTTTTCTCCTTTTCTTATAAAGACGTCAGTCATATTTGATTAAAGGCCTGCCATAGTCCAGAGGGACCTCATCTCCACTGATCACATCTGCAATGACCCTATTTCCAAATAAGGCCACGTTCTGAGCTTCCAGAGGTCAGCACTTTAACATGTCTTTCTGGGGCACGCAATTCAATCCACAACACAGACCTGGGGCCCCCACCCCCACCCCCCACCCCATCCCATCACCAGGACACAGCTGAAGCCCCTCCCTCAGAAGGAGTGGGTCCTCCAGCCCTGCATGAGGCAGAGAAGGAGACTGTGGTCTCATGCCATAGGGGTAGTTCTGGCCACCAATTCCCAGCCCCCAGCACACATTCCCTGGCACGTGCCCTAACTGAAGCGATGGCGACCCAGAACCGCTGTGACTCCAGGGGCTGCCCCTAGCCCATGTTAGTCTTCTCGGGCTGTGGTAACAAAGACCAGGCACCTGACCTACAGGCACTCATTTCTTTCTGTTCTGGAGGCCGAAAGTCCAAGGTCAAGGTGCACACAGGGTTGGCTTCTCCTGCGGCCTCCCTCCTTGGTGTGTAGACATTGTCTTCTCCCCATGTCCTCCGTGGTTGTCCCCCTGTGCGTGTCCGGGTCCTAACCTCCTCTTGTCACAAGGACACCAGTTCTATCGGATGAAGACCCACCCTAGTGGCCTCCTTTTACCTTAATTACTCCTCAAAACTCTCGTCTCCAAATACAGCTGTGTTCTGAGGTCTGGGGGCTAAGATGTCATTGTACGTATATCGGGGAACATAATTCAGCCTGCCTTAGTCTGGTTGGGCTCCTATAACAAAAATATGTAGACCGGGGCCCTTTTTTTTTTTTTTTTAAGATTTATTTATTTATTTATTTATTTATTTATTTATTTATTTATGATAGAGAGAGAGAGAGGCAGAGACACACGCAGAGGGAGAAGCAGGCTCCATGCAGGGAGCCCAACATGGGACTCAATCCCAGGTCTCCAGGATCACACCCCGGGCCAAAGGCAGTGCTAAACTGCTAAACCACCAGGGCCGCCCTAGACTGGGGCTCTTAAACAACAGACAGGTATAATTCTAGAGGCTGGAAGCCCAAAATCAAGGCATCGGCAGACTCAGTGTTTGATGAGCACCTGCTTCCTGGCTGTTTTTTCACTGTGTGGTTATGTGACAGAAGGGACAAGAGGGTTCTCTGGGGCCTCTTTTATGAGGGCACTAATCCCACTCATGAGGGCTCCGCCCTCAGGAACTAATCACCTCCCAAAAGCATCACCTCCTAATACCATCACATCGGGGGTTAGGATCTCCACATACTGATTTCGGGGGGCAAAAACATTCAGTCCATAATCCAGCCCACACCAGAGGCCCTCTGCTTTGTTATCACCCTCTCCCCCATGTTCAACCCAGTAGACCTCAGTGGACATCCACCCAGTGAACAAATGAAATGAATAATTCTGGTAGGATTTTTTTTTTAATTTTTATTTATTTATGATAGTCACAGAGAGATAGAGAGAGAGGCAGAGACACAGGCAGAGGGAGAAGCAGGCTCCATGCACCGGGAGCCCGACGTGGGATTCGATCCCGGGTCTCCAGGATCGCGCCCTGGGCCAAAGGCAGGCGCCAAACCGCTGCGCCACCCAGGGATCCCTCTGGTAGGATTTTGAAGGATGCATAGAAGTTTGCTAGGCAGAGAAGGCAGAGATAGACATTCCAGGCTGAAGCCTAGAGGGCCTGCCTGGCTCCCCAGTAGCATGCTGGGCCTGAGGGAGGGGGAGAATCAGGCACGACCCCCCCATCCCAGGTGACTGGCCACCTTAGGTCAGCACAGGTGGCAGTGGCCCTGTGCTACCCTGCTGACTTCCTACCCCTGAGCCAAGACCCATCCAGCCTCCACAAGGAGCAGGGCTCCAGCACCTTTGCCCAAAGGAGCCCAGCTTAGATGATTCTAGGTATCTCTTTTCCCCTTCACGCCTGGGTGGGTTGAGCAGAATTTATTCAAACTTGCTTTTTATTGGTGTTTTTGTTGAAAGCCCAGGAATTATTCATGGCTGGTTTCGGTTCTCTTCTGGCAATGACTGCATCTTTGTATACAAGGTACAAATTATTTGTCAGTTCAATTCACCGTCAATCGAAGGCTGCCCCCAAGCATCAAGCAATGGAGGCTCAGAATGCTCTAGAAGCCAAGTCTGACTGGAGGCAGCAGGGGCCTGCGTGTGTCATGGTCCTCGAAGTCATTAGGGACAGGGGATAAGGAAGGAATACAAGGGAGGCAACTGGGGAATAAATCCGACCTCTCCCCCTTCTCCTCTGTAAGCCTGATTTGGCTCAGTCTTCCCATATAAAAATGGGAAGGAGTATTTAGCACATCCACGTTGCTTTCCACATTATCACCCATGCCTAGCTGAGTGTGGCACACGGGGCCCTCTGTGAGGCCTAAGGCAGGGAGCAGAGATGCCAAAGGAAATGAGAAATGAAAACAGAGGGTCAGGGGATCCCTGGGTGGCGCAGCGGTTTAGCACCTGCCTTTGGCGCAGGGCGCAATCCTGGAGACCCGGGATCAAATCCCACGTCGGGCTCCCTGCATGGAGCCTGCTTCTCCCTCTGCCTGTGACTCTGCCCCTCTCTCTCTCTCTCTCTCTCTCTCTCTCTGAATAAATAAAATCTTAAAAAAAATTTTAATTACAATTGAAATGCAGTTAAGATGCAGTCACATTGGGTTTTTATTTAATTTATTTATTTACTTATACACTGGATTTTTAGATTGGGCCCTTATCCAATAACTACTATTCTTTTAAGAAGTAGGAGCTTTGGATAGACACCCACACTGAGGAAGGAGCCACATGCCCACAGAGACAGACATCAGGGTAAGGGTGTGTGTACCAGCCACCCACCACCAGACACTGGGAGAGGGCCATGGGAATGGGTTCTCCCCTAGGGCCTGCAGAGGGAGCATGTAACCAAGGTCTTCCGGCTTCTGGAATTGTGAGAAAATACATTTCTCAGCCACTAACTTTGCGTTGATTTGTTAGGGAAGCCCCAGGCAATTAGTACAGTACCTGATTCTGGCTGGATCAGCCTCTGGGACCTGCTCTTCCTAGCTTACACATCCCCTCAGCTCCTCCTCCTCATCCTCTGGACCTGTCACCCAGAGGAGCTTGGAACCTGGCCGAGAAGGTAGACAGGCACCCAACCAAACAAAGAATGGGGTGGTCAGTGCAGATGGCCATCAACACACAGAGGGGACTTTCCTTCTGCCACTGAGAGTTCTGGGGCTTGGTCGGTTCTTGGTGCACTCAGGGGCAGGCCACCAAGCAAGGATCCCAGTAGCCTAGGGCCACCATGCTGCAAGGAAGCCCAGGCCACACGGACGCCACCAGGAGGTGCCCCAGCCCACAGCCCTGGCTGAGCCGCCCCCCGCCCACTAGCATCACTTGCCTGTGCCATCAGGCTCCCTGGATCCAGGCCTGCATGCTCTCAGATGACCGCAGAGCCCGGGGTCATCTGACGGTTGTCACGTGACAGACCACAGGTGGGAACCGTGCTGAACATCTTCCCGATTTCCCAATCCGCAAAATCCTCAGCTAAAAAAAGATGGTACAAAGTGGCTACGTGTTGTACCAATTTGTTACACAGCAGTGACAACTAGAACAGCCACCAGGCCCGGTGTGGGCAATGCTTAAGAAGGGTGGAGGCTGCCTGCCAGGACGGGCCCCATAGAACACCTTGCACCCCGCCCTGGCTGGGAGAACCTTCTCTAGTCTGACCTGCCAACACACGACAGCCCTCTGGGAGCGCCTCCTGTGGCTTGCCGTGGCTGCCACTCCTGGGGGAGAGAGGCCCCACCTCCATCACGGCAGGGCCTTGGTGGGAGCCAGGGGCCACGGGGCTCTGGGCTCGCTCCTTGCCCACACCAGCTGCTGCCATTCCAAATACTTGCCCTGCCCACGGCGCCCCAGATGCAGGCAGAGGGGCCCAGACAGGCTGGCCAGGGGCCCCGGTGACCACAGAGCCACCATGCCTTTATTCTGTCTGCTGTGCAGCCCTGCCCGCCTGGCTCCTTTCAGCCTCCTTAACATTGGTGTTTAAACATGGGGCACCTGGGTGGCTCAGTGGTTGAGCCTCTGCCTTTGGCTCAGGTCATGATCCTGGGGTCCTGAAATTGAGTCCCAACACAGGGCTTCCTGCAGGGAACCTGCTTCTCCCTCTGTCTCTGTCTCTGCCTCTGTGTGTGTGTTTCTCATGAATAAATAAATAAAATCTTAAAAAAAAAAATGATGCAGAGACCCTGAGCCTACCCAAAGACAGCAGAGACTCACACGCACACGCACGCATACCCATGCACACACATGTACAAACACACCGACCTGCTTCCCTGAGAAGTGGCCACCTCTGAACCATGCAACCGGCCATGCTGCACCAGGGCTACAGAAGAACTGGGCATCGAGCCCAGTCCCCCTGGGACTCAATTTTCTCATCTGTGCTGGGGCTGAAGATACCACCTCTTGGAAGCAACATCCTTCCTCTTTCCCTCCCACCTGCCCAGCCTCCTCTCTGAGAGCTTCTGGGGAAGGGGGGGTGGGCGGCAGTGAGTGTTTAAAAGGGTGACATGAACCAGAAGGAAACACACATATTGAGCACACCTCCTGCATGCAGGCCCCAACAGGCCATGTCCCTGTGAAGCTCATCAAATACCTGCCGGCCCCAGACTCCTCAAGCTCCCCCACCAGGCCCTGCAGCCCAAACAGTTCCAGGATGAGGGAACGAGGCTGGAGAGGAGGAAGCAACTTGCTCACCAGGCCAGACCCAGGTCTGTGTGGCCTCTCCATCCCCACCGAGACCGGAATGTGCCCATTAAAGATCCAGAATCCTGTAGCTCAATACACAAGATCTGAAACCAGGGGATACAAAGGTATTTCTCAGCCTGGGAGACAGGCTTGTAGCCAGAGGAGTGGGCACGGGAGGAGTGGGTGCCTTGCTGAAATAATTGGGGGCTCCCAGGTGGCTGATGACTCGGCCAGGGCAGGTAGAGGGACCTAGGCTGCCTTGCTGGGCACCAGGGTCCACCCCCCCCTCCTCCTTCTCATCTTCCTCCTGCTCCTCCTTCTCCTCCCCCTCCTGCTCTTCTCCCTCCTCTTCCGCTTTCTCCTCCTCCTTCCCCTCCTCCTCCCTCTAAAAATGCCTTTCAGCTGCCCTCTCGTGCCTGGAATTCCACCCTGGGCTCCACCCTGGGGCACAGGCTGCACAGGCCTTGCTCTGATGCGCAGATTCCCTGCTGCACGTCGGATCTGGGCCTCAGTGTCCCTGTCTGTAAGTGGAGACAAGAAGGGAGACCACCTGGCAGCAAAGAAAATTTGGGGTCAGTCCACACTCAGCAAATATGTGTCAAGCTCCTATTCTGACCCCAGGGGTGGGATGGGGGGGGCGCCACGGTGGGCAGGACCTTCTCTTCCTTCCCCTCCCAGGGCTATGGTCTGTAGGGAAGAGCCGCAGGACACAGCCATGGGGCAGGTGTTTATGGAGGCGTGCCCCTGCCATGCCTCGAGGGCCCACCAGAGCCACCCACTGCCCGGAAAAGGCTGAGCTAGCAGAGGAGGTTGCCTTCTTTTCCAGGTGAGGCCCAGTGAGGGGAGGCTGCTGGAGGTCACACAGCAGGTGGGTGGCCCTAGTCCGAGACCTCACGTCCACTCAGACACCCTCAGGCTCATTGGCCAGTCTCTGGAGCTATTTGGCCTCCTGAGTCCCCACCCAAGGCCACCAGTCACCTGGTGTTCTGAGGACTCTAGGGGTCAGTGTTCGGGAGTTTGAGTTGCCTGGGTGGGCCGAGGAAACCAGAGAGAGATGGAGAGGAGCGACCCCATCTGCTCTGTTTTGGGATCTCATTAAGGGAGTGTCCCTGGAGTACCGGTGAGGGGACAGTGGGAGAAACCAAGACAGGGTGAGCCGACCCAGCCTCCTGTACCAGCCAGTCACGGCTCAGGGCTGCCCCGAGGTGGGGGGATTCTTTCCAGCCATCCAGATCTGGCTCTGCCACACCCACGAATCAGCCAGTGACCCCAGGGCAGGCCTCTGAGAAAGGTGCAGGTGTCCAAAGGATCTAAGGTCAGACTCAGAGTCATAAGGAGGCTTGAGGTTATCAAGGTTGAGGCAGAGGGGTGGGAAGCATGTGTCATGGGGACAGAGTTTCAGTTCAGGAAGATGAAAGAGCTCTGGAGAAGGATGGTGGGGATGGGTGCACAGCAGTGCAAAAGTGCTTAGCACCCCTGAACTGGACCATTTAAAATGGTGCAAACAGTAATTTTTTTTAAAACAACCAATATTTATTTATTTATTTATTTATTTATTTATTTATTTATTTATTATAGTCACAGAGAGAGAGAGAGAGAGGCAGAGACACAGGCAGAGGGAGAAGCAGGCTCCATGCACCGGGAGCCCGACGTGGGACTCGATCCCGGGTCTCCAGGATCGCGCCCTGGGCCAAAGGCAGGCGCTAAACCAATGCGCCACCCAGGGATCCCACAACCAATTTATTTAAAGATTTATTTATTTATTTGTTCATAGAGACACAGAGAGAGAGAGAGAGGCAGAGACACAGGCAGAGGGAGAAGCAGGCACCATGCAGAGAGCCTGACGTGGGACTAGATCCAGGGTCTCCAGGATCACGCCTGGGGCTGCAGGAGGCGCTAAACCGCTGCGCCACTGGGGCTGCCCACAAACAGTAAATTTTATGTTACGTGTATTTTACCAGAATTTTTTAAAATGTTAACAACAACAAAAAGGTAATCTCTAAAGGAGTCCAGGAGGGCACTGACAATGTCCCCTGCAGGCTCTCTGAGAGCCTCAACAATGCCGCACCCCCTGGATGCCCCACCAGCACCCCATGACACCCCACGCCAAGTATCACCAGCACCTGAGGTGCACGTCCGCCCAGCCCATCAGTGTCTGCGGCTGCGGCCATCTCCAGAGATGACCCCCATCGCCTGCCCCTGCCAGATGGACCCTCACAGGGCTGTGACCTGCAGGGAGGGCAGTTCCGTGGGTGGTGGGCTGGCCCCAGCAGGAGGGGATGGGGTGAGATGGGGAGGATGGGGGAGGTTCAGCTCCTACAGGAATCCAGCCCCTGGGAAGGGCGCTGTGGGAAGTTTAATTTGGTTCTTCTTCTCCCTGGAACCAGGTTGTCCCTGGAGACCTAATCCCTTCTGGGGATTTAAAAGCATCCAACTTGCCAAGGAAGAGGCCAGCTCCTGGCCTGAGGCGATGCCAGCTTCCCATTTTAATTGGGGTGTATTTTAGCTCTGAGCAGGAGGGTTCCCGAAGTCCCGAGGCTCCCTCCCTTTGCCCACACAGAAACAGGAGACATGTGCCCGCTCTGGGCCCGGGGTTTCCGAGCCCCCGTGGCCCCATTAGCTGCCCATGCGTGTGGGCTGTGTGGCACCCACAGCCCTGGCAGGCGAGTGGCCACAGCTCCTCCCTGGGAGGGGGGGCTCCTCCTCCAGCCAGGGGCCCAGCCACCAACTATACAAAATCCCAAATCCCTGACCTCCACTCAATGCCAGTGGGACTGAGCCCAGGACTGTCCTATTTTGAACACTCAGTGTCTTGCGTCCAGGCAGCACCTCTGCTCAGCCGCAGGTTGTCCTGCCACTACAACCACCTGGGGTAGTTGGTTAAGTGCTGCACACACACACCCCTCGCGCCCCCACCTCCCCAAAAGACGTGTTCACCTGGAACCTCAGGATATGACCTTATTTGGAAACAGTCCTCACAGATACAGTTAAGGTAAGGATCTCAAATAAAGATCATTTGTGATTAGGTGGGCCTAGATTCAATAAGTGTCCTTATAAAGAAATAGAAAACACACACACAGACACACATGCACAAGGGGTGTGTGCAAGTGGAGGCAGAGATCTGAGTGAGACATCCACACGCCAGGGAACACCAATGATCAAGCAGAGCTGGAGCCACCAGAATCTGGAAGAGGCCAGGGGCCGCTTCCCCGTCAGAGCCTCCAGGAGGAACTGCCCCGGCCCCATCTGGATCTCAGGTTTCTGGCCCCCACGGGGTCAGGGTAACACATTCCCCTTGTTTACAGCCACCCTCTGTGCTGCCGGCCCCAGGCCAGCCCCCAAGGGTGGACACGGGGACAGGGGCCTTGGGGCCTCCACCCCAGCCCCAGCCCAACGGCTCGGAGGGCTAAACTCCTGCTGCTCCGGAGCTGGGCATGGGATCTGTTTTCCATAAACACTCTTTTGAACTGAATTTCATTTTTCTCACCCAAGGAAGGCGTCTGGAAGAGAATGCCCAGACTCTCAGGGTAGAGAGTAAAGAGGGAGGAGGATGTGCCATGTTTTGTTGAGGGTTTTACCTTTTTTTTTTCCTGGCATTCTCTGTCCTTTCTGATATTTCTCTAATGAACATGGGGGCGATGGCCTCCGAAAGTGAGTTCCTGCCCCCCAGGTGGCTCTGTGATCAGGGAGCCAGGGCAGGGGAGCAGGGAGGAGCTGCAGCAGGTTTCCCAGGGTGGGCAGGAGGACACAGTGAAGGCACTCGTAGCTACTCCCCCTGTTCCCTCGCGTTGAGTGCTGGGCAATGGGGAGGGAGAGGGGAAGGGAGGGGTGCTCCAGGCAGATCACAGTGACACCCCCACCCCCAGGCTATGAGCCCTCTGGTGCTGCTGGGCAGAGAGCACCTCCTCCATCCTCCTCCAAGACTCCGGCTTGGGATTTACAAGTTGATCTACACAGGCTGGGGCCTCTCTGCCCCAGATGGGGCCTCACATGGTCCCCAGAGGCCGCAGAGACCACCCGACCAGAGGCGCCCACTCTGGAGAGGCCTGGGGACTCGGTGGAAGCAGCCCCCACTCTCCCAAATTCGGCCCCTTTGCAGCATTTTTAATTTGTTTGTGCAGAAAATAAGCTAAGGGAGGCAGCGGAGACTTTAAGAAAGAGCAGGCCTCAGCATTCCCGGGCGCTGGCAGCACGCCTGGGAGCCTGGGAGCGGAGGGGGGAGGGGGGAGGGGGAGGAGCGTGTGGATTCATCTCCTTCCCGCGTGGACTCGCTCCCCGGTGGCCGTGTCCTCCATCACCCAGCAGAGGCTCCCCAGACCCCCCATCTCGGGGCCTCGGTCCTGCGCGGGCTGGGCAAGGGCCGGGAAGGCCCCCCAGGAAGCCGCCGCGGCCAGGGCTGCCCGAGGCCGCTCCCCGGATTCCAGGGACCCGGAGCCCTGCAGGGCAGCGCGGACTTGCCCACAGGCGCGGGAAGGGGACGGCGTGCCACGCGTGCACTTTGACTCTAGGGACAAAGCGGCTTCTGCTGCCGAGATGCCTCCAGGCTGGGGGGCAGGCAAGCGCCGAGTGTCCCCTGGGCCGCCAGGCCACGGAGCGGGAAGCCGGGCCCACGGTGGTGGCTTCTGGGCTCTCACTGGCCTGCCGCAGGGAGACTCCTCCCAGGCCCACCACACCCCCACCCCGGGCCCTGTTGTCCCTGGCCATGCACCCCCGCCATGGAGGGCAGCTGCCCAAGGCTGCCAGCACAGGTGGCTCTAAGCCCCCCACAGGCCTGGCAGGGCGGGAGGAAGCCCCAGGAGAGGGGCCAAGTGCACCCCCTCCCACGCAGCCAGCCGCGCCTGCTCCTCCAGATTCTGCAGGCTCTGCTGACACCTGCTGGCCACGCGTCCCATCACCATAGCAACCCTGGCCTGCCTCCCAACCCCACCCCCCACCCCACCCCCAGCAAGGAGGGAATGGGGTTGAGGTGGCCCAGGCAGACCTGGCGACCGGAGATGGGGCAGTGTAGACACGCAGCGGGATGGGCCCGTCAGGAATGCCTGCCAATTCCACAGCTTCCCGCTATTCCTGAGAACGCTGCTCCCCCACCACGCCAGGCCTCATCTCTCCTTCCTCCACACCCCACTTCCCCAGAGACTCCCCAGAGCCAGGGTCTACACCCAGCTGCCAGTCCTCACCATAGGACTTGTCCAAGGGCTCAGCTTCGGGTGTTCCCATCTCAGGCACCATGACCCTCCCACCCCACTTGGGCCACCAGAAGGCAGGCAGGGGGTACCTCCCACCCACCCCAACAACTCTGGGTTTCCCTTCTCCACACTGCTGGCCTGTGTTCACCTTACTCCATCTCCTCTTCTATGCCTGGGCGCCAGCCTGCCACTGCTCACCTGGGTGCCTGCCACCCCTCACCTAGATGGCTGTCACTCCTCACCTGGGTGGTTGTCACCCTTCACCTGGGAGCTTGTCACCCCTCACCCCACACCTGGGCTCCTGTCGCCCCTCACCTGGGCAGCTGTTCCCCACTCACCTGTGTGCTTGTCACCCCTGACCTGGGTGGTTGTCACTTTTCACTTAGGCAGCTGTCACCCCTCACCTGGGTGGCTGTCACAACTGAGCCCCAGGTCCTTGCTCTTCTGTGGCCTCCAAAGCCACATGTGTGTGCCCCATAAGGAAAGTCCCAAACCCTCCCTCAGGCCAGCCACACAGGACTGCTCTTCCCACCAGGGTGCTCTGAGCATACTATCCCCCCTTCCCAGAAGGTTTTTCCCAGCTCCCTCTACCTCTGTTCAGCAAAGTCTTCTAGGACATTCCACAAGCTGTGACTTCTCAAGGCCCTACCGTTACCTGGGGACTGTGTCTTGCCTGCCATGGTGTGCCCCAGTGGTGCTGCTGTGATTGCAGGGTCCCCACTGCGAGTGGGCTGAGCCCAGCACTGACGCAGGGAAGCATCTGCTAACCTGGGGCCCCCCTGCACCCCCCACTGAGGCACTGCCTCCTCCAGCCCTCCTGCCACCTTCTCTGGCCTCTCCCGAGCCCCTGCTGACTCTGCTCTATGGGACAACAGTCTTGACACAAGCCTGACCCCACATGCCCAGCACAGCCCTGCCCAGGGCTCCCTGCCCATAGGGCCTTACACTGGACCTCAATATATAGAAACAGGGAGCCGAAGCGACCCTTCTGGAGACCTTCTAAGCTGGCCCCTTCATGGTGAGGGTTGGTAATGGACATGGGGCCACCTTCTCTATTGGTCCCTTAGGATGGGGCAATGAGCCAAAGGGATTAAGAGAAAGAGCCCTCGTCTTGCCCCAAGGTGGCCGAGGGTCTTAGGTTGGTCACCCCCATCCAGGGCCTCAGTCTCCCCATCTGGGGTTCAACAGATTGGGCCAATCTGATTCTGATGGGTGATGCCTGGACCGGCCCTAATGGCCAAGGGGGAGACCAGCCCCTCTCTAATGCGAACCATACTCTGGGTACTGCTCCATGCTGCTGGAACCCAGCTGCCCTGAGGGCCTAGTCCAGTGCCCACACTTAGTCTTGCGCCAGCAACCTGGTAGCAGCTCCTGCAAGGTGCCCAGGAAGTCCCTGAAAGCCCTAAATCTCACCTGGCCCCAAAGAGGAGGCTGCTTGTTCCTCTCATCCCCCTCCAGTGCACTAATCATCATCATTCCAATGGCAGTGCCAAGTGCCTCCCGGCCCTCCTGGCCTTCCTGGCCCAGAAAGACTGGTTGCAGGCCCACTCGCAACCAGATGTCAGGGCATCTTGGCTAAGTCTGGCCACAACCATGGCCATGGTGACCAGAAGCCAGGTGTCAAGCCAGGAGAGATCCCATGGACTGGTCAGCAGCACAGCCTAGCCTCCCAACACACCTATTTCTCTGTGGCCTCTCTTCCTCCTCTCTCCACCCCCTGTTAATCTGTTTGCTCCAGGGCACCTGGGTGGCTCAGTGGTTGAGCACCTGCCTTTGGCTCTGGGTGTGATCCCAGGGTCCTGGGATTAAGTCCTACATCGGGCTCCCCATGGGGAGCCTGCTTCTCCCTCTGCCTATGTCTCTGCCTCTCTGTCTCTCTCATGAATAGATAAATAAAATCTTTTTTAAAAAATCTGTTTGGTCTGAGTTTGTTTTAAAGATTTCATTTTCAAGTAATCTCTCCACCCAGCATGGGGTTCAAACTTACAACCCCCAAATCAAGAATGGCATGCTCTACTGACTGAGCCAGCCAGGTGCCCCTGCCCCCTGCTGATCTGTTCATTTGATTTCTCTCTGCTTCTCTGTCTGACTGTCCCTGGAATTCCAGGCAGCGGGAATAGCCTATGCAAAAGCCCTGTGGTGGACCAAACACAGAGCAACAGAAGACTTGAAGGGAGACAGATACGGCAGAGCGTGGAGTACACTGAGGCAAGGGTGGGGGATGAGGATGGAACAGCACTGGATGCTGAGACTCAGAAAGAGGTCATCCCCTCTAAGAACATACAGACTTGCAAGTTGGCGGAGAACAACTCAGATCTGTTCACCTTAGATCGGATCCACAGTAGTCCTCATACTTGTGAATCAGGAAAGGATCTAGTGGACACTGTGTTCAAAAAAACCCAATCTGTCCCACCCCCATCCTGTAGTAGCCTCCATGGTTTGGGTGAACCCTAACTGTCTAAGCAAATCAGGATGTTCTCAAGGTCATAGTAATTGGTTCAGGGGTAGGAATAAACAAGGAATCCCAGCTCTTTGCCAGTCACCATCCTAAACTGAGTCTTTAGAGATACTACTAAGCTGCTGGATCAAGCCTGACCTGAAGTCTGCCCATACCATTTCTTTATTGAGATAAATTCCCTTTATTATTAGGCCAGTTTGCACTAGGTTTTCTATTGTTTTCTAGTATTTGTTACCAAACACATCCTGGGAATGCATTCTCCCAAAGACTCAATGTAGCAATGAGGCCACCTCAGAAGCCAGACAAAACAGTTTCCAGATGGCAATAAAGCAAGGAATGCCTCTCCAGTGACAGGGAGGATCAAGCTCTATTTTAAAAAGGAACAGAAGGTCTGGGAAATTTAACCCTTGAATAGCAAAGGCCTGGAATGCCCTGAGTGGGTGGGTGGGAGGGGTAGGTGGCTGGCCCGGAGATGGGGTCCAGGCCCCCTTGCTCAACAGATCTCCAATTCATGTCCCGGCGAAATGCCACCCCAACCACCGCGCCTGGCTGGCCTGTGCCCACAGCCCGCCATCCAATTCTCTCAGCGAGTGTGCCGCCAGCTTCCGCACCACCCGAGCCATGCTGGAAAATTGCCCACAAGTTAAAAGAGATTTCTTTCCAGCAGACATCACTCTGGCGGATCCGAGCCTTATCTTCCCCTTCCAGAATGAGTGTTGTTCATTTCACTTCCTAAAATAAAATATAAAAAAACCCAAACCACAAACTGAAAAACAGGTGGGGCCGTTTCAGGATTTGGCTGGAGCTTGTCTGGGAGCTGATAAGGAGCAGCCAGTTGCCGGGCAACATAGCAGAAAGCCGAAGGGGAGAGGTGCCCAGCGTTTCCGGGGCACCCCCACTGCCCCCCAAAAAGATAGCTGGGCATAAGCAGGCCCAGGGCTCCATAAGGCCTTTCCCATTCTAGAGAGGTTTCATCCCTAAGTATTTGGGAGCCCAGAGGGATGAGGAGCAGAAGAGAGAGCCTGCCCATGCAGAAGCAGTGAAACAATGTCTTAATGGGGCTGAGGGGCCAACACTGGGGGTCAGGACCAGGCACCCTGGAAGCAGTCACGTCAAATGCACGTCTGACCTGGGAACTCCAACTGCAGCGCCAGGATTCTCCTAGGGGTTGCTGATGGAGGGAAGCAAGTCTGCAGAGGTAGGCCACAGGGCCCTGCCTTGACCCAGCTCTGGTGCACTCAGTAATCAGCAATTGGCACGAGGTATGGAAATGGCCCAAATGATGGGGATCCCTGGGTGGCTCAGAGGTTTAGCACCTGATATTGGCTCAGGGCGTGATCCTGGAGTTCCCGGATCAAGTCCCACGTCGGGCTCCCTGCATGGAGGGAGCCTGCTTCTCCCTCTGCGTGTGTTTCTGCCTCTCTCTCTCTGTGTCTCTCATGAATAAATAAAAATCTTTAAAAAAAAAATAAAATGGAAAAGGCTGAGAGCTGAAGACACACTTCAGCTTTAAGGGAAGGTAGTGATCTCCTGTCTGTTGGGAAGCCTCTCCTGATTCCTGCACGTGGAAATCACCAGCCCTCCACACAGACCCTATAAGGACTTCCTCATCGGTCTCCAGGGGCCTTCATCATGCCCTGCCTAGGGATGGACGTTTCTAGAGACACCTGCCTGAGTTTCTTGTTAAATTCAGCAGCTCCACACAAGCAGCACTAATTGTCTCACACCATTTCAGCCGAGTGGGACGGGGAGAGGCATCTAGAAGCCCCTTCACCCGGTGGCTCTGATTCGGGCTTTCCCACGAGATGGCAGTCAAGATGTTGGCTGGGGCTTCGGTGATCAAAAGGCTCAACTCAACCGGAATCTCCTCTTCCAAGAGGTGTCAACTCAGCCGGAGGCCTCAGGGCCCTGCTCGGGCCTTTGCACGGCTGTCTGAGCATCCTCACAAGGTGGCAGCTGGTTTCCCGAGGGAGGGAAGCTCAAGCTGTCATGTCCTTCCTGGCCCAGCCTCCAACATTTCTGCAATAGCCTGCAGATCCTGGGTCAGGCCTATCTGACGTGGAGGGGCCACACGGGGAGGGAATGCCAGGAGTCAGGGGTCCTTTTCTTCCTTCTGAAATAGATGTTGTTGCCCATTATTAATAACATCTTATACTTCGCTTTTTGTTTGTTTTTAAAATTTTATTTACTTATTCATGAGAGACACAGGGTGAAGCAGTCTCCCTGTAGAGAAGCAGTCTCCCTGTGGAGGGAGACTCCCTGTGGTGGCCTCATTGCTACTTTGAGTCTTTGGGAGAATGCATTCCCAGGATGTGTTTGGTAACAAATACTAGAAAACAATAGAAAACCTAGTGCAAACTGGCCTAATAATAAAGGGAATTTATCTCAATAAAGAAATGGTATGGGCAGACTTCAGGTCAGGCTTGATCCAGCAGCTTAGTAGTATCTCTAAAGACTCAGTTTAGGATGGTGACTGGCAAAGAGCTGGGATTCCTTGTTTATTCCTACCCCTGAACCAATTACTATGACCTTGAGAACATCCTGATTTGCTTAGACAGTTAGGGTTCACCCAAACCATGGAGGCTACTACAGGATGGGGGTGGGACAGATTGGGTTTTTTTGAACACAGTGTCCACTAGATCCTTTCCTGATTCACAAGTATGAGGACTACTGTGGATCCGATCTAAGGCGAGCAGATCTGAGTTGTTCTCCGCCAACTTGCAAGTCCTGGAGCAACTATTTGGGCCCCAAAAGGCTTTTTCTTCTCCCTTGCTATATTTTTTCTTTCTTTTTTGGGAACAGCGCCACTCTGAGATACGGGGCTTCTGGGAAACAGAGCTGAGAGTCTCGTTTGTGCAAAGAAACTGCTCTGCCTCCACACACAAGTGCTGTGTTTACGCGTGAACTGGGCCTCTTGCACGGTGGGTCATCCTTGGCCCACCTCTCTCCTGGTGACTGTCGTGTCCCCCCGTTTGGCCCAGGCAGGGGGAGGTGGAGAAGCCAGGCTGAGTAGGGTCGGGGAAGGGGCTCTGCATGCTCACCGGGGCTGCTGGGGACCTGGGGGCGGGGACACGTGGCCCCAGGCCCCCTCAGTCACTTTGGGCCTGGGGTTGCAGACTTGGCTGGGGAGTTGTCCTGGGGAGACCACACATGTATGGTTACCAGCCCGGGCCTCACACGGTCACTGACCACCCACTGTGGGCTGGGCCCCGGGCACCGTAAAAGGGGCTTCAGGGGTCAAGAGCAAGTGGAGAGGGGGCTGAGTGGCGGGCTCAGGTCCCCATGAGGGTGGGAGCCTGGAAAGCCTGCTGCCCAGCCCAGTGGCCACAGCTGGCCCTGTACCAGCCCTGCCCTTGCCAGGGGGTTAGCAGTGTTGGGACTGGACCCCATTTATTCTCGGCCACCGCACGGAGTCAGTGGCTCATAACTGACCTGGACTTCTCTGCCCAGAAGGACCCACAACAGTATAAAGACAGGCTGTCGTGCATAAGGACAACTGCATTCCCGCCTCTACGGTTCACTGCTGCTGCTTGTTGGTTTAACATTTAGGATTTTCAACATGTTTTAGGAACAAAAATCCTTAGCATCAGATTTTTTTCCCCAAACACAAGTGTTCCACGGAGATTGACTTGAACCAAACCCAGTTGAAGAGTCTCTACCTTCTCTCTGACTGAATGCAGGTCCCCAAACATTCAACAGCTGTGCCGACCCTGCGCCCTGGACAGGGGAGACTGGCCAGCATCTTCCCTGGGGAATGTCCTCATCCACAGAGGGAACAAATGAGCCACAGGATAGGAAGCCATGCTTCCTTCCGTTCACTACTGGGGGACGGTGCCTGTTCTTTCTGGAGGCGTACTGACACCTTAAAATTCTAAACCCCTTTGGACCCTGCCATTTTATTTCTAGGAACACCTTCTGTTCGAAAGAAAAGAATACACACACGCATTGCATTTATAAGAGCATTCACTGCAGCTCTGTTTATAAAAACAGGGATGTCTGGGTAGCTCAGTGGGTGAAGCATCTGCCTTCAGCTCAGGTCAGGATCCTGGGGGTCCTGGGATGGAGCCCCGCATCGGCTCCCTGCACCCTGGGGAATCTGCTTTTTTGTCTCCATCTGCCTGCCCCTCCCCCTGGTTGTTCTCTCTCTCTCCCCACCCCCCATCAAATAAATAGATTTTTTTAAAAAATCTATAAAAACAAAGAATTAGAAACAAGCTGGGTGCCCAATCACAGGGGATTGGTTAAGTAACTCAGGCAAATAAAGCTGTCACAAATCATGATGTAGCAGATTAAAAACAAAAAGAGCACTGGGCAAGGTCATCTGTGGCGTATAATCCCATTTTAACCTCTCCTATCTGTACGTACACATACAAGTCCAAAGACAAAGCCTGGAAGGAGGCACTCTGAAATATTAATGTTGGGATTACATTATTGTCCCTTTGTTTATATTGGCTGTTTCTCAAATGAGCTTTATTTCATTAGGGAAGAAAAACTGATTGCAAAACAGAATTCAGGAGGATAATAGCAATTAGGCAATGAACACGGAAGTCCGCACAGGGTACAGAAGCAGCTCAGGAAAAGATGGGGTTCCCTCTGTTTGGAAGGGCTGGGACCAGGGGAGAGCACCCCTGGAGGCTAATGTCAAAGGCAGCTGGATGGTGAGGGACACAGGGGGGTATCTGAAACCATGGGCAGGAGAGACAGCTGGTGGGTCCCTGAGGCTGGCTGGTCAGGCAGCCAAAGCCCCCAGAAGGCCCATGGCCCTGGTCTTGCCCCCAGAGGGCAGAAGCAGTTTACAGAGTCTATGCTTCAATGGTTTCCATGTGCAAACAGCGAGAAGTGAGAAGTGGGGGAAGCACTTCTTAGGGATTTAAAACAAAGGCCCTTGTCTCCCTAATAGAGTGTCTATAAACCAGTAAGAAAAAGATAACATAGGTGCACCTGGGTGGCTCAGTTCGTTGAGCAGCCCCTGCATCAGGCTCCGAACTTAGTGAGGAGTCAGCTTGAGATCCTCTCTCCCTGTCTCTGCCCCTTACCCTGCTTGTGTGCTCTCTCTGAATAAATAAAATCTTAAAAAAAAAAAAAAACATAGAAAAGAAACTCTCAATGGCCTTTAAATGTATAAAAAGATGCTCGACTTTGCTCATAAAAGAAATGCTCGGCAAAATCACACTTAGATGCTATTTTTCACCCACCCGATTGGCAAAATTCGAAAGTTAGAGAACACCCTCTATTGGCAAGACAGTGGGAAGAAGAGATGCTTGGGCATTGCTTGTGGGAATGCAAACTGGTCCAACCCGCCCCTGTGGAGGACAACGTGGGCAGTATCTTTCTTTTTTTTTTGGGGGGGGGGGCAGTATCTTTCTAATTACAAATGCATACACTCTCCAAGCCAGCAATTCACTCCCAGGAATTTGTTATAGACACTTGCACATGTGTAAAAGGCTAGTCAAGTGATATTATTAATTTGCAGCATTGTATGGAAGCAGAGAAGATGGAAATCATCTAAATGTTCAACCGCAGGGGGATGGGTTAAAGACATCGTAACACACCACCCAGTGGAATATTACACAGCTGTCAAGAGTGACCGGGGGTGACAGGGCAATAATGGCCAAGTAGGAACTTTTGAAAACTCACCTCTTAGAGAAACAATGGAAAAAAACTGGAAAAAATGATCAGAATTAACTGTTTCATAACTCTGGAAATTAACCAAAGGCCCGCAGTAATCTGGGGAATGTTTATTCAGAAAAAATGATGGAGTCTCAGTAGGAATAGCAGCTCAGCAGTGGCCCTGACAACAAATGGCCCATGTTCCCAGTCCCAGAAGAGCTAGGAGGAGCTGAGGGTGCTCAGAAGCCTCATTCTCAGGGAACTAGGTAGGGGGATGGGTGAGCATCTGTTGAAAATATTTACGAACAAGTGTTGTAGTGTTGTGGTGGCATGAGGCCATCAATTCACAGTCAGGGCAAATAATAGACTAAGCAAATTATTGATAAATAGACAATAAATAGTATACTAATCTAAAAGGAAAAGCAGGGGGATGAGATGTCCATAGGGGCTTTGAAAAACTCCTATAGGAGCACCTGGTGACTTGGTGGTTGAGTGTCTGCCTTCCGATCAGGTCGTGATCCCAGGGTCCTGGAATCAAGTTCCACATCGGGTCCCCACAGGTAGACCGCTTCTCCCTCTGCCTATGTCTCTGCCTCTCTCTTTCTGTGTCTCTCATGAATAAATAAAATAGAAAGAAGAAAGAAAGAAAGAAAGAAAGAAAGAAAGAAAGAAAGAAAGAAAGAAAGAAAGAAAGAAAGAAAGAAAGAAAGAAAAAGAAAGAAAAGCTCCTACATAGCTGGATCTTTCATCTTTGGTGAGGAAGGGGACTCTGGGGTCCCTTTACTAGGGTACTAAGGGTTCCTCCCTCAGCCAATCACCTCCCAAATGACCCCCTCTCCTCATACCATCATCATGGAGGGCAGGATTTCAACACATGAATTTGAGGGAGGTCACAAGCATTCAGACCATGCACTGAATGATTCCACTCCTAGAGGCCCCAGGAGCAGTCAAATTAGAGACAGAGAGTAGAAAACCCGGCTGGTGCCTTTGAAGGATTTCCTCAAAGCCCACTGAGGCTTTGTGAACAGCTCCCACCTCCTGGACCCAGGGAGGAGCTCTTCAGGAGGGCCCACGTCCATCCCAGGAGGGTCTGAACGACTCCCAGGATCCTGGACCCAACCTCACGGCAGGTAGCCCACACCCACCAAGACCTCTCTACCAAATAGCCAGTGTGTACCTGTGCTGGTCCAGGTTTTATTCTGCACAAACTTAGCCTGATCTTGTCATCACAGCTTGTGTAGGACCCTGCAACCTGCCTTTGGGATCAACATACTGTGAACAACCTTTTGTTCTATTGCACAGAGATGTGATCTGTTCCTGTTAAGAGCTCCATACTGTAAAAAAAAAAAAAAAAAAAAAAAAGCTCCATACTGTGCTTTACGTGAAATTACTTTTATTCACCCTGTTTCCCTATGTGTGTGTATTTTGTTTTGTTTACAAAGTTCACCCATGACAGTTGTAGAAAATCTGGAAAAGGATGGAAAAGAATTAAAAGGAAAAAAGTCACCAGAAATCCTTCCCTTTGGCAGAAGCGGTGGTTGTGGCTCCTCTTGGCTGGCAGCTCTGTGCACAGGGAGGATGGGGCAGGAGGCGACAGGGCGTTCGTTGCCCGTTGCCAACAGTATGGTCAAGGACCACAAACTTGACAGCTACATCAACATGAGTTAATGTTCGTACAGTCCTGGAGGTCAGGAGTCTGACCCGAATCCTACTGGCTAAACTCCAGGTGTCACCAGGGTTAGTTTGTCCCAGAGGCTCTAGGGGAGAAGCCGTCTCCTGGACTTTCCCCGTGCCTAGAGGCCACCCACGTTCCTCAGGTCCTGGTCTTTCCAGCAATACCAGAGGCTCTCCCTCTGCTTTCTAGGACCCTCGGGATTACACGGGGCTAGTCTCCCTGTCCCAAAGCCCACTGATGGGAGAACCTACTTCCTCTTTGCTGTGTAACCTACCATGGTCACAGGATCTGGGGATTCAGGCATGGACATCTTTGGGGGCCCTTATTTCACCTCCATGGATGGCCTGGCGGGACACTGCCAGGCCTCAGGCCCAGGCCTGTGCAGGTAGTCAGTGGGGGGGCTCTGGCTGTGACCACACTCCTTAATTTGGGAATGGCCAGCTGGAGGTTGCCACTCCCCTAGACCCAAAGGCAAACCTGGGTGGGGAATCACCATTTGGTAGGATTGACATCCTCTGACATTTATTCATTTTCATTTATCTGCATTTGCTACTTTATATGCCTTAATAATCATCGATGTCCTGGGTAATTAGTACATTTGGAATTGGGGAACTTGGCAACTGGGAGGTAACCTCCAAGCTCTGAAGCCGAAGCCGAGGACTGACGTGTGGGCCAGATCACCCTGTGGAAAGATGCTCAGCCCACACCCAAAATACAACTCCACTTTTACAGCCCCTGAAGGCTCCTCCCAGCCTTCAAGAATTCATATGTAGATCCAGAAATTTCACTAATGAGAGTCTCTCCTAAGGAAAGAATTCTAAATATAGAAAAACACTAGCACAGGAGTATCAGAGCAGCTTTCTCTGGAAGAGTGGCTAATTAGATACAACCTAATTGTCCAACGACGGGGGACCAGTGTCCATGTGACAGTGAACCGCATCGTTAGATTGACGAGTCTGGAAGGACACAGGATGCTTTTATTGTCATGAGTGTAAGGCAGGATCCTAAGTCGGGTGATCGCAGCCAAAGGACGTTTTTTAAAAGCCTGGAACGAGGACTCCAAGGACATGAACTAAAATATCAACAGAGGTTCCCTGTGGCTGTTGAGAATATGGGTCATTGCTTTTCCCCTTTGCCCTACTTCTCTGAATTTTTCAAATTTTCTGGGATAAACATAATAGAACAGTTCACCTTTAATTGAATTGGTTCTATTAAGTAATTGGGGTGTTAAAGTGTGTAAAGGTGTGTGCACACAATAGTAGTCTGAGGGTGTGAATAGGAATGTGTAAGAGTGTGGGTGTATGAACACCATGAAATCCAATGTGTGTGTAGGTGTGTAAGTGCAGGGGTGTGAGTGACCATGCGCAAAACCATAAGCATGAGTGTGTGTCAGTGGGTATGGGTGTGGGTGCTGGTGTGAACATGTGGCTGTGTGATGGCTGGGGTGGGGGTATGTGCAGTGGTTGTGAATGCAGGTTTGCGAGAATATGCATGTAGGAATATGTGTGCATGTGTGTGAGCATGTGTGAATTATAACGTTTGGGGGTATCTGTGTGAGGAGCCATGTGTGAGTGGATGTGTGTGTGTATGTCCGTGTGCATCCGTGCTTGTGCTAGTGAGGGCCTATAACGGTGTGAGCAGGTGGGGGGTTGGGGGTGCGTGTGGCATGAGTGTGAGTAAGGGAAGTAATCTCCAGGCCAGGCCCAGGGAGTCCGAGGGGGTTCCGAGGCTGCACCCCTCCTGCAGGACCTCCATTTCCTTCCTCACTGGGGTGGATGGTCCTCAGGGCTTCCCTGCTCCTGACTTTGGCCGACCTCCTCCTGCGGCGCTGCGTGCCGCCTTTACAGCTGGGGAGAAGAGGCAACAGTCACACCCGGCCACTTCACGCGGCTCAGGCGCCAGATCAGACAGGAAAGGTCCAAGTGAAAGCATCTTCTGTGACATCAGTGACCTCCTGGCCTGAGATCTGCAGCAGGAGACACACTCACTCTCTCACCCACCACCACCTGACCACGGTGGGGTCCTGGGCAGGCCCCAAGAGCCCCAAGAAGACTCTCCGCTCTAAAAGGTCAGGGTTCCGCAATGCTTTCCTCCACCGCCAGGAAAAGTAAATCCTGGCAACAAGTAAATCCTGCACAAAGCTCCTGGTGACAGTCAAAGCTTGTCATTCTTGTCCTCCCTCTGTCCACCAGCCTCGACTCCCGAAGCTTCCATTGCAAACCCTCCACATCGGAAAGGGTCCCTGGTTCTTTCTTCTCTGCCAAAAAGAAAGGCTTTACCTTAGATGGTTTTGATTTTCTTTGGAGGCTCAGCCTATGGACAAAGGCCAAGCTGCTTTCCATAGCCAACTCCCAAGTGTGAGCCCTGGCCTTTCCGGGCAGCACCAAGCCCCTTCACATTTCTCGGCCCTTTCCAGAACAGTGCTCCCCATAAAGTGGGGTATCTGCTCAGGAGGCCTGTGGGAAACATAAGTCCTCCCAGACTTGGCCAAAAGGGGCTGGTCCTCCCACCTTCACTGCAACGCCACAAGGCCATGGGCAGGGTGGGCAGGGTGAGACCAGCAGGAGCAGACAACAGCTCTGCATGCAGCTGCTCTTCCCTGACCATGAGGCACTTGCTAAAAATCCCACAACGCTAGTTCCCATTCCACATGCTCTCCAAAGGAAGACCTCCTTCTACATGACACCCCCAGTGGCGGGTGGGGCAAGCAGGCCTGTGTCCCCTTCCCTTGAACACAGCTGACCAGTGACTATCTCAATCAACAAAGTGTGTGGAGGGACGCCTGGGTGGCTCAGTGGTTGAGCATCTGCCTTCAGCTCAGGTTGTGATCCCGGGGTCCTGGGATTGAGTCCCACAGTGGGGTCTCTGCAGGGACCTTGTTTCTCCCTCTGCCTGTGTCTCTGCTCTCTGTGTGTCTCTCATGAATAAATAAAATCTTTTTTTAAAAAAACAAAAAATGTGTGGAGGTGACGCTATGGGATGTCCAAGCCATGGGCACACCCTCCAGGTTTTCTTGGGGCCCAACCACCATGCTGTGAGAAAACCCAATTAGCCCAGGTGGACAGACCACATGGAGAGGCCACACGTTGGTGTCCTGGCCACAAGCCCAGCTGAGGTCCTCATGAAGAGCCAGCACCAACCACTGTCGCCTAAGTTAAGATGCTTCCAGAAGATTCCAGCCCTCAGAAGAGCCCCTAGACACCAGGAAGCTGAGGCTGTGCCCTGCCCAAACACCTGCTCCGTGGAAGCCATGAGCATCTCCCAATTGCCCGTCTACACTCTGACTCAGTGTGGCTTGTCATACAGCAGCAGTGGCCTCTACCTCATGGTTTCCCAGCCCTGGCTCCCCAACCCCAGCTCCCCAACCCCGCACCACCACTTACCTGTCACCCTAACGACTGGGTCACACGTGTGTCTGAAGCAAACCCGCTGGGACTTCTTGCTCCTAGGTTTCCAGTCTAGTCTGGCTTGGGCGGGACACTGGTCAGTCCTGCCCCTCCTGGGTAGGTCACAGCCGACCCCTCGAGCTCTGTCTCCTCCGTTTCTCAGTGGCTCTGGGCAGAAGTGGAGCATTGTGGGGATTGCTGCAGCAGGTGCATGCCAAGCCTGGCGACTGGCTGGGACAGTTGGGAGGGATGGAGGCCCCTGCCCCCGAATCGCCATTTTGCCTCAGGGGGCTCTCTTCTGGAGGACCAGGTGGGGAGTGAGGAGGAGAGCCAAGCCCTCCTCAGCCCACCTCACAGCCCTATCCTCATCCCTCTGTCCCGTAGCATCCTGGGGACCCTGGCCCCTCCCAAATCCAGGCTCCCCATTTCTGCCCTGGTCTTTCTGGCTCAGCTGCCACCTTCCACCCTCTCAATGCTGCTACCAGAACCCCTTCTCAGAGCCCAGTCTGGTGAAGGACGTTTCTGCCTAAAACAGATGCTGCAAATAAGTTGGGTCCCAGAAGGACAAATCCTGTTATTCTACTCCTTTGAGGTCTGCGGAGTCGTCAGACTCAAAAGAGACAGCGGATGATGGTGGTGCTGGGGGGTGGGAAGGGGGTGGGGGTTAGTGCATATCAGGACAGAGTCTCAGTGTGGGGGGATGGAACGTTCTGGAGCCAGGACGGGGGTAGTGGCTGCACAGGAGCACAAATGTGCTCGATGCCCCTGGACACTTAGAAATGGTGAAGATAGTAAATGCTGTTATATATATTTTACCATTCAAAAAAATTATATATACATATGTAAAATAAAATGGACACAGCCCCACGGTCCTCAGATTCCACCTCTGTCAGTGGGCCACCAGGCAGCATGAGGGCCCGAGCTGTCACTGGGGAACAGAGCACAGCTCTGGCCTGGCCGTGCCCCGTGTACCTCCCAACCAGACCGCCAGCTCTTCCCGCAGCCCAGCAACCCACAGCTCCCTCCCCAGCCTGCGAAGGCTGATCCAAGCAGCTGCCTCCTGGGGGCTCCAGGCAGGTGCAGACCCCCCTTGGGGTCTCATGTCTCCAAGCAGTAAACCCCAAAGTCAGAATAGCCGAGGGTGATGAGCACCCCCTCTCCCCGCCTTGTCCTACCCCCAGGGCTGAGGAAGGTTGCAGGGGAAAGGTCAGGGGGTGTCCCCAGCGGAAGGACTGCATGATCGTCTGGTTTTCTAAATCAAGTCCACTTTATTTGAAACTTTCCACATGCCACAAGTTTACATGAAAATACCCATTCAAAATGTCATTTGAACACAAAATTCAGGAGTCGGCATCACTAGTCGGAAAAGGAGATCTGTGTGGAAAGGCAGGTGACACATATTTGGTCACTTAGCACCTGGTCACCACATACCGTGAGCCCCCCACCGACTCACCCCCCACCCCCTTTAAAAACATGCTGAGCTCAACTGCTTCCGGTCAGTCACACAGACAGGCAGTGGTAGCAGCGGGGCCGGTCCTAGGGTGGGACACCCCACCTGCAGCACGGTCACGTGGCCGCCTCTCTCACCCCCTTGCCCCCCAGCCTACTCTCCCACTCCGGTGAGCAGAGCCTCCGGCCCACACCATTAGATGTCACGCAAAACCAGCCCCTCTCAGGTTTAGCTGAGCAGTAGCTTCGGCCACAGACTGAGCCTCCCAGGTGGTGGCCATGGCTCCCTGACCTCACACCACACCCCTCCATTCCCGTCCGGCTGGCCCGGAGCAGGGCACAAGGGGTGCCTGAACCCCGAGACACGAATGCAACGCCCACCCACCCCATGGTTTCTGAAAGAGCTCTAGAAAGTAATTTAGACATTCAGGCGACACCATCCAGCCTGTGTTGGCGACCTCAGAGACTCTGAGAATCTCACACCCCCAATGTGAATGAGGCCGGTGGGCACTGTGAGAGCACCAGAGCCCCTGCTGCACAATCCTGTCCCCTCCTGTCAAAGAGGCAGAGGAGGCTCAGGGCCAAGGCCACAGGCAGTATGGGCACGCATGTCCCCTTCCACACCTCCAGCACCTCAGGTTTTCTGGCTGAAACCACTGAAATCTGCCACCACAGGCCACACTGCATTATCCTCATCTACTAATTTCTCATTTCTTATTATTTTTCCTTAGAAGGCCTCAGCACTTCTCAAACCCCCGAGGAGCAGATCATAAAGGCCGGTGGGAGCAGGAGGCTGCCCACTGCACCCCCAGTGTCCCTAGGAGGATGTTGTGACGGTGGATCCACGGGAGGGTTCCCTTCCTGCAGGGTAGGGGGAGGCCATGGGATCAGTGCCTTCTTGACACAGACTCAGGGAAGGCAGCTGGCACAATCAGGATGCCACTGTGTTGGTTTCAGACCCATGAGGGCCACTAGACATCCGGGTCCTGCAGCTCCCGCGGCCCTGCACCCCTGGCCCAACCTTCCCGGCCAGACCTCCACCAAGCTTCATCCTCTTGGCCAAGCGGCCTATAGCCGTGGGTCTCAGTGCAGGGGTGGTTAAGGGGGCATTGTCCTCAACACCCAGCCTCACAGAGTTGTCCGAAGTGTGTGCGGGGGTCATCCCAGGGCCTGAGCAGCCTGGTGGACACAGGTGCCCAGATCCATGAATTCTTGGGTCCTCAAGGACAGCTGACAGGCAGGGATAAGACCCACCCCCTGAAGCATATGACAGAGTCAAGTGTCCCTAGTCCAGCCTCCTTGGGCTGGGAAGTAAAAATACTTGCACATGAGAATGCAATGCCACTGGCAGGGAAGGGAGGCTGCAGGCCTCTGCTCTCCTCAGGCTCCAAGTGCCTCCCCTTGCGAGCACCTTCAGACCCTCCGGCCAGGTTGTGGGATGGTATGGCATCCAAGTCAGAGCCCCAGGATCAGGCATGTGAGGAGGAGGGGGCAAGCAGAGGGGGAGGAGCAACCCACAGGGTGCTAGGGGTAGGTGGGCACAGGTGGGAAGAGTGGCCTTGGGAGGGCAGGGGCTTTTATTTTAACAAACGGATAAATGCCCTATCTCTTCTCCCTCCCACCACCACCTCCCCCAGTCTTTCTTCCCTCTCTCTCTCTCTCACACACACACACACACACACACTCACACACACACATGCGCAAGCACACACTTGATCACATGCAGAAACGCACACGCGTGCACACCATGCACATGTACCCAGCAGGCCACACTCATGTGTGTGCACGCAGATGTACATGCACGCATATACACGCACAGCCACCAGTGCTGACCAGGCCCCGCCCAGCAGGCAGCATATGGTCCACACTTAACAGCCAGTTCTGCCAATTGGGGACCATTAGGGTGGGTTCTTTTCCCAGCATAAAATGCTGCAGAATATAAATTGCAATTAACACCGCTGCCAAAACAGCACTTAGCAAGAATAAGCACATTATTAACATCTGGTGAGTCCTGTCTCGGGGGTAGAAGCCGTGGAAGTTCCTGCTCTAGCAGAAGGATGGTTACAGAGACACTAAAACTACAAGGTCTACGGTTTGGGGGCGGCTTTCCACAGCAGCTCACGCTCCCCAGCCTCAGGTGAACAGCCCCTCCCGGCCCTATTTGTTGGCACAAGTGATGCTGCTGGTTAAAACTGCTTGCTCTTGAAGAACAGACCATCCGGGAGAGTACGTGAACACACAATCGCAGCCTTCAGACAACCTCCTAGTGGAAAGCTCACTCTCCAGCTTGAGCCCCCGGAGCCACTCTGGAGAAGAGAAGGGCACCCAGACCCACCCCAGTCCCTGGGCCACCTCCCCCGGTCCCCGGGGTGACACTGCCCTGCCAGTCAGGCTGTGACCAGCCACACCCTTATTTTGAGGATAAGGAGTGGTCAGTCCCCTACCACCCTTCCTAACCACCCTTGCCTGGAGGTCTCTGGACACCACCTGAAAGAAATACCCCAAAACTGGGGAGGGGAGGTGCACCTACCAACTCTCAGACCCTCGTCTACAGCCATGAGGCCCTCCAGGAACCTCAGCCCTATCTCCCCATGCCCCAGGGCAGCCTGTCCCTTGGCCTGTAAGGCCAGGCATGGCTCAGACCACATCAGGACATTGAAGGTGAAGGCTGGAGGATTGTGTGCGGGTGGCCTGCAGAGAGGCTGCAAAGAACTGCCAGCCACAGCCCAGGGCAGGCGAGGAGGGAAGTGACCCCTGTGTTCTTAGACAGGGGCAGGGAGGAGGGAGCAGAGCCCACCAGACAGATGGTTCCTCCTAGGGCCTGACCCTGGGGGGACTGATGCCTGCAGTGGCTGTCTGGCCTCCTAGATCCCCTCCACCCCATGGGACTGGGGGTTACTGAATTGTGTGCCCCCCAAAAAACCCAGGGAAGGAAAGGAAATGAAAAGCCCAGGGGCCACAACCTGGTCTTTTAGTAGGGAAGCTACAGGGCACACTACACAGAATGGGGAGGGGTCACCACAGACACAAAGTGGGAAGATGGCCAGGCCAGGGGCCCCACAGCTGATGGTGGCCAAGATGGACAGCAGCATGAGCAGGACCTGGTGGACTCTGCACCCCCAACCTAAAGGGGAAGGGAGGCCAGGAGTCCTGGGGAGGCAGCCTCTCCAGGACTGACATACCCCTGGCTGGAAGCTGCCCAACAGTGTCCAGCATCATCTGCAAGTCTCCAGGAGCATCACCGAGAGGGTGAAGGCTGGACTCGCAGTGTAGGGAACCTGATCACAGCCCCTCGGAGGCCATCAGCCAAGGGGCTAATGGGCTCTGGGAAAGAGTTTTGCAGTCGAGAAGGCAGTGGGCTCAGCACAGGAAGGGAGGCCCTGGACACTGGGAGGTCACTCCCCATTTTTGGAATAGCTGCACTGAATTTTTTAAAGTGCTGAATAAAGCTATATGAAATGGGATAGTCTGATCACTACTCTGTCCTTAAATGTCCTTTCTAAGTTTTAATATTTCAAGTTTCTTGAATGAAGCCAGGTTTGTATTTCCCCAGAAACACAGATCTTCACAGAGTATAGGTTCTAAAGCTGAGTGCCATGCTGGCTGTAGGGCAGGCCCTACACCTCGGGCCTCATCTTGCAATCCAAGCTCTAGGGGGGGTCCGGTCCCTGCCCAGCCAGGGGCCCTGAACTGGTCTGACACCATCTGGCTGGAAACATACTGGAGACATAATTGGGTTAAAACATGTCTTGCTGGGAAGGACAACCCTAAATCTGGAGCTCCTCACTGCATTGTGCTCCCAGCTGGCCTGAGGAGGGGGCACTGGGCACACGGTCACCAGCTGTGCCATCATGTCCCAGTGTGAGTGCGTCCAACCACACACACACCATCACCCCCAGCCCTGGGTCCGAGACCACTCCTCCACAGAGCCTGAAAGCAGGAGGCCACGGACACATGAGCAGAGATACCCTGGAGAGCTGATGAGTGGCAGCACCAGGACCCTGTGGTGCCTTGAGTACCTGGTCAGGGCCCCTTGGGAGTCAGCGCTCCATGACAGATGTGAGTCTCAGTTCAGGAACACCCACAGCAGGCCCCACAGGTCACCCAGACAACCAGCTCTTCCTTCTCATCTTCCTCATAGATGAGCTCCACATTTCACTGAGTGCCAAGAGACTGAGAGGACACATCAGGAGGCTCTGGGGGACAATGGGGACACAGAATGTCCGGGCAGAGGGGAAGTCCTTCCTCTTGTGACCTGACGGGCCCTGGTGTCCGGCAGGGGCAGGCGGTGAGTGGCAGTAGTGAGGCCGCCCACCAGTCAGGGCAGTCCCGCTTCCAAGCCCAGGAGACGAACAGAGGTGAAAGTGGCAGGCAGGAGGCTTGGCTGCTGGAAACAGCTTTGCCCAGTGCTAGCTGTCCCCGTCACCACCACAGGTTCGGTGGCTCCTCAGCCACTCTGCTTTTAAATAAGGTGATCTCATCCAGGTGCACCATGGGGACGTCCCGGATGACATTGGTCAGGCCCTCGTGGAGCAGAGGGAAGATGACAACGTTCAGCGCGGGCCGCTCGGCCTGGAAACTGAACCAAAGGCAAGCGGTTAGCGGGACCTGGAGGTGTGGAGGGAGGGGCCACCTGTAGCCGGGCAAGGCCACACCAGCCCTCCCACCAGCAGAACTACAGCAGAGAACTCCAGCAGAGCGGCAGAGGGCCCGGGAGAGGCGGGAGGGGGTGGTGCAGAGGGAGCCGCACCTGCTGGGGGTGGTGCCGCTTCTTGAGGACCCAAGGAGAGAGGAGGAGAGCAGCCTGTCAGAACAGGCCACCGCATTCCTACACAGCCACTGCAGGCCCCACAGCCAGAACAACACCCATAAGGGGTGGAAGGAAGGGACAGGCAGCCAAACCTGCATGGCCACAGGCCACCCTCAAGGGGCACCAACTCCCAAGTCAGGTGAGGCAGTAGCTCTCCCAGAGCCTGCTGCTGGGGGGCGCACACCTTCCTCTGAACTCGTGACAAATGGCTGCCAGCTTACCTCCCCACCCTGTCTTCCCCCGGCACAGCACAGAAGCGAACAACTGCCACAGAGATCTTGTCTCGGGTTACCCTCCCCACGACCCAAGGTGGTCAGCGGCAGAGTGGGGCCCCTCCCTCCCTGGTCAGAGCGAGGTCCCCATTTGTGGCAGCCCACCCCATGCAGTGGCCAAGACACATAACAGAAGTGGCGGCTGCAGGTCCAGGACAAGGGAGATATGCTGGTGAGACAGAAGACCCCAGGGTAAGTCTGGTCATGGGAGAAACTTCTGTCCCACAGTCTCGAAGTGCAAGAGCTGGGAAGGTGCCCACAGGATAGGGAACCTGGGCATTTGCCAAAATTAATCAAGTCCTCTCCAGCCCATGCCCACTGGAAGGGACAAGGAAGCCACAGCCACAGCCCGTCCCGTGACCCCCAGCAGATTGCAGTGATGGATTTAGGACACACGTAAAGTAAATGCCAGAAAAGGTACTCACAAAGCTAGATGTTTTGGCAATAGAGACGCCCAGGAAATACCTCCCAGTTCTGAGCTCAGTGTTCTGCTCACAGGCAGCAACGTCTGTGACCATGAACCTCACAGGCAAGTCCTTGCCTGCAAACCTGCTGTGTGATTTACTTGAAACAAAATATCCTCGGATGTGGGATGTGCATGCAAAGACTCCTCTGCCTGCCTGCCTTCCCTTCCCAAGGCCAGCACCACCCCAGGCTCTTTACAAGCTGCTGTCAAGATGCTAAAGGGGGATTAATTTCTCACCCAAAGCCAGGAAAGCTGTGCTGCCCAGCTTGCACAGGCCCGGGCAGTTACAGCTGTCCAGGTGGCCAGGCCCAACAGCACTTAGAAGCCACATACAGAAGGTCCCCAGGGCAACGAGTAGAGGTGTTACCACCACAATTCAACACCACTTCCTGCTTTCTCTCAGTTCACACCAGGATTCACTTGGACTTGGACAGAGCTCCAGAGAGCACATCCACAGTCACTTTCTTTGCAAATCTCCTCCCTGGGCCTCAAGAAGCCCGTGTGCACTCTCAGCTCCAGCCTCCTGGCCCCCACTGACCCGGATGGCCAGCAACATCTCCAGAGACATCACACAGCTAGTGGGCCTTGCCCAGAGTGGAGATGAGAAGTGGTAAAAATGAAAGATGGCAATCATTCCTGTCCAAGTACAGGGCGGAGGCTCCCTCTGGGAGGGAAGGGGCCCCAAGGGTGGAGGTGAGTTCTTAATGATGGTGATAGTCGTGGGGTGTCCTGCAATCCACTCCCTGCATCCTGCCTCCTAACTTATGTATACGTTACAATGTTCTTTTGCATGATTCAAATATAGTTTGAGTTTTTTAAGATTTTATTTATTTATTCATGAGAGACACACACAGAGAGAGGCAGAGACACAGGCAGAGGGAGAAGCAGGCTCAATGCAGGGAGCCTGATGCAGGACTCAATCCCAGGACCCCAGGATCATGCCTTGGGCCAAAGGCAGGCACTAAACCGCTGAGCAACCCAGGGATCTCCTAGTTTGAGATTTAAGTAAATAGCCCCAATGAGGGATGCCTGGATGGCTCAGCAGTTAAGCATCTGCCTTTGGCTCAGGGAGTGATCCTGGAGTCCTAGGATCGAGTCCTGCATCAGGCTCCCTGAATAGAGCCTGCTTCTCTCTCTGCCTATGTCTTTGTCTCTCTCTTTGTCTCTGTTTCTCATGAATAAATAAATAAAATATTAAAAAACAAAAAAACAAAAAAAACAAGGGCAGCCCCGGTGGCTCAGCAGTTTAGCCCCACCTTCGGCCTAGGGTGTAGTCCTAGAGACCCAGGATCGCGTCCTACGTCAGACTCCTGGCATGGAGCCTGCTTCTCCCTCTGCCTTTGCCTCTCTCTCTCTGTGTGTCTTTCATGATTAAATAAATAAAATCTTAAAAACAAAAAACAAAAACAGCACCAATGAAATAAAACTTATAGTTACCCATATTTACAAGCCATTGTAGGCTAGTGACTGATAAGTCACTAAGGCAAAATAAGTCTCCCCTCAGGACTTCTCCCCTGATCAGGGGCAATGGCATTCCTAACGTAAAGACTCAAGGCTGTGGCTTCTGGCCATGAGTTGAGAGGACAAGAGTCTGGCATAGGGTCAATGGGCTCACCCCCCGGCACCAGCTTGAGGCATCCTGAGGAGGTCTCCTGTGCTCCTCAGGCCCACCTGGGTAGCAGGTTGGCATGGGACCTGCCTTGTGCAGAGCACAAGGCAGGTGCCCTAGCTGTCCTGGAACCGCCAGCCAGGATCCTCACCAAGGAGCAGAGGAGACCCTCGCACAAGGGCCTGCTCACTCGTTCTAAAACCCGGCACCTGTGAGCTCAGCTGCCTAGCTCCCACAGGTGACAGGAGAGGCAGGGAGGAGACATCATGAGAAGGGGGTCAACAGAGGTTCCCCTATATGGGGCAGAAGGCTTGTCCTTCCTGGAGGGCCTGAGGATAGCACTGAAGAAAAGTTAAACTATACTTACACTCTGCCGTTGGTAATGGTGGGAAAGGAAGTACGGCAGAGAAAAATCTCTACCTGAGCTGCTGTGAACACACCACGGGCATTGGAAAGGGTGCCTTCAGCTATCCAAAAATCTCAGGATACAAAAGACCTTCTCTGAACACTCCGGGAAGCAGAAAAGAGGTTTTGTTTGTTTCTAAACCACTGTTTTGTTTAAAGAGGAAAAAGGACAGAAAATATGTGCAGAAGGTCAGAGACAGGCCCCTCTCCCGGGGACAGAGAGCCCAACCCCGCCTTAGCTGGGCCAGCCACCTGCCCTATCCACTTCCTCATCCATGTCCTGCTGTCACACGTTATCCTGTTGTACTGTACACATTTGTTCCAGATGTGACTTAGGTGCACACAACTTGCATCAGGTTTGTTGTACTTCCTTCTGGTCCTTGCCATCTTTATGTTAAACAAAGACACAGCGTGGCCACAGTGCAGTCAGGACATGTCCACTCTGGCCTGACAGACAGGGTACCCAGCACTCCCGAGCCTCAGGCTGGCTTCCCTGGACCTCCTGCTTCGCCTGCACTGGCAGCACACGCACCCAGGCATCATCCCAGGTGGGCACATAAGGAGGCTTCCCCCATACTATTATATTGATAAGCATCGTTTAATACAGCATAATTATTTCTGCATCTTGAACTCTATCCTCAAAATAAATCCTAGAAATAGGGTTACTGGGTCAAAACATTTTTATACCTCAAAAGACAAGCCTTCAACAAACTCAGACATCACTTAAGGGCTACAGTGAGAAGGCAATTGACCCACCCTAACTGGGTCAAGAGAATGGGGTCCCAGAGTGATCAAAATGGAGAATGGCTGGGGAAAGACTCCCCAATCTCCTAGGGCAACTTAATCTTGTAAATCCACTCTGCGCCTGCCTGTGCCCCTTTCAAAGAAGCAGAGAGAACTGGCCTGGGCTCCATGCTCATCTCTGACACAGGCAGATGACAGCGGGGGGCTCAGGAAAATTACGTCCTGCACAGTCACTGTGCTGGAACCGGTCTGGGCCTGACTCCTGAGTGAGGGTGGGGACCCTGGGACCTCAAGGTGTCAAGGAACTGGAAAGCCTCTTGGAGGGGCAGACTGGGAAACAGCCTGGAGGCGGAACTGGTTCAATCAGCCACCAAACACCTGCCGGGTGTGCTTCTCTGCCAGAGAAACTAGAAACAATACCGAAGCTGATGGCCTCTTCGCCCCAAGATAAAGGTTTTACAGAAAAGCCAAAGCAGTAAGATAAGTTAGAAAAGCCACCCACACATGCCTTAACGGTCATCAAGAAGCACAAAGGCAGACAGTTGGCCAAGAATCAGCCCAGACCCCGCTTCTACCCGCCGAGCCTCCCCTCACAGCCGTGGAGGGCCCTAGGAAAGACTACTTGGTGGGAAAGGGCTCCCTGCTGCTCAACAGCAGATGCATCCACACCATGGGGTTCTGGACCTCATCCCTCCACTCGGGTGGCCTGGACAATCTGGACCACAAGAGATTTCATCACTGATCATCTTCCACACTGATCCGTAGCTGTGGGCGACAGTCAGGCTCCTGACGTTTTCCCCCCACCCACTGGCTAGGGACTGCAGTGGGTCCCACGGCACCTGGTCTAAGGCCTGTCCACTCCCAATTCAGCCTGGGGGCTTCCCTCACAAACAGAGCCAGAACCCGCCAGCCTCCAAGCTCTGAGGCCAGGCTGAGGGTCATCAGTCCCCCTCCACTGCCCTGCCACCCCAAACCTGCAGAAGCCAAGCCAGTCAGCCTGGTCCTTTCCCGGATCACGTGCATCTCAACATTCCAGGTAGGAATGACAAAATGCTCCCAGAAACCCACTGCGAAAACAGGGCAAGCCGATGCAATTCACGATGGAGCTCAACTGCCCCTTTACCAGCAATTAAGGCCATAAAGCAGTGCTAATTCTGTATTTTAAAATCCACTTTCTGTTCTAAAGCTCCCAGGGTTCCCCAGACTTCAACAATTAATTGCTCCATCTGTAAACTTTACTCGTTTCTAAACACATTTACAGAACACAAACACAGACAGAGCTGGATGCATTTTCGGGGCACAAAGCAGCTCATCGGAGCAGGAGGCCTGGGGGCCGAGCCCAGGTGCTGGCCAGGAAGGAGTAGGGCGGCGGGGGCAGGCGCAGGGAGCCCTGCACTACGGCTCAGGCAGCTCGGGCGGCTCAGGCAGCTTGGGCGGCTCACGACTTGCAGCAAACTGTCTGCCGACCTCATGGGCCCACATTCCTCACCAGCACGAGACTCTGCTGAGAAATGCACTCCGGCACGCCTGGGGGAAGGAATTTCCACAGGGCCTCAGATGCAGAGACCTGACCCCAACTAGTGGAATGTCCGACCCCGTCCGACCCGGGTCGCGCCTGCTCCCGCCCATGGACAGGACAGGTTCCCGACATTCCTGGAAAAGGAGGCTACACTGCTCTGACCCGACACTCCCTCAGGGTGACAAACAACGGAGGTCAGGGACAAGTAAACACACGTGGCTTGGAAAGACCAGGAATGACGTGGCCCCCGAGGGCGCTGGCACTGGGAATGCCCCTGCCTTCTGGGGAGCACACAACCAAGCTTCAGAACTGGCATGTCTTCACTTCAGACAACTTTAGCAGCAAACAGGGGACTTGGCAGGGCACAAGCATCTTCTGCCCACCACCTTGCCTCCCTGAGTGTCCCTGCCTTTCAGACAGGGCCCTGCGGGTTAGCCTGGGAGCAGCAAAGAGCCATTCCCTCGCAGGGTGACCACAGCAATGCCAAACCTACAGAGCAGTAGTAGGCCCTGCCACCACCTGAGTCACATGCATCAGGGCGGGCACAGAGTTGCTGGGGATGCTGTCCCCAGAAGGTGACTGTAGCACAGGAGGCAGGGGCCATGGCTGCTACTTTAGACAGCACAGTCCACTCAGACAGGAAAGTGACAGACTTAAGGTCACAGAGACAGTGAGTCAAGAGGCCACAGTGTGAGCCCAGCTCATGGGATCCGAGGCAGTAAGGTAAGGCGGACCTCAGCAGGATGCCACAAGGACCAAAGCAAGCTGTTGCCACTCTGTGTAGGACACCACGAAAAGTGGAGTGTGGGTACTGCCCTCGCCCAACCCCCAGGGGCCACGAGACCTTGCAGGCGGCTTCCAGACAGAACAGAAAATCAGAAAAGCTGACAGCTCCTGGGAAGGGCCTGCCCTGCCTGATGCCAGGCCAGGGAAAGTAGGCAGCAGAGGTGTGGCTTGGCGCACAGCACAGACAGGAAGAATCAAAGGGCAGTCCCACCACAGAGGCCAAGCGGCCTAGCTCCTGCCCTGATGCTGTCCATCCTGCAGTCTGACCGAGGCCTAGACGAGGGCAGCCCTGGCTCACTCGGTCAGGACAGAATGACTCCACATTTCTAGAGAGAAATCAAATGGGTCAGACAGAGGCTGGCTCTGGGTCGGGCATCTGAGGCCAGGAGGGATGTGGGGACAAACACCTGACCCAATGAACTTAAGGTGTTTTCACAGTGGGTGTGGAGCAGGAGGGCAGCAGGCAAAAAGCTTCACTTTGCTCCCCAGAGGGGCCCCAAGAGCTTTCAAACCCACAGGTGTCGCTGCCCCATGGCACCATCCCAGCTCTAGACAACAGGAACACCAGAGGGACCCAAAGTGGGGGCACATGCAGAGAAGCACCCCCCCCAAAACCTAGCAAAGGTGATGCCAGGGGTCAGAGAAGGGCCCAAATGTTTAACCTCTCAAACTTGAAAGAGCAAAGAACAGAAAACAAGAGAGCACTAGCACCTTTCAGGATACCGTGCCTGGTAGACACACGTCGCCACCACCATTAGGTGGTGCCATCACCAACTCCCTTCCCCACTGAGGAAACCTAAGACCAGCCACTTCCTGAGAGTCAGGGCTGGGCTGTAAATCCCACAAGGGGCACCAAAACACCTCGGGAACACAGCCACTTGTAGGTCAGACACATGAACTAGGAGGAAGGTGCTGGGCCTGAAGACAGACACCACTCCCCTGGGGACAGGACTGCAGATGTCATAGTGGCCCTGTGGCTGAGTCACCGCTGAGTCATGGAGCAACCAGACCTCAACACTCACACTCACACACTCCGGGCAGAGGAGTGGCACAAAAGCCTAGGGCCAGAGACCCCTCTTGCTCCATAATTTCTAAGCCAGAGGCAGGAAAGGAGATAAGAAAAAAGAAAGGCCTCAGAAAAGTAAGGACAGATTCCAGCCTTTCCCTTTTCCCTCTCCGAGGTGGAAGACAGGAGAGAAACCAGGGCACTACACTGGACACACAGGCTGCTTTGAGCCACGGCGCCATCTGCTGGACCCTTGCAGAAAAGCAACCGGGTCCCTGCTCAGGCAGCAAGGCCGGGCTGGAAGGCCAGCAGAGCCACCCTGCGCGGCTCCCCAGCCAAGAGAAACCTCTACAGGCCGTGCTGGATGGCCCAGACTCCCAGCCGGAGCCATGCTCCAGACAACCACAGGCAGCAGAGGCCACTAGGAGGGTATCCACAGATGGGGCGCCAGTGCCTCTCCCATCACTAGGCTGCATCTCAGCCCTGCCCCCAGCAGCATGGCTGGAGAAGGGCTTCCAGTAGACCTGGATCAGAATGCAGCCTGGACAAGCACAGAAGATTCTTCAGCCCTATGAGCCTCCCTCAGGACTTGGGGGCTCAGGGTGAGATGGCCACAGGGTTCTGGAGAGTCCCACGCAGCACCTAGCACAGCCCTCTAGAGGGGGGGTGCTCTTCTTCCCTCTGGACACAAACTCCAATTCTGCCCCTGCTGGGGTCCAGCTTGCACTACTCAGCTGCAGCACCTCCCAGAGCCTCCGTTTCCCCATCTATATATTAGGTCTAACGGCATGTATCTCCCAAGAGTTCTGGGAGGCTTGAACAACAGAGGAATAACTCAGAGTGCTGGCACAAAAGGAGTACTTGCGAACAGGGTGACAGCACAGCCCCCAGCATCTAAGATGGGGGCCCAGAACAGAGGCTCAAAGGAGGTTTGCTGGAGGAGCACACAAGGGCAGCCACAGGCACAGGATTCTCAGCACTGTGGACTGGAGGATGCCCTTAATGCCCCTGAGCCAGCACCAGGCACCCAGTGGGCCACACCATGGCCAGAGCCTGTGCCAGATGCCAGGACACAGGGACACAGGGACTGGTGCAGCTTCTGCCCAAGTAACCCACTGAACCAAGGCCAGCTCCAGGTCTGGTCTCAGGTGTCACACTCCAGGCGGCAGCCATGACCACTGCCCATGGGGGCTGCCAGTGACCCCAACCCTGCACCAGTTTTGTGCTCATAGTGCAAAGATGCACCAGGAAAGCAGAGCTATCACATGCCAGTCCTCAAGCCTCATTACCTGACGAGGCTGCAAAGAACATGATCATGTGTGCTACGCTCACTAAGAAAGAGGCAGATGGGTATAGTCCGAGAGGTCAGGGGAGGGAGCTCCCAGCCCAGTAGGGGCTGCACCTGAGCAGGCCACTAAGATGAGCTGTGAGGATGCAAACAGGCTACTGGCATAAAAGGTATACAGACAGGGATGTTGTAAACAGAACCAAAAGTGAAAAAGAGAAGCTTAGAGCAGGGACTGGCATCTCAGTGCCAAGTCTGATCAGCTGGCCTGGAGCACTGTGTTGAGAAGGATTTTTTTTTTTTAATTTTTATTTCTTTATGATAGTCACAGAGAGAGAGAGAGAGAGAGAGGCAGAGACACAGGCAGAGGGAGAAGCAGGCTCCATGCACCGGGAGCCCGACGTGGGATTTGATCCCAGATCTCCAGGATCGCACCCTGGGCCAAAGGCAGGCGCGAAACCGCTGCGCCACCCAGGGATCCCCGAGAAGGATTTTGAGGATCAGAATTAGCTTCATCAGCTAGTGATGCCTACATGGGGAAGGAAACATCCAGACCCTCTCTTGTCAAAAGCACAATCTCTGAACTGTGTGGTCACTTCAGACATTCTCCGTTGCTGAGAAGGTTCTTATGTACACGGTGGGAAAACCCGCGACACCCAAAGCTGGTTGCTGTCTCTGCAGGCCTAGGAAGTGAGGAACCACTGGCTCTCAGCACCAGGAGGGAGCCAATAGGCCAGTCCAAGCCCCTTCGGGCAGAACACGTCCAGCAGGGAAGGTGTCAGCTTCCCAAAGCTGGAGCCCCCAGGAACATGGTGACCTACTTCAAAGTCAGTGAGGGTGATAAGAGTACCGACAACTCTTCCCAGTGGCTCATAGGTCCTTAAAAAAAAGGGGGGGGGGGGAAATCTTAGCATCAATCCACAGAAACAGAAAATGGAATAGAGGCCCCCAGGGGCTGGGGGACGGGGGAAGGGGGAGTCAATGTTTCACAGGGGACAGTTTCAGTCTGGGAAGATGCAAGAATCTGGAGCTCAACAGTGCTGATGGCCACACAATAACATGAATGTGCTCAAAGCCCCATGAATGTGCACTAACACTGCATTGACCTCGGAAATACTGTGCACCCCGTTCCAGACGACTGTACTACCAAGTACCTCAGTGCAGCAAGTGTCACAATATTGCAAGCCACATGATCACAATACATGCTTGGCTTCCCAGCACATAAAAGTTATCTTTATACCGTAGCCTGGTGAGTGTGCAATGGCATTATGTCTAAAAAACGATGTACATGCCTTAATTAAAAAATACTTTATTGCAAGGCACCTGGTGGATCAGTTGTTTAAGTGTCTGCCTTTAGCTCAGGTTATGATCCCGGAATCCCTGGATCAAGCTCCAGGTCAGGCTCCCAGGGAGCCTGCTTCTCCCTCTGCCCATCCTCCTGCTCATGCTCTCTCTCGCTCTCTCTTGCAAATAAATAAAATCTTTTAAAAAAATACTTTATTGCTAAAAAATGCTAACCACTAAGTGAGTTTCCACAGAGTCGTAACTACTGATCATGGGTCACCAGAAGAAACATAACAATGAAAAAGTTTGAAATGTTGCAAGAACTGCCAAAATGTGACACAGAGACACATAGCAAAGCCATTGGAAAAAGGACACTAAACTTGATGCAAGGTTGTCACAAACCTTCAGTTTGTAAAAGAACAAAACACAGCATCTAAGAATAAAGTACAACAGAGTCAGGTATGCCTCTATACTTTAAAATGGTCAAAACTGGGCAGCCCGGATGGCTCAGCGGTTTAGTGCCACCTTCGGCCCAGAGCATGATCCTGGAGACTCAGGATCGAGTTCCGTATCGGGCTCCCTGCATGGAGCCTGCTTCTCCCTCTCCCTATGCCCCTCCCCCTTCTTGTGCTCAAGTGCTCTGTCAGATAAATAGATTAAAAAAAAATTCCTCTCTTATTTAAAAACTAAAAAAAGGGAAAAGAAAAAGAAAGAAACATCTTTGCACCTCAAAGAGCTTCAGCCCAGGGGAGGAAGGTAGAGAATGCCAATCTAGAAGATCTCTTCTCACGCAGGCTGCAGAGAAGGCCCACTGCCCATCAACCTGCATGATGGTTCCCGCCTGATAAGCTGCCTTAGGTCAAGCTAAAACAGAGTTGAGTAATCTGATATTGATCGTTTAAGCCTTCAAAACCACCCCTTGCCTGGCTTCCCCAGTGTGAGCTGGAAGCTCAGGAATCCCAAGAGTCTGCATTTGATACTCACCACTGTCACACAGTCTCGAGGAGTGGGAGGATCCGTGGGGTGCTGCAGAGGTGCACAGGCCACACAGTCCACACAAGCCGTGGCATCTGGAGTGTTTCACCAATGGGGAGCCTATGAACACCACCTCCCACAAACCTCAGGCTGACCCAAGCACACCATTTCCTGTTGGAGGGGACAATAAGTGCTTACCTGGCCAAAGGTATATTTGGCCACTTGTTTAGTTAACACAACCCCCAAGTGCGATCTGGGTTTGCAAAAGTCTATAAGCTTTTAGCAGATAAGTGAAGCACTCAGGTTGACACGTGGCAGTCCCTGAGGCAGTTCCTCAGAGCCATCACTCAAAGCCCATTTGGCTGTATTTTGCACACAAACCAACCAGCTTTGATATCTGAGTTCTTAAAACAGGGTAAAGGACACGTGGCAGGTTTAAAGGAAGCTTTGGGTTTACAGGGGCAGTGGAGGAGGTATTAAACTCATGATAGCAATCTGAAGCAATGGTGAACACAACAGGCAGGAAAAACCAGGAGGAAAAGAAATAGCTTCAGGATAGCTGATATGGTGTGCCCACTGACTAGGAGCATCAGCCCAGACTCTCACCACTGAGCACACCAATGAGCATACAGCGAAGGCACACTGGTCCCGAGCTTTCCTCTTCCCCTCCCCAAAGAAAACCAACAGAAAAGTAAGGGATCTGCAGAGCCAATCACAGACAAGGATATGGCCTGGTGATAAACTCACCAGACAATGCTTGGTGGGAACAAACAAGACCCAAGTGTGGGCCACAGGAGGGCCATCCTCACCCAGGAAACCAGGAAAATGTGAAAGTCCAACAATATCAAGGATTGGGACAAGGACATGGGGCAGGAACTCTCACACCCTGCTAAGGGAAGCGGGTCTTGGGAGAATTGCTTTGGAGAGCATTTTGGCATCTTCTTGAATACACACTGAGTGAATGCGTTCACTTCTAGGAATCTGTGTATCTGCACATGGGGAAACCTATATGAGAATGTTCATGAGGATAGAGGAAACATGGGAAACAACCCAGATACCCATGAGCACAACAGAAATACAAAATGTAACAAATCCATATGAAGGACTGGCACACACAGTCCTCATCAGGAATGAAGTGGCCCCAGTGAATAGCAACAACAAATCTCAAACCCATGTCAGATGAAAAGCACAGGTCGAAGAAAAAAAAAAAAAAAAAAAGCACAGGCCACAGAGCCATGCACAGTATTAGACATCTGTGGACGTGACAAATGCCCAGAAACAAAGCCCCCTAGGGATGTATTTCGGGGGATGCCTGGGGATGTATTTTGGGGATTTGAAAAGCAAACTCATACTGGAGGATTCAGCAAGTCAGAGCAGCTTCCCTTTAATCAATACATCATAATCTTGGGATCCCTGGGTGGCACAGCGGTTTGGCACCTGCCTTTGGCCCAGGGCGCGATCCTGGAGACCCGGGATCGAATCCCACGTCGGGCTCCCGGTGCATGGGGCCTGCTTCTCCCTCTGCCTATGTCTCTGCCTCTCTCTCTCTCTCTCTCTCTCTCTCTCTGTGACTATCATAAATAAAAATAAAAAATTTTAAAAATTTTTAAAAAAATACATCATAATCTTTTATTTCTTTTTTTTTTTTTTTTTAGACTTCTTAAAATAAACTTCTAAGGGAATGCAGAAAAAGCCAGACCTGAGGTTGCATGTCGATGGTGGGCGCCAGGGGTTGGGCAGGGGCTGGGCAGGGGCTGGGTGGTCAGTGCTAATGCAGCAGAACCTCCATTTGGGAAAACGAAGCCTGTGGGTAGAGGGCGGGGGGGGGGGGGGGGCTGCACAACAGTGGGCATGTGCTCACTGCCTGTACTGCACACTTAGAACCAGTTAAAATGGGAATTGTGTTATGTGTATTTTACCACCATGGAAAAAGAATGCAAGGCTGTAAAAAGAATGAGTAAGACCTGTAGGAACGAAATTCCTACGTATTATCATACAAAAAAGTAAAAGCACATATAAGAAGGGGATAGGAGAAAATACTGTTTATTTGTGCAAAAAATATGGAAAGAATAACCAAGAAGTGATGAGACCAGTTGTCTGAGGTGGGGTGGTCTCGAGGTAGAGGCAGGGAGGAGTGGATGGCACTTCTCCAAGCACACCGTTTGATAGAGCTCTGACCCTGAGAGCCACTGTGAGGCTTCACGTACCAAAACACCAGACAAATAAAATCTACCAGGATGTAGTGCAACTGCAAAATGTGTTATAATGCAGGAATAAAGGAAGCCTGACTGCATTACAAATGAGCAACATGACCACACTGAAGGGGATGGGAAGCAAAAAGCAATTCTCAGTAACTCTGGAAGACAGGGTACCACGAGGATCAGACAAGAGTGTGAACACATATTATCCTCCAGGCAGTGAGCTGGCGATTCTAAAGCTGACTCAGGTGTGCACACTAGGATGGAATGAACCAGCAAACACACTGTGGATGGCAAGAGCCAACAGGGAGGGATGTCATGAAGAAGGAGAGGAGGTCTGCAGGAAACCTGGGATATGAGCTGGGGATGAGAGGGCATCAGTATGAACTCGTTTGTAACATAGATGCCAATGGGTGATATTGAAACACAGGTGTGGGGGGTGGGCGGTGGGGGGGTGGGTGTGTGTGCACGTGTATTCACACACATGAATTTCCTACTCTGTCCATGAGGTGGCCTGGAGGCAAGGACACCCCAGCAGCAGTGAGCACACCCAGCATCCAACCTTGGTTTCTAATTCCACCCTCCAATAAAAGGAGCCAGGCTCCATGAAGAAATAGTTTATTCCAGGGCTGGGCCTGGAATGTCTGCTATTGACAGAAAGTAAGAAGTGCTCAAAAAAGGAAGGGGTATGTTGCAAGAGCATAGGACCCAGTCTGAAAGAACACCCCCCATGGCCAAAACTGACCAATCTGTGTAACCTCATGAATAACGTGAGCATGATGAAAACCCCCTGAATAAGTAAATATCCATGAGTCTGTACTCTTATAAAGAAATACTAAAAAAAAAAAAAAAAAAAAGAAATACTAAATAAGCAAATGTGGAGAAGGGACAGATTCTTTCTCACAGCACAGTTCCCATTAATAAATCTAGGAAGAATGAAGGAAACTGAAAATTGTCATTAGCCAAACATCAAATTAATAATTGTCACTGGCAAGATCCATCCATGGACCCCTAAAATCAGTAGGCAAAACTCTCACAGAAAACAAGATTGCAGACTCTCAAGATGCTTGTTAATTAGAAAGGGAGTAATGGGGGCACCTGGGTGGCTCTGTCAGTCGGGCATCCAACTCTTGGTTTCATGATCTTTTTTTTTTTTTTTTTAATTCTTATTTATTTATGATAGTCATCACAGAGAGACAGAGAGAAGCAGAGACATAGGCAGAGGGAGAAGCAGGCTCCATGCACCGGCAGCCCGACGTGGGATATGATCCCGGGTCTCCAGGATCGCGCCCTGGGACAAAGGCAGGCGCCAAACCGCTGCGCCACCCAGGGATCCCCTTGGTTTCATGATCTTACAGTCATGGGATGGAGCCCTACGTCAGGTTCTGTGCTCAGTGGGGAGTTGGCTTCAGATTCTCTTCCTCTCCCTCCCGCTCACTCTTTCCCTCTATGTCTAATAAAGAAATAAAATCTTACCCCCCCAAAAAAGGAGGGGAATAATGTGACCTTACATCTGAGAAGCCTGCAGACACCAGTAAGAAGACATGACAACACCATGTGTGCCCGGCACAGCACACTAAGGACATGGTGTCACCTCTGTGGATTTCTGGTCCAAACTCATGGACATTCTACCAAATACCTGGCCAGTGCTCTTCAAAAGTGTCAAGGTCATGAAAAAGCAGGAAAAACAGGACTGTCACAGACCCAAGAAGGCTACAGGGAGGTGACAACTAATATGATGAGGCGTTCTGCATCAAATCCTGGGGACAGAAAAGGTCCAGGGAGGGCACTGAGGACAGACGAGTGTCTGCAGGCTGACTGCAGTGCGCACTGTTACCCCTCATCCAGAGAACAGCACCGTGGGGACATGGGGCTTTCTTCTTCAGAGCTTCAACTACGTAGACATTAAACGTGTCGCAGAGGGAGTGCCCAGGAGGCAAGGCACTGAGGTGAAAGTGACAGGAAGCTAGACTTTGTTCTCAGGCCACCTCTGCAGGCATTTTTTTAAGTCCATGATATTAGCTGCTGGGCTTTGCAGGAAGCCTGAGGAAGAAGCAGCCACTAGGTCGCCAGCCACCACCCTCACCGCACCCCCAGCTACTCACCTTCGGAGCAGGGACTGCTGCAGGCTCTTGCAGGTGGCCAGGGACTCCCCGGTGAACATGTGGCACACAACAACGTGCAGGCAGCGGGCCATGAAAGCCAGCACAGCCTCAGGCTGGAGCGTGCCGCTGCGGGAGACCAGGCAGAGGCGCTGCAGCGCAGAGCACTGGCTGAGCGCCTGGAAGAACTGGGCGTTGGCGCTGAAATAGGGCTGTTCCAGCCTGCGGGGGGGAGAGGAGAGTGAGACCCGTGTTGCGGCCAGGCGCAGGGGCCTCCTGGGCTAGGGCACCCCCAGGCACATCCTTGGGAGCTGCAGAGGGCCTCTACCAGTTGTCCCCACGCTGGTCTACACCATAGTCCCCTGGAGCACTGGGAGAGCACTCAGACACTGGGGTCTTCCCAGAAGATCCTGAGTTGGGGCAGGGTGTGTGGGGGGGAACCTGGTAGGCTAGCTCCTGTACAGACCCCAGCCACGTCACTGCTCAGAGCCTAGAGACCACCACGTCTGCTGCAGAGCCCACTCAGTACCCCAACCACCTCAAATGAGAACCTGCTGGGCAGGGGGCAGAGAGACATATTTAGATACAGTCCCTGCCACCCACCACTGCTCGTCTGTGATAAATGAAGAAACGCCAAGGGACAGGGAGGGAATCTGAAGGTTGGGGCAGGAGAGGTGCCCAAGCCAGGTAGGAAGGGTGAGGTGGTCCCGGGCAGATCCACAGTCCTCTGGTGGGAAGCGGAGAGTAAGAAGAGCTAGGACTTCAGCTGCAGACAAGAGACTGGCGAGATCCACCCAGGTCAGATTGGCTTTAGAAAGACAGGAAGAAAAAAAAAAAAAAAAAGAAAGACAGGAAGAGATGGCAAAAGCCATACTGGCCACTGGGCAGGAAGGTGTGGAGTCTGCACTGACACTCCAGCCAGGGACAAGCAGGGCCCAGAAAAGCAGAGTGGAGGACAACATTCCAAACCCTTCCAGAACTTTCTGTGCACCCAGAAGAGCCTAGAGGACGGAGCAGTTTGGAGGGCAGAGCGATGTTGTAGGACACAGCTGGAGGTGCTGAGGAAAACTGATGGGGCAGTCAAGCACCAGCTGGGAACATGGCTGTGGAACCAGCAGATACCTGGATTTGTGGCAGGACCCTGGGCCACAGGAGCCCTCCAGAATGAGAGCCAGTGGAAGAACAGAGGGCTAGGGGAAGCCAAGAGGATTCTAGAAGCTGCCAGGAGAAGGGCCAAGAACCAGGAGAATGAAGAGGGGAGCTGGTGGGAGCTGTGTCCCCCCACCCCAACAGATACATGACAGTCCTAACCCCTGGCACCCATAAATATACTTTACTTGGAAACAGTCTACAGATGCAATCGCATTAGAACAAGGTCATGCTCAACAAGGGTAGCTCTAATCCAGCAGCCGGTTCCTTACACGAAGGCCAGAGGCACAGCAGTGCAGGAGCATATAGGGAGAGCACCATGTGACGACATGTCAGAGATCAGAGTGACATGTCCACAAGCCAAGGAATGCCAACCACTGCCAGAAACCACCAGAAGCCAGGGGACACACCTGGCACAGGCCCCCATCAGAGCCTCCAGAAAGAACCCTGCTAACACCTGGACCTAGAACTTCTGGTCTCTGGAACTGTGAGAGAAATCACTTGTGTTGTAGTGGCTGTGAGGGCAGCCCCAGGATGCTAGCATAGAAGCCAAGGAGAGGTGGAGATGAAGACCCAAACATTCGTGGAGGTTTTGTAGAGGTTTTTCTCTGGTAAGTTACCCAGAAACCCAAGACCATCCCCCAAAAAACACAAGGAAAGTCATTCACAAAGATTATCCCTGGAAAACAGGGCTTAGACGTCAGAAGCTTCCTTTTTCCATGGCCTTCTGAAGGATTTCTGTCCATCTCCGACATATACAGGTATCACTTGATCCTTTTAAATAGCTTGCTCTATGGGGCAGTGAGTAAAAAAAACAAAAACAAAAAAAGCGTGCTCTGGCTGCCATGGGGTGGGGGGTATCCCCAGTCAGCTGGCCAGAGCAGCTCCAAAGCCAGCAGCACAGATGGAAGAAGCCAGTGGAAATGCCTGCACAAGGAAAAGGCAGAGCAGGAGCCACAGCCAGATGATGGAGATCTGGGCCCATCTGTGGGAAACTGCAGCTCGGGGGGATGCCTGACAGAGGGCAGAGGCCCATGGGCAACCAAAGCCCGCTGCCTCCTGAAGGCTGGGGAAGGCAAAGGACAAGGTTTGTGAGGAAAGTACTTCCACTCCCCCACCAGGCTTCACCATCTCTGGGTCACCTCCCATCTGACAGACAAAAGGACATCGCACAAGGGTGGCCAGCAAGCAGCAGGCAAGGTTACTTCTCAGGGGTCTCCGTGGCCAATGTTGGACTTCAGGCAGGTGGCAGTAGAGACGCAGACCTCCTCTGAGGGCAGCCAGGCCCTGAGACCAGAGGCAGGCCCATGCCCGGCCAGGCCGCAGCCCCCACTGCAAGGAAGCTGCTGTGTGCTGCTGTCTCCTCCCTCCTTCGGACCCTCTGAGCCTCCTGGAGCCCAGGTGTTGTGTAGACACTCCTGTATAAACCCCATGTCAGACCTGGGATAGTGGGTTGCTCTGAGCCACTGCCCTACCAGCAGCGGACACAGATTCCCCCAGTGGGGCCGTGGCAGTGGGCAAGAAAAGCCTCATGTTCACTCTCCCACCAAAGCAAAGACTCAGAACATGTAAGGGATAAGAAGAGCAGCATCCTGTGGGTCCTGCATCATGAATAAATAAATAAAATCTTAAAAAAACAAAAACAAAAACAAATCACAAGACAAAGGGAGAAAGGATTTTTTTTTTTTTTAATTTTTATTGATTTATGATAGTCACAGAGAGAGAAAGAGAGAGGCAGAGACACAGGCAGACGGAGAAGCAGGCTCCATGCACCGGGAGCCCGACGTGGGATTCGATCCCGGGTCCCAGGATCGCGCCCTGGGCCAAAGGCAGGCGCTAAACCGCTGCGCCACCCAGGGATCCCAGGGAGAAAGGATTTTAAAATGAGGTCTTTGAGGGGCACCTGGGTGGCTCAGTCCATTGAGCATCTGCTCTTGATTTCAGCTCAAGTCATGATCTTAGGGTCGTGAGATCGAGCCCCACATTGGGCTCCATGCTCAGTGCAGTCTGTTCGAGATTCTCTCTCCCCTCCCCCTGTTCATGCTCTAAAAATAAATAAATATTTAATAAATAAAACGGGGTCTTTAAAAAAAAAAAAAAACAACCAATGCCAACTGTCTAATAGAACAGCCACTGAACAAAATGTCCCTCAACAATGGAATGTTCTATCCTGAGCTGTCCAGTAGAGGAGCCATCACTCACTGAAAGGTGACTAGTGAGACTAGTTTTTAATTTTACATTCTTTTTTTTTTTAAGATTTTATTTATTTATTCCTGAGACACACAGAGGGGGGGAGACAGAGAGAGAGAGAGAGAGAAAGAGAGAGAGAGAGAGAGGCAGAGACAGGCAGAGGCGAAGCAGGCTCCACACAGGGAGCCCGATGTGGGACTCAATCCCAGGTCTCCAGGATCACACCCTGGGCCAAAGGCAGTGCTAAACCACTGAGCCACCCAGGATGCCCATATTCATTTTTTAAAGTACTCTCTATGGCCAACATGGGTCTCAAACGCACAACGCCAAGGTCAGAGTCACATGCTCTACGGACAGAGTGCCCCTCAATTTTATTTAAATTAGGGACACCCAGGTGGCTCAGCAGCTGAGCGTTTGCCTTTGGCTCAGGGCATGATCTCGGATTCCCAGGATCGAGTCCCACATCAGGCTTCCTACATGGAGCCTGGTTCTCCTTCTGCCTGTGTCTCTGCTTCTCATGAATAAATAAAATCTTTTTTCTTTTTAATTATCTAAATTAAATGTAAGTAGAGGAGCACCTGGCTGGCTCAGTCAATAGAACTTCTGATTCTTGATCTCTGGGTCACAAGTCCAAGCCCCACATTGGGTATGGAGATTACTTTTTTAAAAAATAAACAAACAAATAAGTAAGTAAGTGTAAGTAGAAATCCTAGTAAAGCTCCGGACACTAACATTGTGGGGGGAACTATGGGTCCTTCTGTGATATGATTTCAAAAGCCTCATGTTCACTCTCCCACCAAAGCAAAGACTCAGAACATGTAAGGGATAAGAAGAGCAGCACCTAGCTCAAGGCAGGAGGGAGGCCAGTGACACACCTTTCTGGGCACCAACGCTAGGGAAAGAATCCCCCAGGGGGCCACAGACATCAGAGATATGAAGTAAACGGGTGTTCCACGTCAGAGATATGGAACGCAGGCCATTCTCTGCATGATCTTATTCCCAGATCTCACTGAATGAATTCCATCCTTTTCTTGTTTTTACTTATTTATTCATGAGAGAGAAAGAGAGGGGGAGAGAGAGAGAGAGAGAGAGGCAGAAACACAGGCAGAGGGAGATGCAGGCTCCATGCAGGGAGCCTGATGTGGGACTCAAACCCGGGTCTCCAGGATCATGCCCTGGGCTGAAGGAGCGCTAAACCGCTGAGCCACCTGGGCTGCCCCGAATTCCATCCTCAAAGAAAGAACTCTGAGAGACACATGGGTGGCTTAATTGGTTAAGCGGCTGCCTTCAGCTCAGGTCATGATCTCAGGGTCCTAGGATCCTGCCCCACAGCAGGGAGCCTGCTTCTCCATCTCCTTCTGTATGCACATGGTCTCTCTCTCTAATAAATAAAATCCTTTTTTTTTTTAAGATTTTATTTATTTATTCATGAGAGACAGAGAGAGAGAGAGAGAGAGAGAGAGAGAGAGAGGCAGAAACACAGGCAGAGGGAGAAGCAGGCTCCATGCAGGGAGCCTGAAACAGGACTCTATCCCGGGTCTCTAGGATTAAGCCCTGGGCTGAAGGCAGCGCTAAACCACTGAGCCACTGGGGTTGCCCCAAAAAATCTTTTTTTTAAAAAAGAAAGAACTTGGGACGTCTGGGTGGTTCAGTGGCTAAGCGCCTGCCTTCAGCCCAGGGTGTGATCCTGAAGTCCCAGGATCAAGTCCCACATTGGGCCCCCTGCCTGGAGCCTGCTTCTCTGCCTATGTTTCTGCCTGCCTCTCTCTCTCTCTCTCTCTGTTTTCATGAATAAAATAAATAAAATCTTTTTAAAAAGTGTTTTTAAATTAAAAAAAAGATAGAAAAGAACTCAGAGAGGAGAGAGCAGTGCCTCTAAAAGACACGAAGGTGGCCATCCTAATTCATCCGAAGCAAGGATAAGGTCATAACCTAAGTCACACAAGGCCCAGACAGCAAGCAAAAGTCATTCCCAGTTAGAAATGTGTATTTTTTTGGAAAGTTGACTTAAGAAAATGTCCGAACACACTCTTTCATTCTCTTTCAAAAACAAATAATTCTTTTAAAAGTCCCAGGTGGGCAGCCCGGGGGGGGGGGGGCTCAGTGGTTTAGCGCCACCTTCAGTCCAGGGCATGATCCTGGAGACCCAGGATTGAGTTCCATGTCAGGATCCCTGCATGGAGTCTGCTTCTCCCTCTGTCTCTGTCTCTTCTCTGTCTCTGTCTCTCTGTTTGTCTCTCATGAATAAATAAATAAAATATTAAAAAATAAAATAAAAGTCCCAAGGTAAGCATCCCTTTGCAGACCTGAAAGTGAGAAAATGAGAGGGGAGGAAGTCCAGCACCGGGACCACAATCTCTGGTTTGTCCCTGGGGCATCCAGCAGGAAAGAACAGACATGAGGCGCCCTGGTCACTAGGTGGCGCTGCAGGTCCATGCTAACCAAGGAAGAGCTTGGTTACAAAGCCAGTAAGCACAGGAAAAGTGTGCTGTGTTCACACACGTCTTTAAACAGTTTTCAACTAGCCAACCACTTCCAGGTTCTCCCACTCTGAAGGAAGCCACCTGCAACAGTTGTTTGGGATGGGGCAGTCCTGACCACTCCATCAGCTGCCTGGACAGGGGCTGGCACATCCAAACACCCTGGCTCCCCACAGGGCAGCAGGCTGGCAGCACTGGCAGGTAGGGCGGTGGGATGAGGAAAATTACCCATCAGTTACCTTAGCCTTGGGGGGGCCTCGTGGTCCTGCTCCCTCCCAGCTTGCCTCAACCTTCCAACCAGTGAGGATCTGGCCTCCAAAACCCGCTCCCCAAAAGGTAGCCTGGGCTCCCCAAGGTTCGGTGGGCACAGGAGAGCACCCCCCCCTCCATCTGCCCACACACTCCAGCAGAGCCTAGGCCTCTAGGGCGGTCCTGGGACAGCCTCCAGGGCCTGACTCCAAACCAGCCCTCCCACTTCCGCCCAGACACTGCCCTGGTTCTGAGGTCATGAGCAGCCAGGGTGACTCAGGGTAATGCTTTCCCCTCCCTCCCCCACGAGGCAGGGCTTAATCAGTTTTGGGAAAGAAGGTGCCCTTCTCTGTCTGGCTCGTAATCCTCTCTCTGCGGAGGTGCACCACGAAACACAAGGCACCAGCGGAACAACATGTTCCTTGCACCACCTCCCCACAGGAGCAGCCCTGGCTGCAGGGAGGCAGCTCCCAGCCAGGAGACCCGGCTGCCACAAAGCTCAAATTGATGGGCCTCACCGATGGGGACCATGGTGGCAGCAGCTAGCCAGCCGGGGACCCCGAGGGCTGCCGTCTCAGGGACACTCCACCAGGAAAAGCAGGAGCTGCCCATGAAGGCAGCCCCAGAAGCAGTGTGCCAGCCTCTCCCGGGCTCAAGAGCACCACTTCCTCTCTGTGGCTCCTGCCCACAGCAGGAGGGCACAAGTACCACCTGCTCCTTTCACTCCAGCCTCCCCGGGCTCAGCTTGCCGCAGAAGGCAGGACTCCAGAGGAATGGGGCCATTTGGCCACGTCTTAGAGACCGGTGTCTGTTCTGAACAGGCAGTACCCAGCTCTGATCAGACATGGTTCTCAGAGCCGGTATGCACAGAGAGTCCATTATGAGCGGTGGTCAAGTTCTTGAGCTGACCTACAAAACCCATTTATCCCGGGTCCTCCGGGCCTCCCCAGACACAAAACTCACCACACATGCATGGCCCTGCCCCTGGGGAGGGTCTTGGCCACAAGGATCACATTCCAGCCCTGGAAGCCACTTGGTGACCACTAAATGCTGCTGTGTTACGCTCTTCGATCCTCAATGGCCCTGTGAAGCAGAAGTGCTTCCAGGAGACCACAAACCAGCTCTGTCACCTAGGCAAGTTCCTCAACCCTCTGGGCCCCACTTCCCTCATCTACAAAATGGGACAATAGTATCTCTACTCCTGGCGTTGTTCAGAATGTCAAAGGAGTCAATACCTGTACGCACGGGTAAAGCACCTGCAGCCGTGACAAGTATGCCAGCATCCCAATCCCTTCCGAGAGCTCCCAGAATGCCTCTCCATTCCCTCTGCCACGCTGTCTGTCTCCCCGCAGGCTCCTGCTCAGTCTACTGATTCTTACTTTGCCTTTGGACTCTTGCTGAAGACCCCAGGCCCAGTCTGTAGTCTGCTCAGTTCCACACGCTGGCCAGGGGTCACGGCCTCATAAACTCCAGTATGCACATGTGCAGCCGTGTCACACAGCCTTTCCCTCTCAGCTGATGGCAGCCACATCGGCTCAACTGCTCAGGCCAAAGCCTCCACATCACCTGGACCCACCCTGACCCCCACCAACCCCATGGATTCAATCAATCCACCATCTCTGCAGCTCTTCCTGAATGTCTGATACGGTCTCCTGATGGTGGCCCTGCTCCTGCCCTGGCCTGTTTCGACAGCAGTGTGACCTGCCCTTCTGCTCCCCTCCAGCTACAGAGGCCCCTGGCTGCTCCTGAAACACCCAGCACACCCCATCTCAGGGCCCTGGCACAAACTTGGCTCGTCCAACAAACCTTCCATGCAGATGGGAACGTTCCACATGGGTGCTGTCTGTCATGGCAGCCACGAGTACATGCCATCACTGAGTACCTAAAACATGGCTCATGCCATCGAGACACTGCACACTTGATTTTATTTCACGTTAACTCATTTAAATGTAAGTTGCCTATGATTTATGAACACTGGTGGCTGGTGCCACTCTACCTGGCTGGCTGGGGATGTTCTTCCCAAGTTCTACTCTGCTAACTTTGTGAATTCTTTTCTCAAATCTCAGATTCATGAAGCCCATTCCCTGCCCTCTGGCATCCTTCACCCCACACTGCTTCTTTATCTCCAGCATACTTTACTCTCTAATAAACCACATTCTTCCCTCCGTGCACTGTTGGCCCACTTTCCCACTGGAATGTAAGCTCCCCAGGGACAAGGATCTCTCTGCCTAGAACAGAACCCAACATAACAGGTGCTCACATATTTGCTAGATGGATAAAGAACCATCATGGGGACTGCAGGTGCCAAGCCCTGTTCCATAGGCCTTACACGTACAAATTCCTTTTGTCTTACCAGTCCCACTTTACAGGTAGAGGACCCGGAAGCTGGGTGAGGCGGGGAAGAGGGGACCAGCTTAGACGTCACGCCTGCTCCCCTCTCCCACCGGGCAGGGTGGCAAGCAGTCCAGGGAACTGGGAACATCTGCAGTCTCCAGGTGGTCCCGCAGGCAGCAGACACCAAACGCTCTGGATGTGAGGTGGGTGTTTTGGGGGAGAGATTTCAGTTACTCTGACTTGTTAAATTACGTGATTGTGTTACTTTATTTTACCTTCAACAATTGCCGTTTTTATCCAACACTCACCAACAATGAAAAATGGTGTGACCAAAGTCCAGTCAGAAAAGGCACAAGGATTAACGGGCTGGCAAGAAGGCAAATAAAACCTGCTAGCAAAGATGAGAGATCCAGAAATACCTTGACCTGGAATTTAGTGAAATTAGAGCCTGAATGCTCACTTGGCCTCTCCTAATTAAGAAACATTCAATTCCCAATCACAGACTCTGATAGGTTAGCAGGGTTGCAGACCTGTGGAGTCTTCTGTTTGTTAAATATTGGGATTCTTTTGCAGCTTCCAGTGACATGTGGCCTGCTGACCACGCACTTCCCACCACTTCCTCCAGAAAGGCCAGTGATGTGACAGCAAAGGCATAAGAGGCAGCAACGCGGGACAAGGCACTGGACAGAAAAGAACCAGTGAAAAGAGAGGCGTGGATTCCCAGTGTTGCAGACATGCAGGCAAGAAGTCAGGCGTGGGTGCCTCAGAAGTCAGAAAGGCCCGGCCCGTGTTGGGGGTTGGTGGAGGAGGCTGCCTCCTGTGGTCAAGACCCCTCCTCCAACCCACCCCAGCAGGACAGGTGCTCAAGCCAGAGAAATTAACACAGAAGACCCAATGCAGGCCACAGGGCAGAGGTGGGCAGGATGACAGATGTCAGGACAAGTGAGGAAAAAAGAGCAGGCCTGCATCCTTACTCCTGCAAGCCCCGGGAAGCCAGCAGCCAGGAATGTCCGGCCTATCTGGGCACCCCTGCCTTTGGAGTGGGACAGAGGGTCCCAAAGGGCTTGCAATGGGCACAGCAACTCTACCCATCCAGCGTCCTTAACTGGCTCATGGCATCTTGTATGACCTCTGGGCAAGCTGCAGAAGTTGCTGGGGAGGCCAGAGCCAGAGACCAGCACACGTGGTGACGCACACGGCTACAGGCTCTCAGACACTGCACAATAAAACTCACATGAAGTTAACTTTGACTCAGATTTCCAAACCAGGAGATTCTAAAAATTCAGCATTACAGTTCTCAAAGCAAGTGTAACTAGAATGCACAGAACACAGCATAAACAACTCCCAAATATGGGGTTCTGTGAACACTCGGGCTGAGGACCCATGCTGCGAATCCAGGATGTGGCAGGAAAATACCTGCCCTGCCACATGGAAGGCTGAGGCTGGCCCCCGGGCCTCTCACCCCTAGATGAGCAAGGCCTCAAGGAGCCGTAGTGTATGTAGTATGCTTGGTGGGGGAGGCAGGGGGAGGGCAGACACAGCCTGCAGAGGAGCTCTGGAAAGCTCCAGGGTGTGAGCAGCAAAGCACTCTGCCAGCTCCAACTCAAATCTGGTCCATTTCCTGTCACATGTCCCCTCCTGAGGGGAGAGTAGAGGTCTGCAAAGGACACAGATGTCTCCATTTTGCACCTTGAGGGCCAAGGCCAAGCTCTGGAGTTAGACTGAGCTGGGTGAGCCTCAACTGCTCCTTCAGGCCCCCACTGCCCCATCTGTGAAATGGGAACCATGAAGGCCTGTCTAGGGGGATTAAACTTGACAGCACCTGAAAGCCCCTGGCTCAGCACCTGGCCCTCAGCAAAGCCACAAAGTGCAGGCTTACCATGGTGGGGACAGTGACACACTTCTCAGTGCCCCAGGCACAGCCCCCAGCCACCCACCCCTCAGCTCCTGGCTAATGGATCTACACCCTGCCGCCACTCCCTCCCCAGCCTAAATCCCTGGTAGAGCTGAGCTCTACTGTAGCCATACTTTCCAAGTAATTTTGGGAAACAGTGCAATTTTTCAAGACCAGATCTGTCAAGATTTTCAAACATGTCTTAAGTCAACAAAAGTTTCCCCCTGAAATGCTGGGTCCTCAGGAGAAACCTCCTCACTCCATGGCTCAATGCAGTAGGAGTCTGTTTCATATCTGGGCTCTTGTGACAATAGCCTGGGTAGGTCCTGTCCTCCCTCTCTCAGATCAGCCTGCCATCCCACTCCAGGCCACCACCATTACCTCCCAACAGTGTGTAGCCCCCACTTCAGTGCTGCTCTCTCCCACTCCTCCATCCTGGCCCCTCCAGTGCAGGTGGGGTGCTGGGGGACAGCAAGGAGGAGTGCTTTCCCAACTGGAAATGGGCCCACTCCCTCCTCCAGCTAGAGTCCTGAAGCTCTTTCACCTCACCTGTGCTTTTGGACATGTGTTTGCAAGACCATGGGCATGCTACCTACTTTCCCAGAAAGCCCTGGCCTTGAGTCTCCCTGCTCACTGACTTGTAGCTTTAAGAATGACAAAGTCAGACAGAAAGCCCCGAGTTCGGCTCCTGGCTCTCTCACCAGCTCTGCTACATGGGAGTAACAGCTGCCACCTAGGGGGGTCATGAGGACTAGGCAAGACTGCACACACACAGCTGCATCTACTACTGCACTCATAGCTGCCACTGTGATGAGGACATCCTTGCCTCCTGCGCTCCCAGGCTCCACCCACCGCTGCCCCCTTGCCAGCCCCGCCACCCCCTGACTCTCAGCCACTAGAGACCAGCCCACATCTTGCCCATCTCGACAGACAGGAAGTAGGTATGCAAGCATTTGCCAGAGGAGAGGCCATGTGACCCACATCCCCCGCCACCTCTAAAGCCTCCAGGGGCCCACAGAGGCCATAGAGGAGCTGCCCGGGCCCTCACCTGAGGTCCTTCAGCCGCTTGCAGTGCTTCAGCATGTCCGAGAGCGCAGACATGTAGACCACCTTCCCCATCATGCCCAGGTTGGCCAGTGAGAGAGACTGCAGCTGCTGGCACTGCAGGCCAATGCTGACCAGCCCAGAGCCTGTCAGGATGCTGGGCAGCTGGGCCAGCGTCAGGTGCCTCAGGAATGCCAGCTGGCCAATGGCAGCCACTTCCGAGTCTCCAACGTTCTGTGCCCGGCTGCAGGGCGGGAGGGAGTTGCGGATAGCAGGTTCATTGCGTGGCATGGCAGAGGAGAAGTTGGACCCGATCAGCTCAAGGCGCTCCAGAAAGGGCACGTTCTTCAGCAGAGACCAGAACACGGAGGAAGGCTGAGGGCCTGCCTGCCCCGAGAAGGGGTTGGGGCAGGACTGCACGCCAATGCGCACCTTCTTGCCAAAGCCACGGGGCACAGCGTGCATGGCAGGCACACGGTCGGACCGTGGTGCTGAGTCGGCGACAGAGCAGACTGGCAGGGATAAGGAGCGCAGGTGGCGCAGCCGAGCCAGCAGCTGGCAGAGGTGGCGGCCTGGGCCCTCGGAGCTGTGATGATGGGCAGCCGAGAGGTTGAGGTGCCGCAAGTTGCGACAGGACGCCACCAGGGTCTCCAGGATGCCGCTATCAATATCGTCCTCCGCCTTGCGGAGCAGGGAATCCGGGGACAAGCAGTGGACGCAGCCACTGAGGTTCAGGCTCGCCAGGCTGCGGAGCTCCTTGGCTCCATCAATGACCCGCTGAATCAGGTGGCCACCGGACAGGGTGCAGCGGCTGAAGCTGAAATAAAAGGGGTTGTTGAACTTCATGTGCTGGAGCAGGGATGAGCCGTTGAGCCAGGACTTGGGCAGCTGCAGGGCGTCCAGGGCCACGTTGCGGGCCATGGAATCCAGGAGGTTTTTGGTGGCCCCGCTCTCAGCGAAGCTGCCAGGCACAGAGATGAGGAAGGCGTGCAGATTCTCGGGCGTGCGGTCACTGAGCACAGCCAGGTAGAGCCGCACCACCTCCTGATTGATGTAGCCAGGGGCCAGGCGCGCGTAGAAGACCCGCAGGTTCTGGTAGTGGGGCACATTGCTCTGGCCAACCATCAGCTGGCCTGAGAGGATGGCGCCCTCACGTGTGCGGTCGAGAATCTCAAAGTAGAGCAGCAGCTTCTCAAGGCTGGTGCAGCAGGGCACGACACCATAGGAGGGTGTGTACAGCGTCTGCTTCAGCTCCCGCACGCGGCTCAGTGTGGCCTTGCACTCACCACTCAGCTGGCCGGCATCGAAGCCAGGGCTCACGTCGATGGCCAAAGAGCGCAGGTGCTGCAAGGCTGAGAGCATCTTGGAGAGGCGCAAGGAGGTCAGGTGGCAGCCAGAGAGGTTCACCTTCACCAGGCTGCGGCAACGGGCCACGTGCTCAATGGTGGCACCTGACAGCCAGTAGCAGCCGGCCATGTTGAGCTGCTGGATCTCCCGGCCGATCTCCTTCATCAGTTGCTTCACCTTGTCTTCACTTGCCTGCAGGACAGGGCCAGGGGAGGGAGGGGGGCAGGTCAAGAAAGGAAAGGGCCTGAAGGCACCCAGGTGACCCCTTCACCTCCCCTCAGGTCACACCCTCCCCCACGACAATCAGGGAGCCATGAGGGGCCCTGCAGGGGCTCTACTCCGGAGGTGAAGGGACCATGGAGGGGAGAGCTGGCACCTCCTTCCTGTCCCCACAAGCTTACCTACTGTAGGCCAACCATCAAGAGTCCCCGGCTAGGCGGGAACATAAAAATGGTGCAGCTGGTGTGGAAAAGCGTGGTGGTTCCTCAAAAAGCTAAACACAGAGTGAACATGTGACCTGGTAATTCCCCTCCCACACATGCACCCAAGGTAATGGAAAAAACAGGGACTCACTCCATGGGCCCCGATGTTCACAGCAGCACTAGCCACAGGAGATGGAAACAACCTAAGCTCCACCGACAGACAGATGGATGAACAAAATGTGGTCTGTACACACAATGAAAGATTGTGTAGCCACAGAAAGGAACGAAGCTCTGACACATGCCACAACGTGGGTGAAACCTGAAGACATCATACAAGGTGAAAAGAAGCCAGTCCTAGAAGATCACATGTTGTGTGATTCCACTTACATCAATTATCCAGAATAGGCAAATTCAAAAGCAGAAAGCAGAATAAAGGTTACTAGGGGCTGGGGAAAAGGAGAATAGGAAGTCACTGCTCCACAGATCCAGAGCTTCTGTTCAGGGTGACAAAGAAGTTCTGGAAACACTGATAATGCTGGTACAATACCACAAATGTCCATACTGCTTAATATACGGCATCAAGCACTTAAAAACGGTGAAGATGGTAAATGTTATGTTACATGGGGTTCTCTGAACTACACAATAGGGTTGTGCCTTGATCTGGCTGTTGTTCTCCTTTATATCATCTGTGTTTTCACATCATTAAATATTCCTCAAAAATCTGCCATGGGGGCAGCCTAGGTAGCTCAGCGGTTTAGTGCCGCCTTCAGCCCAGGGCCTGATCATGGGGACCCAGGATCAAGTCCCACATCGGGCTCCCTGCATGGAGCCTGCTTCTCCCTCTGCCTGTGTCTCTGCCTCTCTCTCTCTCTGTGTCTCTCATGAATAAATAAAATCTTTAAAAAAAAAAATCTGCCATGGATTGCTTGAATGAGCCACAGTACGTCTAATGAGGGATCCCAAGGGCCAATAGCTGGATGCCCTGGTTGCTACACTGCCTCAAGCACCTGTATGCATGATATCCATGCTTTCCAATCACTATTCTAAGGTAGACTCCCACATACACAGGCGTGCAGGCACAGGCACAGGACACGCACATCTTCAATGCTCCAGATACATTGTGCTTCAGTACTGAGCTGGGGACACATGCCCCTCCCTCTACCCAGACAGGAAGCCTGACCTTGAGGCAGCCCAGGTGGCTCAGTGGTTGAGGGCCACCTTCAGCCCAGGGCATGATCCTGGAGACTGAGGATCGAGTCCCAGGTCGGGCTCCCTGCATGAAGCCTGCTTCTCCCTTTGCCTGTGTCTCTGCCTCTCTTTCTCTCTCTCTGTGTGTCTCTCATGAATAAATAAATAAAATCTTTTAAAAAAATAAGGAAGCCTGACCTTGGCTCTGGGGAGTCAGCTCAGCCTCTCCCTACACCTGCACTCCCCCAGCAGAGAGGAGCATAGCACACTCTCACAGAGAGAACCAATCTCTGGAAGGGGGTTCACTCAGGGTTCAAATGCAGATAGTTTCATGACCAGTGACAACAGTTAGGAACCCCAGGGATCCCTGGGTGGCGCAGCGGTTTGGCACCTGCCTTTGGCCCAGGGCGTGATCCTGGAGACCCAGGATCGAATCCCACATCAGGCTCCCGGTGCATGGAGCCTGCTTCTTCCTCTGCCTGTGTCTCTGCCTCTCTCTCTCTCTCTCTCTGTGACTATCATAAATAAATAAAATTAAAAAAAAAAAAAAAGGAACCCCTGCCATGGTCCCCTAAGATTTGGGTTCCGGTCAAGACCTCTATTGTTGGGGGACCTGGGTGGCTAATTGGTTGAGCGTCTGCCTTTGGTTCAGATCGTGATCCTGGTGTCCTGGGATCGGGTCCCACATCGGGCTCCCTGGTGGGAGCCTGCTTCTCTCTCTGCCTGTGTCTCTGCCTCTCTGTGACTCTCCTGAATAAATAAATAAAATCTTTAAAAAAAAAAAAAAAGACCTCTATTGTTACCTTTAAGATATGTTGTTAGTTGACTTTCAACAAAAGTTGCAAGGCAATCATAAAAAAGAATGAAATCTTGCCATTTGCAACAAAATGGCTGGAGCTAGAGAACACAATGTTAAGTGAAAAAAGTCAGAGAAAGACAAATACCATATGATTTCAATCATGTGAATTTAAAAAACAAAACAAAATGGGATGCCTGGGTGGCTCAGCATTGACTGTCTGCCTTCGGCTCAGGGAGTGATCCTGGAGTTCTGAGATCGAGTCCCACATCAGGCTCCCTGCAGGGAGCCTGCTTCTCCCTCTGCCTATGTCTCTGTCTCTCTCCGTGTCTCTCATGAATAAATAAAATCTTAAAAAAAAAAAGAAACAAAAGAGCAAAGGTAAAAGAGAGAGAGAAAAACCAAAAAACAGACTCTTTTTTTCTTTTTAATTTATTTATGATAGTCACAGAGAGAGAGAGAGAGAGAGAGAGGCAGAGACACAGGCAGAGGGAGAAGCAGGCTCCATGCACCGGGAGCCCGACGTGGGATTCGATCCCGGGTCTCCAGGATCGTGCCCTGGGCCAAAGGCAGGCGCCAAACCGCTGCTCAACCCAGGGATCCCCCAGACTCTTAACTACAGAGAACAAAGTGATGATGACCAGATGGAGTTGGGGAGGGGAGAATGGGTGATGGGGATTAAGGTGAGGAGTACCAGGTATTGTATGGAATCACTATATAATCAGGTATATAATCACCTGAAACTAACATAACTATATGTTAACTATACTGGAATTAAAATTAAAAAACAAGGGGATCCCTGGGTGGCTCAGCGGTTGAGCGGTTGAGCGCTTGCCTTTGGCCCAGGGAGTGATCCTGGAGACCCAGGATCGAATCCCAGGATCACAGGATCGAGTCCCGGGAATCCCAGGATTGAGTCCCATGTGAAGCTCCCTGCATGGAGCCTGCTTCTCCCTCTGCCTGTGTCTCTGCCTCCCCTTCTCTGTCTCTCATGAATAAATAAAATCTTAAAAAAAAATTAAAAAAAACAAAAAATTAAAAAACAAAACAAAAAATTTTTTCAAGGCAATCATTAAGGAAAGGACAACCTTGTCCATAAGTGATGTTGGAACAACTGAACAGCCATATGCAAAGAAAGGAACCCTAGATCCTTACCTCACACCACACTTACCATAAACACTAAAGCTATAAAACTTCCATAAGAAAATGTAGCAAGGGCACCTGGGTGGCTCAGTGGTTGAGCATCTGCCTTTGGCTCAGGTCATGATTCCAGGGTCCTGGGATAGAGCCCCACATCAGGATCCCTACTCATCAGGGGCCCTTTCTCTGTCCTCTGCTGCTCCACCCCCTCCCCCATGCTCGTTATCTCCCTCAAATAAATAAATAAAATATTTTTAAAAAAAGAAAAGGGAGGGATCCCTGGATGGCGCAGCGGTTTGGCGCCTGCCTTTGGCCCAGGGCGCGATCCTGGAGATCCGGGATCGAATCCCACATCAGGCTCCCGTTGCATGGAGCCTGCTTCTCCCTCTGCCCGTGTCTCTGCCTCTCTCTCTCTCTCACTGTGTTCCTATCATAAATAAATAAAAAAAAAAAAAATTTAAAAAAAAAAAAAAAAAGAAAAAAAAGAAAAGGGATTCCTGGGTGGCTCAGTGGTTGAGCATCTGCCTTTGGCTCAGGGCATGATCCCAGAGTCCCAGGATCGAGTCCCACATCAGGATCCTTGCATACAGCCTGCTTCTCCTCCCTCTGCCTGTGCCTCTGTCTCTCTCTCTCATGAATAAATAAGTAAAATCTTTAAAAAAAAAAAAAAATGAAGAAAGAAAAAAAAAGAAAAAGCAGAAAATCTTTATGGCACCAGGTTTAACAAAATTTTCTTCAACAGATTACAAAAAACATGAACTTAAAAAAAAAATCAACAAGTTGAACTTCAACCTAAACACTTATTCTCTTCAAAGACACTGTTTAAAAAAATGGAAAGGCAAGCCACAAACTGAGAAAATACTCATGATACAGGTATCCAACAAAAGATCCAGAGTACATGAGAACCCCTAGAACTCCACAATAAAAAGCCCTACACAGTAGCTTCTGGAAAGAAGATGTATGAACGGGCCAGCCCTGGATGGAAATGGCATCACGGGCACCCCAGCACCCTCCCCCAGCACTCTGCCTAGGCCAGACAAATAACCAAGGCGACATCTGCTCTGTGCATCAGAAGAGTGGACACTTCAAAGCCTGACCAGGAGGGTGTACAGCACCTGAAAACCCTCATGCAGCTGCTAGGGGGTAAGATGGTGCCTCTGGTACTGCGAAAAGTTCCAACAGCCACCGTGGAACCTGGAACCCACTCCTAGGCATCCACTGGAAAGTCTAGCTCCCCCCCCACACAGCACCCACTGAGCCCATGCCCTCCTGCTGGGTGGCATTCTACCTGTACCTCTTGGCCTCTGTAGCTTTTGTCACTTCACGAATCTCAGAGGCTGAGCCTATCAGGACTCTGAGCGCCTGCCCTCTTAATCACCAGCCACATGTGCACCTCTGCCAGGCTGTGCTAGTCCTCAGATGGGCACGGGAGCCGTCCCCAGGCCTGCCCGCACACCAGCACCACCCCTGCGACCCATGCCTCACCTCATAGTCCTTCTGCAGCAGCACAGTGTGGGTGAGGCTCTTGTCCAGGCATAGCACCGCAAGCTTCCGGCAGGTGCGCCGGACATTCAGAACCAGGTCTGTGCTGGGGACGTGGCTCAGGATGTGCAGCAGGATCTCATCCGAAAAGCCGAGAAGGTGGGCGCCCACTGCCACAGCGGCTGCTGTAGGGGGCATGTCTCCATCGTTGGATGTGTCCTGAAAATAAGGGGAACACCAATTCCCATGGGGTGGCCTCTTCAGCCAAGGACAGAGCCAAGAACTGCCCTCGCCACAGTCTGGGAAAGAAGGTGCTTTTACCAAAAATCTTTTTTTTTTTTTAATTTTTTTTTAATTTATTTATGATAGTCATACAGAGAGAAAGAGAGAGAGGCAGAGACACAGGCAGAGGGAGAAGCAGGCTCCATGCACCGGGAGCCCGACGTGGGATTCGATCCCAGGTCTCCAGGATCGCGCCCGGGGCCAAAGGCAGGCGCCAAACCGCTGCGCCACCCAGGGATCCCATTTTACCAAAAATCTTAACTGCAGTGCAAGAAGCCATGATATTCTTCAAAATCCGCTTTTTGATCTGCATATCAGGATCTCTCTTCAAAAGTAAGAAACTTCCATTCTTTTCCAAATTTAAGAGATTTTTTTTCCTACCTGGCATGCTTCAGACTCAACTTAGGACCACTGGCCAGGGCTTTCCACCTGTGAAAACTATTCTCCCACCATCCCAGTATCATGCTTAAAACACCTGGGAGAGAGAATTCCACCAAGAAACAGGAAAAACTGGGGGGTGACAACAGTGTTTTGGCCTCTCAGGGTCACTCTGATGGATATCAAGCCCTCAGACAGGGGCAGAGGGCAGCTCTTCCCAGTGCTGGCATTAGGGGCCAGAAAATCCAGAGAATGAAGCCACCAAGTCCTGATGAATAAGAAACTGTACCTACTGATGGCATTTTGACATCTTAAGATCAGTATTAGCTAACAGGAAGTGCACAAGTACCTCCACCTCATCACACTTTCTGGCTAGAGATTCATATTCCCCACAAGATGTCCACACATTTCCAGGACGCCTGGGTGGCTCAGTAGTTGAGCATCTGCCTTCGGCTCAGGGCGTTAACCCCAGAGTCTCGGGATTGAGTCCCACATCAGGCTCCCTGCATGTAGCCTGCTTCTCTTCCCTCTGTGTCTCTGCCTCTCTCTGTGTGGGTCTCTCGTGAATAAATAAATAAAATCTTAAAAAAAAAAAAAAAAAAAAAAGAGAGAGAGAGAGAGATGACCACACATTTCGGTTTGTTTTGGTAGCCGTCTGCACAAGATTTTCTCCCCTCCTATGGGCCTTTTGCCGTTCCCAGGTTGCTGTATACAACCCAAAGGTAGAGGGAGCTCAACCCAGGCTCGTGTAACATGAAATCTCCAAGTCAAGGACAAAGGAACTGGAGGCTCTAATTCCCCAGAAGCGATCCACCTGCCCCTAAAAAAGTCCTCACTATGCGGGGAATGGTGTGCCTGACTGACCACCCCCAGGAGAGAGCACCCAGGATTATTTCCACTGTCTTTTCCAGTGATTCTGTCTACAAGCTCTCCTCCCTCAGACTGACTTTTCTTCTGTACATATTTGCATGGATGGAAGCACTGAAGCCTGGAAAGCCCTGCTGCTGCCATGGCAACCATGAAATCCGGGCAGGGAGAGCCTGTCTGCACACCCCACGCAGCCTCCAGGGATTTTCCGGGTACTCTGACTGCGACACCCCTCTACTCTGTCCTAACAGGTTTCACGGCCAGCCAAGACCTCGCTGGGCCTGGTAAAGGGTTTCCATAAACATTTCTCACCTGTTTAATAGCACTGACCCTTTCCATGTTCCCTTCTCCATCAGAGGCAGCAGCCAGAAGTGCCCTTCCTGCTCCCCTTTCCATCTGAGGTGCCTTCAATCCTATCTCCCTATTCCTGTGGTTTGCGAGGGCACCCAAGGCCACAACACTCCCAAGGTCACAGTGCTCTGGGGCACCATATTTCAGGGTTAGTGTTCTCAACCATTAGTGATTTTCCTTAGCTCACTGCTTCCCAGAGCCAGTCATAGGGATCACCCAGACACCTGTTAAAAATAAGATTCCCGGACCCCACCCCAGACATAGGGACTCCCTCTGTAGGAAGAGGCTCAAACCAGAGGCAATCCTTATCAGGCCAGGTTGGGGAGAGGGCCTGAGGACAAGAGGGACTGCTTGAATCTGCCTGCTGAGCACCTTGAGGCAAACCCCTCCAGATCCCCAATCTGCATATTTATCAAAGTAAGAATATTTTCTCAGATGAATGAAAACACAGGGCAAAACACTCTAAGAAGGTCCAGCATCATATAACATCCACATTATACTACTAATACTGAATTTCTCTTAAAACCACCCAGAAGGGGACGCCTGGGTGGCTCAGCGGTTGAGTGCCTGCCTTCGGCTCAGGGAGTGATCCTGGAGTTCTGAGATCGAGTCCCACATCAGGCTCCCCACATGGGGCCTGCTTCTCCCTCTGCCTATGTCTCTGCTTCTCTCTGTGTCTCTCATGAATAAATAAATAAAATCTTTAATAAAAAAAGAAAAAACCCAGAAGTTACAGGGGTACCTAGCTAGCTCAGACAGTAGACTTGCGTGACTCTTGACCTCAGGGTTGTGAGTTCAAGTCCCACATTGGGCATGGGGCTTATGTTAAAATAAGGAAAATTAAAAAAAAAAAAAAATTTAGGGACACCTGGGTTGCTCGGTGGTTGGGCATCTGCCTTTGGCTCAGGGTGTGACCCCAGAGTCCCAGGGTTGAGTTCCCCATCCCGCTCCTTGCATGGAGTCTGCTTCTCCCTCTGCCTATCTCTGCCTCTCTCTTTCTGTGTCTCTCAAGGATGAATAAATAAAATCTTTATAAAAAACCTACCTAGGGCAGCCTGGGTGGCTCAGCGGTTTAGCCCCGCTTTCAGCCCAGGGCATGATCCTGGAGACCCAGGATCGAGTCCCATGTCAGGATCCCTTCATGGAGCCTGCTTCTCCCTCTCCCTGTGTCTCTCCTGAATAAATAAATAAAATCTTTAAAAAAAAAAAAAACCTACCTAGATGTTACATTAAGGAAAAAAAAAAGGCAGGAACTGAGCTCCAGCCCCCTGTGTCTAGTCTCAGCACACCCCACAAGATGATTTTCCCCACATTCTGCCCTGGGGCCAGCACCCTGCAGGCACTTGGGAGCAGCTGCCTCCCACCTACCCATCCCCATCTCCAATGGCCCATCCTGACAGGTGGCTGCCGGATTTGCAATAGTCAAGTCTTCCCTGGAACCCAGGCTTTCTAAACCAAGGTCCTGTGGTTTGTAAGTACACATACATACATACACACACACACTGCTTTTCCCCAGGAAAGGCAGCAGCTCTGCAGAGGTCAACAGCAAACAAGGAATGCTGACTGCGAAGGAGTGAAACAAAAATGTGGCCCAGAGAATGCCCACCTCCACACACACCCATCTACACTGGCAAGAGCTTGCCTCTGCCTTTCAGCACCTCTTGTTCTCAGCCTCAGGGAAACTAAGGCAGAACCATTCTCCATCTCAAAAACGTTAGATAAGAGGTGCCTGGCTGACTCAGTCAGTAGAACACGTGACTCTCAATCTTGGGGTCATTAGTTCAAGCCCCACACTGGGCGTAGAGCTCACTTTTTTTTTTTTTTTTTAAGATTCTATTTATTTATTCATGAGAGACACAGAGAGAAAGATAGGCAGAGACACAGGCAGAAGGAGAAGCGGACTCCATGCAGAAAGCCCGATGCAGGACTCGATCCTGGGACTCCGGGATCATGTCCTGAGCCAAAGGCAGATGCTCAGCCGCTGAGCCACCCCAGCATCCCCTTAGAGCTCAAAATTTTTAAAAAATAAAATAAAATAAAAAATAAAAAATAAAAAATAAAAAATAAAAAATAAAAAATAAAAAATAAATTAGGGATCCCTGGGTGGCTCAGCGGTTTAGCGCCTGCCTTTGGCCCAGGGTGTCATGCTGGCGTCCCCGGATTGAGTCCCACGTCAGGCTCCCTGCATGGGGCCTGCTTCTCCCTCTGCCTGTGTCTCTGCCTCTGCCTCTCTCTCTCATAAAAAAATAAATAAAATCTTAAAAAATAAAAATAAAAAATTAGGGCAGCCCGGGTGGCTCAGCAGTTTAGCACCAGCTTCAGCCCAGGGCCTGATCCTGGAGTTCCGGGATCGAGTCCCGTATCAGTCTCCCTGCATGGAGCCTGCTTCTCCCTCTGCCTGTGTCTCTGCCTCTGTCTCTCATTAATAAATAAATGTTTAAAATCTTAAAAAAAAAAAATAGGTAAGTAGCCTGAGGTCAGACTCAGGCTGGGCCTGATCAGTTGAAACTGCCCTTCCCTCCACAAGAAAGGGGCTACTGGGGCTTCCTGACAGATCCAGAACAGGCACCCCCTGGCAGTCTGCGGAAAATCAATTCAGGCATGAAGACAGAAAGACGCATCTGAAAACCATACGGCTAGAACCAGATAATGACCACTTACAAGTGGTTTGAAGTGTAAGCTTTAGAGAGTTTTATGCATTTTGCAGAATGTAATATTTCACTTTTTTTTTTTTTTTAAGATTTATTTATCCATGAAAGACAGAAAGAGGCAGAGACATAGGCAGAGGGAGAAGCAGACTCCTCACAGGGAGCCTGATGTGGGACTCGATCCCTGAACCGGGATCACACCCTGAGCCAAAGGCAGATTCTCAACCACTGAGGCACCCAGGGGTCCCTCACAATTTTGTTTTAAGAACTGAAGCAACGCAAAGAAAAGAAAAGAAAAGAAAAGAAGAAAAGAAAGAAAGAAAAAAGAAAAGAAAAAAGAAAAAAAAGAAAAGAAAAGAAAAGAAAAGAAAAGAAAAGAAAAGAAAAGAAAAGAAAGAAAAATTAAGTACTGAAACTTCAGTACTTGCCCAAAAAAACATCCCTTCCCAGACGTTTACAAGTCAGGCATCCAAAGGAATCACAGGATTTACAAATCAACTGATGAGATGTCTGGAATGATCTAAATAAGCCAAAGAGAGAGGCAGAGATGAAACAAGACTGGTCATGTGTTAACTATGAAAACTGGGCAATGGGTAGGGGGGCTACGCCTGGCTGGCTCAGTCAGTGAATCATGTGACTCTACGTCATTCGGGTTGTAGGTTCAAGACCCATGTTCGTTCGGCATAAAGCTTACTTAAAAATAAAACAAAACAGGGTGTTATTCTGTATGTTGGCAAATTGAACACCAATAAAAAATAAATTTACTGGGATCCCTGGGTGGCGCAGCGGTTTGGCGCCTGCCTTTGGCCCAGGGCGCGATCCTGGAGACCCGGGATCGAATCCCACATCAGGCTCCCGGTGCATGGAGCCTGCTTCTCCCTCCGCCTGTGTCTCTGCCTCTCTCTCTCTCTCTCTCTCTCGTGTGTGTCTCTCTCATGAATAAATAAGTTTTAAAAAAATCTTTAAAAATAAAAAAACAAACACACACTTTAAAACTGAACTTTGGGATCCCTGGGTGGCGCAGCGGTTTGGCGCCTGCCTTTGGCCCAGGGCGCGATCCTGGAGACCCGGGATCGAATCCCACGTCGGGCTCCCAGTGCGTGGAGCCTGCTTCTCCCTCTGCCTGTGTCTCTGCCTCTCTCTGTCTCTCTGTGTGTGACTATCATAAATTTAAAAAAATTTTTTTAATTAAAAAAAATAATAAAACTGAACTTTAATGGGGGCAGTCCCAGTGGCGCAGCAGTTTGGCGCTGCCTGCAGCCCAGGGTGTGATCCTGGAGACCTGGGATCGAGTCCCACATCGGGCTCCTTGCATGGAGCCCACTTCTCCCTCTGCCTGTGTGTCTCTGCCTCTCTCTCTCTCTCTCTCTCTGTATGTGTCTCATGAATAAATAAATAAAATCATTTAAAAAAAACTGAACTTTATGGTGTGCAAACTATACACCAATAAACAGAAAACAGAACAATCCAGAAGGGTCCTTGATCTCCACATCCAGGGTAGAATGAGGTGCCCATGAAGAAACAAGAGGCCTCTAGCCAGGTCACTCACATATGCTTCAAGGAACAGAGAGCCCTTTGTACCAGGACCCCCTAAGAGCAAGGAACCAGTGCCCCAGTTCCTGCAAGTACACACGATTACCTGGAATCTGCTAACAGTCAGGCTGCCCCCTAACTATTCCTTGAAGAGCCTCAGCTTTCCTACCCTTCAATCCTACCACCGTCTGCAGGTGTGTCCCACATCCTCCCTCTCAATGAAGGGGCCACTTCTAAGCCAAACTCACTTCAAATGAAGAGGAACTATCTGCAATCCTGGCCACATCCATTTCGAAGGAAACACTGGAACCTCTGATTCCCCTTCCCCATAGCACAGGTGAGCCCCTAAGACAGGAAATGCACTCCAGGGTCCAAGGCCCAGATGCTAAACACACACACAGGTGCACACAAGTACACAAAGATAGGCAGGAAGCAACAAATGCAAAGACACGGGTCAGAGTCAGGGCCCCCCATACCCTGGTCTGCAGATAAAATACCTTGCACCAGATCACAGGGACTCGGACCCAGACTTGCAGAGCACTGAGGAAAGGAACTCCAGGGTAAACCAGAAGTTCCCCAGGTGAAATGGCTTTTCCTCCATTACCGTCCCCAGTCACACAACCAGAGGAAAGTGGGCTGAAACTGAGCATTCAGAGATAGAGGATGGGGTGCTGAGTGGGCATGGAAGACGGAGGTCCCATAGGTCCAAGGGCTGAACCCAGGTACAGGGGGCGTGAGAAAGGGGCCTGAGAGGTCTACGGGAGACTGGAAACTCTGGGGGCGCAGAAGCGGGGGAAGAACCCTGGCGAACACGACTGCGGCTGGCAAAGGGACGGAAAACCCAAGGGGGAAGAGAACTTGTGCCTTCGCAACAGGGTGAGGACCTAGGGAGCGGGGCGAGGCCAGGATAGGGATGCGAAGGACCCCGCGAGGCCGAGGCCAGGGTCGGAGCAGGAAGGACCAAACCTGGCCAACGCCAGGGTTGGAGTGAACAGGGCCAAGGGGGCTGCGGTGGGGGGTCGAGGTCAGGATGGGAAGGATAGAGCCAGGCTGCGGTCGGGACAGGAAGGATGGAGCGGGTTAGCGGGCCGGATGGAAAGGACGCAAAAGGGACCGGGGCGGGATGGGAAGGCCCGAGAGGAGCCAAAGGCGCGGGGCAGGAAGGAGAGCGGAGAGAGCGTACCTCTTCGGAGCTGGCCATGGTGAAAGCGGGCGGGGCCGCGGCTGCCAGAGCCGCAGCCCCAGGGCCTCCCCTGGCCCGCCAGGGATGCTCAAAGCCGGCGCGTCCGCGGCTCCACAGAGACCCCGGTAGGGGGCGGGGGCCTCCTGCCACTTCCGGCGCCTGCCGCTACGTACTTCCGCCCGCCAACCGGCGTGCCCCGGGGGGGCCGCCATGTTGGGTGCGGCGCTGTTTTCTGGGGCCCTGTTAGGAATGCGGGTTGAGTCCAGGAGGACTACGTCAGCCGCAGCATCCTGTCGGGCCCGGGCTCCCCCTCCTCTGCTCTCTGTCTGCTACTTTCCAGCCACAACGTCCCCCTGCCGGCCCGGCACTCTCTTGCCTCCGGGCCTTGTCATTTGCGTCCCTATGCCTGCAAGTGTCCACTCGTGGGACCACCGTGCGGAAAACCACATCTCCTCCTCCCCTAAACTTGCGTCTTATCTTGTATTTCTCCCCATAGCTCTTTGCAGTATCTGACGTCCCGTGTCTTTTTATTTCTTTATTTCTTTTTTGATTTTTTTGGTTTGTCCTCTTGCTGCGCTCAGGAGCAAGATTGCAGGGACCGGGGATCCCTGGGTGGCGCAGCGGTTTGGCGCCTGCCTTTGGCCCGGGGCGCGATCCTGGAGACCCGGGATCGAATCCCACATCGGGCTTTCTGCATGGAGCCTGCTTCTCCCTCTGTCTGTGTCTCTGCCTCCCTGTCTCTGACTATCATGAATAAATAAATAAAATATAAAAAAAAAAAAAAAAAAGATTGCAGGGACCTAGGATGAAGCTCCCTGACATGTCGTGGGCCCTGAGTAAATCCTTGCGGGGTCAGTGAAGGTGGGGATGATGTGCCCTCACTCGAAACGCTTTGCATGTAAAAACCACGCACTAGTAAAAATCAGTGGTGAACACTTGGGTCAGAACCGGTGCCGAGTCCTGAGTGACCCTAGGCATGTATATCTTTGCGCTGGGGGTGGGGTGTTTCCCCACAGTTGTGGAGGCCAGAAGTAGGGAATGAAGATGTGACTGGGCCATGTTCCAATGGCCTCTAAGGAACTCTAAGGCCTTCCAATGGACTCTAAGGAAGAATCCCTTCTTGCTCTTCCTGGCTCTGGGTGGTGGTCAGAAATCCTTGGAGTCCCTTGGTTTGCAGCTGCATCACTCACAAGTTCTGCTCTCTCCTCAGAGGACCCACCCTCTTCATATGTGTGCTTGCGAGCATGTGTGCACATATCCTTTATTTAAAAGCCACCAGTCTTGGGGATCCCTGGGTGGCACAGCGGTTTGGCGCCTGCCTTTGGCCCAGGGTGCAATCCTGGAGACCAGGGATCGAATCCCACATCGGGCTCCTGGTGCATGGAGCCTGCTTCTCCCTCTGCCTGTGTCTCTGCCTCTCTCTCTCTCTCTCTCTCTCTCTCTCTCTCTTTGACTATCATAAATAAATAAAAATTAAAAAAAAATTTAAAAGACACCAGTCTTGGGCAGCCCCGGGTGGCTCAGGGTTGAGGGCCACCTTCAGCCCGGGGTGTGATCCTGGAGACCCAGGATCGAGTCCCACGTTGGGCTCCCTGCATGGAGCCTGCTTCTCCCTCTGCCTATGTCTCTGCCCCCCCTCCCCGTGTCTCTTGAATAAATAAAATATTATAAATAAACAAACACACACCAGTCTTGGGGCACCTGGGTGGCTCAGAGGTTGAGCATCTGCCTTTGGCTCAGGTTGTGATTCTGGGGTCCTGGGATGGAGTCCTGCATCAGGCTCCCCACAGGGAGCCTGTGTCTCCTGTGTGTCTCTCATGAATAAATAAAAATCTTTAAAAAGAAACAAGAAAAGACACGTCTTGTTGAATTTAATATCCACCTTAATCTAAGATCTTACCTTAACTAGTGACATGCAAAGAGCTTGTTTCCAAATAAGGTCACATTCCAAGGTTCTGGGCAGACATAAATCTTTGGGGGACACTTATTCAACCTAGTACATCAGGTTTCATACGCTCTCCCTGGGCCTCATTTTCCTCCCACCTCATTGGGTTGAGCCTGTTAGTAGCAAGAGGCCTTTGATGAGCTCCTGTGGGTGGACCTTCCTGGGGGCAGGCACAGTCCTTGCCTCAAAGAGTTTATGGTTTAGTCAACAGTTAAATACAACTTGAAGCATAATAAGCATGACTGTTAATGGAGGTACCATTGTTTACCATTGAAGCCTTGACAATGGAGCCCAACTATGACGGAGCCAGGCATCTGGAATTTCACAGAGGCCCAGGTTTCTCCTCCAGTCCTCCTAACTCCTGACCCATTCCTTCTTTTCCCCTACAGACTGTAATCAAGTATGTTTTTCACTATGGCAGAGGTGTTTTATTTTCTCTCCCTTGGGGAAGAGGCTGCTTTTGGGCAAACAGACTTGAGCGATCGATTGTAGAAAGGCCCCACAGCGTCTACTTAGCTGAACGCAGGCCCATCAGGTGACGCAGCTCAAAATATCCATAGACACTAACTCACCAATGGGCTACTTACAACCCAGCACAGTTACCAATAAAGGGCTAATGCCATATGTTGCCATATATAATTTTATTTATTCATTTATGAGAGACACAGAGATATCAGCAGAGGAAGATTGTTTAAAAACAATCCTTACCCACTACCTCCTTGCTAAGAGCCTCTGCTTTGCTGTCCTGCCCGCTGCTCCCTTGCAGGTGTATTCAGAAAGCTTATATAGGCTTTGTCCTGACCCAGGTGAATTCTTTCACAGCCTGTGCCATCAGGTCCCACCTGATCATCACCTCACATCAGGAGCTCCCATCTGATTGGGAGAGATGCCCCAATTAGACATCACACCCCACTAGAACAGAGTTTGGGAATAACAGGCCCCCAATAAACCATTGTCAACTAAATGGCTGATTACATGAGATGATCCATGTTAGTGTCCAATGCAGGGGAGCAATTCAGGAACTGTAACTACTGGGAGTCCCACCATTCCCAGGTGTTCCAGGTTTGAGGAGCATTTAGTTGGAAACCCCTGAGTGTGGGCCCCAGGCAACCAAGGTGGGGAGTCAGTTCCAATACCTCATTGCTCTTACAGGTGTAGCTTCCAGGTTTGGGGAACACTTCCCCACAGCATTTTCAGTGGCTCCTGCTCTGACAGTGATCTCTGTTACCTCTCACCCCCTCCAGGTCATCTAGATATGGGGTCTGGAGGAAAGTGTTTTCCTAATATAAATGACAATGACCACTGTTACCACACCAGTGCTTATCACTCACACTTTCCATGTGGGACCTTATTGGAAATGTCACTGAATCCTGGTGGGTAAACTCTATTATTACCTCATCTTGCAGAAGAGAATACAGGTCCGCGTGAGTAGCAAAATTAGGATTGGAGCCAACATTGTCTCTACTCCAGAACCAGAGGCTTGCGAGAAACAGAGCCTCCAGTTCCACCTCCGTAGGTATATTGCAGGGAGCAGAACCTCTGAGAACCAGAAGGCTGCAGCGAGGGGTGAATGGAGCCCGCTGAAGGTGGTCAAGGCAGGGAGAGGCCCTTGGATGAAGCCCATCAGGCGTGGGAAAGCCTCCTCACCTGCCCCAGGGAGCTTTCCTGTGCCAAAGTCCTCACCTTTGAGAGGTCCCACCAGAAGCTCGTCCTGATGCAGCCAGAATAACCTTTTATTTTATTTTAAAATATTTTATTTATTTGAGAAAGAAGGAGAGAGAGCGAGCTTGAGTGGGGGTGGGGGGAGTAGAGAGAGAAGCAGACTCTCTGCTGAGCACAGAGCCCAATGTGGGGCTCCACGCAGGGCTTGATCCCAGGACTCCAAGATCATGACCTGAGCCAAAGTCAGATGCTTAACCAACTGAGCCACTCAGAAACCCCCAGACTGACCTTTTAAAACTGTGCATGTAGAGGGGAAAAGTTACTTTCACAGAGGAAACCAGCACACAGATGTTTATTGCAGCTTTATTCATAATTTCCTTTTTTTTATAAATTTTTTTTATTTGTTTATGATAGTCATACAGAGAGAGAGAGAGAGAGAGGCAGAGACACAGGCAGAGGGAGAAGCAGGCTCCACGCACCAGGAGCCCGATGTGGGATTCGATCCCGGGTCTCCAGGATCGCGCCCTGGGCCAAAGGCAGGCGCCAAACCGCTGCGCCACCCAGGGATCCCTATTCATAATTTCCAAAACTTAGAAGCAACCGAGATAACCTCTGGTAAGTGACAGAGAAATTATAGTCCATTCAGGCACTGGAATATTTTTTCTTATTTATTTATTTTTTATTTTTTTATGAGAGACACACAGAGAGAGGCAGAGACACAGGAGAAGGAGAAGCAGGCTCCATGCAGGGAGCCTGACATGGGACTCGATCCTGAGACCCCAGGATCACGTCCTGGGCTGAAGGCAGCGCTAAACCACTGAGCCATCTGGGCTGCCCCTTCTTAGGTTTTTGTTGTTGTTGTTGTTGTTTTAAGATTTTACTCATTTATTCATGAGAGACTCAGAGAGAAAGAGGGGGGCAGAGACACAGGCAGAGGGAGAAGCAGGCTCCATGCAGGGACCTCGATATGGAACTCGATCCCAGGACTCCTGGATCACGCCCTGAGCTGAAGGCACATGCTAAACTGCTGAGTTACCCAGGCGTCCCTAGATTTTTTTTTTAAGTAATCTCTATACCCAACATGGGGCTTGAACCCATGAATGTGGGGTTCAAGAGTCACACAGTCTACCGACTGAGCCGGCCAGGTGCCCTGAGACAGTGGAAAATTATTCAGCACTAAAAATAAATGCTCTATCGAGCCATGAAAAGACATGGAGGAACCTTAAGCGCAATTTTACTAAGTGAAAGAAGCCACTCTGGAAAGGCTGCATATGGTATGATTTCAACCATGTGACATTTTGGAAAAGGCAAAACTTTGGTAACTTGAAAATAATCAGCAATCTCCAGGGGTCAGGGGAAGGGAAAGATAATAGCTGGAGCACAGAGGATTTTTAGGCAGTGAAACTCAGCTGAGGTCTTGATCTCAAGCTCGGGTCATGAGTTCAAGCCCTGAATTGAGCTCCAGCCTGGAGCCTACTTAATAAAATAAAATAATAAATAAATAAATTAATAAATAATAAATTAATAAATAAATAAATAAATAAAATAAAAAGATGCCTGGGTGGCTCGGCAGTTTAGCACCTGCCTTCCACCCAGGGTGTGATCCTGGGGTCTCAGGATCGAGTCCCTTTTCGAGCTCCCTGCATGGAGCCTGCTTCTCTGTCTGCCTGGGTCTCCGCCTCTGTGTGTGTGTGTCTCATGAATAAATAAATAATATCTTTAAAAAAATAATAAAATAACCAAAAAACACCAAACCCATACAGTGTAGGCACCAAGAGTGACCCCTAACATAAACTATGGATTCTGGGTGACAATGACGTGTTGGTATAGGTTCATCAGTGGTAACAAATGCATCACTCTGGTGGGGGATGTTGATGTTGGGGGCAGCTGTGCCCGTGTGGGGGCAGGGGATATATAGGAAATCTCTGTACTTTCAATTTTTATGTGAACCTAAAACTGCTCTAAAAAGTCAAGACTAATAAATAAATAAATAAATAAATAAATAAATAAATAAATAAATAAAAAGTCAAGACTAGGGGCACCTGGATGGCTCAGTGGTTGAGCATCTGCTTTCGGCTCAGGGCGTGATCCTGGTTCTCGGGATCAAATTCCGCATCAGACTCCCTGAAAGGAACCTGCTTCTCCCTCTGCACGTGTCTCTGCCTCTGTGTGTCTCTAATGAATAAATAAAATCTTTTTATTTTTATTTATTTATGATAGTGAGAGAGAGAGAGAGAGAGAGAGAGAGAGAGAGAGAGAGAGAGGCAGAGAGAGAAGCAGCCTCCATGCACCAGGAGCCCGACGTGGGATTCGATCCCGGGTCTTCAGGATTGTGCCCTGGGCCAAAGGCAGGCACCAAACCGCTGCGCCACCCAGGGATCCCCAAATAAAATCTTTTTTAAAAAAGTAAAGACTATTAATATTTTTGTATTGAGTATCGCTGACACAGTTACATTAGTCTCAGGTGTAAAAAATCTCTTCATTTAAAAAAAAATATTTTGAGTTCAAGAGTCACATACTCTACCCACGGAGCCAGCCAGAACAGTCCTGAATTCTTAGTTTTAATTAATTTAAATTAAATTTAAATGGTCATATATGGTCATATATGGCTAGTGGCCCCTATGGGACAGGACTATGAGCTCTATGAGGGAAGAGGTGATGTCCCCTAGCATTGTATGGCTGCTCAAATAGAAGTTGAGGGGCACCTAGGTCGATGAAGTGTCTGCCTTCAGCCCAAGTCATTATCCCTGAGTCCCAGGATCGAGCCCTACATCAGGCTCCCTGCTCAGTGGGGAGTCTGTTTCTCCCTCTCCCTCTCTCAATGCCTGTGCTTGTGCTCTCTCTCTCTCTTTAAAGATTTATTTATTTATTCATGAGAGACACAGAAAGAGAGAGAGAGAGAGACATAGGCAGAGGGAGAAGCAGTCTCCCCGCAGAGAGCCCAATGTGGGACCCGATCCCGGATTCCGATCCCGGATTCCTGGATCACGCCCTGAGCTGAAGGCAGATGCTCAACTGCTGAGCCACCCAGGCGTCTCTCTCTCTCTCTAAATAAAATCTCTTTAAAAAAAAAATTGAATAATGAATGACTGCATGAGCAAGACATGAACCACTTGGCAGGGGTCTCCGGATGGTTCCAGCCTCTATGTCCCTTGGGTGATTCCAGGCCAGAGCAGGTGTTCAAATCCTGCCACTGCCACCTCAGAGCTGTGTTACCCTCCAAGCCTGTGTCCCCACAAGGAAGGTGACTGCCCTGGGACCTGAACCTCTGTGTGTCCACACAGGATCCAGGAAGAAATGTCAGGATGAAAGGGAGGAACTGAGCCCCCATGCCTACCAGGATTCCCCAGGGGGGGACCTAGTTCTATCTGAGGAGGGCTGCTTTGCAGAAGAGGGCCATTCTTGAGAGATGGATCTGGGCGTATTAGAAAGGTGAGCCTGAGTGTCAGGGCCGCCTCATGGGGGAGCCAGCCACCTGAGAAAGCTGGGAGCTTCCCGTCCCAGGGTAGAGCAAGCCAAGAGGAAGGGGGAGGTGTCAGAGTAGAGAAGGATCAGGTGGGGGCGAGCCTTGAGGTGTCTGGCCGCTGATCCACCAGGCTTCACAGGTGTTAGGGTCCAGCTTTCTCACATGAGGCAGTGACCTGGGGCCAGCCATCACTGTCCTCTTGGCTGTGGCTTCGTATCCGGTGCACAGTAGACAAGAAGTAGTAGCATCCTCTCACTTGGCCTTTTCTGGGGTCAGGCTTCCTGGTGTTGGGCCTTTGCTCCAAGCCAGGCAGCAAATGGCCAGCTTTGAGAGAAGGGCCCAAAGGACTCTCAAGGTCAAGCATGTGTGATTCAGCTGTACTTCCAGAGCCTTACAAGCAAAGAGATTGGTGGGGCAGCTGCTCACAACCCACTCTAGGTGGATGTTCCCATTTCCCAGACAGGTACATAGATGGTGATATGACTCCTCAAGACCACTTAGATAAGACATAGGGCCCCAGCCACCGTGCTGTTCTGTTTCAGTGTTGTCTCCATTCCCCTGGCCTCTGTTCCTGATGATTCTACGCCTCTGACTGCTACATGCAAGCCAACACCTCCACCTGCCCAAAAAGCCCACACCTCCACCTGCTCAGCTGACTCTGCCTCCGGCAGCTCAGGAACCCTCTTCCCAAAAAGCCTTTTGGGGAAGCCTCTTACCCCAGAGTGACACTCCCCACTCTCCAGTCAGCTGTCTTTATGGTCCTTTGTTTTTCTTTTCTTTTTTTAAATATATTTTTTAAGATCTTTATTTATTTATTCATGAGAGACACGGAGAGAGAGAGAGGCAGAGACACAGGCAGAGGGAGAAGCAGGCTCCATGCAGGGAGCCCAATGCAGGATTTGATACCAGGACTCCAGGATCACGCCCTGAGCTAAAGGCAGTTGCTCAACCACTGAGGCACCCAGGTGCCCCTGTTTTTCTTTTCGCTCAAAAGAGACAAAATGATGAGTGCTTTTTTTCCTCCTTTTTATTTTTTTTTTAATTTTTATTTATTTATGATAGTCACACAGAGAGAGAGAGAGAGAGAGAGAGAGAGAGGCAGAGACATAGGCAGAGGGAGAAGCAGGCTCCATGCACCGGGAGCTTGACGTGGGATTCGATCCCAGGTCTCCAGGATCGCGCCCTGGGCCAAAGGCAGGTGCTAAACCACTGCGCCACCCAGGGATCCCTTTTTCCTCCTTTTTAAATCTGCATTTTTTAGTGGTTGTTGGTTTTTTTTTTTTTTTTCCAGTTTTATGGAGATGCAATTTGCTAGGTTTTGACAGGTGTGTGCACCTGTGACACCTGTCTCCTAACCCCCACCCTGGACCAGCATCGTGAGCACCTAAATCACCCTGTGGTCCTGCATCCTTACTCACATGCAGCCTCTGCTCTCCCTCCTCATCACAACTAGGCACTGTACCTTCATCTGTTGGCCTAATATTATATTTCCCCTTTACGCTGTGTGCCTCATGTGGGCAGGGAGCACATCTGGTTTCTTCTCCACTGCACCCCCAGTCCCTGGCACGATGCCTGGTACAAATAGTGGTTGGAGAGAGGAAGGAAGGAGGAAGGGTAGAAAGGAACGAGGAAGGAAAGGCAGGCCCAGCATACACTGGGCCTTTAAAAATGCTTGTCGAGTGAATATGTGGCCCCTGGTGGAAACTTGCAGCACAGAGCCCAGGGCTTTCATCACCTCTGAGTAGGATCACAAGAGCTGGAACTGGCGGGGGTGGGGTGGGGGGGCACGACACACGACTCCTGGCATCTTGGGCATGCTGCTGTATCACTTCCTCTGGGCCAGCTGTGTGCAGATCAGAGAGGTAGCCTAGGATCAAAGGAATGGGACTGCTTCTGGAGCCCACTCCACACACCCACTGTGGTGTTTTATGTACTGAACTAGGAAAACCTGCCAAGGTGAGCTCAGGGGATCAGTCACAAGTCTTGTTGGGTTTTGGAAGCCATCAGGTCTTAGATTTTGTGCCCACTGACCCAAGTCACCTTGCTGAGTAGAATTACTTGGGTCCCTCCAAACTTGCTACAACAAGAGATTCCAAGGCACGTCCTGCCCTTAGGAGGGTCTCTGCTCTTCTATAAGGTAGGAGGCAGTGGGCCACCATATTCCCAGGGTCCACAGTGCTCCAAAGGTGCAGCCCAGGGCTGGAGGGAGCCCCAGGCCCATGGAGGGAGGGGCAGGGCCCCTCAAGACCTCAAATCTAGATTGGCTTAAGGCTGGATTCTGGGCTTCCCACTCCCTCTGGAGAAAGGAGGGCAAGGGGCACCCTGCATGGAGGTCGTCCACTTTGCCACAGCTTCTAGCTGTCGTTAAGGCAGGCCAGTCTTGGAGCACTGCATTAAAAAGTCAGAAACACTTCCAGCGCCAGGCAGACCCTGCCCCCCAGGAGCGGCCTGCACTTGAAACCCAGGCTGAATGCACAATAAGGGACGCATCCCAAGGCAGAATCCAAACCACGGGGCAGGACTTGCCCAGAGCCAATTAGAGCACTCTGCAACCTGACATGCCTCCACACCGGGGCCCTGGATGCCACCAGGGAGCTGCCCTGCAGAATCCCAGCTCAAGTGCTTTCTTTGGCTACTAGGGAAGGATCATCCCAGGAGAGCTGGCAGAAAAGGTGGAAACCCACCCAGAATCTTGTGGCCAATCAGGAAGGACAACAGCTAAGACAAGGTACATGGTCTAGGAGCCCCCACCCCAAAGGACACCAAACTCAGACGCCCCAATACCAGGAGGTATGGCACCTGGAATACCGACCATCCCCCTTTAGTATAGGCTGCCCACTTTCCTGAAGCATCTGGGTCCCAGAACTTTGAGAAATAGGGGTATACGGTTGACAAGTCTAGGCCAGTACCCGTAATTCCCCTCAATCCATCTCTCACCCTAGGACTTAAAATGTCAAGGTTAGATGCCCCTGATCCCCCTTCCAAGATAGGGACAGCTCAGTCCCCCCGCTGCCCCACCCTTCTCCCCAATACCCAAGAAGCCACATCTCCTTTCTTTAAGGTGTGCACTTTATTGAACTGGTCTCAAGTCAGTGTACAGGTAAGCCCTGGATGCCTCCATGCCTCAGCCCCACTCCCAGGGAGACCAAAAGCCTTCATAAATCTTCAATTGGGGGAACAAAAAACAAGGGCCGTGATGGCAGACCATTTAAAATAAAACAAAAAGAACAAGTATTAAGGCGAAGATTAAAAAAAATTTGGACTACATAATTTACACAAAAGCAATTCTCTTTCCCTCCCCTGTGTGGACTCGGGCGAGGACAGGCCCTTCTCTGCAGGGAGAAACGGGGTGGCTTTTGGGAAGGCAAAGGACTTCCTGTAACAATGCATCTCACGATATTTGGAATGACTATTAAAAAAAAAAAAAAAAAGAACAATGTACAATCAAAGTCCTCGGCCACATTGTAGAACTTTGGGGATGCTCGCTCCAACCCACTGCTGTCACCTTCACCGTTCCAGTTTTTAAATCCTGAGTCAAGCGCCAAAAAAACAAAAAACCGAAAAAAAAAAAACAAAAAAATTAAAAAAATTAAAAATCCAAAAACAAAATTAAAAAAAAAAAAAAAAACAAATAAAGCCATGCCAATCTCATCTCGGTTTCTGCGCAAGTTAGGTTTTGTCAAGAAAGGGTGTAACGCAACTAAAGTAACAGTCCGCCTAGAAGCATTTGCGGTGGACGATGGAGGGGCCGGACTCGTCGTACTCCTGCTTGCTGATCCACATCTGCTGGAAGGTGGACAGTGAGGCCAGGATGGAGCCCCCAATCCACACAGAGTACTTGCGCTCAGGGGGTGCGATGATCTGGGGGAAGAAGATTAGAGTGAGCATGAGGTCCAGCCCTGGAAGGCAGAGGAGCAGGCCCACGGGAGCCACCCCCACGTGCCCAGGCCAGCTAAGTCCCCACCTTGATCTTCATTGTGCTGGGTGCCAGGGCAGTGATCTCCTTCTGCATCCTGTCAGCAATGCCAGGGTACATGGTGGTTCCACCAGACAGCACTGTGTTGGCATAGAGGTCCTTGCGGATGTCAACGTCACACTTCATGATGGAGTTGAAGGTAGTTTCATGGATGCCGCAGGATTCCATGCCTGGGAGGAAACAGAAGCTGGACTTAGCTTCAGGGGGTGGCCACGAGGGTGACTCTGCAGGGGTGGGGGGAGGGAGGCTGGTCACTTACCCAGGAAGGAAGGCTGGAAGAGAGCCTCTGGGCAGCGGAACCGCTCGTTGCCAATAGTGATGACCTGCCCGTCGGGCAGCTCATAGCTCTTCTCCAGGGAGGAGCTGGAGGCCGCGGTGGCCATCTCCTGCTCGAAGTCCAGGGCCACATAACACAGCTTCTCCTTGATGTCACGCACGATTTCCCGCTCGGCGGTGGTGGTGAAGCTGTAGCCACGCTCCGTGAGGATCTTCATGAGGTAGTCGGTCAGGTCCCGGCCAGCCAGGTCCAGACGCAAGATGGCATGGGGGAGGGCATACCCCTCATAGATGGGCACCGTGTGGGTGACCCCGTCACCGGAGTCCATCACGATGCCAGTGGTGCGGCCAGAGGCGTACAGGGACAGCACAGCCTGGATGGCCACGTACATGGCTGGGGTGTTGAAAGTCTCGAACATGATCTGTAGGAGGAGAGGGGCAAGTCACGCTCCGGAAACCAGAAGTGGCCAGGCCAGACCGGGGACATGCAGAGAAAAGTGCAAGGAACACAGCTACATGTGCTGGGAATCCTGGGATGGGGATTCACTTCAGACCTACTGTGCACCTACTGAATACACACTCCAAGGCCACCTGACACCAGCCTCATTGGCTTTGTCACACGAGCCAGTGTTAGTACCTACACTCACAGCATCTTATAACCTCAAACACCTAATCAGAAAGGCAAACACCAGAAAAGATGCCATCTGGGAATAACCAAATAGAACCTGCAGAGTTCCAAAGAAGACTCAGTTCAGAGAAGAAAATCCTAGGAGAATGGCAGAAGAAAGAACAAGTGAGAAAGGGCATGGCACGGAAAAGCAAGAAAGGATGGGGTGGCCGCCCACAAAAGGCCAGCGGGCCACTGACCTGGGTCATCTTCTCACGGTTGGCCTTGGGGTTCAGGGGGGCCTCGGTCAGCAGCACCGGGTGCTCCTCGGGGGCCACGCGCAGCTCGTTGTAGAAGGTGTGGTGCCAGATCTTCTCCATGTCGTCCCAGTTGGTGACGATGCCGTGCTCAATGGGGTACTTCAGGGTCAGGATGCCCCTCTTGCTCTGGGCCTCATCGCCCACGTAGGAGTCCTTCTGGCCCATGCCCACCATCACGCCCTGCGGAAGGAGGGGCGAGGCGCCCTGAGCGCGGGCCCGGGGCCCCAGAGAGCCACCCCGAAAGCCGAAGGCCAGGCCCTCCCCCTCCCCCCAGGTCACACCCCAGGCCGGCGCCCTACCTGGTGCCGGGGGCGCCCCACGATGGAAGGAAAGACGGCCCGGGGGGCGTCGTCGCCTGCGAAGCCGGCCTTGCACATGCCGGAGCCGTTGTCGACCACAAGCGCAGCGATATCGTCATCCATGGCGAACTGCGGGGACCGCGGGGCCTGAGCCGGGGGTCGGGTGGGGCCGCCCCCGCCCAGCCCACTTCCGGCGCGCCGCAGCCTCGAGCCGCCAGGGGGCGCCGGCGCGCGCCCACATTGGGGACAAAGGCGGCCGGGCCGGCAGCGTTATTACCATAAAAGGCAAACGCTGGTTAGAGGCGGCCCCGCGGCGCGCGGCAGGAAGCCAGGCCCCCGCCCCCTCCCCACCCGGGGCTGGCTCCGCCCCCGCCCCGTTCAAAAACGCGCCGGCCGGGATGGCGCGAGGCGGACACTCCTGCGGGAGCCGGCGGCGCGGGGAGGAAGTGCGCGCAGGCGCCCTCGCGCCGCGGCGACCCCACCCCTTCCGGCCGGCCGCGGCCTGGGGCCCAAGCGCGCACGCGCATGCGCAGCCGTGCGCCCAGCCCCCACCCGCCTGGCGGGGCAGCCGCCGCGCCCTCCCACCCACCCGCCCGCCCGCCCGCCCGCCGCTGCACCGGGCCGCCCGAGCGAGCGAACAAACCGGGCGGCCCGCTCGGATAGAGACCCGCGGCCGCCTAGGCCGGGGTAGCAGCACACCGGGGGCGCGCGGTGCGAGCGCAGTCCCGGCCCGAGCGAGGGGCGCGCGGCCCCTCTGTCCGCCCGGCGGCTCTGTCCGTGCGCGGGGCCGGAGGCGGAGGGGCCCGCCCGGAGGCGGCGGAGGCGGCGCGGGGCCGCAGCGCCGGGCCGGCCCGGGGCCTTACCTGGGGGTGGTGTAAACCGGCGGCGGCGGCGGAGCGGCGAGGGCGAGGGGCCTGTGCTCGCGGGGTGGACGCGGTCTCGGCGGTGGCTGCGCGTCGCGCCGCCGGGTTTTATAGGGCGCCGCTGCGGCCGCTCGAGCCATAAAAGGCAACTTTCGGAACGGCGCGCGCTGATTGGCCCCACGCCGCTCACTCACCGGCCTCGCAGCACAGTGCAGCATTTTTTTACCCCCTCTCCCCTCCTTTTGCAAAAAAAAAAAAAAAGAGAGAAAGAGAGAACGAGCCGGGCTGGGAGAGAGCGAGAGCGAGATTGAGGAAGAGGAGGAGGGAGAGAGTTTTGGCGTCGGCCGCCCTTGGGTGCTGGGCCCCTGCACCGCCGCCCTGCCGGGCAGTCACCGCTCCGGCCGCCAGTGTTCTCCACCCTGGGACCCTCCGGGTGGAGACATCACAGAAGCAGGGAGCACCCCACTGGGCAAGGGTCAGCATGGGTGCCGGGGTCCCTGGTTGCTGTGGGTGCTTAAGGAACAGTTGCAGGGGGAGGATTGTTCAACATTTACTCAACTGCCTGGAAAGCCTGGATTGGGGCGAGGGGGCTCTGCCTGGAGGTGCTCAGCTTGTTAAGTGAGGGGCACTACTACTCAGGGACCTGGCGCAGAATGGTATGGTGTGTGGGGAGTCAGGGAGCTTGTGGCCACTTAACAGGGGCCTCAGGCCCCAGAGACAGGACAGGCATCAGGAGCAAGTGGCTGGAAGTTCCCTGTGAAGAGAGCTCCAAGCTTCCCCTGCAGCAGGCCTGGAGGTGGGCTCTGTAGAGCAGAGAAACTGTTCCCATGGAGCCAGACTGCTTCCAAGAGCTGCCTGGTCACACCCAGCCAAGCCAGACCTGGGCCGTTAGCCCATGACCCAGGCAGCTGCTGGGCAAAGGCAGGCAGGGCTGCTCAGCAGCCTGGGGCCCACCATCCATCCTCTATCATGTGTAGCCACAGCGGAACTGCTGTCCTGAACCATCTGGAGCCTGCCAAGGATCCTTAATGCCCCAGAGATGGGTTAAGCTGAGGGGGGGGCAGGATGGCAGGGACAGGAGCTGAAGACCAGCTGCCCTCAGCGAAGACCCTCTCCTTGTCACCCTTTCCTGCCTGGGTTCCTCCACCAAACATTGGGCAAGATCTGGGTGCCCAGGAGTGTTCTGGGTGGCTCCCTGCTCTGAGAGCTGCCAGTCTGGCAGGCAGAGCCTGTACCCAGATGGTGGTCAACAATGATCCTTGAGTGGCAGACAGAAGCCCAGGGGCTGTGGGACCACAGAGGGCCATCAGCCTAGAGGACTGCTCTACAGAGACTTCTTGGAGGTGGTGACAGGAAGTTGAATTTTCACACAGCAGGAAGGGTGGTCTAGGTAGGGACAGTGGCCTGTAGCCACTCGTCTGTCTAGGCACCCCAAGCCTGCCCAGGGCTTTGCTGCACATAGTAGGTGCTTCTGCGTTGGGCATTGAAACCAGTGAACCATTAGTCTATATATGGATGTGCAGTCTGTGGCCAGAGAAGCAGTGGCCTGGTCCTGCCTACCACAGGTGGCTGGCGGCAGGGCACTTTGCAGTTACAGGGGCCACATCTAGTGGGAAGGGTAACCATCACCCAGCGCACAGCAGAATCCTCAGGCTCAGAGCCACATGCCAGCATCCCCAGAGAACTGCCAGGAGCCTTGCTGCAGCTCTCCAATCACTGCTCCGGGCTTGGGGGAATGTTCCCAGCCTGTCCACTCCCTGCCTCCCAGGGACTGCCCTGTCCCTGGCCTTATATCTCTCAGTCATGGGCATCAGGCCAGCCAGCTGCCCTGGGGCCTGTCAACCCTGCGATTCAGGGGTTGGGGAGCAACTCTCTTTTTTGCCTGTCTGTAAGAGCTGCTCGTGGCCTTTGGCTGATCCTGCAGGGACGCTGAGCAGGCTGGGACTAGGGCTGCAGGGCCACGGACAGACCGAAGGCTCTAGGGCAGTTCTAGGCAGCTGTGTGGGGTGGAGAGCAGGCCTGCTCCCCAAGCAGGAAGCAGGACCTGTGTAGCCACCTCGCCTGTTCTCCACCGGGGTGGGCCAAGGGTCCGCACCACCCCAACCTGACCTCAGACTGCAACACTCCTGGCACTAACTGCAGCCATGAACTCCTGCTCCTGGTGCTCTCCTGGCTTCCTTCACAGCCCATCACTAAAGGCCCCTTTGGTGGGGTGAGCCCTTTGGCATCTGCAGCCCATACTGCCCTTGCACTCAAGACACTGCACGGGGCTGGCATTTGCAGCTCGTCCTCCCCCACCAGACCTTGAGCCCTGGCTTCCACCTCTCCCACTGCACCCTCCCCAGGGCTCAGTGCTGGTGAATGAACAAGTGACTTGGTCACCAAGTGATCTTGGGTATTCTCACCCCTCCAAAAGGACTTTGGGAAGAAGGAGGGCTTGGGGGGGGAGCAGTGAGGGGGAGGGGGCTGGGCCACAAGCCTAGGGGGAGGGGAGGAGAAAAAGAGGAAGTGGAGCCTGCCAGAGGAAGGGGGAGGAGACATGCGGGAGAGGAAGTGAACAGGTTCTTTGCTTGGGAACTTTGCCCTTGCAGGGAGTTTTCAGAACTGTCACTGGGGCAGGCTCAGGCCCCAGACCCTTAGCCTGGCTCAGCCAATGGGGACTTTACCTACTCTCGGGTGCTTTTTTTTTTCTCTTGTGGTCCCCCCTAACCCGCAAGGCGTTCTAAGCAGGGGACATTTACAGCCCTCCCAAAGGACCACTCCCTGCCCCTCTCTAGAGACATAGCTGCCCAGCTACCTGGCGCTGGGTGCTTGAGCCCCACTGCTGCCCTACCAGGTGAGGAACCTGAGCTCCACTTCTTAGAGGAAGGAACGGATGGAGGAGGGATGTGTGGCTTATGGACTGTTGGCTGGGGGAGGGGGTGGAGATGCTGCACTTAGGAGGTGCTCAGTGAGGGCTAACTGACGAAAGAGGGTGTGGAACACTCTAGGTGATACACATCCTCTTTACAGATGAGGAAACTGAGGCACGACTGGGAGTCCAATGTGAAAGACACTAGGTGCAGAGCCCCGGGGAGCCTCACATTGCCCCTTCGTAATAGTGTCCCCTGGAGTCTTCCCAGGGACTGGGTCCAAAGGCCATTCCAAAGTCTAAATTCTTGGGTCCCACTTCCCTCCTCAGTGTTTATCTCCTGGGTTCCAGAGAGAAGAGCCACTAGCTTTTGGTCACATAGCAATAGGTCCTGAGGCCCCCAGCCTGCAGTCTCCAGTGACCTCTTTCCCCTGCCCTCCTTCCTTGCTCCTAGGATAGTCTCAAAAGGAGATTCTGGACCTCACAACTCCTGAGGGACTGGGCTTGCGTCTCTTATGCCCCCTGCCCAACTTTTCCTATGCCTCAGGGCCAGATCTTTGGGATGCCCCCTCCAGGAAGCCTGCCATGATTTCCTCCTTCCACTACCATAACAACAGTAGCCTTCCTGCTTAGGGGAAACAACCCAGCTAGGATCACACAGCCAGGGCAACAGCCAGGAGCCAAACCTCCAGGATCACATGGCTCTTACATTCGACATGCCAGCACCAACCAGCCAGGCATGCTTCCAGAGTGGAACAGCACCAGACACTGTTTTGAGCAACACTCTGCACAAAGCAGGTGTGATCCCAGAGACAGATGAGAGAGCAAAAGAGAACTGGCTCTGCCACCAGGTTTCCTCAGGAAGGAGAGAGCTTCTTAAAGGGCAGTCAGGGAACACCCCCCTCACCCCCCCCCCACGCCCCCCCCCACCCCCCAGAAGATGAGCAACCAGCTGAAGGGAGCCCCCTAGGGCAGGAAGGCTGGGCTGGGCCCTCTGTGCTCTCCTGGGCTGGAGCCAGGGCCTCAGTCCCCACCCAGATCTGGCCTTTAGCCATAGTCTCCAAGGGCCTCCGATGTCCCCGGGCTACCATGCTCCCTGAAAGTCATCCCCCCAAGGGGGATCCCCACCCTGGAGAAACTGGGAACTTCTGATATGTCTTGGGAGAGTTTTTAAAAATCCTTAAAAACCACCATGTCTCTTCCTGTGCCCCAGGGCACTCCGAGAAAGGCCTGGCCCTCCTGGGAAGTTCCCAGCCTTGCTTACTTGATTGAATTTTCAGAAATAGCAAACAAGCTTCCCTGGGCTCCCCACCTTCTACACGCACCAGCTGAGCCCATTGTTCGGGCCCTAGACTGGCTGCTGGGAGGGCTTGCAGTCCCCACTCCACAGACGAGAAACCTAGGCAATCCACACAGTGGACAGGGAGCCAGATCCTGGGACCTGAAGACCCTCCCAGGCAAACTAGGGGGCGTGGGGAGTCTAGGGTGTCCTGACCTCCCCCGCAGTTGTCCTGGGAGGGCCTCCAAGCCCACTCATCACAACTCGCCTGGTGCAGGTGGTGACCTGTCCAAAGCCACCTAGAGGCCAAGGTAGTTCTCGGACACCTGGCTCCTTTCATTTTCCAGACGAGGGCCTGCAAAGCCAGGCAACAGATAGGCCAACAGATGGGCGGTCAGATCAAGTGGGGTGGGGTCAGCACCAAGTTCAAGGCCAGGTGAGGTTCTGGAGGCCACTTGCCTGGACACCCTGGGGTGTGGGCAAACACACCCAGCCCAGCGGGAATCACAGGGACAAGAGGCAGCACACAGACCTTGCACCTGAGGCCTCTGTCCCTGGGCAGAGGGCATATGGCCCCCAGGGTATAGGAGCAGTCAGTGACACAGGATCTGAAGTCCCCAGATTCTGTGGCTGAGCCCCCAGAGATCCGGTCAGTGGTCAGTGTCCAGGCTCAACTGCTATCTGGCTGGATGGACTTCTTCCTGCTTCTCTCCTGCCTGGCTCAGGCGCCCTAGTGCTTGAGGAGGGGAGTGGAGGGGGAATGGAGGGAGAGAGGGAGGGAGGGAGGGGCGCCCCTCCTGGAGGGCCCGAGGAAGTGAAAGGGGAACGGAGAAGGGGGAAGGAGGTGGAAAGAGCAAGCGGGCGGGGCCCTGCTGACTCAGAGGCCAGGCTCACTCACCTCAGGGCTAAGCCTGGCCTCCCCGGTTCCTGAGAGTCCCTGAGGGCCTGCTCTGACCAGAGGGGCCTGCGTCACCGCACAGAAATCTCACCTCACCCCTGCCAGCTCAACTGGAATCTCCCCATTTCTCAGACTAACAAACTGAGACCAGTGATCGAGACTTGGTCCTGCAGTTGACAGCACACTTTGACCCCACCACCTCACCCTTTAACAGGACCACCAGTGGGCAGTGGCAGAGCCAGGCTCAGGGCTCGGCGTTGGCTCCGCCACCCTGCCTGGCCTTGGGGCACGCACACCGGGCCCCACGCGCGCCACTCCTCCACAGGCGCCGCTCCTCCAGCCGTGGGCCCTGGGGCTCGTCCAAGTGGAAACCTGATCAGTCATGGCCACGTAGCTGCGTAACCAGGGCCTGCCCGGCCAGAAATCTCAGCTGCTGCTGGGCTTGCCAGCAACCTGAGCCGGCTCTGTGGCTGGGCTTCCTGATGTCGCCCCATGCCTGGCCCTGTGCCAGCTGCTGGGGACATCAGGGGACCCGCCCCCCACCGCCCTGGCCTGCCCTGTCCACTGGGGACACAGTCCTGTCTGGATGAGATTGGCCCTGTGCTAGCCCAGAGAAGAGGCCTAAGTCGTGGGCTTGGGTTTGATGCATCAGGCAGAGAAGGGGCTTCCCAGCCCAGGCTTCTGATGGGGGCGAGTGGTAGAAGCCAGGGCCCCCCTTCCCCTCATTTCTGGGGCCACTAGGGAATCATTCTGGCTGTCTAATTAAGTCACCTGGGCTGCTGAAATCCCTAGCATTGGGGATGATGGGGGTGGGGTGGGCACACAGGTATGCTCACAGCTGTGACCCAAAACATGTAGTGACAAACTTGTGGGGTTGGTCCGGGACCAGGTGAGATTTAGCAATAAGCCCTCCATGCGCAGGGCTGGAAGGCCACACGCTGCACAGCAAAGGTGTGGGTGGGGTGAAGAGAGCCCCAGAGCAGATGGGGTAGCCCAGAAAGGAATGTAGCATCCTCCCTGCTCCATGAGACCCCTCAGAATAGTCAGGTCAGCACAATGTGTCTCAGGGACCCCAGTCTTTCCTTCTTCGAATCATGTTGGGGCTCTGCGCTGATTCTGTTCTGTCATTCACGCATTGGATGTCCTTGGAAAGTAACTCAGCATCTCTGAGCCCACCAGGGTCAGTAAGACCATGTGTGGGTGCACTGTCTGGGTGGGCTTTCTGGGCCTTTCAGCAGCTTGTCACAGACACCCTCAAAGCTGGCCACCACCCACATCCTTAACAAAAGAGAAACCAAGGCTCAGAGATGGGCAGAGGCTTGCCCAGTGTCACATAGCACATGTGGCAAGCCAGAGCTCAGGCCCGGGAGGCTGGAGGTTTGCATTTTGTGTGCCACTGGGAGGGCCAGGTGGGTCTGTCTGAAAGGATGCAGGACTGTGCTTTCCATGGCCAAAGGGGTGACAGCTCTAAGGCAACCTGAGCAGGCCCTAGCTTCATGGACAGCTCCCTTGTCCACTTGGGGCCAGTCTCTCCAGGATGGACGCTGCGTGCTTTGGCCTGGCATTCCCCACCTAGCCAAACCTAGTCCTGCCAACTTGCACAACTTCATTCCTTGTCCCTCTAGAACACATGGACTTTAGGTCTCTCAAAGGGTCAGACTAAGGACGAGGTAGGGCCCCTCCTTGCCCCCCCCCCCGAAACACTTACTCTGGGGTCCCCTCTCTGCAGGCTGGCTCATTATGGTATTCAGTAGGCAGCAGGACTCCAAGGAGCAGATGTAAAGTTATAAGCGTCCAGCTCTGTCATCTTCCCTACTGGGGACATGGCTAAGCTGGTTGTGTATTGGTGACCTTGGCCAGGCACACTGTGTCTCTGTGGCATGGTCATATACCTCTTCATCCCAGGCTTGCTGATGCGGCCAGAAGGGGAGGGGCTCACTGGCCTTGCAGCCAGCTCTTGGTGGATGCCCTCCCTCCTGGGCCAGCTCCAGGGCGTCCTAGGAGGTGGAGGAGGAAAGCGCTGGAAAAGCCCCTTCTTCCCTCCCTTCCCCCCGCTGAGTGTGTGTAACATGTGTGAGCTCACAAGACAAATTAATGCCTCTCCCTGGACCCCATGCTTGTCACACACAAAGCGGGGCCCTTGAGGGGTAGGTGTGGGGAGGAGAGAGCCAGTGACTACTGCCTTCTTCTTCATGTCCTTCTGGATTTTTTTTTTTAAGATTTTATTTATTTATTCATAGAGACAGAGAGAGGCAGAGACACAGGCAGAGGGAGAAGCAGGCATCATACAGAGAGCCTGACGTGGGACTCATCCAGGGTCTCCAGGATCACGCCCTGGGCTGCAGGCAGTGCTAAACTGCTGTGCCACCGGGGCTGCTGGATTTTTTTTTTTTTCACAAGATAAGACTGGCATGACATTTGGGCAAGGCAAGGCAAGGGGAGTGGGGGATGGTGAGCAAAAGACTTGAATGGAACAAGAGGCCACCCAAATCTCCAAATCACCAATAAAGATAAAAAGATGCTCTGGGCGCCTGGGTGGCTCAGTGGGTTAAGCATCTGACTCTTGGTTTCAGCTCAGGTCTTGATCTTGGGGTCATGAGTATGAAACTCCACACCCAGTGTGGAGCCTACGTATTTTTTTTTTGGGGGGGGGGAGCCTACTTAAAAAAAAAAAAAAGATGCTCAACATCATGGGTCAAAGTGAAATGCAAATTAAAACCACACTGAGGGCCGCCTGGGTGGCTCAGTGGTTGAGCGTCTGCCTTTGGCTGGGCTTATGATCCTCGGGTCCTTGGGTGGAGTCCGAGGAGGGAGCCTGCTTCTCCGTCTGCCTGTGTCTCTGCCTCTCTCTGTGTCTCTCATGAATAAATAAATAAAAATCTTTTAAAAAATTTTAATTTATTTATTCATGAGAGACACAGAGAGAGAGAGCGAGAGAGCGAGTGCAGAAGAGACATAGGCAGACGGAGAAGCAGGCTCCATGCAGGGAGCCCGACATGGGACTCAATCCTGGTTCTCCAGAATCAGGCCCTAGGCTGAAGGCAGCGCTAAACCGCTGAGCCACCTGGGCTGCCCAAATTTTTTAAATTTAGTAAATAAAACCACACTAAGACACAGACTTATCCCTCCAGTGGCTGAGATGAGGAGGACTGGCATACTAAGTGTTACTGGGGATGAGCAGATACTAGCAACTCTCAGGGCTGGGATTTCCACAACCACCTTGGAAACTGTTCATAATACCCTGAAAATATGACCCAGCAATTCTACTCCTAGGCATTTATCCAAGAAAAATGAGTCCACGTGTCCACCAAAAGACATGCAGAAATGGTCGTGCATATTCACATATAATATACAGCCACATAATGGATATTTATCAAAGCCCCAAATGCACATGAGCAACAGAACAGATAAATAAGGTGTAGTGCATTCGCACACTGGAATACACAACTGGTATGCTCAACCTGTGAGCCTCCAGAGCACCACGTTGAACAAAAGAAGCCAGACACAGCCTTACCCTTCGGCATTCACAGGGTTCACAGACAGGGGTGAGAATCTGTGCTGAAGTCAGGATGGTGGTTGCCCTTTGGGGAGTAGTGACTGAAGAGCGCACTGGGAGAGCTTCTGGAAGTTGAAAATGTCTCTTGTTCTGGGTGCTGGGCATAAGTATTAGGTCTGTGGCAATTCGTGCAGCTGCGCACTAAGGATATATGCACTTTCCCAAGAAGATAGCTAGTTCGGGAATGTGGCCCACCCCTGCCAGCCTCATCTCACGGGCCAGACAAAGTGGCCTCTTGTCCATAGAGCACCAAACTGCTGCCTGCCTCAGGGCCTTTGCACATGCTGTTCTCGATGTCTATATTGGACCTTTCTTCCGATACACATCCTTTTTGCTTCTTTAAATTCTGCTTATCCTTTAAGGCTCAGTGTAAATGTCACCTCTTCCAGAAAGTCCTCCTGGATGCCTAGACAAGGGCAGGGCTCTTATGCCTCCTGCGTTTCTTTGTCATGCTTATCACAGCTGATAATGAAGTGTATCTGTGTGATTACAGGTTTGCTTTTCTCCCTCCATGATCCATAGGCAAGGACCATATCTATTTTGGTCACTGCGGGATGCCCAGCTCATAGCTTATGGTTATGAAGTTTTCAGCTTCCATCTGCAGATGGAAGGAGGGAAGGAAGGAAGGAAGGAAGGAAGGAAGGAAGGAAGGAAGGAAGGAAGGAAGGAAGGAAGGAAGGAAGGAAGGAAGGAAGGAAGGAAGGAAGGAAGAGAGGGAAGGAGGGAGGGAGGAAAGGAGGGGGGAGGGGGAGGAGGAGGGAGGGGAGGGGAGGGAGGGAGGGGAGGAGGAAGAGAGGAAGAATCCAGTACTCTACAGAAGGGACAGAGTTGGCAGGAATGGATACGTTGTTGTCTCTTAAGGGTGTGAGCATCCTGTGCCAGGAGGGTGTGGTGTCCCGGGACTGCCAAAGCTGATGAGGAACAGGCCTAGGGAGGAAGGGGCTGGCCACCTGAGGGCTCACACCTTCCAGAGGGTGTTGGCAGGAGGGGAGTAGGGGTCATAGGAAGTCCTTAGGTCTCTAGGCTGTAGCTGACTCACCCAGCCTCTGAGAACAGTCACAGGTCAGACTCCAGCCTTGTTCTCCAGAGGTCCTCAGGGGAAGCCACTGTCTGATATCCTGACTGTGTGTGGGGCTGACCTGGAAAAAAGTCAAACCCCCATCCCAAAAAAAAAAAAAAAAAGTCAACCCAACCTGAGGGTTTGACAAGGCATTCCAGGGGAGGGGTCTTTTTGACTGGGCTTTGAAGTTTGGATAGGAGACAAATTAGGGAGGTCTTGACAGAAGAGTATGTTGGGAGAGCTGAAAACACCTTGTGTGGCTGGGTGCTTTGGAAAGTGAGTCTGTAGAAGCCTCATTTGAGATCAGGGCTCAGCAGCATTTCCATTCTGGCCAACACCCAGTAGAGTACATGGAGGCCTCTGACTGAGAAAGAGTCCAACTAAGTGAATCAGGTTAGGGTGGGCATGGGGTGGGGGGGAGCCCACATAGCATGGCCTGCCTCTCTATGCCCTATTCCTCCCAGGACACAGCTTGGGAGAAAGGAAGTCAGATGGGGTGTCAGCCCCTACCCCTTGTGAGGAATCTCTTGGGCTTTGAAATCAAGTCCATTGCACAGATGGAGAGACTGAGGTGGGCATGGACAGACCCCAGACTCACATACCTAGGTTACACTTGGGGTCGGGAGCCCACAAGGACAAGAGACAGGTTCCCCTGGGGGTTGGGCAATCCGCAGATACTGGGTCAGCCTCGAGGACCCAGCCCTGGGAGTACCGTGAGACTCCATGGAACCTATAAACTAGACCCTGAACCAGGCCTCCCTCACCCCCCACCCGTGACAGCTGGAGGGCCGTGCTTACTCCCCCTATAGCTGGTGAGATGACCTTTCCTCACCTCATCAGCCTCAGCATTGGCCCAGAGAAGGAAAGCCAGCTGTAGGTCCACACAGCAGGAATGTAGCCTTGGGACTCACCCAGGGGGCAGGAAAGAACTTCCTAAGTCTGGAGAGAGCTGACACCCAGAATGCCTGGGGCAGGTGTATTCTCAGAGAACTAGCCTAAACTCTGGAGCTGGGACTTTGTCCTGCAGGGGTGAATGGGAGCTATAGAGGGTGTAGGAGCAGGAGAGGGGCAGGGCCAATTCTGATGTTTCAGCAGAAAGTTCCACATTAATAAAGAGCCCAGGATGACTCCAACACAAACTCTGAAGCCTCAGATTTCAGATTTCTCTCTGCGTCCAGCTGAGTAGACGTTAGGACTAGAAATACTAGGATTGTAAGAACAATTATAATAATAGTAATGACAATGATAACCTGTGTGTCTGTGATGCTTTTTCTGCTTTCTGACGCTTCGCATTTTGCTTTTGTCCCCATTGCAACCCTAAGAGGTGGGCAGGGTAGCTTTCATTATACTGTTGGTTTGGATTTTCTTTTTTAATTTATTTGAGGTGGGGAGAGGCAGAGGGAGAGAGAGAGAGAGAGAGAGAGAATCTCGAGCAGATTCTGTGCTGAGCATGCAGCAGGACTCAGGGCTCAGGGCCACTTAGCTGACTGCACCACCCAGGCACCCCTCATTATACTGTTTTATAGTTGTTGGTAATCAAAGTCCACAGTTGAGGCTGGGAACCTGCGTGCAGTACGCACAGCTCTCTCACTTTTGCACGGAGTCTTGCTCACCTGGATGAGGTGGTCACCTGGATGGGACTGACTGTCCCTTTACCACCAGATGCTCTTCATGAGTCCTTGGGTCTCCTTGCTCAGCAAGGAGTCTGCTTCTCCTTCTCCCTGTGTCCCTCCCACCCCTCATGCTCTCTCTCTTTCTCCCTTTCTCTCTCAAATAGATGAATAAAATCTTGAAAATACAATAAAATAAAGTTGATCTGCTCTTTTTTTTTTAAGATTTTTATTTATTCATTCATGAGAGACACAGTGAGAGAGAGAGAGAGAGAGAGGCAGAGACACAGGCAGAGGGAGAAGCAGGCTCCCTGCAGGTAGCCTGACGTGGGACTCAATCCCAAGTCTTCAGGATCAGGCCCTGGGTTGAAGGCAGCGCTAAACTGCTGAGCCACCTGGGCTGTCCAAATTGATCTGCTCTTAAAGAAAAATTTAAAAATAAAATAAAATAGGGATGAAAATTTCATGGGTGTGCCAGAGGATAGAACCAGAGTGTGTTGAGGGATCAGAGTGCCACATGGGGTGGCACCATGGGTGCTACATGGGGTGCCTGGCTGGCTCAATCTGTAGGGGATGAGACTCTCAATCTCGGGGTTATGAGTTCAAGCCCCCCATTGGTTGCAAAGATTACTTTCATGACTTGAAAAAAAAAAAAAAAACTTAAAAGAGAAGAATAGGGACACCTGGGTGGCTCAGGGCATGATCCTGGATTCCTGGGATCGAGGATTCCTGGGATTCCTGGGATCAAGTCCTGCATCAGACTTCCCTCAGGGAGCCTGTTTCTTCTCCTTCTGCCTTGTCTCTGCCTCTCTCTGTGTGTCTCTCATGAATAAATAAATAAAATCTAAAAAGAGAGAGAGAGAGAGAGAGAGAGAGAGAGAGAGAATAGTGCCCACGGGGGTGCTGGGCTAGGAAATATTCATCTATTTTCCCAGGGAAGAACTGGGAGCTTGTGGCCTCTCTATGGCCTCTGCCTGCCCATGTTCGTCTTTGGGGAGGGACCAGGGCGGGTGTAGGAGGAGGACAGGGTGTTCATGGATCAGCTGATGAATTGAGCTTCTTGCCTCTTGCCCACTCCCAGGGGCTGCCTAAGCAGAGGCCAAAGAGCAAAGGGCATAGGCTGGAGTCTGGCGTCTCTCTGTCCCCCTGGGGCCACTTGTAGACATTATCTAGGCTTAATCATGACAGCCGCCTTTCCCTGAGGGTGAGCTGGGTGTGGTGCCAGCCTTCCAACTCAGCATCTGTAAGTACCCCCCCCCCCCTCTGATTGAACCATCACTGTAGGCCTAGGGGTGGGGGTGGGGGGGTGGCGGGGGGGGGGGGGTGGTGGCGGTGAGAGGGTAGGGGGTAGAGGGCAGGTATCTGTTCTAGTCAGAAAACTAAGGCCTAGGGAATTTTGGCAGCACCCCTGCCTTAGAAAGGCCAGGATGCATGGCCAGGTCTGGCAGGTCCCCTCAGAGGAGGAAGTGACTGTGTAGGTGTCACGCTTTGCACAGGAGCTGGACCAGAGTCCTTGGGCCCTGCTGCAGCCCCACTGTCTGCCGCTCACCTCCTCAGGCCTTGGCAACTCTTTGAGGCCTAAGCATTTCTGGAGGTCTCAGGAGAATCCCAGCCCACAACAAGCCACTCTTGGAGACCCCTTTGGGTATACCAGGGACAGCATTCCCAGTGTTCAGTGTCCTGTGGTCAGGGTTCACATGGCCCAGAGCTGAAAAGCAGAACCTTTGCACCACGCTGGGCCATGCCCTGCTATCTCTGGGCCTCTGTGTGCTCATTCCCATTATTGGAGCCCCCGTGGCCTCAGACCAGCATTCCAGGGCCCCAGGTGGACTTGACCACCCGGATGGAGTGGAATACTGGGTTCTCAGCATCCCGCAGCACATCAGTGCTGTCCTGCCAAGTGGCCAGGGCTGTTGGAGGTAGCAGTCGAGGGTGGAGGAGGATTTTAATCTGCTCAGAATCTGGGTCCAGACAGTGGGCTACAAGACAGACACACTCCCAGGTTGTCTAGGTCTAAGCAAATCAGAGGGGAGAGGGCCCATCTGGACACACCAGGTAGGTAGGTAACTGCCTGACCCCCACCCCCAGGTGAGCATGGTCAGACCCATCCCCCAGACAAGCCTTCCAGCTTGGTTTGGTGGAGCCCCGTCCAGGGGCTCCGGCTCAGCCTCGGGGGTCTGGGCTCGGCCTTCAGCCCAGGGCTCAGGCCCAGGGGTGGCTCAGGGTGGGGTGGGGTGCTATTATCTGGCGCTGCCAGGCCCGCGCGTTTCAGGCTCACGTGGCCGCGGCTCCGAGCCTCCCACGTCCCAGGACTGCGTACCCGGCGGGCAGATAAGCCGGGCGCTCCCAGAGCGTGTCCGGCACGGGCCGGGCCAGGCCGGGCCGGAGCTCCCCGCGGGCCCCCTCCCCGCCCGCTCCCCGGCGGCCCGGCCCACTTGGCCCCGCTTCCTCTCCATAAAAGGCGAGGTTTGGGAGCACCCGGGGAGGGGGCGTTGGGCTCACAGGCCCGGCCTCGGAGCTCGGCCTGGGCCGCCCCCCACGTCCTCCGGCCTCCCGGGAGCCGTCGGCGGCCCCGCGCGGGGGGAGGGGGGCTCCCGGGGGGGGCTCCCGGGGGGGGGGGCAGATTCCCTGAATCCCCGCCTCGCCCCCGCCCTGGCGCCCCCCACCCCCTTGCCCCGACCGCCGTCCCCACCGCGGTCCCCTCCTCCGCACCCCCCAGCGCCGCGCACTTTGTCCCCACTTTGCGTTTGCACAGCCTGAGGCCCTCAGCCCGGCGGGCGCGGGGACTTGGGGAACCACCGGCGTGCCCCGGGGTCACACCGACACTGCGCTCTGGGGAGATGCGTCCGCACCAGACCTCGAGGGGCGTGCGCAGCGCATTTTAATACCTCCAGAGGTTAGAGATTAGGTGCTCCCTCCCGGCCGCATTTGTCACTGGCTCGCCGGTGACCTCGGGCTCACGTTGCTTTGGCGCACGGCCTCAGTTTCCCGGTCTGCTACCCCGGGGAGAGGCTTTCCGCCCCGAGTCGGTGCGACTGCAAGGCAGAGCTCCCAGCCGCTGCGGCGCGGGCTTAGGCACCGCACCGCGCCGCACCCGCTCCCACCCCACCCGGGGCGCCCGCGAGGCTGCGCTGGGGCAGAGGCGGGCCGCGGCCGCCGAGACCAACAGTGGGTGCTGCGTGAAGGCGGCGCTGCCCACCGCCCGCCCCCGCCCCCGCCCCCGCCCCCGGGTGAGTCATCGGCCGGCAGCGAGGCCCTCGGTGCACGGGCTCCACCTCGCCGCGCTAGGTGACCTCGGGAGCGCTCCGCCCCGGCCCCGGCCCCGGCCCCGGCCTCGGTTTCTCGCCGCCCAAGTCCGGGGAGGCCGGGCGCCCCCCCCCAGCGCGGCCCGCGCGGTCCCCGCGGCCCGGCCACGTCCGCTGCCCAGAGGCCGCCATAAAAGGCAAAGCGGCCGCGGGTCGCGCCGCCGAACTTAGTCATCCGGCCCGCGGGCCGCCGGGCGCGCGGCGCGCAGCTTCCTCCCCGAACTTCCCGTTTTCCGAGGGGCCCGGGGAGGGGCCGAGGTGCGGCGGGGCCTTTCGAAACGCCCCGGCTCCGGGGGCGTCCCCCGCTGGCGCTCCCCTCCCGGAGCCGCCCCGGGGGAGGCCAGGCTGCTGCCCGGGAATCTCAGCCGCAGCCCGGAGCCAGCTGCGCCGCGAGAGCGCCGAGCAGGGGCGGGGCGGGGATGCGGGGCGGGGATGCGGGGCGCAGTGCACGACCCCGGCGGCACCCCTGCCCGGTGCGCTGCCTGGCTGTCCGAGGGGGGGGCAGGTCCTGGTCCTGACAGGCAGGGAGGCCCGTGCAGGGGACTTCCTGGAATGGAAGTGTACTAGGTAGGGTGGTGGCCCCATGGCTGTGCACTCAAGGTCGGTGGCCTCCACTCTATGGAAATTATACCCCAATACAGAACTGTAAAAGAAAGGAATGCACATGCGGGACACTGCCATAGTCGGAGAGGGGTGTCTGCGAAGGCACAGGGGCCATAGGAAGGTGGGAGGGAGCTGCTGTCACAGCCCCAGGTAGAGGTGGGAGGGGGCACGGGGAGAAGCAGAGAAGGGTGCGGGTCCACTGATTCTGATATCCTATAAATCTTTCAGAAAACAAAACTGAAGGAAACACGGTAAAATGATGACTAGGGCTGGGAGTACATTACCTTCCTCTCTGTCCTTTTCTGTGTATTTGAAATATTTCACTTTCACAATGAAAGGGGAAGGAAAGCATAATGGCTTGGAATTGGACAAGGTCAACCCTCAGTTTCTTCTGTACAATGGGGCAATCCATAATCCCCTTGGGGAAAGTTTATTGAGAATTACATGAGGGGATTCGTGCAAAGTGCTGAGTATGAGCCCTAGGCTCAACAAAAGGGTCTATGGGGCTCCCCTCTTCCTAAGCCACCCTGGGAGAAGGGAGGACTTGCTAGGATAGGGGGGCCAGGGTGGGAAGGTCCTCAGCCCACAGCTCCATTAGGCCAATGGCCTAGGCTGGCCTGGGTGGGAAGGCTTGTGTTTCTGACAAATGGGGCCAGCCAACCACTTGCCCTGCCTGTCCCGTCCTGTCCTGCCTGTCCTGTCCCCGGGGCCAGGGTCACTCCAGGTGAGGCTCAGGGCCAGCGTACCAGCTGGATACAGGCCGGCAAGTCACCTGGCTTCGGATTCCAGGTGGCTAGATCCTCAGGAAGCCTCTGTGGGTGACGAGGACACACAGGGATGGTGAGTGCCAGCCAATCAACACTGTTGGGGACACAGAGCCCAGAGATCCCCAGAGGGCTGTGGGCAACCCAGGCCTGCCTGCTGGAAGGAAGGGAGGAGAGTGCAGGGAGGAAGAAAGGAGGGGTTAAGAAAGGGCATCCGGGAAAGGAGAGGGAAGAGAAAAGAGAAAGCAAAAGGACAGTAGCCTGCTTTTCCTCCCACTAATTTTGAACACCCAGATGGGCGCCTGAGTGGCTCCGTGGTTGAGCGTCTGCTTTCAGCTCAGGTCCTGATCCTGGGGTCCTGCCGGAAGCCTGCTTTTCCCTCTGCCCATGTCTCTGCCTCTCTGTGTGTCTATCATGAATAAATAAATGAAATCTTAAAAAACAAACAGGGGATCCCTGGGTGGCTCAGCGGTTCAGCGCCTGCCTTCCGCCCAGGATGTGATCCTGGAGTCCCGGGATCGGGTCCCACGTCGGGCTCCCTGCGTGGAGCCTGCTTCTCCCTCTGCCTGTGCCTCTGCCTCTCTCTCTCTATGTCTATCATGAATAAATAAATAAAATCTTAAAAAATACAAACAAACAAAAAACAAACAAACCCAACCATGGCACTGTGCCCTGACTGTCTGGTGAAAGCCTTCTGCGCCCCACATGGGGAATGGAGGGAGACCCCCTAAAGCAGAAAGTTTACATGACTAGGCCAAGATGACAGCTGAGAAGGGCAGGGTCTGGGGGAGTGTGAGCAAGAGAGAGATGGACAGAGAGATTGTGTAGCCAGGGAGCCCTTGGGGGGAGGCCTGGGGGTGCTGACAGCTGGTTCGGGCAGGATTGAAGGCGGTACTGGCTGGAAGACACACCTCTCGGGTGCCCTCTAGCGGGGACACTCCCTCGCTAGGCGGCTCCGTGCATCTACATTCCATGCCTTAGGGAGTGACTGGATTCTCCCCGTGCCACCCAGCCACCTTAGGCACTCTCCTCCATAGCACCTCATTTTCTTTCTTTTCTTTTATTAAATATTGTATTTACTTATTTTACACAAGAGAGAGAGAGCACAAGTGGGGGGAATGGCAGACTCCCGCTGAGCAGGGAGCCAGATTGGATTCAGGGCTTAATCAACCAGGACCCTGAGACCACAACCTGAGCTGAAGGCAGACGCTTCACCAATTGAGCCACCCAGGTGCCCCAGCACCTCATTTTCAACCCTCCTTCACTCCTCAGGTTTTGCCTCACCTCTTGCCGGATAAGAGGAGGCTGTGGGAAAGCACCAAGCAAGAGGAGCCTCCTCAGCCACCCCAGGACCCAGTCATCACCCACCCACCAAGAGGTCTGGCTGCATCTCCCAGCAGCCCTACTGGGGGAGACATTTCTCTCCTTTTTTATTTTTTTAAAGATTTTATTGATTTATTCATGAGAGACACAGAGAGAGGAGGGGGGGCAGAGAGAGAAGCAGGCTCCATGCAGCGAGCCCCCAACGTGGGCCTCAATTCTGGATCTCCAGGATCACACCCTGGGCTGAAGGCGGCACTAAACCACTGAGCCACCTGGGGTTGCCCATCTCTCCTTTATTAGATGAGAAGTCTGAGGTCCAAAGGGTACACGGGCACCCCGTCTTTCATGCACACGATTACACCGTGGGGCTGGGCACCCTGAGTCTGGACATCTGGGTGAATGCACTTGAAGCTCAGCTTCTGGGTGCAGCAGCCTCCTGGGCGGGCAGAAGCAGCCCCTCCTCCCATACCTGAGGAATCTAACCTTTCCTGCTGAAGATTCCTAACACCCTTGCCTGAAGCGACTCTCATGTAGGCTCCCCCCCCCAGCACCACCCTGGAATGAAGGTCAGATTTCAGCATGCCCCAGGTGCTCAGAAGTCAAGGTTGACCCTGGAGAAAATAGCTTATCCTCCAAATGAAAGACAAATGTTGCTAATTTCTATCAATAAAAAACGAACCCAGGGGCTCTGGGTGGAGAAGAGGTCTGGGGTGTTAGGCTCAACGGGGTGGACTGTGATCCTGTATGGGGGCGGGGGGGGGGCTAGATTTATGGGTATGAGCAACAGAGGGATAAGAGGAAGGGTCCAAAGAGAGTGACTTATGTGTAACCTGCACGGCTTTGAGAAATATATTGGTAGGGCAGCAGCCTCATCCATGTGAGGCTACCTTCTTTGGGCTGGCATCAGGGGGTGATATTCCCCTGAGGTGGGCTCCTGATCTCAGGGGGCTGATGGCACCTCTAGTGGCAGAGGCTGAGCTGGGACTCTTAAGCATTAGAGGCCAAGTGGGCAAATTACACAGAGATGGAAGTGTTTCCACAAAGTACTGACCTGCAGGAGTTTTTGATGGAAGCTAACCAGATCGTGGTGTTCTTAGGAATGAAGAGCTGGGCGCCACTACCTTTTCACTTGAACGATATAATGGGAAAACTTGAGGTCTGCAGGACGGAAACCCGAATGGAACCCCCATAGTGTAGAATCTCTAGGCTTGAGGCGTTATTTAAGGCAGTAATAAAGTTAATGCATATATTGGTTACTGTATCAACACATTTATACTTTCACCTTGTTAACAACTGTAATCACAAAAGTTTCCTTTGTAATACATGCATTTTACTTCACGAATTTAAAAGCATCATTCAGGGACACCTGGGTGGCTCAGTGGTTGATTGTCTGCCTTCAGCTCAGGGTGTGATTCCAGGATCTGGTATCTAGTCCCACATCCCGCTACCTGTGAGGAGCCTGCTTCTCCCTCTGCCTATGTCTCTCCCTCTGTGTGTGTGTGTGTGTGTGTGTGTGTTTCTCATGATAAATAAATCTTTAAAAATAAATAAATAAAAGCATCATTCAGGGGCGCCTGGGTGGCTTAGTTGGTTAAGTGTCTGCCTTTGGCTCAGGTCATGATCCCAGAGTCCTGGGATCAAGCCCCCCATCAGGCTCGCCACTCAGCAGGAAGTCTGCTTCTCCCTCTCCTCCTCTCCCCTGCTTTGATCCAATTCTTTCTTTCTCGAATAAATAAACAAAATCTTTATTTTTTTTAAGATTTTATTTATTTATTCTTGTGAGATAGAAGGAGAGACAGAGCCAGAGACACAGGCAGAGACAGAGCCAGAGAGAGAAGCAGGCTCCATTCACCGGGAGCCTGACGTGGGATTCGATCCCGGGTCTCCAGGATTGCGCCCTGGGCCAAAGGCAGGCGCCAAACCGCTGCGCCACCCAGGGATCCCTAAACAAAATCTTTAAAAAATAAAAATAAAAGCATCATTCCAGGGATGCCTGGGTAATACAATGGGTTAAGCATCTGACTCTTGGTTTTAGCTTGGGTTGTGATTGGGTTGTCAAGACCCCAGTCAGCCTCCGAGTTCAGTGGGGAGTCTGCTTGAGACTATCTTTCCCTCTCCCTCTGCCCCTCCCGCTTGTGTTCTCACTCTCTCTAAAATAAATAAATAAATAATTTTAAAAAGCACACATCATTCTGACCAAGTGTCTGTCCATGGTGAATGGATAAATGAGTACATGCAATGAGATATAATTCCACTTTCCAAAGAAAGGGAATTTTGACACATGCCAGGACACGGATGAACCTTGAGGACATTATGCTGAGTGAATAAGCCGGACACAAAAGGACAAATACTGTGTGACTGCACTCGAATGACATACCTAACGTCATTAAACTCAGAAACAGAAAGTACAAGGGTGATTACCAGGGGGTTTGGGGGAAAGGAGAATTTAAAGGGTACAGAGTTTCAGATTTGCCGAGTGAGAGAGTTCTGGAGTGCTGTTTCACAACAGAGTGAATACTTACTAAACTCCAGAGTTTACAATGTTTACAATGGGAAATTTCATGTTGCGCTTTTTACAATTTTAAAAAGGCAGGATGCAATAAAAACGCAACTTAAAGGCTTCAACATTTTTTTAAAAAAGCATTATTCTGAGAAGTGGTCCCTGTTACCCTCGGATGCTAAAAGCGACCGCAAGGTCCCCGGCATCCGAAAGGTTAAGAGTCCCGGCGGCTCTAACTGGCCGACCGTAGCAGGAATTCCGGGGGCGACCAGGGATTGTGGGAAGCGTAGTTTGCAGCCCCCCTGCCCGAGCCTCGCGGTGAAGGGTGGGCTTGGAGCCCGGAGACAATGGCGGGCTGGCCGGGAATTCGCGGGGAGCCCGCTCGGCGCGCCTGTGCCCACGCTGCGCACGGGCAGCCTAGCACGCAGCCCCGCGATCACGCACACACCTGCCCACTTGCACCACGCAGCACGTGGCGCTCCCGGTTTGCAGTCTGCATCGTTTCCAATCTAACTGCCCATCCGAGCACCTGCGGGCGAGGCTGGCAGCTGCCCCGTGGCTCTTCTCTGACGCATCCCCGCAGGAGCAGATGCCTCGACAGTGGCCGTGGGAAGGCTGTGCAGGCTACAGGTGCCCGGGGAGGAGTGTGCCAGTCAGAGGGCACAAGCTAGTGCAAAGGCCCTGAGGCAGGAGTTTACGGGGCCACCAGGGTGGCTGGGAGAGAGCCGCAGGGGATAAGGTGGGCTTGGCCTCGTTGGCCACGATGCGACCTTTAGACAAGACCCGGGCGGGTCTTCAGGTGAGCGCTGGGCGGCTGCCTAGGGAATAAAATGATTCTCATTGTTCCCTCTGGGGCTGCCGCTGCAGCCTCGGAAGTGACTCAGCGGAATTCCCGGGAGCTGGGGGCGGGTGGGAGGATGCTCCAAAGGGGCTGGGGAGGGGCGTTGCCTGCGCGGAGGCCCCACCCCCAAGCTCTCAAGGGCCGCGGAGCACCCCCGCGCCCAAGTGCTCCACCCACCCGCCCCAGGCTGCGGGGGGCCTCAGCCCCGGCGGGGGCGGCGGTGGTAACGCAGCCTGAGGACTTAGGGAACTAGTAGGGGAGCTGGAAACCTGACCTGGGGAGGGGTCGGGGGCCGGGCTTTCCGCCCACCCTCCGGGCCCCTCCATCCCTGGCCTTGGCAGTCGGTGAGGCCGACTGGAAGGAACTGGCGGGGTGGGGGCCGGCTGTTTTTAGTTCGGGGACCCAGGCCTTTGGAAGGGGGCTGGGTGGACAGAGTTGGCCGGGTCTGGACTCCCTGCGTGACTCAGCCGGGTCAGGTTCTCTCGGGGACTAACCCCCTTCCTCTAAATAAAGGGAATTGTACAAAAAACAGGGCTTCAGTGGTGATCACAGATTCCCTGGTGGCACACGGGGCATTTCGGTGTGTGTGTGCAAAGCCCCCACACTCACCCAGGCTGGGGCAGGCTTGAGAGGACTAGGGCAGCGGCACTAATATTCTAAGAACTGAGGCTCAGTTTTCTTTTTCTTAAATTTATTATTTATTTTTTTGAGCTTCAGTTTTCCAATGGATAAAATGGTATAAAGACCCCAAGAATGAGGCATGCTGGAGTTGGCGGCCCCTGCGGGCTGTCCACCCAATGCACCTCAATCAGGGCAAGACCACACTCTGGCTCTTGCAACCCAGGAGCGGCTGGACTGAGAAGGCGAATTAACAATTGTTTTGCACGGTCCAGCTCCCACGTGCCTCTTTAGGGAAGCTGTCCACGACTACCAAGACAAAAGATACAGCGGGCTTACTCTGAGGCGCCGGAGAGGAGAGGACCCCACCCAAGACTCGGCAGCCCGCAGGGACCCTGCGCCATCTCCGGATGGGGCTGCGGGGCTCCTGGCCTCCGCCAGGTGGCGCTGGAGATGCGCCTGCGTAGCCAAGCTGGGCGGGGTTGGACGGTCCTGGACTAGGGGCCTTCTGCCTCAAACCTGTTTATTTTTATTTATTTTTTAAAATTTTTATTTATTTATGATAGTCACACAGGGAGAGAGAGAGAGAGGCAGAGACACAGGCAGAGGGAGAAGCAGGCTCCATGCACCGGGAGCCCGACGTGGGACTTGCTTGATCCCAGGTCTCCAGGATCGCGTCCTGGGCCAAAGGCAGGCGCCAAACCACTGCGCCACCCAGGGATTCCTCAAACCTGTTTAGAAGCCCTTTATACCACCCACCCCACCCCCCCAAAAAAAAAAGAAGAAGGAGAAGAAAGAAAAAAAAAGAAAAAGAAAAAATATTGCCTTTAAAAAAGGCATAATAAAAAAATGCATAATAAGAATCAATACAGGGGTGCCTGGGTAGCTCAGTCGGTAAAGCATCTGCCTTCAGCTCAGGTCCTGATCCCAGGGCCCTGGGGTGGAGCCTCAAGTCAGGCTGCTTCTCTCTCTCCCTCTGCCCCTCTCTACCTCAATTAGTAAAATCATAATAAAAAATTTAAAAAGTAGGGGCGCCTGGGTTGCTCAGCAGTTGAGTATCTGCCTTAGGCCCAGGGAGTGATCCTGTGATTCTAGAGTCCTGGGATCGAGTCCTACATCAGGCTTTCTGTAGGGAGCCTGCCTCTCCCTCTGCCTATGTCTCTGCCTCTCTCTGTGTCTCATGAATGAATAAACAAAATCTTTAAAAATTATTTTATTTTATTTATTTATTTATGATTTTTTTTTTCAAAGATTTATTTATTTATCCATGAGAGACACACAGAGAGAGAGGCAGAGACACAGGCAGAGGGAGAAGCAGGCTCCATGCAGGGAGCCTGCCCTGGGACTCCATCCCTTGTCTCCAGGATCACTCCCTGGGCTGAAGGCGGAGCTAAACCGCTGAGCCACCTGGGCTGCCCTAAAAATTACTATTATTTTTTTCTAAAAATTATTTTAAATTTAAAAGTCAATATAGGTTTAATAACTGTCAGTTATTATATATTTATGTGGTCAAATTACAACTGAACTAGCCTTATCTGTGTTAGACTGACGGCCAGGGGCTCCAGCCTCCCTCCAAATCAGGGGTCCTGGGGTGCCTGAGTAGCTCAGTTGCTTAAGCATCTGCCTTCAGCTCAGGTCATGATCTCAGGATCCTGGGATGGAGCCCAGCATGAGGCTCCCAGTTCAGTAGGGAGTCTGCTTCTCCCTCTCCCTCTCCCCTACCTCCCCTTGCTCTTGCGCTCGTTCGCTCTCTCTCTCTCTCTCTCAAATAAATAAAATAAAAAGAAAAGCAAATTGGGGGTCCAGAGCAGGAGACTGTGGACCATGTTCTGGCTGGGTTAGAGGAAAGGAGACTGGAAGTGGTGGTTCTCAGAGCAGGGAGGATTAAGCCAGGCTTTAAAAGTAGGTAGAATTTGGAGGGGAGAGGAGAGGGAATTCTAGGCTGTGAGGTGGAACTGGTCCCAACAAGCAGAGTTGGCCACTCAGATGGGTAAGAGGGTGGCATTGGGCAAGTGTGTTGGGGAGTGATGCCCTGGTATTGCCCAGCTTGGGACTGGCCACACTTGGTCTTAGAGTGGTTTCAGGGACATTGAAAGAGGTGTTCCAACAAGGTGGTGGTCTCCTGGCTCCGTGGCCATCACACACTGGCACTGACAGACACGGGGAGGGCCACTGTAGGCTGTGCTGGGCCCTGGGGATACAATAGGCATGCCTGTTTTCTCTCAACCTAACACCATCCATAGCTCCCCAGGGCCCCTGAGACAAAATTGCTGGGGGTGGGGGTTCAGCCTGAACCTGCCTCCTAATGGCAGCTGGACATCCCCTGGTAGATGTAGGTCAGGGAGCTGTCTATGGGGTACTGGACCGGGAGTGATCTCCAAGCTCCATGGATCAGAGTGGGCTGGGCAGTGACTCTGCCCTGGGAGCAGTGGTGGGGGAGTCAATATCCAGGGAGACCTAGGTCTTGACCCCTTTTAGCCCAGACCTGATGGTCAAGTTGGGGGAGGAGGCACCCTGAGCTGGGAGATAGGTGTCAAAGTGTTGTTTCCAAAATGCTAAAGCTGGGCAGCCCCAGTGGCTCAGTGGTTTAGGACTGCCTTCAGCCCAGAGCGTGATCCTGGAGACCTGGGATCGAGTTCCAGGCTCCCTGCATGGAGCCTGCTTCTCCCTCTGCCTGTCTCTCTCTCGTTCTCTCTCTCTCTCTCTCTCTCTCTGTGTGTGTGTGTCTCTCTCATGAATAAATAGACACAAATTTTTAAAACATGCTAAAGCTGTCAGGATACCTGGCTGGCTCAGTCAGTTTAACATGGGACTCCCCCCCACTTTTTTTAAAGATTTTATTAATTTATTCAGGAGAGACACAGAAGAGAAAGGCAGAGAGATAGGCAGAAGGAGAAGCAGCCTCCATCCAGGGCGCTGGATGTGGGACTCAAATCACTTGAGCCATCCAGGTGTCCCGAGCATGGGACTCTTGATCTTAGGGTTGTAAGTCTGAACCCCATGTTGCCGTGGAGATTACAGAGAAAAATAAAATCTTAAAAAAAAAAAAAAGAAAGAAAGCTAAAAACATCACTCTCATACAATTGGATAAGGAGCATTTGTCAAAGATGTAATGATGGTAAAATTACCAAGATGGTAAAATTGATGCAAAGGGCATTTGAGGAATGTATTTTCCCCCCTCCCAGACCCTCTTGAGAAACTGGCATTTATGTAATCCATTTAAAAGTGCTGGGAGGGCAGCCCTGGTGGCCCAGCGGTTTAGCTCTGCCTTCGGCTCAGGGTATGATCCTGGAGATCCAGGATCGAGTCCCATGTTGGGCTCCATGCAGGGAGCCTGCTTCTCCCTCTGCCTGTGTCTCTGCCTCTCTCTCTCTCTCTGTGACTATCATAAATAAATAAAAATAAAAAAAAAAAGATTTTTATTTACTTATTCATGAGTGACACAGAGAGAGACAGAGATAGGAGAGGCATGCAAGTAGCCCGATATGGGACTCAATCCGAGGACTCCGGGATCACGCCCTGAGCAGAAAGCAGATGCTCAACTGCTGAGCCACCCAGGCATCCCTTGTGTTATCTTTTCTATCAAACACAAATCCACAGGTTAACCTGTAACTTCATCAAGGCTGAGCCCTTAAAAGAAAGCAAATAGCAAGGCAAACAGAAATTTCCTAGAGTGTTAAATCATCTGTAGATGCACTCCTTATACAAGGCAGTCCTGCTCTGGGCCTTATTTCCAGGTTTTGGATGCCTTTTCCTGACACAGGAGATGTGGGTGCTTGGCCAGGCCCGGACACATGCTAACACCAAGAATACTTCTCACCCTTTCTGGCCTCAGCCTCCGTAGCCGAGGGGCTTGGACCACATCTTGCACCTTTGACAGTCTCCACCTGATTTTACCTCCGAGATTGACCCAAGATCCCCACTTCATTTCATCCCCACCCTACCATTGCCCTGTTCTGGTCCAACTGTCTTCGGTACCTCAGGAAGGTAGTAACACTGATTTCAGAAGGACTTGGAACAGCCGCAATCCCCAGCACTACCCTCAGGTACTGTATGATTCCATTAAAACCTGGCTCCTCTCTGGGCCTCTATGTTTCTAGTTGGGCAAAGGGTAAGGTAGAGAGGGGACTGTGGCTGCCCCTGCCTGCTGTTGTGCAGCAGCCCCCAGATTTGAGAATTTGAGAATCCTCCTTGCCCTTGATTCCACTGAATGGCATTCTATTCAAATGGACTGAGCCAATGGAAGAGATCTGATAAGCTCCTAGTGGTAGGAGGTGGCAAACAAGTTCTGGTCTCTTAAGATAATAGGAGAGTTAGAGACTTTTTTTTTTTTTTTATTCAGAAGGAAATAGCTTGGCTGTTGATTGATAATGTCTGCCACGAGTGCAAAAAGTAAATCAGACTGTATGTTGTGTATTTGCCCACCTTAATCTAGTCAACACAGCATCCAACAGAGTCAGGAAAGCTCAGATTTTGATCCCAGTTTTGCCACTGCCTTACTGAGTAACCTGAGGAAATTGGCTCCTCTAACCTTTATTTTCCCTAGTTATAAAATGAGAGTTAGGGGGGATCCCTGGGTGGCGCAGTGGTTTGGCGCCTGCCTTTGGCCCAGGGCGCAATCCTGGAGACCCGGGATTGAATCCCACATCAGGCTCCCGGTGCATGGAGCCTGCTTCTCTCTCTGCCTCTCTCTCTCTCTCTCTCTCTCGCTCTCTCTCTCTGTGTGACTATCATAAATAAATAAAAATTAAAAAAAAAATTTTTTTAATAAAATGAGAGTTAGAATCTGTCCAGGGTTGATGTGAGGATGGAATAAACATATTGTCAGCGAGGGATGCCTGGGTGGCTCAGCACTTGAATGTCTGCCTTTGGCTCAGGGCATGATCCTGGAGTCTGGGTTCCTGTCCCTCATCAGGCTCCTTGCAGGGAGCCTGCTTATCCCTCTACCTGTGTCTCTGCCTCTCTCTGTGTCTCTCGTGAATAAATAAAATAAAATAAAATAAAATAAAATAAAATAAAATAAAATAAAATAAAATAAAAGCCATATTGTCAGCGAGTATCTTCACATGGTAAGAAATGGAGAATATGGGGCACCTGGGCAGCTCAGTGTTTGAGCGTCTACCTTTGGCTGAGGTTGTGACCCCAGGGTCCTGGGATCCAGTCCCTCATCAGGCTCCCCACAGGGAGCCTTCTTCTCCCTCAACCTATATCTCTGCCTCTCTCTGTGTCTCTCATGAATAAATAAAATCTCAAAAAAAAAAAAAAAAAAAGGAAAATACCACAGAGTCTTCCCCAGAATAATGAATACTGGCTTCTATAACAGTGTAGAGATAATGAGACTTCAGGTATGGTATGATCAGGCTTCCGGCTCAATTTCTCCGTGACTCTTCTCGCGTTGTCTTTTCCATAGGTTCGCTCTGTCTACAAGGTGGCTAAATGCCTGCTAGAAGTCCAGGTGGCACACCCACAGGCCACGTGGACTGGCCGGCAGGCTAAGCAACAGCCCTGAGGTTGCTCCTGATTGGGCAATTTCGGTCACATGGCCATCCCTGGATCCCCGATCGTTGTCTGGCTTGGGGGTGGGGGGAGCGGGGAGGTGGGATAGGATTGTCCCCCAGGCTCAGGAGCTGAGAGGAAGAGTGAAGAGTGGAAAGAAAACCAGCCACAAGGAGGGAACGGATGGATGCTGGGGAGGAGCCCCTGGGGAGCACGGTGGAAGGGGAAGGGAGTGCCCGACAAGAACCTCCACGCAGTGGGAGGACGTTGCCTTGGGGCCGGCCTGCCGGGGAGGCGGGGAAGGGGCGCAGCAGCAGAGGTGTGGAGCTGGAGGGACGACTTTGGGGAAGGTGCCTCCGCTGGGAGGTTCAGAAGCCACGCCCTGCAGGAAGCCAGGCGGGATCCCAGCCAGGAGCTTCCACCGCCCCCAGCCGCGCTGCTCTCGGCGGTCTCCGCCTGCAGGAAGCGGGGGTGGGGGCGGCGGCTCGCGGCAGGGGGTCGGGAGGGCGCAGGTCCGGGACGCGGAGCCGGAGTCCAAAGGGAGGAAGGGCCCCGGAGGCGCCCCCGTCCGAGGCGAGCCCATAGTTGGGGGCGTCCCCCTAGCGGGCGGGGCCCGGGCTCACTCGGATCCCCACCCTGCTGGATCCCAGGCTCCCCCCGCCCAGTGGCCCCGTGCCCGCACGCACCCTCTCCCCGCCTACAACCCCCCCATTGGCTTCCCGGAGCTGGGGCCTCCTCCGATTGGTCCGTCTCCGAGAGGCCACGCCCCCTGCCGGACACCGAGCCTGGGGGGGCGGGAACCCACCCCGCCTCCAAGCGCTCAGGCCCGCGGAACCCGGGGGCGGGCTCCCTCCCGGGCGGGCTCCCTCCCCGCGAGCCCCCGCCCAGACCCCGCGGCACGGCTGAGTCACGGTCCGCAGCTGCGATCGTGAATTAACAAATGCAGGGACGTAGGCCTTGGGGTCTCCGCCCCCGGAGCTCTATTACCTCCCTGGGACTGACCCCCAAATCCCCCCCCCCCACTCCTCCATATCCCCTTCCTGCCCTTCGTGCTGGGGAGAGGGGGTGGGTGGGCTCATTCGATTATTACTTACTTGATGAGCAAACTGAGGCCCAGAGAGGGTAGGTGATCTGACCCAAGTCACTCAACAGTCAAGGGAAGCGGATTCCTAATAATGAGGGGTGGGATAAAGAGGAAAAGCTCGGGGGTGGTGGTGGTGTAATCATCCGTGCCCCCCCCCCACCTCCCCAAACACACCTGAAACCATCAGCTAAACCAGAGAGGGGTCTTTAGGCTGTGAAAAAGGTGTCCCCAGGCAAGCACCCAGTCTGCAGGCTGGAGGGGGGAATTTCTTTTTTTTTTTTTTTTCTTTTTTTAATTTTTATTTATTTATGATAGTCACAGAGAGAGAGAGAGAGAGAGAGGCAGAGACGCAGGCAGAGGGAGAAGCAGGCTCCATGCACCGGGAGCCTGACGTGGGATTCGATCCCAGGTCTCCAGGATCGCGCCCTGGGCCAAAGGCAAGCGCCAAACCACTGCGCCACCCAGGGATCCCTGGAGGGGGGAATTTCAATAAAACTTGGCAGTGGTATTTAGAGAGTCTGGACAGACATTTTTCCCACCTCTCCCTCCCAGGCAAGTTTATAGCCTCCTTGAACTTTATTTTCCTTGTCTGTGAAATGGGATGGTAACAGCTATGAGGATTAAGTGAGATCTGCCCAGTGCCAGGTACACAGTAGAGGCTAGACCTGGAGCATATTTGGGTACCATGAAGAACATCCTTAGAGCAGGGTGGACCTGTTCAGTGGGGGTCCTGGAGGGGATATGTACATTAGGTTTCCCAGGGGAACTGATGGGCCTGTGGTTCTTAGGTTGTGGGAAGGCCCCAAGCCAGGAGAGCAGGATAGGCTGAGTGTACAGGCTGCTCAGGCAGGGTGGGAATGGGGGTGCCCTTTAGGGCTTGCTGGACAGAGGTGGTGTGAAGGGGAGGATGGAAACAGAGCCTCTCAGTGCCCAGCAAAGATGAGGCTGGGGGTTTGTGAGCAGGTTTGAAGCCTTTAGAATTCCCAGAAGCACCCAAAACTGTTTCAAAGTGGATGGTACTTTTGTTATGTATATATGTTGTATTTTAGAGAGGGAGCGCACATGTGAGCTGGGCAAAGGGCAGAGGGAGAGGGAGCGAGAGAACCCACAAGTAGATTCCCTGCTGAAGACCAGGGGCTCCACCCCAAGATTATGACCTGAGCTGAAACCAAGAGTTGGCTGCTCAACCAACTGTGTCACCCCGGTGCCCTGTCGATGGCACTTCTGAAGCTCTGGGAGAGGGTGGGTAGGTGTGGGGACACTGGCTGGGACTCCTGGGGGCAAGCTTCATGCATGGGGTATATCTCCAGCTGTGAGTCTTGTGTCCCAAGTGGCTAGGACTTCTCTTTGCCTGTTCCCCAACCAGTCAGTGGCCTTGTCCTGGCAGAGGCCTCCTCCTCTGTCTGCACCTCCCTGACTAGTTTCTGGGGCCTTTTTATTCTCCCACCAAAACCAAACCCTCCGGCCACCTCCAGGATCAATGCTTGGCTTCATGCCCAGCCTCCTACAGCAAGGACCAGCATCCTTTCTAAGGAGCACCTGACCCCTTCACCCCACATCTCTAGCACCTGCAGGGCTCCCCCATCACCTGCTACCCACCTCCAAGGTTTCCCAAAGAGCCTCTGCAATCCAAAGTGTCTTTTAAATTTCTTTTAAAAATTTTTTAAAAAGATTTTATTTATTCATGAGAGACACAGAGAGAGGCAGAGACATAGGCAGAGGGAGAAGCTGGCTCCTTTGTGGGGAGCTCAATGCAGGACTCAATCCCAGGACCCCAGGATCACTGCCTGAGCCAAAGGCAGGCATTCAAACACTGAACCACCAAAGTGCCCCCTCTTTTTAAATTTTGAAACAAGCACATGCTCCAAGATGCAAGTACAATAGAAAATAATTTTTTCTTGAGAAAACTGGACAGTAAGTTGCCAACCTGATGCCCCCTCTCCCCTTATATTTCAAGGTTTGTTCTTTTTTTTTTTTTTTTAAGATTTTATTTATTCATGAGAGACACAGAGAGAGACAGAGGCAGAGACACAGGCAGAGGGAGAAGCAGGCTCCATGCAGGGAACCTGACGTGGGACTAGATCCCGGGACTCCAGGATCACACCATGGGCCGAAGGCAGGCGCTAAACCGCCAAGCCACCCAGGAATCCCCTAGGTTTGTTCTTCTATATAAATAGTCACATTAAGGTCACCCAAACCAGGAAGTTAAATACATTACTATGTAACAATACATGACTACCAGCTAATCCTCAGATCCCATTAAAATTTGTCCCAACATACTTTTTTTTTCCCTCCAAAATGTCCTTTATAGCAAAAAAATCTAAACCATGTGTTGCTTTTAGCTGTCAGTCTCTACTTGGCTTGCCTCTGGACCCCTTTTAGTCATCCTTGGCTTTCATGACCTTGACAATTTAAAAGGTTACAGAGAAGTTAAAGTCCAAGAGTGCTTTTTTTTTTGTTTTTTAAGATTTTATTTATTTATGACAGACACAGAGAGAGGCAGAGACACAGGCAGAGGGAGAAGCAGGCTCCATGCAGGGAGCCTGATGTGGGACTTGATCCTGGGTCTCAGGATCAGGAGGCCCTGAGCCAAAGGCAGAAGCTCAACCGCTGAGCCACCCAGGCATCCCTGTCTAGGAGTGCTTTGGGTTTATCTGACTTTCTCCACAATTTCTGTCTGATTTTGCCTCTTTGGCAGGAATATCCCAGAGGTGATGCTGTGATCTGTTTGTCCCATTTCTGATAGATACTGCTGGCTCTGATGATGCGATTAAAGGAGTATCTGCCAGGATTTCTCCATAGAAAGCTTCTCTTTTTTTCTTGGTGAATAATCAATCTTTGGGGGGGGGGGGTGTTATTTTAGAAACTATTACATTCCTTATCAAACTTTCAATTTATTTGTCTATATCTCTAGAGAACCACATTTTCCTATTTTATTCAATGGGTTGTAATCTGTTATATAATAATTTTCTTTTTGGCTGCTAAAATTGTCTCACATTTGGCCTGTGTGAGTGCCTTCTATGTGGCTCCTGTGTGTTTTAGACATGTCACACTTTTGTATTTTTTAGAGCTTTTATTGAGGTCTGATTGATAGGCAGTCAACTGCACGTATTTGAAGTGTAGGATTTGATACGTTTTGACATGTATACTCCTAGGAGCCATCAACACAATTCAGGGAAGGAACATATTCATCACTCCTAAAGTTTCTCTGTGTGCCTTTGTAATCAATCCCTCCCCACTCCACCCCACCCACGTCCTCAGGCAACTGCTGATCTCTCTGTCATCACGGATTAGGTCACATTTTCTAGAATTTTATATACATATTTTTAAAGATTTTATTTATTTATTCATGAGAGACACAGAGACAGAGGCAGAGGGAGAAGCAGGCTCCATGGAGGGAGCCCGATGCGGGACTTGATCCCGGAATCCTGGGATCATGCCTTGAGCCAAAGGCAGATGCTCAACCGCTGAGCTACCCAGGCATCTCACATTTTCTAGAATTTTATTTTATTATTATTTTTTTTCATTTTCTAGAATTTTAAAGCAATTTTATTTTATTTTTAAAATTTTAAGTGGGGGGGATCCCTGGGTGGCGCAGTGGTTTGGCGCTTGCCTTTGGCCCAGGGCGCGATCCTGGAGACCTGGGATCGAATCCCACATCAGGCTCCCGGTGCATGGAGCCTGCTTCTCCCTCTGCCTATGTCTCTGCCTCTCTCTCTCTCTGTCTCTCTGTGACTATCATAAATAAATAAAAATTTAAAAAAAAAATAAAAAAAAAAATAAAATTTTAAGTGGGCTCCATGCCCAACGTGGGGCTTGAACTCACGACCTGGAGATCAAGAGTCACATGCTCTACCAACGGAGCCAGGTAGGCGCCTCAACATTTTCTAGAATTTTATTTTATTTATTTAAAGATTTTATTTTTTCATGAGAGACACACACAGAGAGAGGCAGAGACATAGGCAGAGGGAGAAGCAGGCTCTCTGCGGGGAGCCCAGAACCTCGGGATCACGCCCTGAGCCAAAGGCAGATGCTCAACCGCTGAGACACCCAGGTGCCTAAAGAATTTTGTATGTGTGAAACCATACACACTTTTTTGGTCTGACTTCCTTCTTCATTATAATTCCATTGAGACTCTCCCCCACCCCCCATGATGTCGTGTATATTCATAGTTTGTTCCATGTTTATTGCAGTGTTCTATCCCTGCATCCTTTATTTTAATTGAGAGAAATTCACATTGCATAAAATTAACCACTCAGTACTTAGCGCATTCACAGTGTTGTGCAGACACCACTTCGGGTTCTAGAACATTCTCATCACCCCAAAAAAGAACCCCCATGCCTATTATGCAGTCACTCCCCATTCCCTACTAACCTTCTATCCTTGGAAACCACCAAGCTGTTTTCTATCTCTGTGGATTTTTTTATTCTGGAGATTTCATTCAAATGGAATCCTTACAATATATGGCCTTTGGTGGCTGGCTTCTCTCACGGAGCATCCTGTTCCCCAAGTTCCTCCCCATCGCAGCCCCCATCAGCACGTCATCCCTTCTTGTGGCTGAATGCTATTCCATTGCATGCATACAGCATGTTTTGTTTGTCCTTTTTTCCTGTGATCCACCCTTGGTTTCTTTCCACCTCTTGGTTGTTGTGGGTATCAGTGCTGCTATGACCACCTGTGGGAGAGTTTTGTTTGCACACCCATTTTCAGTTCTTCCAGGTTTTATACCTAGGAGGGTCATTGCTGGGTCATGTGGTCATCCGACCTCCAAGCTCCTCTGTGTCTGCGGTGTTGTACATTCCCACCTGCAGCCTAGGAGGGTTCCAATTTACCCGTGGCGTCCTTGGCAACACTTATTTGCCTTTTTGTTTTATTAATATGTTCACTCTAGTGGGTGTGAGGTGGTGACTCATGGTGGTTTTGATTTGCATTCTTCTCCCGACCCCATGGCTGAGGATAGAGAGCATCTTTCCATGTGCCTGCCAGTCACTTGTACATCTTTGGGGAATCTTGCATCCTTCTGACAAGTCCTCATTGTTTTACCATAAGATGTCCCAGTAGCTACCAGTTATTTCTCCCAGGGGCCTGGGTCTCTTTTTCAGAGAATAGGGGTGTAGGCACGAGGGGGGCTACGAAATGTGTGCATGTTCACACATACTGCACATTCGCACACATATAAATCAATTCCTCTGTTGATTGATATTGAAGTTCCTGAGTTTACCGTTGCATCTTGGGGTTCACTCCAGTTTCCTCCACTTCCGTATTTACAGCCCACCTTCGCTGCAGTGAGAACCTGGCTGCTATTATCCTAATGTTCCTGTTTATGTTCTCTGCCCCCAGATGCAGTCCCATCTCCATGGCCACTGTTGTGCTCCCTCCCCACTTGCAGAGGTCCCCCTCCCCTGCTCAGCCACCCTGCCTCCACTGCCTCCTCAACCCACAAGGGCTTGGACACCCCTCCCCTGCCTGGAGATGTGTTCCCCCTCCACTGAGCTCTCTGCCTCTGCTTCTGCAGGGTGCTGCACGGGCGCCCTCTCCACCTGCTGGCCTCTAGGCCCTGACACCCTGCTCAGAGCCACAGTGCCCCTGCTGTGTCTCGGGGTCCACCTTGCTCTGCCCCAGCTGATGGCCTCAGGGAATGATTGTAGGACTCAGTTGTTCCAGAAGGGAAAGGAAAGGAGCAGAAGGCAAAGAGAAGGGGAAGGGGGGGCAGCTCAGGTGGCTCAGTGGTTTAGCACCACCTTCAGCCCAGGGCCTGATCCTGGAGACCTGGGATCCAGTCCCACATTGGGCTCCCTGCATGGAGCCTGCTTCTCCCTCTGCCTTGTGTCTCTGCCTCTCTCTCTCTCTCATTAATAAATAAATAAAATCTTTAAAAGAGAGAGAGAGAGAACGGGAAGGGGTTTCCTCTGTTTCATGCTTCATCTTGAGAACTCACACCAAGTGTGCAATTTATAACCCCCCCGTACTTCCTTTCGCTTTAGCGAAATACCCTATCCCCACCCCACACACCTGCAGGTAGACTTGATGGGGGAGGAGGAGTGCAGTACTTGGGCAGAACTTAGGTCTCCATGGGGGAGGGCTGGAAAGAGCAGGGTGGGGATGGGGCACCCTGGGGGAGGGCTGGACCAGGCAAGCGGCCTCTCATCCTCTTAGCTTCCTCTCCAGACAATGGGCTGCCTTCTGCAGCAGGAGATAAGAGTCAAATCCCAGCCTCCGGTCTGCTGCCCAGGAGAGGGCTGTTTCCCCGGGGCTGCCCACGCCCCCACCAGCCTGCAGGGCTTCTGGTCCCCATCACCCTGCGCCTTGGAGACAGGGAGGTTGCTGAGCCCCTGCCCTGGCTCTGGGACTCAATCACTCAAGGAGAATGTTTTCTTTTAGTTTTAGTTTATCTATTCACTATTTATTTTTTTACCTGAGGCTTACAGTACCTGGAGTACACAGACCTTCTTTACAACTCCGTGTGTGTTGAGAGGTGTGTCTGGGCCAGGATTTCAGCCAGTGAAGCCCAGGACGGGGCTGAGAGGAGGGGGGCTGATGGTTCAGTTCAGGGGGATAATCTAAAATTTCTCAATAGTTTTCATATTGGTTATATGTTGAAATGATCATATTTGAGGCACCTTCATAGGTTAAATAAAATATATCATTAAAAATTGAGAGCACCTGGGCGGCTCAGTTGGTTAACCATCTGCTTTCTGCTCAGGTGGTGATCTCAGGGCCCTGGGATCCAGTCCCATGTCAGGCTCCCTGCTCAGCGAGGAGTCTGCTCAGCGGTTTGTTTATCCTGGAAGCACCAGGGAGCCATGGAAGGCTTGAGCAGGAGTGTGCCATGCTTCAGTTGTCACTGGCAGGAAAATGGTTGGGAGGAGCCAGCCTGGGGGTGAGGCCAGAGAGGATATGCTGCCCACAAGAAGGGACTCAGCACAGCAGGGATGGAGGCCCTCTGCCCCCCCATTCTGAGAGCTGCAAGAGCCAGCCAAGCAGAACCCAGAGGATGTACTGGAAAGCAGTTTCCGTTTTGTAGACAGAACTGGCACCACGGGGACCCCTGGGTGGCTACCTTTGGCTCAGGGCGTGATCCCAGGATCTTGGGATGGAGTCCCACATATGGCCCCCTGCAGGGAGCCTACTTCCCCCTCTGCCTGTGTCTCTGCCTCTCTCTGTGTGTCTCATGAATAAATAGATTTTAAAAATCTTAAAAAAAAAAAAAAAATTGGCACCACGAGAAGGGCTGGGAGTGGGGAGCATGAGCAGGGCCAGATACCACCCCACCCCCCACCCCTGCCCTCGAGGGCCACAAGCCTGCCCTGGTCAAGACCAATGGTGACCTTGAGGTGCTTCCCTCCTCCAGACCCAGCCTCCTGAACAGGGCTGGACCCCTCTGCCCTCAGTCCCTTCCTCTCCTGCAGCCAGGCTTCCCACCTCTCCGCCCGCCCCCCCAGGCTATGAGGGAAGAAAGTAGCTGGCTAGCTGACAGCTAGAAGACAGGACAGGCATGCAAAGTGCCTGTCTCTGTTCCAGTTGTGGGTAAAACCAGCTGAAAGAAAAAAAAAACAAAAAACAAAAAACAAAAAACAGCTCAAAGCACAATCCTGACAGAGGCGCTGCAGGGCCTGACCACACAGTCATGGGGGCCGTGGTGGAGATTCACAGCATATCTGCACCATTCAGAGCCGTGCCCCCAGGGGAGGAGGAGTACCTCTGGGGTTCAGAGGATTAGATACTCCTCCTGCCAGGCCATGCCATCCAGCCCTGGGTGGTAGGCTCTCCATCCACCCTCAGCAGCTCCTCTTTTTGGACAGTGGTGTTAAGAGAGGTACACTGACTTGCCTAGGGAGGCCCAGCAAGTCGGGGTGGGGCCGGGGCCCCCAACCTGAACTCCGTAAGGAGCTCTCATGCTCTCACTCCCAGTGCCTTGGTTTTCCCTCTGTTTCCTGGGTGAGTGAGGCTGCAGAGGATCCCCTCCTGCTCCATATATGAGTTTCCTGGCACTACCAGAACAAAGCACTCCATGCCGCTGAAAACAACAAGAATTTTCCTTCTGGTTCTGGAGGCCAGAAGCCAGAAGTTGGACAATGCTCCCTCCGGAGGCTCTAGATGAGGATCTTTCCTGTCTCTTCCAGCCTCTGGTGGCCAGGCCATCCTGGGTTTGTTGGCCTCCTGACTCCATTTCTCCCCTGTCCTCACATGGTCTTGTCCCCCATGTCCCTCTCTGCCCAAGTCCAATTCTACTTTTCCCTGCAAAGACACTGCCATCCACTGGAGTGAGGGTTGCCCACAATCCAGGATCATTCGAGATCCTTAGCTAGTGACACCTACAAAGACCTGATTTCCAAATAAGGCCACGTTCTGAGATTCCAGGTGGACACAAATTTTGGGAGCAACCACAGTCCAACACAGTACAGTCCAGATGTGGACCTTGCATGCTCTGGTTCTCCTTCCTCTTGGCAGCCTCTAGGACCTCCGGCATCAGTTCTATGATCTGTGAGCTTCCCAGGCAAGGACCAGCTGTTGTGGTGGCCGCCGCATCCCCTCGTTCCATCGAGTCTGGATTAGTAAATTCCCTATAAGTGTGCCGCGACACAGACATCACGGATGACTCTTGCAAACAGGAAAGAGCCCTCGCAGTGTGACCCCATTTACTGAAGTCCAAGAACAAAGTCTAGAGTCTGTGAACCTGTATGGGAAATCACGTGCTGATTGTCACTAACTGAATTTAGCATTCCCCTCCTTTATTTATTTATTTTAAAATATTTTATTTATTTATTCATGAGAGACAGAGAGAGAGGCAGAGACACAGGCAGAGGGAGAAGCAGGCTCCATGCAGGGAGCCGACACAGATTTCGATCCTAGGTCTCCAGGATCATTCCTTGGATTGAAGGTGGTGCTAAACTGCTGAACCACCCAGGCAAAAACCCTAGTTTAGATATTGTTAGGAAGATGATGTGATGTCAAAACCCTAGTTTAGGATCCCTGGGTGGCGCAGCGGTTTAGCGCCTGCCTTTGGCCCAGGGCGCGATCCTGGAGACCCGGGATCGAATCCCACGTCGGGCTCCCGGTGCATGGGGCCTGTTTCTCCCTCTCCCTGTGTCTCTGCCTCTCTCTCTCTCTCTCTCTCTCTCTCTCTCTCTGTGACTATCATAAATGAATAATAAAAAAAAAAAAAGAAAAAAAGAAAAAAAAAACCCTAGTTTAGATATTGTTAGGAAGATGATGTGATGTCTGGAGACTTGGCAGCCATCTTTCTACTCTGAGGGGCTCAGCCTGAGGGCAAAGCTGACTCTGTAAGAATGGGAGAGTTGAGAAGTGGGGGAAGTTCCAGGGTCCTTTCCCAGCTGTTATCAGAATTAACCAAACCTGGAAATTCCCCTCTTCAGGGCTTCCTATTTCTTGTCATTAATTAATAGCTTCCCTTTTTTTTTTCTTGCCAACTGAGTCAGAGTTTTCTTTCTTTTGCATTGATGGTACCATGACTGAAAGAGAGTGTTTCCAAAGGCATCCAGGAATGGCCTAGAGAAAGATGGGTGAGGACAGAATCCTGCTGGCCTGTTCGGAACCTTTGCATGAATCAAAGGAAGGTGCTCCTCTGGTTGGATGAAAAAGTGCCCTTGCTGGGGGCTGTGACTTTGGGCAAAAATAAAAGTCCATTTTCTTTCAGGCTGACACAGCCCCCAGGTAAAGGTGAGGAGTTTGTGTAGGGGCCTTAAGCTGGCTTCCACCTTCATGGAGCTTCTGTGTAGGGGACAACCTATGCAACTGTACATGGAAGTCCTAGAAGAAGACCCCCAGGCTGAGGAGAGGAGGTGGGCTTTCTGAAGAGGCCTGTGGCCATGTGGCAAGGGCGGGGCCTGCAAAGGTCAGTTCTCATACACAGGCACTTGGGCTGCCTTTGAGGGAGACCCACAAATGGCCTGCACCCATGGTCCCCAACTCCTGTTTCCAGCCCAGTGAGGACCTTGTTTTGTCCACCAGGGACCACCCTGCAAATGTACCTCTTGTTCATGCCCCAAAGCTGCCCTCATTCTCATCTGAATCTGAGGACCCCCACCAATGCCCAGATCCTTGTAAAGTGTCCTGGAGGGGCAGCCCCGGTGGCTCAGTGGTTTAGCGCTGCCTTCGGCTCAGGACGTGATCCTGGAGACCTGGGATCGAGTCCCACATTCGGGCTCCTTGCATGGAGCCTGCTTCTCCCTCTGCCTGTGTCTCTGCCTCTCTCTCTCTCTCTCCCTCTCTCCGTGTCTCTCATGAATAAATAAATAAAATCTTAAAAAAACAGTGTCCTGGACATGCACTGGGGGGTGGGGTGGGGGGGTGGGACATAGAGGGGCTGACTGTGCCAGCTTAGGACCCTTGAGCCAGGCAGGTAGTAAAAGATTGCCTCTCCCCCATATGATCATTTCAAATATCCAGGGCTGTTGTGCCCAGACAACTGGCATACCCTGAAATGCCATGCTTTGTGGGCAGACCTCACCCCCAGGCTTTCTCTGGGAAGCAGCCAGAGCGCCGGTCTGGGGGTCACATGCCAGATGATGAAAGTATTGGGGTCTGCAGTCCAAAGTCTGGAAGGTCTGCAGGCCAGGGAGGATTGAGCCAAGAGAGGCCTGGGCAGCAGGGAAGGCTAGGGAGGGTCTGGCCTCCTTTACTGGCCTCTCCTTTCTGCCCTTCTTTTTGTTGTCTATCTCTCCTGGAGCTGCCAGGCTTCTGGATGGGCCTAATGGATGCATAGGCAGGGCCTCTTATCAATGCTTCCAACTAGGATGACATGGGTGCCACAGTGGTGGCAGGGAACACAGACCCAGCTCTGCCCCATAGAGCGGCAAGAGGGCAGAAGTCACCAACAGTTTCCGGGGGTCCCAAAGCCTATGGGCTCATCTGTTGATCCCTGGGTTGTCCCTCCAGTTCCTGGACTGTGCTCCAGCCTCCTGGGGGCTGCCCAGGCTATGGCGGGGGCCCCAGGGATGCCCAGACCTGCCCCGCCCTCTATGGTAGGCTCAGCTCACACATGGTTTGTTTGTTTGTTTGTTTACATATAAATTAATTTCAGGGAAGTAAAATGAAGAGTTTAGTTCCTTAGTCCACATTTAAAAAAAATATTTTATTTATTTATTCATGAGAGACACGGAGAGAGGGAGAAGAGAGAGGCAGAGACACAGGCAGAGGGAGAAGCAGGCTCCATGCAGGGAGCCTGATACAGGACTCAATCCTGGGACTCTGGGATCATGCCCTGGGCCAAAGGCAGGCACTAAACCACTGAGCCACCCAGATATCCCACTTTAGTCCACATTTTGAATACTCAATAGCCACATGGGCGACTGGTGGCTTCGATAGCTGACAGAGCAGATTCTAGAACATTCCATCACCACTGAAAGTTCTATTGCTTGGTGTGGGGCCTGTCTTGACCCCTGGGACACTTAGACCTGGGAGGAATGTGCCATACCCACTCCAAGGCTGCTGAGGGAAGGAGGCAGGGGATGTTTGAACTGGGTCTCTCTCTCATTTTTCGGGGGGGGGGTATTTATTTATTTACTTATTTATTTATTAAGCATGAGTGGGGAGAGGGGCAGAGGGAGAGGGAGACAGAATCTCAAGCAGACTCCATGGCTAGATCTCACGACCCTGAGATCACTACCTGAGCTGAAGGCAAGAGGCAGATGCTTAAATGACTGAGCCACCCAGGTGCCCTATTTTTTTTATTTTTGAGCTGGGTCTTTAGGATGAGTGAGGGCTTTTGGCAGGAGGAGAGTACAGTTGGCGGCACCCACCACCATGTAGTCGAAAGTCTGCATATAACTTCTGACTCTCCAGAAACGTAACTACCAACAGCCTATAGTTGACTGGAAGCCCAACAACATAAACAGTTTATTAACATATTTTGTCCGCTCGTGCCTGGCTGGCTCGGTCGGAAGAGTCTGTGGCTCTTGATCTTGGGGAGTTGTGAGTTTGAACCCCACGTTGGGTGTAGAGATTACTTAAATAAATAAACCTTTAAAAAAACCAAAGCACATATTTTAGCTGTTATTTATACACTGTATTCTCACACTAAAGTAAATCAGAGAAAAGAAAATATTATTAAGAAAACCATTAGTTAAAATAAACTTTAAAAACATTTAAATAACTGGGGGGTGCTTGGTTGGCCCGGTTGGTAGAGTACATGCCTCTTGATCCCGGGGTCATGAGTTCAAGCCCCACTTCAGTTGTGGAGATTAGTTAAACTTTTTTTAAATTTTTTTAAATTTTTATTTATTTATGATAGTCACAGAGAGAGAGAGAGAGAGAGAGAGAGAGAGAGAGAGGCAGAGACACAGGCAGAGGGAGAAGCAGGCTCCATGCACCGGGAGCCCGATGTGGGATTCGATACCAGGTCTCCAGGATCGTGCCCTCGGCCAAAGGCAGGCGCTAAACCGCTGTGCCACCCAGGGATCCCTAGTTAAAATAAACTTAAAGAAAGAAAGTCATGAGGAAGAGAAAATGTATTTACCAAAATCCACATATAAGTGGACCCACACAGTTCAAACCCATGTTGTTCAAAGGCCAGCTGCCCAGGGCAGGCTGTGAGCACTGCCACCAGGGCTGAGTGGCCACAGCCCCATGTGGGTGTGAGTGAGTGGAGGGGGAACAGGAGGGGAGGCAGGAGAGGTGGATGGAGGCCAGACCCTGACGCTCTGGGCACTGAGCACTGGGGAGCCACGGGAGACTCTGAAAGCTGAAAGGGGCACAACGGCAGCCACCCTGGTTGCCCCAGTGGATGCACTGCGGGCAGCTGTACCAGGGAGACGTGCTTGTTACCATTCTGCACCCACCCACTCCAGCATCAGCAGTTGATCAGAACAGCACTCAGACCTCACCGAACCAGGGAAGAGCAGACCCTTTGCTCCTCGCAGCCCACTGAGGTGGCTCCGTGCGGGCTCCGGCAGAGTGGGTGGCCACTGCATTTGGTAGATGGAGCTGAGGCCAGAGACAGGCCTGTTCTGCTGAGGTTTCACAGCACGGGTGTGGGGTGGCGGGAACCCTGAAGGATGCAGGCCGTTTGGAGCAGGAGTGGGGTGGTGGCCCGTGTGGGGAGGCTGAGACTTGCCATGAGCCAGCGGCCTCTCCATGGCCAAGGAATCTGGTCCTGCTCCTGGCAAGGACATCTTGGCAGGAGCGGGGCTCTGCCCGGGGTGCTAATGCCCTCTTAATTAGCCAGGCTCTTGCCAGGCACCTGCCACCACAGCCTCACTTAGCAAAACATGCTTGGGTCTCAGAGCCGGACCAGCGTCTGCCCTGCTGCCAGGTTCGGCATCCTGGGATGGTCTCTGAGCAGCCGCTGAGGCCAATCCAGACCTCCCTCTCAGGGGATCAACATCCAGGAGGATGAGAGAAATTGAAATGATTTCTAGGGACATGTTTTCAGTAACAGAAATGGGGACAGGCCAGCCTCCAGACTTCTGCTCCTGACTCTGTGCTCCTGAACTCCTGTTCACTCAGAGTAGGCATCGCCTCCTCCTGGAGGCCCTCCTGGACCTCAGGGTTAACTCTGGAAGGCCCCTGCCCCAATAGTTCACCACTTGGGCCACGTCCTGGGCACCAACAGATTGGGTTCCTGCCTTCCAGGGGCTATAGTTATGGCCGGTGGTCACAAATCTTCTGGCAAATCTGAGAGCCACAAGACTGGGACCCTGAAGATGGTACTGCCTTCCTTAAAGCTGGACTAGAGCTTTCTGTTCTGTCCAGGCCTCAGTTGTCCTATTTGTAACCTGAAGGCACTGCAACCAGAGATCAGCAGGGGTGTTTGTAGAGGTGGGGTGATGGGGCGATGGCCTCGTTGTACTCTCCTCAGCCATGTCCTGACAGTGCTAGGGTGCAGCCTGTGGCCCTGGATGGCACAGCTGTCCTGGAGACCCGCCCTAGAATCACTCCCTCCCACTTACAGGACACCCTGGAGGGACACAGGCCGTACCAGGCTGCCTATCGAGGGGGCCCCAGTGACAGCAGAACAACAGATGCCATTCATAGGCTCCCGCTCCAGGCAGGTCCTTTATGGTGGGCTGAGCTGTGGACATCTGCGCGTCTATAGCATGGACAGCACTTCTGGCCTTTATGCATTTCTGGGTCCCATTCCCCTGCTTCTGAGGGAAGGGAAGCCCAGCCCCCACCACACAGCTCTCAGGGCTGCTGGTATGGGGCTCCCAGGACGTCTTCATGGCCCTGTCCTTTCGCAGAAGAGGAACCAAAGCTTCATAAGAGCTGTAATCAGCCCAAGAATACCCCGGTGGGTGGAGGGTGGGGTATAAAGGGGGGCAAGCCCTGGACTTTCCGTGACAGTCAAGAGAAGTAGAGCCCTGGGCAGGTAGAGTGTGAGGTCTCCAGCATCTCACTGGGAGGGTGTGAGGCTGCCAAGCTGGATGTGAAGGGGGAGCCCTGGGGTGGGGGGAGTTGTGAGGAGGCTGGAGGCTGGGAGGCTGAGGCTGTAGCTGCCTGGGAGGGAGGGGCCAGGAGGAGCCCCGTGCCAGCTGGCCTGGGCTGTGAGCTGGAAGTCAACAGTCTAGGGCTTGGGTTCACGTCCTGATACTATCACACTTAGCTGTGTGATTTGCTTGTGTTTTTTTATCTTTCCCTTAAGGTTAATGTTTTTTTTTCTTAATTGAGGTAAAATTCCTATAACATCCAGCTTACTACTTTAAAGTATAAACTTTGGGCAGCCCCGGTGGCTCAGCGATTTGGCGCCGCCTTCAGCCCAGGGCGTGATCCTGGAGACCCAGGATCGAATCCTACATCAGGCTCCCTGTGTAGGGCCTGCTTCTCCCTCTGCCTGTGTCTCTGCCTCTCTCTCTGTGTCTCTCATGAATAAATAAATAAAATAAAATAAAAGTATAAACTTCTGTAACATTTACTGCATTCGCCAGCACCTGTATTTACCTCCACAGGTACAGGTACATTTCTCTGCAGGTAGGAATTTCTCGCACCCCAAAAAGAACACTGTACCCATCAAGCAGTTCTTCCCCATTCGCCTGCAGCCACCAATCTGCCTTCTCTCCGGTGTGTTCCTTCAGTTCATCTGTGAAATGGGGAGGACATGCAGCTTGTTGGAGGGTTAAAGCAGATAAAACTCTCAGCACAACGCCTGGAGCTCCTGTGAGAATTAATGCCTGCCTTTCCCACCAGACGGACTCTGTGCCCCTTAAGGGCAGAGCCCAGTGGGAGGGTCCCCAAGGGCTGGTCAAGCTGGTGCCCAACTCTTGGGCTGGGAAGATTCCTGCCAGGAGGACTCATGGGGAGCCCGAGGTGTAGGAGGCCCTGGCTAGGGATGCCTGGGTGGCTCAGTGGTTGAGCGTCTGCCTTTGGTTCAGGGCATGATCCTGGAGTTCTGGGATCGGGCTCCCTGCAGGAAGCCTGCTTCTCCCTCTGCTTATGTCTTGCTTCTCTCATGAATAAATAAATAAAATATTAAAAAAAAAATATATATATATATAAAGAAACAATTAAAAAAAAAAAAGACGCCCTAGCTAGTGTGGCTCAGCTCAGGGAGCGGTAGAGATGAGCCTGCTGCTGGTCTAGGTCATCATTCCCCAAATTGAACTGGAAGTGTCAGCTGGGTAGGAATTTCATGACTTACTATCTGCCCTGGTGCAGGGAGCGGTACAGGCAGCCCTGGTGACTGGGAGGGCTCACTGGGAAGAGCCACCAAGGGATAGAAGCAAGATGCAGAGAAAGAAGCCAAAGTCAAGCCAAATATATAAACAAACCCCTCAGAAATAAAGCTGTGCATTCTTGTATCTAAATACCTACAATATCTATCTATCTATCTATCTATCTATCTATCTATCTATCTATCTATCTACTTATCTATCATCTATTAACTTACTATTTATCTACCTATCCATCCACCCATCATCGATCTATCCATCTATTTATCTACCTACTATCCATCTATCATCTAACAACCTATCATCTACTCCATCTTTCTATCATCTATCAATCTATCCACCCATCCACCATCCATCCATCAATCCATCCATTCACTATCATCTATCTATCCATCCACCATCTATCCACATATTTATCTACCTATCTATTCATCTACCTTTTTCAAACTCTCATCTATCATCCATTTTTCTTTCTATCATCTATCAATCTATCCATCCATCCATCCGCCCACTATCCATCCATCATTTATCAACCTATCATCTATCTATCCATCTTTCTGCCTACCTATCATCTATCCATCCACTCATTATCTATCTATCTATCTATCTATCTATCTATCTATCTATCTATCTATATCTATCATCTATCATCTCTCCACCTCTATCTACTTAATACATTTCCAAATCATCATAGAGAGAGAGGTATGGTGGGAAGAGGTTGGAACACCATGGGCAGCACACTCACACAGAACTCGGCACAGGTGAACAGAGGGCTGTACAATGTCTCCCAGGTTTTATTATTGTCATGAAAAACTTCACACATACATAAAAAAACATTCAAGTATAGTGCACCTGTCTGTGCTGTCCCCTGCTGGCACAGAAATCACATTCCATCTACACACCCCTCCCCTACCAATTTTTTGGAGGGGGGTTGGGTATTTTATATTTTATTTTTATTCTTGGTATGTTTTTCTAAAACCTTTTTCTATGGATATGTCCAAATATTTATTAAAGTAGAGATGATCATGTAGGGAACCCCGCATATCCATCACCCTGTCTGGAATATTTTAAGGCAAATCCCAGGCATTTCTGCCATTTCATGGGCAGAATTTCTGGGAGTGCTTCCGACAGGTAAAGATATTTTATTGAGGGGATCCCTGGGTGGTGCAGCGGTTTGGCGCCTGCCTTTGGCCCAGGGCGCAATCCTCGAGACCGGGGATCGAATCCCACATCGGGCTCGCGGTGCATGGAGCCTGCTTGTGTCTCTGCCTCTCTCTCTCTCTCTCTCTGTATGTGACTATCATAAATAAGTAAAAATTAAAAAAAAATATAGACACATTATGTGGACATAATTTGTCTATAAAAAAATTTATTTTTTTTATTTTTTTTTTATAAAAAAATTTAAAAAAAAGATATTTTATTGAAAAAAAAGATATTTTATTGTTGTTTTTTTTTTAAAACAGCAATCCTGCAGCATTTTATTTATTTATTTATTTATTTATTTTTAATTTTCTTTTTTTTTTAATTTATTTATGATAGTCATACAGAGAGAGAGAGAGACAGAGAGAGAGAGAGAGAGAGGCAGAGACACAGGCAGAGGGAGGAGCAGGCTCCATGCACCGGAAGCCCGACGTGGGATTCGATCCCGGGTCTCCAGGATCGCGCCCTGGGCCAAAGGCAGGCGCCAAACCACTGCGCCACCCAGGGATCCCTTTATTGTTGTTTTTACAGGACACTGTGCCAGTATTATACCTATTGTTGCATTTTCCTGAGAAATTCTGCAGATACTATTATTCCCATCTGATAGGCAAGGAAACTGAGGCATCAGAGTGAAGTAATTCACTGAAGGTTCCATGGCAAGTGTGTGTCAGAGCCAGGACCTAAGGGACTCCACCATCCACTCCTTGACTTCTCTGCTGGGTGCACGTTGGGATTTTGTCTCAGGAAGCCCCTGCTCATTGGTGGTGGGTGCTGCTTTGCTGGGAAGAGGTCTGGGTCTCTGTGGCTCAGGATCCTCACCTGGGGAACTGGGTTTGGGGTCAGCTGGGCAGCCCTTCTCAGTGGCCTCATTTCCCTTCCCAGATCAGGCACATGGCACAGGTGACCAGCCCAAGAGCAGCTCAGGTCTAGTTCCCGCCAAGCACCTCCGTTCTCCCCATGCCATGCCCTCCTTCCAGGGCAGCTCAGGTGGCGCCTGGGCTCCCGTGGGGCCTGCGGACACAGCGACCGTGTTCCTGTCCTTCCCCAGAGGGACTTGAGGCGGGGTCTGCAGACAGCACCGTGTGACCGTGCTGGACATAGAGGTGCCCAGTGTAACTGAGACATGGGGAAGGCCAGCACAGGGAACACAGCATGGATACAGAGCAGCGGGCGACTTTTGAAAATGCTCTTTTGCTAAACCTGCCTGAGATTTTGCTCCAATATGGGCTTCACAACCATAATTAGCTATAATAATATATGTATTTTAAGCCAAGAAGCTTCCAGGGCACTGGCTGGCTGAGTCAGAAAGGCATGTGACTCTTGATCTCAAGGTCATGAGTTCAAGCCCCACACTGGGTGTTGAGATTCATTATTTTATTTTATTTTATTTTATTTTATTTTATTTTATTATTTATTTTATTTTATTTTATTTTATTTTATTTTATTTTATTTTATTTTATTTTATTTATTTGACAGAGAGAAAAAGAGAGCACAACCAGGGGAAGTAGCCAGCAGAGGGAGAGGGAGAAGCAGGCTCCCTACTCTGTAGGGACAGAGTGGGACTCTGTGGGACTTGATCCCAGGACCCTGAGATCATGACCTGAGCTGATGACAGCTACTAACCTTCTTAACCAGGCACCCAGATTTCATAATTATAAATAAATAAGTTATTATTTAATTTAATTTATTTATTTATTCATGAGAGACACACAGAGAGAGGCAGAGACATAGGCAGAGAGAGAAGTAGGTTTCCTGCGAGGAGCCCAATGTGGGACTTGATCCCAGGACCCTGGGATCATGCCCCAAGCCAAAGGCAGACGCCTAACCACTGAGCCACCCAGGTGTCCCAAAACAGCCATTGTTTGTTGAGCACTGACCACATGCCAGGTATTGTTTTCTAGGTGCTTGATCTATAGTCATCAACTTTAGTTTCTGCTGTCCTCTCAGCAACTCTTCTAGGGCAGGTACTACCACCATGTCCCTTCTAGAGATGGAAAGCCGAGAGCCAGATTATGTGCATTTGAACCCAGGCCGCCACCAAACCCATCTAGACCTGCTGGTCTTTCTATCCCTCAAAAGCATCCCCTGGGAAGGTCCAGACCCACTCCCACCCCTGGCGGGATAGAGAGGCAGGAGCCCTCAACCCCAGCCCCTTTTCTGGCCTCCTGGGGCCAGAGTGGGGAGCTCCAGGCTGGAGGGAGCACGAGGCCCGGCCCTGATCCCAGTAGGCGGGTCTCAGCATGCTCCTGCCAGAGTAAGCACCCCACAGCCTTCTGGAAATGCCTACAGCTATTCATCCGCCTCTTCTCTGAGCCTTGGAAGTTGGCCGGAGGTTTGGGGTCTTTCTAATTAGTTGCAAGGCTTCCGGGGACTGGAGTGGGTCCTCAGGGTAGATAGTCAATGCCTGAGCTCCATGTCCCCAGGGACTCTCAGACTCTCCTGAGATGGGGGATTTGTAGCTCTTCTACAAAACAGAAACTGAGGCTCAGAGAGGTTAACTTGCTTAAGGTCACACAGCTGGTGAGATCCTGGGTTTCAAGCCTAATAGGTAACATCAAAATGAGAAACTCTTGATGTTCTGGCTCTTGAGGGATGGGTTTTGTGGGAGGAAAGACTATGGCCACTGCCTGCCTCAGGTTCCAGGCCCTGCCAGTAAACCCATTTGAACCACGATGGTGAGGTGACACCATCTTCCACTGGAAGATAAAGAAATCCCTGGAGGGGTTTGCCTGGAGGAAGACAAGGCCCAGACCAACCAGCTGGGGAGCTAGTTCAGTGCTCTTTGCCTCTGGCCCCAAGACCTTGTGGGCAGCTTGTGGTCATGCTGGCATTCCAGGGGCTTGCTTGGCATGTGGGGAATGTCCCAGCAAAAGTCCTGGCCTTAGGAAAAGGAAGTGTTCCTAGAAGGGGGAGGAGAAGGCAGGGGGTGGGTGTCTGCAGGGAATGCCCCCTTTGAGGGAGGAGTGTAAACAGTTGGGGTCCTGAAGGAGGGCTTCTACCTTCCAAACCTTTTCCAGTGTGCCCAGCTCAGCGACCTATGAAGTAGGAACCTGAGGGTATAAAGTAAGGGGCGCCCTAGTCCTGGAGCTGTGACCTGGACCCTGCCCTTCGGGCTGTCAGGCCGGGGCTGGTCCCACCTCTGATTAGCCCAGTAAAAGGGTATGCTAACCCTGCCCTGCCAGAGCGCCTGGGGGGCTCAGTCCTTCAGCGACTGCCTTAGCTCAAGTCATGATCTGGGGTCCTGGGATGGGTCCACTGAGTGTGGAGGCTGTTTCTCCTCTCTGCTCCCCTCTCCCTGATTGTGCGTGTTCTCTCTCTCTCAAATAAATAAAATAAATAAATAAAATCTTACAAAAACAACAACATAAAAACCCTGCACTGCCTACCCCACTGCCTGGAAGACCAGAACCTTGAGGCTTCTGCATCCCCAGAATGGGAACAGTAGTCACTCATCTCTGCCGACCTCCTAGAACTATTTTGGGCCAGCAAGGGCTGGGTACTTGGGCCACAGGGAGGTGTCTGGGTGGCCTTCAGGGAAATGTTTTGCAAGACCTGAGTTGGGTGAGTTGGGGTCTGCAGGCCCCTCCCCCAGCTCTTCTGGCCTGCCTGGACCCCTCTGGCCCACAGGCCCCTTGGGGTGCGGGTGGGGGGGTCTCCCTCCTTCAAAGCTCTGCTTTAAGGCCACCTCCTCCAAGGAGCCTCCGGACCGCCTCCACCCGGTACTGATGTGTTCTGTGGTCTTTGCGGTCTCTGTCACAACCTCAAACCCGACTCGCCCTTCTTCCCCCCTAGGCTCAGGATGAGAGGTGCCCCGAGGGGTCCCGGGCTGCGGTGGGGCCCTGGCACCCGGGGGCGCGGGCGGCGGCGCGAGCTGAGGGCGCCGCGGAAGCGGGGGGACGCCGAGGGCGGAACCGCCCCCCGCGCCCCTCGGTGCCCGCGCCGCGAGCTTCCCGCGCCCCCTCCCCCGCCGAGCCCCGGGGCGGGGCGGGGGCGGGGCCTCGCGGCGCTGACGTCACCCCGCCTAGAAAGGGGCTCGCGCGCCGCGGGCCGGCTTTGTGGAGCGCTGCGGAGGGTGCGCGCCGGGCTGCGGTCGCGAACAAAGGAGCCGGGCGCCGCCGCGGGGACCCGCCACCGACCTCCCGGGCCGCGCCGGGGCCCTCCCGCCCGCCGCCACCATGACCGCCAACGGCACCGCCGAGGCCGTGCAGATCCAGTTCGGCCTCATCAACTGCGGCAACAAGTACCTGACGGCCGAGGCGTTCGGGTTCAAGGTGAACGCGTCGGCCAGCAGCCTGAAAAAGAAGCAGATCTGGACGCTGGAGCAGCCTCCCGACGAGGCGGGCAGCGCGGCCGTGTGCCTGCGCAGCCACCTGGGCCGCTACCTGGCGGCGGACAAGGACGGCAACGTGACCTGCGAGCGCGAGGTGCCCGGCCCAGACTGCCGCTTTCTCATCGTGGCGCACGACGACGGCCGCTGGTCGCTGCAGTCCGAGGCGCACCGGCGCTACTTCGGCGGCACAGAGGACCGCCTGTCGTGCTTCGCGCAGACCGTGTCGCCGGCTGAGAAGTGGAGCGTGCACATCGCCATGCACCCGCAGGTCAACATCTACAGCCTGACCCGCAAGCGCTACGCGCACCTGAGCGCGCGGCCGGCGGACGAGATCGCCGTGGACCGCGACGTGCCCTGGGGCGTCGACTCGCTCATCACGCTGGCCTTCCAGGACCAGCGCTACAGCGTGCAGACCGCCGACCACCGCTTCCTGCGCCACGACGGGCGCCTGGTGGCGCGCCCCGAGCCCGCCACCGGCTACACCCTCGAGTTCCGCTCGGGCAAGGTGGCCTTCCGCGACTGCGAAGGCCGCTACCTGGCGCCGTCGGGGCCCAGCGGCACGCTCAAGGCGGGCAAGGCCACCAAGGTGGGCAAGGACGAGCTCTTCGCGCTGGAGCAGAGCTGCGCCCAGGTCGTGCTGCAGGCGGCCAACGAGAGGAACGTGTCCACGCGCCAGGGTGAGTGGGGACGCCGCCCCCCTCCTCTCCCGGGCCTTGCACAAAGCGCACCCCACCCCCGTACCTCCAGCCTCCCGCCCTTTCTCGCCCGCGGCGCCGCTACAATCCCTAGCGACGCCCGGTGCGCCCCCGCTGGGCGCGCCGGCCACCCCGCCTCGTCGCGGGACGTGCGCTCGGGCTGGGAGGAGGGGTCGAGGGGTGGGGCCTTGCCCATCCTTGGGCGCCGCTGCACACCCCCACCCAGCGCTGGGGTTGCGGCTCCCTGGGCCTCGCGTAGGTGCCGCCCTATGTGCTACCCCCACAGCACCCCCCCTCGGAACTCCCCAAGAGCGCTGATCCAGCTGATTCCCCGGCCCAGCCCTGGGGAAGGGGGGAACGCCCCTCCCCCCTTTCCTCGTACCCCTCCCCTAGTCAGCGGGTCTTTAGCTCACCGGCAGAGGAGACGGTCGCTACGCGCGCTGGGAGAACCCCCACCCCCAGGGTCCTCCCGGCGCCGGCGGGATGGGGGGAACCTTTGATCCCCGCGGGGTGCGCTTCCACCTTCCTGCCCTCCGGGCCTTTCTCCACCCCCACATGTAGCCCCGAGGGGTCGGCCTCTGCTAGGGGGTGCGCCCCGAGTGTCTGCCCTTCCCCCCAGCCCCTCCTCCCGCGTCTGCCCCGCGCTCGAGGCCGCGGCCTTTGTGAGCAGGGGGGCGGGCTTCTCCAGAGGGCCCTCCCTCGCCCCCTTTGTCCTGCTCGGTCTCTGCAGATGGGAAAACCAGATGCGGGCGGGCGGGGGAGGGGGATCGGTTTTCTGCGGGTGCCCCTGCTGAGGACCCCCCGCGCAGTTCCCGGACCAGTGCCCCGGTCCCGAGCTTCTCCTGGAGGCGGCCTCCCTCCTCGCGCCCCGGTCCCGGGACGGCGTGGCGCGGATGGCACCCTGCCAGGCACCCCGCCCTGCGCCTGCCGCACGGCTCGGGTCTGGTGCGCTCAGCTCTGCGGCCATCGGGAGGGCGGACTTAGGGTGAGCCCAGAGACCCCAGCCCGGGTCCTTCGGGAAGCCCCTACCCTCGGATGAACCCATCCCAAAGTGTCCCGCCTGGAACAATTGGCTGAAACTCGATTCGTCCTTTCCCGGGCCTCCCGCTGGCCTGGCCATTTCCTACCGGCCTGCGCGCCAGAAGTGAGCCCCCCCTCTTTTCCTTCTTAGATTCTCCCCCTGGGTAGTTTCCCTTCCTTCTGGCGCCCTCGTCCCTCCTTTGGCAAGGAAGACGGTTGATTCTTTGCAGCCAGAGGTCTCACTGGAGCGACCTGTGTGGGGGTCTTGCTCTGCTGAGTGGCAAGTTGGACTCCAGCCTCTGGAGATGGCTGGATGGTCGCTCGCTCAGTGCCCTCCTTCTGGTTTTGTGGACTTCTTGTCCTTATCCTGATGGCCACCCTCCTGACTCTGGGCTGGGACCAAGTAGAGGAGCTTGCAGCCTGAAGGGGGTGGAGGCTGGGTGGGGTAATGGCCATGTCTTGTGCCTGAGCTTCCTGATTGATTTGGGCAGTATTATTTCAGTTGTACAGATGAGCCGGTTTGGCCCAGAGAGGGTGAAGCCTTTGCCCAAGGTCACACAGCAAGTAAGCAACGGGCAGAACTGCGTCTGTTTGACTACAGAATAGGCTCTTTTCTGAACCATTCCCGCCATACCTCCCAACCTCCAGGGCACAGTGGGTGGGCCTCTCCTTTCTGGTCTCACACAGTGTTGGTGGGGCAGGATTCCTCACCTGTTCAGCAAACATTGAGCCCCTACCAGGTAAGACATGTTCATTGGTGAACAAATGAGTATTTGTGCCTGGACCCTTCCCTGTTGTAGCTGATGATCTTGACATGATCAGCATTCCAGAGGTGTCAAGCAGAGGCCTGGGGGGGTCTGGAAAGTACATTAGGATTCCAGATTAGACTGGGGCGGGGGAAGCAGCAGGTGTGGGGGGCGATTTCTGAAGAGGACCTGCAAGCTGACCTGGAAGATGAATGCAAGGCAGCATGTATCAGGCCTGTGGAACAGTGTTGCAGGCAAAAGGCGCAGCTTATGCAAAGGCCCTGAGGCAGGAAGGAGCAGAGAGCCCAGTATGGATAAGAAAAAGCTTGTAAGGTTGGTAGGTGGGACTGGAACAGCCAGTGGGGCCACCAGATCCGTGATGGGTACTCACCAAGGCAGGCCTGCTGGCGGCATCCAGTGCCTTCCTTGGGGAAGATGTGGAGGAGCAGGTGACCCTGGCCCTAGCCCTTGGGGCCAGGAGGAGCAGAGCGAGTCTGGGCAGATGCCCTCTCCTCTTTATTAAAGCTTGCTGGGAGAGTCATGGTGTGATTCAGGCTGATGGGGCGGGGGCAGCTGGAAATGGGTCAGAAATGTTGGCTCATCTTTGAGTTTAAAGGTGTAAAGAACAGGGGGAGGGGTCTTTGGGGGCTGAGAGGGGGGCTCTTTTGGCTTCAAATCTTGGGGTCCTCATCTTGTTTTCATCTTAGCTGACCCCAAGGCTTCCTGGTGGGATGGAAGGAAACCAGAAGACCTGGAGCCGCTTTGGGGTGGGGGGCGTGTCTCAGAGGCCATTTTGGACAGGCCTGCGTGGCAAAGGAGGCGGTGTCTGTGCTTCTGACACATGTTGGGAAAAGCCAGCCAGGAAGGAGGAGGATCCTGGGCTTAGCTGGCTGGGGGGATGTGAATCATGCCCACAGGCTTACACAGGCCTGGCCTGGTGAGGGTGGGGTGCTCCCTGCTGAAGCTGCAACCTGCTCCTTGGCCTCAGTTTCCCCATCTGTAAAGGGCTGGCCCAGGGCTGCCCTGGCTAGTTTCTTTAAGCCAGGGTTTGTTTCTGGGAGGAGGCATCTCAGCCACCAGGGAGTGGGGTCCTGGCACCTGAGGACTGATGTGACAGGCAGGTCATATACATTCATCCCAGGTCCTCAGAAATGCTGTAGCTGTGACCACTTCACAAGTGAGGACCTGGCTTGGGCAGGGATGAAGGTTGGCAGGGTTGCTGGGTGGGTAGCACTTCACACCCAGGTTGGGTGTCCTGCTATGCTCCTTGGAAGTCTCACCTGCTCGGGCTCTAGCCATGCTGGACCGCACCTCACCACATTTTCCACTTGGCTTCACAGCCTCCTTACATCTGTCCAGCTGTGTCCTAGGGCTCCAGGCTCAGGAAATGCCCTTTCCCAGCCACTCAGAGGGGGACTCAAAGGCGAGGCTGGCTGGCTGGCTGAGAAAGAGCTGGTCAGGCTGGACTTAGCAGGATGTGTAAGAGCTCTCCCGAAGAGGCAGGGCATATGAGGTAATTCAGTCCCTAATTCTTAGGCAAGGAGGAGAAGGGATCTGAAGTGGTCTGGTAGTAGAAAGAGGGGAAGGGAAGTGGGGCCACAGAAGCTTCCAGGCCCCTTCTCCTAAACTGAAGGGGTGGTGGGGAACACATCCTTTGGACAATCAAGGGGAATTTGGGAACTGCTAAGGCTGAGGGGGATGGAGTGCCCTCTTTGAGCCACCATAGGGAATGACTCAGTCTGGTGACAGGAAAAGCCATGAGGCAGAGGGACAGGCAGGGCGGTGGAGGGGGGGAGGCAGGAGATGTGCTGAGCCCCCGCATCTGCCTCCCCAGTGCTTCTACCACCAGCCCGTGACTCAGTGCTGCTGCTGCTGCTGCTGTTGATGAAAAGAAAAATCCCAAAGAAAACCCTGTTCCCATAGTAACCAAGCTCTAATTAGAGATTCCAAGGCCAAGTGGGGCCTTTCCCTGTCTGGGCAGGGCCTTGGAGCCAGGAGGGGCCCCTCTGGATGTTGGGGAAACACTCCCCCCTGCACCCCTTCCTGTTGAGAATGGAAGACCTGGTGTCAGCTTGGCACCACACCCCTGAGTCCTCCCAACCTCCTGGCAGAAAGCAGACCCTTTTGACGAGGGTGCCTGGTGTCCACTTTGGGTGGCTCCCTAGCTGGCCAAGGCCTCTCCATCAGACTTCCAGGTCTGACGGGGGCAGCTGATGGGGTCTGAGCGGCTGAGCAGATGGTGGCGGCTGTGTGGCCCTGGGCGTGGCCTCCTGTTCCTCTGGGGGAAGAGGAAGAGGAGGTCAGTACGGATTCCATGCTCCTAGCATGGGGCTGCCCCATCTCAGTCTCCCTGAGAAGGAGCCTCCCGACCGCCTGCTTTACCCCGAGCTGGGGAGGGGCTGTATTCAGACCAGCCCTTTGAACCAGCAGAGTGAGTGAGGCTGGAGATGGGACCTGTAATCCAGGTCCCTTCCCCCGCCTTTGGCCCCTCTCTCTGGCGATCCCCAACCTGTCTGCTGCTGGAGTGTACCCTGAAGGGCCCTTCCTCTTGGTCGATGCACGGGCGCACCGCACGTTGGTCAGGTGGTGCCTGCGACTGGGGTGGGCTGGCTCACGGTGTGGGTCCCTGTAGCAGTGAGGATGGGGCATGTGCACCAGCTTTTGGTGACTCCGGCCCCAAGTTGTGCTCCCCAGAGTGGCCTCAGGATGGTCCCATTCTTGGTGGCTTGGCTGCCCAGGGGCCCAGTCCCCGTTGACCCTCATGCTCGCCTAGTGCTGCGCTGTGGGTGTGTGGGTGTGTGTGGCTCACTACCCGACTCACCCCCCAGTAAGTCGGTGGACATCAGGTGGAAGGGCCCCCAGGGGGCCTGGAGGCCTGAGCCCGAGGGCTTCCAGGAGAATCTGGCTCAGGGCCCTGGGTCTGCCAGTCCATAAAGAGGGCATGGCGGGAGGCCTGGGTTTGCCCACTTCCCCTCCTGAGGCTCACCAGGGGACCTCTCTGGGTGACCTTGGACAAGGACACACCATCTCTGTGCCTCAGTCTCCCTTTTGGTGGAGGTGAAGGTCCCCATCCCCTGGTGCTGAAGGGGGTTAAGACAGGCTCGCGCCCTCAGGTCCTCCGCTGGGTGGTGGGTGGGTTCCGGGTGGGGAACTGATGATCCCCCATCCCCCATCCTCCATCTGCTCATCCAAAAGGACACCTGTCACCCCCCCCCCCCCATGGTGGTCCCATCTTCCTAAAGGTGTCCAGATCCAAACGGTGAACACACTTTTGAGCTTGGAGTCTAGGTAGCCTGCAGAGTGGGTGGATGTCCCTGCTGTCGCAGTGCTTAAAACCCAGGTGCTTGGGGCATGTGAATTTGTTCTGTGGAACCATATCCTACTTCCAGGTTTTAGCTGGAAGAGGCAACTCAGATAGCAAGACAATGGCCACGGAGATCAGCCCTGCTGGGCAGCAGCGCATGGGAGCATGGAGGACGGAGGCCCCCTCTGGTCTCATCAGATGATTTAGGGATAGGGATAGAGTGTGAGCATGTTGCCTAGATCCTCTGCAAATCGACATCTGTGGCGTGCGTCTGCGCCTGGGAGAAGGCGAGGAGGGTGTGTTCGCCACTGTTTGCAGTGTGTTCTGGGTGTGGTGGGCATGGGGGTGTGTGTGACCTTTTTTTGTTTTTTTTGAGAGAGGGAGAAGGAGAGAGGGAGAGAGAATGCCCACGGGAGGGGAGGGGCAGAGGGAGAGCGAGAGAGTGAATCTCAAGCAGGTTTTGTGGAGACCTGGGGCTTGATCTCATGACCCTGAGACCATGACCTGAGCTGAAATCAAGTCAGAGGCTTTACCGACTGAGCCACCCATGTGCCCGAGCCACCCATGCGCCCGTGTGACTTCATTTTTATGCATTTATGAGTTTTGTAAATTTCCTGAAAGGAAGGCGTGCTATTACATTTTACTCTTAACTTAGACACAGGAACAGGAAGGATATGATATGTTAGTTTCCCCCGGATGCGATATTCCTCCATCTAGCTCCATCTATCCCTTTATTCATTGTTTTTGGTTGTATTTAAAGCAAATCCCGGGCAGCCCACGTGGCTCAGTGGTTTAGCACCGCCTTCAGCCCAGGGTGTGATCCTGGAGTCCTGGGATCGAGTCCCCCGTTGGGCTCCCTGCATGGAGCCTGCTTCTCCCTCTGCCTGTGTCTCTGTCTCTCTCCGTGTCTCCCATGAATAAATAAATAAAATCTTTAAAAAAATAAGTAAAGCAAATCCCTGACATTGGGGCATTTCATCTCGAGGTATTTGTCTATATCTGAAAAATGAGGCCATTTTCTTACATAACCACGATATGATTAACAATAATTAATCCTTAATATTTAATCCTGGGCCACATTAAGATTCTTCCAATTGGTTCTAGAACATCTTTGTGCGGATGGTTTGTTGGAAGAAACATTTAGCATCGGAGAAATGATGTGAGGCAGACATAGCCGGCCTTAGTCCTTGCCTGGCCCTCTGCCTGGGTCCTGGGTCCTGCCCCCTAATGTGGAGGCTGGGGGGTCTGGGCAGCTGCTGCCCCCGCCCCCCACCTGTGGCAGCCCTGCTGTGTTGGTGTGAGGGCAGGGCCATGGGCCCACCAGGTCTGGGGCTGCAGGGGTCCCTGTGCCAATGGGAAGCTCTCCCTGCAGGTATGGACCTGTCAGCCAATCAAGACGAGGAGACCGACCAGGAGACTTTCCAGCTCGAGATTGACCGCGACACCAAAAAGTGCGCCTTCCGCACCCACACGGGGAAGTACTGGACGCTGACGGCCACAGGGGGCGTGCAGTCCACTGCCTCTACCAAGTGAGTGCCCCACCCGCCCAGGCCAGCCCTTCCTGGGGGATGGGGCCCGGGGACCCGGGGCAGCCCCACCTGACCCTGTCCTGCCACCTCCAGGAATGCCAGCTGCTATTTTGACATCGAGTGGCGTGATCGGCGGATCACACTGCGTGCGTCCAATGGCAAATTTGTGACAGCCAAGAAGAACGGGCAGCTGGCTGCCTCAGTGGAGACAGCAGGTAGCCACCTGTGGGCATAGCCCAGTCCTGGGTTCTCTGGAGGGTCTGCCCACCTCGTAGGCACTCACCAGCACCTACCCCTGCCTCCCATGGCTGACATGCCCCGTGACCCCAGGCTCCCTGCTTTCCCTCTGTGGGCCACGCCCTGATCATCTCAGTCCCATCCCGTGAGGCTCACTGCCCTTCCCCTTTCCTGGGACAGGGGATTCGGAGCTTTTCCTCATGAAGCTCATCAACCGTCCCATCATTGTGTTCCGTGGGGAGCATGGCTTCATTGGTTGCCGAAAGGTCACGGGCACCCTGGATGCCAACCGCTCCAGCTACGATGTCTTCCAGCTGGAGTTCAATGATGGTGCCTACAACATCAAAGGTGAGTTCTGAGGCGGGTGGCTTCAGTGGGGTGCAGGGGCCAGCGTGATGGCACAGGACTCAGACCCTTTGTCTCACTTTGGGGCTCAGTCTGGCTGCCTTGTGACTTGGCTCTGGGGACAGATATCCTGTGGCCACTGGTCCCCTTCCCCTCTTCTCCATGTAGGAGCGAGGACTCCCTGCTCCCCGACCCCCGAGCTAGAGAAAGGGGAGGAGAGCAGAAGGAGACAGGATTCTGGAAAGGGTCGGCAGGGAAGGTCACACACCTGAATTAAGGGACTTCAACCCTGGGTCAGGGGAAGAGGTGCAGACCCCTGTCCGGCATGGGTGGGAGGCTTGAGTGGGCTGCACAGAACTCACCCCACTCTGGAGCCATGATTGTGGGGTGGGGAACTGGCCCAGGCTGGGGCCTGATGGGTCTCGCCACCCCCAGACTCCACAGGCAAGTACTGGACAGTGGGCAGTGACTCATCGGTCACCAGCAGCAGTGACACCCCCGTGGACTTCTTCTTCGAATTCTGTGACTACAACAAAGTGGCCATCAAGGTGGGCGGGCGCTACCTGAAGGGGGACCATGCAGGGGTCCTGAAGGCCTGCGCTGAGACCATCGAGCCAGCCACGCTCTGGGAGTACTAGCCCGCTGCCCAGCGCCCCATCCCTGCCCTGCCCACACCCTTCTGCTAATAACTCTCTTCTCCAGGCGGGCTCCGGCGTGGTGACGAGCCCCTTGCCTTTCAAACTGGAAACCCAGCAAGAATGGTGCCCCTACCTGTTGCCCCGGGCCTGGCCCTCGGAGGGATCTCAGACCCTTCTGTCCTCTCTTCTCTGCTGTGGGCGAGGCTGGCACCCCTTTCTTGTGACCTCAGACGACTCTGAGCCTTATTTTCCCAAAGTGGCCAAGAAGAGTGGGGGGCTGGGAGCCTGGCGGGTGTGTAACTGGAATCTCCTGCCCCCTCCCGAGAGCCTCTGCCCCCCACTTCCCAGGAACTGGGCCATCGGGGCCCCCCTGGTACACCTTCCCTGTGTCTGGGGAAGGCCGCGGGAAGGAGGGGGTGCAACCAGCGAGCGCCTGCTGCTTGCTCCTCTGCACCAAGCAGGCTCACCCTCCGCACATCCTGCTCTGGCCTGGGGCCCTGCTCTCTCTCCTTTCATCCTGGCCTGACTGGAAGCAGAAAATGACCAAATCAGTATTTTTTTTTTTTTTTTTTTTTTAATGAAGAATAATTGCTGGAAGCACCCAGGCAAGCCTCGTGGTAGCCGCGAGCGATCTTCAAGGGGTCTTGTGGAGGAGTCTTGAAACAGCATCTCCAGGAGTTGGTGCTCTATTGTTTGCTAGTTGTGGGGGGGCAGGGTGCTCCCCTGAGTCCAGAACCTGCCCCTACCTCCCCAGGAGGCTCTCGCTGGCCCCCTCCTTCCTGCCTGCCTAGGCCTGTGTCCCCATCTGGTGGTGCTGAGCCCCCTCGCCGCCTCAGCCAGAACCCCCGGTGTGATCGGTGCTCCCCGTCCGACCGGACTCCTCGGGTCTCGGGGTGGGATGAAGCTGGGCGTCGCCCTCCACCGGGAGCCCCATGGGGAACCCCCAGGCCCCTGGCTCCCAGCCCTGCCCCTGCCAGCCCCCCCTACCAGTTCATCTCTGCCATGCATCTCACTCTGGGTGTCTTGGTCTTTTATTTTTTGTAAGTGTCATTTGTATAACTAAACGCCCATAATAGTAGCTTCAGACTGGAAAAGCAAAATAAAATAATGCGAGTGTGCAGCCCAGAGCTGGCCTGCGTGTCTTGGGGATGAAGGTGGTGGGACGGTGTGTGTGTGTGTGTCCAGGGTCCCATGGGTGCTCCGAGCAACCTGGACATCTCTAGGAGTGGAGGAGGGCCCTGCAAGGGGTGGGCTTTTACACCAGTGTCCCAAGCACATAGTGGGAGCTCCTGGGGTGGGGTTGGGGCAGGGAGGTGGCTGGATCTGGTTCCACAATTTCCCACCTGCAGTATTGGGAGTCCTGGAATAGGTGTGCACTCGGACTGGGCCCTTGCACTGCACACCTGCGTGCACAGGAGGCAGAGATCAAGGTAACATGAACCCATAGATCCAACTTCTTCCTCCTGCCTCCACGGATGCACCTTCGACCAGAACTTGGAAGTATGGGGCCCTTGGCTGCCCTCATACATTGCAAGAAGTCTTGTGTGGATCCACCCACACCCCCAAGCACTAGGCTCAGGTGCCCCAGGGGCCCTCAGGACGGACACAGATGGGTGCAGATCTTGGAAGGAGTGTGCTGGATGCTATGGTTGGGGGCCAGGATGGGCCCCTGCATCAAAGCAGGACCCCCAGGCTTAGCCCCCAGGAGCTGGGGGGCCTCTCCATCTGGCAGACAGGAACCTGAGGCCTTCCTGAGCCCATCCCGTGTCCCGGGCCCTTGGCCACCTCCACGTGGCCAGCCCTGCACCAGGTCACGGAGGTCGAGCTTCCCAAGCGGCAGCGCTGTTCCTACAGAGGAGGAGACGGGGGTTCAGAGAGCAAGACACAGCCTTGAGGGTGGAGGGGGCGCCCCACGGGTGTCCAAGAAGTAGCCGGTGGCCTGGAATGGATGGGGACGTGGCGGGGGGGGGGGGGGGGGGGTGGTTGCTGGAACGGCCTGGCTCTCACCTTGCTGCCAGAGCGGTCAGCGGGAGCGCTGATTGGCTGCCGGTGACGCAACCGGGATCCCTGCGCCGTGATTGGTGCTCCCTGGAGGCGGGAGTCTCGAGATTGACAAGGGCAGATGGTGCCACCACGAGCTGTTGGGGCCCCGGCGGGGTCCTGGCGGCCAATCCCCCACCCCTGTTAAAGCCAGGCTGGAAGCCAGAAAAGTCTCAATGACGTGGAAGGAACATATGAATCCTCCGGAGCCAAACTCTTCCAGGCCTTGGGGGGAGGTGAGCTCGCTGAACTGGGTTGGGAAGGGGGGCGCCCAGTTGGGCAGTTGTACATCCTGCGGGGGAGGTAGTCCCCTGCGCTGCCCAGGAGAGCCCCGCCCACGGAGCAGGAATGAATTGCCCTGGAATGACCCCCAGGGTCCCCTCCGGGAGTCCGAGCCTAATCTGAATCCCATTCTTTCCCAAAAATGGGCACCTGCCACATGGTTGCTTCTTTCCCAAAAATGGGCACCTGCCACATGGTTGCGCCCTCTGGGAGTCGCGGTGACCGAGGTGCACGGGGTAGTTGGGGAGATGATCACACCTAGGGAAAGAGGACTGGACAAGGGACGGGACGGACAGTCTGGGCAGAGGGAACAGCATAAGCTGTTCCCATAGGCCGAAGCCAGGCAGGCGATGAAGTGGAGCCTCCTTGGGTCCCAGCTGGGACCGGGTCTGAGCAAGTGATGCTGATGTCTCCAAACCCACCTGGAGGCAACTGGTATCCTCAGAAGCGGGTAAGACTCTCCTGTGGGCGCATGAGGAGCATCTTGGGGACCAGCCTCACTCCCACACACCCCAGCTCCCAATTCCCGGCTCCGGCCATCAGAACTGGCTCTGAGGCCTGGGCTTGGATTCCAGAGCAGGAGATGCCCTTCTCACTCCTGCCAGAAGAACCCTCCTCAGTTTCCACGTTCACAAGGGCCTGCCCAGCACATCACATGTGACCCCGCGTTCGCCGGGGTTTCTGCACATGCGTGGGCGTGTGCATCTGTGAACACAAAATCCGGGATCCACACAGAGAGACCTGTGCGGGTGCAGGCACAGACATGCAGATGGACACCCAGACAGGAGTGCACACAGTTCCCCCCCACCTCGCGGGAACTGAGTAGTGATTGCTGGCCAGCGGCTGGGCCTCTGCACCTCAGGGTGCCTACTCCCCTCCAGGCCCTGACTGGCAGGTCTTCCTCATCTCCAGCTGGGTCAACACTTAGCAGGGACTCCCCCAGTTGTGAAGGTGGGTCCCTTCCACGCCTGCCTTGGAGGGTGAGCAAGAGTCCAGGTGAGCAAGAGTCCAGCCTCCCATTGCTTTGATGGGGAAACTAAGCCCTAGCAGATGCCTAGTAGCCCTGGGCGAGCGCAGTGGTGCTCTGGGTTACTCATCACGGTTAATTAGGAGCCCTAAAGATCACAGGAAAAATATTCAATGAAATTAAAGGAAGGAAAAACAAAGAGACAAGCGTTTTTCCCTCCCATGTGTCCGGCCCTGTCAGGGCAGAGGCTGCGGGTGGGCTGGAAACAGAGCAGTATGGCCAGAGTACACAGGCCATCCCAGGGCCTAACCCCAGTCCTGGGCCTCCTCATTCCTGTCTGCCAGGGTCCCCACACGTGTGGTCCTTTAAAGGACCCATGTTGGGATGGGACCCGAAGCCCTGCGGGAGGGCCCTGGAGCCATCCTTCTGGTGGAGGAGGCCTCCACCCACCAGAGGGTAAGGGGGAGGGGTGGGGTGTGTACAGAGCATTTGGCCTGGGGCCTAAGCCCCTTAGTGTACACCCCCCCCCGAGGGGTCACCAGGAGGAGGCTGGTCCTCCAGGAGGTGTGAATAATCTAGACAAAAACTACACAGACAGGGATCCCTGGGTGGCGCAGCGGTTTGGCGCCTGCCTTTGGCCCAGGGCGCGATCCTGGAGACCCGGGATCGAATCCCACGTCGGGCTCCTGGTGCATGGAGCCTGCTTCTCCCTCTGCCTATGTCTCTGCCTCTCTCTCTCTCTCTCTGTAACTATCATAAAAAAAAAAAAAAAAAAAAAAAACTACACAGACAGTGGAGACAGTGGGGAGGGATCTGTACTCCCCTCCACCTCCCTGGGACTCAGGTCTGACCTCTAGGACAGGAGGAAGAGACCCACCTCCCAGGCACCTCCTGTTGGTGCCAGGCACTGGCAGGTGTTCTAAGAGGGTTATGACTTTATTATTATTGTTATTTTAAGAATTAAGGTAATGAAAGCATAGACGATGACATCAGATGGTGTCCAGCTCCAGTCCTCTGCCCCCAGGGGTAATGCTGTTGGTGGTGTCTTTGACTCTCCAGAAAATATTATTATTATTTTAGATTTTATTTATTTATTCATGAGAGACACACACAGAGAGGCAGAGACACAGGCAGAGGGAGAAGCAGGCTCCCTGCAGGGAGCCCGATGCGGGATTTGATCCCAGGATCCTGGGATCATGACCTGAGCCAAAGGCAGACGCTCAACCACTGAGCCACCCGGGTGCCCCAGGAAAATCTTATTTTCATGTATTCATAGATAGCCCTTGCCATGTGCCAAGTCCTAACCCCTTAATAACTCAGTCTCTGTGATGGGCTGAACTGTGTCCCCCTTAAATTCGTGTGCTGAGGCCGGAATTCCCAGTACCTTCCCACGGAATGTGATTGTGCGAGGAGACAGGGTATTTCAGGAGGTGATTAAGATTTCAAAAGGTCGCTGAGGTGAGCCCCACTCCAGTCTGACCATGTCCTTGTAAGAAGAGGCGATTAGGAGACAAATGTGCACAGAGGGAAGGCAGCGTGAGGCCGGGGAGAGAGGCCCGGATCTGGGCCGGTGGACTCCGGGTGGGAAGAAAACGTGCCCTTTGCCCTGGTGCCCTTGTCCTAGCCCCGCAGGGGAGCGAGTCTTGTGACTCCTACTTATTGGCACAGACACTGAGCCTCAGAGTGGCTCAGTCGGTGAAGGTGAAGCATCTGCCTTCGGCTCAGGTTGTGATCCCAGGGTCCTGGGTTCGAGCCCCACGTCAGGCTTCCTGATCAGCCTGGAGTCTGCTTCTTCCTCTGCTTCGGCCACTCCCCCTCCTGCTCATGATCTCTCTCTCTCTCTCTCTCTCTCATAAATAAATAAAATCTTAAAGTAAAAAAGAAATTGAGGCTCAGGGAGGTTAAGTAAGTTGCTCTGAGGTTGGGGTACAGTGGGGATTTATGTATAAAAACGCAACCCATGGGATCCCTGGGTGGCGCAGCGGTTTAGCGCCTGCCTTTGGCCCAGGGCGCGATCCTGGAGATCCGGGATCGAATCCCACGTCGGGCTCCCGGTGCATGGAGCCTGCTTCTCCCTCTGCCTGTGTCTCTGCCTCTCTCTCTCTCTCTCTGTGTGACTATCATAAATAAATAAAAATTAAAAAAAAATTCAGAGAAGTTAAAAAAAAAACAAAACGCAACCCATCTGTGCACACAGGCAGACACTCATCTGCATGTGAGGCTCCCCCAGAATCAGACAGACAAGCACATTCAAGGCCAAGTGGCTTATTTGGGAGGTGACCCCAGGAAACAGGGAGGGGGAATGTGAGCCTGTCACACAATATTGGTCCCTCTGTCACTGACTTGTCGACCCGGTGTGGTGTACACGACATTGACCTGTGTTGCTCCCCCGATGGACACTGGCTTCCGCCTTTTGGCTCTGTGAACGCTGGCGATGCGAACATGGGGGTACACATCTTTCTCTGAGTGCCTGCTTTCTGTTCTTTGGGATTTAGATCCCACAGTGGCCTTCTGTTTCATATGGCCATTCCAATTTTGCCTTTTTTTAAAAGATTTATTTATTTATTTATTTATTTATTTATTTATTTATTTATTTATGATAGACACAGAGAGAGAGAGAGAGAGAGAGAGGCAGAGACACAGGCAGAGGGAGAAGCAGGCTCCATGCAGGGAGCCCAACGTGGGACTCAATCCTGGGACTCCAGGATCACACCCTGGGCTGAAGGTGGCGCTAAACCGCTGAGCCACCCAGGGATCCCCCTCACTTGACATTTTGATAGATGTGGCCAGATCGCTTCCCCAAAGACACTCCCCACCCTGCCCCACTGTGGATGAGTGTTTCTTCATGTTCTCCCTCTCCTGGATGGAATTGTTCTGGAAGCTTCTTGACAGGCTAAGGTGAAAGCGAGGGTCCTGCATAGATCAGTGGTGTAAGGGTCACCTCATGTGGGTTAATTCGTGCTAATGGGGGCGCTAATCGAAGGGGGCACTCAGGCTGGGTGGGGCCTCTTCATCTCTTCCTCTTGCCACCTGGCTTCCTTCTTCTCTGGAGCACTGATGGCTGATTTGGGGGACGTAAATAAAAGCCTCCATATCTCCCAGGGCTGTGTCCAGATAAAGTGTCCCGCAAGAGCTGACCCCTGTCCCCCAAGAGCTGATCCCGCTGCAGGTGGGCCTGGAGGGGCTCTGTAGGGGCCCGTGCTGTAGCCCTGCTGCCCCCCACCCGGCCCCAGGTCCTCCCCACAAAGACCCCATCTGCAGACGCTGAGCAGCCTGTCCTGGCCGCCTCCTCCTCCTTGGCTTCTGTGCCCTGCGATCCTCAGCCTCCCCAAGTTCTTAGTCTGTCCCCTCCACTCAGGGAGGCCACCAGCTTCTGCCAGGCTGGGACCTGGAGGTTGCCACTCTGCTTCCCCTTCCTCTGTAGCTGTCCTCATGGACCAGGTACTGGGTCGTACTCTCGGCATCCACCCTCCTGTACTATGGAGCCAAGTCCTTGCGGGGCACAGACAGAAACCACGCAAGTCCCACGAAAGGACTCTCCAGGCTGGGACTTCACGTAGTGTGACCTGGGGGTAATGGGCGTGGGGAGGAAAACAGAGGAGGTGGTGGGAGTAGGAAGGAGCCCTGCCGGGCCCAGCTCAGCTTCTTTGGGGAGTGGAGGACGTGGGCCTCCTGGTTACGCGGCTGTTCTTCCCCAGGATAAATCCACACCCGGCAAAAAGGTCTCCGGTGTGGGCTGGATGGTGCAGCTGCCTGATGACCCTGAGAAGGGGTCCGGGAAGTCATTCGGGAAATCACGGAGTCCCCTTCTCCCAGGGACCACTGCCTGCTTTTGTTGTCCAGCATCTGAATGCTACTGTCCAAGGAGAGGTAAGGCCTGTGATCCTTGTTACTCCGTTACAGCCAGAGTGTTCTCTCTCTTTCTTTCTTTCTTTCTTTCTTTCTTTCTTTCTTTCTTTCTTTCTTTCTTTCTTCCTTCCTTCCTTTCTTCCTTTCTTTCTTTTTCTTTTTCTTTCTTTCTTCTTCTTCTTCTTTTCTTTCTTCTTTCTTTCTTTCTTTCTTTCTTTCTTTCTTTCTTCTTTCTTCTTTCTTTCTTTCTTTCTTTCTTCTTTTCTTTCTTTTTCTTTCTTTCTCTTTCTTTCTTTCTTCTTCTTCTTTCTTTCTCTCTTTCTTTCTCTTTCTTTTTCTTTCTTTCTTTCTTTCTTTCTTTCTTTCTTTCTTTCTTTCTTTCTTTCTTTCTTTCTTTCTTTCTTTCTTCTTCTTTCTTTCTTCTTCTTCTTTCTTTCTTCTTTCTTTCTTTTCTTCTTTCTTTCTTTCTTTTTCTTTCTTTCTCTTTCATTTCTTTCTTTCTTTCTTTCTTTCTCTTCTTTCTTTCTTCTTTCTTTCTTCTCTTTCTTTTCTTTCTTTCTCTTCTTTTTCTTCTTTCTAAAAAGATTTTCTTTATTTATTCATGAGAGACAGAGAGAGAGGCAGAGACACAAGCAGAAGGAGAAGCAGGTTCCCTGCAGGGAGCTTGATCCTGAGCCAAATGCAGACGCTCAACCGCTGAGCCACTCAGGTGCCGCGTTTTCTCCCCTTTCTTAAAACAGCATTATGGACAGATGATTTGCTCACCGTATCTTGGGCCCATTTGGAGGGTGCTGCTCAGTGCTTTTGTATCCTCGAGCACTGTGCAGCCATCACTGTGGCCAAACATCCAATCATCTCAGAAAGAAAGACGGTCGTCTTCAGCTACCGCCCCTACCCCTCCATGGCCCCTCCCGCCCTAAGCCACCACTACTCTACTTTTTGTATCTTTGGGTTTGCTGATTCTGGGCATCTCCTGTAAGTGGAATCCTACAATCTGTGACATCTTGTCTCTGCTGCTTTCACCAAGCATCATGTTTTCATCCATGTTGTAGCACGGGTCAGCACTTTTTTTTTTTTTTTTTTTTTAATGACCAAATAGTTTTCCATTGCATGGATAGACCACCTTGTATTTGTTCAGCAGTTGATGGACATTAGGATTATTTCCAGTTGGGGGGCGATTATGAATAATAGCTAAATTATCATTGTATTAATACACATCCCAGGGAGCATCTCTGCACCCTGGAAAGCCCAACTCTTGACATCTATGCCTTCAGGACTCCCGTAAAAATCAGCCCATCGTAGCTGGGAGGGCCACTCAGGCTACCCAGTCTGACCCTTCCATTTTACAGATGGGGAAACAGGCCCCAGCGAGCAGGTGACTTGCCCACCATGACACAGGTGCAAGAAACACTCGCTCACATTTTCTGATTCCAAAACACAACTTGGCTGATATTTCTGTGGCTCCTGTATGTCACACCGTGTCTTGGCCTACAATAGTAGCTCACTTCGTGTCCTGTGGAGCCCCTGCTGAGGTGGGTATTTGGAGCCTCATTTTGCAGATTTATTCTTCCAACAATGATTTCTGAGCATCTTGGGCCCTGAGCTGGTGCCAGAGACGCAGAGCCAAGCAGAACGGCACTCCTGGTCCTGCGGGAAGGCCGGCATGGTGGAGAATATTCCATGGCAGGGAATGGGCCCGAGATGGCCAGGGTTTCAGGAGGAGAGGCACACAGAGGACTGGGTCGTGGTTCAGAGTGGGGCAATGGCAGAGCTGGGCAGGAACCGTGTGTCCCCACATCCTTCGGTGACACCCGGCCTCCAGTACGTTCCAGGTTTCCTTTTTGGCCTTGTTCCCCATCAGAGGTGAGAAAGGAGATGTCTGTGGGGGAGGCGTCAGAGTCCCCAGGAGACTGAGGCTGAGCAGGCGAGGAGGACGGCCATGTGGGCAGGGGCACCGTGTAGGCCACGCACTCCATCCCCAGGCCCAGGCCTCCCCAGAGCCCCCAGTGGGTGGCACTGAAGCCTATTGGGGCTGGGGGACCTTGCATGGTGACTGTGCCAGGCTGGATCTGTTTGTTCCTTGGGGTGGATCTCTGGGGGCCCTGGGACGGAGGGCCACCTGGGGGTCTCCATCAGGCCGCAGAGATGCATGTCATCTGCGGAGCACCCTTCCTTTGAGCTGTGGGCAACAATGTTTACCTTATGGACAGAGTGACTCTTATAACTTATGTGCTCGTCCATGTGAGCTGCTGGGAAGGGTGAAGCTGCCTTTAGAGACTGGGCCAGGCTGCCTGGCGGAGGCGGGCTTCAAAGCCCCACTTCTGCACTGTGTTCATTTTAATACTGTAACTTTACTTTGTGTTCCAGTTTGGTTTTTCTGCTTGTTTTATGTCATGTATTTTTTTGGTAAGTGGCCTCAATCTTGACAGAAATGAGAGACTCTGAGAGAGACTGAGAAAGAGAGAACCAGACTTGGAGCAGAGAAAAGAGAGAATGAAGGCCCTCCCCCAGAAGGCTGTGGCCTTGATCTCCGTGTGGTGACATCCTGGGCACAGGGGGACAGCCCACCTTTCCCAGGCCACGAATGCTTGCCCAGGGCTTGGTTCAGGGTAAGCCTGAGTGGCGGTTTATGGTCCAGTCTCTGCTTGGGAGGCGAGGGCTTCTGGCATAGGGGTCTCATCGATGGGCTTGGCCGGGAGGAGCCAGGTGGGTGGCTTCTGCTCAGGGCTGGCCTCTTGGAGGTCAGCGTCGTGCTGGACGGAGCCTCTGGCCACGACTGACGAGCGGCCAGGGCAGAGCAGCCCTCGGGGAGGCCATCTGGAGGTTGCAGTCTCAGCCGAACCCCAGAGGAGAGCAGAGCTGCCTGGTTGAGCCCATCAACCTGCAGCACTGTCAGAATCAGCTCCTCTGGGCTTTCCAGGTTGCCACTGTGGGCTGTGTTTATTTGTTTGTTTTAAAGATATTTATTTATTAGAGAAAGAGAGAGAGAGAAAGTAGGGCAGAGGCAGAGGGAGAAGCAGACTCTCTGCTGAGCCTGGAGCCCGATGCAGGACTCCATCCCAGGGCCCTGAGATCATGACCTGAGCCGAAGGCAGACGCTTCGCCGACTGAGCCCCCCAGGCGCCCCTGTGGGCCTGTGGCCTGTGGTTTTTGCAGCAGTGGATGAGAGGCCGGAGAAGCAGGGGGCAGCTGGTTCTGGAGGCGGCAAGGCTTTGCAGGGAGGGGCGGAGGGACAGCGCCTGGACAGCATGCATGCAGGGAGTTGCTCCTGGGCACCCAGAAGAACCAGAGGGCCTGAGGGAAGTTTCCCAGGAAGGTCCGAGAAAGGCTGGCCCTTTAGTCCAGTGCCGGGTCCTCCCATGGGTGGGGGCACCAGCTCTTCTCCAGGCTGGCAGACGTGAGCCCCACGGTTTTCCCCTGCTGCCCCGCCTGCCCCTCCACCTGACCTGTAATCAGGGTGGCCCTTGGGGCCTCAGTCTGGGCTGCTGTGGCATCCTCAGGCCTCCAGGGCTGGGTCTGCAGTTGGGCACCTTGCTGACAAATGCACTGTCTGGACGGAAGACCTGGGCTCCGCACCTGGCCCTGGAGTGCCCTGGGCCCTACTCCATCGGTGCTGGGACGGGGCCTGAGTGTCAGCGTGGGCTTCCTCTCCCTGCAAGTCCCTGCTGGTGCCAGGGTCCCTGGGACTCTCCACACCCCTCCCAGATGTGTTCCCGCCTGTTGGGCTCCCACCCAGAGGCCAGGCAGCGGCCTCCTCCCAAACCTCCTCCCCCAGGACTCTGCCAAGGCTCTGTGGTGACCCCAATATGCAGGTGCTGAAAATGCAGATTCCTGGGAACCGCCAGAACCACCGGCCCTGCAGCCTGCATGTGGACGGGCCCGGGTGAGGAGGACAAGTTGTGAGGTGGCGGCCACAATCTTGACTCCAGACACCGTGATGCCTCCCCAGCGCCTGGGCCACCCCCGCCGTGTCCCCTGCTCCCAGCTGCCTGGCTTTTAGTTACGTTTCTTGTTGCCCCAGTTGAGTGACAGGCCCAACCCAGGCTCTCTCGCCCCCTCTCAGATGCGTGGGGGATGTGTGCCCGTGATTTCTGCGTGGGGCTCGGTGTAGCCCTGGAGGCATTAGGGACGTGGGTAGGCGGGTGGGCGGGGGGGCGGCGGGGACTGGCCCTGCGGAGTGGTGAGGGGCAGTAGCCTCGGGATGCGCATGGGTCTGAATCTGGGGAGGACTCTGGGAGTGGATGCCAAAGGGCAGTGGGAAGGGGACCCGATAACAGCTCTCATCATGTGAGAGCCTCCAAGCTCTTCTCGGGCCTTCTCAAATTCTCTCAGCTTGACAAAAAGGTGTTGCAATTATTCCCACTTTGCTTCAAGCAGCAGGCTTCAGTGACCTGCCCAGGGCCCCGCAGGGCTGCACCTGGAGAGCCCACAGGACAGCCTGGGGCCCAGTGCGCCACCCCCACTCAGGGAAGAGGCAGGCCCAGGTGATCCTGGTGACCCTGGTAACAGCCTGTGCTGGCTCCTCGCCCTTCTCATGAGGGTTTTAACTGGCATCATCTAGGGCAAAGCCAAGCCATGGTGGTGATCGGTTCTGGGGGGTCTTTGCCAAGATGTGCTGATGAAGGGAGAGGAAACAAGGGCAGGAGTTGTTTCTGACTTAATCCTGAGAGGGAAGAGACGAAGATGAGGTTTTAGGTGGGGCCATGTGCCCCCATGGGTCATGAGAACAAAGAGCAGGCTGGCTGGGATAGCTGTGCACCAGCCTGCAGAAATGTGATCCCAATAAAAAAAGGTTTACAAGCCTGCAGCAAAAGGTTCTAGAAGGATCTAATTAAAAATCGTATTTTGGAAGCACTTGCTCATATCTTGCAAATGCTCGTGATAGGATGCAAAGCTGCACATCTGGCTTACTGGTTTTATGATACATTATGTATATCACAGAGCAAAATGACCTGGAAGTAAATGCATCCAAATATTATCAGTTGGGGTGCCTGGTGGCTCAGTTTGTTGAGTGATGCTCGATTTTGGCTCAGGTCAGGATCTCAGGGTTGTTGAGACTGGGCCCTGCAATGGGCTCCACCTTCAGTGGAGAGTCTGCTTGCGATTCCCTCTATCTCTCTGCCCCTCCCCTGCTCGTGCTAATAAATCTTTTTTTTTTTAAGACTTTATTTATTCATGAGAGACATAGAGGCAGAGACACAGGCAGAGGGAGAAGCAGGCTCCATGCAGGGAGCCTGACGTGGGACTCGATCCCGGGTTTCCAGGATCAGGCCCTGGGCTGATCACCGTGCCAAACCACTGGGCCACCGGACCGGGACTGCCCTAATGAATCTTTTTTTTTTTTTTTTTAATATTTTATTTATTTATTCATGAGAGACACACAGAGAGAGGCAGAGACAGGCAGAGGGAGAAGCAGGCTCCCTGCAAGAAGCCAGTTGTGGGACTTGATCCTGGATCCCGGGATCACACCCTGAGAAGGCACTCAACCAGAGTCACCCAGGTGTCTCCCCCCGCCTTTTAAATTTTATTTATTCATGAGACAGAGAGAGGCAGAGGCAGAGGCAGAGAGAGGCATGAAGCAGGCTCTATGTAGGGAGTCTGATGTGGGACTCGATATTGGGAATACAGGATCACACCCTGAGCTGAAGGCAGAAGCCCCACCACTGAGCCACCCAGGCATCCCAATAAATAAATATTTAAAAAAGTATTTTCAGTACTTACTTTTGGGTAAGTTGATCCTTTTCTGTATTTTCAAATTTTTCTATTTTAAAACCTTTTTAAAAATTTTTTATTTTTTTAAAGATTTTATTTAATCATGAGAGACACAGGGAGGGAGGGGGGTGGGCAGAGATACAGGCAGAGGGAGAAGCAGACTCCATGCAGGGAGCCCGATATGGGACTTGATCCTAGGACTCTGGGATCATGACTGGAGCCAAAGGCAGACACTCAACCGCTGAGCCACTCAGGCATCCCTATTTTAAAACATTTATGTGTATACATAAATGTGTATGTAATGTGTATACATATATCTATCTCTTCAAGGAAAGTAAGTTTGGATGATACAATTACACATGCATCTGACTAAAAAGCAGTTCCCTCTACAGAGAGATGTGTCCATTCAAGTGTCTCCATGAGGTCAGATTCCAGGAGACAGGTCTTCGGGTGGCCGACAGACCATGGCAACAAAGATGTGCCCATGAAGGGTGAGGACGCAACCCAGGACTGGTGGTTTGACACTTTTTTGTCACGGAGTCTGGAGAGCAATCTGGCAAAAGACCTAGAAATACATACCCCCATTCCTTTTAGGCACAACTCTGCTCCTAGAAAATACATCCTTTGAAACATCCAAGGTGCACACTGAGGTGTGGAGTGGTGGCAGAAAGTGAGAAGCACCCAAATTTTCCATCAGGATGGCAGAAAGAGAACCAACCAATCAGACCGAGAGGGAGCTCTGTGGTTGTAAAGGGCGGGGGGGGGGGGGGGGGGGCAGGAAGGCAGGTCCCATTAAAAGGTGTGGAATCACTTTTATTTTTTTTAAGTAGGCTTCATGCCCAATGTGGGGCTTGAACTCACAACCTTGAGATTGAGAGTCACCTGCTCCACTGAGTCAGCCAGATGCCCCTGGAATCACTATAGTAACAACCAGGGCAAGAGAACCCACAAGTGGGTATGTGCACAGAGCGTGGGGAAGGCAGGAGGAATAGGACCCTGATTATTTGGGTGGAGTGGAAAATGTGGCAGTAGACAGAGAAAACAGCCACTGCCTTGTTCCTTGCTGGGAGCCTGGGACAAATTGACCAGGGCATGGCTGCAAATATGTAAAATATGGAACATGTACCAGCACAAGGACAGGATGGATGGCATGGACTAGTTTGAAACTGGGAATGCATGTAAGTTTTGTCTTGGATTTATTTCAGCGTACTTGGGACTCCGTTGGGGAGGGCTGTGCCTGAGGGAGGTGGCTCCAGTTGGCAGTAGGAACTCAACGCTGGCTTCCCTGCTCAGATGCTCTGCTCTCAGGAGCTTTGTCTCCTGGTCCTGGAGGGAGGACGACTTGCTTCCTCCCATCCTTTGCTAGGTCCAGCCTCTGCAGGTAGCTTTCCAGGCTAGTCAGTGGCTTGCGGCCCAGACCTGGAAGAGGGGCTGAGCACACTTCCTGGAAGGGGCCTCTGTGCCAAAAAACAAACCCCCTCCCTTTGTGCTCAATTGTGCCTTGGTAGCCAACCAAGCAGGGTCAGTGTGACACATTACCCAATCTTCCTTCTGGGAACAGGGGATGGGAGTCTCACTTCTCCCCACAGGGCCAGGTGTTCAGGGACAGGACCAGTAATTCTCCAGCGGCAGCCAGCATCTGCTACCAGGGAGCAGTGGCCTCACAGACCCAAGCACTCCCCTGTAATCCTGTGGGGATGGTGGGCCTGCTGGTGCCATGTGGACAGAGGAGACTGGAGGGAACGTAGTGCACAAACATTTATTTACAAAAAGTCCAAGTTACATATGATACAGGCTTTTTACACACAGTAGTTTAAACAGAATTATTTGGATGTATTTTACTACCAGAAGGTACAGAAAAAAATTTAATAAACTAATCACTTTTGCTATTTTTATACAAAGTGACAAGTCATGCATTTTTTTTTTTTTTTTAAAGTTTTAAAACCTTTGCTAAGTGCAAATACTAGATTCCTCTCTCCAGTTTAAGGCAAGTAGAACAGGACTGTCGCTGGGCAGTCTCTGGCTTGGGGAAGCAAACACGGTGGCCCAGGGGGTGTGCCAGGCTGCCTCTGGGATTCCTGCCTCTTCCCCAACACTGGTTGGTCTCTGTAGGTTTTCTCTCCTCACACCTTGCAGCCCCTTGCTGGCTTGTTTGGGGATCACCGTCCCCTCTCCCAAGTGGTCTCTAGTGCAGGCTTCTCAAGAAGCCCAGGGGTCCTCTGGGACACAGGCACCCAGAGGGTCACTTTGCAGACAGGTGGGACCTCATACTAGTGTCAGGACTCAGGGCAACGACTTCCACCCAAATAGCAACTGTGCTGCTGCAGACTTGGGAGCCGCTCTACAGTCCAACACAAGGAGGGACATTAGAAACTGGGTGCCCTCAGTTCCCTAGCAGCTGTGCATGGCTAGAAACATCCAGAATTCATCTCAAAGAAAAAGTCCTCAGTTCAGCCTTGGGGGCAAACCAATTATTCTGATCTCTTCCCTCTAGTGCTGGGGGGAATCCTGCCAAGTTCTAAGGGACTTGCTGGATAGCAGTGTCAAGAGGTATGCCACCCACCAGGGGTCTGTCCTATTAGATGCCCAAAGCACTCCGCAAAGCCTGGTGCTCTGGTTGCAGGGGCCCAGGAGATTCTGGTGTGTCTATTTGTTGGGACATCTGCTGAAAGCTCACCACTCTGAGACCCTCCCTTGGGGATGCACAGGGACCAAGCTATAAAGGGACTTCAGTCCTGTCACCATACCCTGCAGTGCACCCCCCACCAGGGCTCTCCCAGGGCATTGCTCCTCTTTGTGTGTCCCACCCCCCAAATCCAGAGAACTCTGCAAAGCCCTCCCTTGGAGGAAAAGCAGAAGGAAGAGCAGGCAACTTAGCAGGTTTCTCCCCATTTTAATCCTTGAAATCCATTAGAGTGATGGCAGCAGGTGCCCATGCACAAGAATGCACGGTCCTGGGCATGGCCCTCCGAGATGGGGGGTTTGGCCATTAGGCTCACCCTTTTGAGGTCTGTGTACACACACTAGGAACAGCCATCAGGTATAGCAAGTGAGAGAGGCTGACACTGGGCAACCAGGCAGGGTCACTCCTGTGGAGGGCTCTGCTCTGCATAGCGGGTGCTAACATGGGATGGAGCCTCGGGTGGGCTGGGGCTGCCCAGGAAAAGATGAGTGGTAAGGGGCAGGGATCCCCCCATGCCGACCCAGAGCTAGACTCACCTGACCTCGGGCAAGGGTGGCTCCATAGGTGGGTGCTGGTTATAGTCTGGGTCCTCTGTTCCTCTGTGGAAACCCGTAGCTACAACCAAACCTCAGGGGAGAAGCTGCTCATTACCTGGTTGGTGGTAAAGAAGGCTTCCCAACAATTGGGCTGCCTGGGAGAGCCACCAAGCCTGTCACTGACGCCTTGAAAGGACCTTCTGTGTGGCAAGATTCAGGACCATCCCGCTCTCATCGGCTGCCTGGCATGGGGTAACAGATTTGACTTTCCAGAGACTGAACGAGAGAAACTCTAGTAGGCCACAGAAAACCCAGAAAGTTCAAAGTGAGTAAACAGCAAATATTTCTTTAAACTACAGAACAGAACTGATAGCATGAGATGGCTCTCTGTGGTCTCATCTGAGTGGGCCAAGGACAAGAGAGACCTGAATAGTTACGGTGGCAGCAGCCTGGGGTTCTGGATTTGGGGGATAGAGTCTGCAGCTTCCCCACCCTGAGCAGTGCTCCCAGGCCTGGGGACACGGCTCTGCCACCACCTCACTGGGATCAACTGGCTTGGAGCAGCAAGGGGCATCTCACTCTGGGTGGGCAGCAGCACTGGGGCAGGGGTGGGGGGATGGGCTGCAGTGTTGGGGCAGGGGTGGGGCAAGAACCCAGCCTTCATGACCTGGTTCAGATGGCTAAGCTCTCTCCAAACTCCCAACTCCCTCCAACTGCTGCTTCAGCTTTATCACGCCTCAGACTGTGCTGTGATAAGGAAGGCCTACATGGTTAACTGAGAGATGTGTGGGTCTGCCAGGGGGAAGGGACGGACACAAGTACTTCCCCCATCTATCTGTAGGGATGGGATTGGTAGAGCAGAGAAGGGCTACCTCATGGTGAGGGTCCCTGCACTGCCACTCAGACAGAACTCTCTAGGGAGGCCCCAATGTCCCCTTTATCTCTGGCCTAGCCAGTGCCAGACTGATCCTTTTATAAGTACCTGAGGGCACCTGCCTGCTGGCCGCTCTTCAAGGGACAGTGCCCCTTCCTATGAAGGAGCAGGAAAAAAACCCAGCCTATCCTTTTGAGAGCTAAGCGCATCATCCCTACTCAGAAGGCATGGCCTTGGGGGTGAGGTGGGGATCTAGGGAACCCCTGGCCCCACACAGTCTGGGCTGCTCAGCAGTGGGGCTCCTGGGAGGCAGCGGGGAGCAAAGCTGTCAGAAGCGATGCCGTGGCTGGGGGCCAAAGTGCATAGGCAGGTTGTGCTCCAGAGGCATATGGACGGGAGCAAAGTCGTAGTTGACGCGCACATTGGGCAGAGGGGGCACGTAGGGGGCTGGGACAGGGCCCATGTTGAGAGGGAAGTTGTTGAACATGGGCCGGACGGGTGGCAGGGGGAAGGGCGGGTGCACGAAGGCATAGGGGGGGATCTGTGGTTGGTGCAGGTTCTGTGGGACAGGCCTCGGCAGGGCTTCAATCCTCTGGACTTTCTCTGGAGGCTTCTCCAAGGGGGGCCCGATGCGTTTGAAGGTGTTCTCTGAACAGGAGATGGGATTTAGTAGAGAAAACAAAACCAACTGTGCTTGCATGCAAGTTGGGAGCAGGGCTGCATATCCTGACCTCAATCCCACCTCTCCCAAGTTGAGAGCCCAGAGCATGAGCCCAGGCCAGGCATATCTGACCTATGGACACAGGAGGTGCCCAGGCCATTGTAAGGCTGATTAGTGTGTGTGTGTGCACCAACCCCCTCAGCTGGCCAAGTGCTCACTCAGGGATCACCCTGGAAGGTGGCAGATTCTGAGGGACTTTCCTTCAGAGCCAGGACCTGGGTGCCACTCCCAGAAATCCCACTTCATTCTTTTGTGACGTCAGAGAGGCCAGGGTGGGCCTATGGTCTTTTTAGTATAGTTTGGGTTCTATGTCCTTAGCTCAAACCCACCCCTGGGGACCTCCTGACCACCAAGGGGATATGGGAACTCTCCTATGCTTTCACAGCCTCTACCATATGGAGTTGGATGGATGCCTGGGCAGATCGTGTCTCAATCCACCTGAAGGCCAGCACTCCCTGGGTGAAGGGCCAGCTGTGGAGCCTATCCCCCGCCCCCTACACACAGAGCACTGGGCACTGGGCCCAAGCTGGGGAAGCGCTTGCCTCCATTCTTTCTCTTCTGCTCCTCTTCAGCCTCCTTTTGGATCTCCTCAATTAGCTTCTCATCGTCTTCCTAGAAGAAAAGCAACAAGATGGTGAGCTTGCTCCAACCAGTTCTATGCAGTGTGGAGACCCCACTGGGACCCGGGGGAGGCCAGCTTGTTCCGGTCAACACACTACTCATTCCCAGACCCCGAGGGTCTCCTTCCTTCATCAGTGGATGATGCTCCCATGAGGAAGCACACCTGAAAGGCCTGGCTCAGAAGTGGGACTGTATATGGTGGTGGCTGCCTGGGGGAGGGGCAAGAGCCTGCTTTATTCACTAGCTGTAAGGTAAACAGAGGGAGGCCTTTCTGCAGCTCAAGGTGGGCAGGTGTGGGAAGGGGGTGGCTCTGGGGCAGGCAGGGCCTGAGGAGTTTCAGATCCAGAGTCTAGGAACTCTGAGCAAGACAACCTTTTGGGCAAAGCCCAACAGTCTTCCTGATTCCCTGAACTCAGGTGGACAAATGTCTACTCAGGCCACCTGAGCCCTGAAGCTGGTCTTTAGTTTCTACACGGCTAGTGGGCTATAGAAGGAATTGTGTTCTGCCAGTGGAATGGTGGTCGGGGGCTGGGGCCTGCATGTGGGAGGAAGGGCACTGCAGTTTAAGAGCATGATGAATGGAGTGGAACATAACTGTGTGGATCTGAACTAAATGACAGGTGGGCTTGTTTCCTGGGGTGTTCCAGCTGCTTCTTCAGGAGTTAGGAACAGTCAAGCTGGGGAGAAGTGTGAGGAGGGCACTAGTGCCCAGGATGGGGGCAGGAGGCACAGAGGAAGTTCCAGTACTTGAGGAGGTGCTTCCTAGACAAGGCATTGGAGTCTCCCCACACAGACAGGTGTGTCCTGGGCTGGAACAGTTTCAGTGATAGCTTTGGATTTTTCATGCTGATCTGAGGCTCTGACCAACTGATGGCATCCAGGGAACTTCTGAGATGTGAATGGAAGACCACAGAAGAGGGCATGTGAGCCCTCTCAGCACCCTCCCTGGACCAGTAGAAAGCGTGGCAGCCCTACCTGAGCGACAGACTGTCTGGATGTTTACTCAGCACGTTATTAATGTCACCACCAAGACAGCAGTCAGTGATTTCACCATAGAGGTGTGAATCTTGGGGATTTCAAGAGTCAGGAATATCCTTCAATTAGTATGTATTGGACACCTGCTAGTGCTAGACACTATTCTAAGTTTATTGGTTAAACTTCTGATCAACAATGAGACTAAGTCACGCTGATGGAATCAATAAATAGTTATGTAATATATTCCCCTTGTTTGGTAGACAAAAGAACTTAGGATATAGTCGCTGGAGGCTGTGGGCTCAGGGGGCAATAGTTGAGAGGCCCTGTTAAATTCGCTAACATCCTCCCTCCCTCAGGTGCCAAATGACAGACCAAACTTACTGGTCTCAAGATTCTTTTCACATTCTTTCTGACATCTGGAAATTCTTAACATACAACTGAATCTTTCTCAGCCTCACCCTGCCAGGTGTTCTGAGCCAAGCAAGAGGAAGAGGAGAGAGCTGCCGAGTGCTTATACACATCAGAGAAGTGCTTGCCGGGTGGAACCCTCAAAGGTGCCATGTCTGTTTCCCAGATAACACAAGCAAATTCTCCATTAAAAATCCCAAGACATGGTCATCTAGCCTCTCTGTGAATACTCCAGATGGAACAGATTCCTCTACAAAGGAACCACTAAGCCAACTGACGGAAAGGCTCTGGAAACTCAGTGTAGTTTGACACAGTCTACAGGTCTCCATGTGGATGTAAAGATACATTCTACCAATTATCTAGAGGAGGAGCTGACGAACCTCATTTTTTTAAAAAAAGATTTTATTTATTCATGAGACACACACAGAGAGGCAGAGACACAGGCAGAGGGAGAAGCAGGCTCCATGCAGGAAGCCTGACATGGGACTTGATCCTAAGACCCTGGAATCATGACCTGAGTCGAAGGCAGATGCTCAACCACTGAGCCACCCACGCGTCCCCAAACCTCTTTGTTGCCAGTGGAAGGTCCAGGAAAAAAGGATTTTTAATCTAAGAAAAAAAAAAAAGTACTGATCCAGAAAGCTGTTCAGTAGAAGAGCAGGGGCTCTGTGGTACCTCCAACTAAGCGAATCTCGGTATCTCATCTACAAAATGGGCTGTTGTAAAGATGGAATGAGCTCAAGTATGTAAAGGACTTGTCACAGAGCACTCACTACTAAAGGCAGGAAAGTAATGAAAAACCCAGAAATAAAGATTTTAGAAAGATGCGAAGTTTCAGGAAAAGTGGTAGAGACTGGGGGATACCCCTAACACTTGTCTCTATGGCTTCTTCGTGGGGCAGGCGATGCGCTTCCTGACAATTAGGGCCACTAAGTAAACTGTCAGTTGCAGCTAGAGTAAGGGTCAGATGGTTCAGATTTCAACTTCCTCCAACTGCTTGGAGTCATAGGACACTGTTTAGAAACTAAGAATGCAAATGCTTTCAATATTTGTATTTTTAAATTCAGGTTTTGTTATAGACTCTACAGGGAAGATTTCTTACTTCATTTGGGGTGGAGGTTCCTTCCCAAACAGTTTCTCTTAAGCATTTAAAGCTCCTCAAGTCAAGGGTGAAGGCAGACTGGATAATACATACATATACTTTAAAAATGGCAAATCTTACTTTATGCGTATTTTACTGTGATTTAAAAAAAAATAAAGTGGGACACCTAGGTGGCTCAGCAGTTGACTGTCTGCCTTCAGCTCAGGGCATGATCCTGGGATCCAGGATCGAGTCCCGCATCAGGCTCCCCCTGCAGGGAACCTGCTTCTCCCTCTGCCTATGTCTCTGCCTCTCTCTCTTTGTGTCTCTTATGCACGAATAAATAAAATCTTAAAAAAAAAAAAAAACATTAACAAAAAGAGTTAATGAGACAAGCTTTAGAGTTGAATGAGATTAAAAAAAAAAAAATGAAGACTGGTCTCCTTGGTTTGGGCTGAGGGACAGATGGGTTCCCGAGGCCTTTCTGGAGGGGAATTCCCTTGGGGAACATTGTAGGTACACCAAGTGTACATCATTCACACTGAACCAGGACATTTATGAAAAAGGCTTGCCACTCTGCAAATCTAGGACACACCAAGGCTGCTGGAAGTGGGGAACAATAGAAGGAAAAGCAGATGAGAGAGCCAGGCATGGGAGCCAGGTCAGCGAAGTACCTGACCTCCAGCACCCCCGGAAGGGGCTGAGTCACCCACAGGAAATCCAGGCGTGCTGGAGCGGCTGGCCACCACAGGTCTTATCTTAAAGTAGCACTGGCTTCCTAGCGGACAGGCAGCTGGCGTGATAGGAAGAGCTCCAGTTCTAAGGCTCTACAGAGCTGGGCTGGGTGACCCTATTACCCTCCACAATCTGACATGAAACCCATTCACAGGTTTGCTGTGAGAAGCAAATGATCTTTTACAAAGGGCCAGGCACAGCGGCCACAAAGCTCACATTTATTGAGGGCTATGTCCCAGCTCCTGTTGTAAGCACTTCACAGAGATGAATCTTCATAACAATTCTACCAGTTAGGTCCTATTAATTAACCTCTATATTACAGACAGGGAAAGAGAGACACAGTGAGGTTCAAATCCAGGCCTTCCACTCTCGAGGCCTGAGCTCTTAACCACATAAACCACAGGTTTCTGAACTGGAGCTTCTGGAGCAGGGACTGCAGGGCCCCTGGAACTCTGCCTGCCCTGCCCCAAGCACTGTCAGAGGGCCTGCCTTGTTCTAGAATAAGTGCATCTTAACCTCCTTGAAATACAAGAGGGTTCCTTTCTCTGGGATGGGCAGAACTCCGAAATCTCTTTTCCACTAAATACAAGAGAATAGGGCGAAACAAACACCTCCATTCAAGACGACAAACAGCCAACACAGCAGAGAAGGGGGTCATTTCCCTGGAAATTTTTAGGGAATTCTTTTCTTGGTCAGCTCACCCACAAGTGAACATATCCCTTAAAAAAGATCCAATCGGGGTAGCCCCAGTGGCGCAGCAGTTTAGAGCCGCCTGCAGCCCAGGTTGTGGTCCTGGAGACCTGGAATCGAGTCCTACGATGGGCTCCCTGCATGGAGCCTGCTTCTCCCTCTGCCTGTGTCTCTGCCTCTCTCTCTCCCTCTGTGTCTCTCATGAATAAATAAAATCTTAAAAAAGAAAAAAAAAAAAGACCCATTTGATGGCCTCTGACTGGCTTCCCCTGGCACCTGGCCTTTGAGACAAAGCCAGCACATCTTCTCACCCAGAGCCCACAAACCTTACTTCCTGAGCCAGGAACCCAAGGTGCAGGCCAGGCTCTACTGCTGAGGCCCAAGAGGCCCTACTGGCTCATGGTGGTGGGCTCCCTGTTGCTTCTGTTGGGGCTGTTCTCAGCTCATCTCCAGAGCAGGAACACACACTTTCTTGCGAGACTACCAACTTACTTGCGTATCAGTGTCTCATGGAATTCTCTTTCTGCCACGAAAGACCAGTGTTTTGATTCTCATACACATTAAAGCAATTTTTTAGGGGAAAAAAAAGTTTAACAGAACACATAAAAAAAAAAAAAAATCCCCAGTAACTTCTCTCCAGAGAGAACTCCTGGGAATGTCTCAGCCCACTTCCCTCTGGATGTGTTTGTGTCCCCACCTCACTCAGAACTGCACCCCTCCCTGGCCCGGCTCTCTTCTGGAAGGCTGTGCTCTGCACACTCAGGTCCCACTCCTCATGAACTATGCTAGTTCACATGTACATGCTAAGTGTCTCTCCCAGGCATGAGGGGCTGACAAAGATTTTACCTAGAGGAAATAGGCTCTGAGATGCAGTTGCATGCTGAAGATCATGCAGTTGCGAGAAGTGAAAGTGAGACCAGCACAGAGCCTGCTGCTCCTTCTGGCAGCCCCCAGGGTACCTGGGCAGCTCTGCCCTCCACAGGGTTGGGTCCAAACTGGACCGTCTCAAGGCCCAAGCTCCCCCTTCACACCCTGCCCAACTGGGCCGGTCTGACTGCGGGAAGAACAAATGGTTCTGTTGGTAGTCACCACACTGGACACCCCAAGAGGCCTTAGTGAATGGCCACTGAGGCTGATACGTTCCCCAGCGCTCCTCCATCTGGCCTTTGGGATGGGCTTTAATACAGATCCAGTAAGCCTGGATAACTTCCATTCTGTTGGCATCTGGCCCCTCCTAATCTTGGTGAAAATTTTCACACAGACCCATGGAATGTATATATAAGCAAGACTAGGCTGAAACAGGAGGAAGCAGATACCAGTCAGCGGTCAAGATGTCCCAGGATGGGAGACATGGATCTCAAAAGACCAAGTATAACAGACTACCAGGCCAGGGTCCAAGAGAATCACCTACGCGATTTCTATTGCTACCCATGGCCACCCTGGGAGGGGAGCCCACAGACCACAATCAGATGCAACGAAGACTGTGAAGGAAGCAGGCACAGCACCAACAGTGGGCCAGTGCTCTCCAAACGCAGTGCCGAGGATAAAGGAATACATCAGAATGGGGTGTGGAGGCTCACTGCCCCACAGACCTGGAGAATGCCTTAAAGGAAGAAATGAGTGGATTGTGACTTAACAGGAAGGAGGTTCTATTTCCTCTCCCTGAAGTCCTTTGAGCTCAGCAGGACACAAAGTGTTGGCCTGATTTGGAGGACTTGGACACGCCTGCTTCACATGGAGGTGGTGGGGAGCACGGCAAGGGCACGAGGTTGATGGCCGGGGCCAGGCTTCTCCAAAACACAGACTCAGCATGGCAGTGGCTGGCAGGAAGGGAGGCAGAGTCCACCAGAGAGGTTTTAATTAAGAAAAAATGGCCCAAACCCTGACTCTGTAATCTGCTCCTCAACAAGGAAGCTCTGCAGCTCCCTGTGAGCAGCAGGGTCTGGATAGGATGAAGTGGAGAAGCTGCAAATGGTTCGAGGAGAGAGGTTTCTGCCAATCAGATGCTGACAATAATTGCCAGCACAGGCTGAAGGGCCTTAAAATAGACATGTGAGCACTTAGCCCCAGGCTGCTTTGCCAAAGCTTTGAAAAGTCCCTTTGAGCCCGTTTTCTTCACCATTTCTGATCACCATGGCTGGCCGCTTGCCTGCTGTCCAGCCTCCTGTGACCACGGAAGAAGGATAGGTGACTTTTCTTCTTCATTTAACTTTTCCTCCCCTTAAAAAGGTGACGGGGAATTCCAAGTCAACTGCTGCTTCCCTCCTGCAATTTTGGGGGTGGAGTTGGGGCTAGGATCCAGGTCATGTGTGGCCACAGCTGTTGTTAATAAACTTGCAATGATTTCATAAAAGGCTTCCAAAGGGCTGAGGATTTAGTTTCAAATTATTCCCAGATCGGCTGCAGATCTCTGAGGAACACCAGACACTACCCCCAGCTCCAGCTGTCCCCCTGCAACAGGAAATTGGGGGGAGGAGGGTGAAGCACAGCCCGGAGTGGCACATGCTGTGCAGCTGGGATCTGGAATGGCCCAGTGGGGGGCTGGCTGGACAACGTGCTGGGGAGGAGCAAGGACAGCCAGGCTCTTGGATGGCCTCTGCAGCTATCTCCTCAGGTCAGAGGCCTGATACCCAAAAACCTTTCCATTTAGAGTTCCCTACAGGGACCTGGAGGCAGTGTGGAATGTGGCCATGTTTTTTTTTTTTAAATTATTTTATTTTATTATTTATTTATGATAGTCATACAGAGAGAGAGAGAGAGAGAGAGAGAGAGAGAGAGAGGCAGAGACATAGGCAGAGGGAGAAGCAGGCTCCATGCACCGGGAGCCCGACGTGGGATTCGATCTCGGGTCTCCAGGATCACGCCCTGGGCCAAAGGCAGGCGCCAAACCGCTGCGCCACCCAGGGATCCCTGTGGCCATGTTTTGAGTCCTATCAGGGTCAAGTGCTCAGCCTGGTACCTGCGGGCATTCACTGAAGATGACACATATCTACATGCTGTATTTATTAGACTGAGCCATGATGCCACCCTTGGTAAAGTCCTCAGGGACACCTAAACCTGATCAAGGTTTGAAGATGCCAGTTGCCCCCCTTTTACCATCAGCAACTCACTCAATGGGGAGAGGGTCCAGCAACGGTCCTACCCCTCTGTGGAGGCCCAGCCGGATGGGCCTCAGGACCCAGCTCAGGACCTACTGGTGAACTGCCAAATTTGTGACCTGTCACTCCAGGGCGTGTATGGAGACTTCTGGAGTATAAGGAACTGACATCTGGTCCAAGACCTGGGCCTGTGTCTCACTTTTACCATGTCACCCGAATCCTGTTTTCTTCATCTGCAGACTGGAAAATTGGTCCTGCCCCCATGTTGTAACAGAAAAGGGGGTATTTAGAAGTGACAGAAATAAGATGTTGAGACAAGCTGTGGAAGCTGGGTTGATGGGGCAATAAGGGGGCTCACATTATCATCTTTCTTTTATAGAAGGTACAGGGGTGCCTGACTGGCTCAGTTGGTAGAGCACGCAGCTCCTGATCTCAGGGTCTGGAGTTCAAAGCTCCACACTGGGCACAGAGCTTACTAAAGTTAAAGTTAAAGCTTAGCAGTTTAGCACCACCTTCAGCTGGGCGTGATCCTGGAGTCCTGAGATGGAGTCCCATGTTGGGCTCCCTTGCATGGAGCCTTCTGCCTATGTCTCTGCCTCCTTCTGTCTCTCATGAATAAATAAATAAAGTCTTAAAAAAAAAAAAAAAAAAAAAAGGAAACATGCTGAAGCCAAAATCCAGTAATCCAGTTACTGACTTCACCTTTTATCTACCTTTCCCATGGGCCTTCTGTTTCTCCTGGGTCAGCTCTGAAATGCTCTTCTCCCCTCCATTCCTGCAACATTCCCTCTTCCTGGCCACTTAAACACAGATCTCAAAGTTGTGTGGTAACCTCTGCACACCAGTCCCAGCAAGGAGATGCTAGGCACGTTTTTTTTTTTTTTTTTTCCTTCTTCCTCACACACATAGAGGCAGAGGGAGAACCAGGCTCTCTGTGGGGAGCCTGATGTGGGACTCGATCCCAGGACCCCAGGATCACGACCTGAGCCAAAGGCAGATAATCACTGAGCCACCCAGCACCCTAGGCTCTGATCTTGTTGGGGCAGTGCTGGAACCACAGACTCAAGAAGGCAGGTGGGTGGGTGGGTTTAAGATGCCAAGAGAAACAGCCTGGGCTGCAGCAGTTCTGTGTTTACAGACCACAGTCTTTGTGAAAGTGGAATGACACATTTGCCTTAGAGAGTTATTACAGAATGAAATATATTAGCACAGGTCAATGTCAGGTTCAATTCAATGCAGGCTTGGGAAAAATAAATAAGTCTTTTGACCAAATGGCTGGCTGGTAATGGTAACAAATTGTAAACTGGTTGTAAAAGCCCTAGGGTTTTATTTGAATCAAACAATCTTTTCTCTTATATTCAAAAATCAAAAAAGTTGTGGAAAACAATTCTGTGCAGTTTCTGGCGACCAACACCCAAGATAAACACTGACTTTGTTTTGTATCTAAAGAAGAAAAATGCTATTAAGAATTCTGCCCCACTTCTTGGATCCAGACTGCCAGGTGACTGCTCTTCCGACCACAGCGTCTAAGGACGAGGCAGGCCATGCTGGCCTCTGCTGCTCACTCAGCTGCCCGCGGACAGGAAAGGGTCAGTGGATGTGGATCCAGTCAAGCACCAGAATACCTTCTCCTACTGCAAAACAGGAGTATGCTCACTTATGTGTCCACATGTGGCTTTGCATTCTGCCCCCCTCCCCCAATCAGAAAACTGTGGTTTGCTTGTTTCTTTTCTAAAATGACATCTTGTTTTTTAAGACCTGTGGTTGAATGTTTTTGGCTTCCTACTGGTAACACAGAAAGCAAGTTACATTCATCATTTTAGTTCTCATACAGAATTCGTTCAGGTTCCCAAGCAATCTCTAGTCATTAAGGGATAAAACTCCACTTCTTTCCAAACCACGGAGGGACGAAGAGATTCTTCCCGGCCTTGCTGGTTAATTAAGCTGGAGAACAGGCTTGGATGACAGGGCATGCTTTGTTTCCCTGAACTTCTGAATGGCTTTGTGTTCTCAGAAGCCCCAACAGATGCTGGCTTGGAATCCAATCAGTCTCCTGGTGAGAATCAAGGAAATGGGGCTGATCCCAGATTTGATGGGAATGGGACAAATGGAACCAAATCTCTGGTTGTGGCTGCCTGAGGAAATCGGAGGGATTTGTATTTGCTTGATCTTCCTTTTGAACTTTATTCTGAGCAAATACAGAACCTTTCTCAGAGTAGAAGACAATTCAACAAGAAAACAAGGGGGCAGTTCATGCTACGGCACCCAAACAAGGTAACAGGACACAAGAAACCTTTAACCAATTCCACGTGTAGAAGTAAGAGGGAGGTGGCAGGAGATGGAACAAGAACAAGTGGGAGGAGAAAGAAAAAGTGCACTGGCCAGGAAAAGGCCAGTGGCTCGACACCCTCTGATGAGTAACTCCACTCAGCTCTTTGTTTCTGGAAAGCAACGCAGAGGGGGGGAGTACTTTGTAGGAGATGCAGCAAGAGAAAGAATCCTGTTTCCTCACATAATTCCTAGAAATGCTCAGACCCCGGCATGCTGGCTGCATGGCACTGAGGAAGTGACTTAGCAGAACTGCCAGGTCCCGGGAAGGTCTGTCCCACAGAAGGCACCATGGATTACCTTGAGGAGCACTTGCAGCTATGGGCTGTCCCTCCTTCCACTGAACCAAACCAACAACAGTCTTTTGCCCATTTCATGATTGGATTGTTTCTTTGCTGTTGAGTTTATTGTTTATTTTTTTAGAAGATTTTATTTATTCATGAGAGACACACAGAGAGAGGCAGAGACACAGGCAGAGAGAGAAGCAGGCTCCTGCAGGGAGCCCAATGTGGGACTTGATCTCGGGACTCCAGGATCATGCCTTGGGTAGAAGGCAGGCACTCAACCGCTGAGCTACCCAGGCGTCCCTGCTGTTGAGTTTAGTAAGTTCTTAACAGATCTTAGATACTAGCCCTTTATCTGATATGTCATTTGCAAATATCTTCTTCCATTCTGTAGGCTGTCTTTTAGTTTTGTCGATTATTTCTTTTGCTGTACGGGAAGCTTTTTATCTTAAGTCTTAATAGTTCATTTTTGCTTTTGTTTCCCTTGCCTTCATAGATGTATCTTGCAAGAAGTTGCTGTGGCCAAGTTCAAAAAGGGTGTTGCCTGTGTTCTCTTCTAGGATTTTGATACAGATGCAGTGAAAAGCCGAGACACCTGCACTGCACCCCAATGTTTATAGCAGCAATGCCCACAATACACAATAGCCAAGCTGTGGAAGGAGCCTTGGTGTCCATTGAAAGATGAATGGATAAAGATGTGGTGTATATATACGGTTGGAATATTACTCAGCCATTAGAAATGACAAATACCCACCATTTGCTTCAACGTGGATAGAACTGGAGGGTATTATGCTGAGTGAAGTAAGTCAATCGGAGAAGGACAATCATTATATGGTTTCACTCATATGGGGAATATAAAAAATAGTGAAAGGGATTATAGGGGAAAGGAGAGAAAATGAGTGGGAAAAATCAGAGAGAGTGAGAGACTCCTAACTCAGGGAAACAAGGGGTAGTAGAAGGGGAGGTGGGCGGGGGGGATGGGGTGACTGGGTGATGGGCACTGAGGAGGGCACTTGACGGGATGAGCACTGGGTGTTAAAATGTATGTTGGCAAATCGAACTCCAATAAAAAAATATAAAAAAACCAACAAAACAAAAACAAAAATCAAAACAAAACAAAACAAAAAAAGAACAACAGAAGGATGACCTGTTTGTTTACAGTTTGCCCTTTCCTTCAGTCAGTGGGGGGAGGGCAAAGCAGGGGGTTGGGGGGCAGGAGGTAGGCCTACTTAGAGCCTCAGGAGGTAGCAGAGCTGTGGAGTAAGAGCAATTCCTAGGTCCCTCAGTCTAATTTTCTGTCCAGTGAAGAGGTGGTTCCTGACAAGCACATACCTGGTTTCCACTGAGGACTCACTGCTTTTCAAACTGGGAGTTCCAAGGATTAAGGTTAGGCCCAAAGAATGGTTTGCTGTGGTTCTCACACAAGGGCCAGCTTGTTACCCTGACACCTCCTCTTAGGCATACTGGAGATATCAGGCACCAGGGGTAAAATTTGGTGGCCAATGATCTTTGCTTTGGCTTATAGAATGCTGGCATGAAACATGTTTTAAAGATACTTGGATTAATGGCCCATCTTTAAAAATCAGGAGATATCAGAATAAAGTACAGATTTCCACCTTCTCCAGAGAATCTGAAGCCATGGTAACCATGAGTACAATTGCACTTGGTGACAATCTGTGGGAGGAAAGTAGCGCCTTGGACAGGGCCTACACCCTCTCCTATTTGCCACAGTCAGCACCATATCCTACTGCCCCAGACCCAGCCCCTTTACATTCATCAATCACTGATGTAACTATTTGCCCTGTGTAACAGACTTGGGTCTGTGACCCCAGCTACATGCTGCTGGTGTTTTATGTGTAAATCTTCTTCTTCTTTTTTCAAAGAGTTTTTCACTTATTTGAGAGCAAGTGAATGAGCACAAGCAGAATGGGCAGGGGAGGGATGCCTGGACGGCTCAGTCAGGAGGCTCTGCTTCTCTCTCTGTCTCTCATGAATAAATAAAATCTTAAAAAAAAAAAAAAAAAAAAAAAAGGGAGGGGGCACGGGCAGAGGGAGAGGGAGAAGCAGGCTCCTGGCTGAGCAGGAACCTGATGTGGTGCTCAATCCCAGGATCCTGGGATCACAACTGAAGGCAGATGTTTAACTGAGTGAGCCACTCAGGCATTCCTCATTTTTTTTTTTTTTAAATGATTGATTATGAGAGAGAGAGAGAAGGGAGGGAGGGGGAGAGAGAGAGAGAGAGAGAGAGAGAGAGAAAACACCTATAGAGGAAAGGGTAGAGGGAGGAGAGAGAATACACAAGCTGACTCCCCAGCTAAGCTTGGAGCCTGACACAGGGCTCAATCCCAGGACACTGAGATCTTGACCTGAGTCAAAATCAAGAGTGGACCGCCCTTTTTTTTTTAATATGTTTTTTTTTTTTTTAAGATTTTATTTATTTACTCATGAGCAACATACACACACACACACACACACACACACACACAGAGGCAGAGAGACACAGGCAGAGGCAGAAGGAGGCTCCATGCAGGAAGCCCAACGTGGGACTCGATCCCGGGTCTCCAGGATCATGCCCCGGGCTGCAGGCGGCGCCAAACCGGATCGCTTAACCGACTAAACACCTAGGGGCCTCTCCATATTTTTTCCTATCTATCTATCTATTTATCTATCTATCTAAAGATTTTTTAAAAAACTTATTTATTCATGAGACACACACAGAGAGAGGCAGAGACACAGGCAGAGGGAAAAGCAGGCTCCATGCAGGGAGCCTGATGTGGGACTTGATCCTGGGACTCCAGGATCATGCCCTGAGCCAAAGGTAGACACTCAACCACTGAGCCACCCAGGCGTCCCTTTTCCTACGTTTTATTTTTTCCTACGTTTTATTTCTTCCTGTTTTAAAACATAGGTATAGGGCAGCCCTGGTGGCTCTGTGGTTTGGTGCCGCCTTCAGCCCAGGGCCTGATCCTGGAGACCCGGGATCAAGTCCCATGTCGGGCTCCCTGCATGGAGCCTGTTTCTCTCTCTCTCTCTCTCTCTCTCTCATGAATAAATAAATAAAATATTAAAAAAATAAAACATAAGTATATACAGCATCAGTTAAGAAATATATTTTTTTTTTGAAAAAAAATTTTTTTTTAAGTAAACTCTTACCCCCAACTCTATGTGGGACTTGAATTCACAACCCTGAGATCAAGTCACATGCTTTACTTACTGAACCAGCCAGGCACCCTAGCATCACTTTTTATAGCTGTACACTATACTAATGTGAGTGTCCCACTCCTGGGCTGTTCACTGCTGTACTTATATGTGAGGTTAAACAAAATTCCATCTTGTCTAATCCATTGCTATTTGGGAGCTTTCCGTAATTCACAGCCAAATATAGGGATGTTTACTCATTTCTTATTGAATTGTACCACTCTTTACATATTAATATTTATCTGTATCATATATGTATTACAATTTCCCTCAGTTTTTCATATACCTTTATTTTTTTTTTTAAGATTTTATTTATTTATTCATGATAGACACACAGAGAGAGGCAGAGACACAGGCAGAGGGAGAAGCAGGCTCCATGCAGGGAGCCCGATGTGGGACTTGATCCAGGGTCCCAGGATCACATCCTGGGCCCAAGGCAGGCGCTAAACTGCTGAGCCACCCAGGGATCCTACCTTTATTTTTGTTCATGGTGTCTTTTGTAAAGATGATTTAAGTATTTCTAGTCTGGCCTTGGTATAACACTAAGAAGGCTCTTCCCTTCCTAGGGAATGATACAAGTAATTTTCTTTTGTTTTCTTCAAGTACTTCCAAAGCGTTAACCCAGTGCCCCAAAAGAACTAATGAAGCTTTCTCTCTCCACTGATAGCCAGTGTGATCTTGAAAACTTAAATTAGGCCAAGTCACCCCACTGTGTAAGCCCTGCAATAGCTCCCACTGTACCCAGTGAGCCCCATGGCCTGGTTGTGCCTGCCTCTATTACTTTCCTCCCCTAGCTCACCACCTGCAAATCACACCAGCCTTCCTTTTGGTTCCTGAACAGGCTGAATTGGTTTGGTTTCCTTGGCCTGTCTTGCTCTTCCTCCTCAGGCATGCCTCTCTGCAAATGCTGCCTCCCAGAGAACCCATCCAGGTCACGCCATCTAAAGGCAGCTTCCCTCCCTCCCCCACTCCAGCTGCACTCTCCTACATAGCACTAACTAGAGGAAGGATCCTCTAGTTTCAGAGTGTAAACTCCAGGATGATGGGGCTTTTCTGTTCAGTCCTGGCAACACCAAATAGTTAAGAATTGAATTAAATGGGAATTGCAGCAAATGTCTAGATTTTGGAGTGAAGTAACTGTAATATGTAACTGTAATACTAAGTCTTGCCTTTGAGGGAGAAGAAGCTTCTCCACTATCAGGTCATCTTCCCATCCTCAGGGAGAGCTGAGGACTGTCACCAGGCCTCCTTTGGTGTACTTCCTCAGGCCTTTTGTTCACTCCCAGTTAGCAGGATTTTCACTGTTATGCTCAATCTTTTTGGTAGAACAAATCTTGGCACATATTGCATTGCTATCCTCACAGAATTTCTTTTTCTTTTCTTTTTTTTTTTTAAGATTTTATTTATTTATTCATATATATATATAGAGAGAGAGAGGCAGAAACATAGGCAGAGGGAGAAGCAGGCTCCCCATAGGGAGCCTGATGCAGGAGTTGATCCCAGGATCCCGGGATCCCAACCCAAACCAAAGGTAGACGCTCAACCACTGAGCCACCTAGGTGCCCCTCCTTGTCGAGTTTTGAACTTAAAAAAAATTATCTTAACAAGAATTGATACAGTTTCTATTAAAACTTACTTAGGAACAAAGCCTATTTCTCAACCCTCCTGATGTCCTTCAGTATAGTTTTATAGTTTTCTTCATATTTGTTAATGGTAATTTCTAAGATACTTTACAATTTTTATTTGCTATATAATGTGAATGACATTCTGTATATTTATTTTGTATCTAGCCATCTTTCTACTACTTCTAATAGCTTTCCAGTTGATTATTTGGTCTTTTCTCAGGCTGAAAATGATAGATTTGCCTTTCACCATTGTATAGTGCTTAGAACAGTGTCTGACACAGTGGGTGCCCAATAAACACTGGCATTATGTTCTATTCTTAGTTAACTGAATTGACTAGCAGTTCCAAAACAAAATAGTGGTGATAGTCTTATATTTGATTATTTGGTAATGCATCTATGTACTTCACTATTAAAAACATGCTAAGGACTATTCTGAAATATCTGGTTTAAAAAAAAAAAAAAAAGAAATATCTGGTTTAAAAATAACCATCTCGGGTAGCCCGGGTGGCTTAGCGGTTTAGCGCTGCCTTCGGCCCAGGGCCTGATCCTGGAGACCTGGGATCGAGTCCCACATCGGGCTCCCTGCATGGAGCCTGCTTCTCCCTCTGCCTGTGTCTCTGTCTTTGTCTCTCTCTCTCTCTCTACCTCTTATGAATAAATAAATAAAATCTTTAAAAAAAAAAAATAACCATCTCATGATCCCTGGGTGGCGCAGTGGTTTAGCGCCTGCCTTTGGCCTAGGGCGCGATCCTGGAGACCCAGGATCGAGTCCCACATCGGGCTCCCAGTGCATGGAGCCTGCTTCTCCCTCTGCCTATGTCTCTGCCTCTCTCTCTCTCTCTCCATGTGACTGTCGTAAATAAATTAAAAAAAAATTAAAAAAAAAAACATCTCTCTAATACTATTATTTTTAAAATATTTTATTATTAGAGAGAGAAAGAGCACGTGCAGAGCAGAAGGAACTGCAGAGGGAAAGGGAGAAGCAGGCAACCCGCTGAGCGGGGAGCCCGATGCAGGGCTCAATCCCAGAACTCCGGGGATCATGACCTGAGCCAAAGGCAGAAGCTCAACTGACTGAACCACTCAGGCACCCCTGATACTATTCTTTAAACCTTAAACCAAGAATAGATATTTGAGGGACACCTGAGTGGCAGAGTGGTTGAGCATCTGCCTTTGGCCCAGGGTGTGATCCTGGAGTCCCGGGGTCGAGTCCCACATCGGGCTCCCTGCATGGAGCCTACGTCTCCCTTTGCCTATGTCTCTGCCTCTCTCTGTGTCTCTCTCAAGAATAAATAAATAAATAAAATCTTAAAAAAAAAGATATTTGATTTTATTACTTCTTTTCCCATTTAAAGATCTCATATGGTTATATTAATAAAGCTTTTTTAGAAAGATTTCATTTATTCATGAAAGACAGAGAGAGAGAGACAGAGAGAGAGACAGAGACAGAGAGAGACAGAGGCAGAGGGAGAAGCAGGCTCTATGCAGGGAGCCTGATGCAGGACCCGATCCTGGGACTCCAGGATCACTCCCTGGGCGGAAGGCAGGCACCAAACTGCTGAGCCACTCAGGGATCCCCTATATTAATAAAACTCTTTTTTTTTTAAAATTTTTTTTATTATTTATTTATGAGAGTCATACAGAGAGAGAGAGAGAGGCAGAGACATAGGTAGAGGGAGAAGCAGGCTCCATGCACCGGGAGCCTGACGTGGGATTCGATCCCGGGTCTCCAGGATCGCGCCCTGGGCCAAAGGCAGGCGCCAAACCGCTGCGCCACCCAGGGATCCCTAATAAAACTCTTAATACTGAACCATCCCTGCATTTCTGGAACAATCTCACTTGTTTTTTTTTTTTTTAAAGATTTTATTTATTTGAGTGAGAGAGAGGGAGAGCACATGCACACAGAGGGAGAGAAAAAGAATCCCAAGCAGCGCAGAGCCCCATGTGGGGCTCCATTTCATGATCTTGAGATCACTACCTGAGCTGGAACTAAGTCAGAGACACTCAACCAACTGAGGCATCCAGATGCCCCAATGACTTTGGTTGTAGTTTCTATCTGCTGATATTTTAGAGAATAAAAAACCTATACTAAGAAGTTAGAAGTGGGACGCGTAAGTGGCTCAGCGGTTGGGCGGCTGCCTTCAGCTCTGGTTGTGATCCTGGGATCTGGGACTGAGTCCTGTATCAAACTCCTGCGGGTAGCCTGCTTCTCCCTCTGCCTGTGTCTCTGTCTCTCATGAATAAATAAATAAATCTTTTTAAAAAAAAAAAAGGTCTGTATTTTTCTTTTTTTTGGGTTATCTCTGTCTGGTTTTGGTGTTAGCGTTATGTTGGCCTTATACAGACATATATAAAACTATCTTTTCTTGTCTATGCTCTGGGACTTATTTCAGATGGCACAGAAAAATTTTATTCTAAAGGCCTGAAAGAATTTGACCATAAACTGTTTGGATGTCTGCTTTTGAGGGTGTGTAGCTTTCTGATTATTTTCTCATTTTTATCCTGCGCTTATTGGCCCATGTAATTTTCTATCTTTTCATGAGTCATCATGTGTTATGTTTATGTACAATCCCTTTCCTTATGTTATCTGACCAGTATTTTCCCCTACAAAGCAACAGGCAGTCATGCATTCACTTACGGTAGGATCAGTCCAGAGAGAGCATCTTGAACACTCCTGGCAAGGGGCTCCTGGTGAGCGAGGATGCTGACAGAAATGGTCATATCCATTGATAGACACTCGACAGAGGTAGCACATCTGGGCACCACAGCGGCAAGACATACGGTTGCAGCCTTCGGATTTGATGAGGCCAGTCCCACACTTGTGGCATTTTCTAATGCGGGCTGCAGTCATTTTTTCTTCACTGAGGAAAGAATACATGAATGGAGACAGCAGGGAAGAGGATGGGAGAGAAAAATACAATGGCCACTAAGTATGTCTTCCCATAGATGAGCCTAGCCCTTTTGGTGACATCTGAAGAGTGAAAAGAACCTATGCTTTGGAGTTGAGAAATACATTCTGTTCATTAGTTGTATGACCCTGGGTAAAGTATTCAACTGCCTGGAGACTCAGTTCCCTTATTTTTAAATTAGGAAAACCCAACTTTCTTCATCATGTTTTGAGGATTATTACAGCTAAGACAGAAAGTACCATGGTTCAGTGCCTGACACCTACCATTTAGGAAATGATTATTGTTTGTTATAGGAGTTCCTGTAGGCTTAAAATGGGAGAGAGAGAAAAAAAAACCTCCTTAATCATGTGTTTTATATATGTGAAGCTTGCTAATAAAGAGCTAGTAAGCCTAAACCTTTGCTACATACACACTTTGGATTTTATCCATTAAATTTTTTTTATTTCTTTTAAGAGGTGGGGAGAAAGTGAGGAAGGAGTGGGCATGTCCAGCGTGGAGCCTAACTCAAGACTCAATTTCAAGACCCTGAGATAAGGACCTGAGTTGAAATCAAGAGTTGGACACTTAACCAAATGAGACACCCAGGTGCCCCCTATTACCTTGGATTTTATTACTCAGTGGGAAGTGGGGAGAGACACAGTTGGGGACAACCCAACAGCTTGTTTATACATTCTTCCTGCTGGCAGTGCCCACCTCCATGTCAAAATCCACATTTCCAGACTCCCTTTTAGCAAGGCTATCGGCATGTCCTCGAGGAGGGGTCAGCCCTGGCCAATGGGAAGCTTGTAGAAAAGCTACTTGTTTGCAGAAGTACTTTAACTGATATGAAGGGGCAGATGAGTAGAGCCAAAAGGACACGTCTTGGCTCTTTGCCAAGAGCTGGCACTGCTGAATTAGTTTCTTCTGAAGTGCACTGTTCCTAATTCTAAAATAACACTTGCTACCCTGGCCTATAACTGTTTATGTATCTATCTTCTCTACTTAGTTGAGTTCCTCGAAGTTGTCAAAAATGCATGCCTATGGAAACTAGGAAAGGCAGGAATGACCCCAATGGTGGAGAAGCCCCCAAATTGGGACTTAACCCACTGTTCTGAGCACGTCTCTTCCTTCCAAGCAGAAACCCAGAGTGGTACCCAAGGAAGTCTTTCCCTGCAAAGACTCAACAGTCTGGGGATGAGTTCTGACCTGCAGGCTCTTTCCTCACACTGGGAAAACAGGCTTCTTCCTCCCACGGCTCCCAGGGTTTCTGCTAAGTAAGGGAAGCCAGGTGAGTCTAGGGTCAGGCAAGTGTTTTTAATTACTGATATTTAGAAGACTGTCAGTTTGCTCCTTAGAAGTTAGATCACGTGCTTAAAAATAGAAATGAATTAGAAAATTGGCTGCTATTCATTTAGGTTTCATTTTTGAATGGCCCAAAATGCAGGAAGGCTCTGGCTTGAAAAGAATTAAAACCCAGTTCAAGTTACAGAAGAACAAATTAGGTCTAAGTTTTGTTGAATAGGAAACATCGTCAAGGAGACAAAGTTTAAATAAAGTGAATTTGTTATTGTCAACTTAATAATATAGCACACATGTTCATGATTTCGGGTTATTCAGCAACTGGGAAGATACTTCTCAATGCTCCCTGTTAAAACTTACAAGGTCCTGAGGCAAAAGTTTCCAGTATTTCCAATATGAAAATCTGTGGCCAAGACACAACTTCAATTTTCTATAGCACAAGTTTTCTGTTTAAGAGCATCTTCAAGATTGATGTATGACTTTAAGCCATTATGCTTTGGGGGCCTGGAGGTGGCTGACTTTTCTCTGGGTAACTGCTATGGTTATAGTGTGGGAGAGGAGTGGATGAAAACAATCAAGGTTAGGGCGCTGGTGGCTCAGTCAGTTAAGTGTCTAATTCTTGCTCTTGGCTCGGATCTTGATCTCATGGTCATGAGTTTGAGCTCTGCATTTGCTACATTAAAAAAAAAAAAAAAAAAGGAACTAAGGTTACAGAGTCCTTTCCTGAAGGCTTGGGAAAAGGGTGCATTTATTTTCTTGCCCCGTTCCACTAAGCTGTCAGTCACCCAAGTAATAATGGATACAGTAGGGGAGAAAAGGCATTCCTAGAAAAATGGAGGAATACACAAAGGGTGTCCACCACTCAACAGTGCTCTAACGTTTAAATAGCTGTTCAACACGGCATTTCCACATTCATAAGACCAGTACTAGGTAGGGCCAGAATGACTCTGTACCAAAAAAATATTGCTTTTATGGATTGTGGTGACCACCTATCCAGTAACACAAAAGTGCAAAATGGGATGAGGAGAAATCAACGGATTCTTTTGGGATAAGTGGTTTGGGAACTAATTTCTAAACTAGGCAGGAAACAAACAACCCCACAGGATGTGTTTCTGGGCAGAACAGGAAGAGAAGCCTGAACTGCAGCTGTGTCTGCTGACCTTGCGTTCAAACAGGAAGGTTCACTGCCCTCGTCCACATAACCATTCTAGATCCTATAGCTCTGTGAGTATTTGTTCTCACCACTGTTTAACTATGTTGGGAATTTCTATTTGGGAGTGGTCGTCATTTTTTGCGGCATATACTATTCAAAATGTTAGATGGCTATCCTTTGTGAATATATTTAATTGTAGTAAAATGCACATAAAATTTCCATTTTAGCCATTTCAAAGTGTATAATTTAGGGGCATTTAGTATATTTCCAGTAATGTGCAACCATTCACTGCTATCTAGTTCTAGAACATTTTCATCATCCTCAAAGAAAACTCCATACCTTTTAAGCAGTCACTCTCCACATCCCTCCGCCCCTGTAACCCCTAACCTTCTGTCTCTAATGGACTTGTCTATTCTTTTTTGTTGTTGTTGTCTATTCTTTATATAGGCAAATATCCACATGCCCACAGACCTTTCATATACATGGCACCACACAAGAGGTGGTTTTTTTTTTTTTTTTTTTTTGAGAGGTGGCCTTCTGTGCGTGGCTTCTTTCACTGAGGTCTCCGAGATTCGTCTGGGATGCAGCATGGGCTTTCATTCTCTTTTTATCACTGAGTAATATCCCACTCTGCAGTATACTGAACTTTACTGTTCATCAGTTGAAGGACATTTGGGTTGTTTCCTTCTTTGGCTATTGTGAATCGTGCTGCTAGGAACATTCATGGATAGGTTTTTGTTGGAATACTTGCCTTATCTCATACCACTTATTATGCTGTATTTTATGATTCAGCAATGGTAAATAGCTTATAATACCCTGTGTGTGTGGGATCCCTGGGTGGCGCAGCGGTTTGGCGCCTGCCTTTGGCCCGGGGCACGATCCTGGAGACCCGGGATTGAATCCCATGTCGGGCTCCCGGTGCATGGAGCCTGCTTCTCCCTCTGCCTATGTCTCTGCTTCTCTCTCTCTCACTGTGTGCCTATCATAAATAAATAAAATTAAAAAAAAAAAAATACCCTGTGTGTAGTACCCTGCTGTTCCTTATTTTTGACACTTGGCAACTGGCAGGACTCTCTGGCTCTCTGGGCCAGAGAGTAAGGGCTATATCGTGAGGAAAGGAAGTAAAGCCAGTAGAGGACCTTCTCTCTACAAAAAGTAATACCAGATTCCTCTGGACATCTTTGAGATCAGTGCTTCAAAGTTACAGGGGTGCTAATTCTCAACACATCTCATTTTACTTGTTTGGCCTATACAGATAGTGGGTCTTGAAGAACGTTACTGTAAGCCTCATCAGGTGCTGACCCCACTTGTAGCTGCTGTCCAGATGTCATTTCTTACCAGAGCAAATAAATACAGCCTTTGGCAACTGGTATGCAGCCTCTGATCTGGAACACGCTTTCTCTGTCCAAAAACATGGAGAACACCAGAAGCAGTTGACAAGGACCTTGATCATCTATTGTCCAAAAGGACAACACACTGGTCTTCTATTCAAAAGACATGCAGATAAAACCTGGGTGCATATTCATATATATATATATATACACACACACACTCTATATACAGACTAACAGGTACTCCAAGGATACATTAATATGGTGTATGCATGCCAGAAGATGGGAGATAAATCCCTTGAAAATAGAGAGATCTGTAATCTCTCTGATGCTCTGGTGGTCTGGAGATCAGATGTGTGTATTAGGCTATTCTTTCCAAAGTTAAGCACATGTTACTCTATCTTATATTCCCCACCATGAAGAAAGAAGTTAGACATTTGTGAGGCCTTTCTGGATTTTGGAATTAACATATGATCACACTTGGATGTGCCACTCTGTTCCATTTACTGCTGATACAAAAGGCTGCCAGGTTTAAGCAGGCCCCAGACTAAGACCCTGAATGGAGCGAGTGGCAGGAACTGACAGGATGATCAGGATGGACGTTCTGCTTCAAAAAGTAACCAACTCTTCTGCTAAGAAACCTCTCCTCACCCATGACCAAGTCCTGGAGTAGTCCAAACGCCTGACCATGGGGCACTGAGAAATGGTTTACAGAGTTGGACAATACTCCATCACCAACTATAAGTAGAATACATATGACTTGAGAAAATCCTAAAGGCAAGAAGTTATCTATTTAAGTGCTTGTGTCATGTTTGTAAATCAGGGCCTTCTGCTTCAACCAACCGACCGACCGACCGACCGACCGACCAACCGACCAACCAACCAACCAACCAACCGCGAATACTTATGGAAGACTTAAGTGGCAAGAATCATTCTGGGCACTTGGGCAGTTTCATCTTCATAATAAGTAGGTAAAGGAATACTCTGTACTTTACAGATGAAGAAACTGAGGCACAGAAAGACTAGGAAATTTGTTCAAGGGTCTTAAGGGTAGCTATCCATAGTGATCACTCAATAAATCTATACTGAGTTTTATCAATAAGACATCTTTCTTAGGGGCAAAACAAAGGCTCAGGCGGCAGCAAGAGAAAACCTCCACTTCCCCCAAACCAAACCAGATGTAACTTGTCCATAGTAACAAGATTAATTTTGGGGGGGGGGATGGCTCATAAACTGGCTGAAAAGACAACTCCAAATGAGAAATTTAGAGTGTTCTTGGCAATAGCATTAAGTGCTAGACTAAGTATACTGCCTGATAAGGTGACTATTTTGAAGAAAGTAATTTTGGACATGTCCATCACTTTAAGGCCATGCCACTGGTCAGGCAGGTGGCTGCTCTAAATTATAAAGGCTGGCTGATGCGGTAAGTCTAGATTTGAGGAAGCAACGCTAGAGTTTTCTAGTTGGAGTGGCATGTATAATTACTATGGATGTCATCGTCATCGTGTTAGTTTTACATTGTTGCCATAAACTTCATCATGGCTGCGAGGTCCCTTTGCCACGTGAGGTAAAGATATTCATAGGTTCTGGGGATCAGGAGCATGTTTCTGCCCACCATAGTCTGTCCTCTGGCCTCTAAATTCATATCTACCCTACACCCCTACAGTCACCTCAACCCAGGAACCCAAAGGCCTCAAAACACCATAGTGTCAGCTCCGAGTTCCAAATCTCACTGTCTAAATCAAGTACAGATGAAGACTCTGGATATGACCCCTTCTGAGACACACTTCCTCTCCAAAAAGGAAGAAAAGGAGGGAAAAAACGAGTCACCATTTATAATCAATTTAGAAATCCAGCTGGGCAAACTCTCTTGTATTTTAGACCCGAGAATCCTCCTCTGTGGTTATGGTGCTACGGAGTAAGCCCTCCTCTTCTCAAAAAAGGTAGCGTGTTTGCAGCTCAGCAGTTTTTAGTCAACTTGCTTCCTTTCTCTAGAATTCTGGGGATCCAGTGACTTCTTTCCTTTTACACTATGTCTTTCAGCGCAAGCTGGCAGTGTCTCTGGTGATATGAATATTCTCATCCACAGCTGGTTCCTAGACAAGCCCATCTCTACTTTGGACTCCTGCTGAGACGGCTGAGGGGTGATGCCTGAGTTTCCTAGAGGCTCCCTCGTTTAACTAAAGAGATCTGAAGGGTCCTCCCCTTGACCTCCTGATAGGGTTTACATGACTGAAGACTTTGACATTTGGAATACATCCTTGGTCTTCTCTCTAGGAGCATGCTTTTCCTGACAGTTAACATCTTAATTCTGGGGTCTTTTATTACCTGGATGGGATGAAGTTTCAGAAACAACTAAATCCTGTTCTTGCCCCTCAATCTCTCCTTCTGCTCAGTTTCCTCTCACCGGTGCTCAGCCTGCAAGTCTCCTCCGCTACATGTCCAGACCCATCATCTATGCCTTTTGCTTTCTGCATGACTACAGATGAGCCAGCTAAGTTTCCCACCACCGAAATAGGAAAATGTTCTGCGCCTATTCCTAAGTCCTCAACAGACCTTCACAGCCACAGCTCCACAAGGAGTCTATACATGGGCATTCAAGTATTCTCCAAGGCAATTTTGGCTTTGCCCATAATGCTCCTCACTTGCTTCTGAGCCCTCAAGGGGGAGGTTTCTAAAGTCCATATTTCTATTAGTTCAAGGCAATCTAGGCTTTTTTCTATCATGCTTTTCAAAGTTTCTCCAGCCTTTACCCATTGCCCAATTTGAAACCCACTTCCACATTTCTAGGTATTTGTTAGAGCAGCATCCCACTCCTGGCCCCCAAATCTGTGTTAGTCTTCTACTGCTGCTGTAAAAGGCCACAACTTTATTAGCTCAATGTAATATAAATGCATTCTTTTATAGATCTGTAGGTCAGAAGTCCAGCATGGATCTCCTCAAACAAAAATCAAGATGTCATTTGGCTATATCACCTACTCTGGAAGAGAATGTTTGCTACTCCTGTGTCAGCAGAATGGTCTTTAGCGTTGTGGGACCGAGATCCTCGTTTTACTGGCTGCCAAATGAATGTTGCTCATTTGTTAGAAACAGCCACATTCCTTGGCTTAAGGCCTTCTTCCTCCAAAGCCTGCAGCAGGAGGTGGAGTCCTCACCTATTTCTGAGTCTGTCTGTCACTACACCTCTATCTGACCATAGAAAAGTTCTCTGCTTTTAGAGAGTCATTTGATTATACTGGGCTTACCTGGCTAATCCAGGATCATCTCTCCATCTCAAGGTCCACCTTAATCACATCTGGAAAGTCCCTTTGGCCATCCAAAGTAACAGACTCACAGATTCCAGACATTAAATTAAGGCAGGGACATCTTAGGGGGTCATTATCCTGCCTGTCAAATTTGTGGCAAAGAACACAGTCAGAAAACCATTTGTCTAGATTTAAAACGCTGCTATGCTAGTTACTACCTGCATGACCACACACAAATTTCTTGGGCTCTGTGCCTGTTGTATCATTCTGTAAAATGAGGATAATAGTACCTACTTATGGTGGATACTGGAAGACTATGAACTGCCCCATATAGTCATTTCCCATTTCATTCTCTTAGTAACAAAACCCACTCCTCACTTTGAATTTAAGCTGGACACAAAATCACCTGGCAAGAGATTATGCATGGTATCTGCCTTGAAGCTAGGTTGTGGCCACATGACTCAGTGCAGACCAACAGGCAGAAGCAGAAGTATTTATTTATTTATTTATTTACCCACCCACTCACGAATAAGAGAGAGAGAGAGAGAGAGAGAGAGAGAGAGAGAGAGATTGAGAAGGGCAGAGACACAGGCAGAGGGAGAAGCAGGCTCCATGCAGGGAGCCCGACGTGGGACTCAATCCCGGGTCTCCAGGATCACGCCCCAGGCGGAAGGCAGGAACTAAACCGCTGAGCCACCCGGGCTGCCCTGAAGCGTAAGTCTTCTAATCATACATAGGTGTATGTACGTACACACACACACTAACAACTTAAAGGCTGCCTGCTTGGTAGCCTGTCTCTTTCTCCTTTTTTTTTTTTAAAAAAAATTTTTTTTTTTTTTTTTTTTTATTATTTATGATAGTCACACACACACAGAGAGAGGCAGAGATACAGGCAGAGGGAGAAGCAGGCTCCATGCACCGGGAGCCTGACGTGGGATTCGATCCCGGGTCTCCAGGATCGCGCCCTGGGCCAAAGGCAGGCGCCAAACCGCTGCGCCACCCAGGGATCCCCTCTTTCTCCTTTTTTATGGACTGGAGTGTAAATGTGGCTACAACCCAGTCACAGTCATGTTAGACGAGAACACCATCTTAGGGAATGGTGAAGCAATGTGAGAAAGGAACGTGATCTCTGAATGACCTCATGGGAAAGATCTGCCTGGTGAGGCTGGTCTATCATAGGAAAGAAAAATGGGCTTCTATATTATTTAAGTCATGTATTCAATGAGTTAATATTTGTAAAGTGCTCAGCCACACAGGGAGTGCTGAACAGTAATGATACTTATTATTACTGACTGCATTATTCTGCATTCTGGAGTCTGTAATTCTGCTTAATGTCTCTGGCCACCAATATCCTATACGAAACATGGATATAAGCAGCATTAGTGCAATCTAATCTACTTAAAATGTGTGACTTGGTTATTCGTTCAGATCATAAGAAGAAGAACAACTAACATTTATTGAATTCGAATGCTTTAGGCACTGACTGACTGTATTACATCAGACTTCAGGACCAGCTCTACGAGGTTGAAGAGATGAGAAAACAGAAGGGGTTAGGGTCACTTCCGAGGTCACTCTAGATTGGGGTTGGGGTGGCCTCAGAGCTTGGTCCTTCCCACAACACTCACTGCCCCCCTGGCCAAAAGTCAGGCCAATGGGGGAGCTGAGAACCAGTCACAAGCCCCTGAATGAGGTTACTCACATGGAGGTTCGGTACTTGATGTCATCTTTCTCAGCCAGCTCTTCACAGGTAAGGCCATTGTGTTCTTTCCAGAGTCCCTGACACTTCCTACAGGTTTCCTGGGGATAGAGGAGAGACACAAAGCTCCTGGTGAGGAGACACCACAGAAGTTTCTGTTCAACAACAAGAAATGTGAAACGAGTTTCATGTGGCTTGAGTTTTTTTTTCCCTGAGGATGGCTCTCTCTTTCAAGAGGGTTGTTTCTAAAGATTTCTCTCAAGAGAAAAGGTAAGAATCAGAAGAAAGCATGGGGAAATTTTCTTCTTCTCAGAGCAAAGATTGTGTTGCCCCCATCAACCTATTTGTAGAAAGCCTTCTGAAATGCCAGGAGAGCCACCTGAAAAAAAGCCCACAAAACATAGAACACAGATATATATGATCTTGGGTTTTTAAAAATGAAATACTTTGAGTTGCTTGAGGGCAGGGTCTGTTTGGCCCTCATTAATTTCTGTAATCCCCACAACCAGTAGTCCAGTGTTGGTCAGGCACAGATTACTTCTGTTGAACTGAAGAATGGTCTAGATTAGGATCACTAGGAGTCCTTAAAGGAGACACCCCCTCAGTCAGCCCTTACTCATAAAACAGTTATCAACCTCCATAGCTTAACACTGTTTATAAGCATAATTTTTAAAAAGATTTATTTGAGAGAGAGAGGGAGAGAGAGACAGAGTGCATGAGCAGGAGGAGCAGAGGGAAAGGGAGAGAGAAACTCAGGCAGACTTCCTGTTGAGCCCAATATGGGGCTTGATCTCATGACCCTGAGATCACAACCTGAGCTGAAAATCTAGAGCCAGAGGCTTAACCAACTGTGTCAGCCAGGTGCCCCTATAAACATGAATTTAAAAAAAATTACTACTTTTTATTCTAAGAACTTTCCTTGGGATGCCTGGGTGGCTCAGCAGTTGAGCATCTGTTTCTGACTCAGAGCAGGATCCCGGAGTCCTGTGATTGAGTCCCACATTGGGCTTCCTGCATGGAGCCTGCTTCTCCCTCTGCCTCTCTATCTGTGTCCCTCATGAAGAAATAAATAAAATCTTTTTTTTTAATCTTTTCTTTTTTTTAAAATTTATTATTTTTTTAATTTATGATAGTCACACACACACACACACAGAGAGAGAGAGAGAGAGAGAGAGAGAGAGGCAGGCAGAGACACAGGCAGAGGGAGAAGCAGGCTCCATGCAGGGAGCCCGACGTGGGACTCGATCCAGGGACTCCAGGATCACGCCCTGGGCTGAAGGCAGGCACTAAACCCAGGGATCCCCAGGGGTGAGACTTCTTACTTCAGGCTTTTTTCATCTTTTGAATCTTATACTATATAAAGGTACTACCTAACTAAAAAATAAATAACATTGGAAAAGAGAGAGAAATGATGCAGACTATTTGGGGAGCTGAGAACCTGAACAACCCTTTGGGTAAACAGGCTTCAATCAGTGGAATGGGATGGGTGGGGGTAGAGATGAGCCGATCAGAAATTTGATATTACAACCACTGCTTCCAAGGGATGTGATGTTCTTTGGTCTCCTACCTACATTCTCCATCAGTGAACAGAGGCTAAATCAATAGTGACTTAATTATTACATACCAAAATGTAAAGCAGCCCCAAACCTGTTTTGAAAAGACCTTGTGCCTGACTATTCTGGGAAATTGGAGGATAAACAACAGCTGGAATAGATGAACTGGATCTGGATCTTAAGCTTTTAAACAATACTAATCTAGCCACCCACCAGGAGTAACAGCTTGACAACAATGCATGGCATTTAGTGCCTTTTTTTTTTTTTAAAGCATTCCTGGTGATGCATTTATTAATTCATGGGACGTTCTTCATAAGGAAGAATCCATTTTCTAAGTGAGACATGGTCTACTGAAAGCAAGATGGCCTGGCCAAATGGAGTCAGTTGTGAGCAAGCGCTTATACAATGACACCACTCACTTCCAACATCACAGCAGTTCTCCAAGTCCCGGGGTGGATTTTCAGCCACAGTGCTTCTCAGTGAAGGGCTCAGGGGTCCCAGAGAATAAAACGGAAATGTCTTTTGAAGAGACTAACTAGCTAGACATTGAAACCCACAATTAAGATAAGGCAAGAGAATAGAAATCTGGGTAAATTTAACATTTGGAGCTTTCTGTGTTGTTTCTTTAAAACGTACCCCTTCTCTCGTAAACAGTGTGTATTTCACTCAACTGTAATTCTCTCAAGTGCAGCTAGGCTTTGTCCCTAGACTCAACAAATGCTTAAACAACATTACACAGAAGAAACGTTCTTAGACATTTTTAACACAAGGATAATTATATTCTTCAAGATGAGGTTAATGAGAAGATTCTAAGGACCATTTTGGGAGGCAGAGTACACTCTGATGTGCAAACTTCAAAACACGCAGACAAGCATATCCCGGGTATCAGATCTGACTGGCACCCGGATGCAGTCATCAAGGGCTGCTGTGGGTCTGGGTTCTTCATGGTATCACATAGGGTGTTTTGGTTAAGTTTTATGCTGCCCCTTTAGTTTTCCAGATGCAGCAAGGTGTTTGGACTATTCACTGAGGTCTCAGCTTTGCAATATAAAGAAAACACTCCATAGCCTCCCTTCACACACTTGTGGCTGCTTAAATACTATTTTATGGGTAAGGCAGAAGATTAAGCTTGGTTTCACAGATGACCCTGTCAGGGAGCTGTGAGTTCTTCATTTAAACAGCTTCCACAAAGACCAGCAAACACTGCCCTAGTCATCACCTCGTCTACACACAGCTGGGCTTACTGCTGCTGGCAAAACACTCAAGAGAAGATGAAACCAAGAGTCCAAGTCACCAGACTTTGTCCTCCTTGCTTGCCACTCCTCCAGGCCTATTCTGAAGTTACTTGTTCTCCGTGCACCCTACATCTTACTTGATGGACTTCTAGTCTTTTTTTTTTTTTATTTTTTTAAAAAATATTTTATTTATTCATAGAGACACAGAATGAGAGAGAGGCAGAGACACAGGCAGAGGGAGAAGCAGGCTCCATGCAGGGAGCCCGATGTGGGACTCGATCCTGGGTCTCCAGGATCATACCTCAGGCTACAGGCGGCGCTAAACCGCTGTGCCACGGGGGCTGCCCGATGGACTTCTAGTCTTGTCTAGGAGTGGAACACAGTAGAAACTGCTTACTTGTTTTGAAATGGTTCCTCCAGCAAAACCTCTAGATCCATGGTCCAGGGTAGAGAAGTTGCTGATCTAGATATGGGGCATGAGGCTGCAGCTGATTCAAACAGAATCTCTGAAACTCAAGCTCTCTGCTTTGCCATCTCAGGCACTCCAAAAATGGGTGGGGCTATAAACCTCAAACCCCTTAAAGCAAAAGATGAGGCCCGGGTACCTGACTATTCACAAATGCTGAGCAAACTCCAGGAGTCACAGGGCCATGTGCATTCAGACCACATATGTCTTTCTTCTTCCTCACCTCCAGGTACAAATGACACATGGACACCAACTAAGAGCAACAGACCGAGTTTAAGACAGGAACAAAGACCACAAGACTGACGCTGGAACCCTTGGGAACCAATAAAACTGGGCAAACTCAAAGGTTAGTAGAATTGGGGCCTTTCCTTCAAGGAAATCCAAGAACTTCTATTTTTCCCAGGGCAAGGATGCACACAGTCTCTTGAGTCAGAGAAGTGAGCAACCCACATGGAGCAGCACAGTGGAGTTAAGTGTAATAGTGCACACACAAGGAAGATAGCAGAGAGGGGGAGGAGCTAAGTAAGACAAAGGTTCTTTGAGGAGTTGGCATCTTCGTGGGACTGAATAAAAGTATCACAAATGATGAGAACACTCAGGCCACCAAGACAGTACTGCTCCCATCAGAATTCACATCTCTTTGGAAAGTGCCTTCCCCAGCTACAACAGCCATCAGAGCCAAGTATCTAAAATGCAGAACCAGGTCCCCAAACATTTCAACAATAAAATACATTTAATATGTTAACATTTTAATGAGTACAAAAGGATTTAACATCATTAAATAATTTTAAAGTATGATTTTATCCCACCCTCTGAAGTTTTCTATATCTAAGCATGTTTTGCAACATGTTACAACAGTAGTACATACATATACTTAATAAATAAATAAACATAAACTGGGGGGGTGTTCTCTATACAATTCTTCTGATGCAGTGAGCAATCACAATGTAGTGCACACTGCTGTAGATACTGGAAAGTCACAGAAGGCATCTAGAAAGGGCAGCAATCTGTCCAAGGGTTACTGTCTTTCTTTTATCCAAAAGATTTTATTTATTCATATGAAAGAGGGGGAGAGAAGAGAGAGAGAGAGAAGGGAGAGGGAGATCCCCAGGTGCAATCTCCCCCTCCCTGACACCACAGTGTGGGTCCCCAGACCCTGGAACCATGAGGCAAACTAAAGGCAGATGCTAAACAGAAGACCAAGCCACCCAGTCACACCTGGGGGCTTGTGTTTCCCATTGATGAATGGAAGAAGCTAGACCAGAGGTGGGAAGATGGTTGAGCAGCAATTGGAAGAGTCTACAGAAAAGATGAGGGTGAGAAAAGCCTGCAGTGATTCTGGGGTTCTGACTTAGGACACTGCTGGGCTGGTGGAACCATGAACTTGGATCAAGTGATGCAGGAGGAGCATATCTGAATGAGGGTGGGAGGCAGAGATGAGAATATAAATTTAATTTTAGAGCAGCTTATTCTTTTATTTTTTTGGAGAGCAAGAGCAAGAGATAGAGCACGCATGGGGGGTGGTGGGGAGAGGGAGACAAAGAATCCCAAGAAGGTTCCATATTCAGCACAGAACACGATTATGGGGCTCGATCTCATGACCCTGAGATTACGACTGGAGCCAAAACCAAGAGTCAGATGCCCAAATGACTGAGACACCCAGCCCCCTACCTACCTTCTTGAAGCCTGTTTTAGTGAAGAGGAGACATATGAAACAAACAGGACACATAGCTACAACAGCAATGGAAACATTTCAGAGGAATAGCACTAGGTGCTTTAAGGGCAAAATAGCAGTTACATTAACTTGAGGATCAAGAAAGCCTTTTTGAGGATGTGACACTGAAGCTGAGCCCTGAGGCTGTGCAAAGTTAGCCAGGTATAGGGGGAAGGATATTCCAGGCAAAGGGAAGGGTGTGTGTGAAGGCTTGGAAATGCAGAAGACCTGTCTCATTGGAGGAATAAATGAAGATGGTCTGGCTGGATGGAGCTCAAGGGGCAGAGAGCTTGGAATGGCCAGTGAATCCTGCTTCCTGCTGCTTTGAGGCTGGTGGGAAGAGTCTGGAAAGCCGGGGTCTGCAAGGGAAATGCAATGATTTGATTTACATTTTCAAAAGATCATGCTGGTTGCACAGGCTGGGAATGGCTCCTGATGGCAGACACAAGGTTGTAGGACCTTACAGCAAGCTCCTCACTAAAACTAGGGCTAAAAAATTTTTTTAAAAAAGATTTTATTTATTTATTCATGACAGACACACACACAGAGAGAGAGAGAGAGGCAGAGACACAGGCAAAGGGAGAAGCAGGCTACATGCAGGGAGCCTGACGTGGGATTCAGTCCCCGGTCTCCAGGATCATACCCCAGGGCTGAAGGTGGTGCCAAACCGCTGGGCCATCAGGGCTGCCCTAAGTAAATAAATTCTAGGGGTACAAGCCCCAGAGTCTGGATTTGATACTTGGCCAGACTTCCTTCATAACCCTCCACAAAAAAAAAAAAAAAAAAAACAAACCTCCACAAATAAGGCTATGACTGGGGAAATGGCAACAGGCCTATCTTTTCTTTTTAGGAATAAGAGAACTACTTTTCCAACATGGCTTCCAGAAGGGACTTTTAAATTAAATTAATTAATTTTTAAAAAGATTTTATTTAGGGGATCCCTGGGTGGTGCAGCGGTTTGGCGCCTGCCTTTGGCCCAGGGCGCGATCCTGGAGACCCGGGATCGAATCCTGCGTCGGGCTCCCGGTGCATGGGGCCTGCTTCTCCCTCTGCCTATGTCTCTGCCTCTCTCTCTCTCTCTCTCTGTGTGACTATCATAAATAAATAAAAAGTTAAAAAAAATAAAAAAATAAAAAAGATTTTATTTATTTATTCATGATAGAGAGAGAGGTGCAGAGACACAGGCAGAGGGAGAAGCAGATTCCATGCAGGGAGCCTAAATTAAATTTATTTTTAAAGATTTTATTTATTCCTTCATGAGAAACACACACACACACACAGAGAGAGAGAGAGAGAGAGAGAGAGAGAGAGAGAGGCAGAGGGAGAAGCAGGCTCCCTACAGGGAACCCAATGTGGGACCCGATCCCGGACCCCAGAGAAAGGCAGACTCAACTAACTGCTGAGCCACCCAGGCGTTCTGGGACTTTATTTTAAAAAACAGAAGAAAGAGGGGCCCCTGGATGGCTCAGTCAGTTAAGAGACCGCCTCCGGCTCAGGTCATGATCTCAGGGTCTCAGGGGATCGAGCTCTGCATTGGGTTCTCTGCTAACTGGGGAGTCTGCTTCTCCTGCCCCTCCCCCTGCTTGTTCTCTCTTGCTCTGACTCTCATTCTCAAATAAATAAATTCTTTTAAAAAAAATGAAAAATAAAGAGCCAAACTGAAAATCTATTATGTTTTTTAAAAAAAGACTTTAAGAGTGAGAGAGCACATCAGACCATACATGAGCACAGAGGGAGAGTAGGAGGCAGAAGAAGCAGGCAGCCCAATGCAGGGCTTGACCCTAGGACCCTGAGATCATGACCTGAGCTGAAGGCAGATGCTTAATTGAGCCACCCCAGTGCCCAGTTTTGGCTCTGTACATAGGTTTCCCACTGAAATGTCTATACAGAAGGGAGCATCATTTAAAAAAATATTTTATTTTTTTCCCTCAAGTTTTTATTTAAATCCAACCACTGATGCCTGGGTGGCTCAGTGGTTGAGCATCTGCCTTCGGCTCAAGTCATGGTCCCAGGGTCCGGGGATCAAGTCCCGCATGGGGCTCCCCACAGAAAGCCTGCTTCTCCCTCTGCCTGTGTCTCTGTCTCTCTTCCTCTCTCTCTCATGAATAAATAAATAAAATCCTAAAAAAAAATAAATCCAAGTTCGTTAAATGTATAGTGTACTATTGGTTTCAGGAGCAGAATTTAGTGATTCATCACATATACAATACCCAGAGCTCATCATAACAAGTGCCCCTTCTTTTTTTTTTTAAGATTTTATTTATTTATTTATTTATTTATTTATTTATTTATTTATTTATTTATTTATGAGAGAGAGAGACAGAGACAGAGACAGAGAGAGAGAGAGAGAGAGAGAGAGACAGAGAGGCAGAGACACAAGCAGAGGGAGAAGCAGGCTCCATGCAGGCAGCCCGACGTGGGACTCAATCCTGGGTCTCCAGGATCATGTCCTGGGCTGAAGGCGGTGCTAAACTGCTGAGCTACCGGGGCTGCCCACAAGTGCCCCTTCTTAAAGGCTATTTATCACCTACTTGTTCCCCCCTCCAATATATTTTTTTAAGATTTATTTATTCATGAGAGAGAGAGAGAGAGAGAGAGGGAGAGACAGAGAGGCAGAGACACAGGCAGAGGAAGAAGCAGGCCTCCATGCAGGGAACCTGATGTGGGGCTCGATCCTGGGTCTCCAGGATCATGCCCTGGGCTGAAGGTAGCACTAAACTGCTGAGCCACCCAGGCTGCCCTCCCCCCTCCAAATTTTATCTTAAGTCATCTATACACCCAACCTGGGGCTCAAACCCACAACCCTGAGATCAAGAGTCACATGCTCCACTGACTGAGTCAGACAGGGCTCATTTATCTTTATTTTATTTTTATTTTTATTTTTAATTTTTTAAATTTATCTTTTTAAAGATTTAATTATTTGAGAGCGAGTGTGCACAAGGTGGGGAGGGGTAGAGGGAGAGAGAAAGAGAAAATTCCAAGCAGACTCTGTGCTGAGAACAGAGCCCAACAGGGGGCTCGATCTCATGACCTTGTGATCATGACCTGAACTGAAACTAAGGGTCAAGATGCTTAACTGACCTTGCCACTCAGGTGCCTCAGGAAGGGAACATTTTTTTTTTAAAAGATTTTTATTTATTTATTCATGAGAGACACAGAGAAGCAGAGACATAGGCAGAGGGAGAAGCAGGCTCCCTGTGAGGAGCCCGATGTGGGACTTGACCCCAGAACACTGGGATCATGTCCTGAGCCAAAGGCAGATGCTCAACCACTGAGCCACCAGTGTCCTGGAAGGGAGCATCTTTAGCACGTATCCCAAACTCACAAATCCCTCCAGCTACCCCACAGTACTGGCTCAAGGTTCTGAACCTACAGATCTTCCAGTACGCGATGCTTTGCGCACGTACACACACACACACACACACACACACCTCATTCAATCTTCACAGCAACTCTACAAGGAAGTATTGGACCATTATCCCCATTCTTTTTTTCTTTTTTTTCTTGGGGGGGGGTGCAGAGGGAGAGGAGAGAATCTCAAACAGGCTCCACACCCAGCATAGAGCCCAACATGGGGCTCAATCTCAGGACCCTGAGATCACAACCTGAGCTGACAGGTGACTTCAGCTGCTGACGGAGTCACCCAGGTGCCTCTCCATTCTTTTTTTTTTCCTCCTTTATTATTATTATTTTTTAAATTAACCTTTTTTGGGGTTCTCCCCCCCCCCCTTTTTAAAGACTTTATTTATTCATGACAGAGAGAGTGAGAGAGACAGAAACACAGAGGGAGAAGCAGTCTCCACGCAAGGAGCCCGATGCGGAACTCTATCCCGGGGATCCGGGATCATGCCCTGAGCTGAAGGCAGATGCTAAACTGCTGAGCCACCCAGGTGTCCCCTTTTGCCTCCTTTAAAGTAAACAAGAAAAAGGTGGCTCAGAGAGGCAAATTAACTTGTTTAAGGCCACAAAGCTATGGACTCAAATCTGTCTGATTCCAAATCCACTTGCTCTTTCTACTGTGTTCTCACTGCTTGGCAGCATGGTGTTTGCTGGCAAGAACAGATCATTGTTTACTGGAAAACCCAAGGGCACGAGGGTATGAGACAAGCCCTGAGGTTATAATGGGTATCTTGTGTGAGAGCAGATGATAAGGGCAACAAGGCCGCAGAGAGCCACACAGCAGGGTTTGGAGAACACGGATGACCAGCTGCAGCTGTGCAGGATGCCTGCTTCCCTGTGCTTCCTGGAGAGCTGGGAATGACCCAATAAGAGGCAGGATGGGCTAGGATTAAACCTGAGGATACCATTTCTTAATGATAATGATAGGAACCTGCTAATCATAGCAATCTCAGACTGGACACATGTGAGGAAGTAGCTTTTCCTGATACCTCTGGCCAGCTACATGTCTGGTAGGGCACCGGAGGAAGTGTATTTTTAGATTCCCATTAGATATGCAAATAAGCTCAATGTAAGTTTTCTACACCAGAACCAAGTATCACTTACTTGGTCCTTCTGTCACCCAGCCCCTATGCCTTCATTTGTAAATACTTGCCACTCACTTCCCCAAAGGTGGCCAGGACAATGTTGTACAAACACCTGCTGATTGACAGTGCCTGAGACCAGCATACCATCATCACTGCTCTGGGTGATGTTTTGTTCCCAGGGAGACTGGTAAGGGAGAAAAGTTCTGCACTGAAAGGAATGTTAAAACATTCTTCTCCTTCCCTCCCTTGCCCTCTTCAACAAACACCTCCTGAGAGAACCTACCACTTTGACCAGGCTCTATTCTCAGTCAAGAATCAGTGAAAAACTGAGCCTATATTCCGATAGACAAATAGATAAACATCCACTCTGTAGGAAGACCACAAACACTCTTCCACCCATGAGTGTGGGTGGGGGGGCTGCCAATGCCACTGGTGTGGACAGCCTTGTGCCCGGTGACGTTCCAATATGAACCTGAAGGGGATCTGGCAGAGTGGAAGCACGGGGGCTGGGGGTGGGGTGGAGTCACCTAGGAGAGCAGGAGAAGAGCTCAGAGAAGCAGCCTTGGGGGCCTCATGGCTGATCCTGAGCTGGGATCCAGGGCCAGCATGGTTGGCCTCCAGTTAGCAACACCCACCTGACACCCTTAACCTTGCAATGCTCAGCCTAGATGTCCTTTTTCTTTTGGCAACTCCGACCCATCAGTTCTCATTTCAAATGTTACTGGCTCTGGGAGACCCAAATGACCTGGGCAAGAGTTGGCACTCTTTCCCTGGACTCCTCGAGCACTTGGCTCCCACTAGCTTACAGCACTTTTGTCTTGTAATTATCTGATTACATCACATCTCTTAGGAGCCAAGCACTGCTTGCGGGCAAAGACTGTGCTCTGCTGATCACTACAGACAGACTTGGAATGGAGGGTTCAATTAATCTATTTTAAAAAGCACTACCCTCTAAGTGCCTATTCTGTGTCACATGAGGATGCAGTGGTGAATAAACCACCAAAATTCTGGATCACAAGGTGTTTACGGCCTAGCACACTATGTCTCAGGTGTCTTTTGATTTCTAAGGCCATGCACCAGATCTGACCCACACAAGGGAGTGAATGTAAGAAAAACTTCAGAGATGAAGGCTGGCAACAGAAAGCACATTCCTCTTCATGCAGAGTTACAGATATACCTCCCACCCTTACTTCTGGGACTTCTGCATTTTATATATGAAAAAGGCATTTGAAATCTCTTAGTAAATGAGAAAATGACCTCCTTCCTCAAAGATTATTATCTCCTCCTTATCAGGTCTTCATACTTATAATCATGCCAAGTACAATGATGATTTCATGAAAAATATCAAGTTCTATATAAGACTCCAGGGGTGCTTGGCTGGCTTAGTCTGTAGAGCATATGGCTCTTGAACTTGGGGTCATGAGTTCAAGCCCCACGATGGGTACAGAGCTTACTTAAAAAAAAAAAAAAACCTTTCAAGTGAGGTCATTATAGCTTGTGCCTTAAGGACATGGGTTATGTCTTTCTTATAGTGGTTCCTTTCTTTGCTCCCTTCTAATTCCCTTCCCCAATCCAATGTACAAAACTGTGAAGACCAGTTATTACCAAGAAGCTAATGGCCAAATGCCTGCAGATAGTGCTTGAGAAAGCACCACATCTCCCTTCAGTTATGATGTTCTTTGTTGGCTTTCATCTACAGCTTCAGTCTGTAGAAATGGAAATCTCCTTGCATTGGAGGAGAGGTGCTTCACAAACAGCAGTGCCTGCTAATTTGTGTCTGGGAGAACCTCTAGTTTAGAGAAAGTCAGGACTGAAAAACCTGCCAGCTGGCTTTCTCCCTCCCCTGCCCAGGGTCAAGAAGGTCAGTTAGCACCTGAGGTCAAAACTCAGGTTCCTAGGGACCCCACCTAACAGAACAAGACAGTCCAGCTTGTCTGGGTCCATCTTTCTTAAAGGACAAACACAATGTGAACATTAATTCTTTTAATGATGTCCTATAATTATCTGACTATATCACATCTCCACAAGCAGCCATGCTCTCCTTACAGGGATTTCTCTTTCCTTAAAAGTAAATCATCCCTCTGAGGCAGAAGAACCTTTTGATTTCTGAATGCAGAAATTCAAATCTGGGCATGGCCAGGCGACACCTCTGGGCAACAGTACTGAAGAAAAGGCTTCTCTGGGAAAGATTTCACATTGTTCTTACTTTTTGATGGTTCTATATGCATACACTAAATTTTTAAAGCATGTATGCCCTCCCATTTCTAGATACGGAAACTGACTTTGAATAAAGAAATCTCTAAACCTTACTCCCACAGATTAGAAAGAAGGCAAGCATTTCTTTTCTTTAGATTCACTAGCATTAGGTAGGTGACAAAGTAGAATGGATGGCTTCAAATTTAGTTTCTGTGCTAATGCTGCCCCCTAGAGATAGAAAGTAAAAAAGGCCCAGAGTCTCCTAGAGTCACCCTGACTAGGAGAGGGCAATCAATGCTTGAAATTGATATTTGAAATTGAACCTGGGAAAACCAGGTTCATGATCACGACAGCCGGATTTTTCACTCTACTATGTGACCAGGACTTCTAAGATAAAGTGGGATGTAAATGCTTCCTGGAATAAATGTAAATTTAATTTTACCTTTACCAGCATAAAAAAAAATACCAATTCCCTTACAGAGTTAGTCAAATACCAATGACTGTCTCTCTCAAATATCAATTTAACAGAATCACTGGGGTGACATCAATGCCAGGAGGTGGACATTTATATAGAAATTTGGAGACAGGGCAGCCCGGGTGGCGCAGTGGTTTAGCGCTGCCTTTAGCCCAAGGCATGATCCTGGAGACCTGGGATTGAGTCCCGCGTCAGGCTTCCTGCATGGAGCCTGCTTCTCCCTCTGCCTGTGTCTCTGCCTTTCTGTGTCTCTCATGAATGAATGAATGAATGAATAAATAAATAAATAAATAAATAAAAAAGTCTTAAAAAAAAAAGAAATTTGGAGACAAAAATGAGAGTTCCTACTAGGTACTATGGCTACTGCTCTAGGCACCGGGGAAGAAAATGAACAAATATAACTCCTGCCTTCATGGGAATTACTGGGGGTAACTTTGTTAAACAAGTGAAATACATGTAAGACAATTTTATGTGCTAAGGAGAAAACTACTGGAAGGAAGAATATTCTGGAGTGCTGAGGTGCAGAGAGCATTAATAATTATAAAGTGGGTGTTTGGGGTCGACTTATCTGAAAAGGTGTATTTAAATAAAGATTTTGGATCCCTGGGTGGCGCAGCGGTTTGGCGCCTGCCTTTGGCCCAGGGCGCGATCCTGGAGACCCGGGATCGAGTTCCATGTCGGGCTCCCGGTGCATGGAGCCTGTTTCTCCCTCTGCCTGTGTCTCTGCCTCTCTCTCTCTCTCTCTGTGTGTGACTATCATAAATAAATAAATAAATAATTAAAAAAAATAAAATAAATAAAGATTTTGAGGGGTGCCTGGATTGCTCAGTTGGTTAAGTGTCTGCCTCCAGTTCGGATCATGACCCCAGGGTCTTAGGATGGACTCCGCGCTGGGCTCCCTGCCTTTCTCCCTTCTCCATCTGTCTCTCCCCCCCAGCTCATGTGCTCTCTTGCTCTCTCTCAAATAAATAAAATCTTAAACACATCCCCCCATCCCAAAACAAAGATTTGAGGAAAGTGAGGAAGTGAGTCTTGTGATGTGCTTGGGGAAAGCATTCCAGGCTACTGGAACAGCAAGGAATGTGGAGGGAACAGCAAGGAGTGAGGTGGTAAGGCCAGTAAGAGAAGAGTGGGGTGTCTGGGGCCTGGGAGGTGGTGACAGGGACTGTGGCTTGTACCCAGAGTAAAGAGAGATTGAGTTGAAGAGGATTCTCTCCACAAAGGCCTGAGTAGGTGAGCCCCAAAGAACGCCTATGTGCTGGCAGCACCCCTTTCATGGAAAGCTATCCTGCTCTGAGCCACCTCATCCCAGGGCCTTGTTCTTCTGCCTTGAGTTTCTGCCTCTGAGAGCGCTGAAAGGGCAGGAGGGCAGGGGTCGTGACTAAGCCCAGTCCAAAGGGGCTTGCTCACAGTAGATGCTCAGCACAATAGTATGAATTTGTGGAACCAAAGTTACTTAAAGCTATGATGTTTATACTATGAATTGCAACACGCTGGTGGGTTATGAAATCATTTTAGTAGATTCTGACAAGTGTTTATTTGTTCATTTACTTTTCAAGCTACAACAGAAAAGAATATATTAGAGTGCATTCCACATGTCAGGTAACTTGTAAAACTACTATTTTGGTTATATACAAATATATTTACATACCTATTGGTTTTAAACTATATTCTTACAGTAAGTCACATTCAAAACACTTTGAAAGTCATTAAGATTCATTGATTCATGAACCAAAAAGTTTATTTTTTAAAAAAAGATTTATTTATTTATTTTGAAAGAGTGTATATGTGTGCCCAGGGGTGGGGAGGGGGATGAGCAGGGGTAGACGGAAAGAGAATCTCAAGCAGACTCCCTGCTGGATCCCACAACCCCCAAATCATGACCTGAGCCGAAATCAAGAGCCAGATACTCAACCGACTGAACCCGCGCCCTGAACCAAAAAGTTTCTTTAAAGGATGAGAAGCTTTCTCAATAGGACTCCCATGAAGCACTGAGGAATTTAAAAATGGCCCCATCTCTGGTTTACCCTGGAGCTAATACTTTTATAGTAAGGAACGAGGCAGAATAACAGCTTTCACGAGGGCTCATAGCAAAGCAATATATATTAGGAAGTGGTGAATACATCATTTCAAACTATCAAAAATATGGGGCAGCCTGGGTGGCTCAGCGGTTTAGCACCGCCTTCAGCCCAGGGCGTGATCCTGGAGACCTGGGATCGAGTCCCACGTCGGGCTCCCTGCATGGAGCCTGCTTCTTCCTCTGCCTCTCTCTCTCTCTCTCTCTGTTTCTCATGAATAAATAAATTAAAAAAAAAAAACTATCAAAAATAAGCACTGCTAGGACCTGGACAGAAATAACCACAAGCACATCTCATCTTTGTTCACTGCAACTGCAACGGCTACTCCTGGGTTTCCTGGGGCTTCTGGCCCAGCAGGAGCAGCCAGCAAAACCAGTTCTTCCCTGCTTGGACTCCACAATCACCAAGCCCCAGAAGAGAGGCTCTGGATTTCAGGAAAAACCTTCAAGACTGTATCTTTATTTTCATGTTGTTAGGTAAGTGGGCAGGTGGTCTTGAGGGGAGGTAGACAATAAAATTAAAGGCCCTCACACCCCAGACCTCGGAGGGAAGTTACCCTTGCCCTCAGCATTAAGATAAGAAATGCCCCATCTTTTCTGGGGCAGACAAATGGCAAGAGGGCTGAAGGAGCAACACAGTAAACGACACAGGATATATGATCAAAGAGAAGAGGGCTCTAGCCTCATAAGCAGCTTCAACTAACCTGAGGAACGGGAAGATGGTACCTGAGGTTAGAAAAAAGGAAAATCAGGAATGTGCCAGTCTGACCACATCCCAAGGGAGAGGGAAGAGCACCAGCTAACTTGGGATCTCTGGCTTTGTCACAGCTACCATCCTGCAGCAGTGACAACTGGCCCTGAATGGCTGGACCCCTCCCTTGCCTTGGACTCCCTCTCAGATGTGCACATAGGGACAGACAGCATGTGCTGGGAGGCCAATTTAAGTGTCTATGTGTTAGTTATATCTGTGACTGAACTAGCATTCTGGTTTCCCTCTCAACCTCAACATGTGGATTTGGTTTGGGCCAGTGGGAGGAAATTCAGCTTCTGGACCAGTAGTGCCAGACAGATATATATAATATAATTATATATAATATATATTATATAATATATATATTATATATATAATATATATTGCCCCCCCCCCCCCAAGGGGGCCCTGGCACTTCTTTTCTGTGTACACAAGACTCATCAGGGCTACTAATAAAAGATGCAGATCCTGACACTGTGGCCCCGGGTGGGTCCAGGAACCTGTATTCAGATCAACTTCTTGGGATACTGTTATAGGAGGCTTTTGGATCCTGTTTTGAGAAGTCCGGTCCCCATTGCAGCACTGCCTCCCTGTGAGGCCTTGCCTGGTGGCTTTCCTCTGGGACAATTAGGACTACTGCTCCCTTAGTGATTTGGTTTCCCACAAGGGAAAAGCAAATAAATGCTAATTAATGTCCCTTACCCAAAAGCCTGTTCAGTTTCCCTTTATGGGTTCCCAATAAATATATATGTAGATAATACATCTACTTTTGTCACTTTTTCTTCCTTGCCAAAGTAAAAAAAAAAAAAAAAGGAAAGGTCTTCTGTATCTACTGTCTGCTTTTATCTTAGCCTAGGTCTAAGAATGTGCTGTGAGGCAGAAAAGTAGAGAAACCAGGATCTGCCACTCAAGCCCAGGAAGGAGGGTTATGAAGGCCATGTTGGCACCCCTGTGAATGCCTGGTCTGGCAATGGGCTGGGAGATTTACTCAGCTGGGCTTAAGAAATAGTAAAACAGGGGCACCTGGGTGGGCCAGTCGGTTAAGTGTCTGCCTTTTGCTCAGGTCATGATCCCAGGGTTCTGGGATGGAGCCCTGCATCAAGCTCCCTGCTCTGTGGGGAGTCTGCTTCTCCCTCTGCCTACCACTCTCCTTGCACATGTTCTTTCCCCTCTGTCAAATAAATAAAATCTTAAAACAAGAAAAATGCTTCTCCCTCTGCCTGTGTCTCTGCCTCTCTCTCTCTCTGTGACTATCATAAATAAATAAAAAATTAAAAAAAAAATTTAAAACAAGAAAAAAAGTAAAATATACTTCAAAATACAATGAAAAAAGAAACGGAGTCCTACAGCACACACCAATTGTGTAAATGAGAATCATATATGCTCAGACTCTTTCCTTGAAGCACACACACATCTGGGGGATTATACAAAATACTTAAAGTGGGTATCTAAGGGATGGGAGTAGGAGCAGGAATTGAGAGATGAAGAAGAAAAAATAAAGCAAGAGAGGGAAGTCTTGCACAGCTTATTCTGATGGCATACCCTAAGAAGGACTATTGCAGATTTGTGGACATGGGGGTTCTAGCCCTCACCTCTAGACTAAACACATCGCCTCCGATGCCCTGGGTTCAAACTGCTATTACTTTAAAAAAAAAAAAAAGACTTATTTAAAAATTTATTCATGAAACACACAGTGAAAGAGGCAGAGACCTAGGCAGAGGGAAAGGAGGCTCCCCATGGGGAGCCCGATGGGAGACTCAATCCCAGGACTCTGGGATCATGCCCTGAGCCAAGGCAGAAGATGCTCAACCACTGAGCTACCCAAGCATCCCTCAAATTGCTATTACTGCCCTCATCCTCCCTAGCTTTACTTTTTTAAATTTTTATTTTTTAAAGATTTTATTTATTCATCAGAGACAGAGACATAGGCAGAGAGAGAAGCAGGCTCCCTAAAGGAAGCCCAATGTGGGGCTTGATCCCAGGACACCAGGATCATGCCCTGAGCCAAAGGCAGACGCTCAAACACTGAACCACCCACCCAGGTGGCCCCCTCCCTATCTTTAAAAACAGGTGTAGAATAACTGGATTAACTTTCATATCTGCAAATCAAAAGGCAAAGCATTACAAACAGGGCATAAGCATTTAAGAACAGGTGTATTCTGGGGTGTATCATTCACTAATGTTTCTATTTTGGTTAGGTTTGTGGATTTATTTCACTGACTTAATCTAAAAATGACTCTGTTATAGAATTCAGAAAACTCGGAAAAAACTCTAGATAGTTAAAAATCATTTAGAATTAGCATATACTGAGAAAGATGGGTCCCGACAAGTCAGAGGACCACATGGAATCTCTGATCCTGGGGTATATACATCGTTCTGTGTTTCTTGGACAGTTTTATAAATATTAGGATTTTTTTTTTTTTACACCATTTAGAATGGAATTCTTACAGTGGAGGGAATGTTCAATCTTTTCCACAATGAACTGTGGTAGCAGGAGCTGATCTGACAAGCCTTTGAAGCATCCAAAATAGTTAGCATTACAATCTGTGATGCTCTATCTTTTCCTGATTATGCACAGTTATAGTGTTGTGGTATATCCATGACTCTGAGCTGTAACTAGGAAAGCCACTGGAGTCTACCAAGATGTGTGGGTAGTCTCTCCCTACCCTGAATATTCCTAGGCCACTGGGCCCTTGGAGTTTTCCAGTTTGGCTGGCTGGCTTTCTTCCCTGCTTTCAAATAACTCCTTTTTGCTGCTGTCTCTATGCTTATCTGACGCACTTCCTCTTTCTCTCCATCTATCTGTCAACATATAACCAAGTATTTTAGAACTGGGCCTCAAAAAAGAATAGATGGATCAAAAGGCAAATCTCTATTGTTCGCCTTGGAAGATAGAGCATCACAGATTAGTTCCTGCTACCACAGTTCAGTGTGGAAGATGAAAAAAGGCAGCCGTGGAAAATTCTTCTTAAAAATGACTGTAAAATCTGCTCTGGCTTGACCTTGATGGATCTTTCTCAACCTGAGTATCTTCATCTACTGGGCCAACACCAGGGGTAGGTGGTGGGCTGGGGATGTGGGGATGGTACTCTCCATCTTGGCAGAAATGTCTGTGGGGACTGTCCCCTCACCTTATTGTTGTTTCTGAGGGTAGATCTTCTAGCCTAGGCAGAGTGCCATTCAGACCAAAACCAGACTTTAGTTATGATGGTGGAGAAAAGTGCCTATGTCTTCTCATTTGACCAGATGACAAGCTTCTCTCTGGCCGGGACATATTCAATTGGTTCTCATCAACAGGCTTTCTCATGAAACCCAACCCACAGGGTTAGTGCAGCGGGAGACCCAAGGCATGTTACAAAGCCTTTTTAGATCTGGTGTCTAGGTGTCATTATGTTCACTCTAGTTTTTAGGGTCCATGAACTTTAATGAAGCCCTCTGTGAAAAAAATAAAGACAAATACAGCACAAAGATGCAGTATTTAGAACTGTGTTAACATATATGTGTTTACTAGTGGGGTTAATCAAATGGAGCCTTGATTTATCTGTATTTTCTCATTTGAGAAAATGGAAGAACAAGTTGGGGATATGTGACCCATCTAGAATAGCCCACAAAGTAACCCTAGATTGTTATGAAGTGCAGTGTAACACAATTCTAACTTAAATAATCTCAATTACTCACTTTTCCAAAATGGGGACATGTTTTTCCCCAGGACTCAAGGAGAATGAGTTACTCTTGAGGAAAGCATGACAGGTTTAGATATCATGTAGTGAGTTTTTGAGAACTGCTTGGGAGTTTTGGCCTGAGCCCAGATGTGGGCAGCTCTGGTAAGAGCTGTTTAAAAACACAGCTTGGATGAGTTCACCTGAGGCACATGGGGACAGATGCACAGGTCAGAGCTCCGGGGTGTTCCAAGAGTAGTGTGCAGGGCAGAAAAAGGGAGGACTACCTGGAAGCTTCTCAGCAGGGAGGTTCTTTAAGGTACTAGATTGGGTTCCTAAAAGACAAAGATGATAAAGAAGGGATGCCTCTGTGGCTCAGTTGGTTAGTCTACTCAGTCTGCCTTCAGCTCAAGCCACAAGCCTGGGGTCCTGGAATGGAGTCCTGCATTGGGCTCCTTGCTCAGCAAGGAGCCTGCTTCTCCCTCTCCTTCTGCCTGCTCTTCCCCTCGCTTGTGCTTTCTCTGTCAAATAAATGAAATCTTAAAAAAAAAAAAAATAAATAAAGGAAAGAGGAGTGAGGGAAATGGATATGCACCAGGGACTGGCAGTCTCTATCTTTGGGTACTTGGTAACTCTACATCTATCTTTCTCGGCCTGAGTAGTGAGGTACATCCTACCTACATTTCTCTCTGGTGAAGTTTTATAAAATTTGAGACAGAATTTCCACCATTTTGTAGTCCTAGATTGATAGAATCCAAAACTCTTCCAAGTGTTGAGCTTCCTGGAACCAAGAGAGATACATACAAGTAATGGGCTTAACTCTGAGCCCCATCCAACCACTAGATAACACTCAGATAATTCTTGGATCAAATTCTATTAATTATCAATGGGTTAGAACTGTAACATCCATGAAACAGAAGATCACAAGTTAGTAGTAGCAGCTTCCCAGAATCACAAACTTCAGCTCTAACTAAAAAAGGAATTCCTAAGCAGACATTCAGGGTGGAATGTATCAATATAATCTTTCTCCTATAGTTGGGCTCCTGGCGGGTAGTTGTGCCTGGAAGTGGATATAGAGGAAGAATGGAGCCTGCAGTTATTAAAAGTGGGTTACATGATGACCATTTATGATGATCGACAGTGATGTCTGGAAAACTTAGGAATAGAATAGGCTCTTTTTTTTTTTAAATTAATTAATTAATTTATTTACGATAGTCACACAGAGAAAGAGAGAGAGGCAGAGACACAGGCAGAGGGAGAAGCAGGCTCCATGCACCGGCAGCCCGACGTGGAACTCGATCCCGGGTCTCCAGAATCGAACCCTGGGCCAAAGGCAGGCGCCAAACCGCTGCGCCACCCAGGGATCCCTAGAATAGGTTCTTAAAGAAGCGGAGAGAGTCAGGGTGGGAAACAACCAAAGAGAACAGTAAGGTAGGTTGGGGAGGCAGAGTGCTCCCCATCCTTCCTCTGCAGTGGCTGTGTTCTCCCTGGCGCTCCCTGGATAGGGCCTGCACATCTGCATTTCTCTATCTTCCTGGTATTCTCCCTGCCGACCCCTCAATCCTGCTCTTTCTCTAATGTTTCATTTCCCCTTTCAGAACTGGACTTTATGAAAAGGTAGAGGCCTGTCTCCTGAATGTGGCCCCCACCCACTCTGTTGAGCAGTGCAATCCCTCTAGTTGCCTGGTGGTTCTTATGACTGGAGAAAGACATAAACATGTTCTGTTGAAAGGATTTTATGGCTCACCACTCTGAGTAGACAGAGAATGGAGGGGAAAATGATACCTAGGAAGTTAAGGTAAATGGCTTTTGGAGTGTGATTTCAGGTGCACTTCTGGCTGGTAACTGGAAAGTCCCTTTAACTTCCTTCCATTTTTATTTTTATTTTTAAAGCTCAGGGGCCTTTCCCACCTGCTGTTCCAACTCCTGAAAGAAATGAAGATAACACAATATAGCAGAAAGAATCCAAGCTTTAGACATTAAGACAATTTGTTACTATTTATGGTAGGCGCAGGCTCCCAGTCTCTTCTCAAAGACTTACTCTTCAGATCTCCCAGGAGGAGTGTCAAGATAAAATGAGAAAATACATGGCCTTGAGTATGATGCAGTCCCTTTGAATGCTAATTTCACTAGTGGGCTCCACTTTCCCAAGGTACCTCTGACTACTTTGCCACTTCTGTTTCCAACTCTTTAAGGATTACAACAACAGCAATAAACCTGATATTCCCTGGGGCTCATTTTCTATGCTTGCATGTCATGCAATCTGGGTATGTGTCTGTTTTTTCTTTTTTTCTTTGCTCAGATGGTTTGCAGGGCAGACTCACCATCCACTTACAATATTTACTAGGTGTCCGCTGAAGATGAAGCAGAGTACAGGGAGCCATCACTGGTGCTTGATGTTATTAAACTGTATCCTCTTCTTCATGCTTCAAATATTAGGAACAGCTCTACATAAGAGGGCCTAATCCCTCAGCTGTGACCCTGGCGATACTCTGCCTGGACTACATTTGACCACAAAACTCTTTTCTTCTGAGTTCAGGGCCTTCCTCACTGCTCAGGGAGTGGAAGACCATTTATAAAGCATTCATCTGCCCTCAGCCACACAGCTCCTGGAAAAGGGATAGGAATCAAGGGTACTACACACTTGTAAAGGTTTTTAGGATGACTTTCCTCCAAAGAACTCCTAGTTCTCCCCAATTCTTTACATTACGAGGAGACAGAATTCTGTCTTCCCAGAAAGAACAAAGGTAAAATAAATTTAAGGGTGTAATCACGTTTGGGGCACCTGGGTAGCTTGGTCGGTTAAGCATCTGGCTCTTGTTCTCAGCTTGGGTCTTGATCTCGGGGTGGTGAGTTCAAGCCCTGTGCTGGACTTCACACTGGGCGTGAAGCCTACTTAAAAAAAGGGGTGGGTGGGTGGATAATCCACTTTTGATCCTTTTTGCACACCTCAAAATTCACTAATTCTGTTCTGGTATCAATTGAGGTATAATAATGATGGGCTGTTTAATTCTTGTCAAGCGGGGATCCCTGGGTGGCTCAGCAGTTTAACGCCTGCCTCTGGCCCAGGGCGTGATCCTGGAATCCCGGGATCGAGTCCCACGTCAGGCTCCCAGCATGGAGCCTGCTTCTCCCTCTGCCTGTGTCTCTACCTCTCTCTCTCTCTCTGTCTCTTATGAATAAATAATAAATTCTCGTCAAGCAGGAAGGGAAAACTAACACATAGCTTGCTGATGTGTTACTGATGACAGTCCCTTTTCTGTGGTGTTGGAATGAAGGGCCTGGACTTGTCCTTAGTTGGAAGCCAAGAGATAGCACACTTCACAAGTGCTGTTTACATAGCAGGCTTGCAAAGAGAAAAGCTGCTGCCACACTGGTAGTTTTTCACTTTCTTGTAAAAAAAAAAAAAACAAAAACAACAACAACAAAAAACACCCCAACACCACCACCCCCGCCCCATAAAAAGCACACACGCACACAAATCAAAAAAACCCTCTTTAGAGTAAACAGCAAAGGTGGGCTTTCTTTCAGTCATTACCTCTCACTACTATAAAAGTATGACAAAAAGGAAAGTCTCTCTTGGGTGCAGGAGATATGAGTGGAGTATGTGGGTCAGAGAAGGGAGGGGAAAAAAATGTCAGCTTGACATTGTGGCATGATAAGCAGTGCACAGGGGAGAGTCCCAGCCTGGAAGACATAACAACAGGGGCACGAACATGGGTCTCAACAGAGAAACACTTCATGATAAACAACATGGGTGTGTGCCACTATTCCTCCAATCCCTTCTTCCTTTTATTCTTCCAATTCACGAATTTTGACAACTCCAGTTATGGTACAAGTGTCTCTCACAAATTTTTATTATGGACACAACACTGGTTAGTATATCACCTATCCAAGGTCTCCAGACACTATTGTTCTTACACTCCTACTCAGATGCCCACATGACTCTTTCTCCAGTTGAAAACTAGTCTTCTCCTTCAGAATATGAGCCATTTGTTTAATCAGTGATTTTTAGTTCTGAGAGACCAAATACTATAAAGAACATTGGAGAACGTTTAACATAGGCAGGTGGCTACAAATGGTTCCCTTAGGGGACATTTACCTAGTCCCTTGCTCCTCAAAGGATGAGCAGCACTGTCCATACCTGGGAGCTTGTTAGAAATGCAGAATGGGGGATCCCTGGGTAGTGCAGCGGTTTGGCGCCTGCCTTTGGCCCAGGGCGCGATCCTGGAGACCCGGGATCGAATCCCACGTCAGGCTCCCGGTGCATGGAGCCTGCTTCTCCCTCTGCCTATGTCTCTGCCTCTCTCTCTCTCTGTATGACTATCATAAACAAACAAACAAACAAAACAAAAACAAAGAAAAAAAAAAAGAAATGCAGAATGGCAGGCTCCACTCTAGACCTATCAATCAGAATTGCATTCTGACACAAATGCCAGTGATTCTGATACACAGTGAACTTTAAGCTCTGACCTCTTTTACACAGGTCTTGTTTTTGTTCATCCTTTTGATGCCTCTTTCAGAAAAAAAAAAAAAATCTGGGTTCTTCAGAAGATTGTTTTGCTATTGGCAATTATAGGGAAGCTGACTATATTCATTGCCTATTCTTTTACTCAATGTCCCTGGAATCATCACTCCATCTTGTTTCAAGTGGAAGATGATCAACAGATTCAATAGTAGGTCACCAAAAAGGTGACAGGAAGGGCTTGGCAGTGAAGTCTGTAACTGTTGATGTTCATAAATCAAAGCCTAAATTTAGCATCAAATTTTAGCAAACACCACTGAAAATGAGATGGCAGACAATGCAGTCTGGAAAGCATGCTCATAAATGATGCTAACAAAGCTTTAGGACTGTATATACATTGTGTGCACTGAGCACACGCTAGCCTGAGCACTGTAGCTGCTTGCCGGTGGCAAGGAGGACCCAGTTATGTGGAGAAGTAGCCTTGCCTGATGCCATGTCATGCTGGGGCAGCTGCCAAGAGGAGATATTTAGGCCCAAGGGAGAATGCTGAGCTCACTGTCTGATGAAGACAAACCATTTTTTATTGGTCTGTTTGCTTATTCTTGGGTGTACGTTTTTGGTCCTGTTAGCTAGAGTGGCTTTTTTTTTTTTAAAGATTTTATTTATTTATTCATGAGAGACACAGCGAGAGAGAGAGAGAGAGCACGTGCGCAAGAGAGCAAGAGAGCGAGAGGGCAAGAGAGAGAGAGAGAGGCAGAGACACAGGCAGAGGGAGAAGCAGGCTCCATGTAGGGAGCCCGATGTGGGACTCGATCCCGGGATTCCAGGATCACGCCCTGGACTGAAGGCAGGCACTAAACCGCTGAGCAACCCAGGGATCCCTAAAGTGGCTTTAAAACAAACCTTAGGATGCAACTATCTCAAACACTGTCAGAAAAGTTTGATGAGGGAGAAATGCATCAATAGTGTGTCCCTACCACTCTGACCCCAAAGCATGCTTAATTCCTACTCCTACTTTTTCATTAGTTTCTTCAAATTCAAAAACCTAAAGGTGACCTCTGGAAGCAGACGAGCAAATAAAGTATTGTGAGTGAGTTGCAAATTTGACTTCCCTCCCATCTTTTCCAAGCTGTCTACAAGCCTCATCCACAGCCCCAGCTCTTAGTTCCTGTTACAGGGCCTACATCCAGGGAGAATGTGCAGCTGAGGCCACATGAGCAGCTCACCTACAGCTTTCCTAAAGGGCAAGAAACCAGCCCAGGAAGGTGAAGCTGAAGGTCTCCAGTGGGAGCTGCCCCAGTTGCACCCCATCCATGTCCCCTCCCCTAGAAGACTTAGTGATTCCCATGAGCACCTGGCCCTGCAGAAGGCTGCCAGAGTGTAGACTGCTCTGGCACTGCTAGTATCTGTTTTCATTCTTCATTCTTTCCTTACAGCAAATGCTCAAAATAACAACAGATGGACAATAGGATAAAACTTTACTAGAAGCTATTAGCCTTTTGCCAGGGTCCCCAAGCTCTGCTCTACTCCGGCTCAAAAGCAACTGCTCCATGTGCCTGGATGAACGCTGGATCTGGAAATACACAAGGGATACATTTGCTAATAACTCTAATTGATTTGTCTTTGGCTTGACTGTAAGCCCAATCTTAACTGGTCCTGCCTTATATTGCTCTCCCAACTATCTGACTCAGTAAAACAAAAAAACAAAAAACCAAAAAAACCCACATCATTTATTTGTGGCTGTTATGGAATGAATTGTAGCTCCTCTCCTGAGTTCAGATTCTTAAGTCCTGGCCCCAGTACCTTAAAATATGAATCTATTTGGAAACAGGGCTTTTAAAGAGGCAATTAAGTTAACAAAAGGCACTAAGGGTAGACCCTGATCTTTCTCCATTGAACCTTTTCCATCTGGCTAAAGAGAAAATATGACTGGTGTTCCTTAGAGGAAGAGGAGATGTGGACATGTAGACAGACATCAGAGATGCATGTTCACAATGTATAGGCCATACAAGGACACAGGGAGAAGGCGGCACCTGCAAGCCAAGGAAAAAGGTCTTAGAACTTGCTTACACCTTGATCTTGGACTTATAGACTCCAAAAAACAAACAAACAAACAAACAAATAAATAAAAATTGTGAAATGTGAAAAAATAAGTTTCTGTTGTTTAAGTCACCCAGCTTGTGGCATTTAGCTATTGCAGTCCTAAAAAAATAATAAGTAGCCTCCAATGTAAATCAAACACTAGGTGGTGGTGCCTCCAGAGCAGTCGTGATCCCTTCATGCTGCCCTCCTATCTTCTTCATACATGTTGGAGACTCTAAGTCATGATTCTTGGGGAGACAGATAGAAAATACAGACTGTAGTGACTATGATTAAGTCCCAGAAAACCAAGAATGTCACCAATTTATTTCTAATCCAGGTGAATACATGGCTTCCTGGAAGTAGCTGCCTCTAAATATGTTTTCTTTGGGGGAAGATTAATCTTGTAGTTATATCTGTTAATTAATTAAAAAATTTAAACAAGTAATCTCTATACCCAATGTGGGGCTTAAACTCACAGAAGTATGAGATAAAGAGTTGGATGCTCTACTGACTAAGCCAGCAGGGATCCCTTTATCAGTTACTTTTGTCTTCACTTTTGTGAAGGTCAACATGTCAAACACTCTCACACTACAAAATGATCAAGTTGGAGAGTTATGTTTGCTAACTTAGTAGAAAGGAGCAAAGCAACCAGCCTTCTTCTTCTTTTTTAAAAAAGATTTATTTATTTATTCATGAGAGACACACAGAGAGAGGCAGAGACACAGGCAAAGCAAGAAGCAGGCTCCATGCAGGGAGCCTGATGTGGGACCTGATCCCGGAACTCCGGGATTACACCCTGAGCCAAAGGCAGACACCCAACCGCTGAGCCACCCAGGTGACCCTAGCAACCAGCCTTCGAATAATTACCCCAACAAGTGTGGAGTGCTTGCAATGTGAAGAGACAGTTTATGCTACTAACTTTGACAGGTAGGAGATTCTGAGTATGTTTTTCTGGGAATAAAGAATGGTCTCCAGAATTCACAAAATATGTACTGAATTAGATTTGCATTCATCTTACTTTATCTTCCTGCTGGTACCAACAACAAATAGTTACAATATTTAGGTGTGATTAATTACATCTCTGTCAACCAATATATACCAAGCAAGCCAGACACTGTGTTAGGAAGTAGAAAAACCATGAATAAGACTCTGTCCCTAACTTCCAGGAGATTGTAAGATTCAAGAAGGGAGTTGTCAAGTAAAAGTGAGATTCAGTTTGCCCAAAGTTCTAAATTTAAGAAAAGCCAGAGACCTGGAATTTTACACAAAACCTGATTTTATATATTGATAGCTAACTAAAAACTAGCTTATAATGTCAGTGAGGATGAAACAAGCATGGCTAGGAGCTGGATCTCATGGGTGTGTGTGTGTGTGTGTGTGTGTGTGTGTGTGTGTGTGTGTCCACTTTACAACTTCTTGGTTTGCACTTTATGGGTGAGGTATAGGATTGAGTATGGTTGGGGTGCCAAGGAAACATTCATCCACTGAACTACTATACTCACCAGCCGGTCCCCTGCTCACTTTTAAGGAGGTATCATCGTCATTTTCCTTGACTATCAAGACAATGTTCCCCCCTCTGCCTCTCTCCCTGCCATCCCCTGCCCAAAAGATAAGTACAAGAGTTCCTGGCTACTGTTGTTTGGAAAAGGCCCCTCTGAAAACGGCTGTCTTTTCACAGAGCAGACATCACTGGAGAGTAGTGGTGCCTGCTCCTCATGATTAACTCACTTGTTTATTCAATGCTTATGCCAGGTCCTGAGTTAAGTACTAGGATGAGAGAGATGGATTCCACAGTGCTTCTGTTCAGGGACTGGCTAATGCAGTGGGACACAGGGAAGAAGGTCACAGGGTGTTCTAGGTGCTCAGGAGAGGGGTGGGCAGGGCCTGGGAAGATGATCTAGCTGAGGTGTGACAGTTGAAAAGAGTCATCCAGGAGAGGGTAACAAGAATGAAGCGTGAGGATGTGAGACAGTCTGGCTTTATGGAAACTCAAGGCATATGCGAGTGGAACAAGATGCTGAGGGAAGGAACCAGTGTGGAGAGACTGACCAGAGCCAGTGCAAGGCCTCTGAAGGGGCCTCCCGAGAGCCATGGGGAGCCACTAAAGGGCTTTAATGGAGGGCAATATTGTCAATCAAGTCTTTTTTAGGAAGATCACTCCAGTGCAGGTCTAGAGGATGGAACTGGAAGGAGGCGAATTAAGTGGAAGAATGGTTAGGAAGCTGCTGTGGTAATTCAGGTGAGCAGCACAGCAGGGAGGATAGATGTGAGACAGAGCCTGGTGACAGAGGTGGGAAAGTGGGAGTGAAAGGAGTCAGAAGGAGAGGGGAGGGTGGGGGTCTGAAATAGGTGGTGAGAAGCCAAGGCCCCCCCCTTGAAACACGTGGAGCTCAGTCTTTGCTTGAGTTTACCTCTCTAGATTCCACCGTTTGACCTTTGGGTATCTCTTGGTCAGAAAATCTGAGAAGTACTACTGAGATTCCCTGGGCCTTAACCTAAGGAGCTGCAATTTATGGGTCTGTTTTGTCTTAATAAGAGGCATGGGCTGGTCTCTATTAGTCTCTCTGCCCACTCAGGGTAGGACAAGCACACATGTGTAGTATGGCCATCCCCTCCACTCCATCTGGACCTCTCAAGACCAGTTTACTAAAAAAACCTGTTGCTGAAACAGATGTGGACTCCCTTTAATACTAAGCCCCACCTGTGGGCAGGGCAGTGCTACATCAAATATTAGCACTACCCAAATGAGGGAAGTGGGTTAAGTACTCAGTGGTTCCTACGATTTTTCTATGGAGCCCCAAAGTGTCAAACTGGGCCTCTGTCTGCCTGCCGACCTGCCTCCATATGGTAATTGGGGTGGAAAGAATCAACAGGGCTATACGGGCTGGAGAGGGCTTTGTGGAGGCACAGGACAAGTGGTAAAGAGAATGGGGGAGTGTGGTCCAGGGAGAGGTACCTCTGGGAACACATGCAGTCGGGCAGCGGATTGGTCTGGTTTGTGAAAAATAGGAGGAAAGGGCCAGACTTGAAAAAGTGTCAGAAGCCTGAGCTCTGGGACACCTGGATGGCTCAGTGGTTGAGCATCTGCCTTTGGCTCAGGTCATGATCCTGGGGTCCTGGGATCGAGTCCCACATTGGACTCCCTGCGGGGACCCTGCTTCTCCCTCTGCTGATGTTTCTGCCTCTCTGTGTCTCTCATGAATAAATAATATCTTAAAAAAAAAAAAAAAAGCCTGAGCTCTAGAAGCCACTGTAGGTTCTCCTTAGGCGACATGAAGGAATAGCAAGGCTGACTTAGCATTACAGGGCAGCTGGGAGGGAGGAGAGCTGGGGACCGAGTGCAGGAGGCCAGGGCCTCAGTCCAGCATTAGACTCTGGGCCAGGTGGAATGGAAGAATGAAAGGTTCTGAAGAACCTTTTCCATCTGGCTAAAGAGAAAAAAACCCTGACAACCCTAAGAAACCACAGCCTATTAGAAAAATCTGTTGGCCCAGGACTCCTTTAAAGCAACATGGATGCAAAAATGGTTAGTGCTTTAGGTATAACACAGCAGAATTCCCATAGTTTAACTGAAAGCTTAATTTTTTATTTTAAGATAAAACCACGGAAAGAAGTAATGTCTCCAGACTACTTAGATGAGGTGCCCCTTATTGAGTGCCTGTTAGGAGCGAGTTACTGCCCAGGATGCTTCATGTCCACCCTCTCAGACCCCAGGGCAGTTGTGGGCCTGCATGTAAGGCTCTGCTGGGGAGTGACTTCGCTGGGCTGTCTCTCGGTGGATAGGGAGAGGCAGAGCTCCACAGATCCTGAAGCTCACAGCACCACCTCTACTGAGTTCTGGCTCTAAGGAAACTCCCTTTTCCCCAGCCCCTTAGCCTAGAAGTTTATGTAAACTTTATCACAAAACAAAGCTGGGAGTAAACATGTTGACAGCAGGTGCAGAAAACAAGACAAGTGCTGTCAGCACCACTGCTGGGGAAACTGCTCAGCAGAGCCAGGGAGCTGTGTCCAGCGGAACAGAAGGGTGCCATCTGCTCCAGACCCACTGCTTTTGTCCAGTGTGCCTGGCTGTGCAGCTCCCACAGCTTTAGGGGTGCTTCTAGGACACAAAAAACACCCTGGGCACCCTGAGAGGGCACAGGACGGGGTGAGGCCCACCTGGAAAGAGTAGCCCTGAGCCGGAAAAACCTGGTTCAATCTAAGACCTTATTTTTATGGAAGAATAGCACTTTAGGCCTAACAACTGGAAAACAAAATAAAGGACTCACAAACACACAGGACAACATGAGAACCACGACATGCAGAAAAACCACCAGCTTTCCTTAGGTCTCAGGCTGCAAGTGCTTCCCCTCTCACCATTGTCCCATGCTGTGATTTCAAGGCTGACCTTGGGCCTAGGACCAGGTGTGGGTCCAGCTGGGCTGCTCCCAGAGGACCAATGACTCTAAGACACAATCTCACCAAGGTCCCTATTTCCAGTGGGCAGGGGTTATTGCTTCTTAAAAAACAAACCAAATGAAACCGTGTTAAATGACTTTTCTAAGAAACCTAACTAGAGGCCCAAATTAAGTAAAATACTACTAGAGAATCTATTGTGCGCAACCTTCCCAACCCAACATTTTAAGGGCACTCTAATAGAGCTTATACAGTGTGGAAAACCAAAAAGGATTTTACTTTGCATTATTTCTGAACTGCCAGGCTGTTCATTTCAGAGCAAGCACATATTACTTCGAGACTGCTGAGCATGCATTTCTACTATATCAGTCAAGGAGCAACTGCTCATTTTCCCTTGCCTCTGAACACTATGTACTCTACTTGCTGTATGTATGTCAATGCCTCCAAATGCTCACTAAAGGTGTGCATTAGAAAAGTTGTATCCATTGGAGGATGTGATTGCTAACGACAGAATCATTCTTTTGGCTTTCTTGCTATTTCCCCAAGCTTTCTACCATTAAGGAAAATAAAATCTAAATAAAAGAAAAATAAGATGTAGAGCATGATTTAAAGGTCCATATATGTGTTAAGTAGGTAATAGTAACAACCCCTTATAAAGGCATTGTTCTAAGCATCTATAGTCAGTATCCTCTGAATGGAAAGAAATTACTAAGAACCAGTCTGGAATCTGGCCATTCAATTGCTAATATTGAGGGTTAAGAGCCAAACAGCTAATCCCATTCTGGGTGTGTCTGTCATTACCTCACTAACATTTACTGTCCACAGTCCTGGGAGAGCTGCTCAGAACATTCCAGGAAAGAATCTGCCCAGGGGGAGGATCACACATGTGGAGGCTATTACAGTTACTGAATCAGAACTCAGTAAAAATCAGGGAAAAGGAATACTAGAATGGGATGGACCTGGATGGTTTCCTGCTTCCTTTCTGGTTCCTGCATAGGTTGGTTACTCCTTTACCTACATACAACGGCACACAATCTCATTCATGCCCCACCCTCAAAGCAAAACCAAACATGACTATCAGGTCACTCGATTCTACAACTGTTCTTCTATAATTAACTATAATTTCTACCTTCTGCTTTATTCCTATCTTGATCCTGGAGGTACTGGGGTTTCCTCCCAGTTCAGAGATGAGCACTCCAGTGCAGGCTTGCCTGAATGCTTCCCTACTGAGCCAAAGGGCGCTGGCTTGGGAACTGGCGAGCATCCAGCCACAGCCAGAATCTAGGCTTTTTGTGAGGCTCTGGGGCCCTCTGCTGGCTGTCCACTGTAACTGTTAGTTCCTTACTAACAAAATCACCCTGAGAAACCTACTATCTTGTCGCCATCAACAAGACTTTCAATTAATTTAAAATATCCACATGCAGAGAAACACAACACATCTTTATATCATTCCATCTCCTGCCATGTAAATACTTTATCCAGATCTCATGAACAGGATCCATAGAATATACATACATACATACATATATTTTAAATAATGAATGTGCTTTTATTTCTCTAACTTTTAAAATGTGAACATTCTATAATTTAGTCACAGCCTTTACTTCCAGGTGACTTCTTCATTGGGTCTCAATTCCCTTCTAAACAACAAACTCTTATTCCAGAAGGCAGTTAGCTTTTCATCATTCCTTCTGTCTAGATAACCTCCAAGGACAAACCCCATAGGCACAAGTGTATGTACCCAGTGGTCACGAACAATCTGAATTACGTTCATCTTAAGTGCTGCAGCCTGGGTAGCTCCAATGACCCCGCCGGATCCATAGAATATTAAGGCTTGTGACCAGTCTCAGGAAGGAAACAGCCAATGATCTGCCTGAGATAATCCTCTGATCAGCATCATAGCCTCGCCAAGTACATACCACTAATCGTGTCACACAGACTAGTGGGATTAAGACAGATGAGTGTGACAGGGCTCCCCCATATAACCTGTGGTCAGGAAATCTGGGAAGATCTGAGCACTTTGCCTCAGCCACTTACTAAATAGTGAACACAGGTGGACGGGTGCCTCATCTTTCCCAGATTTGTTTCCAAATCTATAAAATGGGATCTAAAAGCCATAGCCCTGTTGATTGAATAAGATAACTCATTTTTAGCATGCACAGCGTGGCGGCACAAAGCAGTGACTATAAATGTTAGCTGCTGTTCTGTGTCGCTACCACTGTCATCACAAGTGCTCATGGCTTGAGCTACAGGGTCTCCTGCCCTTTTAAGCACAGTTGCAGAACACTCTGCCCTGGGGTGGGGGTGGGGTGGTGTGTCTCCAGCCATCAGGATAGTAAGGCCCCTCATACAGAAGGTGACAGAGCATATTTCTGGACAGCTACTGACCAAGTGAAAGATGGCTTCTCTAACTTAAAAAGCTGAAGGGAACTGAGAGCTGAGAGAGCACTGAGAGGCATAAAGGACTGGGAAGCAGGTCTGCAGAGACAGCTGAGGAGGCCAGATGTTGCCGTGGAGTGTGAGCACCTGGAGACATGGGTGGCACAGGTGGTTTATCAGTTGCTTTCTGATAACTTGGCCCACATAGGGATTGGAAATGGCCCTGAGCAGAGCAACAAGGAAATGTATGGGAACTGTGACTCTAGAATATTAAGAAGACCATTGAGTAAAGCTGCCAAATCTATGAAGAGGAGCTTATACAGGGAGCGGGATGAGTGACAACAACCAGCACTGGCTGAATGCTTATGGACTAAGCACTTTCTTACCTCCTCAAGGGTGCTGTTCTCCTCCTCATTCTGCCAGATGAGACTGTGGCACAGAAGGAAGCAGGTGATGGGAGGCCACACAGCTATGGAGATGGGGCTGGGGTCTCCACACAGGCAAGAGCTGCTCCAGCTAGGCCCACCAACAGTGCCCCAAGCTGACAGCCTGTTCTGCCACCGCCTAGGGACTCTGGGCCAATGTCTAAGGCCCAGGATTGCACGCCCAGGGAAGTTGGGCAAGGCCTTCTGATGGGGAGAAAGCTGAGAGGCACTCAGCAGTCCTCATTGCCTGGTACTTCTAAGGGTTGACATCTGTGCCACATGAACAGCTATTTGATAAGGCCTGAGCTCCAGGTGCTGTGGCAATGGATCACAAAATCAATCCACTGACATCAAGCAAGTGAAAGAACATTCCTGGGAGCCTGGGTGGCTCAGTGGTTGGGCATCTGCCTTTGGCTCAGGGCATGATCTTGGGTCTGGGGATTGAGCCCCACATTGGGCACCCTGTGAGGAGCCTGCTTCTCCCTCAGTCTATGTCTCTGCCTCTCTGTGTCTCTCATGAATAAAATTTTTTTTTTAAAGAATATCCCCCCCCCACCAAAAAAAAAAAAAAAAAAAAAAGAATATCCCCGCCATGGAATCTGCCAGTGGAATGTGCTGCTGCAGGATGCAACTGAAAAAGCAAGCAAGCAAAGCGAAGTGAAGCAGTGAGAAAAGGAGTGTATTTCTGTGTGTGCATTTAAAACACCTGGTCTTACAGTAATAGCTACAGTAGTGCCTTTAGAACTGACCCGGGGGGCCCCTGGGTGGCTCAGTCCATTTAGTGTCCGACTCTTGATCTCAGGGTCATAAGTTCAAGCCCTGCACTGGGCTTCATACTGGGCGGGGGAGCCTATGTAAAAAAAAAAAAAAAAAAGAACCAACCCAGGAACATCTAGAGCATCACACGGGATCCAGAGCCAGCCCCCATCACACTCTGATAAAGCCAGCAGCCGTTCCCCACCAGCTCCACAAGGCCAGCCTGCCCATGTCTGCCTTTCTGCTGGTGACAGATGGTCTTATGATGAGGGCGGCAGCGTGGCTGCATAAGGTGCACAGTCTGTCTTCAGGCTGTGAGCCGTCCTCAACAACCTGCCTCCAACCTCTTCTCACCTCCAGTCCTTCCTTCAAACTGCTGCCAGAATATCCCTCTGAGACACTGAATGTGATCATGTCGCTCCTGTTTCCACCCTGGATGGACTTCCCACAAGGACTGTCCCCCTCCTAGCCACGTCATCTCCCCACCCACCCTCGGAAACACTTTCAGTATGTTGCATCCTTTCTGGGAGCCTCTCCTACTTCTCTGCCCTAGCCCTACAGCAGCCTTCCAGGTCTGGTCTTGGAGTCACTTTTCCATGATACCTAACTCTCCAAGGCAAAATCAGTCAGCCCCTCCCTGGCCCCAATGGGCCCAGGCCCTGAAGTCCCCTAAGCAGCGGGCTTGCATCTCCACCTGGCTACACATTTCTGAAACACGTATTAGGATCCCCTTGCCTCCCTCACAAAGCTGTTCTTAGTCCCCCTCTTATCACTAAAGGACATTACCACCCAATAATGGAGTCTTCCAGCTCCACCTTAGATCCCTCCACTCCTGTGTCCAGAAACCACCACTATTTCTGGCTGACCAGAGAAGGAGCTTAGATTTTGGTCCTTATTATTTCTCCAGGACCTGCTATTGTGTCTCCAATAGCCTCTAGGCTTCTGGGAGAAAAACCACTAGCTTTGTTCCAGTGCACATTCTAGTTTATTTCAAGGGTTTTCTCAAAGCCTCAAGGTTCAGGCAGGACCCTCAGCACCAAGGACAAGTGTCCTCCTCCTTCCTTAGTCTATCAACTGACCATATCATGAACCTTTCTCTGTCCATGTTACTTGGGAAACACTGACAATGAATCTTGTGACTCAACTTGGGACAGTTTTATCTGGTGAGCTGGCCACAACTTCCATGTGCCACAGACAGCACTGGCTGGCTTGAGTGCATTATTTACCTGTCTCGGTGTCCAATCAAGGGCCACACTTCAGTCCTGATTTTACAAATGAGAAACTTCCAAAATGGGAAGGGAGAAGACCAAACTCAAAAGGAAGTTCAGAGCCAACATGTGGCCTCAAGGGCACATGCAGCATCTTCTCAAGAATGTTACAAAGATGACCGAAGGTGACAAACTCAGCCACCATGAACTTTGAGGGAACATGTTCACATATTCTCACAACACAGCTTCACAGGCATATGTGCTTTTGTTCTCCCACTGTTTCTTCACTCCAGCAACTGCTGGTCCTTCTGGTAGGGCCAGTCAAGAGATGCCCTCACTTACCAGCAAGCACACGTGTCCACTCAGAGGACAATCATGGTAGCTGCTATGCTGCCAGGACAAATGCGTGTGTGGTTTGCCTTTCTAAACTGCAAAGTTGGTGGATCTGGTACCTCAGTGCTGGCCCACACTTGCTTTTGCTCAAAGGTGGACTCTAACATTTTGTTTTGAAATCCTTTGGAAATACCTCAAAAGCTACCTCACAAAGTAGCCCTTCATAGATGTCAGTGTCCCTCTGGAAGGGCAGTCAGTCTCTGACCTGAAGAACAGACTGTGACATTCTTCCTTTTAAAATAAGCAGGATATACTGGAGGGAAGGTAACTACATGCAACCCTTCTTTTTTTTTTTTTTTCTTTTTAAGATTCTATTTATTTATTCATGAGAGACACACACAGAGAGAGGCAGAGACACAGGCAGAGGGAGAAACAGGCTCCATGCAAGCAACCCGATGAGAGACTCGATCCTGGGATTCCAGGATCATATCCTGGGCCGAAGGCAGGCGCCAAACTGCTGAGCCACCCAGGGATCCCCATGCAACCCCTTTGAAAAGAATTTTGAAGTCTCGAGAAAATGGATTTCTCTTGGACCCAGGAGTCCTACTCTTGGGATCCATCCTAAGGAATAATTCTTAAAAAAAAAAGAAAAAAAAAAGAAAAAAAAAAAAGAAAAAAAAAAAAGGCTTTATGTACAAAGCCAAGCACTGAATTATTTGCAGCAGCAACAGTGGAAAACACTTTATACCTTAGACTCAGGGCACATGTAAGTAAACCAAAGCACATCTGACCGGTTTACAAACTGTTTAAGAACACAGGTATCGGGGATCCCTGGGTGGCTCAGTGGTTAAGCATCTGCCTTCGGCCCAGGGCGTGATCCTGGAGTCCCGGGATCAAGTCCCATGTCAGGCTCCCTGCGTGAAGCCTGCTTCTCCCTCTGCCTGTGTCTCTGCCTCTCTCTCTCTCTCTCTCTCTCTCTCTCTCTCTCCCCCCACCCCGTGTCTCTCATTAATAAATAAATAAAATCTAAAAAAATAAAATAAAATAAAAATAAAGAACACAGGTATTTGTCATGCTTAGTACAAAAAAAAAAAAAAAAGATGAGTACAACATGGTACTTACAAAATGATTACAATCAAATGGCAAATAGCAAATGCCAGACCACAAGCTAAAGCTATAGCACCTCACGTTAGGAAGACGGGGACAGGGACCAGAGGGTTCTGTGCAAGGCTGAGCAAATCCTGCTCCCTCTGCTTCTTCATCAATAAAAACGGGGAAAGCAAGTACCCGGCAACATCCCCGTAAAGATAAATGAGAAACTGTGTGCGCCCAATAAAGGAGAGCTGCCGTTCTCACATAGTGACAAGAGGGACGGCTAGCACCTCCTACACTCCTTACCACACCAAGGTAGGTGCAACATTACTTCCTTGTTCTCTGTAAAGTAACATGGGCATCATTATCTTTTTTTCCCCCTTAAAGATTTACTTGAAAGAGAGAATGCTTGTATGTATGCACACAGGAAAGGGACAGAGGGAGAGAGATTGAGTTGTAAGCAGACTCCATGCTGAGTGGTTCTTTCCGTAACCCTGAAAGAAATGTCATTACCCCCATTTTACCAGATGGGGACACTGGGGCTTGTGGGGTGACCCAATCAAGTGGGGGTCGCTGGCATGTGCGGTGGAAGGAGTCACCTAAGGCAGAATAAAGGAGATAGAGGTTTATTGAACTCATTGCAAGGGAGAAGAGGGGAAGCTATCTGCCAGGAGGCAGTGGCAGAGAGGAGCTATCATTAAGAATTAAGCGGGGAATAAGGAGGTATGGGAACATATGGAATTTCCCTTTTCTGGCACCTCTGCCTGGTTACAAGTAGTGCTTTGGTCAGCTAGGTAGGGCCTATGGCTACTTCAAGGCGGGTTGCCTATTGGGTCTGTTTGTACTTGGCCTGCTGGTCACTGTGGGTCCTTGTGCCTTACTCATGTTTCCGTTGCTCAAGCCTGTTGCCCAGAAGTGGCCTCTGCCTGGCTCAGAGGTTAAGTCACACCCACAGATGGCAGAGCCAGCATATCTTTTCAGAAGGTTCTAGTGACATAGTTAAGATAATGAAGCCTGCGGGGGGCACCTGGGTGGCTCTGTCAGTTAAGCGGCTGAATCCTAATTTCAGCTCAGGTCTGCTCTTAGGTCCCTAAGATCCAGCCCCACATATGTTCCCATACCTCCTTATTCCCCGCTTAATTCTTAATGATAGCTCCTCTCTGCCACTGCCTCCAGGCAGATAGCTTCCCCTCTTCTCCCTTGCATGAGTTCAATAAACTTTTATCTCCTTTATTCTGCCTTAGGTGACTCCTTCCACCACACGTGCCAGCGGCCCCCACTTGATTGGGTCATCCCACAAGCCCGAGTGTCCCCATCTGGTAAAATGGGGGTAATGACATTTCTTTCAGGGTTACTCTGAAGACTGGAAATGGTTTTTGTTTTTTTAAAAGATTTTATTTATTTATTTGAGAAAGAGAGAGAGAGAGAGAGAGAGAAAGCAGTCTCCCTGCTAAGCAAAGAGCCTGATGTGGGGCTTGATTTTAGGACCCTAAGATCATGACCTGAGCCAAAGGTAGATGCTTTCCTGACTGAGCCAGCCAGGTGCCCCCTGGGAATAGTTTTTAAAGAGCTTAGCACAGCAGCAGTTAATCAATGAATTGTACAATTGTTGGGGGATATGGGGTGCTGGCAGTTGCATCAAAGTTTTGGGAAAAAGTCCACAAAAATCTCACAATGAGATGAGCAGATCTTATAGCCTAGTTACTCTGCCATGATCACACAGACAAATAAGAGGATTCTCTAGCTTCATTCTGAAGGGATAGGGAAAGGGCACGGCAGCTTCTGTTTAAGGAAAAATAGTAACATTATGATATGACGAGTTATAATTGTTGAGGATGGCCGTGACTGGGTTAAGGACTAGACAAAAGCAGATAGTGATGTGTGAAGAACAAGAGGGCAGAAAAGCATTCAGCCTGGCCAGGATCCGGCACTGATTTGTGATGGCTGAACATGGGGTTCCACTAGCTGGGCTTTCTACACTGAGCCTATGCATTAAAAAACAAAAACAAAGGAAACCATCCTGATTTTCAAATTACTGCCAGTTTTTGTTATTCCAGACCTGCTCAAGGAAGCACCAGCCACCACTCCTGCAGTTTCTGGAAAGCAAGCCTGGCTTATGTTAGTGGCAATGAAGATCACCCCAAGGACTTGTGTAGTAGTGTTCTCAGTTCTGCTCAAGGCCCGAGCACCCCTGCCCTGGTTGTTGAGCAGAGGTGAACAGGGCCACCTCTACTGATAATCTTAACAGCTATTCCAATGGGCTCCCAAAGGATATCTGCTCAAGACACAGAAGCTTTGCTTTTGTAGGGTCCTCTCCTGTACCAATAAGGAAATGTGAATTCCTGCTGGGGTGGTCTGTAGTTGCTCCCCCCACCCCAGGCTCAGGCTGTGCAGGGAAGGGACATCATTCAACACCTTGTCCGCCTGTCCAGGTACCCCTGGTGCTGTTGAGTGGCCAGCTTCTGCTGGCTAAACCTGCGTATCCCCCTCCTCAACCGTGCCACCTTTGTCACTGGCTGCTCATTCCACACTCTGCCTCTTATGGGGAGCCAGACCACAGCAGAAGGAGAGCAGCCTTCAGTCACTGGCCTTGGGATGCAAGAACCAGAGGAGCTCCCTGCAATTGTCATCTGCCACAGATGTAGACACAAGACACAAGGGTGGCTCTGCTGGCAGTGGCAGTCTGAGGTGGAAAGAACTCAATCACCTTGAACAAAGACACCTCCTTCTCTTTGCCCCACATGCTCTCGGACCTCCTCTGCCTTTACAACAAGATGGATAATCACGATCAATGTTAGACCCCTGTCTGGGGACTGAACTCTTTTGGGGCCTGTGCCTGGTCCTCCTCTTCACACAGGCCAGCAGGGTTGAAGGACCCAGAGTACAACAGAGGATTTTTAAATCTTTGGAAGAACAGGGCTGTAAAAATTATTCTGTTATTTTGTTGTCTTGGATGCTAAGGGATGCATACTAAACACCGTTACTTTAAGAATACAGCAAGTTATATGATGAACTTATAGAGGTAACTTCTACTACCTTTCCCTTTCTTTTCCAAACCAAAAAGACAAAGTGATAAGCTGAAAATGAATAGGGAGGGGCTTGGCCGGCAGAGAAGCATGTCTGAACCCCACTCCTCTCACAGAGGCATCCAAACAGCAAGTCAAAAGGCTGCAAACGCTGAGCTCAGGGGTAATTAAATCAAATTAATCTTGGGAAAAGAACTTTAAATATTCAAAGCCCCATTAATCCTCGTGCCTTGTAATTAAATATGTATGTTAAGAAGGCTTGAAAAGCAAAACACTTTCAAAATGTGAATTCTTTACATTCATAGCATTATAATGTGTTCTAAGTACTGATCTTTTAGAAAACTATGTAAAAAATTCAGTCAAGTGCATATCGTAAAAACATGGCAGAAAAAACGTAGCTACAATCTCTGGCCATCCTGAGCTTTAGAAAAACGAGCCTTGAGAAACATCTTGACTGTTCTCAAGCTCCACATCATTTGCTGACTGATAACCCTTAGTTTTAACTCTCCCTGGTCCTCAACTCCTTCGGGTCTTGAGGTGGCAGCCCCCGCACAGGTCTTGGAAAACTTCTTTGCTTCTGTTATCCCCGGATCCTCTCTTCTATTTTATTTTCTTGTTAAAAACACATTGATTTGTGTCATCTTGCAGGGATAATCTTCTCCTCGATAACCCCTGAAGAGACTGTGGTCACCCTAACCTATTGTGTATCTTGGAGGGAAGACACCCAATTTCTGAAGATTAAAGGTGCAGCCTAAGTCTTACAAACATCCCTTTCTTCAATCCTCAGACAACCCAGTGAGACAGGCAGGTATTATCACGCCCATCCTACAGATGAGGAAACCAAGTTACTAAGAGATTGAAGAACTTGCCTAGATTACATACGTTATGCCCAGAATTTTTTCTTTTTATTAAAGATTTTATTCACTCATGAAAGACAGGCAGAAACACAGGCAGAGGGAGCCTGACGTGGGATTCAATCCTGGGACTCCAGGATCATACCCTGGGCTGAAGGCAGGCACCAAACCGCTGAGCCACCCAGGGATTCCCTATGCCCAGAATTCTGTCATTCCATAATTAGCATCCTATCATCCTGTTGTTTCTTCTGTTTTCTTTTTTTTTTTTTTCTCTTTTCTGTTTTCTAGCAGGAAAAAAGCAGCTGTTCTGATGAGTTTACTTATGTTTGATGGAAGGTAGTGGCTTTTGAAAATGAAACTAGAGAGGTGACTGGAACAGCAAATAAAGACCAGAAGAATCAGTATGTCCAATCAGCAAAGTCTCCATTTTCTGTGTATTGATTCTGTTCCCTAATTGAGAAAACATACAACACAGATTTTGGCATCAAAAGTTTCTGCTCCGCCAATCTCACTTCTGCACGAATATACAGGTATGGCCCCTGACAAACGTCTAACAGGTGGAAGGAACAGTGCAGTTCAAATGAGTAAGATGGAACTTTACCATCGAAATTGCACGAATCTTTGCAATTTGTGCAAACACGAAAGAACAGTCACTATTCTTCTTTTTTTAAACGATTTTATTTATTTATTCATGAGAGACACAGAGAGAGAGGGGCAGAGATATAGGCAGAGAGAGAAGAAGTCTCCATGCAAGGAGCCCAATATGGGACTCAATCTTGGATCCTGGGATCATGCCCTGAGCTGAAGCAGGTGCTCAACTGCTGAGCCACCCAGGTATCCCATGAGCGTATTCTATTTATTTATTTATTTATTTATTTATTTATTTATTTATTTATTTATTTATTTATTTTTAAAGATTTCATTTATTAATGACAGAGAGAGATAGAGAGAGAGGCAGAAACACAGGTAGAGGGAGAAACAGGCTCCATGCAGGGAGCCCGAAGTGGGACTCGATCCCGGGTCTCCAGGATCAGGCCCTGGATGGAAGGCGGCACTAAACTGCTGAGCCACCTGGGCTGCCCCCCCCCCCCCCCCCCCCCCCGAGAGTATTCTTAACAGAAGACATTCCTGCTTCAAGTCCTGGATTCCTACCTCTGGCCAGTGAGGGCACCAGGCCTCATTCTGTCATAAGCACAGAACTGTGTAAAATTGAAAGGCCTTTCCAGCAATGGTTATTCTTTCAATTATTTTACACTGAGAGAAGAGAGTAAAAACTATAAAAGGCAGACAGTAAATGAAATAGGGTGAGGACTGTATATAATACCAGACACTCACATATCCAAAAGCTACAAACAAATGGAAGCAGGAGCTACTGACTGGTTCATTCCAGACGACTGAAGGTCAGGGGGAGGAAGGGTTCAGCTAAAACCCGTTATCTGTCTTAGTGTTGTTGGGTATTTTGTTTTAGTCTCTGTTGATACAGAGATTACTGGTGAGAGCAAGCACACCTAGGTACATGCTACTAAGAAACACAAAAAAAAGGCATAAATGAAGACAAAATGCATTCCTCTTATTTCAAGCCTTCCTTCAGCAGTTTGTTTCATTCCAGAAAAAACAACAGATAAATCCTTTACATTTATACAAAAGAATCTAAACACTCACAATGCACACATTTTACCTTTTCACTTAACAGCGAATTTCTTGGAGAGGTCTCCTGACCAGTACCTCCCAAGGTCAATCTTATTTTTTTGGAATGGGTTATGTTGGTGACTCTAGCACTGGGTAATTTTCAATTTATCTATTTCGTATGCTTTTTATTTTTTATCTTTTAATTTTTTAACATTTTATTTATTTATTCATGAGAGACACAGAGAAAAAGAGAAAGAGAGGCAGAGACACAGGCAGAGGGATAAGCAGGCTCCATGCAGGGAGCTCGACACGGGACTGGATCCCAGGTCTCCAGGATCACACCTCAGGCTGCAGGCGGTGCTAACCTGCTGCACCACCGGGGCCGCCCTTCATATGCTTTTTAAAAAAATTATTTATTTGTGTATGTGTGAGAAAGAGCACGCATGCACAAGCTGGGGGGAGAGGCAGAGGGAGAAGCAGACTCCCTGCCGAGCAGGGAGCCCCATGTGTGGCTCGATCCCAATTCCCCCAGAGATCATGACCTGAGCCAAAGGCAGACGCTTCATTGACTAAGCCACCCAGGTGCCCCTATTTCACATCCTTATCAAAAAAGTTGCTTTTGATGAAGTATGACACAGGTCCCTAAATGACAAGTTAACATTACTATGCAGATCACTATGCTTTTTAAAGTAAAATTTAATAGACTCTGACCTCAAATGTTGATTAAATGAGGAGAGAAAAAAAAGTTCAAAGAAACTAGAGAGCTCTTTTTCATCAAGTGGATCTGAAAAGCTCAGGGTATATGGAATTCTGCTGTGGCTCCATCCTTCCTGGAGGAACAGGAAAGCAAGGTGAAAAAATGAATTCCTGGTGCGAGGCTTGGACATCAGTGTGCATGCTCACGTTCACCTGAGAGCACACTAGAGAGCCCTGCCACCTCGGGACTCCTGCCATTCCACACAGCCTGCTTCCAGCATCTGGTTGGTATAACACATGGGAAAAGCAACAGGATTTACTTTCAGTTCTGAGAACCATGACTCACACCAATACTCTGTCAACTATGGCTACATTTGTAGTATAAAAAAAAAAAAAAAAAAAAAAAAAAAAAGAACGGGAAGAAGAAAAAAAGAAAGGCAAAACAAAAACATCTCAAGACCAGGAGGCAGGGCACCTAGAAACCTACCACCTCTCAGTTCTGTCAAGTGATCAATAATTCCTCTTTCATAAAGCTGTCTTCAAGAAAAATCTAAGTTTTGTGTCCTCTCAAAATGGTCTTTCCTGCTTTTAAACAAAATTAGAAGATATTATTACAAAGTAATTTTCCTTTCTTCCTGGACTTTCTACAAGCAATGTTTCCATGGCATAAGAAATCTAGTTTCAGGACTGTAATTTCATGATAGTACATGAGTAAAATAATTTAAATATGCACAGACCTAGAAAGTGGTATGTGAAGGGGCAGGTAACCTATGACTGCAGAGTTTGATTATATTTTATTTTACTCACATCTTTAAAATCCCTTTTTACCTCCTATTCCTCTAGAAGACACGGTCAGTGTTTCTCAGAAGCTGGGCAGGTTTTGGCCAAGTTTCCGAGGTGACATTAAAGGCCTGAAATTTATCAATGTCTGCGGCACAGTGAAATGTTCCCTGAAACAAACACCACTCAGGCTGTAGGAGGAGGTGCTGCCCTCACCTAAAAGAAACTGCCACTGCAGTTCACATCGGGCATGTCAACCCACATGTCTTCCACATACATCTGCAACCAAACTCCTCCCAAATAAGTAGCTCTGGTGTTATCCTCATTCCACAGAGGAAAGGTGTTGGGAAGGGCCTTGGCTAGCTGAGTGCAGAGTTACATTCAGGACCCTTCTCCTCTGACGATGCTCTACCACCCGGTATTTTGTGAGTCAGGTAAGTGCATGTGCTTGGTCCACCAAGCTCACATCTTCTAACAGCACAGACGAATGCACCTAAGTGTGCAGACCTGCCAACGAGTCAGGAAGGAGGGGACTTAACAGATGGGTAGGCTCACACCTGGAGGTGAAGGGTGGATCCAGGCACAGAGCATGTGGCCCTGAGGGGACAAAGCCAGCCCTCTGCGCTCTCCCTGCCTCTCTGCTGTATTTCCTTCTGGCTCGTACCATCACAGCAAAGAGCCTGTTTTCAAAAGGCTGTTCGGCTAGAGTAAGAATTCCGGATGTTTTTTGTACTGATGGAAACAATACAAATCTCCTTCTCCAACCCTATGCACAGACAGCGAGAGCCTCGGGTGAAGAGCATTTATTCCCCTCCCGCCAGCAGGGTCTTTACCAGGTCAGCCCGTGGTGAAAGCCCATCTCCACCCTGAACAACGGAGCACAGACACTAAGCAATTTTGCCCGACAGCAGTGTTTTATTGTTATGACACTATCTTGTGACCCACTTTACTCCCTGCTCCTTACTTCTCGGTTATAAGCAGTAATTAGTAATGTCAGCGTTCTGGCTGGATTGCTCCAGGCCCATTAATAATGCAAGAGTAGGAACAGGATGGATGCGTAAGTGTACAACAGAGGTTTCAAGGTTAAAAGCAGTAATGGAGAGAGCTATGGTGGAGGGCAGGGGTGTGGTGGTGGTGGTGGTGGTGTGCAGGTGTTGTTGTTAGGGGAGGAATAGAGTATGTGTGTAGGATAGAGGGAGAAGGATGAGGGATAAAGAGAGATATGGAGAGAAAAAGAGATTTAAATCTATTTTTTGAAATGTGCAGCTTCCCTTTAGGGCAATATGTATGGCAAAGCACAACTTCCCAGTGTCCTCAATCAAGCTTGCACTCTCTTCTGGGTGGACACACATTTCTGGCCACCTGGCAGGGAGCATGTCTGTGCTAAGTCTCTGGGACTGGAGAGTTACTAGTGTATGAAATTGAGGTCAGAGGAAAGTATACTAGTATCTTTCAAACATATTTTCGATGTTTTAAATGACTTCTCTTGTAAGAGGCAATGCCTAATGCCTGCTTGTTCAGCAGAACTGGTACCTTCCCACTAATGCTTTTAAAGGAAAGTCAAGACAAGTGATGCAGAACAGGCCCTGGGTTTGGCAGCCAGGCCCTCCCTCATGGAAGACAAGATTGCGTTGTTACGACTGCTTCTGCATCTCTGCAAATCCCCCAAAGCACCAGGGTTCCAAGGGGGATTTCAAAAGGTACAATATTCCGACATTCCTGCAAAGAGCTTCATAGAACTGAATGACCACACACAAGCCTGCAAATCATACATGGAAAAGGATTAGAACAGCTATTTGAGAAATAGTCGTTTGGTAGGTGGGGGAGGGGCCACACAGCAAGGCTGACCACCACTCTTGACTCCTGAGCTGCTATCTTCACTGTGGTCTTTTAAAGCAGAGAAGGATTTGCTACTAAACCTTTTATTTGTACCTCGCATACCAAAAGTGAGCTGTTTTACATACTAGGAAAATAACAACTGTATCTGTTAGTTTCACAACCAAGGGCAGACATTTTAAAAACTGGTCATCGTAATGCTTAGGTGAATCAGAACCCATTCTTACTTGTGAGTCGGAAACAGTCTCTGTGGGAAAAGGAAGCAGCTGGAAGCAGTCTTGAATGGTAACTAATGAAAGCTGTATTTATCCCTATGGGGCTCACTTTGGGGCCATGGTTTTCTCACTGGTTGCATATACTGTCCAGCAGCTCCTGAGCACGTGCTGTAGATGGGGCTCCTGCAGAAAGGCCACTGAGAAGAAAGGCAGAGCTGCCGAGTTCCAGCTTTTTTCATTTGCCCTGAAACCCCACCACCTCACATATAATCTGAGGCCATGCACTTTTTTTGAGGGAGGTGAAGTCGGCCCCCACGACGATCCAGGAAAAATGGCTATAGGCTTGAAAATACATAAGCACAGCTTAAAAATCACATTTCTACTCTTCAAGTTCCCTTAAAACCAAAACAAAATCCCTTTGCTTTAAAATTTCAGCGTTGACTGGGTTGATAAAAATGGGTGCATTATTTTTTGAAATGAAAGAGTAATGGATGCACAACCCTCTCCCGCCCCCAGTGGGCCTCCACTAAGGCAACTCCTGGGGATCAGTGCAAGAAACTGCCTTTCCACATGGATTTCCTGTACATGTCAGCACACCTCTCCTGTGCTCATCTGAGACCCACCTGCTGCTCTATATCTGGCTTTTTGCACCTAACAACATCTTGGGTGCAGTTCCCTGTTGGCACTACTGGACCCATATCATCCTTTTAGATCTTATGGTACACACCATGGGCTGGCTGACTGGAGTTCATGGGCCATATCTGACCCGCTGCCTGTTTTTATGAACATGATCTTCCTGGATCACAGTCATGTTCATTTGTTCATACATTGTCCAGGGTTAGTTGTGAGCTACAAAGGCAGGATGGAGTTGCTGTGACAGACTATATGGTTAGAAAAGCCTCAACTGCCTGCTATTGTGCCCTTCATAGAACAAGCCTGCCATCCCCTGGTGTGTGCCACTGTATGCCTGCACCAAAATATATTTAACTTGTTTCCTGTTGATGAACATTCAAGTGGAAAATTCCTTATTCCTTAAAATTCCTTGTATTCCTTAAGAATAAAATTAAACTCTGCAAATGAGAGGCATTAAGATAGCTGAGGAAGAGACGAGCAGCAATGAGCTGGGAAGAGGTCAGCATGGAGGAGGCGGCTTAAAGAGGGAACTTCAGGGTGAGCTATAACCTCCCAAAGTGTCACTTCCTCTTTTCAGAGGAAGCAAGAGGCGAACTGTAGGTCTTCTGATAAGAGGAAATCCCCCTTTGCTATATCAAAGCTACTCCCTGTGTTTGTGTTTTTCTAAGTTTGGCAAGGCTGCCTGAAGCATACTGTGACCAAATTAGGAAGTGAGCAGGCTGCTGTCTCTAAGCTGGTCACCACATGGCCAGGACGCCCAGGCATGCGTAGACAGTGATGGATGGGAGGGAAAGGCTACATCCAAGAAGGAAATGCTATTTGCTTGAGAAATTAGCCTTATAAAAATTGCACTTAATAAGAATAAGTGTTCTGTAAGATGAAATTCTCTTGCTGCTGCTGACAACAAAGGCTTCAAAGTTTCTACAAAGACTGTGTATGACGGGCAGTGGAGACAAATTCTTTTGGATGTTATTTTGTTTATTCCCACGGCAGTGAGGATATTGAGAAGTAACAGGGAAAAATATACCAATTAGTTCTTTAATAGATTAGTAAGATATTTACTTATACACTGCTGACAAAAAAAGAATTTAGACAAGTCATGCTAAAAAAGAATTGTGTAAATACTCCATTTTACCACTGCCTACCTAACTGCTTTATTTGCTTAAACATTAAGGTTTAAACTAATCATATATATATATATATGTAATTTTTTAAAGATTTTTATTTATTCATGAGGGACACAAAGAGAGAGGCAGAGACACAAGCGAAGGGAGAAGCAGGCTCCCTGTGGGGAACCAGACATGGGACTCGATCCCAGGACCCTAGGATCACATCCTGAACCAAAGGCAGACACTCAACCAATGAACCATTCAGGCGTCCTTAAACTAATCCTATAGTTTCCAACAAGGTCTAGGAATGTGATACTGAATCATTATACTGAACTTCTTTCTGCCATCTCTGCTCAGTGATACTCTCTTCCAGGAATGACTTCTGAGTTAACTTTTGATTCTGAGCCAATGAGCTGAGAATCTATCCTGACCACCAGTTCTATTTGGGTAATAAAGTTTAAACTTGAAAATCCTTGCTTTCCTCCCAAATTTTCAGATCAGCAAGATTTTTGGACATGGTTTTTATTCCCTGAAGAATGTGCCTGGTTCAGTTCCAGCATCCACTATGAAATCAGATGTACAGTTAAGACTTAAGGTAAGTGTAGGGGCGCCTGGGGGGCTTAGTCAGTTAAGCATCTGGCTCAGGTCATGATCTCAGGGTCCTGGGATTGAGCCCTGAGTAGCGTTCTAACCTCAGCAGGGAATCTGCTTGTCCCTCTCCTTTCTGTTCTTCCCCTGCTCATGCATGCTCCCTCTCACTCTAATCAATGAAAATTTAAAAAAAAAAAAAAAAAGGGTTAAGGTAAGTATAAATGACAAAACTTAGTCCTTAGTCCTTCTTTACAGGAAAACTTTCATGGGAGCCAGGCAAAAAGATGTGGGCACAGTTCCTGGCTCAATCTGAGAACATGCTCTTTTTAGGGCAGTGGGCACTCTGAGAGAAGGCAGAGGCCCAGGGCAGAGGTCTGCGCAGGCGGCCATATTGTGGCATGGGGCTCCTGCTCAATGTATGCTGAGATGGTATTCTGGTTTCTTCACCAGGCTGTTATGGGGTGGGAATTTTGTAGCCACTTTAATGTTGTCAAAATAGCTAAAAGTTTGCTTTCTACCTACTCCTATGATTCTGAACATTTATTTACAATCACCTAGAGTCCATGAATCTTACAGCTAACAACATTACAAAGGATAGATACTTTTTGGAAGGCTCTGGCTGACTGACACATAAACCCACCAATTAAGAACTGTATTTCGGGATGCTCAGGGCATGATCCTGGGGTTTCAGGATCAAGTTCTGCATTGGGCTCCCCTGCTGGAAGCCTGCTTCTCCCTCTGCCTAGGTCTCTGCCTCTCTGTCTCTCTCATGAATGAATAAATAAAATCTTAAAACAGAACAAAACTGTATTTCTATTAGTCTGGGTCTCTATGGCCCACCATTAACAGAGGCAAACTGTATACGGATGGACAACTGAGAACATATACAGTTAGAGAGCTATCCCTGAATCCAGAGTCCATGTATAACTGAAAGACAGAAGTTGGATAATTTCCTCAAGCTATATTAACCTCTTCCTTTTATCTCCACAATGAAGGTGTCGGGGCTATACGGTCTCCCAGGTATCCTTTATAAATCTAGCACCTGAAATTACAAATTGAGAAAACCAGATGCCAGTATTACAGAACTACCTGTAGGCAGGCTCAGCGTAGCTTCTCCGAACAGGGTTTGAACTACGCATTCATATGTCCCACCATATGAGCATAAGATGCCAAGGATACCCACGCCTGTTCTGACCTCACCCTGCCCAATCAGATGGCATGCCTCCCACTCTCAGCTCTGACTACTGCCGCCACCCTGCAGCCTGGCCTAAGTAGGAGGTGTGCCCAGCAAAAGCACCGCTGTGCTCTCTCTCTGGCTGTCTTCTGCTTTCTCACTGCAGTGCAGAAGAACCACGGCTCTACACAAGCTTCATTGCCCTTTTATGGTAGAAAAATGAATTGCTTGCCTAGCAGTGGAGCCGAGAGAGATGACAGAACGGAAAGTTGTCATTTGTTGTGGTTTTGGCAGCAACAGAATAGAGTGTTCTCCTCTCAGCCACCCTTGGATGGACAGTGCACGCCAGGCATTCAGCAGGGGAAAAGCAAACCCCAGCCAAACTGCTCCCAGATGCATTCCTTCCTTGCTCTGCCTGCAAAGGGATGTGTTTATTTATGAAGAGTGTCAAGTCTTATTTTGGTGGAGATGCACTTTTTACAAAACAAGGTTTAAAAAGGCCGTTTGTGTTCTGCTGGAAGATCTAAGCAGAGGTGCCCCAGAAAACATGGTTCCAATCAGACTGCATCCAAGGAACAGCTTCATTTCCTCGCACAATGAGGTTGTGGGACTGGAGCTGGGCAGGGAGGTGACCCTGCTTGAAGGAGGGGCTGCAGCTGTTGCTGAAGCCCAGCCCAGGCCATTCCCTGTCTCCTGCATGGCTCAGAGGGATGGAGGAGTAGCCACTGACTCCAGATAAATACATTCCTGGGAAAACACACCAATATCCAAGTCCCTGGGGTAACAAACAGCAGTTGGTACCAGAGGGCCTTAAATTGTTTGCATTTCTGTCAGGAGGCCCACAGGCAAAAAAAAAAAAAACCAAAAACAACAACAACAAAAAAAAACAGGCCTCACAGCAGCTGGGAAAACATGTTGCAAAAGGAGAATTAGGCAATTCTCTGTATGCACATCGGAGTTAGGGAAATTAAGCTTATCTGAGCGAGAGAAATTAAGCTTATCCAACATGCTTTCAGCTGGAAAACAAGCCTTTTTTAAATAGGTGGGGAAAAACTTGTGATGGTTACATGGTTTCTTCCATATTTAAAGCATCCAAGGACTAAAAAAACAGCTGGAAATGTAGCAAAGCAGCAGTCACTAAAGGAGGAGCCATGTATCTGGTTTTGCCGTAGCCAGCACTGTGGACCCCTCTACCACAGCACCCCCAATCCCACCTCCACTACCAAGAGGGGGGTGTACTCCAGGGACTGCCGGCCTCCTGCACATGTGTGCCTGGGATGTGTCCACTGCCAGCCTTGGACTGTCTGCCTCTACCACCACTCTTAACTGCTGCTGCCTCTCCCTTCTGGCCTGGCACCCCAGTCAGCCACAGAAGACTGGTGTTTTCCTAGGCCAATTCACTCACACTGAGGCCTTCTGGAGAAGACTAAAAGAATGCTAGCACATGTCCACAGCACTGTACAAATGGGCTTTGGGACTGGAGGGTTTGTTAACCAAGGACCATGAGCACTGTGCATTCCCAGGTCTCAGGTTGCTAGGTCACCAGAAGTGACCAGATGTTCCAGCCTCTCCCCATCCCCATGCCCTCTTTCATGGCTCTACAAGGCCCATCCTCCCACCAGCACTTTGATCATACCATTCCTACATCATCCCTACATCAGGGTCACAAGAGCCGTGCGGGGGCTGATCGAGAGTCAGGCCCCTGTTTTGCAAAGCCCTTTTCTATCTGAAATCTACTTCTCTCCTGCTCTGTTACACACATCTACTGGCTGACCTCTGAATAGTTCTGAGTCACTCCCTGGCCAGGAATACTGGTCTACCTGTTAGAACTGTCAGGCCAAGATCTAGTTCTCCCACAAAGTATTTCCAGACTGTCCCCTCCCCTGGCTCCCTCCAGTAGTCCCCATCACCATCTACTACTTAGCTGTCTGCACAAGGAGCTGGCCTTCCCGACCTAGATCTCAGTGTAGGGCTGTCACTGATTCTTGTATTTCTTCAGACATAGTAATGCTAAAAAAAAAAAAAATCTGCTAAACAAATGACCAAATTCCAATCAAAGTCCATCAGCCTGTATGCTGAGCAAGCCTATGCTGAGTGAGCAGCTAAGGAACATGTTTAGAGAAGACGGAAGAAATGTAGGGAGAATGGGGCGCAAGAGCCTCATTGGCTTCCACGCAACTATAGCAAGGCAAAAGTTTTAGGAAGGAGTGAGTTCAAAAGAAGAATTGCACAGCAGACAGGGCCATGGTGACAGAGGCTAGGGGGTGGGGGTAACCCCTGCCTGGAGAGCTGAGGGGAGGTCAGAGTGGGCACCAGCCCTGGGAGAGAAGAGGCGGCAGCTTTTATGGGAGGTGAGAGGGCTGGGAGCTTAAGATTGTGGCAACTGGAGATGTTTGGAGCAGCAAAATCTCATTGAAGAGGAGAGAGGAAGGGAAAAGGAAAACTGTAGTCAAAGATAAGAGAAGAAAAAGTTGTGATCTACATCACTCTCTGGGCTAAAATCTCAATCAGCTTCTTGGGTGTAGGGAACTTTTGAAACTTCAAATGCTTTTCATAGGAATTTCTGATGGAAAATAAAACTGAAAAGTGCTTTTATGAGGCTATAGGGATTTGATATGAGAAACTCAGCCTGTCTCTCTTTGAAAAGCAAATACCAACACCAGTTTGAAAACCCTCAGTATTGGAAACCAGGGACTTTGGACTGGAAGGACACTTGAAAGGTCATCTGGTCTCTTCTCTGGCCTTGAAGCTGCACCACATGCTGGAAGTCATTCCAGAGAAAGGAGTCTATCCAAAGTTGTCCAAAAGCCTCCAGCAGGGCCTTGGCACAGGGCCCCAGGTTCCCAGAACCCGTTTCACTGGTTACATTATAGTCTAGTGATCTTGGAATTCCTGGGAGTGATTCTTGAATTCCTGGGTAGCTGAAGTCTTTTTATTCAAGGAAGCTGGAAAACAGTAGGTCCCTACCACTCCTACGGAAGAATCTTACAAGAACAGAGAAACCACACACACACACACACACACACACACACACACACACACACACTAAGCCTTCCCTCCTCCAAGATGATCAGCCCTTTCATCTTCCCACAAAGAGCTGCTGACATTTTTCCTATTATGTAACAAATTTTACTCCTCTCTTAAAAAAAAAAGTGACTATGCTACAGAATTGGACACCTGAGTAAGGGTCTTTCCAGTTCCCAAGAGTAAGATGCCTTCAAAGCAATGAAGTAGGTAAGAACACAGATACAGAAAAGCTAAGCGAAACTAGTTTTTAATATGGTATTTTTAAAATTAACTTTTTATTAAGAAAAAATTTAAATATATAAAAAATAGGCAATAAACATGAGTGATGGGTCTCCACATACCCATCTGTCAGGCTTAATAAGGATCATCTCAGGGCCAATCAACTTTTTGTACTCCATCTACTCTCCCATCCTCTTGCCCAGTGTAATTTTATTTTATTTTTTTAAAAGATTTTATTTATTTATTCATGAGAGACACACAGAGAGAGAAGCAGAGACACAGGCAGAGGGAGAAGCAGGCTCCCCAAGAGGAGCCCGATGTGGGACTCGATCCTGGATCTTGGGATCACACCCTGAGCCAAAGGCAGACGCTTAACCGCTGAGCCACCCAGGGGTCCCGCCCAGTGTAATTTTAAAGCAAATCTCAGATGGCACATCATTTCATTAGTATCTCCAAAAGATAAGGACTCCTAAAACCAAACATACCCAAATCACACCTAAAGCTGCACAATACCAAGTAAGGCATCCCTGGATTTGACTCCTGATATTGTTATCTGCTAGCTGTGACTGACCAGAGAAGGAGCAGAAGTCCCTAAGAGAGACTACTGGTAAGAGCTCTACTGGCATGCCCCTCAACATCTGCCTGTTTAACAAGGTACCAAACCCCCACCTCACAGGACCCCGACGACCACCTTTGCTCTTTCTGATAGAACGACACAAGAATTGTGGTTGTGCTTCTTACCCTGACCTCGGCAGACTGGACTTAGTTTGTCAGCACTGATCCTAGTCACCAAGGTCATTCTGAGCCTGTTTACTCATGGAGCATTAATACGTGGTGCAGATACAGAGCACATAGCTGCCATTCAGTTTCGAGAGATGGCAGGTCTGGCTCCTGTGACAGTGGAGATGAAGGGCAATGGGTGCCGGGTCTGGGCGGTTAATCCCACTTAAAACAGTAAACTGGCAGACAGATACGACACGCATTTCTAATCGTGGTCCTGGAGGCGGCCATGCAGCCTCTGGGGACTAGAGAGGTGACAGAGGTTCTTCTCATTCTCTGTATGTTTGTTTCAAAGTCAGGGAGGACACTGAATGATAAAACACCATTTACATTGCTCAGGCACTACACAGCAATAGGAAAATGACCTTGAATCCAACAGCACACACGAGAAATTCCACCCTGCAACAGCTCTGCTCTATGCTTTAAGCATTCCTCTTTGCTCCTGTTTCCCTTGCCCACATTCCTCCTCCCTGACACAGACACCCACAGGGAGATGGGGTGTTTTCATGCCTCTGTTATTACCATAGCAACAATTTCTCTTCTACCTGCAAGGGTGGAAGCCCTGCAGTGTTCTGTGCAGAGAACGCAAAGAGGGGACATGAAGGCGTTATGCTCCAACATATAGATGCACACACATGCATTACATGCACGTGTGATGCACACACATACTCCTCCCAAGGACACTGCAATGAGAACTGGTAAAACAAAAATTTTTTTTCTTTTTGGTAAAAAATTAAATCAAAATGCTGACACCTGGTCACACAATTAGTGAATAGATTAAAAAAAATGGCAAATGACTATAAAGAGATATTTTGTAGATATCAATTCCTGAGGGATTTTTTAACATGAGGTTTCTAAATACTGTGAATCAAAATGCATCTCTCCTTTGATGAGGCCACAGGCACACACACAAAAGCCATTAAGTTATTTTAACAAAACATATGAAGGCACTAAACAAATAATGTGTGGTTTCCAGAAAGAGGCACTTAAAGCTTATGATCCCTATATGGTTTGTGAACAGGGCTAGGCTGAAGTGCCCATACAAGTCTGTTAATTCAGGGTCTCTTTCTTTACATACCACAGACAATGTATCTTAGTAGAAACTCAAACAAAAGAGAGACAAGGAAGTATGTCCTTTTAGTACAAGGACAGTGAAAGGTGAGCAACCCTGACCTCCAGGCCTGCCTGCTACAATAGAGGTTGGTGGAATGGTCAAGATTCAAAGATGAGCACCTTCCCAAGAAGACAAAAAACATAACCTGTGAGTCATGGAGACTAACCATGGACTTTTCATCTTCACTTTGTGACTAATTCTGAGTTCTCTAGCAAAAAGTACTATCGTTTTTCTAGGTCCTTCCTACATTCATCTCTTTAAATATTATTCCCTGAGATGCCAATCCTTTCAGACAGGGATAAATAAAAAAAGGTATAAATGAGAAACCCAAAAAGAGGTCGTCACACAGCAGTGCTGTGGACCAAGCAACTGAGACTCACAGGGCAGACCCATGGGTAGCCTTCATTAGGACACAGTTCTCCCCAAGGTAGCATAGGTCCTTCTCTGAACCTGAATGATGTGGGCTGAAGTGACAGCTACCATTTCTTACAGAAAGTATTAGCACAAATTTTTTATTTTATTTTATTTTATTTCTTTATTTATGATAGTCAGAGAGAGAGAGAGAGAGAGAGAGAGAGAGAGAGAGAGACAGGCAGAGACACAGGCAGAGGGAGAAGCAGGCTCCATGCACCGGAAGCCCGACGTGGGATTCGATCCCGGGTCTCCAGGATCGCGCCCTGGGCCAAAGGCAGGCGCCAAACCGCTGCGCCACCCAGGGATCCCTAGCACAAAATTTAGCTTAAAAAACCTATCCCTTTCCACTGTGGCATGCTAGTAATAAATGAGTTTTCGGGGCACCTGGGTGGCTCAGTGGTTGAGCGTGTCTGCCTTTGGCTCTCAGGTCATGGTCCTGGGGTCCTGGCACTGAGTCCCGCATCGGACTTCCTGCAGATAGCCTGCTTCTCTATGTATTTGCCTCTCTCTGTCTCTCTCATGAATAGATAAATAGAATCTTTAAAAAAAATTTTTTTTTCTGAGTACATGATCTGAAAGGCTAAGTAAGGCACGTGAGGAGTCATTTTTTGGTTCCTCATGGGACCTTACATCTGCCCATGTTAGGGGAATCCCACACTCATGCAGATTTTACAAATCTGGGAGAGGATCCTCCTTTCTAGGTATTCCTCACCTGCACGTACTGTTGGCATCAGTCTCCACCTTTCCTGTGCGGCAGCCGTTTCCTGACCTCAGATGTGCAGGCACTGGAGCACATGCTTCTCCTATCTTAGGCTGTTGACTACTCTGCCCTCACTTTATGAGACCCAGTGGACGCATCACTGACTTTCCCCAGTAGTCTGCAAGGTAGGTGCAAACATTCTCACTGTACAGATGAAAAAACTGTGGCTCAGGGAGGAGATGTATTTACCCTAAGTCTCAAAGCCAAGAAATGGAAGAGCTGGAAGGAAAGCATGAGCCAGTTTAATATCAAAATCTCCTGTGTTCCCCATGACGCCAGACTGTCTCCTGAGCTGTAGCAAAGGTAATGGCCATAGGCACCTTGCCACTTGCAGCTTTGCAGCGCCCAGCCCAGTGCTGGGTCCAGAACAGCACGTCAGTGAATACTTCTCACACAGTGCTCCTCAATAGAAATCTCAACACTCACAACTCACAACCAGCATAAGTGGTTGAGCACTGCTGACAGAGGAGGGACACAAAGCCTCTTCATTTTCAACAAGAAGTTCTGTGATTTGTCTCCTGGAAGGGGGTAACATTTTAACTATCTAGAGTAGCTTCCCTGGGTGAGAAAAGAAGCACCAGAATGTTCTCTGGGGACAAGGCAAAGTAATGCCCACCTCCTGGGGGGGGGGAGGGGGAGACGAGAAAAGAAGTGAACACCCAAGTCCACACCAACAGCTCAGCCTGTCTTGGACCACTTCGGCTCTGAAATGCACTCTTCTGCCTGCTGGAGAGGCAGTGCTAACCTGAGTTTCCAGGGGAGAAGTGTTAAGGGTTGCGCCAGCCCCCTGGAGGGGCAGCTCTGGAGGCACTGCTGGTGCCCCCTTACCAGCCTCCTAGCCTCCTCTAAGGCAGGCCAGGAAGGAGAGGAGGTTGTTTTCACCACTCAGTGCCCAATATCAACTGACAGAAAACATGAAATATAAGAATAAAAACTACTCCTGTAGGGCTAAAGGGAAGCAAAAATAAATGTTTTATTCATATTAGCTTTTGTGTTTTACTTGTAGGTATATATTTGTGTATATGTGTGTTATACGTATATTTTTAAAGATTTTTTTATTTTTGAACAACCTCTACGCCCAACGAGGGGTTTAAACTTATGACCCCAAGATGAAAACTTGCAAGCTCTACTGACTGAGCTAACCAGGTGCCTCCTATGTACTTATGTATATATTTTACCCTTCCTCCCCTTAGGTAGATGTCTATCTCCCTTTTGAATAAGTGTGCAAACAACAGATACGGTATTTATAGGACTTTTATTGGGATGGTTGGGAAGGAAAAGAGGTAAGCAATATTTTGCCTTTTGTTGTTTTTATTCTTGGGAACACACAAACATACACACACACACACTGAGAGAATCAGGTTCTCTACTCCTAGTGTTAGATGTGTTAAGATGTCAAGTTATGAATTATCAGCCAGAATCTCCTAAGGATCAAAAAGCCAATGATGAACACGTTCACTATGCTGTTTGCTATGAGGAATTTTAAAAACTGAAAAGTGACAAAAACATTAAGTCAAAAATAGAGTTAGATCTTGAAAGCTCATTGCCACGATGCCAGCTCTCCTCTGTGCCTGACTGGAGGATGGCTCACAGGGATGCTGCTTAGGATCTACTCTAGCATTATGTCTGAGCCGGGGAAGCCTCCCTCTGGGTTCTCACCACTGGGTAGATACTATCACTCCACACCTCCATGGCCATTTTTTTCGGGTGGCTGTGGGGAACACAGAGAGCTGAGAGCCCTGTGAGGTACTTATCCAACATGGGTGCATACCACGCAGCCTGCGGTCTTAAGCTATTTTGCCAAAACCCTCCAGCTCTGAAGGAAGTGATTCACCTTGAGAGTAGGGGCAGGCCAAATCCCTGAGAGGGAATTCCCACCCCACCCCACCCCACTTCTTTTGTGGACTTGCATTATGAAGCATGGACTTCCATGCCAGTGAATAAGCCCTCATTCTGGGACTTAAAAATCCTTTTGTTACCCATTTGGTTCTTGTCAACATAACTTCCTGAATAAAGATCCTCCCTGATAGTGGGGACAAGAGGATCAAGCTTCATTCATATCTAGATAAATGTAAATGCCTGTGCTCAGCACAGGAGTCAGCTGACTGGCTGGGCCTCAAATTATAGTGCTGCTAATAAGTGCCAACCGTCCACTGTCACAGCTGGAGCCGCCCTGGCACTGACAGCTGGTCTAGGCTCATTTACATTCTCTGCACGCAGCCATTCAGCTACTGTAGGCGGCTGCAGATGCCTGTTTTTTAGCAACAAACTGGTTCACTGCAGATGTGAATTTTGGTTATATTTCACTGCTGTAGAGTCGGTAACACTGAATGCTACAAAGGATAAGATAGGGCCTGGAAACAGTAGAAAAAGAGTAAGGAAGAGAAATGAGAAACACAGGGAAAAATGGTGAGAAAGACAAAGGAAAACAAGTACAAGTGACACCGGGAAGAGACAAGTGGTTGTACAGCCACACTCACTCTCTTGGCTTCACTAAGGAACACCAAGCCAGGTGTCCTTCACAGTTCTTTTTGCCTGAAGTCTTACACCCAATGGGTTTCCCTCCTTTAGCGCTTACTTCATGAATAGACTTAAACCTCCACCTTGTAGCTCTGGCCACCTTTCTGGAAAGCTCCATGTACAAACCTCTGAATTTATGGAGCAAAGCTATGGTTTTGGAAAGGTAGAAAAAGACTCAGCAGGGAAATTCTGACCCTCAGAATAAATATTCCAGAAGCACTGCTTTCAAATCTCCTTTTATCTAACACTCTGCAGTCCCACACCAAACATTTTCAATTCGTTCCTAAAAACAGCATGCTGAAAACAAACTGGATGAACCCTTTATCTGTGAACACACAGGGCGCAGAGGGCCTTGACAAAAGCATTCCATCATATCAATGAAACAAAGACTCTCTCCCCATTTCATCAAAGATACAGTATCTTATTCTCTTAAGGGATTTTAGAGGAATGATTCCAGGCATTCAAGCCTGCCTCTAGATAATGCATTAATATAAACGCCTCATCTGGAGTGACAAGTTCCTGGAAATCTAACCGGAGTTTAGATTACTGGCAAAGACACTGCAATGAAGAAGCAGATGCCCTTAGTCTCACATGGGCCAAAATCAGTTTGTGGCTTCTTTCTTAAAACATTAGCAATCCTCAAGGATTAACAATTGGTTTAGCTACCTAGTTGAAAAGAAACGACGTCATAAGGAGAATTTGTGTAATTGAAAAGGTAAATGCATAGGTTCTAAAAACACGACATCTCTGCTATTAAATTCTGAATGCACATAGTGGTTTGCTTTGGTACTAAGCCTAAAAGAATTCTGTTTATGAGAGTGTCTTGCTGACTGACATACTTCTGAAATGCTCCAGAGAACTGTTCGTGGAGTACCAGTGCCACCTCGTGGTGACTCCTCTCCATAGCACCTAATAAGGAGGGACCAGCTTCGTTCTAATGAGGTGAGTGAGCTCTCCCCTCCTGGTGAAGGACCCTCTCTGTCCCTGCCTCAGGTTCCCAAGACAGTTTTACTTTATTTTTCATGGTGGGCTAAATAAACTCTGCAAACCTTACCCTAATGGTGAAAAGTGTCCAGAATGTGGATGCTCTCATCTGCAGGGATGGTCAAGTTCTGAAGCACAATTCATTGAGAACATCTTATGATGCATTCTTTTTACTGGAAAATGTTACTAAGGGACATAAATGGAAATATATGGAAATATAAAATTTGAACTTATTAGGACTAACTTTAATGATAAGAATTTCCCCAAACTCATCTAATGAATTTGAGTTGATTCTAAATCAAAATGCTATAAGCACTCTAACTCCTGTGATCTACTTCCTGGATGCCCTGCCATAGGCTTTCTGCGCTCCCAGCTCATTCCCTGTCCCTGAACCCTGCAGGTTCCCTCCTTCCAATGCTTCTTACTCCTGACTACAAAGTTTTCCTCTAGGCTACGTCTTGCCTCATGTTCCTGACCCCAGTCACTTTCTAAGTAATTACTGAGCACCTACTATGTGTTAGGCATAAGCAAGACATACACATAGAGTACCTCCATCCTCAAAACTCTACATGTCTAAAACAGAATTAACCGAATTTCTTTTCTCCTGGAATCTTTTTCTATTTGTCTTTTTTTTTTTTTTTTTTTGAGAGAGGAGAGGGGAGAAGTAAGAGAGGGAGAGAATCCTAAGCAGGCTCCATGCCCAGTGTGGAGCCCAATGTGGGACTTGATCCCATGACCCTGAGATCACAACCTGAACCAATCAAGTGTTGGATGCTTAACTAAGCCACCCAGACACCCCTCTTTTTCTATTCTATTTGCAATTCTATATGAATAGCATCATTACCTACTTAGTGGACCAAACCAGAGAAGTCAGTCATCTGGACTTCTCCCCACCTCTAGTCAGAATTTCTCCGTCTAATCCTATCTTCCCATTACTTTTCAAATCTGCTCCTTTTCTCCACCCCCATCATCCATTTTGGTTCTCATGATCTGTATCAGTCAGGACATGCTAGGGTTATGTTGTTGGAATAGACTCAAACTTCAGGAGCTCAAAACAGACTTATTTCTACATGTTCATCTTGGCAGAAGAAAAAGACACAACGAACCATCAGCTCTCTTTTTTGTTGTGTTAAAAGAACACTTTAGGGCAGCCTGGGTGGCTCAGCGGTTTAGTGCCACCTTCGGCCTAGGGTGTGATCCTGGAGACCTAGGATCAAGTCCTGTGTCAGGCTCCCTGAATGCAGCCTGCTTCTTCCTGTGTCTGTGCGCCTCTCTCTCTCTCATGAATAAATAAAATCTTAAAAAAAAAAAAAGAACACTTTACATGAAATCTGCCCTATGAACAGATCTTCAAGTGTAGAGTACAGTATTGCTAACTATGCATACAATAGCTTTTGTATCTCAGGTGACTGAAATTCCACATCTATTGCAAGGCAGCTCCCTCTTTCTGCCTCCCCTAGTCTCTGGCAACCACCATTCTATTTTCTGCTTCTGTGAGTGACTACATACCTCCAGTATACGGAATCATATGGTATTTCTTTTTGTGAAGGGCTTATCTCACTAACATAACGTTCTAAAGGTTCACCCATGTTGTAGCATGACAGGATTTCTTTCTTTTAAAATCTTGACTAATGCTCCATCGTATAGAAAGACATTTTCTTTACCCATTAATCCACGGATAGATATTTATGTTGCTTCCATATCTTGGCTATTCTGAACAATAATGCAATGAACATGAATACAAATAGCTCTTCAAGAACCTGTTTTCAATTGACAAATACTCATAAGTATGATTGCTGGATCGTATAGCAGTTTTATTCCTTGATTTTTTTTTTTTGGATTTTATTTATTTATTTATTTTTTATTTTATTTTTTTTTAAATATAGATTTTTTTTTTAATTATTTATGATAGTCACACACAGAGAGAGAGAGAGGGAGGGGCAAAGACATAGGCAGAGGGAGAAACAGGCTCCATGCACCGGGAGCCCGACATGGGATTCGATCCCGGGTCTCCAGGATCGTGCCCTGGACCAAAGGCAGGCGCCAAACCGCTGTGCCACCCAGGGATCCGATTTTATTTATTTATTCATGAGAGAGAGAGAGAGAGAGAGAGAGAGAGAGAGAGAAAGACACAGGCAGAGGGAGAGGGAGAGAAGCAGGCTCCATGCAGGGAGCCCAACGTGGGACTCGATCCCGGGTCTCCAGGATCAGGCCCTGGGCTGAAGGCGGCGCTAAACCGCTGAGCCACCCGGGCTGCCCTATTCCTTGATTTTTAAAACAAATTTTATCAATCTATCTATCCATCCCCCACCTCCACATCCAGTGTGGAGCCCAATGTGGGGCTTGAACTTACAACCCTGAGATTGAGACCTGAACTGATATCAAGAGGCAGATACTTAACCAACCAAGCCACCCTGGCACCCCAAGATTTTACTTTTCCCCCCAAAAATGTTCTCAGAATTTTATTTTTAAGTGATCTCTACACCTAATGTGGGGCTAGAACTTACAACCTTGAGATCAAGAGTCACACGTTCCACCAACTGAGCCAGTCAGGCGCCCCTAATTTTAATTTTTGGAGGACACTTGATACTGCTTTCCATAGGGGATGCACCATTTTACATTCCCATCAACAATGCACAACAGTTTCAATTTCTCCACATCCTTATCAACACTATTTTCTTTTTTCCTTTTCTGTGATAGTGAGCATCCTAGTAAGTGTAAAATGACCTCACTGTGGTTTTGATTTGCATTTCCCTGATGATGAGTGATGCTGAGTGCCTTTTCATATATCTGTTGGCCATGTGTATGTCTTCTTTGAAGAAATGTCTATTCAACTCTTTTGCCCATTTTTTAATTGGCTTAATTCTGGTTGTTATTGAATTATAGGAGTTGCTGTGTATTAGATATTAACTCTTTATCAGAGTATTACAGATATTAACCCTTAAGTATTAATTTAGTATTAATTAAGTAGTATTAATTAATTACTTTCTCCCATTCCATAGGCTACCTCTCCATTGTTGATGGTTTCCTTGCTGTGCAAAGGATTTTCAATCTGATGCAGTCCCATTTGTCTGTTTTTGTTGTCTGTGCTTTTAGTGTTATATCCACAAAATCACTGCAGAGACCAAAGGTTAGGAAGTTTCCTATGTTTTAGTTTTTAATCCATTTTGAGTTGATTTTTGTTTGTGGTATATGATAACATCCAATTTTCATTCCTCTGCAGGCACCATTTGTCAAGCAGAATGACCTTTCCCCATGGTGTAATCTTGGTGCCCTTGACTGCATAGGTGTGGGCTTCCTTCTGGGCTCTCTGTTCAGTTCCATGGGTCTGTAGGTCTGTCTTTATGCCAGTACTATACTATTTTGATTACTGTAGCTGTGTAATATGCTTTGAAGCCAGGAAGTAAGGGGCCTTCAGCCTTGTTCTTCTTTCTCAAAATTGTTTTGGCTATTTGGGATTCTTGACAGTTCTCTACGAATTTCAGGATTTTTTTTTTTTTCCCTGTTTCTGCAAAAAAAAAAGCAGTTGGGATTTTCATAGACTGTGATTAAATCTATAAGTGGCATGGGCAGGTAGGTATGACATTTTAACAATATCAACTCTCCAATACACTGTGTTAGTTGATTCTAATTGGGACCTATCTGGCTTCTTGAATTAAGATATCCATTTTCTTTTTCCAGATTTTGGAAGTTTTTGGCCATTATTTTTTCAAATAAGCTTTCTGTCTCTTTCTCTCTTCTCCCGAAATTCTTGCAGTGTATACACTGGTTCACTTGATGATGTCCTTCCCATTTGTGCCTCAAGCTTTCCTTATTTTTCATAATACTTCTTTTTTCTTTCTGTTCTTCTGACTAGATAATTTCAATGACCTGTCTTTGAGTTCACTGGTTCTTTCTTCTGCTTGGTCACATCCGATGTTGAATCCCTCTAGATCCCTCTATCAGTAATTGTATTCTTCAGCTCCAATTTTGATTTTTCACAGTATTTTCTTTTTGTTGATATTCTCATTTTGTTCACATATCATTTTCCTGAACTTGTTGAGCATCTTTAGGACAATTATTTTTTTTTTTTGTTTTTTTTTTTTGTTTTTTAGGACAATTATTTTGAATTCTTTGTCGGGTAATTCACATACTTCTTTTTCTTCCGGGTCCTTTCTGGAGATCTACTTTGTTCCTTTGGTTGGCCATTTTTCTTCTGTGTGTCTTGTTGCTTTGTGGTAGGGTCCATGAATTTGAAGAAAGTCACCTGTTCCAGTCTTTACATACTGGCTTTGTATAGGGAAAGATCTTTACCAATCAGCCTAACTACAGATTCCAGGGGCCTTTATTTTGGATGTGTCTTTTCTGGACCTAATGTGTGTAAATTCCCAATTAGAGAAGTTTTGCCCCCCCCCCCCCCCCTTTTTTTCAGGAGCTATTTATAATCTTTTCCCCTCTGGTGTCTATATATAGTACTGCAGGTACTCTGGAGCTGTTTTAAGCTGTTCCAACTCCTTTTTGTTCTCAGGAGCCCCCAGGCATCTAGAGAATGGGTGGTCTCATCAGTGCTGAGGTGGGCAAGAGAGAAACCAGTTCCTTCAAAAACCTATCCCCAGAAGCTAGAACACTGGATGCATGCTCCACTCTTCCTTTCTCTGAGGGAGAAGCTGCCAAGTTGTATCAATCGCTGCCTCTGTCTGAACTGTGGGTCCTTTGGGGGGCAGCAGCAAGCCTCCCAGCTCTCTTGTGTTCTCAGACGCATCCGGGCATCTAGAGTACACAGGGTCCTGTCAGTGCATTGAGTCAGGTGAGACAATAATCAGCCCTTTAGGCAGTACTCCCCAAAGCCAGAACACCAGACACCTGGTCCAACTTTTTCCCTCCTCAGGGAGAAGCCAGGAGTTGGGGTTTTCCCCAGTTCTTTCCACAATAAACAGAGAAAGGGCAATGGTGGGCAAGTGTATGTTAGTTTAAAATGTTGTCTTTGGGGGTACCTGGCAGCTCAGTTGGTAGAGCATGTGACTCTTGAATCTTGGGGTTGGGAGTTCAAGCCCCATGTTGGGCACAGAGCATACTTAAAAAAAAATAAAAACAAGTAAATAAATGTTGCCTTTGTTCTTGGCAATCTCCTGAGTCCTGGTGTTCCTTCCTGTCAGTGCTTTAGGGTCAAGAAAGATCAAAGCCGGCCCCTTAGGTAGCTGCCCAAGATGTCTGAAAGCTAGATTATACTTGAGTCTTCCCTTTCCCTCCCCTGGGGAGGAGCTAGGATTTAGGGGTTTCTTGCACGTGCAGATGGGAGGGGCTCTGGCAAGTGAGTTCCATGAATTTTCCTACAGGCTTCAATGCAGCTGGCTATTGAACTATTTGGAATGCGGGAACCTCTTAACTGGTTTCTAAATTTTTCACAAAGGAAACTGGTCTATGTACCGTTGATCAGTGTTTCCATAGGGGGCTGGGAAAGGAGGGTCTGAGACTACCTACTGTTGTTGTTGACAACCATCCTTGTTGACACCATCCCAAATCATGTTTTTACCACTTTTTCTGCAAGAGACTGACCTCATCCACACTAACATTTCATTGACCAAAAGAAGCTACACGGCCACCTCCAAGTTCAACAAGGCATGTATATCCCTTCCACAGAGAGGAAGCTGACAGTTTAATGTCTTTGCTTCAGATCTTAAAAGTCATTGGAACACTTTCACTGACATTCCATTTTGATGTTCTGAAGACACTCACAGGACATTGTTTCAGACGCATTTGTGCCCTTATCACTGCCTGTTAACTGTCTCTGGAGAATAATGGCCTCACCTTCTCTTTGACATTTCAAATTGTCTATGAGTACTTTTCCTGGTAGGGACTAATTTGGAATCCTCAGAGGAAATGTAGTTCCCAGCTCCATCTTAGCAATTCATGGAGACTCCACAGGAGGTGGCAGTGATGTGCACCTCTCACGTGGACTACACAACAGCCAGAGATCTCGTTACATCAGTTCCCTTGCTGTTCTCCCCTCCACCACCTTAGACTGGTATTAAAGGCCTATATAACCTAGCCCCATCCAGCATGTGAGCCTTCAGAACGCTACTGCTCCTCAGATCTAGAATATTCCAATATCTTCACTCTTCTCCCACCCTTGCCTTTCCTTCCTTGGCTACTGCTTCTCTAGGCATTCCAGTGCTCAGGGTGGTTAGGTATTTCACTTAGTTCCAAAAGTCAGAGACAATTGGGACAGCTGTTTTAGCCAACAGCCTGTGGTAGGGACAAATTATTAAACGGACACGTCAGTTCTAAGAGTATGCCCAGACTTTAAAAGAAATGTGAATGCTGAAAACGAAAGAATAAAATTTAGTACATTAGTTTATAGTTTCTTACTCCTTTCCCAAAGATTACTTTTGTTTCTTCACTCCCTCGTAAGGCAGAGATATTACAATGTTCAACTCTGGTCATGCTATTTTATTATTATTAATTTTTAAATTTTTTAAAAATTTATTTACTCGAGAGAGAATATGTGCACAAGCAGGTGGAGGGGCAGGAGGAGAGAGAATCAGGCTCCTCGCTCAGCAGGGAGCCTGATGTAGGGCTCTATCCCAGGATCCTGGGATTGTGATCTGAGCTGAAGGCAGATGCTTAACCGCATGAGACACCCAGATGCCTCGGTCATGCTATTTTAGAAAAATGACTTAAAACATACTTATCTAGGTTGATGCTAATATTTAGTAAAAACTGTCAACTATTTACAGTGGTCTGTAATTAGCTGACACATTTTAAGACATTCTTAGCTCACAGAAGAATCTAGTTAAAGAAGATTTTCAGCAGGAAGGTGACTGGATGGCTTTGGTACCCAACACAATCAGTTCTTTTAAGAATAGTTAGTGAATAATCTACCCAATGCAACAGATGCGACCATGATGCCCAGGCCTTCAACCAAAGGAGTGTTGCCTGGACTTTGAAAACAGCAGGAAGAGAGTGTATGTGTGTGTCTGTGCACACGGGGAAGGTTATTTGAACACAACACGGTAGTGAAAAAAACAACCAAGAAAAATGCTGGCACACTGAGAGAAACAAAAAAACCCTTCACATTTTACCTTACAACATCTGCCCTTATAGAAAGAAGGCATACAAGAGGAATCTAGAGCTTTGTGACTGGAATTCCACAGGTGGCCCCCATTTCTGTAACCATGTCAACCATGATTCACAAAGTATTGATCTTCATTTACTTTCATGAAAAGGAACGCACACAAATCCTTCTCATGGGTCAGCACGGAGATAACCAGCAGGTATCTGGCCAATAGTATAGTCCACAACACCAAAATTCAAATGAATCTAGAAAATAATTTGCTTCCTTACCTTTCGGCAGCGAGGATTGGGACAACTGAACCTCTTCACATCACTGTCCAACAGAGCAGGAAAGCTGCAAGAGGGGCATCTACAATCAAAACAGTAGAAGGAATATTACTCAGAATATTAAATTGGTTCCATGTGACTGCTCATACTAACGGAGTTTTAAGATGGACAGCCATATCTCCTTACTTTTAACTAAAACACGCACTGAGGCTCTCCTTTGTACTGGCTCTTATCCACAAATGCAGCTGCCAATTTGGGTCCTATCTCAGCGCAAACCACTCAATAAACATAGACCCCCTATCTTTGTAAGAACAACTTGCACATCATTTTTCCTTCATCCTCCAACCCATGCGAAATGATTGTATCTGTAAGCCAAGTGATGAAGAGGTACCAAGGAATGTAGTAAAATGTAAATATTTCCAATAATAATAATATTTCCTTATTGCTCCGAAGACAATGCCAGAAGACCTAGAAGATCCAGCTTTGTCACAGAATGTTTATCTCTGATGAAAGTGTTCAGACAGTCTTTCTAATGGGCAATGAGGTGACAGATGACACTTTCTAATTCTGAGAACTGACCTGACGAGCTCATCAGCGTAAGCTGCAGTGACTTCTTCTTCAGCTTTCCGTTCATAGTATTTATACAGGATGGTCTGAGGAAGCACCTTCTCCAGCTCACTGGTTGGGAACGAACACGTGCAACTGCCTTCCATGCAGCTGAGTTCTGACTAAATTATAACGTCAGGAGGCCAAAACAAAACAAAACCAAACCAAAAAAAAAAAAGAAGGAAAGAAAATTCAACTAGATTTTTAGAAAAACAAAACCTCAGCGGTTCAATGCATCCCTCAACAGAAAGCCAATAAACAGTGGTTAAGAAAGAGACCACAAAGTCCATCTCTGATATAGGACCAGAGGGCCTCTCTCAGTGCAAACCACAATAAGATGGAGAGCAACAAGGAAGATCACGGGATAGTATCTCTCAAGGAGGTATATGTCAGAAGAGAGTTGATTTCCTCCAGAGACCCTAAAAAGATAGGAGGTACAGGTATCAGGGAAGGCAGAGATGAATGGTTTAAGAGGGGACAAGAATATGGACGAAAAATAAGAAGGTTGTCTGACAAACCTCTATCCAGATCCTGTCCCCTTCAGATGGTCAGGGGACTAAAACTCTTCCAAGAGAAAGGAAGAAAGCCTCTGGGACAGCTGCCCAAGCAGGCCCTAGACATCGCCTTCAAAGCCATCAGTAGCAAGCACACTGAGTCCTCCTCACAACACATCACTCCAACTTCCTCTTTTACTTCTCTCATCCATTTTTAAGGACCCTTGTGATTACACTGGGCCCATCTGGATAATTCAGGATGCTCTCCCCATTTCAAGGCCACCTGACCAGCAACCTTAAGTCCCCTCCACCATGTAAGGTAACATTCACACCTCTGGGGGGCCATTAGTCTGCCTACTACAACATCCTGCTAGTAATAGTTACTCTGTTCTTGACTCAACTACAATTGACTTTAGAATAACTGATGTTGAATGATTTGATTATTATTTTAAAAAATTCTGGTTTTTAATCATTTGTTAAGACAAAATAAAATAAAATTCCTTTTCATATTTTGTTATGCTGGTATCAAGAGACACTAATTTTGGACAGAGAAATATGACCTTGGACAGTTACTTCTTTCTTAAAAAGGCTTCTAGTTATCATTATTTTTTGCCTTTTAAAAAGTGTACTTATTTTTAAGTAACCTCTACACTCAACATGGGGCTCCAACTCATGATCCCAAGATCAAGAGTCACATGCTCTTCTGACTGAACCAGCCAAGTGTCCCCATAGTTATTCATTTTTTTAAAAGATTTATATATATATATACATATTTATTTATTTATTCATTCATTCATTCATTCATGAGACACACAGAGGCAAAGACACAGGCAGAGGGAAAAGCAGGCTCCCTTCAGGGAGCCCAATGTGGGACTTGATCCCTGCACTGGGGATCATGCCCTGAGCCGAAGGTAGACGCTTAACCACTGAGCCGCCCAGGCGTCCTTAGTTATTCATTTTATTTTTTTATTTTTTTTTTATAGTTATTCATTTTAATACAAAGTCCTTAAAAAATTTTATTGGAAAAAAAACCAACAATGCACTCTCATTTAATAGCTGCAAGGGTCTCTTTGTTTGTATTACGAAAAGGATCAATGAGTGAAGAAGCTACTGCTCTTGGAGCAGGCACGGGGGCACAGAAGAATGCTGTCACTTCCTGAGAAGAAATCCACCTGGCTTACAATCAACACAATCACACCAGCCAGGGGCTATCTGGCAATCACACACACCCCAGCTTGTCCTAACAGCTCCACCTCATCCCAGAAAGGGCAATTTCATCAGGCATTTACAGCTACCTATAAATGCAGTCTCATACTCTGTGAGCATTTCCTGTGTGTGGACCTATTACATGATTCTTACCTTTCCAGATCCAAAGACAGCCTCTTGGGCATATCTGATGAGACATTCTTTGCAGAACAAGTGAGCATCTGCACACTGTGTCAGCTCCTCGAATGGAAACTCTCCATAGCAGCAGCGGCACTCAATAAGCTGGCCATCCTGTGGGCCATCAGAGACACATGAGACACTATACACGGAGGCAGAGGGGTAATAGATATTATATTCCTCTACCCCCAAATACACGCTGAAATCAAAAGCCACCTCTAGAAGGCATAAAACGATGAGCTGTTTGCTGCTCTATACATAGCTTGAGATGCTAGTACAAATATACAAATATGTAACTAAAGATAGAATTTTCATAGGTTTTTATTCTTTGAAGTCATCCTTTGTATAAAGTGATCATATCACGAGTCCCATGGTGCCAGAACTCTTAACATTTGTATTCATATGCTAATATGATTACGAGAGGGAGAGGGACAAGTGGCACAAGGGATGTTACCCCAAAAAGCTCCCAAAGTTGGATTTTGCTCTTCTTTTAGAGGGCAGGAGTGTGAGGAGGTTGTTTCAGCCTACACTGTATATTAACGGACCACTGAAGCTAGCTGGGGCAGCAACCTCCAATACTGTGAGCACCATGAAACTTGTTCTTCTAATGGAAGACAGACCCAGCCCCCAGTCCATTCCCACCATGTCAAAAAAAGACCTCTAGGAGAGGACAGCAGACAGTGTACAAAAGCCACCTGGTCCTGAGGTTAGACATATCTCTTCCTTCTAACTTTTTGACACCAGAATTTTAAATTTTCCTCTAAGAAAATATTCAGTGGATTGCAGGGAATGTTCTTAAAAAGAGAAACAATTCTTGTCATTATCTGTGCTTCAATTCTGAACCAGTCTGGATTAGGAGTGCCTATTATGATTCGAGCATCCAACTGTAATTTGGTTGAACCACAAACCCAGCAGACCAACAGGAGATTATACAAGAACCAATATGCCACCAGGAAATGTGATAAAGAAAACAGGTTACGTAAATACCTAGAATAAATGAATTAGATTTCAAATTACCTTTTGATACTGTTCTTCATTCATCTGCAGAGCAAGCAAAAAGTCTTCATGCTGAAGAACAATACATGCAGATACAAATTTAGTAAAGATGCCACAAACACTTAGCATTCATTTCCATAAACACAAAAGAACTCTACTAGGAATAATCATCTCTTCAGTTACACAGTTTAGTAGTTTAAAGAGATACCTCAGAGTAAATTTAAAATGCACCAGAAAGCTAAATATAAGAAAGGAAACCAAACAAATATATTCCTGCATGTTGCTGCTGGGAATGCAAAACAACACAACCACTGTGACACTTGGCACTAGATAATAATGTCACCTAAGTATTTACTCTTTTGATTCATCCACTGCACTTCTAGGAATGTACCCAAAGATACTCTGGGACAGAAATAGAAATATTGTATGTTTAAGGTTATTTACCATGGCACTATTTATAATAGCAAGAAACAATGGAAACAACCTTGAATGTCCATCGAGGAGAATAACTGAATCAACACTACTACTGCAGACAATGTCACTCTGGGCAGTTTTATTTTTTTTTAAAGATTTTATTTATTTGAGAAAGAGAGAGGAGAAACAGAAGCAGGGGGAGTAGCAGAAGCGGAGGGAGAAGTAGGCTCCCAGGTGAACAGGCCCGATCCCAGGACCCTGAGATCACCACCTGAGCCCAAGGCAGATGCTTAACCAACTGAGCCATCCAGGTGCCCCCACACTAGGCAGTTTTTTTTTTCTTTTTAAAGATTTTATTTATTTATTCATGAGAGACACAGAGATTGAGAGAGAGAGAGAGAGAGAGAGAGAGGCAGAGACATAGGCAGAGGGAGATGCAGGCTCCATGCAGGGAGCCTGACGTGGGACTCGATCCTGGTTCTCCAGGATTAGGCCCTGGGCTGAAGGCGGCGCTAAACTGCTGGGCCACCACCCGGGCTGCCCACACTAGGCAGTTTTAAAAAGGAAAGAAAAGGGATGCCTGCCTGGCTCAGTGGTTGAGTGTCTGCCTTTGGATTCCAGGATCAAGTCTCTCGCATCGGGCTCCTTGCAGGGAGCCTGCTTCTCCCTCTGCCTCTCTCTCTTTCTCTCTCTGTGTCTCTCATGAATAAATAAATAAAATCTTAAAAAAAAAAAAAAAAAAAAAAGGAAAAATCTCTGGCTTAAGAGTGATCATCATGATACACTGCTAAGTTTAAAAGCAAAGGACAGAAAAGTGTGCTTTCAGGTAAAAAAGATAGGTAAAAACAAACCAAACCGCCCCCCCAATCCCACCCCTCCTAATATATTTGCTTTTACATAAAATAAGGAAAGACAATAAAAAACTACTAACAATGGTTATACAGAGGGGCATCTAGCTGCCTCAGTCAGAAGACCTTGTCGCTCTTGATCTTGGGATTGTGAATTTGAGCCCCATGCTGGGTGTAGAGATTACTTACATAAACTTAAAACAAAAATTAAAAACTCAAACCCAAAACAAACAAACAAAAAACAATGGTTATGTATAGAGGGAGCTAGGAAACATAGGAGGAAAGGAGAGGGCAGAGGGTAGATCTTTCTGTTCCTTGTTTTATAGTTTTAACTTTCAGAACTAAAAATATTTTACATAATTAGGGCAGCCCCAGTAGCCCAGTGGTTTAGTGTCACCTTTGGCCTGGGATGTGATCCTGGAGACCCGGGATAGAGTCCCACATTGGGCTCCCTGGGTGGAGCCTGCTTCTCCCTCTGCCTGTGTCTCTGCCTGCCCACCCCCTCCCCCCGCCCGCCCCTCGTGTCTGTCATGAATAAATAAATAAAATATTTAAAAAATATATTTTACATAATTAAAGAACAAAATTAGATAAAAACAAAAAAAACAATTCCTGGGGTGCCTGGGTGGCTCAGTTGGTTAAGTGTCCAACTCTTTGATTTCTGCTTAGGTGGTGATCTCGGGGTCATGGGATCAAGCGGAGAGTCAGGCTCTCTGCTCAGCTCAGAGTCTGCTTGAATTCTCTCTTCCTCTCCCTTGGTCCCTTTACCTGCTTGCATATATGCGTGTGTACACTCTGTCTCTCAAATAATAAATATTAAAACTGAAAAACCAATACCTTAAAACTTGAAAACTTGTTTGTCATCTATCATATCAAAATATCAAAACTTAATTGTTTATCAGGTTAATGGTATAACCACACACTTATTCCAAGTGATTTTATAATATTTTGATTTCATATTCCTCATCTGATATAACCTGACAAGAAAATTATAAATAGGGCAGCCCAGGTGGCTCAGCGGTTTAGTGCTGCCTTCGGCCCAGGATGTGATCCTGGAGACCTGGGATCAAGTCCTGTGTTGGGCTCCCTGTATGGAACCTGCTTCTCCCTCTGCCTGTGTGTGTCTCTCTCTCTGTATCTCATGAATAAATAAATAAAATCTTAAAAAAATTATAAATAAATCTTAGGCTATATTCAATAGCCTTTAGTAATAATATTGGGCTGTTTCAGAAATATAAAGTATATAACAAAGAACAACAAAGAATAAGGAAAATAAGTCACTGTTAATATAAAGAATCAAGATTTTCAGCATAAGAGGAAAGTAGTACAAACATAAAAAAGAAAAACCCCTGCAAACCAAATTTGAGACCACAATCTCAGTATGAATTCCCACTAAAAGAAAATAAGGTACATCGCAGAGGTTGTTGAGTCCAGGTCCAGGTCAGGAAACGCAGAGTCTGAACTTGGGTCACCTCATGCGCCAGAAAGGAGGGGTGCTGTCAGGAACGACTGAGGCACTGACCCAAAGGGGATACTCCTGGGCAGATGTGGAATAATGTGGACAAGGATATGGACTCCAAAGAGTCAACCCAACACTTTAAGCACTTTAAAAAAAAAAAAAGATTTATTTTTTTGTTCATGAGAGACAGAGAGAGAGAGAGAGAGAGGCAGAGACATAGGCAGAGGAAGAAGTAGGCTCCCCACAGGGAATCTGATGTGGGACTCGATCCTGGGACTCCAGGATCACACCCTGGGCTGAAGGCGGTGCTAAACTGCTGAGCCACCCAGGTGTCCCTAGCACTTTTCTGATGAGAAATTAATGACTGCGATGTTCTGATACCATACCATGGAATGTGCCAACATCTGGAAGACCTATATAACTCATGAATCAGTGTTTTACATGATAAAATCACACCAAGTGTGGAAGATCCATTATAGTGCAAGCTACGCTAACAGATTTTAATGTAACAGATGAGAGGTAATGGTGATAGATGGATCAAAAATTCTAATTTCTGCTCAAGATCTAGAATTTTATCATTGGTTATAAATAATCACTTTATTTTTGAGATTAGGCCCGATGCCTACTCCTGAAAAATCTATTTTTCTGTTAGCATTTTTTTTCAAGTAAAAATAGTGAAATTTTTTTTTTTTTTTTTGGGGGGGTGTCTGATTTGGCAGCTTGCAACTCAAAGGCACAAGCACTTGTCAGGCCACCATCACAGTCAGGATGCAGTAGAGGTGTTGTGTGGAGATTTCCCATTCTGTCACACAGAGCATCAAAAGGTAATGTTCAAAGGTCAAAATTTGATCAAATAAATAAATTTTACTGTTTCGTTGAAGGCATTATTTTTTAATTAAATTAATTCATTATTTATTATTAAAATTTTTTTAAAAGAGTGCATGCATGTGTGTGCATGAGGGGGGTGGAGAACGGAGGGAGAGGGAGAGAATCTTAAGCAGGCTCCACATCCAGCACAGCACGCTTCCAAACCCAGTTTTGTTTTTTCAAAAGCTTCATAGTTTATTCAAACCAACCACTTCAAAGAAAATACAAATCTTAAAAGACAGTTTTATCCTAAACCCTAAAAGCAAACCAGAACACTTGAAACACACCCCAAATCCATCCTCCTACCTCTGCCATTTCTTTGATTTTCTGCTCATAGAACTCCTGCTCTTGCTGCACAGCTGGAAGAAGGGCACGCCGGTCATAGGACCTACAATGTCGCCGCTTATTTTCCAGAAAGAACATCCTCTTTTCTATTTTTATGTCACCTAGAAGACATGTGACAACACAAAATCATGCATACAACTGTTGCTAGGAATCCAGGGCAGCCATTTCAGTCTTCTGCAGCCTACTCCTCCTCATACCCTCCAGCAGTACAGTATGTTTTTGACTTTCTGATCATGTTGCCTGCATTTGGGAAAATTTGGCTCCTTACCATTCCCTAACTTACCATAAACATATTTTGATTTTCATGTTTTCTTTTCCCTTGTTATGCTGTAAATGGAAGGTTCCTCCCATCCTGGCAGTATTACACTGTGTGAATATACTATACTTTATTATCTATTCTACTGAGGACAGCTGGGTTTATAGTTCTGGGTTACTATGAACAGGTTGAATGTGTCTGCAGTTCAGCAGAGCATACACGAAGGAGTGGAAGTGCTGGATCATAGATAAGCATTTTTGCAGCTTTAGAAAACAGTGCCAGTTTTTCAAAGCAGTTGTGCCAATTTACACTCTCTCCCCACTGGCAATGCATCACACCACACATCCTTATTACCTGCACTGTTAGCCTCTAATTTTAGCCATTCTGGTAGGTGCACATGTGTCTGATGAATATTTTTTAAACTTTTTATTTTGAAAACCTTCATAAAGAAAAGGTGAAATAGTACCTAAATCCATTAATATGAAACATTTAGAATAAAAGATAGAATGACAAATATCAGACCATGTTATTGGCCCGTTCAGTTTTATTTCTGTGGATTTGGTAATTTATATTTTCTAGAAAACTGTCAATCCCACCCAGATCTTCTATTCACTCTCTAAAGTCTCTTCTTCATAGTATCTTTTGGCTTTATCAATATTTACTCTATTATTAGGTTCCTGATACTTCTCCCACTTTATTCTCTTCAACAATTATTTTAGCTATTCCAGTGCCTTGCCTTTACATATAAATTCTAGGATAAACTTGCCTTTAGCTACCAAAAAGTCTTGCTAGGATTTTGATAGGAATTAAAGTAAAGTAAGTCTGTTTTACCAATTTGGGGAAGATTTACATCCTTATGATGTTGAGGCTTCCTGCCCAATATCACTAGCTTTGGTTTCTTCAGTTTCCTAGTTTTTATTACAAGTCTTATACATGTTTTGTTAGACTTAAAGCAAGAATTTAATGGGAGGGGGAAAAATTATAAATAGTACTGTACTTTTAACTTTGATTTCCATATGCTCACTGCCAGTATACAGAAATACAATTGGTTTTTGGAGATTGACTTATACCTTGCAATGATACTAAACTTATTTAATGAGTCTAGAAGTATTCTCAGTAGATTCCTTGGTGTTTCCTCATTGGTTATAACTTCTAGCACGTGTTGAACTGCAGTAAACAGAAGATATCCTTCTCCTGTTCCCGATTTAAGGGGAAAGGATTAGCCATTAAACAATATTAGCTTTAGGTTTTCTTGTAGAAGTTATCAAACTGAAGAAGTTCCTCTCAAATTCCTAATTTTCTGAGTTTTAGTCAATAGGTGTTAAACATGGTTAAATACCTTTTCTGAATTAATTAATATGGTCATATAATTTTCCTTCTTTAACCTGTAAATATGGTGGATTATACTGTTTTTCAAAATACTAAACCAGCCTTGCACCCCTGGAATACACATGACTTGGTCATGGCACATAATTTTTTTATATATTGCTAACTTCTATTTGTTGAAATTTTGTTAATAATGACTTCTGCATGTTTATTCATAAGGGATATTGGTCTATAGTTTTTTGAGCTGTCCTTGTCTGCTTTTGTTACCTGGGTTAATACTGACTTCATAAAAGGAATTGGAAAGTGTTTCCTACTCTTCTATTTTCTAGAAGATATTATACAGAATTAGTGTTAATTCTTTTCCAGTATAACCAAATGAGGCTGGAGATTTCTTTTTTAGGAGACTTAAAATTATGAATTCAATTTCCTGGAGAGCTATGGGGTGCTATTCAAATTACCTATTTCAATATGGGTAAGTCTCGGTATTTTGTGTTTTTTGAGGAATTGGTCCATTTCACTTAAATTGTCAAATTTATGTGTGTAATGTTGTTCATGGTATTCTGCATTGGCTGTCTGTGGAGTCTACTGTAAGATCCCTTATAAAGAGTGAGAATTCTTGATACTGGTAATTTGTCTTTTTTCTTGGTTGGCTTTGTGAGATGGTATATTTTTTACTGATGTTCAGTTTACATCCAGATTCTACCCAGACTCTCCATGAGAAGATCATCTACTGGTTAGTTCATAAAATGATAAAAAGAACAGTGGAGGGAGAATCCTGACTCCCTCTTAGAGCCAAGCAATGTATAAACCCAAATAGCGGTGCCTGGATGGAAAAATGGCCGAAAATGTGAAAAATGAGATTCTTGAAGCAGGATTTTCAGACTATCGGTACTTGTCAATTGCTGTCAAGGAAGGTTAAGTGTATCTGTAAGTTGTACATATTAATGCTGTATGTTGTCTCTAACATAGCAGACTTGTCAGGAGTACTCTGTCTATCCAGACTTGCACAGATATTCTGACAAGCTAGAGGAAGCACACAGAGAAGGACAGTCACAAAGACAAAGCAGCAAAAGATTCCAAGTCTTTGCACAGACAAGAACTACACCCATGGCAAGAAATTTCAGGAATGTACATTTAACCTGATGTAGAGCTGACCAACAAGAGAGTGGACCATCTTGCAAAGTGGTACTTTCTTTTCTCCACCATGGACAGAAACAAATACGGAATGACTATATATTTGGGATGCCGAGTCTAAACTGGATAAATTTAGCTGAATGAAGAACCACCTACACACTTCCCCCACTTTCTCATTCTTTGGCAGACCTGTGAGAACGTCATGGGAGGAGAGCACTGAATCAGACTAACTTGGTGGGGGGGGGGGCGGCTCAGGAGTCAGAGCCTAGGGGCTTCCTTTTAGATGCTGAGGATCTCAGAACCCCAAATACTTTCCAACTGTATGATTATCTCAGATTTTCCACTTAGATCTGAAATCAAGTTACATAAATAAGTACAAATTTAAGAGAAAGACAAATAAGAGAAAACAAAAGGAAAATACTCCTGTTTACAACATCATCCATAGGAAAAGTTACAGTGGGCTCTTTCCTCGGACATAAGCAACTCAGATTTGATGTAAAGTTTAACACATTTAACCCTGGGGGCAGAGATTAGACCCAAAATAATGTCTGGAAGAGTTCCAGCAGTTATGTCATCAAGAACAGAATGTTCAGCACACAAGCGGCTGTTAAGGATCTGCTGGTTTTTTCCATGCAGAAGCCACTCTCAGGTGCACAAGCGATCCCTCTGCAGTGAGCAATCAATCTCTGGTCTAGATAATTTTATTAGAGATAAAGCTAATTTTTGTCAGATCTTCAAGACCAGCCCTCCAACCCCCAGCCTGAGTGTGTCCCCAAACACTTTTCCACACATGAATTCTCTGCCACTGCACACAATGTTCCAGTCACAGTGGGTAGAGAGAAAGAAGGAGGGCGACAACCACAGCCACTTCTTAAACATACAGATCTCCAAAGCAGGCCACGCAGCCAGTTCATGGGCTAGCCTGGCAGGTGGGCCATGCCACAGCGGCCTTTTTGGGCTGCATGGGAAGGAGAGGGTTCTGCACAGCTGCTTCACATATTTGTCAGAAAAACTCAAAGTTGTCCATTACCTTGTTCAAACTTGAAATCTATATAAGAATACTGATTCATTTCTTTTCTCTTTTTTCTTTTACCACTGGTTTCTGGTGATAGCTCCTGCCATTTTTTAATGGCATCAGAAAAGGCCTAAAAAATTGAGAAATGGAAAAGTTAGTGCTGTAAATGGGACACAAAAATACAAGCAACCCCAAATCTCATTCTGACTCACAGTTTTAGCTAGGTCCCCTGCATAGCTTACCAGAAATAGGCTGTAGTAAAATGAACAGGGAGCATTTCATTATTTTCGCTTTGACTTTCATCAACAGCTACAAGGGCAGAACCAAATGCTTATTGACAAAGGGCAACATAAGAAAACAGCAAGTGTGCAAGCTATCCTTGGCTATGTACAGGGTGGGTCACCTAAGAGATGGCTGGCAAGTCAGACTCTACAGGTATACCCTAAATGGTATACCTCTGGCCAATGGTTCCCTATCTACTTCCCACCAAAACCTTTAAATTCCTTGCAGCTTCATCTGCATCCCCATAGCACAGTGGAGGGCAAAAGTCTTATGCCAGTGATGATTCCTTTTGTTCCATATCCTCAGCGCAGCGGTTTAGCGCCGCCTGCAGCCCAGGGCGTGATCCTGGAGACCCAGGATTGAGTCCCACATCAGGCTCTCTGTGTGGTGCCTGCTTCTCCCTCTGCCTGTGTCTCTGCCTCTCTCTCTCTCTCTCTATGAATAAATAAAACCTTAAAAAAAAAAAAAATCTTTTCAATTGACATTTCAATATACTCAAGTCTTTGTCATCTTTAAAAAAAAAAAAATCCCTGTCCTCCTTCTCCTTTCGGGTTCCAGCCAAAACACCCCAGCCCGAACTTGTCAAAGGGACCATCTGTCCATGTTTGCTCATCTCACCTTTGTGTATTTCACAACTTCCTTCAATCCAGGACCGAAGACCCTCTTTCTGCTAGCTTATCTCCTTGTAACAGGAGGCAAACTCCAGCCCCTATGTTTTAGTCATCTCACCTGGCCTCTCTTGGCAGTACTGAGAACACTGATTTCTACCTGCACCTGGTGTTCCACCTCCTCTCTGCTGACTCCTTCTCACCACCCTTGGCTCTCTCTCCCCCTGTGCCTACCTCATCCAGGCTGGGGAAGTTGCCCTGCATGTGCTGATGACCCTCATAATCCCACCTCTTTTGGCCATTCAAGGACCCAAATGAATTCTTTGTACTTGGATGTCTCACAGGCCTCACTCAAAAGGCTGGAAACTAAATGCTTGAGGCTGAATTCATGATCCTTTCCTTCCAAATTAGCTCTTCTACAGCATTCCTCACTCCAGGAAAGGACACACTCCCCAAGCCCCCTTACTGAACTCCTGCTTACAGAACATTCAGGTTTGTGGTTAAATTTTTCTTGCTCAGGGAGGCCCTCATGGAGCCTCTCAAGTCCACCCTACGTCCTCCTGTTACAGTTTTTCCAAGCACTTTATGTTTTTCTTTTGAAAGATAATAGTAATGATACATTTATTTGTTGGATTCTGTTTCATGTCATCCCCTCCACTGGATGATGGGCTTCTGGAGGACAGATAAGGTGACCGTAGCCCAGGGTGTATCCTTGGCAACCTGTATGGTTTGCATTTCATACTCCTTTGGTGAATAATAAAAGGTTACAGGGATATCTGTGTGTTATAGGAATGCTGCTATAGTTAAGTCACATTCTGAATGTTTATCTTAAAGAAACAGCTGTGAGCCCTTCTGGTAAAATGAAAGAAAGAGAAAATGAGTATTTTAGCTACAGAAGAGGGATGGATCATACCTCCACCTTCATCTACCTTTTATCTCTTTTCCAAAGCTCTCAAGTCTGGGAACAGGAAGTGAATCACCATGTGCTGATACACCTCTGCAAGGGAAGCACTCTGTGTGGGCCTCAAGACCCCTCATAACATGTAATTCTCATGGCAACTCTCTGAGGGAGGGGTTCTTTTGCAACAGAGGTAAGTGAGGCTTATAGATAAAGAACCTGCCCCCAGTCAAATTAATTAAAGCTAGCATATGAAATCAGGCCAGTTGCAGAACGAAGGCTCCTTCCTCTCTTTAACATCACCCTATTTTCACAGAGTGGTTCAGAGAAACCCGCCAAGAGCTGGCCAACAGCAGAAGTCATCCTACTACCTCTCCATCTCCCTGATCAACGTCCTCCCTTGCTTTGTTTCTTCTCTTTGGAGTTCTGACTATCCGAGGTGTTCCCCCACAAACCCTTAGGTATCAGTCTTAAAGTCACATGTTTGTATTCCACAGCAAGACCACTAATTTTTAGCAAGTTTTACCTAGAGGTAACAATTCCCATCCTTGAACCAGGGCTATTTGCAAAAACCCAGGAAAAAAGGCAAGACAGGTTATGATGATCTGAATTTTATAAATGAAGTGACTGAAGGACAGATGTCATTTATTAGCAACTAATGAAATGGGAATGTGAACTCAGAGCTTGTAACTGGTAGCCCAATGGATCTTCAACCATGCCACACTCTTGTCTGAAAGTGAAATGGGGTCATTACCTCCCATTTAAATACTCTTTCTAGTTAAAAGGAAAAAAATCCATAGTGGCCCATGTCAGGAAACCGTATCTTAAAATAAATATTGCCCACAAATTAAAGGAGCCTCCAAAATCTTACTTTAGTAGTTACAACAACCATCACTTATCTTAATATTAACTAAAGTTCTACTTAAATAGACCAAACACAATTATGCATCAGAGTTCTTTCCTTTTGAGAACTGCTAGTTATAATTGACACCTATATATTCAAAGGTACCATGGTTCTTTTTTTTTTTTTTTTGCTTCTGCTTAGATTTCTTCTAGTGAAAACATCCTTCCCTTAAGATTCTGTTCAAATGACACTCTCCTTTCTTTCCTCATGCTCTCATGTACCTTTAGTCGCTCTTTTTTAACACTCATCACACTGTTTTAATTTTTTTTCCCTTTTAATCTTCTCAAATAGACTGAAAGCTCTTTGGAAGGAAGCTAATTTGTGTTCCACAGATGCTACTACTGTCCTCAGGGCCTAACTGATAACTATCACAAAGTACTCAAAAACTCTATCAGGAGGAACACAGGAACAACAAATACTGAAGATGATTTTTCCTTTTATATGTATCTTGCATTTCTTCCTCCAGCTTGCTCACTCTCTCGCAAATCTAATCTCCATGCAGACTCCTGGTTCTGAGAATCAAGGATACAGGTTGCTAGGATTCTTAGGATATTGTGATGGTCAAATTTCCTTTAAGGATCACCTAAAAATACTACAATGGGCATCTGATGAAATAAAAGCTGAGGAGTGGCCGGAGACTCCTTGAAATCTGGTGGAAGTCTGGTCCAAAAATAGAAATGTGTCACGTATATGGAGACAGAATCATTAAAGTACTCCAGGGGAGAAATCTAAGAAGGCTGGAACGATGGGTAGCCCGGGTGGCTCAGCAGTTTAGTGCCACCTTCAGCCCGGGGCCTGATCCTAGAAACCCGGGATCAAGTCCCATGTCGGGCTCCCTGCATAGAGCCTGCTTCTCCCTCTGCCTGTGTCTCTGCCTCTCTTTCTTTTTGTCTCTCATGACTAAATAAAATCTTAAAAAAAAAAAAAAGGCTGGAACGAGCACCTGGAGAACAGAAGGGATGATTATAGAAGACAACACTGTTCACTACTATAAAGCTCCACAAGGGAAGGGGCCTGTGACACTCCCAGTACATGACCACAGCAGGCACTCAACACACTGAATGTAAGAAACAGTTCTATCTGTGGCAGGATTATTGAAAAATTTGACAGAGAAATAATTTTCAATCTAGGAGAACTATCAGCCAAGAGTGAGTGTGTAAAACAAGACAAACTTATCAGGATCTAGAGCACAGAAGATCAAGCAAGATCCAAAGGCAAAGGGAACTCCCAAGTGGACTACTATACAGAAGCATGGAGGAGAAAGGGAAAAAAATGAATCGAGGATTGATGGACAGGTCTGACAACAGGCAAGCTGATGAAAACAATGTTTTAGAGTTGTCGGGCGTGAAAAGACAGTCACAGCATCAAAAACCAAAGCAACGACAACAAAAAAGCAGATGAAAAAAAGAGACACAACCATTTTAACTCCAAGAATAATAGAAAATTCAAGAAAGGATATATTATCCTAGTACATTACTTCCCCTAGCAATGAACATTTCCACAGTCATAATATAAAAAGTTTAAAACCAGATTTAACAAAAACTATGTATCAAAAAGGGGAGTATGTATGGGTGTGTAAGATCTAGAGCCCCATCCACCATAAGAAAAAACTAAAATAATTTCTCAAACTAATCAATCAAACATAAGCATGTGTTCATAAATGTGGAGGTAAATACTAGGAAAAAAATAAACCAGGTAAGAGTTGAGTTGTCTCTGGAGAACAGAGGAAGAACGTGAAGAAAGAGGCTTCAGCCTATGGTTTAAAAAATTACAGATAAGCGGGGAATCCCTGGGTGGCTCAGCAGTTTAGCGCCTGCCTTTGGCCCAGGGTGCGATCCTGGAGTCCTGGGATCGAGTCCCACGTTGGGCTCCCGGCATGGAGCCTGCTTCTCCCTCCTCCTGTGTCTCTGACTCTCTTTCTCTATGTCTATCATAAATAAATACATACATAAATCTTAAAAAAAAATTACAGATAAGCATTTTGGCACCAACTGATTTTTAAAGTTATGGCCACAAATCACTTTGATAAATATTCACTTCAACAAGTGGCTCCCGCCATGAATTTTAAGGATGACCTGTTCCCTCCAGTCTACAAGTTACTCATTTTTGAGAGCACTTTGTCCCTACAGAGCTAACAACCAGAAGAAATATTACTGCAGCTGCAATGTGGTCTCCATGAAAGCTACCTACAGGATGTGTCCATAAAGAGAGTTGAGCTGAAAAATCTTCAACCACACATGCACTAGAGGGAGAGTTTTTCTGCACCCTGGGCCTCCATATCATAGGCTAGGAGCAAACCAGAGCAAGCCCTCGGGTAACAGGTCCCTCCAGTGTGAATTCAGTGCTATGAACCTAAGGATGCTGAATCACAGAAGGCTCTTGTGCACTTATAGTATTATTCTAAGGACTGACTTTTTTAAGATTTTATTTATTTATTCATGAGAGACCCAGAGAGAGAGGCAGAGACACAGGCAGAGGGAGAAGCAGACTCCTTGCGAGGAGCCTAATGTGGAGCTTGATCCCGGGGTCTGGGATCTGGGATCATGCCCTGAGCCGAAGGCAGACGCTTAGCCACTGAGCCACCCAGGAGTCTGTAAGGACTGACTCTTAAGATCACACTGTAAGGCAGCTACTGTGTAATTTCTATATACAGAAGCTTGACAACATTCCACAGTACACAGAAGGAAGTGCAAAGGAAGGGAACTTATTCCTGAAATCTGATACATACAAAGTGCTGTCATTGATCACTCTACACTATATCCCACCTAATTCTCCTATTAGCCACATAAAACACCCACTATTCACTGAGAGAACTAAAGCAATGCACATTTAAGACATGTGCTTGGGGCCCCTGGGTGGCTCAATGGGTTGAGGGGCTGCCTTCAGCTCACATCATGATCCTGGGGTCTGGGATGGAGCCCTGTATTGGGCTCCCTGCTCAGTGAGGAGTCTGCTTCTCTCTCTCCTTCCGCCCGTCATGCTGGCACTATCTCCAATAAATAAAATCTAAAATAAAATTAAAATAAAATTAAAATAAAATAAATAAAATAAAATTAAAAAAATAAAAAAAATAAAAAAATAAAAAAATAAAAATAATAAAATATAAAATAAAATAATAAAATAAAATAAATAAAATAAATAAAATAAAATAAAATAAAGGCTCATCCTCAAAATTAGAGACCCAAGTGATAAAAACAGAATTAAAATAAAAAAAAAATCAATCAATCAATCAAACAAAGAATTAAAATTCAAGGAAGGGGGAAATCAAACCTGAGTTTGATCAAGACTCTAGACCTATCAATTTATAGTTAATATAGGGCACAGAAGGACTAGTTAATGATGCTACAGAATACAATGGCAAAATCCAGATCGTCAAAACCTTTAAGATAAACAACCCTTTTTTCAACAAATGAATAGCAAGAAAAAGTAAAGGGATAGGGAAAGAGGACTTACAGGTTAAGAGATTTAAGTAACCTATCAACCAACTGCAAGAAATACCTTTTACTTGGAGCTCAGTATGACCAAAGGTTTTTGACACATCTAGAGAAATTTGAACAAAATGACTGGATAGCTAATAATATCACTTTTTAAGGTGTGATAATGGTATTTTGATTATTTTTTTTAAATCTACCTTTTAGGGCAGCCCTGGTAGCCCAGCGGTTTAGTGCCGCCTTCAGCCCAGGGCCTGATCCTGGAGACCGGGGATCAAATCCCACGTCAGTTCCCTGCATGGAGCCTGTTTCTCCCTCTGCCTATGCCTCTGCCTCTCTCTCTCTGTCTCATGAATAAATAAATAAAATCTTAAAAAAACAAACAAACAAATCTTTTAAAGCTAAACATTGAAATAGTACATTAAAGATTAAAGAAAATGAGGGATCCCTGGGTGGCGCAGTGGTTTGGCGCCTGCCTTTGGCCCAGGGCGCGATCCTGGAGACCCGGGATCGAATCCCACATCGGGCTCCCAGTGCATGGAGCCTGCTTCTCCCTCTGCCTATGTCTCTGCCTCTCTCTCTCTCTGTGACTATCATAAATAAATAAAAATTAAAAAAAAAAAAAAGAAAGAAAATGAAACAATTCTTGAAATTTGCTTCAAAATAGAGGAAGTGGGATACATGGGATGAAACAAGACTGGGCAGGAGCTAACAGTTACTGAAGCTGAGTGATTAGGATAAGCAAGGGCTCATTATAGTTCAATCTCTAATTTTATTATGTGTTTGATGTTTATAACAAAAAGGGGGAAAATCCAGGGAAATGTGACTGTTTTCAGTGAACACACACATGATCAGGAGACTAAGCTATCATCATGTCTGGGGAGTGGCACTGGGAAGATGTGCTATGACCATAATTAGAAAACATCTCTGGGTATGTATGCTTCTTACACCAAGTCCACATGAGCATCACTGTCCAGAGGGCAGGACCCCCATGCACCATTTGCATACAACAGGGAGAGAACGCAACAGGTTTTAGCTTCTGCCAAATAGTATGTATTCTTGGGGCACCTAGATTGCTCAGTGGTTTGAGCATCTGCCTTTCTCTAAGGGCGTGATCCTGGGGTCCTGGGATGGAGTCCCCAGCATCAGGCTCTCCGCAGGGAACCTGCTTCTCCTCTGCCTAGGTCTCCACCTCTCTCTGTCTTTCATGAATAAATAAATACAATCTTAAAAAAAAAAAAATAGCATGGCCCTTTAAATATCCCATATTCATTCAAACAGTCCAACACACCCCATTTCCAGCTACTCATCAAGCAGACACCATAAAAAAAAAAGTATGACAGGCCAGAAAGACCAGGAAAGGGATAAGGGAGATATAAATAAGAGGTGAACCACAAAACCCTACAACCTCCCAGCCAAATGATAAGAGGGATGTGAGATGACCAGGGAGAAAGAAGCATCTGATAGCCAAATTCCTTTTACTGGTCCCAGGACAATAGTAGGGACATTGCTAACAGGACCAACCCTGCCCAGGCCACAGGAGCCGCCTTCAGCTGCTGCCCTTTCACTTTTCATCTGGGTTCCCTGGGAGCTCGGCAAAGATGTCCGGAACCCTTGGAGCAATGAAGATGCTAGGAGGTCCTGAATATGAAAGAGCCCTTTCTTTCTTGCAAGTCACTGTTTTTTTGGGAGGGGGAGAGGGGAAAACTCATTCATTTTCAATGACAACACAGCATTCCTTATTTGGCACAAGGAATGAGATTCAGAAATAGAAAGCACTAACTATACTCCCCTCAGAGTAATTTTACCTAAGATTAACCTACAATTAGAGGAGTTTACTGACACCTGCCTGGATCTTCTGGCTATCTATGGGGGAAGGGGCCTAGACTCAGGGTGAGGCCACATTCACCATGGAGACTTGCCTCCAGCTGGAGAGGGAAACAAGGAGAGGTGCTGGAACAAACCTTTCATACCTAGTCATCTTGCCCACCACAGGAACATTCATTATCCTTTGTATCTTCATGGCTAAACCAGAACTTCCCTGCTGCTTTTTTTTAAACTTTTTTTTTTGAAGTAGGCTCCATGCCCAATGTGGTGCTTGAACTCACGACTCTGAGATCAAGAGTCATATGCTTTACTGACTGAGCCAGCCAGGTACCCCCAGAACTTCCCTGCTTCTAATTTATTATTTCTTTCCATCTGAAACCTCCTGATCAGCAAATACCTTTGTCTATTTATCTTCACCCTAACAAACTCCTGGCTCTTTGCCATCACAAACCATCCCAATTTCCACAAGCTGAACTCTTCATTCTGTCATCACAGGAAGAAGCAGCCAAGAAGTGTGTGGCCCCACCAGGAAGACTAAGTAGAGCACCTTTCGGGTGATTGCATAGTGTCCTTTGAGCTCATGCAGGGCCCACTTGATGTCCTGACTACTGAGCATTTTGAAGTCGGCCATCAGGAGGTCAGCAGCTTGGATGAAACAACGCTGGTCAAGAGGAGCCAATTTAGAGTAGTCAAAAAAGTCTATTTTAGGCAACTGAAACGAGAGAGAGAGAGAGAGAGAGAGAGAGTGAGAGGCACAACATTAGGAGGCCAGACAGGGCCTTTCCCATGAGGGGGTATCACTTCAAGAACTGCTTATTACAAAATAGAATCATCTCCCTTGTATTCATAATTACTTTATAGAGGTTACCAGCCCTGCATAGAGATGAAGAAACTGGTGGTTCAGAGATGTTAACAAGCTGTCTGGAATCTGGAGACTAGTTGTGCCAGTCAAAACTAGTAAAAAAGTAAAGCTACAGATTTGAGACCCGTCTTTTAGCCACATTCTTTCCATAAAAAAATGTTTAGGAAAAACTAGCCTTTCTCTTGCTACAGAAGACATAAAGATAATTTAATGAATGTATGGGGAATAGAAGGACTGAGTAGTCATGAAGCAGTTCTGTTCTAGACTCTCCATCACCTGACACACTAAATGCTAGTTAGGATTACAAATAAAAATGAGTAAGGTTTTAAAAACTCAAACTGAAAAAAATAAATAAATAAAAAATAAAAAAAATAAAAATAAAAACTCAAACTGTTCACATCTTGATACAGGATTTGGTTATATAGGTGTATGTATGTACTGGATATAAATCTTACATCAAAAGAAAAGCTATAAACATACTGAACTCTAGGTGATGAAATAAACGCTGAAGTATGTATGGGGCAGCATATTGATGTTTTTGTGATTTACTCTAAAATGCATCAAAATAAAATGAAATATGAGAGATGTACTGATGGGCAGAGGAGAGGGATGGATATGTGACAAAGTAGATATAATAAAATGTTAACTTTTAATAGTACTGCTAGTAGATATATAGGTGATCAGTGTAAAATTCTTTTGGCTTTACTGTAATGTTTGAAAATTTTTAATAAAATATTGAAAAAAAAAAAAAAACCCAACCTAAATGATACAAAGAATCCTGGCCAATTCTTGTTTCATTTAAAAAATTTGCTTGAGGGACGCCTGGGTGGCTCAGCAGTTTAGAGTCTGCCTTTGGCTTAGGGCGTGATTCCTGGTCCTAAGATTGAGTCCCACATGGGGCTCCCTGTAGGGAGTCTGCTTCTCCCTCTGCCTGTGTCTCTGTCTCTCTCTGTGTGTCTCTCACGAATAAATAAATAAAATCTTTAAAAATAAAAAACTTGCTTTGTAAGACCAAAGGTACTGAGTGGAGCGAGCATTTAACTTTTTGTGGGAGAGAAAAGAGGAAGTTACAACAAAAGAAGTTAAATACAGAATCCAAAGTGGCTGAGGTTGGGAAATCCCACCAAAGAATAAGTATATACTGAAATCCTACTTTCCTAGCTAGTCTTTAAAAAACTGTGTCCAAACAAAGCACTTTCTTCCCACAAAGATGAAAAAAGCAGAGCATGTCCAGGTAGAGACTGTAAAACAAAGAGCACAACACTTGCCTTTGTCTCATCCTGGCTGGCAAGCAGGCTGCTACTAGGGTTGATAATGACTCGGTCTTCTCTCTTTGGATAGTCTGGATTTTCCAGAAGAAAATTACAAAGTCTGCAAAAATAAATGATGTTATTTTCATAGTGCTTCCAAATCCTACACCTGCCGTGATTCAAATACAATGTTCAAAAAATAATGTAACTCATCATACACTCTGACTGGCCTATTAAATTGTTTGCAGATCAGAAATATGAGACAAAAGACAGATATACGCAATTTCTATTTTTGCTTCTGGTTTTAAAAAGCAATAAACATACTAATGAATGCACATTTCTATGAGGTTTCCTATTAGATGTCACTGTCATGTATTCACTGAAATTCTTACTGGTTGAACTATATGGAGCTAGAGAATTTAGATGAAGAGTATCTATTGTTGTCAGAAAACTATGACCAATAAGGGGTGGGAAAACGTATTCATATTCACTATAAAAAACAGCTGGCTAAAAGTAAATAGATGGAACATATAAGGCCTCTGTTAATTCATTAATACTTTTTGTAACCCTATGGTAATATAAGCCCCCATGCAGAATTTGAGTGATACTCAGTTTGCCCAGCTAACTGCAAGGCTGAAGGAACAGACATGTCCGCTTAAGAACGGATTCTCCTCGTGCCAAAGCCACAGCCTTATCCCTTTATCACTATCATGAACTACATTTAAGGATAAGGATATAGAGGTAAGATAACACACACTGATGTATCATTGCCCAGATTTAACAAATATTAAGCAGCAAGGTTCTTCACCTTGTAACAACCAAACACAGCAACATTCTGAGCTCTTGGGATGATTCCACAGAGAAAAGAATAGCCCAGGTAGTATACGGCACTTGCCACTTCAGTAGCAGGAAAGCTCTTGGCTTAAAGAGCTCTGAGGCTTCCCCTCTCTCCTTTCCTTGCTTCTGCAGGAATGAACTTGCTTCTGCAGAATGAACACTCCCTGATCCCTGACTCCCATCTTCCCAGGTCTCTCCTGTCCAGTATCAACAGTGGAACCTTTCATAGCAGGACAGGTCCAGCAGGGAGAGGAGAGAAAAAGCACTGCCCTCCAGCTTCTCTTCTCACCCATGGGCTGGCGTCTGGGAAGAGAGTAGTGGAGGGGCATGCTTCTGCAATCCCTTCTGCAGGGATTGAGAATTAGCCACCACCAAGAATTGAGCATCCACGGGGCAAGGCCTCAAGTTCTAAACATCTCTGTTCGCATGCACATCTGGACATACTACAATCCAAACATGGAGCGTCTCCTCCATTTCAAACATGCCTGTTTGTAATATTTTGGTGAGTGTGGCTACCACAACCCAACAAACTCCAGATATCAGGAACCTGGGGAAAGATAAAAAGGTCATGCAGTGAAGAATCCTCTTTGACAGAATGGCTACCCATGAGTGAAGCCAGTGATCTCCACATGGGGACATGGGGTACATGAAAGACAATCTATTAGGGTACTGGAAGAAAGTAATACAATTCCTATTTTTAAAATCTCATTCTTTAAAATTTTCTACTTTTATGTATTTTTTTAAAAATTTATTTGTATTTATTTATGATAGACATAGAGAGAGAGAGCGGCAGAGGGAGAAGCAGGCTCCATGCAGGGAGCCCGACACGGGACTCAATCCCGGGACTCCAGGATCGCGCCCTGGGCCAAAGGCAGGCGCGAAACTGCTGAGCCACCCAGGGATCCCCTATGTATTTTCTAAAGTACATGATACAGTATATGACACAGAGGTAGAATAGGTATAATTTCTAGAAAACAAAACAAAATACCAACCATATTTTAGGGGTTCTCTTCTAATTTTTATATTTTTAATATTAAGATCACCTACTGAAAAGCTGCAAGATAAGGAATTCCACATGGTGAAATCAGAGGCTGTCATTTTGTCACATATTTATTTATATTTCAATCTTATGTCAAACCTGTTTATGATGCAATCTTTTTTTTTTTAAGTCATCTGTGTATCTAACATGGGGCTTAAGCTTATTTTTTTTTTAAGGTTTTTTTTTTTTTTTAATTTTTATTTATTTATGTATGATAGTCACAGAGAGAGAGAGAGAGGCAGAGACACACAGGCAGAGGGAGAAGCAGGCTCCATGCACCGGGAGCCCCATGTGGGATTCAATCCCGGGTCTCCAGGATCGCGCCCTGGGCCAAAGGCAGGCGCTAAACCGCTGTGCCACCCAGGGATCCCGGGGCTCAAGCTTATGATCCCAAGATCAGGACTTGGGAAACTTTCTACTGACTGAGACAAACCCAGTGCCTCAGAGGCTCTCACTTTTAACTGTCATGGTCATTTCTAGTTTAGTATCTTTATCCTCACCACCACAACTTTCCTGGAGGTTAAATGACATTCAAGTGGCACAGGTAATTAAATAGTGTTTCTCTTCTATAGAAATAAACTATAACCAAAGATCAATATTCACAGCCTAGGGGAACTCAGATCTGCCCGCCTGTGTATATTATTTCACACCTGATCTGTCCTGATAAGCTGAAAGGCCTCAAGAAAGCTCTCCTACTCAACGAGCTGGGCTGGGACTCCTAGCCTCTACTCCTTAGACAATCGTTGCTGCCTCAATCTAATGATTCATCACATGTGAGTGAAAAGTCTCGGTAACCAGCTCAAAGAGTAGATTACCATCACAGGAGTTTCTCTGGTGAATACACCTCTCCTGCTAAAATGGCCAGCTGGTTACGTATAAAGGTGATTTAAAGACTGCATACAGGGTAGCCCCAAGGGCCCAGCGGTTTGGCACCACCTTCAGCCTGGGGTATGATCCTAGAGACCCTGCATGGAGCCTGCTTCTCCCTCTGCCTGTGTCTCTGCCTCTCTCTTTCTCTGTGCTGTGTCTCTCATGAATAAAATCTTTTTTAAAAAAAGACTGCATACAGTATGACCAAGAAAGCCACACACACTGCCAGCTTACTCAACATTGCTTTGGGCCTCCTTTTGGGTCTACATGAACAAGCTTAGCTGTGGAAATTAATGCCTAGTCCCAAGAGCCCAGGGACAAAAGTCATGTCAGGAAATTCAGAAGATGGGAGCCTTGGGGGCTCAGTTGGTGAAGCGTCTGTCTTCGGCTCAGGTCATGATCTCAGGGTTCTGGGATTAAGCCCCACAACGGGCTCCCTGCTCAGCAGGGAGTGTGCTTCTCCCTCTGCATGGCTCTCTTTCTCAAATAAATTTTTTTTTTAAATTTTTATTTATTTATGATAGTCACACAGAGAGAGAGAGAGAGGCAGAGACATAGGCAGAGGGAGAAGCAGGCTCCATGCACCGGGAGCCCGACGTGGGATTCGATCCGGGGTCTCCAGGATCGCGCCCTGGGCCAAAGGCAGGCGCCGAACCGCTGCGCCACCCAGGGATCCCAAATTTTTTTTTTTTTAATGGAAACTCAGAAGGCTACAGGTTTGAAAAGATTTAATATAATTACTGCATAGTCCCCTTTCTTTGGGTTTCATAAGAATTTTTATTTTTAAATTATTTTTTTCATAAGAATTTTTATATGTTTAAGAATGAATATTTGCATCTCAGTGATGTGAAAGGCACAGAATATATAAGTCCCTAGAAAAAAAGGATATGTAGGAGACTTAGGAGGTTAAGAGAACAAATTGTCACAGAATCTGTCCATTGATCCCATTTTACTGATATTTCATAGAAATTAATCTTGCAGATACTTGAAAAATAATACATTCATTTGTAGAATGAAACATTAAAGTATATTGTAAATTTCTAAAGGGTTACTTTAATATTTACTATAAATTATTAAAAAACACTTAAACTTGGCATTTCCTATTCATATCAGTATTCTATAGCTACCTGTGTTCAGTTTATACTTAATGATTTATATTTTCCAAACTGAACAAACAAGTACTGTGTTTCATCATCAGGAAACCATGAACAACAAAATAATTCAATGAGACAAGGTGCAAACAATTCAGGCAGGAGAGAAATACAATTAGTAACAAATATATGAAGAATGCCATGCAGCCCATTATCAAAGAAAATATAAAACTAAAACAGCAGCCTACTTTATGCCTAGTTAACACCACCATTATGCATCATCACTGAGAAATTATTAAAGCAACTCACATCTCCAACAGCAACATACACTGATACAACTTCACTGGAAACCTATTTGAAAATGTTTCTCAGACCATGAATTTGTTTATAATGTTTGACCCTGAATTTTAACTTCTAGGGTTTCAGCATACAGAAAGAAAGAAAAGGGAAACTGCCATATGACAGTATATGACACAGAGGTAGAATAGGTATAATTTCTAGAAAACAAAACAAAATACCAGCCATATTTTAGGGGTTCTCTTCTAATTTTTATATTTTTAATATTAATGAAAAGCTGCAAGATAAGGAATTCCACATGGTGAAATCAGAGGCTGTCATTCTGTCACATATTTATATTTCAATCTTACGTCAAACCTGTTTATGATGCAATCTTAAATAATAATGTTCATTAGAACATCGGTGAAAACTATAAACAAAGCATTTAACAAAGAGGAAAACTCAATAAAACCGTTACTAAAGGTGATCGTTAACATCATAAAGAAAAAAAACAGAGTATTTTTTTTTACTTAACATAATTTTATAAACAAGATACCCAAAATTACATTTATCCTCTGAAAAAACCGTGTTTGCATTCCAAGAAGAACTAAAAGGTTGCATAAAAATAAAATTAGTTTTTGCTTTGTTTTAAAGATTTTTAATTCATTTATTCATAGAGAGAGAGAGAGGCAGAGGCAGAGGCAGAGGCAGACGGAGAGGCAGGCTCCATGCAGGGAGCCTGATGTGGGACTCAATCCCGGGTCTCCAGGATCACACCCCAGGCTGCAGGCGGCGCTAAACCGCTGCACCACTGGGGCTGCCCAAAATTAGTTTTTTAATTGAGGGGAAGTCTAGGAGATACTTTTTATTGTAAAAATGTACTAGTTATTTCTGTTCAATTTTGCTATGAATCTAAAAATGCTCTACAAAGTTTATTAATTTAAAATAATGTAATTATCAAGTTATTTACATATTAAAATATTTTAAAAGCTTAGAATAACTAGTACTTTCATTTTTAGTAACAGCAGAAACAATCCTCCCAAAGATGAGAAACAAGACCAAAAATTCAGAAATAAAAAATTTCTGCTTGAAAATAACAGCAGCCAACAGGAGGGCAAAGGTGGCCAAATCTGGTCAAGACTGGAGGCTCAGAAAGCATGAACTATGCTTAAAAGGTACATTATTTGCAAAACCCAAAAAGCAGAAACAATTCAAATGCCTATCAAAAGTAGAGGGAAAAATTACAGTATTTTGATACAAATGGGATACCACATAGGAATGAAAATGAATGAACTATAGTTATACAAAGCATGGATGAATCCCAGAACCAACATGCTGAGTGAAAGTTGTCAATCACAAAGTACAGAGACAACGTGAAATCTTCACAAAATCTTCAGTGTTCAAAGATGGTGGCTAATGTTCTATTTTTTGAGGATTTCTGGGTGGTAGTTACATGAATGTTTGATTTGTGATAAATGATTAGACTGGCTATCTTTATATTGTGCATTCTTCTATTGTGGATTGTAGTCCACAATAAAAAAGATGAAAAAAAATGCTGAATATTAAAACAGAAGTCTAAGTGAAAGTGAAACTCCATAGAAGTAAGCTAAACAGCAGCAAGATTTTCCTGAGTGCACTCATCAAGTCATTTATAAATTCAAAAGGAAAATAATAATGATAATAATCATCTTGAGCCCTTAGTTCACAGGGCACACAGGGTAAGAAACAAAAAGCTCACAGACCACAAGAAGCATGCCTTAATACTGACAACAAGTGCATGGAGAGGAAAACAAAATGTCCTCTGAGAATTGGTGAAGACTATAGCCCAGGCCCCATCCAGAACTAAATTCTTCCTATCTCCGTGACCCAAAAACTTGCAGACAACATTCTAAAGTATAAAGCAGTGTTAGACCAACCCTGCCCCTAGGTACATGATGAAAGACAAAGCAAATCCTCCCAAAAGGAATTATTTCTTATCAAGACCCCAAGAAATGAGCTCACAGTCAAACCTTACAAATAGCACAGGACACAGTACACCAAGAACACCAGCAGTAACAATGAGATTCATAAGAATTTCATGTGTTAGAATGCTCACAATCAGAACACAAAGAAGCTATGTTTGTAATGTTATAAAACGAAATAGATTGAAAATACAGGGGAAAAAATGACACTAGACAAGTGATCATGACAATTATAAAATAAGGATGCCAGGATGAGAATACAGGAAATGGAACTAAAAACACCATGGATGAGTTTAATGGCAGATTACACTCCACTAAAAAGACAAGTAGCGGGAGGACAGCTTTGAAGAAATCATCCAAAGTGTATGGCAGAGACAAAGAGATGGGGTTAAGAGTCATAGAGGATAGGGAGATGTGTGACAGCAGATGGAAGAAAGCAGGATTATGGAGGAGATACTGGCTACCAGTTTTCCAGAACTGAGGAATATCATTAAGCTACCACCTAGGATAGTCTATCTAACTGTATGGCCTTAGCGAGATATGCTTTAAGCACGAAGTAACTATATTTTTTACTTCACTCAGTAATAATCATCAGTAGGAACAGTGGTACTGTTATTAGTATAATTTTATTGTATACATATTGTAGTATAAAAATGTATTAATGTTATTAGAAATTAAGTTTTTAGTGGAAAAACACATAAATGTATAATTTAGAAAGAATGAGGGGGAAAAAAAACCTTAATGTTAAACTTGAATGGGAAATTATGAACATATGATTTTTAAAACCCGCATTTCCTTGGTCTGTCTGCTTTAAGGGCCAAGAAGTGATAACATGCTAGTAGCAATGATGAGCATGTCTAGCTCTTAGATATCAACCCTCACTCTCAGAAACCTAGGTTTCTTGGAAAAAAGACCACATTCTAGGTTTAGGGGAGAAATGTTCAAGGTAGGCCAGGGCACCTCAGTACTTTACAAAGCAAGGATACGCTCAGACTGATAGGGTCATGTCAAAATGACACAGATGCATCTTAAGAGGCCCCTACTGGTCAAATTCAGGATAATTCAGTACCAAAAACAAGGCTGAAACTGATTGTAAAATACCACTTATTTAAAACCTTTAAGTTCCCAGGAACTCAGAAAAAGAATAAGAAGTAAAAGGGCAAAATCTTAGAGTAGAATGCCAGATCATAATCCAAGTGGTAGATATATGGGTGTTCAATTGTATAGTCTTTCAACCTATGTTAAAAAATACTTGGGGGGGGGGGATCAATGACATTAAAAAAAAGTAAGGGAGGGACTGTTCTAGACTAAAAAGCTAAAAAATAAACACAATAGAAAACCATGACTCAATCCTGGTTTAAAAACTGGTTACAATGGCTGTCCTGGACAGAGGATGATAGACAGGGTGGCCACTGGCACCAATAGTGTCTTTGTATGAATCAGAAAAGAGCATTTCCTCTGGCTGCTGACCAGGATAATGGGGCTCCTCTTGTTTGGCCGTGGCCGGGAACAGCTCTCACTTGCACCTCTGGCTGAGTGCTACAGTATTGGGCATAATCTTTTGAGGACAGAGGTTTAGGTATACTACCCCTTCTGTTCAACTAACCTAATCTGTATTAATTAACTGAAAATTTTATTAGTTTCAATATTCTGTTCTTTATAAACTTCCAACTTTTTCAGCTCTGTAGACTAGAAGGAAAGAATATAAAAGGGACTTATTTTGTTCTCCTTGGCACATTGCCATTTTTTGAAAATCATAGTTACCATTCTTATGATAAACACTAAAGAAACACTTCCATACATTTCTCCAAACAGGCAAAGCAGTTGCAGAACATTTTCTGTTACAAATACAGGGAAGAAAATGTCTTCTAACAATCTGATCAAAACACAGGTAGTATCAATGCTCAGAATTAACAAAATACCATAACTATGCAGGATTACTTTACTAAAAAGTCCAGAAAAGTCTGTACATGACTAAAATTAGAATTCTTCTAATTCTTCTTCTTCTAATTAGAAGAATTCTAATTTTAGGATTAAAGCAAATATAATTCCAAGTGAAATAAGTCACTCACAAAAGGACAAATACTGTGTTACTCTACTATTATGAAGTCCCTGGAGTAGTTATATTCAGAAAGACAGAAAGTAGAAGTGTTGGTCCCAGGGGCTGAGAGTGGAGAGGGCAAGGAATAAAGAGTTAATGTTTAATGCACACAGTTCAGTTTGGGAAGATGAAAATATTCTGGAGACAGTGGCAGTGATTTGTGCAAAAAATGTGGAGATACTCAATGCCATTGACCTGTATACTTAAAGATGGTAAAAATGGTAGATTTTTAAAAAAAAAATTTTTTTATTGGAGTTCAATTTGCCAACATATAGCATAACACTCAGTGCTCATCCCGCCCAGTGCTCATCCCGCCAAATGCCCCCCTCAGTGCCCATCACCCAGTCACCCCAACCCCCTGTCCACCTCCCCTTTCACTACCCCTTGTTCATTTCCCAGAGTTAGGTGTCTCTCATGTTTTGTCACCCTCACTGATATTTTCACTCATTTTCTCTCCTTTCCCTTTATTCCCTTTCACTAATTTTTATATTCCCCAAATGAATGAGGCCATATGTTTGTCCTTTTCCGATTGACTTATTTCACTCAGCGTAATACCCTCCAGGTCCATCCACGCCGAAGCAAATGGTGGGTATTTGTCATTTCTAATGGCTGAGTAATATTCCACTGTAAAAACGGTAGATTTTTACATTAAATGTATTCCACCACAATAAAAACAAAAAAGCATGATGGTTTACTTACACATTCAAATCGTAATAATTCTTCAAATGAATTATCTCCTCGATATACCCATTTGCAACATCTGGAAATCTTGCTTCCTGAAAAGGAATAAAAACATTTTTTTCATCCATTAGAATGATTTCAAATACCAATAAAAACCAGATGGCAAAAAGTAAATGACCAAAGATGAGAAAAGGGCTGTAAAGTAAGTCTGTGCCCAGGTTTATGTGTCTATATACACTGTGGATTCTAGAGAAAGGATCCTAGAGATTATCTGGTCTTCTGGTACTTTGCTTATCCATTCTTCACTCTTTCAATTAATGATGAACATCTCTGCCCAGGCAAAAGGAGTCTGAAGAGGAGTAAAGTACTACTTCTTAAGATGCACAAGAGCTAGTGTGCCAGATGAAAACACCCAGGGGAAGAAGGGTTAAGAGGGAAGAAGGGTTAAGAGTCTGTTCAAAGGCAAACAGCAAATGAGCCAGAACCCACAGCCCTCCATCACACTCTACGTCAGGGATATCCAACAGAACTTCATACAACGATGGAAATGTTCTATTCTGTGCTTTCCAGTATGGTAGCTCTTCAGCCCCATATGACTATCAGGTACTTTAAATCTGACTAGTACCACTGGAAATGGAATTTTAAATTTAATTGTAAGACATTTAAATTGAAACAGGCACCAGAAACTACCACATTGGACAGTGCAGCTCTAGGTAATCTTATAAACCTGCTTTATGGGTTTGAATTGGGAGTTAACTCAAAACCTTTTTAAAACCAGGGGATTGCTTTGTATGACAGCACTAGGGTATCCATGATCTGCAGCTAGGATCCCAGAGTACTTGCTGGGGGGTTAAGGATAGATTAGGAATTCTGATTTAACTTTCCTATTTTCAGAGTCTTTCTTCTTCTGTTCTATGTATCCAGCTACAGATCCCTTAGGAAGATTTAGGGCTTCCCCCCCACCCCCCACCCCCGCCCCGCATGGCCATGATTTTGCACTAAAAGAAAACTAAGTACATTTAGTGTCTGTATGTAATTATTCACTTAAATAAAATAAAACTTACTGTTTCTTTCACTAAAAGTGCAACGAGTTCTTGATCTACCTCAGTAGCTTCTTGCCCCCAAAGGTTTTCCAAATTGTGCTCCTGAGATCCTTGTAGTGGAAAGGCTGGCCCTGGCTCTTCATCATCTATTGCTAATTGTTGATCTTCAAGCTCTCCCAGAGGATGGGCAGGCTGAGGAGAAGAGGGGCCTGGAATCCCATCTTGCTGGGGTTCTGGCCTTGGAAAAGCTGGCCTTGGAAAAGCCAGCCCTGGGGGTTCATGCTGATACAACAATGGGCCCAGTTCTGCTTCAGGCTGCCGCTCCTGAGGAACAACCTGATTTGTTATCTCACGGGACTGTTGGTTTAGGGATTGGAAGTAAGGATGGTCTAACCAGCAGTCTTCTTCAATGGCCTGGTCATCTAGGATAGCAGTCGATTCTTCAAGATTTGATAAAAGCTCTGTCTCTGAATCTTCAGATGACTGGTTCTGAGTGTCCAAAGGATCGCCTTCTGGTAAAAGCAGGCTACTTTCTTCCAAGATCACGATTTTCTGCTCTGATCTCGGGTTGACAATGTCATTTGCAGCTTGGTTATGACTTGGTCCAGGTTTGGGTTCTCTTTCTGTTTGGCTTGGCTTAATGAATTCAGAAACTCCAGGAGGCCCAAGATCCAGAAATTCACCGTAGTCTTCCTCAGAATCATCCTGTGCCCCAGAATCAAACAATGAGCTGTTACACACTGAAAAATAGCCGTTCTTATCTGATTCAAAGGCTGCTCTAGACTTTTTAGGCCTTTCTTCTCCCAATCTTTTGAGATCTTGCCACTGGGCAGCTGGTTTGATGAGATTGGGTCGTGATGTCTGAGGTTTATTTGTCTAAGAAAAAATGAAATTTTAATAATAACTCAATTTCTTTCCTAGGTCTATGTCTCCTTGTGTACTTATGTTGAGCTCTGGAGACAGGACAGGAAAGAAAGAAAACTCAAAACACTCTACCCCACAAAACCTATTTTTCTCTCAACATTTCTCTTAGCACTGAAATCTGATTACAACTGTTAAGAATCAAAGTAACCATTCATAGACTGGAACCTGAGTTATAGGTGAATTATAATTTCACCTGAGACCACTAAAAAACAACTGTATAGCAAAGGAAGTAATGAAAGAATGACAACACAGCAGAGGGATGAAGAGTGTTCAATAAACATGAAAAGAATCTAAACTTCACTAGTAAATTAGCAAAATGCAAATTACAAAAAGATCCCCCAGCCCCCCAATAAGACTGGTAGAGGTTTTAGTTAGATATTATCAAGCACTGATAAGGATGTGGGAAAACTCTCAGGCTATTATTCAGGGCTGAATTCAAGAGGGCAATTTGTCCTTATTGATTAAATTAAAATGTATATCCTTAGGATATGTCAGTATAATCTTATCTATTCTACACTTATGTATCTAAAAGGGACATATACAAAGATATTCACTGCTACATTGCTTATAACATAAAAAGAAAAAAATCGGAGACATTCTAGTTTATGCCCAAGAGAGTAGGTGAATTGCAATGGATGTCCAATTTTAAGATAGCAGAATTATAGATGCCTCTGACTCTTCTCTGAAATCACCCTGATCCTGGGAGAAGAATGAGAGACACAGAACTTAAAATCTTTGATGAAAACCAGAAGACATCTGCAATCCCAAAACACAGCATATATGAGGAGGAGCTGACAAATGCAGTGAGTAAAGTACCACCCCAAATTTCAAGGAAGGCAGAGAAAGCTTCAGAAAGGCAGAGAGTTTTCCAAAGATGGTGGTGTGCCCTGAGGGCAAATCCAATCCCCTGTTTGGAACAAGAGGAACCACCACTCCACTTGACAGGAGTTTCTGAGGAGTTCAGACTGTACAGGAACAGATACTTCTGTGGGGGGTAGCCTGTTAGTGACACAGATGGAGAGAACTTTGAAATGGGTTTCTCTGGAACCAGCAACCTCTGCCAGGTTGTAAGAATAGAAAGCTAAATAAACTTAAGTCCATGTGCACAAACACCCTCTGCCTACACACACACACGCACACACACCCCCGTCTGTTGTAAGAGAGAACTCCTGCTAGCCAACAACAGTACCTGAGCCTTTCCCCAACATAACTGCCTACAAAGAGCCGGTCCAGGAAAACTTCAATTGCATTCACAGTTGAGTAAAAACCAACTAGAAATTATATAAGATACCCAACTTAAAAAAAAAAGAAATGGCAGATGAATAACACAGAAAATTAGTACTACACAGGAGGTAAAATAATGACAAAACAGAAACAAGAACGCAAAGAAGTAATAAAATAATTAATCTTTAATATAAATGCTTTAAATCATTTCTGAGTAGAAACAAGATAATCATCAAAAGCTGGGAGGTGAAGTGAAGAAGCCAGGGGTCAAAAAATACACTTAAAGCTGATAAATCAACTGATATATGTAAGGACAGCATTTGAAAATATAAAAGTAATACCAGAAGAACTAAAAAGAATAAAACTAAGGATAAAAAGCTTTCCAAAAAGGGGCATCTGGGTGGCTCAGTGGATAAGCATCTGCCTTTAGCTCAGGGTATGATCCTGGGATCAAGTCCTGAGTCAGCAGGGAGCCTGCTTCTCCCTCTGCCTATGTCTCTGCCTCTGTCTCTCATGAATAAATAAATAAAATCTTTAAAAATTTTAAATAAAAAAAAGTTCAAAAATTATCAGCTAGAACACAGTCCCAAAATAAACAAAAACAAAACCTTCAAAATGCAGGGAACATATAGTGAAAGATTACTATTAAAAAAAAAAAGACTTATTTATTTTTGAGAGAGAGAGAGAGAGAGAGAGAGAGAGAGAACATGCACACGTGTGCATGAGCTGGAGAGAGAAGCAGAGGAACCTCAAGCAGAATCCTGGCTGAGTACAGAGCCCAATGAGGGCTCCACCCCACGACCATAAAATCACAACCGGAGCTGAAGTCCAGAGCTGAATGTTTAACCAACTAAGTAAGCTACCTGGTGTCCCTCAAACATTATTTTTAAAAGCAGTAAAAATGTAAAGCAAAATAAATACTATGAAGAACTAAAAACAAATTATAAAAGCCACCATTAATAAATACCTTGCTGATGCAGTCAGGGGAGTATGTGACTCCTGATCTTGGGGTTAGGAGTTTGAGCCCCACCGTGGATGCAGCAAATAAATACTTTAATATAAACAAGACCAATTCACCTATTAAATTTAAAAGTCCCTTTAAAAAGAACCCCTAAAGCAAGACCCAACTATATAATCAGCCACATAACCAAGTGATTGGCACACAGTGATTCAGAAAGCACACAGATAAGGACACAAAAGTGGACTTCTGTTTCTAGTTAACAACATGCCAAATCATTCATAATAACCCTTCTGCTGTAAAAGCAGAAAACTTGGTCAAAATATCAAAGCAACATCAAACATCTACTTGAAGGATTCCGAGATACAGGAAGCAGGAGGAAGTCCAGCAAAATGAACCTCACATTGGGATGGTTTTCTCCTATAGCTGCATTTGCCAATTCCAGATCCAGCTCAAGATGAGACGACAAACATTTCGGACATCCTTACTGAGGAGCTATGGTCACCAAAGGTGGAATTCAGAACTCACTATGGGAAAGAGTTCTGAGAAATCCCAAGCTCAAGAGTAAACTGGAAATATGCTGGACCTCCCTGGAAATGAATCCTAGAGTTTGGATAGTTTAAATTCCTCTATTTGAAACTGCTAGACCCTCAACCTAGTTTGAGAAACAAATGTTGGACCTCTTTGAAGAAACAGATCATCCAGAACCTCAAATTTTTCATATACGATGATCACCACTCAATAAAAGTAAGTAGGTATATGAGAAGTCAATGCAACATGATAGAAAACCAAACCAAGAGAAGTTAACAGATAAGAGAAACAAACTGACAGAGGCTTCAGAGAGGGAAGGTACCAGACATGGATTCTAAAAAAAAAACATACACTGCATGTTTAAGGAAATAAAAGACCAGATTGAGAACTTTAGCAGAGAACTAAAAAAATATCAGAAAAAAAGAAAGCAAGAAAGAAACAACCAACCAACCAACCAACAGAAATTTTGTCCGATGGAAAAATTCGGCTAAGACTAGGACAAATGGATGGGTATAGAGCATTCTAAATGAACAGAGTTGAAGAGAAAATAGTACAATGAATGAGAGGTCAGAAGAAAGCAGCCTGGGGGGTCTGGGTGGCTCAGGAAGTTAAATGTCTTCCTTTGGCTCAGGTCATGATCTTGGGGTCCTGGGATGGAGTCCTGCCTGTATCTGGCTCCCTGCTCAGTGGGGTGGCTGCTTCTTTCTCTGCCCCTCCCTACCACTTGTGTGCTTGTTCTCTCTCAAATAAATAAAATCTTAAAAAAAAAAAAAAAAAAAAAAAGAGAAGAAGAAAGCAGCCCAAATAAAGCATAGATACAAAATGATTGAAAATTAGGTAAGAAAATGGTAGAGGTAAAGACTACAGCAAAAAGGTTTTACCAACTACGTGAGTTCTGAATGAGATAAAAAGCAGTTTTTTTTTTTTAGATTTTATTTATTTACTCATGAGAGACATAGAGAAAGAGGCAGAGACATAGGCAGAGGGAGAAGCAGGCTCCCTGTGGGAGCCTGATGCAGGACTCGATCCCAGGACCCTGGGATCATGACCTGAGTCAAAGGCAGACAACCACAGAGCCACCCAGGTGTCCCAAGAAACAACATTTGAAAACAAAATACAAATAATCAGGAAGGACAGGGGCTTGATTTACTTTGAAAATCTAAGTAGGATGAATTAAACCGACAGAAACCTAAGAACAGCATAGGAAGACTTTAGAAATCAAATATAAGTTCTTAAAAACACATACTGCCTTCAAAAGGAAAAATAAGACTGGCTTTTCAACACAAAAATGAGAGACAGAAAACACTGGAATACCACATCCTTAGTGGTAAAAGAAAATAACTACCACATAGAATTTTATGTTTGATGAAAAGATCAGATTTACTGTAAAGGAAATCCTATGGAGCGTTCCTTATGTAGAAGAAAAATAATCTGCAAAATGCAGAAAGGAATGAAGAGCAACAAAAATATTTGGAGGAGGTAAAGTGAATGCTGATCATATAAAAGAAAGATTGTGTAGATTTAAAAAATGTATACAGAATAAAAATATATTTAAAATAGTATTTAATTTGGGAAATAAATAAAGTGTTCTACACTCTTTACCCAGGAAGAGTTTAAATTTAAAACACTAATTTTTATAATGCTGAAGCCTCTGTGATGTGAGGAAGCCTGAACAAGCTCTTAAAATACATCATATGCATTAGACATGACACCAATGACAACTGACAAAAGAACAAACTGAATTTCATCAATGTTTAAAACTTTTTTTTTTTTTTTAAAGATTTTATTTATTCATGAGAGACACAGAGAGAGAGAGAGAGACAGAGACACAGGCAGAAGGAGAAGCAGGCTCCATGCAGGAATTCGATGCGGGACTCGATGTGGGACTCGATCCTGGGACTTCAGGATCATGCCCTGGGCCGAAGGCAGGTGCTAAACTGCTGAGCCACCCAGGGATCCAAAAAGTTTAAAACTTCTTTGCTTCTAGGACATCACCAAATAATGAAAAGACAGAAAATGAGAGAAAATATCCAAAAATCAGGTATAAGGGTACACTACCCAGAATATACAAAGATTCAATAATACAAAGACAATCCTGTTTAAAAATGGGTACATGATTTGCATAGGCATCTTTCCAAAGAAGATATGCAAGTGGCTAATAAGCACATCAAAGAGGCTTAATATGGGATCCCTGGGTGGCGCAGCGGTTTGGCGCCTGCCTTTGGCCCAGGGCGCGATCCTGGAGACCCGGGATCGAATCCCACGTCGGGCTCCCGGTGCATGGAGCCTGCTTCTCCCTCTGCCTGTGTCTCTGCCTCTCTCTCTCTCTCTATCATAAATAAATAAAAAATAAAAATAAAAAAAAAAAACAAAAAAAAAAAAACAAAGAGGCTTAATATGACTAGCCACTGGGAAATGCAAATCAAAACCATGAGATACCACTTCATACCTACAAGGATGGTTGTAATAAAAAAGATACAACTAACAATTGTTTGAGAGAATATGGAGAAACTGAAACCCTTGTACACTGCTGGTGGGAATGTAGGACAGAGCAGCTGCTATGGAAAACAGTCTGGTAGAGTAGACCAGAGTTATCACAGGATTCCTAGGTATAGAAACGCTATGGTCTGAGTCTGAATGTCTGTGTCTCCCTTCCTGACCCTCATGAATGGGATTAGTGCCTTTGTAGAACAGGTTCCAGAGAGATCCTTAGCCTCTTCCACCAAGTGAGGACACAGTGAGAGGTGTTGGCTATGAACCAGAAAGAGGGCCTTCACCAAAACACAACCACACTGGAGCCTTGATCTTGGACTTACCAGCCTCCAGAACCGTGAGCAATAAATTTCTGTTGTTTATAAGTTACCCAGTCAGTGTATTTTGTTATAGTAGCTGGAACAGACTAAGACAATAATGAAGGAAGAAAAAAAAACATGTCCACACAAAAACTGCTACATGAATGTTCATAGCAGCATTAGTCATAACAGGAAAAAGGGGAAGTATCCCAAATGTCTTTCAATTTTGATGAATAGATAAACATGTGGTACATCCATACAATGGAATATTGTTTGGCAATAAAAAGGAATGAAGCACTGATTTATGCTACATCACAGATGAATCTTAAATACATTAAGCTAAATGAAAGAAGGCTGTCACAAATAAAACCACATATTATATGATCCCATTCATATGAGATCTCCATAAAAGGCACATGTATACAGACAGGAAGTAAATCAGTGGTTGCCTAGGGTGGGGTGCAGAGGATGGTGGGGGGGGGATTAGCAATCATGGTTAACGGGCACAGGGTTTCCTTTTGGGATAATGAAAATGTCCTAAAATTGACTGTATTAATGGCTGAAAAACTGTAAATACATGAAAAACTATCGAACTGTATCCTTTTTTTAAAGTAGGCTCCATGCTCAGCGTGCAGCCCAAGCGGGGCTTGAACTCATGACCCTGAGTGAGATCAAGACCTGAGCTGAGATCAAGAGTTGGGAAGTTTAACCAACTGATCCAGCCAGGTGCCCCTGAACTGTACACTTTAAATGGATGAACTGTATGGTACGTGAATTCTATCTCAAAGAAGTTGTTTTAAAAAGGGAGAGATCCTATGAAGAAGCCCTAGTGAGAGCAATGCCTGCCAGCTTCCAGCTGCTCCAGTCCCCTGCGGCCCCAGCTTCAGCACTGTGACGACAGCCACACAAGACATCCTAAGCCAGAACCATCCAGCTGAGCCCTTCTCAAATTCCTGATCCACAGAAACAAATGACTGTAGCTGTTTCAAGCCATTAAGTTTTGAGGTAATATATAATGGCAGTAAGTAACCAGAATAATAATATAAAATAATAATGAGTAACCCAAGAAGTCAGTAAAAGGATAAAATAAATGTTAAAGAAGCATGTTAAATATGCTAAAGCAGAAGAAAAGCATTCAAAACAAAAGCAGAAACTAATAAGAGAACAAATGGAAGCACTAGAACATCAATCTCAAAGCAGTTTCTTTGGTAAAGGAGAAAAGGGAAGGAAGGAAGGTAATGTTAGTTCATCAAATTAGGGAAAGGGGACAAAAACACAAGTATACAAAACAAAACAGATGGAAGAACCACAGAGGACAGAGAGAATCAGGTTATTTAATTTTATTAAATACACTAAAAAAAAAACTCTAAAGAAATGATTTTGTAGGAAAATATCAGTGAACAAAACTGGTACTAAAAGCAACAGAACGGCAGCCCTGGTGCCCAGCAGTTTAGCACTGCCTTGCGTCCAGGGCGTGATCGTGGAGACCCGGGATTGAGTCCCACGTCGGGTTCCCTGCATGGAGCCTGCTTCTCCCTCTGCCTGTGTCTCTGCCTCATTCTCTCTGTGTCTCTCGTGAATAAATAAATAAAATCTTAAAAAAAAATAAAAGTGACAGAAGGGGCGCCTGGAGTGGCTTGGTAGGTCAAGCATCCGACTCTTAGTTTCAGCTCAGTTTATAATCTCAGGGTCGTGAGACTGAGCCCAGCGTTGGGCTCCAATACTTAGCTTGGAGTTGGCTTGAGGGTCTCTCGCTCTGCTCCTCCCATACTCTCTAAAATAAAAAAATAAATCTTTAAAAAAAGAAGTGGCAGAAGGTGGCACCTGGGTGGCTCTCTCAGTTCAGTGTCTGACTACTGATTTTGGCTCAGGTCCTGATAGCATTGATTGTTGAGTTTGAGCCCTACATTGGGCTCCATTTTGGGTGTGCAGCCTACTTTAAAAAAAAGGTGACAGAAAAATCTAGAAATGTTAATTACCAGAGAGAAACCCAAAATAGTTTCAAAGAACTGGCCTCCAAGATAAACAACAGCCCAAATGCCTGTTGGGTAGTGTAAATCCTACCAAATTTGTAAGGAATAGGTAATGCCAATGTTATTTAAAATAGTATCAAAGCACAGGAGAAAAAAGAAAACTTCTAAATTCTTTTCCTGAAATCTGACTCAATCACATTTATAATAACCCTATCAAAGATAGCATAGGTACACACATATACCTATGGGCCAATATCACTCATGAGGTCTATGGAGAAAACCCCCCAAAAAATCTTAACAGATGGACTCTACAGGCTTATTACCATTACATTATAATACTATTACCAAGCAGAGTCTATGGAGGGACAGCAAAACAATTTACATTAATGGAACGAAGAAAAATTTTATGATAATCTCTACAAATGCTGAAAGGGAATTTGATAGAATTCTATATTTACTAATAAAAACTTAAAGTAGATAGCTACTTCCTTAACATACTTTGAAAAATTGTACCTCAAGCAAAAAGCCACCATCTCATTTAGTGAAGAAACATTGAAATTGTTTCCATTTATGTCAGTGGGTATTTTTCTCATTCCTATTACAATCATTAAAATTTTTGAGAAGGTATTAATTTAACATAATTAGATAAGATAAAGACAAATATAAAAACTGGAAAAGAAGAAACCGCAAGATCATTATTTGTAGACAGGTCAGATACCATCCCAAGACAGGTTCATAGGGTCAACTGAAAAACAACTATAGATAATAAAAATAAGATGAAGTTAATATAAAATTAATACTAAGACCAATATACTCCTAAATTTATTTTTTTTATTTTTTTATTTTTTTAAATTTTTTATTTATTTATGATAGTCACACACAGAGAGAGAGAGAGAGAGGCAGAGACACAGGCAGAAGGAGAAGCAGGCTCCATGCACCGGGAGCCTGACGTGGGATTCGATCCCGGGTCTCCAGGATCGCACCCTGGGCCAAAGGCAAGCGCTAAACCGCTGTGCCACCCAGGGATCCCTAGACTCCTAAATTAAAAAAAAAAAAAAAAAAAAGTTGGGATACCTGGGTGGCTCTAGTGGTTGAGAGTCTGCCTGTGGCCTAGGGTGTGATCCTGAGAGTCCTGGGATCACAGGGATCAAGTCCCATACTAGGTTCCCTGCATGGAGCCTGTTTCGCCCTCTGCATCTGTCTCTGCCTCCTTCTATGTCTCTCATGAATAAATAAGTAAAATTTATTTAAAAAAAAAAAAAAAAGTTAAAAGGTACAGGAGAAGAGGAAAGATGCCATTTATAAAAGTGATAGAAAAGATAAGATAACCAGGAAGAAAATTAACAAAAAATGTTTAAGATTTAGGGACAACTGGGTGGCTCAGTGTTTAAGTGTCCGCCTTTGGCTCTGATCATGATCCCAGGGTCCTGGGATCGAATCCAACATCGGCTCCCTGTAGGGAGCCTACTTCTCCCTCTACCTATGTCTCTGCCCCTCTGTGTCTTTCATGAATAGATCTTTAAAGAAAAAACTGTTTAAGATTTATAGTAAGAAAAATTCAAAATGCTCTAGCTGAGGGATACAAAGAAAGGTTAGACCAAATGGAATGAGAAAGTTAGAATATATTGAAAATATTATAATATTAATATTATAAAATATTGTTCTAAGTTTAACAGTAAGATTTGTTTTGAATTCATTGATCTGCCTATTGGAGTTAGAAAAGCTGAGGCCAAAATTTATGTAAAAATATAAGCACAGGGGTGCCTGGGTGACTCAATGGTTGAGCATCTGCCTTTGGCTCAGGTCATGATTCCAGGGTCCTGGGATTGAGTGCCGCATCTGCTCTCCACAGGGAGTCTGCCTCTCTGTCTCTCATGAATAAATACATAAAATCTTAGAAACAAACAAACAAACAAACAAAAAAGGTTGTAGTAATTATAAGAGTGCAGAGTAGTGCACGAATAGTCACAGCAATACTGGAGAAATCGAGAAACAGACCAAACACAGGGCTTCTAAAGCATGGGGCATTAGGCAGTGTAGAAAGAGGCTGTTCTCAAAGATACAGGACAACATATACACAGAGCCACAGTACAGCAGAAGTGGTGCTCTCAGCTGTCCTACAACAAAGCCCCAACACCCACTGCTACGGGGACAAAGAATCAGATCACTAACTTACAAAAATGCCTCCTCATGGTAAGTTTAAGAAAACTCACTTCTGTCAGGATGACATCATCATCCAGGTCCTCTTCATCATGTTGCTGAGGAGCTGGGGTGACCAGCATAGGAATCCCTTCCTCATCAGAGGAGTCAGATATGGTGATGGGTCCATCTCTGAGATTGATCCAGTCTAAAAGGAGGCAGAGAACAAGGTTACCAGATGGATATGATCATATTCAGTCTTTTAATTAAATTTTGGGATGAAAAGGGTCAAGCCTAAAGCCAAATTCATGGCTACTAATGTGTTAGCTTATCTATTCAAGCAGCACACCCACCCAAGTATTAATAGCCAGGTTTCTGTGGTAAGCTTTGCCAATAATACATTTTGGGAACCAACAGAGAAAATCTGACAAGATCATTAACTTTTTCTTATACTAGGTTTGAAAAGTCTTTGTGAAATCTTGACCGCCAATCTTTAAAAATGAAATTATGGTCTCTGACCTCATCTCTATTCCTCCCAGAGAATAAAACATTGTTTTGGAGCACCTAGGTAGCTCGGTCGGTTAAGTGTCTGCCTTTGGCTTGGGTCATGATCCTGGGATCCTGGGTTCGGGCCCCACATCGGGCTCCCTGCTCTGTGGGGAGTCGGCTTCTCCCTCTGTCCCTCCCCCTGCTCATGCATGATCGCGCTCTCTCTCACTCTCTCATAAATAAATAAAATCTTAAAAAAACAAAACATTGTTTTATTCAACTATCTGAAGAAACTTTCACTCAAAAATAGTAAAATTTTCATTTAATATTTAAAATCCCAAAGTTTGCTTACCTTAGCCATAGACCTTAAATATAATTTACACAGTTCATTGTTTCAAACAGCCATTAACATCTATGACAGTAAACAGAACCTTTCTAATTTCCTTTTTTAAATTTTATTATTTTTTAAAGATGAGAGAGCACATGAATATTTGAGCAGGGGGAGCAGCAGAGAGAGAGGGAGGAGAAAAGCAGATTCCTTGCTGTGTGTGGAACCCAACATGGGGCTCAATCTCAGGACCCTGAGATCATGACCTAAGCTGAAATGAAGAGTTAGATGCTAAACTGACTGAGCCACCCCGGGGTCCCATCCTTTTAAGTACAAGTAGAGTTAAGGTAACTAACTACCTGGATACAGTAATTATGTTCAAGGTTTCTAACTCTTTTTATTTGAAAAAATAGAGTATGTCTAATATGAATTACTGGATAACACAAACATAATTTCTTCCCGCCTGGCCCATGGGAATGTTAAAGGTTAAAACAGGCAATGAGGAGAAAATGCATTAAGAGTCCTAGAGGGCAGCCTGGAGTGGCTTAGTGGTTTAGCACTGCCTTCAGCTCAGGGTGTGATCCTGGAGACCCAGGATCAAGTCCCAGGTCGGGCTCCCTGCATGGAGCCTGCTTTTCCCTCTGTCTGTGTCTCTGCCTCTCTCTCTCTGTGTCTCTCGTGAATAAATGAATAAAATCTTAAAAAAAAAAAAAAAAGAGTCCTAGAGAAAAGGTTGGGGGGGGGGGGCCTGTGACCACAAGAAGAAAAGATGCGTTATCATTACAAATGTTGAAATTTCTCTATTAAAGGTTTATATCTTTCTCAAGGTTAATATCTCATTTATTTTTATGGCATCCAACAATTTGAAAAGCAATCTAAAGTCAATTATCTCACTTCATCCCAGTAACGCAGCTGTGTTGAGCCAGGGACAGCAGTTTGCTGCATCTAAGGTCAGATCGCCTAGGTTCAAGTCTCTGTTCTACCACATGCCAGCCACATGATACTATTACCTAACTTCATCAAGCATCCACTTCTTCAACATTAAAAAGGGTTAACAGTGATAGTTTGAGGGGAGAAGGCTCAAACCCACAGCCTGCAATGAGGACAGGCAACCAGAAGTAGCTTAATTCATGAGACAGAATTCTAGATTTTCCTGAGTGTTCTCAATCATTGTATGTCTTTGGTCATTTCTAGTTATTAAATGGTTGTTTATGACAATTTCTTTTTTTGAAGATCCAATTGGCTTTACTAAACATTCATGAATTAGGCAGCACCCCATCTAGCAAGCAGAATGGAGCTCTGGACAATTTTGTCTAATTTTACCACTGGTTTTGGAGAGAGAATTTGCCAACCTCAGTCAGTCATTCCAAAAAACCCACCCTGTGGAGGTCCATTATGAAAAGACGCTGAGGCAGAGGCACTAGACAGCAGGCACAAGGTCAAGAGAGGAAAGGGGTACCAGTTAAACAGCATAATGAACAAGATCCTGGTTGCCTTCTGCTATTTAACTCCCAGAATGCTGGCTGAGAGTCTCAGATTCCATACACAGAAAACTGTAGATTCCAGTCTAGAAGTACCAGCCCAAGAAAAGAACACTTTATCAACAACCTTGGAAGACCCAATGAAAAAGCTGGCTTGAAATCTATCACCTCACAGTGAAGCCTAATGGTTGACAAGATACTCCCCAACACCCCATGTATAACACATTACCCTTTAAAAAATTAACGTACAAAAAAAAATATTAAAAAAAAATAAAAAAATAAAAAATTAACGTACAACAAAGCCTATGAACCAAATGTCTAACTCCATGAATTAATCAAAATGCCCAAACCTGAGTGACCATCACGAAGGTCAGTAAATACAACACTTCCAGCATACTATTAGCCTCCTAACTCCACAGACTAGTTTTGCTTGTTTGAATATACATTCATTTATTTCTGGCTTTCTTGCAAATAACAGGTCCATGTATCCAATGCTGGGGCATGTGCTGTAGCTATCTGCTGTACATAATCCACTATAAGACCATATAGTGGATAAGTTGTAAGTGGATAAGTTATTTATTTTTCTGTCAATGGACATTTGGATTGGTTCCAGTCTTGGCTATTTTGGATAATACTTTTTTTTTTTAAAAAAAGAAAGAAAAACGGGAGGCAGGGGGAAGGGCAGAAAGAAGGAAAGACTTTTTTTTTTTCTTTTTAAAGATTTTTATTTATTTATTCATGAGACACACAGAGAGAGGCAGAGACACAGGGAGTAGGAGAGGCAGGCTCCCTGTGGGGAGCCCAATGTGAGACTCGATCCTGGGCCCCAAGATCAGGCCTCGAGCCAGGCAGATACTTAACTGCTAAGCCACCCAGGCATCCCAAAAGATAGACTCTTAAGCAGGCTCCACACCCAATGCAAAGCCTGACTTGGGGCTTGATCCCATGGCCCTGAGATTATGACCTGAGCCACCTAGGTGCCCCTAATGCTGTCTTAAACACTCTTACACATGTCTCTTGGTATACTCATTTCAGTTGGGTACATTCTAGGAGTGGAAGTGCTGAATCAGGGAAAGCATATGTTCAATTTTTGTGGATGATGCAAACTATTTTCCAAATTGTGCTAATTTAAACTCCCACTAGTAGTGTGGAGTGGGATGGTTCCTGATACTTTGTGTCCTTATTGGAACACAGCCATGCACATTCACCTATATATCATCTATAGTTGCCTTCTCGTTACAACTTACAATGGTATAGTCGAGTAAATTGCCAACAGAGACCATCAGACTTGCAAGGCAAAAATAGTGACTATCTGGACTTTTAAAAGTTTGCCGAGTCCCAGAGATCCCTGGGTGGCTCAGTGGTTTGGCGCCTGCCTTTGGCCCAGGGCGTGATCCTGGAGCCCCGGGATTGAGTCCCACGTCGGGCTCCCGGCATGGAGCCTGCTTCTCTCTCCCTCTGCCTCTCTCTCTCTCTCTCTATGTCTATCATAAATAAATAAATCTTAAAAAAAATAAAAATAAAAATAAAATAAAATAAAAGTTTGCCGAGTCTTCATTTATTCAGTTTTCTTCAAACAAGACATTAGATGCACCTCATAAGCTTCAACAGACTGTATTTTCATTATCATGCAATTCAAATTATTTTCTGATTTCCACTGTGATTTTTTTTTAAAGATTTTATTTATTTATTCATGAGACACAAAGAGAGTGTGCGCGCGCGAGAGTGCAGCAGAGACATAGGCAGAGGGAGAAGCAGGCTCCATGCAGGGAGCCCGACATGGGATTCCATCCCGTGGTTTCCAGGATCATGCATGCCCTGGGCTGAAGGTGGCGCTAATCCACTGAGCCACCTGGGCTGCCCTCTTGAACCGTAAGTCGCACTGAAATGTACTCCCATTTTCCACACATACTGGAATTTTCTAATTATATTTCTGTAATTGATTTACAACTTAATTCCAACATGGTTAGAAAATATAATCTATAGGATTTTAATCCTCTCAAACCTGAAACTTGTTTTGTGGCTCAAAATATGGCCAATTTTGTTAAATACATTAGACTCAGTTTTCCATTTATGTCTATTATGTCAAATTTGTTGATCATGTTCTTCCATGTTCTATATTCATACAAATGTTTGTGTATGCTTGCTGTCTGTCAGTGAAAGAAACCTGTTAAAACCTTCCATTATGACTGTGGATTTATCCATTTCTTTTAGTTTTGTTAATTTTTGCTTTGTATATTTTGACATCATGTTACTGAGTGTCTAGAGATTTGAACTGTTTTGTCTTTCCAGTGTACTAACCCCTGTACCATTATAAACTCTTTATCTTTATTAATACTTCTGGCTAGGGGCGCCTGGGAGGCTCAGTGGTTGAGTGTCTGCCTTTGGCTTAGGTCGTGATCCTGGGGTTCTGGGATCAAGTCTCACATCGGGCTCTTTGCAGGGAGCCTGCTTCTCCCTTTGCCTATGCCTCTGCCTCTCTCTCTGTGGCTTTCAAGAATAAATAAAATCTAAAAACAAAACAAAACAAAACTTCTGGTTAAAATGTTCACTTTATCTGATAACATATAGACATACCAGCTCTTTTTTTGTGCTATTTGCATAATCTTTTTTCATTCCTGTACTTTTCACCTTTATTTTACCTTCATTTTTAAGCCTATTTTCACTGGGTATAAAATTCTTACAATTAAATACTACTCAGCAATTAAAAAGGATTTAATTACTGATACATGCAATGTGGATGAATCTCAAAACATTATATTGGGCAGAAATGTTCAAGTATAAGGAATATATACTGTATGGTTCCATTTATATGAAACTGTAAAGTGACAAAAAGTAGGTCAGTGGTTTCCTTGGTCCAGGAGTAGGGTGAGGACTGATCGTAGATGGGGCATAAAGGAACATTTCTGGGATGACAGAAATGATGTTCCTTATCATGAGTAAAGGGGGTGGTTGTATGGCTATATTTATTTTTCAAAGCTCACTGAACTATATGCTTAAAATGTGTGCATTTAAATAAATTATACCTCAATAAAGATGATTTAAAAATAAACCTACAGGGGCTGGCACAATAAGAATTATTAATACAGCACACAAAAACAAAACAACTCTGCATGCCTGAAAAAAATCCTCATGCTGGGTGCTAAATACACAAAACTCATCTAACAGAAAAATATACCTTCAAAGTGAATAATCTGGGATCCCTGGGTGGCGCAGTGGTTTGGCGCTTGCCTTTGGCCCAGGGCGCGATCCTGGAGACCCGGGATCGAATCCCACATCAGGCTCCCGGTGCATGGAGCCTGCTTCTCCCTCTGCCTATGTCTCTGCCTCTCTCTCTCTCTCTCTCTGTGACTATCATAAATAAATAAAAATAATAAAAAAAAAAAAAAATTAAAAAAAAAAAAAAAACAAAGTGAATAATCTCCCCCAAAGAATTAGTTGTTTGGACACTCTGTTCAGGTAGATTTAAAATCCAGTTTAAAAAGAGCTACAACATTAATTTGATATACATGTTCAAAAAAATTGGAAATGATCACAAATTACGGCTAAGATTTAAAAATTTGTGCATCCACAAAAAATTATGGTTCTCTCACTACCAAGTTAGAATAAACTATTAATAAAATCCTAAAAGAATTAGTACTTCTTTTGCACTCATAATTTACATAGTTTAACCATTTTATTTTTCTCAATTTATCTGCCTAATAAAATCTGCTCAACTTTAAATGCTCTCTGAAAGCCAAGTGTATATAATTTACCCTCTCCTGAGAAAAAAAAAATCATCCTCGTAAGCACAAAATATTATCAATGGGAAAAGACAAAAAAAAAAGTGTAAAATTTCTTCCATGGAATTTTTTTAAAAAGATTTTATTGGAGAGAGAGGGAGAGAGAGAGACAAAGAGAGAGAGAGAGAGTGTATGCGTGCACAGGTAAGGAGAGGAGGGAAGGGGAGGGGACGTGGGGGTGGGTGGGGAGAAGCCAACTACTTGCTGAGCAGGGAGCCCAATGTGGGACTCAATCCCAGGATCATGATCTGAGCCTAAGGCAGACACTTAATTAAATGACTGAGCCACCCAGGTGCCCCCTTCCATGGAATTTATACTTGGAAAAATACTTTTCCTACTCAGCAACATCCATTTTTTCCTTTCAGCCTAGGTGTAAATGTGAATTAGGATTTGACTGGAAACTCCATATGCATTTAGGAATGTTACAGAAATGCAAGCTCCCTTCCCTTTATGAATCAATGAACTTCCCCAAATTTTAAACACTGTAAAATCAAAGAATACATGTTCTAAAATTCCCTATAAGGCAACCAGAATCTTCTGGCAAAAAATAAATCAAGCATCATACTAGGGGGCAAAAATGCTATAGTAGCACTTTCAGATCATACAGATCTGAAGGAGCACTTCTTTGAAGATCTTATTCCTTCAAAAACAGAACTGCCACAGTTTCCATACTCCCACCCCTTAAGAGCCAATGACTGCACATTCACAGCTCATTTTGGCTTGTTCATTAATAGCTTATTAATTTTTTAAAGATTTTATTTATTTATTCATTAGAGACACAGAGAGAGAGAAAGAGGCAGAGACACAGGCAGAGGGAGAAGCAGGCTCCATGCAAGGAGCCTGATGTGGGACTCGATCCCGGGACTCCAGGATCACACCCTGGGCTGAAGGCAGGCGCTAGACCACTAAGCCACCCAGGGATCCCAGCTTATTAATTTTTTATTTAATTTTTAAACTTCATTCATACCAGTATATATCACCATTTGACACAAAATTCTAGTCTCATGAGTCCAATACACCAGATGTTCTAAGGTCCAAAAAATGAAGTATCTCTAGGTTCCTCATAGTGCAAAACAGATTCATTTCAAAAGAACTATGACGAGAAAAAGCAATGATGAAAGGGAAAAAGTGAGAACACTTACCTCGTCCCCTGTGGCAGTGAAAGTTGTTCAAATGAATGACCTCTTCATTATTGTTTCCCTCTGCCATTTTCAAATGCAGACATACACATATGTGTTTACTAATATTTAAACATGGTAAGTATCTGTTCAAAAGGATCTGAAAAAGAAAAAAAAGAACATTAAGAATGCGGGACTGTCAAAACTCTTCCCATGTATTTGGTGAAGGGCATTCTAAGTGATGAAAACACCACTTAAGGAAAAAATAAAAGAATGTGTAACTAAAAGCTAATAGAGGGAGGAAAAATAATAAAAAAATAACTATTCCAAAAGAACATATAGAAGAGAAATAAAAGATCAAAGAACAGATGGAATGTATAAAGAATAAAAAATATTACTTAAAAAATCAATTACAGGAACCTATGGAATGGGAAAAAATATTTGCAGTTCTTAATATCTAGTAAGGGGTTAAAACCCAAAATATACAAAGAACTCCTACAACTAAATAGCCAAAAAGCAAATAATCCAATTTTAAAACAGGGATCTAAATAGACATTTTTCCAATAAAATATTCAAATAACCAACAGGTACATGAAAAGGTACTCAATATCAATCACCAGGGAAATGCCAATCAAAACCAAGAGCTATAGCCTCTCACTTATTAGAATGACTATTACCAAAAGAACAGAGATAACAAATGCTGGTGAGGACACACAGAAAAGGCAGCCCTTGTACTCTACTGGAGAGAATGTAAATTGGTACAGCCACTATGGAAGCTAGTATGGGGGTGTCTCAAAAAATTAAAAATAAGACTACCGTATGATCCAGCAATTTCATTTCTGGGTATATATCTGAAAAAAAAGAAATCACTAATGTTGTCAAGATGTCTGCATCTCCATGTTCACTGCAGCATTATTTACAATAGCCAAGACGCATACACAGCCTAAGTGTTCACTCAATGAGTGGTTCAGTTAAGTGTCTACTCTTGGCTTCTGCTCAGGTTATGCTCTCAGGGTCCTGAGACTGAGCCCCATGTTGGGCTCTGTGCTGAGCTTGTCCCTCCCCCTCTGCTCCTTCCCCTGCTCCCTCTCTCATAAATTTAAAAAAAAAAAAAGAAGAAAAAAAGAAAAAGATGCTAGAAAGTGACTACTATTCAGCTGTAAAAAAGAGGAAAATCCTGCCATATGGCAACATGGATGAACTCTGAAGGCATTATACACACTAAGTGAAATGAGGCAGAGAAAGACAAATAGGATCTCACATATTAGAACCCAATAAAACATCCCAAATGTCCCCAAACACCCAAACTCATAAAAAGTGAGATCACATGTGGTTACCTAGATAGGAGAATTGGATGAAGGAGGTCAAAAGGTACAAACTTCCAGTTACAAAATAAATAGGTAATGGGGCCATAAGGTGCAACATAAGGGCTATAGTTAACACTGCTGCAGGGCACATTTGAAAGCTGCTATGAAAGTAAATCCCGAAAGATCTCATCAAAAGGAAAAAAAACATTTTTCTCTTTTTCTTGGGGGTCCATATGAGATGATGGACATTAAAACTTACTGAGGTGATCACTTTCCAATTTATTTAAGTCAATATTTCATATAACTTAAATAACACTGGAAAATATATTTATGTAACAGACAACATAAGCACTGTTAAGTATAAGAAAAAGCTTTAAAAGGATGGAAAGCAATATCCTGAACATCAAAAACTGTTAAATTCTTAATTTTTTAAAAGATTTTATTTATTTATTCATGAGAGAGAGAGAGAGGGAGAGAGAGAGAGAGGCAGAGACACAGGCAGAGGGAGAAGCAGGCTCCATGCAGGGAGCCCAACATGGGACTCGATCCCAAGACTCCAGGATCACACCCTGGGCCAAAGGCAGGTGCTTAAACCACTGAGCCACCCGGGCTGCCCTGTTAAGTTCTTAATTTAAGATACTTTATTTTTCAGTCATATAATGTCCATCTGATTTTTAAAATAAATTCCAATTCTATGTTGAAGCTCTCCTTTCAACTATTTAATCTTTTCCCTTTTCCCATGAAAACCTCTATGAGACTAATAAAATTGACATAAGAAGTGTTAGAGATGAGTAGGGAGATTTCATCCAGTTCAGAGGGTCAACTCACAGAAGATACAATACTAAATGTGGAAGAATCTGATAACATATAGCTTCAAAATACGTATAACTGAAGTCGACAGACCTAAGGAAGTAAGACAAATCCACACTTAGAGCTGCACAGAAGACTTGAAGAGCACTATCAAACTTGGCCTCATTGACATTTACAGACCACTCCACCCAACAACTGCAGAGCACATACTCTTTCCAAGTATATAGGGAACATTATAAAATGGATTATATCCTGAGTCATAAGGCTAGTCTCAACAAATTTCACAGGCTCGAAATCATACAGTATATTGGTACCTGACAACAGTCAGTAAAAGAAGGGTAACTAGTAAATTTCTAAATGCTGGAAATTAAGCAAACTCAACTCATGGGTTAAAGGAGAAATTACCATGAAAATTAGAAACTACTGTATTTCGACTGGATGAACTAAATGATAATGAAAACAAAATACATCAAAATTCATAGGCTAGAGTTAAAGCAGTGTTTAGAGGGTAATTTCTACATCCAAATACTATTTTAAAGAAGAAAAAAGACCAAGAAATCAATGATCAAAGCCCTGATCTTAAGACGCTAGAAAAAGTGTAATCAAACAGAAAAATAGAAGGCAATTGTTAACAGCAGAAATCAACAAAACAGATATAAACATACAGAGAAAAATCCAAACAAAAAGTTGTTTCTCTAAAAAGATAAACTTCTATTATAATTGATCAAGGAAAAGTGGGAGAAAATACAAATAACTATTATCAGGAATGTAAAAGAAGATACCACTACAGATTCTACAATATTAAAGGAATATTATGAATATTTTTATACCAATTAATCTAAATTTTTTTATTAAAGATTTTATTTATTTACTCATGATGGACAGAAAGAGAGAGAGAGGCAGAGACACAGGCAGAGGGAGAAGCAGGCTCCGTGCAGGGAGCCCGATGTGGGACTCGATCCCGGGTCTCCAGAATCAGGCCCTGGGCTGAAGGTGGCGTTAAACCGCTGAGCCACTGGGGCTGCCCTGAAATTTTGAATGGACAAATTCCTTGAGATACAACTTACCAAAGAAAACTTATTTATAAATTATTTATTTACTCAAGTAATCTCTACACCTACCATGGGGCTCAAACTCACCATCCCAAGATCAAAAGTCACATGCTTTGTGGACTGAGCCAGCTAGGTGTCCCTGAACAAAGAAAATTTTAGGTCTGAACAGAGCTCTACTAAATAAGGAAACTATAGCAGTAATTAATAACTTTCCCACAAAGAATACTAAGTGGAATGAACAACAAAGTCTTTGGATACAAGGCCAATATGTAAAAATGAACACTGTACTAGTAAGAAACAATTAGAAAATAGTATTTTCAAAAGATACTCCTTAGAGTAGCATCAAAAACTATCAAACACCAAGGAATAAATGCAACGAAAGATGCGCCAGATCTTTATACAGAAAACTATAAAATATCACTGAGAGAAACCAAAGAACACTAAGTGAGAGACATACCACATTCGTGGGTTGGAAAGTTCAATTTTATAAAGAGGCCAATTCCCCCTTAATTGATCTACAGATTTAATAGAGCCTTAGTCAGATTTTATTTTTTAAAAGATTTTATTTATTTATTCATGAGAGACATGGGGGGGGGGGCAGAGACACAGGCAGAGGGAGAAGCAGGCTCCATGCAGGGAGCCCGATGTGAGACTCGATCCTGGGACTCCAGGATCACACCCTGAGCCGAAGGCAGGCGCTCAACCGCTGAGCCACCCAGGCGCCCCCTTAGTCAGATTTTTAAAAGTGGGTGTATACTACATGATTCTAAAATCTACAGGAAAATCCAAGGCATTCATAAAGAAAAACGAAAGGTGCAAGATTTACACTATCAGACAGCAAGTCTTATTAATACAAAACTACAGGAATTAAGACCATGTGGTATTGGCAAAAGAAGAGAAAAACAGACCTCTGGAACAGAATCCAGAAACAGATTCATTCATATGTGGATGTTTGACTTACGACAAAAGTAGCATTGCAGAGCAGTGGAAAATATGTTTTTACTGTATGATGCTGTACTAGAAAGCTATGGGGGGGGAGGTGGAGAATGAGGAACTAGGTCTCTTCCTCATGCCTCAGACAAAAATGACTTTAGGTGAACTCTTGATTTAAATGAACAGGTAAAAAAGTTTCAAGAAGATATCATAAAAAAATACTTTCACAAACTTGGGGTTGAGAAGATAACTTAAACAGGATATAAAAAGTACTATCCATGTAAGATTGAAATACTGTACATTAAAAACAAATTTCTAGGGATCCCTGGGTGGCGCAGCGGTTTGGCGCCTGCCTTTGGCCCAGGGCGCAATCCTGGAGACTCGGGATCGAATCCCACATCAGGCTCCCAGTGCATGGAGCCTGCTTCTCCCTCCGCCTGTGTCTCTGCCTCTCTCTCTCTCTCTCTCTCTCTCTGTGACTATCATAAATAAATTAAAAAAAAAAACAACAACAAAAAAACCAAACTTCTATTCACAAAAAAATTATTAAGAATGAAAAAGGCAAGCCACTGGGAGAAGATACTTGCAATACATAAAACAAAAGGCTCCTATCCAACAAATATAAAGAACACTTAGATGGTAACTGAAAAACACACAAACCAGACAACTTAAAGGAAAAATGGGCTAAAAGATTTGAACTCCCAATGGTGAGTTTACTGAGGAAACCCAAAAGGCCAATAAACAAATGAAAAAGTGCCCAACGTTGTGAGACATCAGAACATAAATTGAAACCATAAGGGAATTCTGGGAAGATGGTAGCACCACAGTTTTTGAACCTACCCAAATTCTCATCTAAAACCAAAAAATTCCAAGTTAGGAAAAAACTAAGAAAGAATCACTACAAACTCCCAAATATGAGCCCATGAGAACAAATCATCAAGAGCCACAAGATCTCTGAAGTACCATTTGTGCCTCAGATATCATAGGAAATCATTTGGACCTGAGAAGAGGACAACCCCCAAACAACCAACAGGTATTCACTGAAAAGCACATAGGCAAAAAAAAAAAAAAAAAAAAAAAAAAAAAGGCATATAGGCCAATCTGAGAAAGCTGTGAACAACAGGAAGGAGTCTGAGAAGTTCAAAAAGCGAGTGCAGGGAATGCCATCAAGAACTGAGAGTGAAGCAGTCTAGAACCCATAAAGTTTCAAGCCTGATCTAGCAGGGCTCCTTTGCAGGATGTGGCCCTACAAATGAGACAAAAAGCCGGGAAGAATGAAACTGAGTCAAGACAGAGACAATAAAGAGAAAGGAAAGAGAGGGCAGGTCTAATAATAGAGGACAAAGCTAGGAAGTCTCTAAAAGCAAGCTGTCATATTTTGAACACTGTATGAAAAGGGAGTTCTATGAAAAAAGCTATCCTAAACTACCCTCTTTCTAAAAGTCCAAGAAAACCAATTTCATTAAAAATGAGCAGATTCTGGCTTATAAAATTTCTGCTGAAAAACAAAAATGAGCAAAGAACTGACGTCAAAACTCCTATAAAGTTATAAGAAAAAAAAAAAAAGCAGCAGCAAAACATCTTTATAAACAATGAAAACATGCCAGAAAGATGTAACAACCTAAAGGACACTAAGAAAATAATAGATAAAACAACAGTATAAATCAGAACTAGAAAACTCAGAAATGGAATAACCGATCTCAGGAAAGAAACAAATTTTAAACAGTTTCAGGAAAGAAGAATAAATTAGAAGGAACACAAGCATGAATAAACACAACACATGCTGTTTGGTGAAAGAAAAATTTTAAATAGAAAAAGAGATAAAGGAACAAATATTCAGGACAAAGACTGTCCACCATCAAAAACAGCAGCTCTCCAATAAATTGAAAGGGAATACTAAAAATTGTAATGGAAAAAAATTTTCCTAAAGTATAAATGTACAGACATTTCAAAAGAATGCAGTAAATACCTAAAAAACAAAACAAAACAAAACACACACACACAGAAAAACCCACCCAAAATGACAACTACCAAGACGTACTTAAAAAAAATCCTTTTATGGCTTGGGTGTGAGACATTGAAAAGACAGAAAATTATTAACAGACTTTGACAGTGATGCTTTCTGCCATTAGAAAATGGAATGCTTTTTTAAAAAATGTGAGCCAGACATTTTGTCCAGCAAAAGTAATTTCAAAGAAAAGGTTCACAAATTTACCAACATAGAAGAACTTATGTAATATTATTTTTACAGGACCTCCCTGAGGAATTTGACAGAAATATAAACTTTAGGCAACCAAAATGACTAAAGCACCAACACAAAGACTAACAGTAGACATTAAAATATGTAATTACTTGCATATTACATAAAGCATAACATATGCTATGCTAGCATAGCATAGCTTTATGCTATTGGCATAAAGATTAAACAGGAACTAAAATTAAGCGACATAGTACAATTATAAAAATTATGGGGAGGGAAAAAAAAATTATGGGGAGGGAAAGCATATACAAAACTTTATTTTTTTTTAAAGATTTATTTATTTATTTATGATAGAGAGAGAGAGAGAGAGAGAGAGAGGCAGAGACACAGGAGGAGGGAGAAGCAGCCTTCATGCCGGGCGTGGCACTCGATCCCGGGACTCCAGGACCGCACCCTGGGCCAAAGGCAGACGTCAAACCACTGAGCCACCCAGGGATCCCCCATATGCAAAACTTTAAAGTCATATAATAATGGCTATGACATTAAGACTTTCACTCTTTTGTGTATAAAAAAGTTAAAAAGAGGGATCCCTGGGTGGCGCAGCGGTTTAGCGCCTGCCTTTGGCCCAGGGCGCGATCCTGGAGACCCGGGATTGAATCTCACGTCGGGCTCCCGGTGCATGGAGCCTGCTTCTCCCTCTGCCTATGTCTCTGCCTCTCATTCTCTCTCTTTCTGACTATCATAAATAAATTTAAAAAAATTAAAATAAAATAAAATAAATAAAAAAGTTAAAAAGATCAGCAGTTATGGAATATTCTATTAACCCCTGTGCCCTTGGGAATCAAGAATCTCAGTATAAAAAATTTTATTTTGGGGGGATCCCTGGGTGGCGCAGCGGTTTGGCGCCTGCCTTTGGCCCAGGGCGCGATCCTGGAGACCCGGGATCGAATCCCATGTCGGGCTCCCGGTGCTTGGAGCCTGCTTCTCCCTCTGCCTGTGTCTCTGTCTCTCTCTCTCTCTCTGTGACTATCATAAATAAATAAAAAAATTAAAAAAAAAATTTTATTTTTAAGTAAAATCCCAACAGTCCTAAAATTGAATTATAAATATTTGTGTGAACTCATAAAATATTTTAATTCTATACAGCCCCCCCCCCCACCAAAGAAAGGACCGAAGACAACAAATTACTTGTAGCAATGAACATCTGTAGTGCCCAAATTACGGTCTTGAAATACTATTTCCCACCAAAAGAAACTAGGGCTTTTTTGTAGAAATTACTAATTCTAATTTTGGAGCAGGAATCTTAACAAAATGAGCCTACAACACCTTGTATCAAATATCAAGGAAGCTATCAAAAACTATTTCTCAAAGACTGGGACCTGTAAGAATAACAACAACAACAACAAAATCCTGAAGAGGCTACCCAGACTGGCCTATCATGGGTCATTTTGAGCTCCAATAAAAATAAGATGGCATGAATCTCTTAAGAAAACATATAAATGAAAATGTTCAAAATTATTTTTAAGGTGGTCATTTTCAAAGGATGATATCAAAAGTAATACAATATCTTTAAAACTGGTAAAAAATAGAGGCATCTGGGTAGCTCAGTCAGTTAAGCATCCCACTCAATTTCAGCTGGTCTCAGGGCTGTAAAATCAAGCCCCACCTTGGGCTCTGCACTGGGCGTGAAGCCTGCTTAATATTCTCTCCCCCTCTCCCTCTCTAAAAATAAATACACAAAACACATGAGATAAAGGCAAAGTATTTGGTACTTTCTTGCTTTTCCTATATGAACTGTATATCACTGGATAACCAAATAGACAAGATAATGGTTTCTTATGAAAGTATTCCAGTATTAATTTTAAAAATTCAAATATCATTTTGCAATCTTCAATGAATTACTGGATCTAGACCTTAAATATCACCGCCTGCTATCACAGAGACAACACCTAAGTGCCTTCTGAGGAAAGAACACTATCTACAGTCTTGTGAAAGAGATGGAACTGAGTTTGGACAAGCATCTGGACCCAGACACATTTTTAGAATAGAGGCTAGAGGAAAACTGAAACTTTGAATTGGACCATAAATATGCAATCCAAACCATGTATTCTCAATGAGAGTGCTTTTACAAAGGTGTGAAAAGATCTTAAGATATGACAGTGATTTGTGAACTCCAAAATTCAGTCCCACCCAGCAAAATCTTACTCCTTAGTACTTAATGAGGGAGTACCATGAAAAAAAGGCTCTATAGGGGAATCATAAGTTTTTAGAAGTCTAATGCACATCTAATTAGGCTCTGGGAAACTACAGGTCAACTGATTCAGGGCTCAACAGATAAATTACAAGGAAAAAAGAAAAGGAATGGAAATCCTAGGAACCTTAGATTTAAAAAATACATCAAATTTAAAACAGGATTATAGTACCTAGGGATGTACTCTTGAGTGATAAAACCATAAAGAAATACAAGAAAATGATTATGAAAGTTAGACTAATAGCTAATTTTAGGGGGAAGGAATGAGTTATGATCAGGACAGGATACACAGACGGGGTCTGTGGATGATCTACGTTTTAAACTGGGTGGTGGATACTAGCATCTTATAATACTTATTAAACCATACACATTTTTTTTTTAAGGGTAAGAAAACCCTCATGACGTATTATATACTCAAAGAATTCTTAAAAGTCTGAAAAATTAATGACTTGGAGCAATGGGGAATTTCATATACCACTGGTGGGATAATAAATTGGTACAACCATACATACATACATACATACATACATACATACATAAATAAACAAATAAGCAAGCCTGATACTTTATCAGAAGTAAAACTTTTATCAGAAGATAAAATGCTCTGACCCAATAATCTACCACTAGAAATCTGTAAAACTGTATGCTTAAGTGTACCAGATCTATGCGTAAGTTCACAGCAACATTTTTCTAAAAGTCAAAAACTAAAAAGGCCTCACATCAATGAAGCAATGAACACCCAATAGTTTGTTCACACAATTAAAAACTATATAACAAAAATGAAGTCACACACAACATGGATGGACTTTTTGAAGTCACACACAACATGGATGGACTCAGACACATAATAGTTGGAGTGAAGGAATCCGGACATAAGAAAATATACCTTGAATGACTTCATTTAGATGAAGTATAGGCACAGGCCTAAACTGTTTGGGGTCAAACTTCTTGTGTGTACTCTATTTCACAATGTTAAAGTTGGGGGGGTGGGGGGAGGAACCATTATAAGAGAAAAAAATGTGGTTGCCTCTGGGAAACAGTAGTACTTGACATTGAAATCATTTTCTAGGGATCCCTGGGTGGCGCAGCGGTTTGGCGCCTGCCTTTGGCCCAGGGCGCAATCCTGGAGACTCGGGATCGAATCCCACATCAGGCTCCCAGTGCATGGAGCCTGCTTCTCCCTCCGCCTGTGTCTCTGCCTCTCTCTCTCTCTCTCTCTCTCTCTGTGACTATCATAAATAAATTAAAAAAAAAAACAACAACAAAAAAACCAAACTTCTATTCACAAAAAAATTATTAAGAATGAAAAAGGCAAGCCACTGGGAGAAGATACTTGCAATACATAAAACAAAAGGCTCCTATCCAACAAATATAAAGAACACTTAGATGGTAACTGAAAAACACACAAACCAGACAACTTAAAGGAAAAATGGGCTAAAAGATTTGAACTCCCAATGGTGAGTTTACTGAGGAAACCCAAAAGGCCAATAAACAAATGAAAAAGTGCCCAACGTTGTGAGACATCAGAACATAAATTGAAACCATAAGGGAATTCTGGGAAGATGGTAGCACCACAGTTTTTGAACCTACCCAAATTCTCATCTAAAACCAAAAAATTCCAAGTTAGGAAAAAACTAAGAAAGAATCACTACAAACTCCCAAATATGAGCCCATGAGAACAAATCATCAAGAGCCACAAGATCTCTGAAGTACCATTTGTGCCTCAGATATCATAGGAAATCATTTGGACCTGAGAAGAGGACAACCCCCAAACAACCAACAGGTATTCACTGAAAAGCACATAGGCAAAAAAAAAAAAAAAAAAAAAAAAAAAAAGGCATATAGGCCAATCTGAGAAAGCTGTGAACAACAGGAAGGAGTCTGAGAAGTTCAAAAAGCGAGTGCAGGGAATGCCATCAAGAACTGAGAGTGAAGCAGTCTAGAACCCATAAAGTTTCAAGCCTGATCTAGCAGGGCTCCTTTGCAGGATGTGGCCCTACAAATGAGACAAAAAGCCGGGAAGAATGAAACTGAGTCAAGACAGAGACAATAAAGAGAAAGGAAAGAGAGGGCAGGTCTAATAATAGAGGACAAAGCTAGGAAGTCTCTAAAAGCAAGCTGTCATATTTTGAACACTGTATGAAAAGGGAGTTCTATGAAAAAAGCTATCCTAAACTACCCTCTTTCTAAAAGTCCAAGAAAACCAATTTCATTAAAAATGAGCAGATTCTGGCTTATAAAATTTCTGCTGAAAAACAAAAATGAGCAAAGAACTGACGTCAAAACTCCTATAAAGTTATAAGAAAAAAAAAAAAAGCAGCAGCAAAACATCTTTATAAACAATGAAAACATGCCAGAAAGATGTAACAACCTAAAGGACACTAAGAAAATAATAGATAAAACAACAGTATAAATCAGAACTAGAAAACTCAGAAATGGAATAACCGATCTCAGGAAAGAAACAAATTTTAAACAGTTTCAGGAAAGAAGAATAAATTAGAAGGAACACAAGCATGAATAAACACAACACATGCTGTTTGGTGAAAGAAAAATTTTAAATAGAAAAAGAGATAAAGGAACAAATATTCAGGACAAAGACTGTCCACCATCAAAAACAGCAGCTCTCCAATAAATTGAAAGGGAATACTAAAAATTGTAATGGAAAAAAATTTTCCTAAAGTATAAATGTACAGACATTTCAAAAGAATGCAGTAAATACCTAAAAAACAAAACAAAACAAAACACACACACACAGAAAAACCCACCCAAAATGACAACTACCAAGACGTACTTAAAAAAAATCCTTTTATGGCTTGGGTGTGAGACATTGAAAAGACAGAAAATTATTAACAGACTTTGACAGTGATGCTTTCTGCCATTAGAAAATGGAATGCTTTTTTAAAAAATGTGAGCCAGACATTTTGTCCAGCAAAAGTAATTTCAAAGAAAAGGTTCACAAATTTACCAACATAGAAGAACTTATGTAATATTATTTTTACAGGACCTCCCTGAGGAATTTGACAGAAATATAAACTTTAGGCAACCAAAATGACTAAAGCACCAACACAAAGACTAACAGTAGACATTAAAATATGTAATTACTTGCATATTACATAAAGCATAACATATGCTATGCTAGCATAGCATAGCTTTATGCTATTGGCATAAAGATTAAACAGGAACTAAAATTAAGCGACATAGTACAATTATAAAAATTATGGGGAGGGAAAAAAAAATTATGGGGAGGGAAAGCATATACAAAACTTTATTTTTTTTTAAAGATTTATTTATTTATTTATGATAGAGAGAGAGAGAGAGAGAGAGAGAGAGGCAGAGACACAGGAGGAGGGAGAAGCAGCCTTCATGCCGGGCGTGGCACTCGATCCCGGGACTCCAGGACCGCACCCTGGGCCAAAGGCAGACGTCAAACCACTGAGCCACCCAGGGATCCCCCATATGCAAAACTTTAAAGTCATATAATAATGGCTATGACATTAAGACTTTCACTCTTTTGTGTATAAAAAAGTTAAAAAGAGGGATCCCTGGGTGGCGCAGCGGTTTAGCGCCTGCCTTTGGCCCAGGGCGCGATCCTGGAGACCCGGGATTGAATCTCACGTCGGGCTCCCGGTGCATGGAGCCTGCTTCTCCCTCTGCCTATGTCTCTGCCTCTCATTCTCTCTCTTTCTGACTATCATAAATAAATTAAAAAAAATTAAAATAAAATAAATAAAAAAGTTAAAAAGATCAGCAGTTATGGAATATTCTATTAACCCCTGTGCCCTTGGGAATCAAGAATCTCAGTATAAAAAATTTTATTTTGGGGGGATCCCTGGGTGGCGCAGCGGTTTGGCGCCTGCCTTTGGCCCAGGGCGCGATCCTGGAGACCCGGGATCGAATCCCATGTCGGGCTCCCGGTGCTTGGAGCCTGCTTCTCCCTCTGCCTGTGTCTCTGTCTCTCTCTCTCTCTCTGTGACTATCATAAATAAATAAAAAAATTAAAAAAAAAATTTTATTTTTAAGTAAAATCCCAACAGTCCTAAAATTGAATTATAAATATTTGTGTGAACTCATAAAATATTTTAATTCTATACAGCCCCCCCCCCCACCAAAGAAAGGACCGAAGACAACAAATTACTTGTAGCAATGAACATCTGTAGTGCCCAAATTACGGTCTTGAAATACTATTTCCCACCAAAAGAAACTAGGGCTTTTTTGTAGAAATTACTAATTCTAATTTTGGAGCAGGAATCTTAACAAAATGAGCCTACAACACCTTGTATCAAATATCAAGGAAGCTATCAAAAACTATTTCTCAAAGACTGGGACCTGTAAGAATAACAACAACAACAACAAAATCCTGAAGAGGCTACCCAGACTGGCCTATCATGGGTCATTTTGAGCTCCAATAAAAATAAGATGGCATGAATCTCTTAAGAAAACATATAAATGAAAATGTTCAAAATTATTTTTAAGGTGGTCATTTTCAAAGGATGATATCAAAAGTAATACAATATCTTTAAAACTGGTAAAAAATAGAGGCATCTGGGTAGCTCAGTCAGTTAAGCATCCCACTCAATTTCAGCTGGTCTCAGGGCTGTAAAATCAAGCCCCACCTTGGGCTCTGCACTGGGCGTGAAGCCTGCTTAATATTCTCTCCCCCTCTCCCTCTCTAAAAATAAATACACAAAACACATGAGATAAAGGCAAAGTATTTGGTACTTTCTTGCTTTTCCTATATGAACTGTATATCACTGGATAACCAAATAGACAAGATAATGGTTTCTTATGAAAGTATTCCAGTATTAATTTTAAAAATTCAAATATCATTTTGCAATCTTCAATGAATTACTGGATCTAGACCTTAAATATCACCGCCTGCTATCACAGAGACAACACCTAAGTGCCTTCTGAGGAAAGAACACTATCTACAGTCTTGTGAAAGAGATGGAACTGAGTTTGGACAAGCATCTGGACCCAGACACATTTTTAGAATAGAGGCTAGAGGAAAACTGAAACTTTGAATTGGACCATAAATATGCAATCCAAACCATGTATTCTCAATGAGAGTGCTTTTACAAAGGTGTGAAAAGATCTTAAGATATGACAGTGATTTGTGAACTCCAAAATTCAGTCCCACCCAGCAAAATCTTACTCCTTAGTACTTAATGAGGGAGTACCATGAAAAAAAGGCTCTATAGGGGAATCATAAGTTTTTAGAAGTCTAATGCACATCTAATTAGGCTCTGGGAAACTACAGGTCAACTGATTCAGGCTCAACAGATAAATTACAAGGAAAAAAGAAAAGGAATGGAAATCCTAGGAACCTTAGATTTAAAAAATACATCAAATTTAAAACAGGATTATAGTACCTAGGGATGTACTCTTGAGTGATAAAACCATAAAGAAATACAAGAAAATGATTATGAAAGTTAGACTAATAGCTAATTTTAGGGGGAAGGAATGAGTTATGATCAGGACAGGATACACAGACGGGGTCTGTGGATGATCTACGTTTTAAACTGGGTGGTGGATACTAGCATCTTATAATACTTATTAAACCATACACATTTTTTTTTTAAGGGTAAGAAAACCCTCATGACGTATTATATACTCAAAGAATTCTTAAAAGTCTGAAAAATTAATGACTTGGAGCAATGGGGAATTTCATATACCACTGGTGGGATAATAAATTGGTACAACCATACATACATACATACATACATACATACATAAATAAACAAATAAGCAAGCCTGATACTTTATCAGAAGTAAAACTTTTATCAGAAGATAAAATGCTCTGACCCAATAATCTACCACTAGAAATCTGTAAAACTGTATGCTTAAGTGTACCAGATCTATGCGTAAGTTCACAGCAACATTTTTCTAAAAGTCAAAAACTAAAAAGGCCTCACATCAATGAAGCAATGAACACCCAATAGTTTGTTCACACAATTAAAAACTATATAACAAAAATGAAGTCACACACAACATGGATGGACTTTTGAAGTCACACACAACATGGATGGACTCAGACACATAATAGTTGAGTGAAGGAATCCGGACATAAGAAAATATACCTTGAATGACTTCATTTAGATGAAGTATAGGCACAGGCCTAAACTGTTTGGGGTCAAACTTCTTTGTGTGTACTCTATTTCACAATGTTAAAGTTGGGGGGTGGGGGAGGAACCATTATAAGAGAAAAAAATGTGGTTGCCTCTGGGAAACAGTAGTACTTTGACATTTGAATCATTTTCTTGGGATCCCTGGGTGGCGCAGCGGTTTGGCGCCTGCCTTTGGCCCAGGGCGCGATCCTGGAGACCCGGGATCGAATCCCACATCAGGCTCCCAGTGCATGGAGCCTGCTTCTCCCTCTGCCTGTGTCTCTGCCTCTCTCTCTCTCTCTGTGACTATCATAAATAAATAAAAAATTAAAAAAAAAATCATTTTCTTGCTTTACTTTGATGAAAATGAGAAAAATGAAAATAATTAAGAACCAATGTCTCTGGTTCTAAGAAAATCTCAACTTACTTAGTCTTCCTGGGAAAAACCATATGCTTTAGAGAAAGCAGACTCCAGGCCCTGGCTTCTCATGTCTACCAAGAGTTAACAGTCAAGTAACATCGGTATTTTTCCAACTTAGAGAATACTAAGTTGTGTATCCAGACTTACTTAAAATTTTTACATAACTTTCTGGTATCTTTAAGTGGACAAAAGTATATTTTTAAAAATTACAAATCTCACTTCAAAGAACAATGACATCTATAAATAGCATGGTAGAAAAAAGAGCTCTAATGTCAAATTTGAACTGTATCTATTCAAAACTTTACTTTTCAAACACAATTTTTAAAAAGTATCTTGAACACAATTACACTAACTAGTTTTTTTTTTTTTAACCACAACAAGGTTCTTTCAATTTTATACTAGAAATCAAAGGGAAATGTGATTCATTTTATATATACTTAATTTAGTTAGGAATATCAAGCTTGTAGTTAAAATAGATTACTAGTGGTACTTTAGAAGCAAGATTCCTCATGAATGAGTGGTACATACAATGGCCCCAAGCTGAGAAAAGGAGCCTGATGAGGGAATATCTACTCCTGACTAGCTTCTCTGCAAAGGTCTTTCAAGTTCCTCACATTTAGTTCTCTCATCTGGGCTTCAGATTAAACTACATAAGCATGAATCCTGGTTTCACCATTTAGTCAATGACTGCGTAAATTGCTTAATCTCTTAGACTCAAGTTAATTTGTAAAATGAGTATAGTTGTTCTAAAATTAATTGAATTAAATATATATATTTACCTTAGTGCCCAGTACCAAGTGTCACATTATGACTTTTGCTATTCCCTAAGAAATGGAAAGAGCTATTCTTACCTTGTAAGGCTGTGTAGGAAACATGAAGCCACTTTGTAAATGGTAAATGCCACCAGAACAGGAGCTTGTTACCACAAATACACAGTGGATGTACAGTGTTTATTAGCAAGTTGACAACACAGAAAATGTGGGGGGAGGGCTTTACTTTCCTCTTCCAGGTTACTTTTGCTAGTTTTATTAGAACTATTCACTATTACTTCCTCCTATAAGAAATTGCGATTTTTCCTCTGGAAGTAGCTTCTTCATCAGGCAGCTGAAGAAAATAGCTAAACAAATGTCGAATCCAGAAATGGGAAATGCTAAATAACAAAATAGTTTAGGTCTTGCCTCTTTTATTGTAAAAATTATCATATGTACATCTGCAACCATACTCTACAGTCAGTATCAGATAATGCTTCCAAATTAGAAACAAAAGTTAGCGTGCTTTTCATCACTTCATTTCCCCTTGGAAAATCTTATGTAGTACTACTGTATTGTAAAAAGAAAAGAGATGACAATTCCATATTCTCTCCCACCTCCTACAACTGTCCTCATTATCTTTTTTCTTCCTTGGAAGATGTATCAACACATGAGAAAGTTCACATTTGAATTGTGTTCTCCATAGACCCTTGACTAGATCTTTCTTATTCATAGCTGTATTTTCTGTGTCCCACACAGTTGCTGAATGAATGAGTGGCTCCAAAAACACATCTTCCTCTGTCAGAGACTGAAGCTGTTCATCAGAGCCATATATAGCAAGACTCAGGTAACATGGCTTAAGTGACAAGAGTTTATCAGGATTTTCTTCAGTTATAAGTCATTTTCTTCTCATCCTTCTATTCGTGTTACATCTCCATTTTTCCTTCCACATGTTCTTAATATAACACTGCATTGTCCTGGAGTTTTGTAGTGTTCCTGCTTTCCAGAGTAAACTCCAAAAATATGTCTGTCACTTCTGCAGCACTGATTTTAGTGTAATACAAGATGTTTCCAATTTAATGAATTAATCTGTTTCAGTATTTCAGGGAAAGGTAGGCAAAGCAGAGCCAGGCACAGGCTGCCCACGTCATACCACTCCACGATACCTCTTCCCAGCATGGTTTTTCAAGTGATTATAAGTGAGTATTGCTCTTCATTTAAATTCTACCTTCTCATTTTAACCATTATTTGATTATTCATGCTTACAATGCATGACATTGTAACATTTAATCAACATTAAATCAACACAACAAAAAGTTAATGGTTATTCTAAGTAATAACCTTAATATATATTTTTCCTTTCTTATATTTTCTGACTTTTCCATATTAAAGTGGAATTATTATTATTTTTTAAAGTAGACTCCATGCCCAATGTGGAGCCCAACATAGAGCTTGAACTCAGGACCCTGAGATTAAGACAGAAGTGAGATCAGAGTCAGACCCTTAACTAAGCCACTCAAGCACCTCTACATTACTATTTAAAATTAAAATACACTAAAGAGTTCAGCAAATATTTATTGTGGTCTTGCCACATGGGATAAAACAGTTGTGGGGCACCTGGGTGGCTCAGTCGGTGGAGCATCTGACTTTGGTTCAGGTTATGATCTCAGTAGGGATACTGGGATCAAGCCCTCCATCAGGCTCTGTGCTCAATGAGGAGTCGGCTGGTCCCTCTGCCCACCCTCCCTCCACTCATGTTCTTTCTCTCAAATAAATAAAATCTTAAAAAAAAATTGTTATGCATCGTTGGGAATACCTACAAAGAAAATCCAACATGGATCTTGCCTCAAAAACCTTGGGAGTACAACCAGTGAATACAAAGTAAGTACACCACAAAATATAAAGAATTAGTGCAAGAAAGACACTATTCCAGTTAGACGATGGCAGGAAGTCAGAGAAGCTTAGTCCATATTTAAGCTAAACTGAATACTGTGCTAGTTACAAGCTTTGCCTTTAAGCAGCTTCCACCCAGGACTCCTGGAGCCCCGAATCACCTTTAAGAAGTCTGACTACTGGGATCCCTGGGTGGCGCAGCGGTTTAGCGCCTGCCTTTGGCCCAGGGCGCGATCCTGGAGACCCGGGATCGAATCCCACATCGGGCTCTCGGTCCATGGAGCCTGCTTCTCCCTCTGCCTGTGTCTCTGCCTCTCTCTCTCTCTCTCTGTGACTATCATACATAAATAAAAAAATAAAAAAAATTAAAAAAAATCCTTAAAAAAAAAAAAGAAGTCTGACTACTGATGGAGAGATTATATGGAAAGCCCTGACACTACCTGGAGAAAGAAAATGTGGCTGAGCCCAGCTTTCCACCAGTCCCTGACAACGCATGGGAATGAAAAAGCATTTTGGAAGTGGAAGCTTTAGCCCTACTACTATGCTAGCAACACGTGGATCAGGAAAAAACAGCCCAGATTAGTCCTTCCCAATATCCTAACACAAAATTGTTGACAAAATTGTCATATTAAGTTACTATGTTTGGGAGTGACTTGCTTTTATGCATCCATAGATAACAGAAACCAATTCAAATTTTATTTTCTACCCAGTAAGAAGCAATAAAAAGATTTGCACTTTAGGAAAATCAAACTAACTGCAATGTGGAAGACTGTAAAAGACATGTGGTATCAAGAAACCCAGGAAACAAGAGGCAGCGTAGTATGAACTAGAGAGAACCAGCAAGCAGAGAGGGGAAAATGATACAAGATACCAACTAAAATTAGATTCAACAGGGATCCCTGGGTGGCGCAGCGGTTTGGCGCCTGCCTTTGGCCCAGGGCGCGATCCTGGAGACCCGGGATCGAATCCCACATCAGGCTCCCAGTGCATGGAGCCTGCTTCTCCCTCTGCCTGTGTCTCTGCCTCTCTCTCTCTCTCTCTCTGTGATATAAAATTTAAAAAAAATAAAATAAAATTAGGTTCAACAGAATTTTTGTAGGTTAAGAGCCATGAGGCAAGAAGAAAGGAGTCGAAGTTGACCCACATGTTAAGGATACCTAGATGTTGGGTGACTGGAGGATGGCAATACTATTAAAAAAGAACAAAGCAGGTGATGAGTTCAGAGTAAGAAAACGTAATGTGTGTATATTTTAACATGTAGACAAAATGAAAGGTAAAATAGCATCCATAATTACAGATATAATTATGTGGACAATTAGTCTGGAGTTTTATCAGAGTTTACAAGAATCCTAAAAATCCTCTTATCGGAGTCTTTTTACAATGGGAAAGTTTTTTTGTTTTTTTGTTTTTTAAAGATTGTATTTATTTATGAGAGAGAGAGAGATAGGCACAGGTCTCCAGGATCACACCCTGGGCTGAAGGCGGCGCTAAACTGCTGAGCCACCGGGGCTGCCCACAATGGGAAGGGTTTTAACCCAAAAATTAAACTCAGAATCTTCACTAGGTAGGTTAAAGAGTTTAACATATAACCTTATGATTTTCCTCAAATGTCAACCGAAAATTGGTTCAGAAACTGAAATAAGCAAGCACATCCTTATTCACAAGGGGGGGATCATGGTTTTCAATGATCTTTTTAGAGGTGAATCCTCTGTGAATTCATAAGCTGCCCCTGCCATCCCAAAAGTGCCTATAGGTCCTACTCTCCCATTTATTTTCATTTGGCACTGAGGTGCTGTTTTTTTTAAATCCTAAGATTTCGTCACAGAACCAAAATTTCATGGCCTGTGAAACGCTGCCTCGTAGGACCATTGCTGACATAGCTAGCCTCACCATACACCTCTCCTCCTCCATTCACCATTCTTTCAGGGCTTGAACGGGCCATGCTCCTTCCTCTTACCTCTGGCTGGCTGATTATTTTTCACTGCCTCTCTCTGACCAAATTAACTCCTTTCATCTTTGAGTTTCTTATCTTAAATATCACTTCCTCAGAAATACCTAACCAGGAGGATCCCTGGGTGGCTCAGCGGTTTAGCACCTGCCTTTGGCCCAGGGCGCAATCCTGGAGTCCCAGGATCGAGTCCTGCACTTCAGGCTCCCAGCATGGAGCCTGCTTCTCCCTCCTCCTGTGTCTCTGCCTCTCTATGTCTATCATAAATAAATAAATCTTTAAAAAAAAAAAAAAAAGAAATACCTAACCATCCCCATTGTTCACTCACACAACATACCTCAATCTTTCAAAGTACTTGGCACAATAATAATCTACAAATACTTAGAAAGCTATATTAAATAGCTATCTGCTAAAACAATTTCCAAGGATGGAGGACCCAACATCTTATTCATTCCATTAGCCGCAGGACATACTGCTTGGCACAAAGTAAATACTCCAGAAGAACTTTTCGAATAACTATCTACAGGGATAGCAAAGTAATTAGTAGGAGCATGAGCTATGGAACCAAACTGAATTCAAGTTCCAGCTCTGTGGGAGTTTTTTGACTACTTATTTTTCAGTACCTCGTTTTCTTCCTTTTAAAATAATAACGGAACCCCCATTACTGAAGATTAAAGAAGTCATTACATTAAAAAATGCTTAGAACAATGCCTAGCATAGTTACTAGCATTATGTTTGTCTTACTGACAAGAAAAATAAAATATTGCCAGCTATGAGAATTAGTTATGAGGTCTGAAAAGACCTTAACACAGCCTAGACTATAGCAACTACTCATTAAATAGAAGCCATCAGGGTCAGCAAACTCAGGCGCTCTCATCGACCCTATTTCATAAACTTTCAGTCTTCCTGACTCATATTTCAACTTCCTTTATTGGATTTCTCCATTCGGGCTGGAAGGCAGGCTTTTTCTTAAAAAACAAAAACAAAAAACAAAAAACAAAAAACTTGCTGCCCGCCAGCCTCTATTTAGGTTTAAGGGGGGAGATCCCAAATCTGGCTTCAGTTCTCCAGCGATTTCCTCAGTTTCACACCAGTACGTACCCCGAGCCCCAATAAATTACCTATACAACAAATAGAACAAAGCAAGGCTGTTTCTTGGCAGTCATTTTTCAGGCAAGCGTGCTAAAATTGAGGTCGGTCCTAAAATCTTCCCTGTCTTCTCCCAGTTCCCTGCAGGGTAAAAAAAATCTTCTCTTTGCAGTAGCAAAGTGACTTGGATGGACAAGCCATACCCGGGCACTTATCACAACGTATTCGAGTTATTTACAGGGCCCCGGGCTGGTTTACGTGGGACCCGCAGGCACTTGGGGGGGGGGGCGCCGGTGGGCGAGACGGGGGGGGGGGGTCTCGCACAGGACTGAAGTGGCCCAAAGTTTTGAGACCGTAGTTCCACGCAGTCTCCAGCCACGTCCCACGCGGGAACGCCGGTCTCGTTCACTGCGCGGCGCTCCAGGCACATTTGTCGGGTTCGCCTTCCCCGCGCTGCAGAGGGTTTTGACGCACTTGCATGTCTTCACGAGGGCTGGTTGGGAGCCGCCGGCTTTCCCGACAAGACGGCGCTCCTGAACCGAGTCGGGAGGGTTGGGGACTGAGGCCCGACGCCCCTGGGCCCCGGGGGGGCGGGGGGGTGAAGGGGGACGCCGGAGTTCAGAGTCCCAGTGCATCACCGCCCGCGCGCTCCAGGCCGCGCTCGGCTCCACCGACGCCGCCTCCCGCGAGGTGCCGCCGGGAAACTCGGGTCTTTCGGCGCGTTCGCCCTCGCGCAGCAGGCCGAGGGACCGGCCCGCGAAACTTCCCGAAGTGGCGGGCGCGGGGGAGCGTCCGCCAGCCGCCGCCGCCTTTGTGGCTCCCGCCTCGCCGCCAGCCCCGCTGCTCGCACCGCCCGGCCCTCGGCGGGGCCCCGCGCGGCTCCGGGCCCGCTCGCCTGCGGGAGGCCGCCGGGCCAGGCCCGCGCCCCCGACTCCGCGGCCCCGCCGCCCCTCACAGCCGAGGCCCCCGCCCCCGCCCCCGCCCCCACCCTGGGGCTTAATGGAGGCGCTGGGCTGAGACGCCACTCGCCTCACGCGGCCTGCCGAGGAGCTGGGCGCGCCCCGCGGCCGACACTTACTCGCCACTCAGCTCGCCGGCTCGCCAAGCGGGCTCGGCGGCTTCTGTCGCCACAGCTTTTAGTCACCAGAAGCAGCCGCCGACAGCTTCGTTGCCGCCGCCGCCGAGGCCGCAGCTGCACTCCTTCCGGCCCCGCCGCGACTTCACCCCGCGCCTGCGCACAGCGCCCCCTCCCGACTAATGACAGGAAGAACCATAGAGGCACGCCGGGTGCTAGGGAGGAGGGGCCTGGGGAGTAAGACCATAGAGAGGGACGTCTGGCCGCTCACCGCCCACTGAGTCTTGACTCCCCCACGAGGTGGGAGGACGAAGGAAACTGAGGGGCCCTTCCCCCAACCTCAGGAAGTGTCGCCTGTCTCCCTAGGGATGAAAAGAGTGGGGGCGGGGGAATGTGGAGTAGGGGGGAGCAGATGCCCATGGAAAGCTATTGGATATGCATTTATTTGCACCTGCCTTTGGCAGGTCATTCGTTCAACACCTATTTTTCGAAGAGCTTCCTGTGTGCCAGGCACTGTTGTAGGAATTGGGCATACAACGATATAGAGGGTCCCTGTTCTCCCCAAGTTAATGTTTTAGTGGGTAGATATATAACAAACGCACTAAAATACTGGCTCAAGCAGGAAGGGTTCAGGGGGAAAAAAACAACACAAGAAAAATAGAGCAGAGGAAGGGGTAGAGAGTGATGGGGATGCCAATGCGGTCATGAAGTCTTCTAAAGAGGGACGTTTGAGCAGAAAACGAAATGACATAAGGAGGTCTTAATCAGAGGAATGCTAGTTAGGAAGAGATTATAGGAGTCTAAATACCCAATGGTGACCTTAACTAGTATGGTCAGGAAGGAGGGGCGGGGAATGATCAGAGTAGGGATTTTTTTTTTTTTTTTCAAGTAGAACAGAGAGATTTGCAGATGGATTGGATGTGAGGTGAGAGGGAAAGGGTAACCGCAAGGTTTTTGGAACGTGCAACTGGGTGAATGGGGTTTCAGTCATAAATATGGGGGGAGATTGGGAAGAACAGATTTTGGTCAGAGTAGGGAGAAGTAAATGTGTTTTGGACGTGTGAAATTGCCAACGAGACCTTCAAATTAGAGACGTCAGTCAGCATTTGGATATATGAGTCTGCAGCTTCAGAAAGACAGGATCACTCAGGCTAGGGATTTAAACTAGGAGTCACTGAGATAGAGATAACGTATGAAGCCATCGGACTGGCTACACTCACACCTAGGGAATGAGTGTAGATAGAGGGGAGAGGACAGCTGAGGACGGACTTCAGGGTCACTTCAACATTTGGAATCTAGAGGATGCTGCGGAGGAAAACCAGGAGAGTATGGTATCTCAGAGGCCAAAGAGACAAAGTGTTTCAACAAGAAGGCAATGATCAGTGTTGCCCAATGCTACTCAGAGACACAAGATGATGCAACTGAACCTCAGGGAAATGATAAGGAGGGACCTTAGCTGAGGGCGAGGTCAGGGAAAAGATCTGGGAGAAGATTTGTGAAGGAAAGAGTAGAGAACGATCAGCCGAATGCAGTAGCCTTGCAGGCACTAGAGTTCCGTGATCAGAAATTTAAAGTGAGGCCAGGCAGCAAGGATGTGGGTACTTCTCCAGCCACCTACTTAGATGCAGGGGGATAAAAGAAGCTGGAGAAATAGGAAGAGGTCAAAGAGGGGGTATGGGGATCCCTGGGTGGCCCAGCGGTTCGGCGCCTGCCTTTGGCCCAGGGCGCGATCCTGGAGCCTCGGGATCGAATCCCACATCGGGCTCCCGGTGCATGGAGCCTGCTTCTCCCTCTGCCTGTGTCTCTGCCTCTCTCTCTCTCTCTCTCTGTGACTATCATAAAAAAAAAAAAAAAAAAAAAAAAAAAAAAAAAACCAAAGAGGGGGTATGCTTGACACTGAGATTTTGGAGATGATACACTTCATAATTGTGAAGCCCAGGGTGCAACTTTGAGTGTGACTGAGGTAGAAGGGAGGTGCCGATCATCCAAGGGGAGGGATCAAGAAACTAAGGCCTGAGTGTAGATAGATTACTTAAATCCTCAAGAAATTAAAAAAAAAAAAATTCTCAAGAAATACGTCTGAAACGGGGGGGGGGGGGGTGTGTGCACAGAATAAGACAGGTCTTAAAAGCTTTGATGAATAAGGAAAGACCAATTATACAGGGGAGAGGCGGGTAGGGTCTGATGGTGCATGCCTCTGAAGATTCAGTTAATTGTTGTTGAGTTGCTGGCCCTGCTCCATCTTATCAAGATGCCACAGGTGAGCCCACACCTGCCCTCTCATTGAACCACAAAACAGCAGAGCAGAAAATGCAACAGTCTTTAACAGACCTCAGACATATGAGCAGTATGGCAATACTGCAGTACTTTTGCCTAGGCTGCCTATTACCCATAAGTAAATCAAGGTGTGAAGCGTAGAACTGAAAATCTGCTTCCTCAAACAAGGACAGGAATCTGGAACTAATAGAACAGTGTAGTTAACTAACTGGAATTAAAATAAAAACTTAAAAAGAGGGATCCCTGGGTGGCGCAGCGGTTTGGCGCCTGCCTTTGGCCCAGGGCGCGATCCTGGAGACCCAGGATCGAATCCCACGTCGGGTTCCCGGTGCATGGAGCCTGCTTCTCCCTCTGCCTGTGTCTCCGCCTCTCTCCCTCTCTCTCTGTGTGACTATCATAAATAAAGAAAAATTAAAAAAAAAAAAACTTAAAAAGGGGGGTTCCTGGGTGGCTCAGCAGTTTAGTGCCTGCCTTTGGCCCAGGGTGTGATCCTAGAGTCCCGGGATTGAGTCCTGAGTTGGGCTCCCGGTAGGGAGCCTGCTTCTCCCTCTGCCTGTGTCTCTGCCTCTCTCTCTCATGAATAAATAAATCAAATCTTAAAAAAAAAAAACTTAAAAAAAATTAGGGGTACCTGGCTGGGTCAATCAGTAAAGCATGTGACTCTTATCCTCAGGGTCGTGAGTTCTTTTTTTTTTTTTTTAATTTTACCCATTTATTCATGGGATACACACAGAGAGAGGTGGAGAGAGAGGCAGAGACACAGGCAGAGGGAGAACCAGGCTCCATGCAGGGAGTCCGACATGGGACTCGATCCCAGGTCTCCAGGATCACGCCCTGGGCTGAAGGCAGCGCTAAACCGCTGAGCCAACCGGGCTGCCCAGGGTCGTGAGTTCAAATTCATGTTGGGTATAGAGTGTACTTAAAAAAATAAATTTAGGGATCCCTGGGTGGCGCAGCGGTTTGGCGCCTGCCTTTGGCCCAGGGCGCGATCCTGGAGACCCGGGATCGAATCCCACATCAGGCTCCCAGTGCATGGAGCCTGCTTCTCCCTCTGCCTGTGTCTCTGCCTCTCTCTCTATCTCTCTGTGACTATCATAAAAAAAAAAATAAATTTAACTTAATTTTATTTTTTTTAAAGCTGATTTTCTTTTTTCTTTTAAATCTTTTTTTTTTTTTTTAATTTTTGGGCCAAAGGCAGGCACCGAACTGCTGCGCCACCCAGGGATCCCTTAACTTAATTTTAAAAAGAGAGAGAAGGATGGAATAGTTTGTGATTAGTCAGAAGTAAGGGGAATTTTGCTCCATGTTTTTAGTTTATGGAAAAATGAAGTTCGATGTCTATAAGAGGAATCTTTTTTTTTTTTTTGCTTTTAATGTTAACCAGCACCAACTATCAGAAAGGGCAAAAGACATTAGAAACAACAAATACCCACCATTTGCTTCGACGTGGATGGAACTGGAGGGTATTATGCTGAGTGAAATAAGTCAATCAGAGAAGGACAAACATAAATAGTGAAAGGGAATAAAGGGGAGAGGAGAAAAAATGAGTGGGAAATATCAGAAAGGGAGATAGAACATGAAAGACTCCTAACTCTGGGAAATGAACTAGGGGTGGTGGAAGGGGAGGTGGGCAGGGGGTGGGGGGTGACTGGGTGACGGGCACTGAGGTGGGCACTTGATGGGATGAGCACTGGGTGTTATTCTATATGTTGGCAAATTGAACACCAAAAAAAAAAAAAATTTATAAAAATTAAAAAAAAAAGGTAGAACCTCAAAAAAAAAAAGGGGGCAAAAGATATATGCCTGCAGACAAAACTATTGTCAAGAAGAGATGCTTTGCTGTTATCCTGGGAAGAAGCATGTGGATTCTATCTATGGAAATTCATATCATGTGTACTGGTTGTATTTCCATGCAGTCATGGAGGAAGGTATGACACCTAGAAGCCCTCTGAGCATTCCAGAAAGTTGGGGTATAACGCATACCCCTTTGTGAGTCACCGCAAGACCGCTTCCTTTATTTCATTTTCTGGTTGCAATTAGTTGAATGTGTCTGCCACCTGTAGAATCATTCATAATCATAGAGGACTGCCATTTCCACAATTTGTATATCATCATCACTTTGTTCCCAAGAGCTGCTAAGTATTGCCAGCAGTTTTATCAAGATGAAGCTGTGCTCGTCTGGCCATGGAGGAAATTATTCCTGAACTCTATCTGCTTTCAGAAGCAGTAATTTCCTGCTATTCTAGCACATTGCTTTTTTTTTTTTTTAATCGCCGTTATTGCAGGATGATTTATATGCAATACAATGCACCCAGTTTAAGTGTACATTTCTGAGTTTTGACAGATTTTTATATGCCCACGCATATAACCACTACCACCACAAGATAGAGATCATTCCTATCACCCCAAAATATTCTCTTGTGCTCCTTTCTTGACCTGCGGTAGTCCATCTACCACCTTCATCCCGGGTGCTAGGCAACCACTTATCTGCTTTCTATCATTTTAGATTAGAATTGCTTTTTGTGTAGTTTCAGATAAATGAGATCATAAAGCATGTACACTAGTGTCTGGTTTCTTTTGCTCAATGTATCTTTATTTTCTCAATTATTTTTATTATGGTAAAGTACACATAACAAAATCTTAAATCTTAACCATTTTTAAGTATACATCTCAGTGGTATTAAATATATTCATAATGTATGTCAGTCAACCATCATCATACTTCCCTCTTCATAACTTTTTTCATTTTACAAAGCTGAAATTCTACATCCATTGAGCAGTATTCCCTGGCAACCACTGTTCTATTTCTGTCACTATGACTATGATTGCTCTAAGTACCTCACATAAGTGGAATCATACAGTATTTGTCTGTGATTGGCTCATGTCACTCAGTATAATTCTCAAGGTTGATCCATGTTGTAGCATATGTCAGAATTTCCTCCTTTTTAAAGGCTGAATAATATTCTATTGTCTGCATTAACACATTCTGCTTATCCATTCATCTGTCAATGGACACTTGGGTTGCTTTCATGTTTTAGGTATTGTGAATAATGCTGCTGTGGACATGGGTATACAACGCGATCTCTTGAAAACTCTGCTTTCAATTCTACTGGGTTTATACACAGAGTGGAATTGCTGGATCATACGGTAATTCTATTTTTGGTTTTTGAGGAAACATAGTGTTGTTTTCTACCATCTGACTGTATACAAGGGTTCCACTTTCTCCACACTCTTGCTCATACTCATTATTTTCTGGTTTTTGATAGTAGCCATCTTAATGACTGTGAGGGGATACCTTTTTGTAGTTTTGATTTACATTTTCCTAATGGTTAACGATCTTTAGCATTTTTTCATGGGCTTATTGGCCAGTTGTATATTTTCTTTGGAGAAATGTCCATTTAATCTTTTTAGTCATTTGTGTGTGGATTTCTTTGTTTCTTGGGTGTTGGGTTTCAGAAGTTCTCTATATATTCTGAATATTCATCCTTTTTCAGATATGTGATTTCCAAATATTTTCTCTCATTCTGTGGGTTGCCCTTTTTTTCAAACTGTTGATATTGTCTTTGATGTACACAATTTTTAAATTTTCACAAAGTCCTATTTCTCTATTTTTTCTTTTATTGCCTGTACATTTGGTGTCATAGACAAGAAATCACTACCAAATTCATGTCATAAAGCTTTTATTCTGTATTCTCCTAATTATATAGTTTTAGATCTTACATTTGGGTTGATACATTCTAAGTTCATTTCTGTGTATTTATGTAAATGAATTAGGAAGTCCATTTTTTTTTTTTTGGTATGTAGATATGTGTTTTTCCCAGAAACATTTGTTGAAAAGACTCTTCTTTCCCCCATAGAATGGTTTTGAAATCCTTGTAAAAAATCATTTGACCATGGGCAGCTCTGGTGGCTCAGCAGTTTAGCGCCGCTTTTGGCCCAGGCCATGATCCTGTAGACCCGGGATCAAGTCCCACATCAGGCTCCCTGCATGGAGCCTGCTTCTTCCTCTGCCTGTGTCTCTGCCTCTCTCTCTGTGTCTCTCATGAATAAATAAATAAAATCTTTAAAAAAAATCATTTGACCATGTATTTGAGAATTTATTTCTAGACTCTATTCCATTGGTCTATATATCTTTCTTTGTTTTAATATTTTATTTATTTATTCATGAGATACAGAGAGAGAGAGAGAGAGAGAGAGAGAGACAGGCAGAGGGAGATTCAGGCTCCATGCCTGGAGCCCGACATGGGACTCGATCCCGGGTCTCCAGGATCATGCCCCGGGCTGAAGGCAGGGCTAAACCGCTGAGCCACCCGGGCTGCCCTATATGTCTTTATGCCAAGACCACACAGTTTTGAATACTGTAGCTTTGCAGTGAATTTTGAAATTAGAAAGTGTGATGCCTCCAGGCTTTGTTTTTCTTTCTCAAAATTGCTTTGGCTCTTTAGGGTCCCTTGAAATTCCATATGAATTTTAGGATAGGTTTTTCTGTTTCTATAAAAAAAAATGTCCCTGGGATTTTGATTGAGATTGTATTGAATCTATAAATTTCAGGACACCTGGGTGGCTCAGCGGTTGAGCACCTGCCTTTGGCCCAGGGTGTGATTCTGGAGTCCCAGGATTGAGTCCTACATCGGGCTCCCTGTGTGGAGCCTGCTTCTCTCTCTGCTTCTCTCTCTCCCTACATCTCTGCCTCTCTCTCTCAGTGTGTCTCACATGAGTAAATCAATAAAATCTTTTTTAAAAAAGCTATAAATTTATTGTGTAGTATCAATATCTTCACAATATTGTGCTTCCAGTTCATGAACATGAAATGTGCTTTCATTTGGTTACATCATCTTTCATCAGTGTTTTTTAGTTTTCATCAGATGAGACTGTGTTGGCTTTTTTTTTTTTAGGTTCCTCTATGTTGTTTATATGTGTCAATAGTTTATTTCTTTTGTTGCTGAGTAGAATTCCATCGCATGGATACAGCGCAATTTGTTTATTCACTCACCTGTTGATGGGCATTGAGTTGTTTCCAGTTTGGGACTATTTTGAATAAAGCTTTTAGGAAGACTAATGTACATGATTTTGGGTGGCTATGTGTTTTCATTTCTCTGGGTGTGGAATTGCTGAATTGTGTATTCAGCGTCCAAGTATTTTCCAAAGTGGTTGTACCATTTTACTTTTCCACTGGCAAGGAATGAGAGTTCCAGGTGCTCCTTATTCTCATCAACAGTCTTCTTTTTAAAGATTGTATTTATTTATTTGAGAGAGAGAGGGAGAGAGAGCATTAACACAAGGGGGGAGGAACACAAGGGAGAAGCAGACTTCCCACTGAGCAGGGAGCCCATTGCAGGGCTCTATCCCCCGACCCTGAGATCATGACCTGGACCACTGAGATCATGACCTGAGCTGAAGGCAGACGCTTAACTGACTGAGCCACCCAGGTGCCCCTTATCAATAGTCTTTAATTCTAGCCATTGTAATAGATATATGGTGATGTATTGGGTGGTTTTATTTTTTTTTAATTTTTTAAAAGATTTCATTTATTCATGAGAGACAGAGAAAGGCAGAGACATAGGCAGAGGGAGAAGCAGGCTCCCCACAGGGTGCTCAATGTAGGACTCGATCCCAGGACCCTGGGACCATGACCTAAGTCAAAGGCAGATGCTCAGCCAGTAAGCCACCGAGGTGCCCCTTGGTGTTGTTTTAATTTGCACTTCCCTGATGGTTAATTGTGTGGTGCATCTTTTCTTGTGCTTACTAGCCTTTTTACATCTTCCTTTGTGAAGTTTTTGGGCTTTTTCCCCTTTTTTGGGCCTATTATTTCCAAAGGTTTAATTTTTTAAATATTTATTTATTTATTTTGGAGAGGGAGAGGGAGAGGGAGAAAGAGTGCATGGGGAGGGACAAAAGAAGAGGGAGAGAGAATCTCAAGCAGACTCCCCACTGAGCATGGAGGCTGACTAGGGGCTTGATCTCAAGGTCCTGAGATTATTACTTGAGGTGAAATCAAGAGTTGGCTGCTTGACTGAGCCACCCAGGCACCCTGTAAAAAGATTTTATTTTTAAGTAATTTCTACACCCAACGTGGGGCTCAAATGCACAGCCCTGAGATCAAGAGTCACATGCTCCACTGACTGAGCCAGCCAGGTTACCCCTTGATCCATTATTTAAATTGAGTTGTTTGTCTCCTTATAATTGAGATGTAAGAGTTCTTTGTATATTTTGGATATGAGTCCTTAGTATTGTGTATATTTTTGCTCACTCTCCAGCCTTTTCATTTTCTTTCTTTTTTTGACAACATGAATAAGAAGCTTGATCTAATGAACATATATAGAATATTGCACACAGCAGGGGAAGAGATGTTCTTTTCAAATATATATTTATGAAAACTGATTGTATACTAGATCATAAGGCAAGCACCAAAAACTCTGATAAAAAGTATTTATAAGCATCATTAGTGGTAAAATAAACAGAATATACTATGTTCCAGAAAAGGATTACCCAATATTCTAAACATCAATTTCCCCCCAAAACGACCTTTAGATACAATGTAATCCCAAACTAAATCCCTACAAGGATTTTGGAGGAATTGGTTAAACCCATTACAAAATTTATACAATAATGCAAAGAGAAAAAAAAAGGCAAGACACTTCTGATGATGAATAAGGTAAGAGGACTTAACTCCACTGGATTTCAAGATTTACACACATATAGTAAGTAAGACAGCCTGGCAATAATAGAGACTAGGTCAGTGGAATAGATCAGAAAGCCCAAAAACAAATCCACAGCTGGAAACCTGACATAGGACAGCTGGTATTGCAGGGAAAAAAAGGTTACCCTTATCAATATATGCTCTTGAAGAGTGCCCAAGTGGCTCAGTCGGTTAAGTGTCTGTCTTCAGTTCAGGTCAAGATCCCAGGGTCCTGGGATCGAGCCCTGCATTGGGCTCCCTGATCCGTGGGGAGCCTGCTTCTCGCTTTTCTTCTGCTTGCCACTCTGCCTACTTATGCTCTCTCTCTCTCTCTCTGTCCAATAAATAAATAAATCTTAAATATATATATACTTATACACTCTTGAAACAACTGATTATCCGTATGGGAAAAAAAAGAAAACAGATCCCTCTCCCTCTTTCATGCACACACAAAATTCAAACGCAGATGGATAGAGGGCCTAAATGAGAAAGGCAAAGCTTCTAGAAGAAAATATACTAAAAGAAACAATTCTTCAGGCACCCAGATGATAAAAGGAAAGCTACCATTAGCCAAACTGCATAAACACGAAAACCACCTCTGTTCCCCATGACCTGACCTCTCTTGTTCCTGCTGACATGGTGAGCCTGATACATGACATTAATTGCTCTCTGCAAATCCCTGTTCTGCACATTGCTACTCAAATGGACTTTCTTGGCCTGGCTCAAGAGGACCACAATTGCTGTGGAGTGCATAGGGGTACCTGGATTCTCAGTGCCCGGAGGGTGGGAGGAGGTGCCAGCAGGGGCGGGCAGGACTACCTTTTCATTTTTTTAATAGTGTCTTATGAAGAGCAGAAGTTTTTAGGGGCACCTGGGTGACTCAGCCAGCAAAGTTCAGCTCAGGTCATGATCCCAGGGGTCCTGGGGCCGACTCCCTGCTCAGCAAGGAGTCTGCTTCTCACTCTCCCTCTGCCATTCCCCCTGCTTGTGCTTGCTTGCTCGCTCTCTCTCTTTCTCAAATAAATAAATAAAATCTTAAAAAAAAAAAAAAACAGAAAAAAAAGCAGAAGTTTTTAGTTTGGGGGCACTTGTGTGGGTCAGTTGGTTAAGCGTCAGACTCTTGATTTCAGCTCAGCTCTTAAATTCAAAGTTGTAAGTTTTAGTCCCTAATCATGCTCCACACTGGACATGGAGCCAACTTAAAAAAAAAAAAAAGAGTTTTTAGTTTTGATATATATATTTTTAAATTTCCATTTAATTTAAACATTTTCTTATTTCCCTTGTGATTTCTTTGTTGACTCGTGGGTTATTTAGAATTGTGTTTTAAGGGATCCCTGGGTGGCGCAGCGGTTTGGCGCCTGCCTTTGACCCAGGGCGTGATCCTGGAGACCCGGGATCGAATCCCACGTTGGGCTCCCGGTGCATGGAGCCTGCTTCTCCCTCTGCCTCTGTCTCTGCCTCTCTCTCTCTCTCTGTGACTATCATAAGTAAATAAAAATTAAAAAAAAAAAAAAGAATTGTGTTTTAAAGTTTTCTATTAGTTGAGGAGTTTTCTAGTTACCTTTCTCTAATTGATTTTTTTAAAAAATATTTTATTTATTTGAGAGAGAGAGAGAGAGAGCGAGCCCAAGCAGGGGAAATAGCAGAAGGAGAGGAAGAAGCAGGCTCCCTATGGAGCAGGGAGCCTGGTATGGGGCTCGATCCCAGGACCCTGAGATCATGACCTGAGCCAAAGGCAGACACTTAACTGACTGAGCCATCCAGGTGCCCTGATTTTTTTTTTTTTTTTTAAGCATGGGGCTTGAACTCACGACCCTGAAATCAAGACCTGAGTTGAGATCAAGAGTCGGACACTTACCTGACTGAGCTACCCAGGTGCCCCTCTAACTGACATTTAATTTCTTTGTGGCTAGAGAACATACTCTGTATACTGTCCTGTCCAACTTTTAAAAATCCATTAAGATTTGTCACATGGCTGGGATATTTGGTACATTTTCCATGTACATGTGGAAAGACTGTGTATTCTGCTGCTCTTCAATGGAGTATTCTATGCATGTCAGTTAGGTCAATGTTAAAATCTACACCCTATTGATTTTCCATCCCCTTTTCCTGCAGTTAGTGAGGGTCGAGTTTTGAAACCTCTAAGTATAACTGTAGGTTTGTTGATAGCATATAGTTAGGTCTACATTTTTATCCAATCTCACAATCTCTGTCACTTAATTGAAGTGTTCAGACCATTTTAATTTAATATAATTCTTTTTTTTTTAATTTAATATAATTCTTGATGTGATTAGATCTATATCTAGATTGTCTTGCATTTGTTCTCTGTTTGACTCTCAGATTCTTTTTCCTATCTTCTTTTGGATTTAATTGACCAATTTTGAGATTTCCATTTTCTCCCTCTTGTTGGCTTATTAGCTCTTCTACCTGGTATACTATTTAATGATTTCACTAAGGTTTGTAATATGCAGGCTGACCTTATCACAACCCCTCTTCAAATCATTTTATACGACTCTATGTTTAATCTGAGACCCTTACAAGAATATACTTCCATCACTCCCTCCATTTTTTTGTGCTTCTATTTCCACATATAAGATGAACTCCACAGTTCTGCCCTTTCAAAAATCATGCCTTGTGATTTCTAGCTGCCTGAGTCTGAGTTCTGATCCCTATCTCTTCCACTCAATAAGGCTCCAGGATTCTGATTAGATTTCCCCTCCTCCTGCCTCTCTGGTCCGGAAATTGCTTCCAGGCAGAAGCTGGGGTGGTTATAGGGCTCAGCCCATTTGTTATCCCACTCTTGCGCATCCAGTACTGTGCTGCATACTGTCCAATGTCTGAAAACTGCTGTTTCCTATATATACGTCCAGTTTTCCTTCTCCTGAGCAATAATGTTTTTTTAAATCATGGGTTTTATATTGTACTTGTATTGCTTGTATTCATATCAAAATAAATAACCATTAACATGCAAACATGTATCAATTAAAATGATTTGCCTAGCACTAGTGGTATATGCTTCTGTTTTGGAAAATGTTGAGCTAGTCTAATCTCAAAGTATTATAAATAGGTGGAAATCAGAGAGTGAGGGACATGCCCATGGTCACACAGACTGTTAATGTCTGATTCTGACCTGAAACCCGGGAAGTTTACCAATTTCCAGATGATTTCTACTGCAACCCCCACTCTACGCCCCATTGCTCTTTCTTCTCCTTTTTCCACCTCTTTTCACATCCACATTTTAAAAGGAAGCTTCTAGGGGAAGAATCAGATTCTGCAAATATGTCTGGAGTGCCTACACTTTGCCTGTTCATCATTCAGTTACCAGGTCAAATGCTACTTTTCTCATGGAAACCATCTCTGACAATTCGGGGAAGATCAGTTTTCCCTTTCAAACTTTGTAGCCCATTTACCATTTGTAATTATATACAGATTAATGATGAATTATTATTCTATGAACACTTCCTCCTGAGGACAGGGGCTGGGGGTGAATTTGTTTTTTTCTTTTTTTTGTATTCCTTACTCTTCTTCTAGTGCACAGTACCCAGCATGTAGAAGCCACTCAATATATATTTGTTGAATAAATTTGATAAAAATAGCATCCATAGAGAAGCTGTAAACCACTCAAGATTCCAAAGAGATGCCTGAGTAAGATCTAATCAGGACTTGCTGATGAACTCCAAAAAAACAAAAAATCTGCAGAGCCTGTCCCCAAATAGATCAAAGTGACCCCAGTATGTGAGGTCTGGTCCTGTATCCCCCTCTGGGGCAGATGATGCCGGCTTATCTTTCAGTCACCAGCTTGGAAAAGTGCCAGGGCACTCTCAAGTCCCCTGAATTAGCCAACGTCATTAGGGGATGTGAGCCTCAGTATTGCCCTGAAATCCAGCCACCGCCCACTGGAAATCCAACCCCATGACTATCATGGGACTCAAGACCTGGGGGGAAGAAGAGGATTGAGAACCAAAGAAGCAACCTTTACACACACCACCCAATGAGAGGACTATCTTGTCAAAGAAAGGCTGTGGAGATGGGCATCCTGACAGTGATCCTGGGAATCTTCCTGCTCATTGGCCATTGGCATGCAAAAGAGGAAGTGGATACAGAACTTTGAAAGACAAAAGCCTTCTTGCTGGCACTCAGAATATCTTGACAGGAGGATGCCCACATAAGAGGCTTGCCCATCAGGACACCAAACTGCTTTTTCCATAGAATGAGATTGTACATCTGTGATTCCCAGTGCTCTACCTGCCCAGGAAAAACTCTGCAGAGCTATTACCATTACCTTGTTCACCTTGAGAGCCAACAAGGCACCTGAGAGGTGCTGAAATGATTTCCTTTACACTCTGGCTTGAATTTAATATACGTGACAGATGTCCTGTGTTCAACTTCAGGAGGTAAGAACACCATACATCATCTCTGATAAGGAGCTTAGTATCAAGTTCTTAGTAGGGTGGTGTTGTGGGCAGAGTTGGGTCCCCCACATATTCTTATGTTGACATCCTAATTTCTAGAACCTCAGAATGTGACTCTATTTGGAGATAAGGTCTTTAGAGAGGTAACTAAGTGAAAATGAAGTCATTAGGGTGAGCCTTAATCCACCATGACTGAAGAGATCAGGACATAGACATGTAGAGAGGGAAGGTGGCCATCTTGTGCCAAGGACAGAGCAGTCAGAAGAAACTAACCCTGCCAACATCTTGATCTTGGCCTTCTTAGCTTCCCGAACTGTGAGAAAATAAATTTCTGTTGTCTCAGTTGCCCAGTCTGTGGCAACCAACGGTACTAATCAAGTAAAGAAATGATGAGAAATACTCCCATGGGAAAAACTTTGTTAATAAAGATCATAATGTATATACTAAAAAAAAAAAACTGCATCAATATATAATGTAGCAGGGAACTATAGAGACCCACAGGTGATGACTGATCTGGGGGTGATCATTCCTGGAGGAGGGGTAGAGAGGAAGATTCCGTCTACAGAGGGCAAGGCAAATTCAGGAAGGATGAGCAGTCATTTATTTGGGGGAAGAATTTGGGCTGGGGGAGGAGAGAAGAGGATGAAAGAATATGAAGGATGCTCCTGAGAGCAAAAGTCCTAATGGTGAGAAAGAACACAGGGAGGAGAGGAGCTAGGAGCTGGCAAAGAGAAGCAGGGAGTGGAGAAGGCAGTCGGAGGCAAGCAAAGAGAAAGGCTGGAACCAAATCTCTGAAGACTTTGAATGCCAGGCTGAGGAATCTGAATGTCCTTCTTCGGGCAGACAGAGCACCATGGAAGGGTTGGAAGCCAGTGGAAGTATGCAGATTTCCTTTTAAAAACCTACTTGGAGGGATCCCTGGGTGGCACAGCGGTTTAGCGCCTGCCTTTGGCCCAGGGCGCCATCCTGGAGACCCGGGATTGAATCCCACGTCGGGCTCCCTGCATGGAACCTGCTTCTCCCTCTGCCTATGTCTCTGCCTCTCTCTCTCTCTCTCTCTCTCTCTCTCTGTGTAACTATCATGAATAAATAAATAAAATCTTAAAAAAATAAAAATAAAAACCTACTTGGAGGGGTGTCTGGATGACTCAGTTGGTCAAGTGTCCAACTCTTGATTTTGGCTCAGTCACGATCACAGGGTTCCAAGATCAAGCCCCACGTCAGGCTCTACACCTAGTGCGAAGTCTGCTTAAGATTCTCTCTCTGCCTCTGACCCTCCACCTCTGCTCTCATGTGCATGTATTCTGTCTCTAAAAAAACAATAAATAAAAAAACCCACTTAGAGGATGGCTATGTCGGCTCAGTAACAGTGAAATCATTGAGTCAACCCTTCCACTGGGGACAACATAAACAATGTGGATGTCACATAAATAAAATAGCTTCTTAAAATAATCAAAGACCTAACAAGATCTTGAGCCATTAGTGGGCTGAGATCTGAAGAGGGCAGCAATCCAGAGGGGTCAATCAGGTATTCAGGGCTGCCTGGGCCTGGGGTCACTCACTGGCCATTTCCCAGGGGAGACTCTGAGGGCTTCATGTGACTAGATAGGGGATGGATGTGCTGACTTGGGAAACTCGACAGATGAGGTACAGAAGAGTTCCATACTGTGGGGCAAAGCCATGAGTTTCAGCCGGGGCTTTCTCAGTTGAGATGCCTGCCCCTGTGAACCCCGGCTGTCCCTCACTGCAAGCAAGCTATACCCTTGTAGTAGAGGGTGCACAAAGGAAGGTGCTTTGGAAAAGCCTGGCAATCAACCTTCCCCTGGGCCCACTTTTGCCTTCTTGTGTCCATACTCTTTACCCTGAACTTGGGGTACCCATGGTGTTTCAACTCTGTTCGTCTCCTTGGTTTGGCACCCCGGCCCTTTTTGGAAAGCAGGCCCCCAGCACGAAACCCTCTTCTACCAGAATTGCACCTTCTCTGCTCTCATGTGAGTCACTTTTAGCATCAGCTTGTCTCTTTTTCGGGGGACTTTTTGGTGCACAAAAGCAGCTGACATATTCCAACGTCCTGAGTTTTTCTTTTTTTCTGAGTTTTTCTTACTAAAGCTCTAATGCTAATTTAAGAAGATGTCCCTGCTTAGGTTATGTAAACATTCCAGATCCAGTCCAAAACAGTCATTCCTCTCTAGAAGGCATTTCTCTCATGCCTGTTTGGCATGTAGGAAGTGCTACATAAGTAGTGAAAGAACTGCCGCTGAGATAGCTGCGCGAACACATATTTTGCATGTATTTTGTCATTATTACTGCTGGGAACAATGTAAATGTTTTGTTTGCAGTTAAGGAGAACTTTCAGGGTTTTTTTGTGGCGTTGGTGGTGGTTTTTGGCAGGGGGAAGTTTTTTTTCACTTGGTACTGCTGTAAATTGTGTCAGAAACACTTCTTAATTTGAGTATAATAAACATATAGGAGAGTACACCTATCATGAGCTTGATGAATTTTCACAAAGTGAACCCACTTGTATACCTGATATCCAAAACAAGATAAAGAGCTTGATCAGACCTTCAGAAGCCTCCACCATGCTCTCTTTCAGGCACTATTTACCACTCTAGGGGTAGCTGTCATCCTGATGTTCAAGGCCATGGACCGTTTTCTCTAGGTTTTTGGACTCTGTATTTCCTATATATGTACAAAATTATATTGTATAGGGGTGCCTGGGTGGCTCAGTGGTTAAGAATCTGCCTTTGGCTCAGGGTGTGATTGAGTTCTGCTTTGAGATTGAGTTCCACATTGGGATCCCTGCAGGGAGCCTGCTTCTTCCTCTGGCTATGTCTCTGCCTCTCTCTTTCTCTGTGTCTCGCGTGAATAAATAAATAAAATCTCTCTCTAAAAAAAAGAATTATATTGTATATACTCTTTTGTGCCTGGCTTCTTTCTCTTGACATTATAATTGTGAGATTCATTCCCATCTAGGTGTAGAAGTCATTCTCATCTTTTACAGTGGCTCTCAAAGGTGTGGTCTGGAGAGCCCCTCAGAGCTTTCTGGGACTCCAGGAATCTCTGAGGTCAAAACTTTTCATAATAACACCTGGCATTATTTTGCACTTTTGCTAATGGTGCAAAAGCAATGATGGGTAAGACTGTTAGTGTCTTAGCACAAATCAAGACAATGGCAGCAAACTATACCTATAGTCACTGTATTTTTCACTACCACACACTTTCAAGGACAAAAAAAAAATCCAGTTTCACTTAAAAAGTACTTTATTAAAAGCAGTAAAAGTATTGATTTCATTAAATATGGACCCTTGAGTACATGCCTTTTTCATGCTCTAAATGGTGAGATGGGAATTTGCACAAAATGCAGTGGTTGTCTTGAGGAAAAGCCTTTGCATAATTAGAGTCATGAGCTGAACTGGCCACCTTTTTTTAATGGAACATCATCTTTTAAGAATGACTGGCCAACAAACTATGATTCTTCAGACTTGAGTACTTGCCAGACATTTTCTCAAAAATGAACGAAAGAAAGTAACCATGTATTTATTGCCAGTGATAAAACTTGAGCTTTCAAGAGAAAATTAGAATTTTAGAACATTTATATCTGCCACTGTGAACTTGACAGTTTCCCAATACTTAAAAAATGTTTTGATGAGATGGGTAGCTATATTAACAAATGTGATTTTTTTATACTTTATGAAATGTGTCAACATTTGGAAAAGCTGCATAACTCAGTGAACAAATATTTTCTAAATGAGCAAAGCCTGATATGACAAAATCATGCATATGTAAAAGATCCATTGTAAAATGCAAGATAAGCCAAAGGATTTATGTATGTTGATATGATTTTAGATTACTTATTGCAATTAGCCTCTTTTTTTTTAAGTAACCTCTGTTCGCAATGTGGGGCTTGAACTCATGATTCTGAGATCAAAAGTCATGTGCTCTACCAATTAAGCCAGCCAAGTGCTCTGCAAATAGCCTTTAAGAAACTACTACATGTCAAGTTTTAGTAAGAAATCAAAGAAGAGGGATCCCTGGGTAGCTCAGCGGTTTAGCACCTGCCCTTGGCCCAGGGCATGATCCTGGAGTCCCGGGATCTAGTCCCACATCGGGCTCCCTGTATGAAGCCTGCTTCTTCCTCTGTCTGTGTCTCTGCCTCTCTCTCTCTATGTGTCTCTCATGAATAAATAAATAAAATCTTTTAAAAAAATCAAAGAAGAATATACACAATTATTTGAAAGGGCTATTAAATTCTTTCCTTTCCAATCATATATATATAAGTATAATTTCTTCACACATTTCAACTCCTTTCCAATCACACACACACACACACACACACACACACACACACACACATATATATATGTAATTTCTTCACACATTTCAACTAAAACGACGTATTGCAACAGAGTGAATGCCGGAACAGCTATGAAAATACAGTTGCTTCCTATAAAATCTGACATTGAAGAGATTTGAGAAAATTCAAAACAATGCCATTCTTTTCACCAATACTGTTTTGGGAGAAGGGGGTTGTTTTGGAAAGTACAGTTATTTTCCATAGCAATAAAAATTTATGTTACTCTGTAATGAGTTCATTATTACTTTTTGTTATTTTGTATTCAGTTCATCATTGTTATTTCTAAATTAATCAATAATTCAACATTTAGGGGCACCTGGGTGGAGCACCTGCCTTTGGTTCTGGTCATGGTCCCAGGGTCCTGGGATCAAGTTCCACATCAGGCTCCCCACGGGCTCCCCGCGGGCTACCCCAGGCTCCCCTGTCTCTCTGTGTCTCTCATGAATAATAAATAAAATCTTTAAAAAAAATCAACATTTAAAGAACTCTTAGTCTCAATTCCTAATATGGTAAACACTATAGGGCTTTGAGGTCTCAAAATCTGTGTAAAGGGCTTAGGAAGCAAGTACGTTTGAGAAATCATGCTGCATCACATTTTATGAAACTAAATTTTAACTGCAAAAAGAATTTATTTCCAATTTTTTTTTCCAGTTGCCTGGGGATAAGGCCAACATTCAGTTCTGGGTCCAGCTAGCTAACAACACTCAGCTGGAGCAGAAGTTGAGAACAACACCAGGTCCTGGGCCACATAGAGGGTACTGGAAACCAGTGTTTCTCTCAGAGTAGGCTCAGTTATGGAAATGGAAACAAAGGACTATAGTAAGTTGTTAGAATGATGACCCGCCCCTCCCCATTGAATCACATTGCCATACAGTTTGCAGTGTGACTTTGCCCTGCCACCCAAGAGATGGAGTCAACTCCACTCCCTGGACCTGAGCTGGCCTTGAGACCAGCAGGATGTCACAGAAGGGACATTGTCAGTGGTCATTTTAATTTATCTTTTTTTAAAAATATTTTATTTATTTATTTTGACAGAGAGAGAGAGCACAAGCAGGGGGAGCAGCAGAGGGAAAAGGAGAAGCAGGCTTTCAGCACAGAGCCTAATGCAGGATCAATTCCAGGACCCCAGGATCATGAGCTGAGCCCAAGGCAAATACTTAAACCACCTGAGCCAGCCACCCAGGCACCCCGCAGTTGTCATTTTAAAAACATTGTCAGACAGAGGAACTTGAACTCTAGAACAAGGTTCCTGGAAGAATGACTAAATGTCTCCTGTGACAGCACCGCCTCTGCCTATCTTGGTGATCTGAGGATGACTTGGCTAGGATGCCAGCCCAGGGTTAAGGGAGAGATGTATTTTTTAAAAAAGATTTATTTATTTATTTATGATAGACACAGAGAGAGAGAGAGAGAGGCAGAGACACAGGCAGAGACACAGACACATGCCGGGAGCCTGACATGGGACTCGATCACGGGACTCCAGGATCGCGCCCCGGTCCAAAGGCAGGCGCTAAACCACTGAGCCACCCAGGGATCCCCATGGGAGAGATGTATTTATCCCCAAAGCCCAAGTTGGAGGATTCTTACTAGATATTGCTCATGAAATCAACAAGATAGGAGGGGTTCCAATGCCAATGATAAGATTAGAACAAAGTCACCCAACCCAAGAAGATTCAGGGTCAGTATCAACGCTGTCGCAGAGGGCTGATTTCTTAAATTTTATGAATGGCAGGCTAGTGTTATAGGGATGGGCCAAGTTTGGTAATGCCCAAGGCTGGGTTGTGCAAGCAGAAGTTGTTCTGTGAACACACATTCATGCCCTTTATCTCAGGGATCTCCAGGGTTTTCCCTAGAGGCAGTACTCTTCATTTTGCTTGTTTCCTGGATGTTTACTCTTAAAATCAGTAAGGTTTGCTAGACCATGGGAGCTAGCGGGTGGCAGGCATACATGTGTGTTCTCACTTTGCATAGCCACATTGAGCGTGATAACCTCAATTGAGCATGAGGTTATCACGCTCAATGTGTTCTGGCCTCACCCCAGCTGTGATAGACACATGACAGGAGGGGATTTCTTCAGCTAGGATCAGCTGTGGACCTTTTCCTGACACGTTCACACTTCCTCTTTTCCCAGGGCCAACTTTTTACCAGAGCACAGTGGTTTGCTGGGAAATGTTTTACAACCTTCTCTCCAGGAAAAATAAATAAATACAGCTATGACTTCCATTGTTGGGTGATTTCCATGAGTAAATTCTTCTACCATAGCTGATTTCACCACCAACTTGATGTCAACTGACTTGCAAAACTCTTAGAAATGCAAAAAGGTGGGCACATGGGCGGCTCAGTTGGTTGAGTGTCTGCCTTCAGCTCAAGTCATGATCTCAGAGTCCTGGGATCGAGCCCCACATTGGGCTCCCTGCTCAGCAGAGATCCTGCTTCTCCCTCTCCTTCTGCCTCTTCCCCAGCTCGTGCTCTCTCTTTCTCTCACTCTTGCTCACTCTCTCTCTCAAATAAATAAATAAATAAAACTTCTTAAAGAAATGTAAGAGCCATCTCTTGCAGGCTGGTGTGAGCTGGATCCAGCACCTCATCGCCAAGACAGTGGATATCTGGAATCTCCTATTCTTGGAGTCTAAAACTATTCCTGCTGTTTCATGTCATGTTTCTTATATGCTGGAATAAGCCCTGGTTACCTCTGTAAAATCCCTCCTCTGTTCTCACCTTCCTGCACCTCTCCCTCCCCCCAGTCCACAGCTGCTCTTCAATCCTGGAGTGCTGGCTCCGTTTCCATGAGCCCAGCACTTCAGGGGCTTTCTGGAGTCATGAGACTGCACTGCCTGACTTTGCACATCTGCTACCTGAACACACCCAGCCTCTGAGAAAAGCTTGGAACTCCTCCCATGGCTGCAAAGAAAGCTCTCCCAACACTGTGGGTGGAGGCCACTGCAACTCATGACCTCTCACTCTGCTGCATGCTCAGGGGCATTCCACAAGTCCTCATTTGTCCATTTGTCCTTGGTCACCCCTCTGTCACATTTCCCATACCAGCCTCTCCAGTCCTCCATATCTGTTCATGCCTGCCCCTCATCTGACCTTATTTTTCCATTACACTCAGGAAAATCACACATTTCCTAGCTCATTTCAGTTGAAAGGCTGTATTGGGATACCCTATATAGATTCCCTCCGACTTCCATCATCAAGCCTACCCAGTGATTTCTAGAAGGACCCACTATCACTCCCAACCTTTCTGCTTTAAGAGGGTGCCTTTTTTTCTTTTGAGAGGAGGGATGGGCCAAGGGAAAGGGAGATAGAGAATCTTAAGCATGCTTCATGCCCAGCACAGAGCCCAACATGGGGCTCAATCCCACAACCCTGGGATCATGACCCGAGCCAAAACCAAGAGTCAGACACTTAACTGACTGAGCTACCCAGGTGCCCCACCTGTTAAACTTTTACTAGCACAATTAAATAATTAGGTAGTCTCCCTTGCAAGGCAATGACTGACTTCCCAACCATTTATCTCATTACCAAATCTTTCTTTCACTTGCCACTCAATAAAGTCTAAGCCATTTTTCTGCTCTGTGTGAATTTTCCCATTGCTGCTTCAGATCAGGCTTGCTCTACCCCTTTCATAACCTTCTTGGTCACCATCATTAATCAAGTAGAATTTCTGGGGCTGAGATCATTAAAATGGTCTCCACTTCTGGGTCTGAAATTCACGAATTATGATGACAACTACAAAGGAAGTCAAGCAATATTTAGAACAGAATGTGAATAAAAGCTAATTCATGTCAACATTTGTGCAACACCACAATTACATAGTGACAATTGTTTAAACACATTTAGGGAGAAAACCAAAAAAGCTAAATGATGAACTCGAGAGGCAAACCCAAAGTAGCGAGAAGAAAAAAATAATAAATACAGGGACAACTCAGGAATCAATCATAGAGATATTAGAAGGAAAAAAAAGAAAGGATTCTTTGAAACTTTGATTTTTTTGAAAAAAAAAAAAAAGATGAACTTAGCTCTGATCAAGAAAAGAGTTTATGTTCAAATGGATTATAGACCCAACAAAAGTTTATATATCTTTGTTTTTATATATGTTTGTGTACATGTATAAGTTTATATATATTAATAATGTTCCTATATATTCATGCCTATAATTTTATATATAGTTTATATATTTATATACTATAATTACAATATATAAATTATAGGTACATATATAGGAATATTATTTATATACAATATATTTTAAATATATATATAAACATATATGTAAGTAAACTTGAAAATTTAGAGGACATGGTATGTTGTTTTCTGTTCTTCTTAAAGACCCGGAGATAAGAATTGAAATGCAAGTGGCATTTTTGGGATGTGATCTTAAGTAATATCCACTGGGGAAAGGAGGATGGGACAGGAAAGAAAGCTAAAGACATGCTATCAAGCCAGTTACCACTGGAGCTTCATCCCAGCAGGGACTTCAGAGAGACAATGCAGAATGCATCTCAGAGTTAGTCTGCTCAAAGGATGAAGAGGTTGGGTTTTTTTTTTTTTAATTTTTTATTTATTTATGATAGTCATACAGAGAGAGAGAGAGGCAGAGACACAGGCAGAGGGAGAAGCAGGCTCCATACACCGGGAGCCCGACGTGGGATTCGATCCCGGGTCTCCAGGATCGCGCCCTGGGCCAAAGGCAGGCGCCAAACCACTGCACCACCCAGGGATCCCGAGGTTGGGGTTTTTATTCAGCAACTTGCCATCTGTCTTTGCTAGAAGGCTGCTTCCAGGGGCATTTTCTCTCCAGCACTCCTGCATTCATTGTGCATGGTCCAGGTATGCTCCCTCAAGCAGCCAGTAGAAGGGCTCTTAGGCAGAGAGGTGCAGGGTTTTTACAGCAAGCAGCCTTGGAGTGTAGAGGTGAATGTCAATGTGTCGCCAGTGAAGCACAGAGAGCTCATCCTTCAGGTCACATTTGATCCTGTCACTGATTCTTCAAAGTGGTAGCTGGTCATGATTTCAAAAAAAAATAAATGGAGGGGGGAAGCTTAAAACAGGCTTATTGGGCTAGGCTACAATCTCTATGACTGCAATTGGTGTTTTGACATTTGTGGCCTCCCTCTTCTTCCACCCCATCCCTCACCCCAGCCAACACATCTGTTGGTTGACGTTGATTTCTGGGTAGGGTAGCTCTCATTCCAAAGGGGTCTGAGCCTCTACTTACCATGCCATTGTTGGGTCTTTGTTATTGCTAGTTCTTGATTATCACTAGGTGTAGACACCAAAGAGGTAATCTAGTGCATCCATGGAATTCACACACATTTCATTCCTGCTCCCAACACATACCAGCAATTGCATCTTCTTAGGATCATCAGGGCCTAGTATCTCTGCCAGTGGAGTAAGCCCTTTTTTTGCCTGCCGGTCCATTGGCATATGGAGCCCCAAATGACCAGGTGGCAGTCATATCTTCTGGTTAAGTAGAATCCCCTGGTATAAACATCTCCACTCCCCAGCTCCCAGGATCCAGGACCTGGAATCTAGCAGAGCCTATAACTGTTAGGACAAAAAAACAAATCCCCAAGCAGGACTCAGGTCCCTTCTACTTCTACCCTTTGGCTCGCAGACCCATTCATTTTTTTTAAAAAAATTGAGGTAATAGTCATATAACATAAAATTAACTTACTTTCCTCAGGCTCCTGTTTGACCAGACAAGCCATTTGCTGTTTTCAGGGGTCTGTATATATGGATCCCTCAGGTCACTGCTCCTTGCACGCCACATTACCAGCAAATGCACTGCTTGAAATTCCCACTCATTTGGAGGAGTTCCCGTCACTGCCTTATTTCAGGGTCACCTCTCAACAATATAGCAGTGTGGAGGTGGTCCTATTTCAGATTGCACCAACAGTGAACCAGGCTTAGTGATCCCTCTTCCATCATCTGGTTGTAGATAGTCCCCCCAGTTAGGCCATAGATATGAGTTGAAGGAGAAGCATTGTTGCAACAAAGGTAGGTGTTGTGGGAGTCAGTCTGGCTTCCTTATTCGTGTAACTTATTTTTGCTCCCTCAACCTGCTCAGGCCTACCTAGAATATACCATTTCCATCCCAGGATGGATTGTTTCTTTGCCCACTCAAGTTTATGACTAGGTGGCTCTGGTCATGCACAATGCATGATGTGCAGCTCTGGTCTTCAATTCACTTGATGCTCCATGGTCAAGTGCTTAGTCTCTGCTACGATCCAGTAGCATGAAAAGAGATGCCTTTGAATTATGAATGTACTGAAGATAGCCAAACTTTTTTTCTAGGATCCTATGTATCTGGGCTGTGGCTTTTAAAAAATATACTTAATTTATTTATTCATGAGAGACACTCAGAGAGAGGCAGAAACGTAGGCAGAGGAAGAAGCAGGCTCCATGCAGGGAGCCCGATGTGGGACTCGATTCCGGGACTCCGGGATCATGCCCTGAGCCAAAGGCAGACGCTCAACTGCTGAGCCACCCAGGCATCCCATGAGCTGCAGCTTTTCCACAGGGCTTGCCAGAGACTCCCCACACTGTTGCTATCTCTAGCATTGTGGAGTCCACCATGGATACATGGAGCACCATGGGCTATGACCTGTAATATAGATCAAAGGCTTAGGCAGTAGGGCCTTTGGACCCCAGCCTGGACCTGCTACAGAGTGCTTTCTTGCTCAGGCTGCACTAAAAAATGTCAGCCTTCTGAGTCCCCTAAAAAAACAAATTATAGCACTGTTCTCAAGTGTCATGTGCTGTCTCCAAAATCTAGAGAGGCCCATCAAGTGCTTGGCCTCTTTCTTAACAGTAGGAGTTAAAAATGTATAATAACTTGTCTTTTATTCAGCAATACAGCACTGTCTTGAGTAATATAGCTGTCTACTTTATTCATTAGAAACCTTAGCATATGAATCATAGTCCTTTCAAATTTTCGGTGCGCTGATTCCAACCTCCCTGTTTGTGGGTTTCTTCAGTGGCAAGCTTGATTCTTTCTCTCTGTTCACCTGTGTGTCTGGATAATTTGGGGGTCAGTGGCTTTCCCTACAAACCCACTTCTCTGATAGATATAAGAAAAATCGTTGTTCTTAGTTTGTTCAGCTATTTGTTAGAATGGGATGATACCTTCCAAGCTCCTTGCGTGCCAGGCTGAAGGCAGAGTCCTGTCTGCCTGTTATTAGGCAGTTTGTCCACATTTATGTAAATGTGGAAGTTTGTGGGGATCTGGTGAGGCAGAGTTGGTGGGTTGTTTCCCCTCCCCCCCCCCCCCCGCCAATTTTCCTCATTGGCTATGTTCTTTAGGAGCAGGATGACTGGAAGCCAATCTGTCTCCATGCTCCTCCTACACGAAGATGGTTTTTCCCCAATGCCTAAATGTGGCAAGACCTGGGCTAACCTCTGGGGATGCAGTGGCGAATAAGACCCTGTCCCTCCCTCCTGGCACTTGCCTTCCTGCATGCCTGGAGGGGATACACTCATCCTTCAAGTGCCAACCTCACTCCCTCCCTGCTCTGTAAATGTTAGCTGACGGAGTGCTCCCACGGAGTACTGTGAGTCATCGCCCCACTCCAGAGTTCTTGGTGCTGAATTAGGACCAGATGCATACACAAGGTAGAACAGATACCAGGAAGAGGCGTCATACCTCTCCAGATCCTATGTTTACTTTTCATATTGATTCATTCTGTGACCTGGAGAGATGCTGTAAGGCCAGGAGCTCAAGGCACTCTGACTGCAGAGAAATATTTTCCCGTTACCATCTACCAACTCTAGCTAATAAAAGAGGAGGTCATTCCTTGCACACCAACCTCAGAGGCAGAAGGACGATGTCATCTTCCTTAGGAAGACACATCAAGAGATAAATGAATGGGAAATTCTTGCCTCAGCTCTGTGGTCTTTGGTATCAACATATCTACATTTTTCTCTTGCAGACTTGCTCTGCCTCCATCAATCAAACAACCCTCCTTTTTTCCTCATAGTGCAGGACAAAGCTTCGGATTTGAAATCAGCCCCCAAAATCAGCAGCCAAAATGGACACTCACAGGCTTATCCTCTCTGAATCAACACTTTATTAAAAACAATCCAAACAAAGAATACACACAACAATATGAAGGCTATCTGAACAGTAAATGACATTTTGGAGGGGGAGTTTTATTTGTCTTTCTAAGGGGTTGGACTATGTGGGTGCTATTGCCACTGGGCCCCAAAGGATCGTGACTTTGTGTGTCTCTGTTGCCATGGGGATGGGATTATATGATTCACATGCACAGCATGTTCTGTTGCTGAGGTAATCACGGGCATCTTCACCCTCTCTCTCAGGGCCTGCTTTGTCACAGATATTAACCATGGGGACAAAATAGTCTTGTGGTCTCAGGTGCTGAGAGAGAAGGGAAAAATCAGCTTTGTGGGAAGTTTTTGCAGGCAATGAAAAATTCTACTTGCTGGTTGACCTGGGTGGTCCCCTGGTTATAGCCCGAAACATGAATGGCATGGCTGCAGGTGTCTTCAGAAATCAAGTTCCAGGGTACAAGTTAATGACTGTCATTTCACAGCAGCCTGCTGGCATCATGGCGAGTTGGTAGCGGGACCCAGAAGGCTCAAGTGCTCCAGAGGCTGTCAGAACCTTCCAGACCCACTGTACCATGGTGGATGAGACATGAGGGAAAAGAAGCATGAGCGAAATTTCTGAGTGATGGACAACTGTCTCTCCTGAGTTTTAGCTACATAGGTATATTTGTTAAAACTCGTCAGCTGGCACCCTTATGTTCTGTGCATTCATCTAAAATGTAAATTTTACCTCAATAAAAGCAATGTTTCAGATGAGATGGGGAGGCGGCAGCCTGGGAGAACCATCAGAGAATAGCCCTGGGGTCTCTAAACTTTTTTCCTACAGAGTAGAGATAGTCTAGGATTAGCTACAGTGTGTGTTGCCTGCTTTTTCAAGACAGGGCGTGATGTCTGGGCTCTTGTCTCGTGTGTACATTGACTACCCGCCCCCTAGAGCCCCTGAGGATGATCATGTCAGCCTCCTTCCTCCCAGCCCAGGACCTCCGAGCATAATTCCATGTTGCTCCCTCCCCCTTCCAAGGCGGGGAAAGGTGTCAGTTGGGAGGGCATCGCATTGGAGGAGGAGTTATGGGAGCCCTGTTCTAGTCCCCACCTCGTCTCTAACTCACCAAACACTAACCTCTCCAGGCTGCAGGTCAGCCCAGGTGTGTAACGGCTAGCAGAACTCAGGGCCACTTCGAGCCCACTGGAGGTGTCCGTACCAAGGAGAGTAGGAGTTCTGCAGTGGAGGAGTCTGGAGGATGCCTAACTTATAAACAATGGGCAGAATGACAAACATTGGCTGCTGTCAGGCGCTTAGGGGCCTCTGTGGCTTCTGTTTTGGGGGGAATCAAGACACAAATCAGTTGTGTGTGTGTGTGGAGATGGGACTGTTTTAGAATGAGGGGGTCAGGTCAAATTCTATCTTTGCCACTTCGGAGCTTGTATGATCTGACCAAGTCATTTATTTTGTTGCTCCCACATCTCCAAGTATTCAGTGCCAAAGCTCTCTGAGTCTTGGTTTACACAACTATAAAAAAGCACAATAATAAAAATTCGGAGCAGGAGAAGAAGGCAGGGGAGAAGTTAATGTCTTAGAGAGACTGTAGAATTGCCCACAGCCTGGATTTTGTGGTGTGTCACCTGACCTATTTTTCTGCTACCCCCTGTTTTTCCTATAATGTGGGTAATTAGATCCACAGGATTGGCCAGGTGTTTTGTTTTATTTTGTTTTTTTTTTTGTTTGTTTGTTTGTTTTCAGGACTACTCACAACTGATCTTGTCTACAACCATATAGATGAACAGAATGTCTGGCTTGCTTTCTTTCTTTCTTTCTTTTTCTTTTTTTTTAAGATTTTATTTGTCTACTTGAGAGAAAGAGAGAGTGAGAGAGAGCACAGTGAGAGAAGCAGAGGAAGAAACATTCCCCGTTGAGTGGGGAGCCCAATGTGGGGCTTGATCCAGAGACTCTGGGATCATGACCTGAGCCAAAAGCAGACACTTAATCGACTGGGCCACCCACGTGCCCCTTTCTCATTTTTTTTTTAAAGATGTCAGCAGGAGCTGGTGACCATTGCTAAGGGTTTATTAGGGATTGCAAGATGATAAATACTATGATTCTATCAGTTCTTAATTTACAGATTACCCTTGATCAGTTATTTGGTTACCCAAGGGTACTATTTATATAGGAATAACAAGATAATTTCTCCTCCTATATATACCCATACTAAAAATAATGACTTGGTCTTCTAATATCTTCCAAAGGTAATTAATACATATAATAATACATATTCTTTTCAAGGGGTATTTCCCTCAAATGAGTTTTAAGTTCATAGGTTAGAAATCCTAGACAACTGGTATCTTGAAGAAGAAACGAAGAAAGTTTTCTGTTTCACTCCTACTCTACCTGCTCTCCTGCCCTTTTGCTCTGGGTCAAGGCTGAAAGTCCAGGTATCACTATAGAGCACAGTCCTTCAGCATGCTGGGTTTGGGTTCCGAAAGCCTGAATTTTTATTCTTTTGTTTATTTTTTTTAAGATTTTTTAAAATTTTTATTTTATTTTTTTTTTTTAAAGATTCTATTTATTTATTCATGAGAGACACAGGGAGAGAGAGGCAGAGACACAGGCAGAGGGAGAAGCAGGCTCCATGTAGGGAGCCCGACGTGGGACTGGATCCCAGGGCTCCAGGATCACGCCCTGGACCGAAGGTGGCGCCAAACCGCTGAGCCACCCGGGATGCCCTTTTTAAAAGATTTTATGTATTTATTTATTCATGAGAGACACAGAGAGAGGCAGATTCATAGGCAGAGAAAGAAGCAGGCTCTATGCAGGAAGCCTGATGTGGGACTCAGTCCTGGGACTCTGGGATCATGCCCTGAGCCAAAGGCAGACACTCAACCCCTGAGCCACCCAGGCGTCCCAGAAAGCTTGAATTTTTAATCTTGGCTTCTAACTGTGTGAGTTTGCACAAACCCTTTCATTCCCTCTAAACACTCATTTGTAAATTAGAGATTCTAACCGTACCTATCTTGCAGGGTTGTAGTGAGAATCTAACAAATCCTGGTGGGAACAGTAGAGCATCCAGTGCTGGCAAGGAATCAGCTCACAGGAATCAGGATCCGGGGTGTGGTGAACATGGCAGGGCAGGCTCATGGGATGCCATTTGACCCAGGAAAGGGGTTACGGACTTCAGATTTTATTTTATTTTTTTTTAAGATTTATTTACTTATTTGAGAGAGAGAGAGAGATGGGGGGGGGGGTTGGAGTACAGGGAGAGGGAGAAACAGAATCTCAATCAGACTCCCTGCTGATCTCATGACCCTAAGATCATGACCTGAGCCAAAATCAAGCGGCGGATTCTCAACCAACTGCACCACCCAGGTGCCCCTGGATGTCAAATTTTAAGCTCCTGCGATGACAGTAACTTTGCTGGCATTTTCTTGATTGTGTGGGTGAGGGGCTCAGGCTGTGGTTATTTCTTTTTCTTGACATCATCCTTGATACCACTTTCTCACCCCACAGCAAACTTATTAGCAAACCCTGTTGACTCAGATTTCAAAATATAACACATATTATACCTAAACTATGTTATATATTTAAGGATTATATTTAAATATCCAACCTGATCTCAGAACATCTACTCGTATGACTGTAACAGATGTACTTGGATTATGACAATAGCCCTCTAAGTCAGGGTCAGCAGACTACCTACCGACTGTGGGCCAAATTATTAGCTCATATCATTTGCACACTTTGGATGGATTGTTTATCTTTCATGGCTTTATATATAGGCAGCAGTCATATATTCTGGCTACTAATTATTTGTCTACCATGTGTTTTGCAACCATCATCCCCCAACCTTTAGCTTACTGTCTAACATTATTTATGGTGATACTGGTATATAATTTTTCACATTTTAAAAATTATTAATTTACTAAATTTCAAGGTCCTGAGGGCTTGGGGTCTTGCTTCATGCAACTTTTTTTTTAATCAATAAAATATTTAAAGAGTAGTTTTAGGTTCACAGCATGGTAAGTATAGGGAGTTTCTATTACGCTCTGTTCCCACACATGCATAATATCCCCTAGTATTGCCATTCGGTATCACAGTGGTACACATGTGACAATCGATGAACCCACAGTGACACATCATAATCACTCAAAGTCTATAACTTGTATTAGGGTTCAAGGTAAATTGACATTTTACAGGTTCGATTAAATGTATAATGACATATATCTACCACTCTGGTATCATACAGAATTGTTTCACTGCCTTAAAATTCCTCTGTTCTCCACCTATTCATCCCTGCTTCCCTTCTAACCCCTAGTGAGGTCTGATTTTTTTTATTGTCTTCATAGTTTCATCTTTTCCATAATGTCATATATTTGGAATCATATCATATGCAGGCTTTTCAGATTGGCTTCTTTCACTTGGTAGTGTGCACTTAAGGTCCTTCCATGGTTTTTCATGGCTTGATAGTGCATTTCTCTTTTAGTATTGGATAATATTCCATTGTCTGGATGGGCCACAGTTATCTATGCATTCACCTACTGAAGAACATCTTAATTGTTTACAGGTTTTGGCAATTATGAATAAAAGCTGCTGTAAATCAGGTCTTTGTATGGCCTTAAGTTTTCAACTCCATTGGATAGATGCCAAAGAGCATGATTGATGGATCATATGGTAACTGCCAAACTGTCTTCCAAAGTGGCTGCACCATTTTGCATTTCCACCAGCAGAAAGAGAGTTCCTATTGCTCCACATCTTCACCAGCATTTGGTGTTGCCAGTGCTGGATTTTGGCCATTCTCAGAGATGTGCAATGGTATCTTGTTGTTTTAATTTGTGATTATGTAATCACATATGTGTGCAGGGTGTGTCTATTCACAACAAATCCCTCAATTTTGTTTGAGAAAGTCTTTGGTCTGATAATATGACATTCCAGCCATATCTCCCATTCAAGTACTAATCAGGCCGGACCCTGCTTAGCTTCCGCATTTCTGCCACATCTGGTTCTTGCTCTGATGATTATTCAGTCTCTTCAAACTGTTTTCTGCCTTTTAGTATGCCTTGTAATTTTGTCTTGATGGCTAGACATGACACACTTGGTAAAAACTCTGCTGTAATAGGCCTTTACTAATGGGGTGGGAAGGTGTCGTGGAGGGGGAGCATTAGTCTAATGATTGGATCTCAGATTTTTTAGCCAGCTTGTGCCTCTGGACTGTTCCTCATGGCTGCTCAGTCCGCCTCCCCTGTCAGGTGGGATAGTATAGTTGGGGCGGGCTGGAGCTGAGTATTTCCTTTCCTCCCTTGGCATCTACCCAATGGAGTTGAAAACTTATGGCCATACAAAGACCTGATTTACAGCAGCTTTTATTCATAATTGCCAAAACCTGGAAGCAATCAAGATGTTCTTCAGTAGGTGAATGTATAGATAACTGTGGCCCATCCAGACAATGGAATATTATCCAATGCTAAAAGAGAAATGCAAATGGAGGCTGGAGCCAGCTGGAGCTGAGTATTTCCATTCCTTGGGTCAATTAGGCTCTGATAAAAACCCCAGTAGATTAGGCTCTGGTTAACTAGTTTCTCCTGAGGGCAGGCTTTGTTAAGAAGAACAGAATCCTCTGGTGTATTTCAAAATGGTTACCTTTCCCTTCCCCTTGCAAGAGGCATGAGGCAATTTTCCTCCCATATTTCCTGTGATGCACCTGGTGGAACTCCTGAGGTAAAAGTCATGAAAGTGTGCCCCCTCCCAAGGCTCGGACTCTCAGACCTGTCCACACTGAGGTGCCAGCAATTTATCAACTACAGTTTGAGTTTTCTTTTCTTTTGAAGATTTTATTTATTTATTCATGAGACACACACACATACAGAGGCAGAGAGACACAGGCAGAGGGAGAAGCAGGCTTCCAGCGGGGAGCTGATGTGATACTCCATCCCAGGACCCCAGGATCACACCCTGAGCCAAAGGCAGATGCTCAACCACTGAGCCATCCAAGTGCCCCTAGAGTTGGAGTTTTCTTCACCCAGACTGGTTCATGTGGAGGTTTCTGCTCTTGTAAGTTGCAATTCTCTGAATCTACCTGCTTGTCTATTTCTTCAATTTGGGTGTCAATGGCTTGCCCTGTGACATCATGTCTTCAATGGGTCTAAGCAGAGTTGTTCATTTTTTGGTGTGTTCAGGTTTTAACTTGTTGTTAGGATGGAGTGGCAACTTTTTCTTTCTTTCTTTCTTTCTTTCTTTCTTTCTTTCTTTTTCTTTTTCTTTTTTTTTTTTTTTGGAGTGGCAACTTCTAAGCCCCTTAATGTGTTATGTATTTGTAAACATACAGTTGACTTGGAATCTTGGAAAAACTGGGACCACAGTAGCCTCAGGGGAGAACTGATCCACCTTGGAGATGCTGAAGGAAGCATTCATTTTAGTGGAAGATAATGCAGATTTTATTTTTTAAATATTGTATTTATTTATTTATTCATGAAAGATAGAGGAAGAGGCATAGGTAGAGGGAGAAGCAGGCTTCTCACAGGGAGCCCGATGTGGGACTAGATTGCCAGATCTGGGATCATGTCCTGAGGAGGACAAAGGCAGACGCTCAACCACCGAGCCACACAGGCATCCCAATAGTGCAGACTTTAAAGAAGGAAGGCAGATTCTATGCAGGCCCCTGAGACCCACAGAGTTGGGGCTATGCAGAATTTTTAAAGAGGTAAGAGATTTAGTTATTTAAATTGTTTTAAGAAGGAGGAGATTTCACTATGGGAAATTAATTGCTCAGCTGAAACTTGATATCAGGAGTTCATAATACTGAAATTTTGATAATAAGAATAACTGGAACTTTTTATAGCATTGGCGTTGTGTTATTTTTAACTGTGCTGTCACTGTTTGATTGTTATTGGTTGTCTCAAAAAGCATGGGGCTACCTTCTCATCAGGGTGAGTTTCCATATTCGGAAAGAGATTTGATGCTGACCCTGAGATCTGGAGCTGCTATCGGGGGTAATATTTCCCAAGGGATGAGCAACAAACTTTGTTGTGCTGTTGCATTAGGGATTCTAGATCCCGTTCCCAAATGGGGATTCTAAAGGAACCATGGAAGATGGCCCAGGCCTCAGCCATAGAATAAGGAAAGCAGATCTACCTGGCAAGCCACATACTCTAGACTCAAGTTTCTCATGATTTAAATCTCTGGTCTGATGAAGTTTTACCTCCTTGGCCAATTTACAAAAGCTACTTGATTGTATTAAACTAGTGGTTCTCAATTTGAGGCAATTTTTCCTTCCTGCCCCCACCCCACCACTCCAGGGACATTTGGCCATGTCCAGAGATGTTTTTGGCAGTCATAAATGTGGAGGGTGCTGCTGGCATCTGGGTGCTGCTAACATCCTACAATGCACAGGACTAGCCCCCCTACAATAAAGAATTCTTTGGCCCCAAATGTCAATAGTGCTGGGGTTGAGAAACTTCCTCAATGGTATGTGTTTAAAAGTAAAATTGCTGGGACATGGTGTACATTCATGCCATCTTTACTACAGCATAATAAAGTGTTGCCCCATGGAGTTGTATCAATATCCATTCTGACCAGTAATGAGTGTTCCAATGGTTTTATGGCCTTGCTCATCTTTGATGCTGCCAGGGCCAACCTGGTGGTGTGTAGTTTGCTTTTCCTTGATCATTACTAATGTTGAACACCTTTTCTTTTTTTTTTTTTTTTTTTTTTGAACACCTTTTCATATCCTTAAACGCTCATTTGGATTTTCTCTTCTGGAAAATATCTGTTCAAGTTTTTTATGATGACTTCTCCCTGTTGCATCATCTTTTTTTTTTTTCTTGATGATTTCTAGGAATTCTTAATTCTTCAGTTGAGTCTATCTTTGTAAGGTATATGTATAATATCTTCTCCTGTGCTATGGCTGATTCATTCATCCTCTTTATGGTGTTGTTACTCTTGATGCAATCTTACCAATCTATTCCTTTATAGTTAATGCTTTTTGTGTTTTTCTTAGGAAATCACTTTCCTCCTTCTAAAATTGTGAAGATACTCTATATTTTTTTAATTTATTTTTTATTTTTTTAAGTAATCTCCATGCCCAAAGTGGGCCTTGAACTCATGACCCCGAGATCAAGAGTCACATACTCTATTGACTGAGGCAGCTGAAAATCATGAAGATTTTCTATATCTTCTCAAAGTGATATAGTTATGTTTCTCACAATGAGGTCTTTTGGATTTTTTACTCTCTCTCTCTTTTTTTTTTTATTTTATCAGTTTATTCCTCCAATCTTATGACCATTGTCTTTCTAATTGCTTTGTTTAGTTTGCTGTTTCTTTTCTAAAATTCTTAATATGGAACTACAAAAATATTACACACAGAGAAAGAATAAAGCCAACTTCTATGCAGAAGAATAAATCCAGCAAGTCAGAAGAAAGTAAAATGACATTTTTTTAAGTGGCGACAGAAAAAATAAAACTGTGTTGGACAATCGTTCCTTCTATATCCAGGGAAAATATCTTTCAAAACTGAAGGTAAACTTCTGTTTCCAGTGAAGATAGTGTAACAGAAATCAGATTTACCCTTCCATCTGGAAAAAAAAAACAAAAAACTAACCAAAATATATGAAACAATTACTTGGGAGACATTGGACACCAGGCAGTGAACAGTGTTTCCTGAGGGTGGTGAATAAATGACGGGTTGCCCCAGGCCTGGGAGAGTTTTCAGGGTTAGGTACAAAGAGAGTAATCTGGGTGAATCCCAGTGGACTCCCTGAGTTGAGGAGCTAGAACTAAGAGCCCAGGGAGACCAAAGTAGTTGGCACAGAGTGCCAGAGAATGCTAGATATGATGTCCTATAATATCACTGGAAGGTAGATCATGAGAAGTTAAAATGGATACTGTGAATTGAAACCAACTACTAAAAATTTTTTTAATAATAAAAATAAAATTAAGAGTTATAGCTAACAAGCCGACAAAAAGATAAAGTGTAATTGTTATATGAGGGGCGATAATGATTCGGTGGTAGAAGGATTCACCTGAGGCAGAACCAAGGAGAGAGAAATTTATTGAATTTTCTGCAAGGGAGCAGAGGGCAGGACAGCAGAGGGCAGGTTATCTGCCAGGAGATAGGTAGGGGAGGGCTAGAGTTAATGGGGGGAGTGAGGAGGTTTGGGAATATATGGAATTTCCCTTTTTTGATACCTGGGCCTCGTTGTAAGTTAGCAAATTGGTCAGCTAGGGCCTACAACTACTTCAAGGCAGGTTGCCCGCTGGGTCTGTTTACACTGTGCCTGCTGGTCACTGTGGGCCCTTGTGCCTTACTCACATTCCCATTGCTCAAGACTGTTGCCTAAGAGTGGTCTCTACACTATAGACTGAACGTGTGTCTCCCCCCGCCCCCCACCCCGCACCCCCACTGCTCAAATTCCTTTGTTGAAATCTAACCCTCAATGTGATTGTATTAGGATGTGAGGTCTTTGGGAAGTCATGAGGGCAGAGCTGTCTGTCATAAGTGGAATTTGTGCCTTATAAAAGAGACCCCAGAGAGCTCCCTCCCAATTCCCACCATGTAAAGACACAGTGAGAAGACCTGAGTCTATAAACCTGTAAACAGGTCTTCCCTAGACACTGAATCTGTCACCACCTTTGTCTTGGACTTCCAAGTCTCCAAAACTAGGAGAAATAATTGTCTGCTGTCTATAAGCCTCCTAGTCTATGATATTCTGTTCTAACAGCCAATGGACTAAACAGGAATCATTAAAAAAAATCTATCTAAAAAAAGGCAGGGAGGGGATCCCTGGGTGGCGCAGCAGTTCGGCCCGTGCCTTTGGCGCAGGGTGCGATCCTGGAGACCCGGGATCGAATCCCACATCAGGCTCCCGGTGCATGGAGCCTGCTTCTCCCTCCGCCTGTGTCTCTGGCTCTCTCTCTCTCTCTCTGTGACTATCATAAATAAATAAAAAAAAAAATTAAAAAAAAAAAGGCAGGGAAATATGGAAAGGATAAAAAGCAAGTAGGACAAATAGAAACCAAATAGCAAGATGAGAGATTTAAACCCAAACATATTAATAACCATATTAAATGTGGATGGCCTTTGTATGGTTTTATATGATTACACAGAGGCAAGAGATTATATGGAAGAATAAGTACTAGGCTATTTACATTTGTTATTTGGGAATATGGGGCCAGGGGTGTCAGCTTTCTCTCTCTATGTGTATTGTTTGGTTTGTTACAGCACACACTTCTTATGCTCTTCAAATAAATTGAAAAACATGAAAATCTATAATCAGAGCAGTTAGATCCCCTTGTCTCCAGCTCTATCCAGCATATCTGGCTAGCTATTACTGCTTATCATTTTCAATCCCATCCCTAGAAGATTAAATTTTGTCCTCTGGTAAAATGGAGAAAACAAATAAAATTCAACACTATCTACAGTCTAACTCTATGAGGTGGGGGGAGACTCATGGTTAATATCACAATCTGCTTTACTTGTTTGGCTGGCATTCTCTGTGACATCCTGCATGCTCTCTTATCTCCTATGGCAGAGACTGCTCATTATCTCCCAATATCTGTTCTCTGCTTCTAAAGTAATAAATCCTCAATTTTTAGCTGGGAACATTGCCCTCCTTGAATAAAGACTTTATTTCCCAGTCTTCTCTGTAGACAGGAGTGGTCATATGATTTACATCTGTACAATGGGATGTGCACAGAAGTGACCTGTGCCTCTTTTGGATTGTACCCTAAAAGGTCATTCTATGTACTTCCTTTTCCTTCTTACTGCTGGTGTTGGCCATCTCAGAGGGTAGAGGAGTAATCTAGAAGGAACTCAGCTTTTTAACTCCTTTGGAGCTGCCCAGACGGGTTCATGAGAAAAAAAAAGTCATCTATAATTTTGTTAAGGTGCTGTTCTTGTAGCAGCTCTATTTACAGCGGTTTTATCCACATCCTAGATAATGTAGCTCCAGGGACCCCTGAGTGGCTTGGTGGTTGAGCATTTGCCTTTGGTTCGGTCATGATCCTGGCCTGGGTCCTGGGACTGAGTCCTGCATTGGGTTCCCTGCCGGGAGCCTGCTTCTCCCTCTGCCTATGTTTCTGCCTCTGTCTCTGTGTCTCTCATGAATAAATAAATAAAATCTTTAAAAAAATAATGTAGCTCCATCCATTTTTAGTTCTCCTTTGTAATTAGCATTGGGATACTCCTGAATGGAATGCTCCCATTTATTTTATTATTTTTATTTATTATTTTATTTTTTTAAAGATTTTATTTATTTATTCATGAGAGACATAGAGAAGCAGAGACACAGGCAGAGGGAGAACAAGACTCCATGCAGGGAGCCTAATGCAGGACTCGATCCTGGGACTCCGAGATCATGCCCTGAACCAAAAGCAGACTCAACCACTGAGCCACCCAGGTGTCCCTATTTTATTATTTTTAAAAAGATTTTTATTTATTTATTTGAGAGAGAGAGGAGAGGCAGAGAGAGAATCTTAAGCAGACCCTGTGCTCAGCACGGAACCCGAGGTGGAGCTCCATCTCATGACCCCAAGATCACCACCCCAATCAAAATCAAGAGTCAGAAGCTTAACCAACTGAGCCACCCAGGTGCCTCTGCTCCCATTTATTTGAAAGTAGTTTCCTTGTAATCTTGATAGTAGAAGATAACTCTAAGACTTATTTCCTCTCTCATCAGAGAAGAAAAGAAAAAATGGAATTCATAAACAAACCTAAAGCTTTGTCTTTGGAGAAAAAAAAAAAAGTGATAAATCTCCAGTTGTGCTAATCAATACAAAAGAGATACCAATTCTGGGAAAATTCTCTAAAAATTTAAAGTAATTTAAAGTAATAGGCTTAGTAAAAAAACTTAGTAAAAAACTTGAAAATACTGAATTAAAAAACAATTTGGAAAAAATACGCATAAAAATCAATTTAACAGGAAGTAAAGAACAAAAGACATGAAACCCTCAAAGAATAATCCTATAAAAGTTTCTACACTCAGAAGGTTCGTAAATGGATCTTCCTGAATATTTTTTTAACAGGATAATTTCTACTCTTTGTAACTTTCTGTAGAACAAAAGCTATAAAGCTTTGCTGAATCTGCAAAGGACTCAAATCCCTGATGCCCAAGCCTGAACAGGAAGTAGAAACAAAAAAGAAGCAACCTCATGTTACAAAACAATAGGATTGGTTTGGTTTTGTTTTTCAAAAAGCATAAACTGAATCTAACAATATATTCCAAAAGTTCTTATAGGCTGTATCCAATATGCACAATTAATTCATTGATATGAAACTTACTATTTGAATATATTAATAGTTTAAATTAGGATAATTTTAATATATATATATTTTAAAATCATACAATGAAGTTCTTTGCCCGAACCTCTCTCTCACACACAGTACATGTATGTCGTAAACAATATTTTAGACCAATGTCATACTTGGTTGGTCCAACTCTATAGGCAATTCCAGCAGCCTTGTTTTTTTTTGTTTTTTTTTGTTTTTTTAAAGATTGTATTTATTCATGAAAGACACCCAGAGAGAGGCAGAGACATAGGCAAAGGGAGAAGCAGGCTCCCTGCAGGGAGCTTGATGGGGGATTTCATCCCAGGACTCTGGGATCATGCCCTGAGCTTAAGGCAGACACTCAACCACTGAGCCACCAAGGTGCCTCTCAATTTCAGCGACCTTGTAAAATAAATACAATTTGTTGGCACTATTTTGTAACAACATAGAATATCCCAAAGCATTAAGCTTTCATAACTTTAGCAGTATAAATGCTACCAGTGTATGAAAAGCATCATTTTAAGCTTTAACATTCTTTAACCTTCACTTACTTTGTGGTTTTGAATTAAAAAGGTTCAACGGCCAAGGATGAGGGGAATCCCACACAAAAGAGTTGCTGGCCAGAATAAACAGAATCTATACGAAAATATTGACAATTAATTATATCTCTGAAAATAAACTAACCAGATGAGAACAGGCAAAGGCTATTTATTCAGAGCTTGCTCCGTCGGAGGAATCAGTGACTGTTACTGACTGGCGTTTTGGCAGAAACTCAAAGGCAGGCAGGGGAATGGGAAAGTTTCACAGTGGGGACAAAAGGCAGGCTTCCAAAAATGCCTTCCCTGGAGGCTGATGATAGGAGGGACAGGAGGAAGCCTTAGGCAGGCGACCTGGAGGTGGGGCATCCCATGTGATGGGTTAGGGGTGTTAATCGGTTTTGTCTGTGGTTGGTCCTGAGTTTGAGATGAGGACAAAAGATAGGAAGGCTGTCAGCTATGGATAGGGTCCGGGTGGTTTGGGGCTGTTATAGAGGTGACTGTTCATCTTCCTGGATTGTTGCTGGAGCTCCGGGTCTGGCTTTCCCGGCTGTTGACTGTGGATGAGGCAGGTTCTGGGCAGCTTGCAGGGGTGGTAGGTCAGCTTGACATGTGGTCTGGCCGTGGTCCACCTGTATGTTCAGTATCTCACTTGTATAACTTCATGATTACCGTGAGCAGCAGACATTAACATTTAGGCTGAGAGTTCCTTGAGACCTGAGAATTATTTCAAGGGTTCCCCCAGAGTGAAAATATTGAGAACGGCTGCCTCTGATTCCTCATCTGTGAAATGGGGATAATGATACCTATTTCGGGACTGTAATAAGGACTGAAGGATAGGAGGTTTTTGGTGCTTTGTTTTGTTTTGTATTTTAAAAATCAAGTGCCCTACATGGAACCCCTCAGGTAGCAGTAGACTTTCTGGGAGGAGGCGTGCAGACAAGCCCAGGTTGGCGTCTAAATGGGTGGCCAAGAGTGGACAGCGATGACCCATCCTTCAACAGGGCGCCGGGCTGTGCACAGCCCAGACCCGGACTGCCGCTGGCAACAATGTGGGACAGGGTGCATTCGCTCACAGCGCACAGGTCCACCGGGCACCCACTGCGCGGTGCCCACTCGCCCATACCTGCCACCCCGTGGCCGGAAACGCCTTCACCGCCAGTCGGAAGTATCTCACCGCGGAGGCTCCCGGGAATTGTAGTTCCGTCCAGTCCAGGGGCGTCTCGGCTGTGTCTGGAGGTCTCCGAGAGCGGTCTGCGCACTTCCGGACCCCGGGCTGGGCTTGCGGTGGTCGGTGCCTCAGACCCGGCCGGTTCTGAGGCCCCCGCTGCATCTAGGCCTGGCGATCCCCTCCGCCCGAGCGGTGGAGAGGGCACGTGTGGCAGAGCCACGGCTGCAGAGCTGGCGGACGCTGGGAGGGGTGCTGTGCTCGGGGGTCCGGTGGGCGGCTCCGTCTGACGTCTGCTGGGGAGGGTCGGGGTTCCTGTCTGGTTTGGGGCGGGGGCCGTGGGCAGGCTCATCTCACTGCTTTTCTGTCGTCCCGCAGCCCCGTCTTGTCGGAGCCCACAGTCCGCAACGGGCTTAGCGCGGTGGACCCAGTGACAGCCTTGGCCCGGGAGAGCTGAGGGCCACCTCTGCCCCTGAATGGTCACCCCTCTTTCCTGACAGTGGATTTGTTTCTGTCCCTTGACCTGGAGCTTCTCTGCCCATCCAGGTCCCTGAGCTCTGCTGGCGCGCCCGGGCCTCCTGTGGCCGAGGAGGGAGAGGGGCCCCCCTTTCTTTCCCACCCTCCATCACACCTTCGAACCCCACATCGCAGCCAACGGTAGGCTCTGAGCTATGAGGGCAAGGAAGGGAGGATGTGGAATGATTGGTATTTCATGGATCTTCGGTGTCGGTCTTCATCCGACAAACATTTGTTGAATGTCTGAGTCAGGCACTGGGGAAGCACCCTCCTTGGCTAGAGCCCTATGGAGGTGTCAGTCCCAGGACCACCAAGGTGTAGGTGCTCTGATAGTCATCCCTACTGGATGAACGGACACCCAGGCAGGAGGTCAGTTCCTTCTGGGGGAGCCGTGACTGAAGATCACACTTAAAATAAGGTCTCCCTAGGTGAAAGGGGGCAAAAGGATTAGGGGTAAGGAAGAGCCTATGTAAAGGTAATTGGCATGAAACGTGTGGGTACTGCTGGGTTTTGCACCATGGGAGAGCCTGGGTGGGGTGTGTGGTGAGGCTGGAGGTGGTTTCAGGGAGCACATCAAGCTGGGCTAGCGGGTACGGACTGGATCCTATTAGCGCCATAAGTATTTTAGGCAAGGCAGTGGCATGGTGAAATTTGTCTTTTGGTGTTAATATACCAGCAGTGAGTAGGGTTGCTGGGAACTCAGTTAAGTTCATGGGAAAAGTGAATAGGGGGATGTATCTCAGGTTTGTGAAGCTGTGCCAGTGCTGGCAAGGGTGAGTGAGAGAAGGTGGGGCTGTGTGAGTGCATCCCCTTGCTGACTGTGGAGGAAGGGATGGGGTAGACCCGGTTCAGTGTAGACTGTTCTTTCCCCACACTCAATGGAGAGATGGGGCCACAATGAGGATGCCAAGTGATACAGAGATAGAGGTGGATTTGTCTTTCTTCGAGGCTTTTTTGTTCCAGATAGGACACACTTGAGCTGGGGTATGGTAGGGGAAGTGAAAGCTGTATTATAGTTTTATTTTTTATTTTTTTATTTTTATTTTTTTAAATTTTTATTTATTTATGAGAGTCACACACAGAGAGAGAGATAGAGAGGCAGAGACATAGGCAGAGGGAGAAGCAGGCTCCATGCACTGGGAGCCCGACGTGGGACTCGATCCCAGGTCTCCAGGATCGCGCCCTGGGCCAAAGGCAGGCGCCAAACCGCTGCGCCACCCAGGGATCCCTGTACTATAGTTTTAAGTCTTGATAAGGGATATCAGTTGTTTCCATTATGACTTGAACTTGGGTCGTCTTGAGTTAGGTTTTCTTCTATTACAACCCGTGATCCTTCTTTGCTATGTTTAAGTAGTGATGTGGAAAAGATCTCAAAAGTAAAGCAAAGTGAAAAAAAAAGAAGAAAAGTTTCTGTAATCATTGTTTATACTGAGCAAATGTTAAATTTGTTTGCTTTGGATTTTCTTAAGAACTAAAACCTTATGAATACCAGCTTTTTTTTTTTTTTTAAACCATTGGAGCTCTTAATATCACTCTTTGTTCCAGTTCCCTTCCTCTCTGGGTAACAACACCTTAGATTGCTTTATTCTTACATGTTTTTACTTACTAGATGGGGTCATAAACAATATATTGTGTGTTTTGTGTGTTCGTTACCTTTGCCTGTATTTATTTTGCTTTGTCCTTTTCTTATTTATTTTTAGTATTTTTTTTCATATATTCCAGAGACAAATCCATTTATGGCTTATGCACATGGCAAAAATCTTGAATAGATTTTGACTGGGCCTGGTGTTTCCTTGATGGGTGTATTTTTGAGTACCAATCCATTTTATTGAATGTTTAATGTTTTTTCCCCCCAGTTCTCTGTTGCTTTGTCAATTTTTGGACTTCATATTTTTCTAGAAAATTTTCCAGTTTAATTTCAGATCTATGGCATTAAATTGCTTATAGTGATCTCATAACTGAAAAAAAAATCTCTGCTATATCTGAAATTGTCTTTTTTCATGTCTAAAAATTACATCTTTGGCTTCTCTTGTTTTCTTGATCAATGGTGCCTGCACTTTGTCTATTTTACCAGTTTTAAGTACAAACCAGTTACTTTATGAGTTCTAATCTTTTCAGAGAATTGATTGTAGTTTTTTCTTGGCAATTTTTTATTTGGGCACAACTTTCAGATTTAAAGAAACGTCACAGTGGTAGAACAGTATAGAGGATTTCTGAACACTTTTTATCTAAATTTCTGTAATATGAACATTTTACCACAAGGCCAATTAAATAAAAAGAGAAAAAGATATGCCCTTATGACCAGGAGCCCATGCAAGCTTCATTTAAGCATGCATGTTAGGTAGAGATCCCTCACAGCATGAGACCATCCGGAGGCTGAGGCCCAGGTGCTGCTTCCCAGGAGGGAGGAGGACAAGCATACCCCTGAGTATCTCTGGGTCAGAGGTGCTAAGGGTCTCTATAGCCACATGGTGTATTTGATCTATGGCTACCAGATGCTGGATACAGTTGCATGGGGTAGGCAAAGCAGGCAGGTTCTAAATGACTAAAAATCTGTGTATATTTGGGTGATCTTTAACACAACTGCATGTGTTAACATTTGAGTTTGGTGCTGCCAGTCTTTTTGAGCTCCTGGTCTCAGCCTGCTAAGAGCCACTCCATAGAGACCATTGCCATCCTTGGCTCATTCATATAAAACTTGCTTTCTCCTTCTTTCCCTCTCTCCTCCATATATACATGTGTGTAAATACTTTGTGTACATTTCCCCAAAACAGGGCCATTCTGTCACACAGCCACAGGATAATGAGCAAAACTAGGAAATTAGTATTGATGCAATACGATTGTCCACGGATCTTACTTAGATTTCACCTGTTGTCTCAGGAAGACCCTTTCTAGCTTGGAAGATCTCAGATCATGCATTGCTTTTCTTCCTCCCACATCCCTTTGTCATCTTTTCTCTAGAACAGTTCCCAAATCTTTCATTATCTTCAATAGAGTGATATTTTAGAGGAGTCCAGGCCAGTTATTTTGTGGAATGTTCCTCAATGTAGATTTGTCTAATGTCTCGCCATGATTAGATTCAGGTAATACATTTGTGGCAGGATTTTTTTTTTTAAACCTGTTCTGGTCTTTCTTTGATTTCTTCTTTTAAAATCTCTGCTCACACTGGTTTATGTCTTTTGGGTTTGCTTTTTTTCTGTGCTAGTCTCCTGCAATAAGTGTCATTAATTTTCCTTTTTTTCTAATGCAGATCTTAGGACTGTAATTTTTTAAGTGTGTGTAACTAGGCCCCAGTTTTTAATATTTTTAATATTTTTGCAGTTGTTGTTGTGAATAAATCTGCATTCTTATTATTTTCCAGTTGTATTGCTTTTTGGTAGAGTGGCATCCATGCAATGTTGATTTTTAACATATATGTTGAGGTTTATTCTTAGCTTTTTGGAGTCAAATTTTTTTTAAGGTTTTAGTTATTTATTCATAGAGACAGAGAGGCAGAGACACAGGCAGAGGGAGAAGCAGGCATCACACAGAGAGCCTGATGTTGGACTCGATCCAGGGTCTCCAGGATCACGCCCTGGGCCGCAGGTGGCGTTAAACCACTGTGCCACCGGGGCTGCCCTTTTTTTTTTTTTTTTTTCTTTTAAAGTGGAGTCAATTTTTATAACCATCCCAGATGTGCTTAAAAAGAATGTATATTCTCTGATTATCAAGTACATTCTTCTGACTGATCCCATAGGTCTAGCTTTTAAGTTGTCATTCAGATGTTGAATACTTTCTATTTATTTTTTGTATCTGGAATCTTTGTTTCTGAAAACATTCACTAGAACCTTTTCACTGTGGTAAAGGATTTGTCAGGTTCCTGTTTGCACGTGTGCTTGTTTCACGTGTGTTTGAGCTACAAAGGCATCCTGTACATGTGTTGTTGTGCGCAGACCTGAGATGGAGTTGGCTTCTGCCACCTTGCATTTGTCCCTATGATGGATTGTTCTTTCTTGCTATTTGTATGTCTCATATCTTTTTTCTTTTTTAAATGAATGCAGGGCATTGTGTGTAGGAGTAGAGACCTCTGCTCCAGTGTGGCTGTGTTTGGGGCTGGGAGGCTGGAGGCTGTGTGTGGAGCTGGGAGGCCGGAGGTTGCATGCAACGTGAGTGGTCAGGAGTTGACAGGGCTGGCATTTACTGTTGCTCTGGTTACTGTCAGGCCCCTGCTGGCCTCACATTTCTCCGGCAGCTCTGTGCTTGGGGGGTGGGGGGGGAGCAGGCTGGTTACTGTTCCCCCACTGCGACCTTCTAGTGCTGATGTGCTGATGCTCCTGCTTATTCTTCCGTGCTGCCTGGGCCCTGGGTCCCTGAGTGGGGGGGTAGGAGGTGCTTGTCAGAGATGCTGCCCCTCCCCCATGGGGTAGGAGGCCTGGAGACTCTGAACCTAGAACATATACCTCTCCCTTCCCACGGGAGAGGGTTTTTTCTCCCTTTTCTCTGCCAGGAGCCATAGGTCTTACCTATGCTCTGGGAGCAACAGGTTTTGTTGCCTTTTCCTTGGTGGCAGTATAAGGCTTTGTTCCTCAGAAGAGAAGTTTCTGGAAGGATGGGGCTTTCCTGTGTTTCCCCCAATGGCAGCCATTCCACTCCAGACCTTTGCTACCCAGGGAGTCTCTGTGGACTGTGGCCCAGCCCTAAGACTTCCTTTAGCACGGAGCCAGCAGCAGGGCTGTGTACCAGATTACCACAAATTCAGTGATTTAAAGCAGCACCCGTTGTCACCTGGCAGCTCAGCACAGCGGGGGCATATGGCTGGCTGGGGCTCCGCTCAGATCTCCCAGGGCCAGAATCAAAGTGTGGAAAGGCAGGCCTCTTCCCAGGGGCTCTGGGTAGAGAGTCTGTCCCAGGCTTACAGAGGGGTGGGGGAAGGGGGGTTCCAGGTCCGGAGGTTTGAAGCCCAAGGCCCCTGATTTCTGGCTTGCTGTCTGCTGAGGTTTCTCTCAGCTCTTCCCACGGGGTGGCATGGGGTCCTTCTGTGTTTCCACTCTCTCTGCCCCCAGTCAGAGGTAAATGTGCTGCTGATGTTTTCACATGAGTCTCACCATACTGTCTGCTTATTTACAGGTGTTCTTAATATCTTGCAAAGGCGTAGTATCAGGCTGGGACAAAGCGGCTCAGTCCTGTCTGCACATTCCAGCTCCTTCCTATCCCCAGACGGTCTGGAAGCAGGAGCTGAGCCTCCAGCCCACGGGTAAGTTCTCAGCAGGAGAGCAGAGCTTTGCCAGACCTCAAGCCCCAAACGTCCCGCTGGTAGGATAATTCTTGTAAAGGTGACCCACTGGAGCAGCAGTCTACTTTGGAAGCAAGGCTCCCTCTCTGAGGTCCCCCTTGTAGCTTAGCACTGAAGCTGGAGATCCACGCCCCCAGAAAAGCGTCCCTAAAACAGCCGGGGACCTGCTTGCTGACTGTGAATTTGGGGGATGCCATCGTATCAGGGGATCATCTAGGATTTGGTTTAGGGGAAGGTTTACTAGGAGAGGGGATCCCCTGCTTTAGGGTGTGAGAAGCAGGAACGAGGGAAGGGATCCCCATGACTCCCGGAGGAGAGAGCAGCCCCCTGCCCCCTATCCAGCCTGGATCTCTCTACATGCGGTGCATTCACTGTCCCTCTGTCCCGCCTCCTCGCTCCCCTCTCCTGCCCCACACTCCAGCACTTGCGAGACTATAGACCCTCCTCATGTAGTCAAGGCATAGAAGTTGCTTTCTTAACCTAAGAGTATTTCATTTTTCCTTCACATGTTAAAGACGAAAGAAAATGCGCGTGAGAGAGGTGTTCAGAGCCACCCAGCTCAGTAGAGGCCGAGCCAGCACTAGCGCCCAGGGCTCCCGACGCCAGGCGGGGGCTTCCTCCCGCGCGCCTCGGGTCATCGCTAAAACCCGCCCCTTCCCACCTCCACCCATTCAGACCCTCCCACGGATTTCCTCTCCTCCAGGGGAAGGACTCTGATAGGCGGTCCTGGAGAGAAAACCCAGTAAGATGATATATGTATATTTTTATGAACTATTTCAATATTGAACAGTGAGCACATGTTTATTGTCTAAAAAAAAAAATCGAAAATGCCACTATGTCAAAACAAGCAGGTCCTACCATGCAAAGGTCACGTTGTTAACATTCTGTGTGTTTTGTACAGAATTTTTTCTTTATATGTTTTTACAAAAACCCATCCCACGTGCTGACATTGATGTACACTGGCAGGAAGCAGAGTTGAGTGTCCTCATGGACCCATGCTGGGGAATCTGCCTTCCTGTCCTCATTTCCCGGGGCCGCCCTGACAAAGTGCCACACCCTGGGGTGGCTGGAAGCACAGAGATTACATCTGTAATCTTTCTCCACTCCAGAGGCCAGGAGGCCAGAGGTGCAGGTGTCAGCGGGGGCCAGTTCCTTCTGAGACCAGGATGGGGCATCTCCTCTAGGCTCTCCCCAGCTTCTGGGAGTTTGCTGGCAGTCCTTGGTGCATCTGACTTCATCTTCCCTGACATTTGTCCTGTGTGAGGCCCTGGGCCCCAATATCCCCTTTTCACAAGGACGTCAGTCATACTGGGTTGGGTTGGGGCCCGCCCTCACAATCATCTACAGACTCTTTCTAAACAAGGCCACATTCGGAGATTCTGAGGGCTAGGATCCCTGACATTTCTTCTTGGAGGACAAAGTTCAAGCCAGAATATGTCCTTGCCGGGGTGATTGGTCAGGTAACCCCAAGCGGTTCAGTTCCTAGAAGCTATGATAAAGAACCGTCTCTCTTTGCTGCCAGTGGTCTAGTGAACAGCTCATGTTCCTGTCCAGGTCCAGTTTCAAGCTTTCCTCTCTCCCTGGGGGGCTGCAGGTCTTCACCCCCAGATGGAGGGCCTGCAATCTCTTCTGTCTCTGCGACTCCTTAACCCTCTCATCGGCCAGCTTCTTTCTCCATGGTGGGGGTAGAGGGGCAGGAGGAGGAGAAATGAAGAAAAGGACCACCAACATTTCCTTGCTGGGTACTTTTTGGTAGCTCCACATTCTACCACACAGGAGGCCACCTGATGGCTTTTTGGGGGTGCAGAGCCTGTGACACAGGCAGGGGCTCTCTGGCAGACCTTGGTGCCTGGCTCCTGGCTCCTTGGTACAGCTTCTCAGGGCTGGCTCTCGGTCCCCGGCAGGCAGCCTGCTCGCGGCATGTCCTTGCTGTAGAGTTCATGCCCACCTACCTTCCTGCCCTCCACACAGGCCCTCCCCAACCTCACTGCACCGGAAACCCTCACACCCTGATTCCAACACATGCACTCCATGCAGGCCGCTCCCATTCCTACTCCCTCTCCTCTCCTGGCCACCAGGGTGGCCCTCTGCCAGCCTCTACCTTAGGAGTTCCTTGGCTTCAAGGCTGCCTCCTACTGCTGGGCTCTTGCATGCACAGATCTGCCCCCTGGAGCGCTTGTTCCCCACTCTGTCGAACACCACATGCCCGAGAGTTTCTGCAGCCAGGCACACATCCTCTTTTTGCAGGCTCCCTCTGGTTCTCTTGCCACCACCCCTCTTGGCATGGGACAGAAGCAGAACCTTCAGTAGACACCTCTCCTTCCACCCTTCCTTCTCTAAAGGGAGGCATCTGTTAGGTTGGGTCCAGCAGCTCCCCCGGAGAATTTGGGGTGTTTGGGAATTTAGCTAAAACTCCAGGCACCTGGGAAAAGCCCATCCACCTACCTGTTACCCATCTGTGAAATCATGTGCTTATGGATTACATACCTTCATTCTCCCCCTTATTGATATAGCCAGAAGCTATTTCCATGTTATATGATTATTTGTGTGATAGTTTAAATGGATTCATAGCATGGCATGCTTTAATTGTATCAACATTGATTAACTAATCTCTTATTTTTAAACACTTAGGTAGTCTCCAATTAAAAAAAAAAAAAACACCCTCAATTCTTTATGGAGTTTCTGTAATTCTAGAGTTTTAGTGTCTCTGCAGACTTCCTGGACCCAACTCCCGTGTGTCTCTGTCCTGAGTAGGAACATACCTAAGACCAACCTCGTGTGTGTTCAGGAGAGAGATAGGTGTGGGGTCCAGTTGATGCTTCCAGCCACAGTATATTTGCTCCTAAACCTTCGTGTTCCTGTTCCCTGGCAAAATGAGGAAAGGAGGAGGGCTCAGGAGAAGCCATCAGATCTTGTCCCATATTTGGTAAGTGGCAGAGCCAGACCGGGACCACTTCCCGGGCAGAGGTCCGCACAGGGCAGCCAGGGCGGTTCTTACTAACAATGACCGTGGACACACCGCAGAGAAGCACTCGGAACCCAGCAGGTCTGGGATGGGCTGGAGGGCATCCCAGGCCTTGCCTGCCAGAGCTAAACTCCATTCAAATCGACTCTGCCTTAAGGAACACATTTTTATATTTTCCTGTGAGTTGTCCTCAGTGTCTGCCAGGGGCCCAACCGGTGACAAGCTTTGGGTTAGAAGCTTAGCACATGACGGATATTTTTTAAAAATAACTTTTATATATGAAGTGCTTGTTTGTCAGAGAAAAAGTTAGGAAATTGACCTAAGGACAAAGAAAGCATTTGAAAGTGGTTATAACCCAACTACCCAGAGCGAACTGCTGCTAGCTTTTTGTCCTTCATTGTTTCAGAGATTGTTCTGCGTGAGTGTGTGTGTTCACGTCTGTGTGTGGGGGATCAAATGGTTTTTAGCCACGTTTTTCAGTGATCAGTATGCTATCACTCAGTTTTCTAATATTTTATTTCCATTAGCTACATAACAGTTTATTTCCCTTGGAGAGGTAGTGTGTTTATTTAACTGGTCCTCCTCTGTTGGATATTCAGTTATTTTCTGTTTGTTTGTTTTTTTTCAGAGTTTTAACAAAATGTAATAAATATCTTGGTGGCTGGCTCTATGTCTAAAGTCATGACTGTTTCTTCAGAGTAAATTTCTATTAATTAAATTTCTGGGGAATGAGGGGAAGGGTTAGTAACTTGCATACTGGTGATGAAGACACAGATAACATATGTGGATTAAGTAGAAAAGAAAAACCCATATTGAACCCTCACAAGGTTGGGTCCCCATCACATGCCAAGGCAAGAGCGTTGTGTGATGGTGGGTCCCTGGGGGAAGCCTGTCACTCCCTCGTGCCTGGAGGTGGGGGTGGCAGCAACAGATTCAGAGGCTGGGGGTGAGTTTGGCCTCTCACATTGTTTCCTCTCCCCACCCCGATCTCTGCTTCCTTAGGTATCTGCTTTTCCCAGCCCACAAGGGAAGGACCATGTGCCAGGTGAGTGTGGCATTTTTAAAGATTTATTTATTAGAGAGAGAGAGAGAGCATGAGCAGGAGGAAGGGCAGAAGGAGAGAGAAGGGAAGCAGACTCCCCCCTGAGTGGGGAGTCCAGCTTGGTGCTCGATCCCAGGACCCTGAGATCATGACCTGAGCCAAAATGAAGGGTCTGGCACTTAACCGACTGAGCACGCCCCCAGGCGTCCCATGGCATTTATTTTATCCTGCACTCTGCCTTACCAGGGGTGTTGGGGAGCTATAAGAACACATCCAATAAAAACAATGCAAACAGGACCCAGGATCACTGAAGATGGGAAGTGGGTAGACGGAGGGATGTCCACGAAGCTGCTGGTGTAATGAGTTGCCCTGTAAACTTGTGTCTGACACTTTATATAAAGACAGATTCTGTCCAATATATGACTTGTGTTGTCTGCTTTGGACAAGCATATCAGAGGAAATAATGGTTCTTTGGTATTTAGGGGCTTAGTGATGGGCCCTGGCACATGAGTTAGCAGGCGGGGTCCTGAGTAAGGACAACACTGAGGCAGATGTGCTGGCAGATCTCCTGTGACTCTTTTTCCCCATATAAACGGTGGGTCTTAACGTCAGTGCACAAAGCTGTGGTTGCGGTTGCCCAAGGAATCAAAAATACTCAGTTCTCCGCTAACAGCCTTGCGATGTCAGATTGGCCTGTTGTGCACAGGAAGGAACAAGTAGCATGTCCTGCAAATTATTTTTCATCATAGTGTTCTGACACAGATGGAGAGCAAACAACTCAGTTTCAGTCTTTAGCAGGAGCATGGGGGGAAGATGATCGGAGCGCTCCTGGTCTCTTCTCTTGGGGTCCGAGCCTCTTCACGACTTTGACCTCAGACATCTGCCCTTGCCCTCCTTTCTCATGGGGTCATTGTGATCTTCAATGATGTTTTCTCCCAGCCCGTCTGCATCCTCAAATTAGTCCTTAAGGGCCCCTCTCTTTGCCCTAGGCCCATGAGCGCTTGAACGGCAAGTGTGTTGGCCAGCATCCGTCACATTACAGGAGGCCAGGAACCCAGCTAGAACTGCTTTAGGGCAAACCCCAAATCTAGGCAGTACCTGGACTGGGAGGAGCAGGTGTGCAGCTGGGACTCAGACAGTCACAGCTAGGAACTCAGGTGTCACCTGGAATCTTTCCGGTCCCTTCCCTCTGTTTCTGTGACTTCCTTCTCATACCAGTGTCATCGGTGACAGAACTGGTAACACCCCAAAGTTACCAGTTCTGCCAGAGAAATGGACCAAGTTCCCTCTTGTAGAGCCAATTTCACGGTCTTTGGGAGAGATTCAGATTGGCCCAGCTTAGTCCATGTCTACGGCGGAGAGGCTGGGGCTGCGGTGGGGTGCCCCCAGGAGCAGCACCTGCTCAAGGTGCCAGAGGGAGATTGCTAGCCCCGGAGGAAGCCGAGGCCTTGAGGGCAAACATTGTAGTTGTCCACTCGAGGAAGAAAGACCTTCATGGGGTCTCAGGTTCTGGCTTGGGGAACCTGTTTTTTAATGAGAGTATATGTTCCTAAAGAGCGGAGACCATCTGGATGTTTGACACCAGAAACATCTGGGCAAAGGACCAGTATGAGAGGGTTGGAAATGAAGCGGCAGCTCCACGGCCTTCTCAGAAGACAGAGCTGGCTGCATCTTGAGGCTGTCAGACCTGTGCTAGGGCTGGAGGTTTCATCTGTGCCTTTTGGGGAAGCTGTTGTTTCATAAGAAACTAGGTCTCACTGCGGCCTACCCCTCAGGGCAATTGGCAAACAGAAATACTGATAACAAAAGTTATAAAGCTCTACCTGTTGAGCGCTTACACGCTGGTCTCTGTGTTTTCCATATGTTATTTCACAAATGAACTTGTGAGATAGGTGTTATTAACCCCTTCTCCCATTTTACAGATGGACAAATAGAGGTTGGAGATACTAAGTGAGTTGCCGGGGATCTCACGTCTTTTAGGCGATGAAGTTAGGATGTGTGGAATGTGGACAGACAGATAGGCAGATCTAGAGCGGAGACCTCGGTGATTGAACTGTACCGTAGCTTTATCTGCCCGACACATAACCGCAGCCGAGGAACCCAGCAGTACTTCTGTCCAGACCTGCACTGTCCAGTATGGTAGCCAGCGGCCACAGGTGGATACTAAGCACCCAAAGAGTGGCCAGTAGGGCTGGGGACCTGAATTTTTCATTTACACTTAAATTTTGTTTTATTTATTTTTTTATTGGAGTTCAATTTGCCAACATTTAGCATAACACCCAGTGGTCATCCTGTCAGGTGCCCCCCTCAGTACCCATCACCCAGTCACCCCCCCTTATTATTATTTTTAAGGATTTATTTGTTTATCTGAGGGAAAGGGAAAGGGAGAAAGAAACCCAAGCAGACTCCATGCTGGGTGTGGAGTGCCGAACCGACGTGGGGCTTGATCCCACAACCCCAAGATCAGACATGAGCTGAAACCACGAGTTGGACGCTTAACCAATGGTGCCACACAGGCACCCCTCCACTTAAATTTTGAAACAGAACCAGAGTAAACTACTTTCCCATCAAATACAATTTTATTGTTTTTATAGGACTACATTTCATGGAAGTTAAGTTGGAAATATGGTGTCTGAATTGAGATGTACTGTAATGTGAAAAACACCCACCAGATTTTGAATATATGGTATAAAAAAAGAATGAAAAGTATATCAGTAATTTAAAAATAATTGTATATTGAGATAATATTCTAGATATGTTAGACTAAGATCTTACTAAAAATTCATTTCCTTTTTTACTTAAAGATGACTAGAAAATTCTGTTTTTTAAACCACCTTATTGAGGTATGATTGACATGCAAAACTGTATGCACAGCTTGATGAGTTCTTTTTTTTTTTTTTAAGATTTTATTTTTTTATTCAAGAGAGAGAGGGAGAGCAAGAGAGCACCAGCGAGGGGAGAGGCAGAAGGAAAGGGAGAAGCAGGCTCTCTTCTGATGCAGGACTTGATCCCATGACCCTGGGATCATGACCTGAGCCGAAGGCAGACGCTTAATGGACTGAACCACCCAGGCTCCCCAGTTTGATGAGTTCAGAGATAAGTGTACACCCATGAAACCATCATCACAGACTTAAATCCATCACCTGCAAAAGTTTCTTCCAGCACCCTTTTAAAATATATGTATTTTTTTTCTTTTTGTGGTAGGAGCATTTAACATAAGATATGCCCTCTCAGCAAATTTTTGAGCATGCGATGCAGGATGGTTAACTCTAGACACTGCTGTACAGTAGATCTTCAGACCTTACTCATCTTCCATAATAAATATTGTATCCCTAATCAGCACCTCCCCACTTCCCTGCCCCTCACAACACCCAGTACCCACCATGCTATGCCCTGGTTCTAGGAATTTAGCCATTTTAGAATCTTTATAAAAATGGAATCATGCAGTATCTGCCCTCCTGTGTCCGACTTATTTCATTCAGCATAATGTCCTCCACATTCATCCGTGTTGTCCAAAATGAAGGGATTTCCTTCTTTCTTGTGGTTGATATTTCTCATGGCTAATAGCATGTGTACACATCGTCCCTCCATCCACTGATGGACACTGAGGCAGTTTCCATCTCTAAGCTACTGTGAATAAGGCTACAAGGACCATGAGAATGCAGATCTTTGAGACCCACTTCAGTAAGATTCAGTAAGATCACATCAACTTCGAGCAGAGATACATTTACTTCTTCCTTCCTGATTTGGATGCCTTTTATTTATTTTTCTTGACAGATTGCTCTGGCCAGACTTCCAGTATTGTGTTGAATAGGAGAGGCAAGAACGGGCATCCTTGCCTTCTTCAGGTCTTAGAGGGAAAGCTTTCTACCACTAAGTATGATGTTAACTGTGGGCTTTTCTTTTCTTCTTCTTTTTTTTTTTTTTTTAAGATTTTATTTATTTATTCATGAGAGACAAAAGGAGAGAGAGGCAGAGACATGTAGAGGGAGAGGCAGGCTCCATGTAGGGAGCCCAATGTGGGACTCAATCCTGGGACTTCAGGATCATACCCTGAGTGAAAGGCAGATGCTCAACCGCTGAGCCACCCAGGTGTCCCAACTGTGGGCTTTTCATAAATGGCCTTTATCATGTTACGTTCTTTCTATTCTTAGTTTGCTGAGAGCTTTTAATTGTGAAAAGGTGTTGACGTTTGTGAAATGATGCTTTTTATGCAGCTGTTGAGCTGATTTTTTATTTTATCATTTATTCTATTAATGTAGTGTCTCACATGGATTTTCATGTGTCGAACCATCCTAGGGATAAATCCTGTTTGGTCATGGTGTCTTTTACCGTGCTGTTGAATTTGATGTGCTAATATTTTGTTAAGGATTTTTGTGTCTATGTTTATCAGGGATATTGGCCTATAGTTTTCTTTTTGTGTGATGTCTTAGTTTTGGTATCAGAACAATGCTGGCCTCATAAAATAAATCTGTTTTTTTTTTTAAGAAGAATTTAAGAAGGATTGATATTATTTAAATTTTTGGTAGAATTCACCTATAAAGTTCCTGGGCTTTTCTTTTTTAGGAATTTTTAGTTACTTGTTCATTCTCTTATCTGTTACTGGTATGCTCAGACTTTCTGTATCTTCTTCATTCAGTATTGGTAGCTTGTAGTTTTTTTTAGAATTGTATTTATTTCTTCTAGGTTGTCCAATTAGTTGGCACAGAATTGTCTATCTTAATGTTCCTTTTTATTTCTGTGGCATCAACTATAATGTCTCCTCTTTCATTTCTGATTTTATTTATTCCAGTCCTCTCTTTTTCTTAGTCTAGCTAGGGGTTTGTCAGTTTTGTTTATCATTTCAAAAAAACAAGTTTTAGTTTTGTTTATTTTTTCTATTATTTTTCTGTTCTCCATTTCATTTATTTCTGCTCTAATCTTTATTAATTTCTTCTGCCAATTTGGGGTGTAGTTTGTTCTTTTTCCAGAGCTGCAAAGTTAGATTGTTTATTTGTGATCTTTTTTCTTTTTTAAGATTTTATTTATTTATCCATGAGAGACACACAGAGAGAGGCAGAGACATAGGTGGAAGGAGAAGCAAATTCCTCGCAGGGAGCATGATGACGGGACTTGATCCCTAGACCTCGAGATCACACCCTGAGCCAAAGGCAAACACTCAACCACTGAGCCACTCAGGCATCCCTCTTTTTTCTTTTATTCCTTTTTTTTTTTTTAAGATTTTATTCATTTATTCATGAGAGATACACAGAGAGAGAGGGAGAGAAAGAGAGGCAGAGACACAGGCAGAGAGAGAAGCAGGCTCCATGCAGGGAGCCTGATACAGAACTTGATCCTGAGACTCCAGGACCACACCCTAGGCCAAAGGCAGGAGCTAAACTGCTGAGCCACCCAGGGATCTTTTTTAATGTAGCTATTCATTTTTTTTTTTTTTTTTTTGTAGCTATTCATTTCTATAAACTTCCCTTATGGGATGCTTTGCTGCATCCCATAAGTTTGGTCTGTTTTCATCTGTCTTAAGATATTTTATAATTTCCTTTTTAATTTCTTCTGTGACTCACTAGTATTTAAGGATGTGTTAATTATCGATATTTAAAAATTTTCCCCTTTTCTTTCTATTATTGATTTCTAGTTTCATTTCATTGTCATTGGAAAAGATACTTGGACTGATTTCAGTCTTAATTTTGTTAAGACTTGTTTTCTGACGGCCTGTGATTCATCCTGGAGAACATTCTGTGTGCTGCTCTTGACAAGAATGAGTATTCTGCTGCTATTGGGTAGAATGTTCCATAATTATCTTTTAGGGCTATTTAGTCTATAGTATTGTTCCTTTCTACTGTTTTCTTGTTGATTTTTTGTCTACATTATCTGTCCTTTATTGAGAGTGGGCTATTTAAGTCTCTTACTAATATTGTAATACTTTGTTTCTCCCTTGTGATTCGTCAGTGTTTGCTTTATATATTTAGGCCCTTTGATGTTGGGTGCATATGTATTTAAAATTGTTATACCTTCCTGTTGAGTGGACCCTTATATAAGGACTTTCTGTGTCTATTGTTTTTCTTTCTTTGTCTATTGTGACAGCGTTTGACCTAAAGGCTATTTTTGTCTGATAAAAGTATAGTTAGACCAGCTCTCTTTTGATTACCATTGCATGACTTGGAATATCTTTCTTCACCCTTTCACTTTTTTTTTTTCTTTTAATGATAGTCACAGAGAGAGAGAGAGAGAGGCAGAGACACAGGCAGAGGGAGAAGCAGGCTCCATGCACCGGGAGCCTGACGTGGGATTCGATCCCGGGTCTCCAGGATTGCGCCCTGGGCCAAAGGCAGGCGCGAAACCGCTGCGCCACCCAGGGATCCCACACCCTTTCACTTTACCCAATATGTGTCCTGAAGTCTAAAGTGAGTCTCTTGTAGAAAGCATATACTTCGGTCTTTTTTTTTTTTTTTTAACCCATTCAGCCCACTCTATGTTTTAATTTAGGGAGTTGAGTTTATTTATATTAATTACTGGTAGGTAAAGACTTATTATTGCCACTTTGTTCATTGTTTTCTGTTCTGTAGTTTCTTTGTTCTTCTTTATTCCTCTCTTGTCTTTATTGTGGTTTGGATCTCTTATAGTGATAATGTTTTGATTCTTTTTTTTTTATATTTGTGTATCTATTATAGATTTTTTGTCGTTACCATGAGGCTTGCATTGAATATTTTATAGTTCTAGCAGTCTGTTTTAGCCTGATAACAACTTAACTTCAATTGCATATGGCAACTCTATTCTTTACTTCTTACACATTCATACTTTGTTATTTATGTCAGATTTTACTTGCTTTTATAGAGTTTCGATGAATAAATCTATGGTTATTGTTATTCTTATACTTTTGCCATTTTTTTTTTTACTTTTGCCATTTAAATTCCATACTTATGTTAATGATTTACATGCTGTTATAGCATTACTACATTCAGTACAAATTAATTTGTTGTTTTGGTCCTTAATCCATCCAGAGAGAGAAGATGAAAGAGAAGGGGAAGGAGAGCCAAGCTCTGTTCTGTGTTTGTGGAATCCTTTCTCTGTTTTCCTCTTGTTGCTACCTTAATTTTGATCATGTCTCATGTCATTGATTATAATTGTAGTTATTCACTCCCTCCCAGTCATTCCCTACCTTTTTTTAAAAAATTATTTTTTTTTTATCTCTTTTGGCCTTTTTTTTTTTAAAGAGATCTTTATTCATGAGAGACACAGAGAGAGTGAGAGAGAGAGAGAGAGAGAGAGAGAGAGAGAGAAGCAGAGACACAGGCAGAGGGAGAAGTAGGCTCCATGCAGGGAGCCCGACGTGGGACTCGATCCCGGGTCTCCGGAATCACACCCCCCACTGCAGGCGGCACTAAACCGCTGAGCCACTGGGGCTGCCCTTTACCCTTTTTTTTTTTTTTAAAGATTTTATTTATTTATTCATGAGACACACACACACACACACACACAGAGAGAGAGAGAGAGAGGCAGAGATGCAGGCAGAGGGAGGAGCAGGCTCCATGGAGGGAGCCCAACATGGGACTCGATCCCGGGTCCCCAGGATCACGCCCTGGACTGAAGGCGGCGCTAAACCACTGAGCCACTGGGGCTGCCCTCCCTACCTTTTTCTACATCAGATCATCTTTTGTAGCTCCCCTCCTTAAATACCATACTTAAATCCCCATTGCCTTATAGGAGAAAAACTGTTTGTCTTGTGATCTGTGTGCGCACACGCACTCTCATACACACACACATTATATTCTACATTGTCATTCCTAAGTATTTGCAATTCCTACCAGAATTTTCTGTGACTCCTTACCTTTGCTCATGCCATGCCTCTTGATAGGAAATATCCTTCAGACATCAGGACACACTATTGACTATTGACTTTTTATGATTCTGCTCAAAGGCACCCTCCAATGAAGCTTAACTTGATATCAGGAAATTGAATTTGACTACTGCCTTTGTGTCTGTTCTGTCCTTAATATACTTCCAGAAGTTTCTGGTGTAATCATACCATATGGAAGTCTTCTGTTTACCTTGCTCCACCAGCCTCCGAATGCCTTCAGAATAGGAGAAATGTCACTTTCAGCTTTCAACCCCAACCACCAGGCCGAATGCCATTACCATACCAAATCTTCAATAGATGCTTACACACTGAATGAAAGAGTGAATGAATAAATAGAGATCCAGAAGTGAGATCTTTTCTAATGATCTTTTTTTTTTCTCTTCCACAAAATGTAATACAGAGTTAGGGGCATGCTAAGCTTCCACTTAACATGGGGAAACCTGACATCAAAGGTGCTAAGATCCATCACCTCTACACCTTTGGTACTCTGTGTTGAGCATTCCAGATTAATCAAGACTGTGTTGTTTCAGGGGTCGTTGTCGTTCAGAGATGTGGCTGTGGGCTTCACCCGAAAGGAATGGCAACAGCTCGACCCTACACAGAGGATGCTGTACCGGGACGTGATGCTGGAGAACTACAGCCACCTGGTCTCCGTGGGTGAGAAAACCTTCCTGTGTCTCCCGATTCTGAGTTCCTTTCTCTTCTCAGTTATGCAAAACCCCTTATGTACTAAGCATATTTGGCCTTGGGTTTCAGTGGTCAACAAGTCTGGCTCTCATCTCACCTGCATTATTTGTGAATTTACCTTCCAAGTGAAATGCCTGTTCTTCAGCCAAGATGTAAATGTTTATTGTGCCACCTGAACCTTCTACATCCTTAGATGGCCCTAGTGGCTCAGCACAAATCCTCATAAGCAGGGATATTTCTCATTAACAGGATGTCAAGTCACCAAACCAGCTGTGATCTCCAGGTTGGAGCAAGGGCAAGAACCATGGATGGAAGAGGAGGAAATCCTCAGATGGAGCTTTCCAGGTGAGAGAGCAGCAGCTTACAGGGTGGGCAGTGACATCTGGTTGGTCATAGAGCAGAACTTTGGATATGTTTTTGTTTCAGGCAACTATTCTTAAAAGCCTTGGGTGTTTGCCAGCAGCTGCAGACCATTGGCCCAAGACCTTGAGATGCCCTACATAACTTGCTACCTACACATATCATACATCCATACATGATTGTTGTTCTTTCCCTGGGTTTAAGAGAAAGACCTATCCTGTTTTTATTTATTCTTTTATTCAACCCCACCGTTCCCATCTGAGACCTGCCTTGCTCAGTTTTTCTCTAGAAGCTTCAGTTACACTTTCCCCCATGGTTATGAAACAGACTTCCTCGTGTTTTCATGGACTTGTAGATGGCCCCTATTTTAAGATAACTTCTTTGTGCCACTCATTTTATTTTAGTGATCTTTTCTTATACTGTGAAACGCCTTAAAAACTTAGTTTCTCCCTTTTATGTGACTTTAAATTCGTCTTCTTTCAAAACTATGGAATATGGCTCCATTTTGCTTAATGGGTCATAAATGAAACTCCTTTATCCACATCCCAGTATAATCCCATGAGGAGAAGAGCTTTTATCTTATTTGTCCTTATTCTGTGAGACACACATGGTAGACATTGACTAACAGCCCCTTCCTTCCACAAGGGTCTTTTATCAAGCATTTGTTCAGGGAAGTTGTTACTAATCAGGGGTGCACACCAGAATCACCTGTGGAGCTTTAAAAATACCCTGCGGCCAGGTCCCCACTGGGAGCGTCCTGATGGGGAAGATTAGTAGGCATTGATTTTGTCCCTTAGGAATTCAGCAGTATGACTCAAGGAACTTCAGCATTTTTAAACCAAGGAGCTCCATGGTGGCTTTAGGTGTGGGTGTCAGAGGTGAAACAGCAGGTACAGTTTGTGGTTTAAAATGTAAATAAAAATCAAAGCAAATGAGTATCTCAGCACAGGATACAGAATCCAACATTTAATAACCTCAGTAGGTGCTACGGTGACATGAACACCAACATGCCCACTGGCTTCTCTTGTACTCCCTTTTACTTGTGTCTTCACCTTCTTCCCAAACGACTGTGTCAAACTTATTAATAGCAAAGCTGCTTATATTTATTGTCTGTTTTATCCCTATTTCCAGTATCCCAGTTTTTCCTTTCAAAAGCCAAGGGATGGGGTGCTTAAGTGGCTCAGTCAGTTGGGCATCCAACTATTGATTCAGCTTGGGTTGTGATCTCAGGGTTGGGATCAAGTCCCATACTGAGCTCTGTGCTTAGCACAGAGTCTGCTTTGGGATTCTCTCTCCCTCTGCCTCTGTCCCTCCCACTCATGCTCACTTGCTCCCACTTTCTAAAATAAATAAGTATATCTTCTTAAAAAAAAAAAGCCAAGGGACTAGGATGTGTTTGTTGTACTTTCACGATGGTGATGATTGAATCTCGGCAGTTAGGTCTGAAACCACAAAGTTAATCTTCCTCCTTTTTCTGAAATAATTTAGTTCTGTGATGTGGTCCTGGAAAGATTAACAAGTTTGTGGCATTATTTTTTTTCCCTAGAAGAAATTTTGCAAGCTGACCGCCAAGTAGGTAGACCCCAGGGACACCAAGACAAACTTCTGAGGCACATTGCAATCCTTGACAAGCAAGAACTAGCCAAGAAAGGGTATCACGGATGTAGCACAATTGAAAAAACAGTCTTTCAGGACACAAACCAGGCTCCCTCAAAGCAGCCGGCCCATACCTGTGACTCATGTGGAATGAGTTTGCCATGTAATGTAGCCGTTAGCCCTAATGCCTACCTCGCCAGAAGGAGATTTGAGTGTGATGGACAGGGGAACTTATTTCTGTATTCTAAGCTCGAAACACCCCCTTCTGGAGTGCAGCCACGAGAGTGTGACAGGTGCCGGAATGCCCTCAGCCGTGACCAGGCCCTTCGTGCCCACCAGGGTGCTGGCAGTGCCGAGAAAGCCCACAGGTGTCCCCAGTGTGGGAAAGGCTTCTCCTGTGAACCGGAACTCATTGTGCACCGGAGGGTTCATGGGGGTGAGCAGCCCTCTGCACCTGGTGCACAGGGCCTCAGCTGCAAGAAGGAGGTTTGCCTCCCCAAACGCCGGGGAAATCATACCAAAGAGAAACTTGGGGGGGACAGTGGTGGTGGGAAGACACTGCCCCAGAAGATAAGCATATCGGTGCCGGTTGCAGTGCTTGCCGGAGGGAAGCCCTACAAGTGCTCCGAGTGTGAGAAGATCTTCTCCCATAAGTCCCGTCTCATTGAGCACCACCGGTCCCACACCGGAGAGAAGCCCTACGGCTGCAAAGAGTGCGGGAAGTCTTTCTCGCGAAAGTCGTGCCTCATCATCCACTACCGCATTCACACCGGCGAGAAGCCCTATGGCTGTGGCGAGTGTGGGAAAGCCTTCTTCCAGAAGTCTCACCTCATCCTGCATCAGAGGACTCACACAGGGGAGAAGCCCTACAAGTGCAGCGAGTGTGGGAAAGCCTTCTCGCAGAACTCCTGCCTTATCATCCACAAGAGAACTCATATGGGCAAGAAGCCGTACGAGTGCTCAGAGTGTGGGAAGACCTTCTCCCAGAAGGCGAACCTCATTCGCCACCACAGAATCCACACCAGGGAGAAACTGTATGGGTGAAGGGAGAGTGCGGGCTTTGTCCCGAGTCCCAGCCCACCTGGGAATATAAACCCCTGGATGTTCTGAGTGTGGAAAACCTTTAAGCAGGGAGTCCAGTGCCACTGTGTGCAGAGATTCATACCGAGGTGAAATTCTTCCAGTCTGTGGAGAATTAAGAAGAGCCCATCTCTTACAACTAACAGTAGAAGGGTAATGATGCTCGAGTGTTATATTTTTATAAGATATGCCTCATTATAAAATCTATTTGAATTACCTGTGGCTAATGAGCTTTGAAGTCCGTGAATAAATTAAATCATTAAGACAACAGATCTAATAAACGTCAGAACAGTCCCAGGGCACATAGAGGGCTTATGTCCCTGAGCATGCTGCATAGAAAGAATGTGATTTATTTTTAAACTGCATCACTAATTAAACCTAAGTGTGAGCCTGTGGGCACGCACACCGGAATATACAGAATGATAGCTGTCGGACTCCCCTAAATCACACCCTTTTGTCTTCATAATGTACATTATACCTAGAAAAGTAGGAGTTTATTCGTAAACCAGGAGTCCAGACACCATACCAACATCTCATTTATTTTGTTTGTTTGTTTGTTTGCTGGCAAGCATTACAGGGCCCCCTACCCCCGGATCTGGAAACCAGCAAGTTCATGACATCTCCTCATCACCTCTCCATCACCTAGTTCACAATTAGGTTTCATATTAAATGTGTAAGGTTAGAACTCCCTTTTCTGGCAATATATCAGACCACCCAAGGTGAAAGCCATTTTATCAGAAATGACCAATAATAGATAACATTCTTTTAAATGCATTCTTTTAAATGCAGTTCAAATTGACCACCAATAAAAAATAAATGTATTAAAAATAAATAAATAAATAAATAAATAAATAAATAGATAGATAGATAGATAGATAGTTCAGCTGGCAAGAATGGTGTTACCAGGTGCCAGAGAGCTGAACCGAACTGAGAGCCAAAGATTAAGTTTAGGGGCTGAAGCTGGAGCTGCCCTTGTGGGTGTAACTTGGTTGACCCCAAAGCTTGGGTGTTTTTTTTTTTTTTTTAATTTTTATTTTTTATTTATGATAGTCACAGAGAGAGAGAGAGAGAGGCAGAGACACAGGCAGAGGGAGAAGCAGGCTCCATGCACCGGGAGCCTGACGTGGGATTCGATCCCGGGTCTCCAGGATCGCGCCCTGGGCCAAAGGCAGGCGCCAAACCGCTGCGCCACCCAGGGATCCCCAAAGCTTGGGTGTTTAAGACCAAAGGAGGACATGAAGCAAGGCCTTGGGGCGTGCGAGGCAGATTGTGGGTACTGAAGTAACTTACAAATTCAGAGATTTCAGAAGTCGCTCTGTACAGGAAAAGGGTGGACTAGCAGCAAAATCTCACTTGGGTGGGAAGCTTGTCTTTCTCTCCATGGGCGCCGATGGGGGAAGATTTGCCCTGATGACTCATCAGCCCTGACCAGCACCCCCTGTGAGTCAGAGTTTGGAATTCACCCTACTCCTGTCCCAGTTTTAAAACTGACCAGTGAATAGAGAAATTGGCCCTGTCTTTGGAACAAATGACAGAAGCAAACAAAATACCTTTTAGAGGGAGACACCCTCAACCCATGTCCACCAGGATTCTGATGGACAAACCCAACATGAGTTCATAACCCAAAACTACAAAACATGAGGAACCAGGCTGCAGCGGGAGTCAGCGAACACATGAACAAAATAACATCCAGGATTTTAGGGTCATAGAAACACACGAACCTCTATAACAATAGCTCCCTTCACAAATGATTAAAAACAAAAAGTTGAAACCACGTGAAAGCAAGGCACAAAGACAGATAATGGGTTTCTTTGGAAAGGGGACCCCACAGAGTGTAGAAATGAGTACTGGCGTTGCGATGTGAACGTCACAATACTCAGCTGCAGAGAGAAGGGACAGAAAAGTAGAGCGAAGCAAAGTCATAGGATTCAGTCTACAGAGAGGCACTTAAAGTGAGAAGAGCAAGCAGGAGTTCCCAAAAGACAAAATAGAAGAAGAAAAGTATCCAGAGAAAACACGGCTCGAGTCTGACAAGACGTGCACTCGTAGATTCAGGCGGCACAGTATGTGCCCAGGTGGATGAGCCGTAAATCTGCGTGGTAGACACACACCTGTCGAGAGCTGCTGAGCTACTTGATAGTATCACTGCTCCGCACCTGCGTGGTCTGGCTGAGCAGTCTGTGGGGACCTGACTCATGGTGGCCCCCAGATGGCAGCCGCAGAGCCACAAGCGAATGTCAGGTCCCCATGTGGCTTTTCCCCCCATGCTCGTGAGTGCTGTCTCCCCTGCTTATCAGCACCCATCCGCCTTATGTGCTCCTTAGCCAAGACCCCTGTGGAGCTTACCTAAACCCTGCTTTTCTGGTTTGAATTGACGAGTGTGGTCCTAGCCCGGGGACCCTAATAAAGACATGTGCTACGGGTCCAGTCTCTCTCTGCTTTCTGCCTTGATGTCCTTGTGTGGCCCCTTGAGGCCTGTTGTGTACTCCCCCCACCCCAGGACCCCGTGAATAATAAACTTCTCTGTCTCAGTTTCTGTTGTGGCCTGTTGTTGAACCCGCTGACCACCAGCACCTGTGCTCCTGTTAACACACACTAGTTTAACAAAGTCCTCACAACAGGCCGCAGGAATGGATGGTAGCGTCATGCTGGCAGCTGACTGGGGCGAATGCCTTTTAGCAGCAACTGGCTGGCTCCCTGGCTCCCCCAGGTGGGTAGTTCCATCTGGGGGCCCCACAAGGCTACTGCCCATGCAGAGTGCTGCTCCTTCCCATCCCAAAGGGCGAGCTAGGAAAGAAGCAACCAAAGTCCTGGACTTCAGAGTATCGCCATAGGGGCTGGTTGAAGATGCTGTGGGTTTATCTTCCACCTGTTAATGCCCCGCAGAGGGTGAGTTCCCTCAGCAGGTGTGGGACTTGGAGTGTGCTTCCCCACCTGAGCACCTACCCGGCCAAGGCTCTTAGGTCCTGGCCAGGACAGGAGTGGCAACTCCGCCCAAGTGTGGGCTACGAAAGAGGGCCCTGTGTGCCCTTGAGGACAGAGACTCCCCTTCCCTGACAGCTGTGCTCACAGGTGGCACCGGGCCTCCTAGTCCTGCCTCATGCCACAGGGGCCTCTCGCTCAGGGGAAGACACAGCTCTCCCTGAAAAGTTAAATGCAGCCGGGGCCTGCAGTTCCTCTGTTGCTCTTCACCTTACTGCTGTCACACCTTGTCCTTTGACCCTGTGGGATATTGTGGACCTCACCCTAGCACGTGGTGGCACAGGATCTAGTGGCGTGATGCAAACAGTCCAAGTACCATCTACAAGGCCTGAGCGAGTTAGCAAGCTCCTTGTGGAAGGAAGAGCCCACAGAAGTGGCCCTGGACTTGTCAGCCTGCAGAGCACCAGTGCATCAGGGCTGAGGGCCCAGGGGTTCAGCCCATGACCTATCACCATCACGCTGGTGCAAGTCCACTCCCATCCTGGGGAGGCCGATTGGGACACCATGGAGAGGAAAGTGGCCATGGGGGACATCCACTGCAGATCTTTCCAGTAATAATCTGAAGGTCAGATCAGTGGGGAATAGAGAATCTGAAACTGAGAAACGATCTCATATTTGAAAGCTGCTAAGAGGGTAAATCTTAAAACTTCTCATCAGAAGGGGAAGAAATGTGGTAAAAGTGAGATGATGATGTTAACTGCACTTTGGTGATCATTTTACAATATATGCATCTATCAAATCATTGTGTTGTACACCTGAAACTAATGTCACATTACATGTCTATTATATCTCAATAAATAGATGAAAAAAGAACCCCAAACTTGAAACTACGTGTCTCCAGACTCGTGAAATATTCTAAAAGATTTTATTACAGCAGGAGGGGTTAGGAAAGTTGGCTGGATGCTGAGTTCATACTGCCCCAGAGATGTGGCCAGAGGCCCACTGTGTGCAACCGTTCACCAGGCCCTGGGGACCTAGGGCTACTACCCACAGATGCAGGGGCGCCCTGTCCCCTCCTTAGAAAGGTGACAAAGGCTCCCAATCCACCACACCTGCTTCTGCTTTCGCCTGAGGGAGGCCTGCAAGCTAGTCAAATGTAAACAGCTCCTTAGTTGTGGCTCCCACCCTAATCCCACCCTAATGATGCAGGTGCAGCCTGCATCATAGGATCCCTGGTGGACCCCTCCCCTCTGAGCCTACCCCCAACTCAGGAGATGAATTAGAGCAAAATCACAGCGCACAACCACAGAGGGCTACAGACGTCCAAGCACCGGGTGCCACAGACCCCTTAAAAATACAAGACCTTCTCATACCTGGAGGATTCGGGGGCGGGGAGGTTGGTGGCACATCTAGTGCCTTTCAGCCAGAATTTCCTGTGCACAAGAGGACATCCTGTTCTCCTTCTAGGACCCGCCTGAGGGAGGCACAGAGGTGGGAAAGCAGGTGGCATGGGAAGACAGAGGGACAAGAGACCCTGTCATGAGTCACCTGAGGCTGTTGATAACTCCATTCTTGAACCTCCATGTGGCCTACAGATTCCGTTCTCCCCAGGCTCCGAAACAGCCTCCATAGTTGTGCTATTTCTCCAGCCAACAGGCAGGGCTAGGTAGGCAGACTCTGCTTGCACTGGTTCTGCTTCTCAGACTTGGGAGTGTCTAAATGGAGTCTACAGGGAATGTTTTCAGGCAAAGTTCCCTCCCACAGAATCTGGGACTCTGACCCTGGTGCAATCAGGTCTACCAAGTTTTCTGTTACTATGCCAAGGTTCCAGGGCCTTGCATTGCTGCAGTTCCTCTGTTGCTTCCTCTGTTCCTCTGTTCATTCCTCTGTTCCAGGGCCTTGCATTGCTCAGTTCCTCTGTTGCAACAGAGGAAGCCTGCTGCTTCCAGGGCTCCTTGCATTGATTGCTAAGTTGGACCCGACAATCTGGGGTTAAGGTTTTCAGCCAGCTCTGACACTCTGAGGACAGATCCCAGAAGAGGACTCTGTCTTATAGATTCTTTTCCTTGGTTGGACTCAAGAGCTATGCCGTAGCCCATATGTGAAAGCCCCAGACAACCCAGGAGCTTTGCATATGGTTTACTTCTCCCATCAGATATTTATTAAGAACCTCCCAAGTTCATGGATCTCGAATTAGAAGAATAGGGTGTGAGATCTGGCTTTAAAGAGCTCAAACTATAGTTTTGTGGGGGGCCTGAGTAGGTGAAGTGAAGTGAAGGTGGTGCTGAAATTTTATTTTGGAGTCACAGTAGTTGTCACTGAGGGAAGGAAGGCATTTTCATAGGTGGAACAAGAGGAAAAGAGTGGGCACAGCAGGGGCATAAAGCATGAGCAAAGGCTTGCCTGACTTGGCGAACAGTTGAACCCAGCTATAGTTTATTTTACATACAACTAAGTGCAAAGATCTGAAGCCAGCATCTTCATGAAGATTTGAACACATGTATACCCGTGTCATTAGCAGCCAGGTCAGAATATAGAACTGCTCCAGTGCCTGATTTCCCAGTGCCTGGGCCAACCCAGACCCTTTCCCCAAGTCATATCAACCAGCACAGAGATTCTGTCATCCACCCTTATGTGCTGGGAGGCACTAGGTGTGTACTCTGTGTCTCATTCTTTATACTTGGTATTAGGTCTGTGTCTGCTAGCAGGAAGACTTCATTCTTTCTCATTGCCGTGTAGAATTCTGCTGCACAAATATGCCTCAAGTTGTTTGTGTCTTTTTTTTTTTTAAGACTTTCTTATTCATGAGAGACACACAGAGGGAGGCAGAGACATAGGCAGAGAGAGAAGCAGGCTCCTTGTGGGGAGTCTGATGCGGGACTCGATCCCAGGACCTGGGGTCATGCCTTGAGCCAAAGGCAGATGCTCAACCACTGAGCCACCCGGGTGCCCTTCTATTCTTTTTTTAAGATTTCATTTACTGGAGAGAGAGCACAAGCAGGAAGAGGGGAGGGCAGAGGGAGAAGTAAGCTCTCCACTGATCAGGGAGCCCAATATAGGGCTACATCCCAGGATCCCGGGATCACAACCTGAGCCAAAGGCAGACGTTTAACTGACTGAGCCATCCAGACGCCCCCCAACCTTTTTTTTTTTTTTTTTTTTTGAGAAAGAGAGAGAATGGGGAGGGGAAGGACAGGGTGAGGGGAGAGAGAAAGAATCTTAAGCAGACTCCATACCCAGTGTGGAGCCTGATGGGGGGCTTGATCTCACGACCCTGAGATCATGACCTGAGTCAAAATCAATAGTCAGACACTAAACTGACTGAGCCACCCAGGTAACCCCTCTTTTTAAAAAATACGCTCCACGCCCAGCATGGAGCCCAGCGTGGGGCTTGAACTCATGACACTGACATCATGACCTGAGCCGAGATCAACAGACACTTAAACAACTGAATCACCCAGGTGCCCCATCTTTGTGTCTATTCCATGTTCATGGACATTTGGATTGTTTTCAGTTTTGGTCTACTATAAACAACGCAGCCATCAACTTCTTGTGCAGTAGTACTCATTTCTCTTCCAAAGATACTGTGTAGCCAGAGTTTAGAGAAGTTGTTCTTAACCAGGGCTGATTTTGCCCCTTGGGTGATGTTTGGCAATCTCTGATGACATTTTTGATCACTGGGGGGGATCAGTGGTGCGCTGCTGGTATCTCCTGGGTGGAGACAGGGGCTGCTGAACATCCTACAGTGCACAGCCATCAACAGGAACTGTTGAGCTTGGAATGGTCATAGAAACCAAAGAATGAGGCTGTGGTCCGACTCTGGAGTCCTCTGGAGTCCTCGTAGGCTGTAATCGGGCATATGTCCCAGTTGGTGCCGCAGATGGCTCTGGAATGGTGAGGCTCCCCCTCAGTGAGGGAGACTTCAGGACAGACGCCACCTGGCATGGTGTTAGTTGCCATCAGCCTGGTGGACGGTCCCTGGCGTCCTGCCGCTGAGCACCCGCTGCAGGGCACCCTGCACATCGCGATTCCGCAGCGTGTAGATGGCCGGGTAGAGCAGTGGTGTGAGGTTGATGTAGATGAGAGAGACCAGCTTGTCCTCCTCCAGGGAGCGGCTGCTCAGGGGTCTGGCGTACATGGCCGTGGCGCAGCCGTAGTGCAGCACGGCCACCGTGAGATGCGACGCCACCGTGTTGAACGCCTTGCGGCGGCCCGCAGATCCCCCAACGCCCAGGATGACCACCAGCACCCTGGTATAGGAAAGCAGGATCAGGGCCAGAGGCAGCACCAGCAGCAGCAGGCAAGCTGCCAGCAGCACCCGCTCCTGCAGCTGCCGGTCCCCACAGGCCAGCAGCAGCACCGCCGGGAGGTCACAGAAGACGTGGTTCACTAGGCCCCCCTGGCAGAAGGGCAGCTGGAAGATGGCCGTGGTGAGCCCCAAGGCCAGGAGCGAGCCCCCGGCACAGCAGGAGGCCAGAAGGCCCCAGCAGAGCCCCGTGCTCATGAGCTGGGGGTAGTAGAGGGGGCGGCAGATGGCCAGGTAGCGGTCCAGGGCCATGGCGGCCAGCAGCAGGCACTCGGCGCCCCCCAGCGCCACGAAGAGGCCCATCTGCGCGGCGCACGTGGCGCGGGCCACGGCCAGGCCGGCGGGCGGCAGCAGGAAGCCGGCGAGCATGCGCGGAGTCAGCACCAGCGTGTAGGCCACCTCCACGGCGGACAGCGCTCCCAGGAAGAAGTACATGGGGGTGTGCAGGGCAGGCTCCGCCACAGCCAGGCCCAGGATGAGCAGGTTTCCCGCCAGCGTGGCCAGGTAGAGCGGCAGCAGGAAGGCGAAGAGCAGCAGCCGCAGCCCCTGGGGCCACCCGGAGAAACCCAGGATCACGAACTCGGCTGGGGCCGTCCAGTTGGACGCGGGCCAGGAGCTCATGTCGGGACCTGCGGGAGGACAGGCGTCCAGGCCAGAGAGGGGGCTCGCGGTGACGCTTCCCGAAAACACGGGGCCTCCACTCTCCGAGGCGCGGCCCGCTCCCCGGCACCAAGGACGCCAGCGCCTTCTGCGGGGCTTGCCACAGCCCGGTCAGCTCCAGGAATGTCCTCCAGGAATTCAGAGGTCTGGAGCCGCCCTCTGCTCTCCCCCGCCTCCATGCACCCACATGTCTTGTGCACACCTGTCCACCCAGCCCCAGCTCTGCCCAGCGTCCTTTTTTTTTTTTTTTTTTAAGATTTTATTTAACACAGAGAGAGTGCAAGCAAGGGGAGCAGCAGGCAGAGGGAGAGGGAGAAGCTCCCGCTGAGCAGGGAGCCCGGTGTGGGGCTCAATCCCAGGACCCTGGGACGTGACCTGAGCAGAAGGCAGAGGCCTAAGGGCTGAGCCCCAGGCGCTCCCAGCATCCCGAGCCGGCCCTCGGGGAGGAAGGTCAGGAATGGGCCTCACCTGAGTGGACAGTGGCCCGAGGGCTCAGAGTTCCAAAGGAACAGGCTCTTTCCTGAGTGGCCGGTTCGGGATATGGAGATGGTTGTTCCTGGGACAGAGCTCCCAGGTGAGGGGCCCGGGCAGCACCAGAGCGCCCCGCCCACAGAGGCCTGTCCCTGGGGAAATGGCACCCCCCCCCCTCGGTGGATAGGCCACGCGCCCTCCCCTCCTCACCGGCCCTGGCCACTGTCCTTCACTGTCCTTTGTTTGACTTACGTGTTCTAGCTCTCCCCCGAGCTGGACTCAGGACACCCCCATGGTAATCCTGGGCCCCTCGGTTCTGACTCCATCCCAGGGGAAGGTGTGCCCCTGCTCTATGTTACACAGCCTCCGTGAACAACAGCACCCACGCCCGCGGCCTAAGCTGCACCGGGCAGCCTGACCCCCCACAGGCCCCCCCCTTCTCTTAGGACAGCATTGCCGCCTGCACATCCTGCCAACACTTCCAACTCCATCTGTCCCTAAGTAATGAATCATTTCTCTGGGAAACTTCCTCAACCTTCTGTGATTGGAGCTAGCCTCGCGCCCAAGTCCAAAGTCAGAAGTCACGGTGGGGGCACCTGGGTGGCTCCGGCTGAGAAGCGGCTGCCTTCGCTCGGGTCATGATCTCAGGGTCCTGGGACCAGACCGAGCTGTGTCGGGCTCCCTGCTCAGCGGGAGTCTGCTTTTCCTTCTCCCTCTGCCCCGGACTGCGCTCTCTCTCTCAAATAAAATCTTAAAGAAAAAGAAGTCACTGTGGATGAACCCCCCTCCTGCACCCCACACCTCCGGGATCGCTTCCCTTTTCTCTCACCTCTCTGGGTTTCTCTCCCCCCAGAGATCACGGGGGACCCCAGCCGGCCCTACAGTCTGTCTCCAGCGCCACTAACCCCAGCAGACGCTCCAAACAACAGATGACAATTTTTCGCTTAACTCTCCCTTCCTTCTTTGCCGACGAGGTTTGGCCCCAAGTCCTTGGCCCAGCTCACACACTTATTCCACCCTTCGTCGTGTGACTTTGGGCTCCCACCCTGCTGCACCTTGGCACCACGGGGTTCTGGGTGGATGCGTGACTCGCATGTCCTGAGCAGACCTGTCCCTGCACGTGGTGAGGGGGGTGCTTCCTGGGATGCTCTGCAGTCCCCACATCACCTACAGACAAGAGCTGGGCTGAAGTCACAGGCTATGTCTGGGTGAGGACCCCTGCCCCCCAGGCAGCTTCGGTGTCATCCACTCATCCCACGGTTGACATGGCAACACCATGAAATTCGGTCTCCTCGAATTGAAGACATGAATCGTGTTTGTTGTTCACTGATTTAGCGAGGGAATTAATCCCCGTTTCTCAGCCAATATCTGCCTCCTGTGTCCCTATGATGTCCCTTCACGACAGACAGTTGTCCCCACCTTCTGCGGGTTCCTCCCCTAAAGTGCTCCTCAGCATTTGTCATTAGGGTTGCTGTCGACCTGAGAGGGAGTCCACGTTCCTGGTCATCTTCAAGGCCAGTGCCCCCCTCAGAATTACCGGGGGTCCTGTTCACTGGCCGCCCCACCATCAAAGGTGCTGCTTGCTATTCCCTTAATTTGCTCAACTAAGAGACACATTCTTCTCGTCTTTCTCTTCTTACACCTAATCCTTAAAACTGGACCCCTTGGAGGCCTTATGCAAGCTCACCTTACCTGAGGGGCCTCAACTGGCTAGACCGAGTTGCTGTCACACATGTCACCCCAAGGTGGGTGTCCATCAAAGCCCGTCCATCGCCCTCCTGGGCCCGTGCTGGTGCTGGTGTGCATACCCCACCGTCCTTGAACTGATCCTCCGTTTGACCAGGGCTCCCTCTCCTCCCGGAAGGCTGTTTGCTGGGGCCTCCAGCCCACGTCTACAGAGCCCACACCTACAGCCACCGCACCGTGGACTGTGAACCCCATCCTTGGCCATGGCTGGGTGATGGCGAGGGGGTCACAGTGTGTCAGCCTCTTTCCTCACCCATGAGATGAGAGTTGGACCCAGACAATCTTCAGTTTCTCAAAGTTCCAATATTGTAAGGTTTTACCAAAAGCTGTGTGTGTGGCAATGTTCATATGCCCAAGGTAAACCATTTTTTAAAGATGCTTTGATGTTTTAGGAGCCCATTCAAGGAGTCTGAAGGGCATTATCTTAATCTAGAACACTAGGTCAGCAAGGGAGGCGTTAGACTAGGCCTCCTGTTGTCAATTTATGGATCTTCGAAGAGCCTCAGGCCAGGATACATATCAAAACAGCTTTTCCTAGCCATCCTCTGTGTGTGTGTGTGTGTGTGTGTGTGTGTGTGTGTGTGTTCTTTCCCACGCATATGTGCAGTGTGTGCAGCATGGTGGGGTGCCTTCTGCATCACCCGCCCAGCCCTGGGGTGGCCTCAGATAACAGGGATGCCCAGGGTTGAGTGAGGAGCTGTGGTTTCCAGTTCGTCTGTGATGTTGGGGCCCAAGCCCCAACCTCCCTGTGGGACTGACTCCTCGTCTGTCCCCGTTGATGGGAGTCGCAGGCCCTGTGGCCCTGGGAGTGCCTCAGGAGGTGATGTTGTAGTTCCGCTCCCAGCAGGAGTCCATCCCTGTTTCTCTTGGAGTCACAATGGCTCAGTGGCACCTTGGGGTTCACACACACCTGTTCCGTCTCAGCTGCTTCACCAACCAGCACAGACAGCTAGAGTTTTAACCTCGTGCAACCCCAGCAGCCTCCTCAGCCCCACAGGACTGTAGTGAAGGTGGACACATGTAACGTCCAGAGGCACACAGCCCTCCCTGCACACAGGAACCGCTGGGGAACGGATCGCTGACACGCACCGAGTCCTGTCGTGTGCTTCCTGCTCCTTGTGTGTCACTCACATTCTGCCCTGGCCCAAGATCTCCAGAGAGACCAGGCAGCGAGTGGCAGAGAAGAGAGGGATGTGCAGAGGCCAGGGTGGCAGAGGCAGGTGGCAGACCAATGTCACCTGGCCTATGTGTCCTGATGCCAAGACCCCGAAGCCTTCAAGGGCCTTGGCTCTGTTCCTTTCCTTCAGACCCCCCACCCCCACCCACACTGCAGCTCTTCCTCCAAGGCCTCCTGGAAAGTTGTCCAGGGTCACTGACATCAATTCCAACTTCCCTTTGCTGGCAACAGCCCCCATTCCCAGACTCAGGGCCACCAGGCCCCAAATTGCAGCCTGAATTAAATCCTTGGCTCCTCAGCTGGATGGGCACCTTGCTCACCCTGCTGCCCCAGAGGAAATAGGTGTCTCAGCAGTGACACTGGGAGGGGAGAGATCTAGTCTGGCCTGAGCAGGTGACCCAAATCCTGAGTGGAAGAAGTGCAAGTTCTGGCCATCATGACATGGAGGCCTTGCTGGTTGCCCCATCTCCTGCCCGTGCCTTTCCCACAAGCCACATAGCAGCCTGGACGTGCCACTGTCTCAGGCTCCTCCCTGACCTTGCACACCTTCTCCCTATCAGAGTGCCCTTCCCCACCTGGAATGCTACTCACCCCTCACAGCCCAGATCAAACAGCGGTTCCTCTCTGGATGCAAATGATAAAACAGCAGTAGGCTGTAGGAGGACTTTGCAGAAAGTGGGGAACAGCCCGACCGCACCACACCATTTCCCCCTCTTCTCCCATGATCCCAGGGACGCTCGCAGTAAGAAAAGTTACTTAATAGGTTTCCCTGGGCCCACTTAGGGGTCTGGCTTCATCCAAAGCCCCAGGGTCTCGTTAGTGATCTTCGCCCCAGACCCAGCAGTGCCTGAGGAGCCCGGCGGTCTCAGAAGGCTGGGAGCTGAGGGATGAGTGGGGAGGACGACTTGGGAAATCTGAACTGGGGTGTCCTGCGAGACTCTGAAACTTCTGGGCCAAGGGGATGAAGGCCACCTCCCTGAAGAGCTGGAGCCCCCGCAGCGGGAGCTGGAGGTAAACTGGGATGGGGCAAGAGTAGCACAAAGCTCCCCGGAGAGCGAAGAGGAATGTGCCTGATTTCTCCACTTTTCCCCAAAGTTTGGACTAATGGGTGGCCAGCAGTCTGGAGATCTTGGAATGGGGCGACAGGTGGAGTGGATGGAGGAGGCACCTTCACCACCACCACCACTGAAAAATACCCCAAAGTGCCGAGCAACAAAACCGAACAACACAGACCTGTCGTGTTCTCACTGCCCATTTGTAGAGACAACAAAGACTTGGCAAAGTACACAAATTTGTATCCTGCTGTTCTCATTTAACATTGAATTATACATGTTTTCCATTTGCTACACAGTCTTCTTAACTATTCTAGGCATTAATTTTGTTAACTTTTTAAAATATGAAATATAAAAAATAAATAAATAAAATAAAATATGAAATACCTGGTTCAAAATTCAAAGGTTGTAAAAGAATGGTCTGCCCCAAGAACCCTGCCTCTAAACTCACCCAGAGGCAACAGCTTTTATCAGGTCCGTTCCTCCTTACAGAGATATTCTATGGGATAGGCACACGTGTGTGTTAATTTGCTACTTTCTAAAACTAAGATTTGTTTTAGAGAGAGAGCCCAAGTGAGGTGGGAGGGGGGTGAAGGAGCAGAGAGAGAGAGAATCTTCAAGCAGACTCCCTGCTGAGCGCAGAGCCCAAGGGGGGTTGGCTCAATCTCACGCCCCTGAGATCATGACCTGAGCTGAAACCAGAGATATTTAACTGACTGAGCCACGCAGGCACTACTAGATGTCACCACTTATTGAACAAGTCCCTGCTGAAGGATATTTAGATGATTTTTTTATCTTTGGCCGTTACAACCAATACTGTAATAAATATCCTTGTCTACATGGTATTTGGCATGTGCGCAATTAGGGTCAATCAGTGTGCGCATTTTTTAAAAAAGGGTATTTACTTGAGAGACAGAGCAGGAGCAGCGGGTAGGAACAGAGGGAGAAGGAGAAGCAGGCTCCCTGCTGAGCAGAGAGCTCAATGCAGGGCTCGAGCCTGGACCCCTAGATCGTGACCTGAGCTGAAGGCAGATGCTTAACCAACTGACCCACCCGGGCACCTCAGGTTTGTGCATTTTAAATTGTCTTATTTTGTTAGTTATTGACATGTTACTTTCTGTCCTTATTATAGCACTAACTGCTTCCATCTGGAATATATGAAAACACCTGCTCCTCCATATCTCCACCAACACAATGCTGTCACATTGTTTGTCATTGATTTGGCAGAAATGGGTGTCTCAGCATAATTTTAATTTATATTTCTTTGTGAGTGAGGTTGACCTTTTCCTATTTTAAAACACGTTTGTATTTTCTTGCACTATTCACTTATATTCTTTCCCATTTTTTCTATTTGCCTGTGGTTCCTAGCTTCTTATTGATTATAAGCCATGTTTAATATACATATTAAAGGAATTCAACTTTGCCTGTAGTAGAAATTATAAATCTCTTTCCTGGTTCGCTACGCATTTTCTGATGTTTATGGTGGGTTTCGCTGTGGAGAATGGTTTCATTTCACTGTAGTCAGATTCATCATATTTTCTTTTGTAGTTTCTGGGTTGCACATCATGCTCGAAACACTCTTAAAATAAAAATTATTTCTCCACCTTTTCTTCTCAAACATTTGTGGTTTGATTCTTTTTGAACAATTAAGAAAAAACAAAACAAAACAAAAATCACATGCTTAATTGATATGCAATTTACCCTGTAAAGATGTGGGGTAGGAATCCAATGTTTGTTTGTTTGTTTTACCACATATTAGTCATCATTTAAAACAAAAGCATAGGGGATCCCTGGGTGGCTCAGCGGTTTGGCGCCTGCCTTTGGCCCAGGGCGTGATCCTGGAGTCCGGGATCGAGTCCCGCATCGGGCTCCCAGCATGGAGCCTGCTTCTCCCTCCTCCTGTGCCTCTGCCTTCTCTATCATAAATAAATAAATATTTAAAAATAAAAAATAAATTAAAAAAGCATAATTGACATGATAAGACTTGCAGGAAACGACACAGAAAAATGGTACAACTGAATTTTCATGAAGTATAAAAACATTGCCAGGCTTCCAGAGACCCTCCTCACTTCCCATCCCACCATTGTCTTCCCTCTTCCCTAAGGGAAAGTAATATTATTTTTTTTAGCATCTTCATTAGTTTTGCTTGTTTTTGAATCCTAAAGTACATATTCTTTTGTGTCCGGTGTCAAAGAAAACGATTAAAGACATATAGTGAACTATCTGCATGTTTACTTGTATACAAACCATGGAGATCAAAACCATGGACTGAGTCTTAAATAACCAATAACAACAAAAAAAGGAAGACTTAAATTTAAAAAAGAGAGAGAGGGAAAGGAATAAGTAAATACTCCAGACAGTCTGAGAACAGTGAATCTTGTTTGAACATTTTGGAAGGGGCACCGATTAGCTACGAACTACCATGGGATCAGAATAGTCTGTCCTTAGTGGTCTGATGAATGGTATCAGAGAAAATGATTTCACTTGTTTGTAGATTCACCAGGAAATCCTGAGAGATCAGCTGTGGAGAATAACAAACTATCTTTCTGTAACATGCGATCTATAATAATAATAACAATTTACTTGGGGGACACCTGGGTGGCTTAGTGGTTGTGCATTTGCCTCTGGCTCAGAGCGTGATCCTGGGGTCCTGAGATCAAGTCCTGCATTGGGCTCCCCACAGGGAGCTGGCTTCTCCTTCTGCCCATGACTCTGCCTCTCTCTCTATGTGTCTTTCATGAATAAATAAATAAAATATTTTTTTAACTTACTTGGAATGCACAGAAGCAAGAAAATATGACCCATCATGAAGTGAAAAATCAATCGGAACCAATCCAGAAATGACACAGATGACAGATTGAGTGGGAGGGTTATCACAACCGTATTCCACATGCTCTGGAAGCTAGAAGAAAGATTGGTCATGCCAAGGACAAAGGTGGAGTGTACAGAAAGGGTGACCATCAACCATCTCGAGGAGAAAACAGCCATGTCCAAATGAAAAAATAACACCATGTGGACAATGCAGGAGAGATTAGTGAACTGGAAGACATTGCAATGGAAACCATCCAAAATTAAATACAGACAGGAAAAAAAAAAAAGAATCAGCAAGCTGTGGGACAAGTCAAGCAATGTTATAAATGTATAAATGGAATCTGAAAAGGAGGATGCAGAAAAATATTTGAAGAAATAATGATCCCCAAACTCCCAATTTTAATGAAAACCAAATCCATATATCCAAGAAGCTCCACAAACTCTAAACACAAGAAACTGAAGAAAACAGTGAAACAGCTTAAAATCAGTGGCAAAAAGAAAGTATAAAAAATCTAAACAAAAAAGGCGCATTCTATACAGAGGAGTAAATGTAGGAGTGATCACCAGCTTCCTGTCAGCAAGCCTGAAGACAGTAGAAGAAGAGCTTTAAAGGACTAAAAAGGAAAAAAAGACTGGATCCAGTGAAAATATCTTTCGAGAAAGGAGACATTTAAAAATCTCTGGATGAAAATAAATAAACAAATAAATAAAATAAAAATCTCTGGGTATACAAAAGCTAAAAGAAATCAAGCAGTGAATCTTCTACAATGCACAGCAACCGATGCTGACAAAACTACCTATTGACCAGAAAAAGACCTCATTTGATGAATGTACAAAGCTTGTGAAAATATAAGGTATTTAGAGTCTGTGGTTATTAATTGCCTCTTTATCAGCAGGTGCTTTTTGAAAGCTAACTGTGAGCTTCATTTGCTCTTCTGAATTTGATCTTTGAAGGTATTCTCACCTGTAGTTGCTTCTTGAGGGCCATCAGGACTAATTCTTAAATCCTTTCAAACCTGGCATTGGCTTCTCAAATAGATGAACGACCTGTGAGGTATTAGTAATAGCTGTCAACTCACTGAGACAAGGAAAACCACTCAAAGTCACTTGCCTGGTTTTGAAATTGACTATTGATGTTGCTCTCAATGTCCTTGACTCTTTTCACCAAAAATAATTGAATAATTTGTCCAGTGGATCTGAATTGCTGGATCTATTGACATAAAATTGTTCACATATTTAAGTATCTGTAGGATCTCTGGTTTGGTTGTCTCTGTCTCTGGACAGTGATCAATTGTGCTTCTCTCTTTTCCTAATTAATCTAGGCTATTTTTTTAAAATTTTTTTTATTTATTTATGATAGTCACAGAGAGAGAGAGAGAGAGAGAGAGGCAGAGACACAGGCAGAGGGAGAAGCAGGCTCCATGCACCGGGAGCCTGACGTGGGATTCGATCCCGGGTCCCAGGATCGCGCCCTGGGCCAAAGGCAGGCGCCAAACTGCTGCGCCACCCAGGGATCCCTATCTAGGCTATTTTTATTGATCTTCTCAAAGGATCAAATTTTAATTTCATCAACTTTCTCTACTATTTTTTCTCTATTATATTTTCTATTTATTGATTTTTTTCTTCCTTCTGGTGAATCTGAGCTGCTTTTTCTAGTACAATAAGATGGAAGCTGGCACCATTAGCTTTAGACCTTTGTTCTTTCCCACCATAGACTTTTATTGCTATTCCCCTCTAGACACTGTTTTAACCACATCCCACAAAATTTCGTACATGGTTTCTTAAACCTTTTTCATTCAATTAAAAATACTTATTTCCTTTTTAATTTCTTCTTTGACCAGTTTTTCCAGATATTTCAGGGCTCTGTTGTTAGATGTACATACGTTTATAATTGTATACATCCCTGCGGGATCAGTTCTTTTATCATTATAAAATATTCTTCATCTCTAGTAACTTTTTTTTTGTCACAAAGCCTATTTTGTCTGCTATTGGTCTAGTCACTCCACTTATTTTTTTTTAAGATTTATTTTTTATTTACTTATGATAGACACACAACAGAGAGAGAGGTAGAGACACAGGCAGAGGGAGAAGCAGGCTCCATGCCAGAAGCCCAACGCGGAACTCAATCCCAGGACCCTGGGATCATGTCCTGAGCCAAAGGCAGACACTCAAACACTGAGCAACCCAGGCATCCCTATATTTTATTTTTTATTAAATTATAATTAACATATAGTTTTATATTAGTTTTAGGTATATAATACAATGATTCAACAATTCTTTTTTTTAATGTTTTTTTATTTATTTATGATAGTCACACACAGAGACAGAGAGAGAGAGAGGCAGAGACATAGGTAGAGGGAGAAGCAGGCTCCATGCACTGGGAGCCCAACGTGGGATTCGATCCCGGGTCTCCAGGATCGCGCCCTGGGCCAAAGGCAGGCGCCAAACCGCTGCACCACCCAGGGATCCCTGATTCAACAATTCTATATATTATTCAGAGCTCAGGATAAATATACTCTTAATCCTCTTTATCTATTTCACCCACCCTCCTAACGCTTTCCCTCCAGCAACCACCAGTTTGTTTTCTGTATTTAAGAGTCTGGTTTTTGCTTGTCTTTTATCTTTGCTTGTTTGTTCATTTCTTGATTCTACATATGAGTGAAATCAGATGGTATATGTCTTCCTCTGACTTATTTTACTTAGCATTATATCCTTTATCCTTTAAGTCCCTCCATGTTGTCAGATTCAAGATCCATGAATTTTGCCATTGCAAAATCCATGAAATCTTTCCATCTGCAATCTTGTCATTTATAAGATTTCATCTTCTTTTATCCATCTATCTATGGATGGACACTGGTTATTTCCATTTCTTGGCTCTTGAAAATAATGCTGCAAAAAACAAAAGTGTGCATATATCTTTTTGAATTAGTGTTTTCATATTCTTTGGGTAAATACCCAGTAGTGGAATTACTGGATCATGTGGTATTTCTTTTTTAAAAAATTATATTCAATTAATTAACATGTAATGTATTATTGGTTTTAGAGATAGAAAGGTCAGTGATTCGTTGGTCTTATAAAATGCCCAGTGCTCATTACATCCCATGCTCTCCTGAATGCCCGTCACCCAGTTACCCTGTACTCCCACCACCCTCCCCTCCAGTGACCCTGTTTATTTCCTATGATTAAGAGTCTCTTATGGTATGTCTCCCTCGATGATTTCATCTTGTTTTATTTTTTCTTCTCTTTTATTTTTTCTTCTCTTTCTTTATGATCCTTTCTTTTGTTTCTTTTTTTTAAAGGATGTTATTTACTTATTCATGAGAGACACAGAGAGAGAGAGGCAAAGACACAGGCAGAGGGAGAAGCAGGCTCCATGCAGGGAGCCCGACGTGGGACTCGATCCCGGGTCTCCAGTATCACACCCCAGGCTGAAGGCGGTGCCAAACGGCTGAGCCACCCGGGCTGCCCCTCTCTCTTTTAGTTCTTAAATTCCACTTATGAGTCAGATCATATAATTGTCTTTCTCTGATCTTAATGGCAAGATTTCATTTTTTATGGCTGCATAGTATTCCATTATAAGGAATTCCATTCCATAAAATATATACCACATCCTCTTTATCCATTCATCTGTTGATGGACATCTGGGCTCTTTTTGTTCTTTCTTTTTTTTTTTTTCATCTGGGCTCTTTCCATAGTTTGGCTCTTATGGACATTGCTGCTATGAACATTGGGGTGCAGATGCCCCTTTGGATCACTACATTTGTATCTTTGGGGTAAATACCCAGTAGTGCAATTGCTGGATCATAGAGTAGCTCTATTTGCAACTTTTAAAAAAATTTTTATTTATTTATGATAGTCACAGAGAGAGAGAGAGAGAGAGAGAGGCAGAGACACAGGCAGAGGGAGAAGCAGGCTCCATGCACTGGGAGCCCGACGTGAGACTCGATCCTGGGTCTCCAGGATCGCGCCCTGGGCCAAAGGCAGGCGCCAAACCACTGCGCCACCCAGGGATCCCCTATTTGCAACTTTTTGAGGAACCTCCATACAGTTTTCCAGAGTGGCTGCACCAGCTTACATTGCCACCAACTGTGTATGAGGGTTTCCCTGTCTCTGCATCCTCACCAACGTCTATCATTTCCTGACTTGTCAATTTTAGCCACTCTGACTTGTGTGAGGTGGTATCTCACTGTGGTTTTAATTTGTATTTCCCTGATGCTGAGTGATGTGGAACATTTTTTTTCATGTGTCTGTTGGCCATTTGTATCTCTTTGGAGAAATATCTGTTCATGTCTTCTACCCATTTCCTGAGATGAATTATTTGTTCTTTGGGTGTTTTGGTTTTTTTTTAAAGATTTTAAATTTATTTATTAGGGGGGAGAGAGAGAGACAGACAGAGAGAGAAAGAGAGAGAAAGAGAGAGAGAGAGAGAGAGAGAGAGAGAGGCAGAGACACAAGCAGAGGGAGAAGCAGGCTCCATGCAGGGAGCCCGAAGTGGGTCTCAATCCCGAGTCTCCAGGATCACACCCTGGGCAGAAGGCGGCGCTAAACCGCTAAGCCGCTAAGCCACCGGGCTGCCCTGTTCTTTGGGTGTTAAGTTTGATAAGCTCTTTATAGATTTTGGATACTAGCCCTTTATCTGATATGTCATTTGCAAATATCTTCTCCCATTGCGTTGGTTATCTTTTGGTTTTGCTATTTCCTTTTTTTAAATAAAGATTTTATTTATTTATTCATGAGAGATACAGAGAGAGGCAGAGACACAGGCAGACAGACAGGCAGAGAGAGAGAAGCAGGCTCCATGCAGGGAGCCTAACGTGGGACTCGATCCCAGGTCTCCAGGATCACACCCTGGGCTGAAGGCAGGCACCAAACCGCTGAGCCACCCGGGCATCCCTTGACTGTTTCCTTTGCTGTGCAAAAGCTTTTTGTATTCACGAAGTCCCTATAGTTCATTTTTGCCTTTGTTTCCTTTGCCTTTGGAAACATATCTAGTAAGAATTGCTGCAGCCAAGGTCACAAAGGTTGCTGCCTGTGTTCTCTAGGATTTTGATGGATTCCTGTCTCACATTTAGGTCTTTCATCCATTTTGAGTCTATTTTTTGTGTATGGTGTGAGGAAATGGTCCACTTTCATTCTTCTACATGTGGCTGTCCCATTTTCCCATTTGTTGAAGAGAGTGGTATTTATATTTTTAATTTTTTGAGGAATCTTCATACTGTTTTCCACAGTAGTTGCATCAATTTGCATTCCCAACAATAGTACACAGGGGTTGCTTTTTCTCCACACCCTCACCAACACTTGTTATTTCTTGTGTTCTGATTTAACATCTTAATTTAAAACAACTTAGCTTGGTTTAATATGAACCTAACATCAATAGTATACAAAAACACTCTTCCACTATACCTATGTTTTCTTTTCCCCTGTAGTGCAATTGTTGTCATAACAATTATATCTTATAAACCCATCAACACAGATTTTATAATTTACTTAAACATATTTGTAACAGCTTATTTGAGGTCTTCATCTACTAAGTCCACCAAACATCTGGGATTTATCAGGACCAGTATCTATTGAATGTTTTTTTAATTTTATGTGTATAGGCCAGCTTTTGTTTCTTTGCATGTATCTTCTCTCTTTTTATGTAAAACTGGGTGTCTTAAATAACAAACTGTGGCAATGAGATTCTCTTCCCACTTCTCAGAAGTTTTGCTCTTTGTTGGGCTATTTGGTGATTTTAATTAATTCTGTAAAGAATTAATTCTTGGGATCCCTGGGTGGCGCAGCGGTTTGGCGCCTGCCTTTGGCCCAGGGCACGATCCTGGAGACCCGGGATCGACTCCCACATCAGGCTCCCGGTGCATGGAGCCTGCTTCTCCCTCCGCCTGTGTCTCTGCCTCTCTCTCTCTCTCTGTGACTATCATAAATAAATAAAAAAAAATTAAAAAAAAAAAGAATTAATTCTTTGTTGCGTGAAGCCTTTGCTCAGTTATCCTAGCTTTCAGCTAACAGTTGGACAGAGCTTTCCATACATGCCTTAAACCGGTAAGTCTCCCAGGCTTTGCCAAGGGGCCCCTTGTGTGTGGGGCCACCCTCACTGTCCCAGCAACCAACAGCTCTGCCCTAGCCTTTATTTCTCACTTGCCCAGAGTCTCATGGCCAGAAAGAGACTAATGTTGTCCATGGTACTTCCTGGGCATGTGCATGGCCTCCTAGGCAAGGGGCAATAAGTCAGAGCTTCTCATCCCAATTTTTAAAAATATATTTATTCATGATACACACACACACACACACACAGAGAGAGGCAGAGACATAGGCAGAGGGAGAAGCAAGCTCCGTGCAGGAAGCCCGATGTGGGACTCGATCCCAGGACCCTGGGATCACACCCTGAGCCAAAGGCAGATGCTCAACCACCAAGCCACCCAGATGTCCCACCAAATTTTCCTTTTAAGTTCTTGGCCAGCCTCATGTTTGACTCAATTGGTATCATCACCCCAGATAGCTACAATGTGATTAAAAGTCCATTAATTGGTTTTGACAAATGCCCTGGGGAGAGGGTTTTACTGGGGAGCGGTTTTCTAGGGAGCTGCCATACAGGCTGAGTTTTGACAATTCACTGAGGGTGGGGCTTCTGAGGAGCTTCAGCCCATTCAGCCCCTCCCGTGGCTGCTAGGATGCTGCTTTGCACTGCTGCTATGTTTCAGAGGTTGCTAGTTTTCAAGACTACACCAGAGCTGGAGAGAGAGGATAGAAATAGGGCAAATGTAAATGCCCCAAAGTTCACTGTTCTTATATTCAGCCATTTTTCTTAAATAAAGCCTCCCCAAATTGTTGTGAGCCTTTGGTCAATTTCCGAAGTTCTGGAAAAGTTGATTATGACAATTGTTTTCATTAATTTTTTTCTTTTTGCTTTTATGAAACAGAAGATTTTCAGAGATCCTCATTCTTACATTATGGAAGTGCCTGTTCTCCGCAGGTGTACTCTTGAATCAATAAACGGAAAACAAATTGAAATAGAATATTTTGGTTTTGCAAAAATATTGGCCAAGAAATGTTTAAAGTTTCTGAATCAAGAGCTGACAAAGATGAGAGGAAACAAGCTTTCTCACACACAGTTGACAGTAGTGTAACTTTCTGGAAAGGAAATTTGGTACTTGTCCCTCTAAATTGGAATTTCAAAAAATTTCATATTTTCCTAGTGGAGCCCCTTGGGTCAGAGATTCTATTGGCATAGAGAGGGAGCACTGTCCTCCCAGGCAAAGGAAGGAGGGCATTTGCTGAAAGGACAAGCTCCCCCAAGACAGAGGCACATCGTGCCATGCAGGGCTGACCACATGAAGCTTCAACATGTGCAGGAACAGAGAGAGAGGGAGAGAGAGAAAGTGGGACCAAGCCTTCATTCTTAGCATGGGGAGAAACCAGGAGATGTTTTTGACCAGGCAAGAAGGGAAACAAAGATATTAGGATATTATGATTTTTGTGCACTTTCAAGAGCTAGACCACAGAGGAGATGTAAACAACTTAAGCCAGTAGTTTGGTCCTGTGATCAATAGATGCCAAGCCATTGATGACAAAGAGTTGTTCAGAACACTTTTTTACGAGCTCAGGCTCCATATTTCTGACCAAAAGTGACAGCCTAAGAGGATGGGAGTGCCCCTCTTGTGGGGAGGTGCCACTCCTGTTTTCATTTTATAGCTGGGGAAACGGAGACCCAGATTTTGAGGGGGAGCAGTCACATTGCAGCAGACTCTTCTGGGGGAGGACAGGAGCCATGTGTCTTTCCTTGCACTCTTGTTCTGCATTGCACACCCACCCCCCACACTGGACCTTACCCTGATTCTCTAGAGTGGTTACATGCCCCAGAGGGAAAAACGTCAGTCTGTTTTACTCCTGAGCCATGAATCTTCTCCAACTAGAGGGGCCTCCTTGGGCTCGCAATTCTTCCCCATGCTTCCCAAAGCCCTAAGTGGTACAGTAGGGGGCACCAGCTACTCCACTTCAGCCCCTGGCCCAATCCATCCCTACAGGGGCTCTGAAATTCTCTACAGGGCAGACTGACCTGGGGGTGACACAGGGGTTTTCCTGACAACGTCCTGTGTCTGAACCTCTGTCTCCATCTCTGTCTTGGGGCTGGTCCATGACATCAGTGAGAAGGGGGTCCCCTTCTTCCCCCAAGACCTTTATCTCAGTTCCTAATTTTGCCAAAATGGAGGATCCTGGGAGCAGGTTCTTCCTGTTGGGTTTCAGGGACCCCTTGCCCTTCATTACCCACAGAATTCCTAGGCATGGGTTCGGTTGTGAACAGGAGTTATATCATCAGGATGAACTGGCTGCTGTAGTGAGCTGCTCCCTGCCCACTCCCCCCCCACCCCAACATACATTGAGGTTGTTGCCACACAGAATGTGCTAGCTGTTTCCAGCATTCTTGCATTCTGGCCCTCAAGCCTCCACCTTCAAGCCTCAGCCCCAGAGGGAACCTGAGACTGGAGCCTGCCCTAACCCCAGGTCAGAACCAAAGTGCCCAGAGCCCAGGACTCTTAGGAGAGATGAACCCAGGCTGTGGGCAGCAGCCAGCCCACAGATCCCAATACCATGGGAGGACCTGAGTTTACCCTCCCCTCTTGGAAAGCCATTTCTCTGCTCTTGACCAAACCCCAAACTTGCTTCTCCTTCCTCTTGAAAGCGTGCATGCACGCACACACACATAGTTCATGGTCAGCAACTTATGGCTGAGTTTTTCTACCTAATTAAGTCACCATTTCCACACTTGTCTTAGGATGGTGATTCATTCTAATACCTTAAGATCTTTGCACCTGTGTTTTTGAGAGATATAGAACTGAAATTGTTCCTTTCTCAAAATTTGTTTCAGGTTTTGCAACAAGGCTATTCTGGTTTCCACACACACACACAGTTTCTATTCCCTGAGGAGTTTATGTAAGGTTGCCATTAATATTTTTCTAAAGTGTTAAGGATTTGCTACTGAGGTGAGCTGAGCCTGTAGATTTTTTAATGGGAAGATTTTAAACCATAGATTCCATTTCTTGTGTCAGTTTCATTAAGTTTTGTTTTCTAGAAAGCTGTTTTATCCAGATTTTCAAACTTACTGGCATAGAATGTTCATAATATCTTCTATGGGCTCTGTAATGATGTCTCATGCTTTTTCATCTTAATGGTTGAGGTGAGGAGAAGCAATGGCAGTCCAGGCAGTGGAAGAGGATGAGCAAAGCCCTAGCACAGAGACTGAACCAGCAGCTGGACCCACCTGTCTGGAGATTTGAGGCACAGGCTCCAAGGATATAAAGGGTCCCAATACCAGGCCCTGCTGACACTGGATAGGAATTTGTTAGCATAAGCAGCTGCCATTTGATTGGATGGTTCCATCAGCCTGAGGTCTGAGAGACAACCCGAAGAGCAACCTGAGTCACACTGTGGCTTGAAAATAGGGCACAGCAACCATCCTGCAGGCTCTCCCTGCACCATTAGGGAGCCATTTCTTGCTGGTTGATATCTCCATCAGGTATGCTCACATGGGTCCTTATACAGCTGTTCCTCTACCAGCTCTGCACCCTGAGCCCTGCCTGGGCCCAGTTTTTGTTTTTCAATAGGCTCCACATCCAGCATGGAGCCCAATGTGAGGCTGTAACTCACGACCCTGAGATCAAGATCTGAGCTGAGATCAGGAGCCAGATGCTTAACTGGTGCCCCCAAGCCCAGTTTATAATTGCCACCTGATCCACTCATCTGGCCTTATGCCAGGCCCACTCCATCAGCAGTCTTGAACCTCTCTGGCCTCCAGCTCAGCCCCCTGCCTGCCCCTTTTCTCTATGTCCCCACGTTTATTTGGCTCCACCATCTACTAAAGGTAGATGCCACTGTGGGCCAGCTCCTCTGGCTTGGATCAAGCAGGGACCTACCCTCACAGGCTGGAGTATATAGTTGCCCATGCCCATGTTGCCATAGGCCCAGACACACAGGCACCAGAACACAGAACCAAAGAGGAATATGTCATCACTTTAACCTCACAACTTAATTTAACAAATAGTGCTTCTTCACCTCTGAACAGAGGTAGAGATCCCCCATGATGAATGACCTATTTCTTTTCACCGACCCATCAACATGTGTTATCTTCAATTTCATCATTAGGACAATAGGACTCTAATATTTTTAAACAGTCCAATGTGATCACCACTTTAGGCAATATTGAAGTTGGAGCTTGGGGCCTGAGCATCAGAGAAGGGGGTCCATCCAGACAGCACACAGTGGACTCAACTGTGTACATCTATTCTTGTCAACAAAATGTTTTTGAGAACTAAATGTGAGCCACACTCTCTGGTAAGCATCATACACCATGTTGCTGCCACAGGAGCTTGTAAATTCGATAGAAGAAATTATTTTTGGTTGGCTAGGCGATGGGGACTGGCTGTGAAAGAAATAGCACAGCTGGCTGTAAGAAACTTTATTTCTACATGGAGCTGAGGATGGGGGCTGGTAAAGATACATGTCTGTCCCCCGCCAGTGCCCTGGTGCCCACCCCCAGCCCTGAGAGCTGCTGATTAGCCTGAAGTAGGTCTTGGGGGTGGGCTGTTTGAGCTGAGGGAGGACCCAGGTCTCCCTTCCAGGTGGGCCCCCTTTAAGAAGCCTGTTGTAGATGGCCTGTAGCCATGGAGGCTTCTCACAGAACTACAGGCCAGCTTCCTGGGCTTTGGGGCTGCACCACCACAACAGCCACCTCATAACCCAGGAGGACAGCCAGAGTGAGGGACTCGATTTGGGAATGCCCAGGGCGCTCTGTTTCCTCCAGCTTGAGCACCTGGTGAAGGAGAACAGGTTGAGATCCAGGAGGGTATTTCTGGTGCTACTGCTCCTCTGTGTGGTGGCAGTTCCTGGGGAGGCATCTAAGCCCCTGGGGCAGAGGGGAAGCTGTCCCTGTCTCACAGCAAGTCCCCTCCAGGCTGGACTCTTTGTCCCTCCACCCCCTTCCCTGTCCACCCTTTGACCCTAGGGGTCAAACCAGCCAGACCACACTTCCATTTTGTCCCCTGTGTTTTTCTCGGTCTCTTGTCTCTATTCCGTCCCGCTTCCTCATCCCTGCCCTTTGTCTGTCCTGTTATATGATCGTATTTCTGTCCTTCAGACCCCCTCTCTTCATCTCTCTCCCCCTTCCTCTGTTCCTCTGACTTCTCTTGCTGTCTGCTCCACCCTTCTTCTCTCCTTCCACTCCCCAGACCCCAAGAGGCAGTTGCAACCTTGGAGCACAATCTGCAGGCTGTCCTGGCTCCTGGCATCCGGGATGGGAGCGGCAGTGGCGCTGGGGATGGAGACGGCAGGGAACAGCAGCAGCATCAGGACCAGCGGGTGCCACATGGCCCGGCAGGCAGGGCGGCTGGAGAGGCGGCGAGGGACGGGTGATCGGAGGCCCTGCCCTCTGTCCAGGCACCGCCTCCCACTCCGCCCAATCCTCCCTTCACCCCCTTCTGTCCGCTCCCCCTTACCGATGCCAGGCCCACCGCCCCGGGGGCCCGGCCCTCACGCCCGAGCCTCCAACATTCCTCACCTGTCCGCAGGCCTGCTTGTCTTCCCGCCGCCCTCGTTTCCGCCCACAGCCGGTCGCTGGCCGCCGGATCCCCAAGTGCTATTAGATCCAGACGGTTCTCGTCCGAGCGGCCCCTGAAGCTTCGGACGCCTTCTGCAACCGCAGCCACGCCCCACTACCGACCACGCCCCGTCCCGAGCCACGCCCCGCTTCTGGACACGCCCCCACTCATTGTTACACCCAACCTCCAAAGATCACGCCCCCAGGACAGCCACGCCCCACTCGCTGTACACACCACCCAATCGTCCTACTATGGCCACGCCCTCAAGGTATAACCACACCCACATCCTTTAGCCACACCCCCTGGAGTCGAGACAAGCCTCTGTCCCTGACCACGCCCCGATCACAGTAGGCCACGCCCCAGGCCAGAGCCACACCTCTACCTGTAGAGCGAGGCCCTGGAGTCACAGGTGTTTGGGGGCTCTCCTGCGTTCCGCTTGCGAAGCCCGCCCAGCGGCTTGGGGTGCCTTTCCTCGCACTGTGGCTCGGAAGATGTCCAGGGAGCGCGCTGGGCGCCCCTTTGGATCACCGTCCTGTGCCCACTGTCCCAATGCCGGGACTTTAACTTGTCCAATTTTTCAGTTTAGTCAGAAGGGCAAATCTGGTTCCTATTAATTTCACAACAGCCAAAAACGGAAGATGAGAAATTATTCTGAGTGATTGCCTTGCAAAATTTTATCTTCAGTATCCTTACATCCTTTAATTTTTTTATCTTTTCTGTTTTGAGCACCAGCTGTTCTTTTAAGGTCATTTTGGTTTTTTGCCAAATATATGAAATTAAGTACCCCCCCCCAAGTAGTTCCCCCTCTGCACCTAGTTCGGGGACTCCTGTCATCTTGTGGAAACCTCCATCTGTACCCCTTCCTCAGCACATTTTCTTGATTCTGGTTGGGGTGCTCTGCAAACACTGCTTGCCACGCAGTACCTCTCAGCTGTCAACCACCGGTTCACCTGAACTACTGAATCTTCTCTGTTCATATTCAACATTTCACCTCTTTTCCATTCCTACCTCACATTACCAATACACTTTCTTTGATGATGTTTATCCAGTGGAGGTGTTCAATCTGTTCCTTTTTAGTGGCCGAAGTCTCAGATTTTGCCAGAGCTCCTTTTCTTGCAATCTTGCCCGCAGGAAAAGCCACTCACACTGTTTCCCAGTGCCCCATAGCTGGCAAAGCTGGTGTGGACTTCCTGTTTGTCCAGCCGACCAGACAATCATGCTGCAAAAGGATTCTCCTTCCTTTCCAACCACTGAAATAAGCCAAATTTCTTCTGTTGCCGGGAAAGCTTAGTTTTGGGAGGTATGGCATCAGGGTGCTGAATCTTGCATGTGTGTTCCATCTACTCCCCGGTCCTGCTAGGCTGAGGGTTGGTCTGGTGGTACTGAGCTAAGCATTGGCTTTCCTGTTCAAGTCAGCCGGTTGTGTGAATGCAGTTCTGGAGCTGTGCCCGGCAGATGCCATATTTGCACCTGTTTCTCTGCTGTACAGAGGCCACATGTTCTTCCATTGAGAGACCACTGTCCTGTCTTCCCTTGGAGGATTTCTCAGCATTATTTTCACGCCATACTCAGCTCACAAGTGAACAATTCAACTAGCTCCCCAATTTGAAAGGCACTATAGCAATCTGATTTCTTAAACGTGAAAGGCGACTTTTTTTGTCGTGATTACCTCAGTGGTGACTGGGCAGGGGATAGGGGATTACATATTTGTTGTACTTCTTCATAGCCTTTGAATAATTTAATTTGGGGAATACTGTAATGCTGTTGTGCGATGGGTTACACATTCCCACTCTTTAAAGGACTTAGTTGGATGGACCACAGAACTGGGCATTATTTAGGATGCAGTGAAGAGCAGCGGGTCATTTCACCCTCAAGTATAAGAGGTCTAGCGTTAACATCTGGTGTATTTAAGAGACTTTAGGGGGAAAAATCTGAAAAGTTTACTGATGCCAAGTTGAGCAGTAGTAAATATGGGGATGGAGGAGGCAAACCCATGATGAAAGAGGCAGGCTCAGGCTGGTATGGAAGGGGAGCCATGGCTGTGCCTGACTCCCCTTAACATGCCTAGTGGTTAAGCCTAGCAGATGGAGAGAACAAACAGGCAGCTGGTGTGGGGGAGCACACCACCAAGCCCCAATCTGCTCCTTTAGCAAGTCATTAATCTGTTTAAACTTCAAGCTTTGCCTAGTATGAGAAAGAGGAAATCAAATCAAGTGCACACAGTCCACTCCATCCTGTGGTCCTTCACCCTTGCTGTGCCCCTGAGCTCAGCCAGCAGTCTTCCCACCCTACCCCACCCTGCGCTCTTTATGACACAAAGCTTGGGCTGATTCTTTCACAAACACCTGTGCTGTTATTGGAGTATCTCACATTTGCCCAAAGGAAACAGAAGTACTACTTCCCATCGATTCAAAGACCTCATCATTACTGTATTTACCTCCAAGCAAGTCCTCTCTATGACGGTAATGCAGAAGGCGCATCCCAAATTCAGAATGTGAAAAATCATTTGAGAGAATATAAAATATTTACACACATTAGTTCTTTATTGGAAGAGGCAGTTCAGACCCATTTATATATGCAAAAGGATAGGATGACAAAATATGTAATGGCCCTGTCACCTTTTCAAATATTTTACTTAAAATATACTTTATATTAAGCTTTAAGGTCACAGTGAAGGAAATCTCTGTAGTTGCCATTAAAACTACTCTAAAGAATATTTCCTGCACAAAATGATGCAGGATTTTAAAATATACATGCAGAAAAAGACATATCTTAAGTGTACAGAACACTCAGATATTCAGCACCCAGATTTAGGAACAGTATTACCAGCACCAGATAAATACCCTCTTTCAGTCTTCTCCACAGCTGGCTGCTATCCTGATTTCTAACTGTAAAGACAAGTTTTTATCTTCTTATATGTTACATAGAGTCATGCAGTGTGGATGCTTCTGTGTCTGGCTTCCATCATTCGTCTCTGTGAAACTGAGCTATCACTGCAAATACTTACGGTTCACTTGTTCTCAACACTCTGTATGTAGTCTTCTGCAATGAAACATACCACTTAGGTTCATTCATTCTACAGCATGCATGCCTTCGGAGAATTCTGGTCTGTGCAGTTTTATGCCATGAATATTCTAGCATGTCCCTTGGTTGATATATGTGCACCTATCTGCTAGGTTTGTGTTAAAAGGGTATATGCACGTTCAAAGTGCCAGCTTTCCAAAATGGTCAAACTAGTTGGCAATACCTCCAGTAGGGTAGGCTTCCTGCTGCTTACATCCTTGCCAAAACTTCTTTTTCATGATTTTCATTTTAACCGTATCAGTGGGCGGGTGGTAGTACCCCATAGTGTTTTAAATTTGCATTTCCCTGATTACTAACAAAAATAACATACCTTTTTGTGTTTACTGGCCATCTGGATATTCTCTTTTGTTAAGTGGATGTCCCAATCTTTTGCCCATTTTCTATTTTTTTCTTGTTGATTTGTAATTGTTCTTTTTCAATTTTTAGATCCAGGGCTGGAAACTGTGGCCTTCAGGCCAAATCCAGACTGTTGCCTGTGTTTGTGAATAAAGTTTTATTGAAACAGACATGTTCACAGAGACTACCTAGCTCACAAGTCCCAAGTACTTACTATCTGGCCCCTTCCAAAAATGATCACCAACTCCTCCTCTACACTCAAGTCTGCTGTCAGATACATGAGGTGCAAGTACCTTCTCCCTGTTTCTTGCCTATTTGCTTTCTTAATGGGGTCCTTTTGACAAACAAAAAATTAATATATCCAAACTAACTGGTTTTATTTTATACTTTAGTGATGGGGGGGGGGGGGCTTAAGAAAAATTACCTTACTATAAGGTTACATACAGCCTAAGTTTTCTTCTGAAAGCTTTATTTTACATGCCATATTCAGATCTGTAATCCATCTCAATCCATTTTTTCTATTAAACAGCACCTTTCCCATTACACTGCATTATCATCTTCATCAAAAACCAAGTGACTGTATTATATATGGGTGTTTCTGGAATCTTTATTCTGTCCCAATAGTCAATTTATCTCTGTACCAATACCACACAATTATAACTTCTGCAGCTTTAGGACAGGCCTTCCTTGATATCTGGCAATGTAAGTTTTCACTCCACCTATTCCAGAAAATAGCCTGGACTATTACTGGTCTTCTGAATTTTCATTTGAATTTTAGAGTTAGCTTACTTTTGATTAACTTACTAAGACTTTTAAGATTGCTCTGAACATATGAATTAATTTTGGGGAAAATTGGTATCTTTTTAAGACCGTGCTGGAGGTCATGAACTAGATATGTCTCTCTTGAGTTCTGCGAATTATTTTTCTGGACACAATTCTTAAAAATATGGTGTTAGGTCATTTTCCCTCGAGGCACTTGAGGATTTTGATGCTACTGTAAGTGGCATTGCTTTTAAGATATTCATTTTTTTTATGTTCACTGCTGCCATACTAAAAAACTATTTTTGCATAAGCTTGTATGCAGGGACCTTGCTAAATTTATTAATTCTAACTATCTGTGCATTCCTCAGAACTTTCAATGTACAAAATCACGTCAAATGAAAATAAAAGTTTTACTTCTTTCTAATCCTTACTGTTTAACTATTTTTCTTCCCTTATTCTCCTGGCTAGGTCCTTTTGCAGAATACTGAATATAATTAGTGACAGGAATACCCTTTTTAATCTTTTTTTCATTTTTGCAACCTGGAGAAAACTTTCAATATTTTAGTATTAGATATGCTGGTGCTTATAGTTTTAAATACTTTTCATCCAAGTAGAGAAGTTCTTTTCAAATTCATAGCTTATGAGGAACACAAATGGATGTTAACCTTACCACGTGACTTATTTGCATCTTAGATTACTTGCTTCCATGTGATGTAGTCCAGTGATTAATTTTTGATTTTAAATGATCCTTATATTCCTTGGCCCAGAACTGAGTCATGTGACCATATAAACAATTACTGGCAACTGGAGTGGAATTATCATGATTGGTTCAGATGAATCTGTCATGTGAGGAAATGGTGGACAAACTCTTCCAGAGAGGAATAAGGGGAGAAAGGACACTGAGTTAAGGACACTGCTAAAAACTTGTATTGGTTCCAAAATACTGGGAATGAGGGGCAGTGCACACAAAAATATGATGTAATATTCACGTCAAATAAAAGGAGAGATGACGTTTCTGAAAGACATTGTATTGGCATACTGCGCACTTAAACCTATTGATTAGACAAGTGGAGTGGCATGAGAGCTGTGTGTATTCTACAGATAACAATGTGGATGCTGCCTTCTACTGACCCAGACTTAACTCCAAGTCGTCTATGCATAGTTTATGAAAATAGTGTTTTAAAAATCTTTTTTGCTCAAATGTAGTTGAAATCACTACAAAACCCACAGCTTAGGTTTTATTGATGGGGCATTCACTAAAAACTCATTTATCAATGCCTCCCAATAGAAAATTATGCATTTAATTATCCGGTATCTAGCAAATGTCTCACCAAAAACATATAGCCTGTATTAGTACACTTTGCCACCTTAAGACTCAAATTAGAATACTGCCTTTTCCCAAAAATTCAACCCCAAATTTGCATAGAATTACTGTTAGACCATATTTTAAAAACATGATAGAAACTGCCATATATGTGTTTAATGCTACTGTCCTCATTTTAAACTCCTGATGATTCCAAAACTTCATTTTATACAATGGTTTATTCAGAGCTGATAGCTTCTGATAGTTTTCCTATAAACACTGGAATTTACATCAGAAATATGGCTTTTAGTATAACAATTTCCAAGACAATATGCTTTCCCACATTCATCACTCTGACAGATCTTGCCTTGGTATGATTCCCTGATATGTAAATACAATTTGAATTCCAAAATAAATATTAAATATTCATCAAGTTTCACTCCTGTATAAATTATCTTGTGCCCAATGGGTTGTAGGACCTTGCCGAAGGCTTTGCTTCTTCTTGCATTCCTAGGGATTCCTTTCTGGGAGAAATCAGGTGGTGATGAATCTAATGCCTGAATGGTTTTCCCCATTCAGAAACACGAACTCTCAATGACATCCAACTCCCTATTAGATTTTGTCATACTCAGAGGGTTTTGGCTTCACAGGAGATTCTCTACATCCAGTGCATTCACATTACCTCTCCTGTGAATTCTCTGATGGCTATTGAAGGCTGACCTGTGGTGGAATTTTTTCCCACACTCATTACATTCATAGGGTTTCTCTCCTGAATGAGTCCTATAGTGTACAGTGAGGTATGACTTCTGAGAAAAGACTTTTCCACATTCATTACATTCATAGGGCTTCTCTCCTGAATGGCTTCTATAGTGTACAGTGAGGTTTGACATCCGAGAGAAGACTTTCCCACATTTACTACATTCATAGGGCTTCTCTCCCGAATGGATTCGGTGGTGGATGGTAAGATAGGACTTCTGAGAGAAGAACTTCCCACATTCGTAACACTCATAGGGCTTCTCGCCTGTGTGCACTCTTTGATGTCTGAAGAGGGATGAATTATGGGAGAAGGTTTTCCCACATTCACTGCACCCATATGGTTTCTCTTCAGAATGACTTCTGTAATGTATTGTGTAGTAAGACAACTCAGAAAATAATTTTCCACAGATGTTACATTCATAGGATTTCTCCCCTTTTGGAAGCGACTGGTGCCCATTGAAGGTTGAACTGTCAAGGAAGATTTTCCCACACTCATTACATTCATAGGGTTTGTCTCCCAAAGGAGCTGTAGGATGGTCAGTGAGATATGAGAACTGAGAGAGCTTCCCGCATTCACTACATTCATGGGGTTTCTCATCTGTGTGTACCTTCCGATGTCTAATGAAGGCTGAATTTAAATTGAAGGTTTTCCCACACTCGTTACATTCATAGGGTTTCTCTTCTAAGTGACTTCTGTAATGTATAGTGAGGTATGACACTCGAGAGAAGAACTTCCCACATTCACTGCACTGATAGGGTTTCTCTCCTGTGTGTGTCCTCTGATGTGTAATGAGGGTAGATTTTCGGTAGTAGGATTTCCCACATTCATTACATTTGTAAAGTTTCTCTCCTGTATGTGTTCTTTGATGGTCACTGAGGGCAGACTTGCGGGAAAAGGATTTCCCACATTCGTTACATGGATAGGGTCTTTCTCCTGAATGATTCCTCTGGTGTAGGGTGAGATGGGTCTTCTGGCAGAAGGTTTTCCCACATTCATTACATTCGTAGGGCTTCTCACCTGAATGAGTTCTCAAGTGTTGGGTGAGATGTAACTTCTGACAGAAGGTTTTCCCACATTCGTTACATTTATAGGGCTTCTCCTCTAAGTGTGATCTCCGATGGACAGTGAGAGTCCCCTTTTGACTGAAGGATTTCCCACAAACATTACATTCATAAGGTTTCTCTCCTGTATGGGCCCTTTGATGTATGATTAATTTTGACTTTTTACAGAAGGATTTTCCACATTCGCTGCATTCAAAGGGCTTCAATTCCATCTGTGATCTCTGGTATACATTAAAACTTGACATCTGGATGAAGTCTGACCCAGAGTCATTCCATTCATAGGGCTTTTCCCCTATATAAGCTCTCTTATGAGCAAGGAAAACAGCTTCATTGTCTAAGGCTTCCATGCATTCATTATATTCAAAGGGTTTCTCCAAAATATTAATTTTCTGAAGAATACTTTCTTCATTTTGAGAATAGCTTTCCCCATTTTGATTACATTCATAGGGTTTCCCTCCATGATACATCTTCCCGCATTCACTACACTCATCAGGTTTCTTTCTTGCATAGCTTCCATCACTAATAATTAATTCTGAAGTAGATTCTAAATTCTTTCCACATGAGACACAAGTATGAGATATTATGCTTGAAGGAACAAGGCTTGTTTCCATATTATATGTTTTATCAAATACATTCTCTCTCTCTTCAATCAGGGTTTTGTCATTGACAGAAATAGCTTGCCTTGAATGTTCTTCTTCACTTCCTGGGATTCTCTCTATCAGATCATCAACCTTCCAGACTTCTACAAAGGAATAAAATTAAACAAATCTTGAGAATCTGAACACACAGGTATCAAATGGGAGTGTTACTCAAGTGCCCTACTGTGGAGCTGACTCTGGCTTTACAGCCAATCTCCACAAATAAAAATCATCACAAGTATACAGACCCCCTTTCCCCTTGATTTGTCACATAAGACAGATCCCCACACACACATGGGAGTGGGGTGGGGTAGGCACAGGGAATGGATGATGGGGGACAGGACTCAGCACTAGAGAAAAAAAGGGATAGTAAATTCACACTGAACACAAGTACCTTTGTTACTTCACAAACATGTTCAAAACTGGTAGAAAAGGTGAAATAAACCCAAGAACTGGTGAGCAGAGGGCAACATCACTGTAAGAGCACAGATTAAGGCAGAAATGGGAGGTCTCTTGACTACGTCAGTTCAGCAAGAGAACAAGAGCAATTGATGCATGAATGTTCAAAGAAAACATCCAAGTATGGATTACACTGGCAGTAAGAGATAGCAATTATATTAAACTGTAAAGTACTACTTCATACTAAGATTACTATGATGACATCCTCACTGGCCCACACCCTTCAAAATCTGTCTTTCTATTCTGCACATAAATCCAAATAAACATTTTACAAATTCATATCTCCTCATCTTTAGAGATAATCCTACAACCAGGGCTCCAACTCCCCAGTCCTTGTTCACATTTACCTGGAAGCAGATATCTAGGCATATAAATATCCAAAGGAAATGTAAGATGGGACCAGATGACAAGAGACCAAGCCACTAACATCAGCTGTCAGAAGTGTTCCCATGGCTGACTCAACCCTAACTGCACCTGTTTGCACAACAGAGTAGGTGGCTAAAAGAACAGAGATGAAGCTACCTCGATTCAGATCCACCTCCAATGTACTACTGGCTGGGTCTTGAGCAAGTTATTTAACTGTGCTGCAGCTTCACACAGCTGAAATGTGCCCAAAATACAGCACTGGGAAAGGACCAACTGAGTGCATGTAAATCTCTCAGAACAGTATATGATACAAAACAAACACCAGGGATCCCTGGGTGGCGCAGCGGTTTGGCCCCTGCCTTTGGCCCAGGGCGCGATCCTGGAGACCTGGGAGATCGAATCCCACATTGGGCTCCCGGTGCATGGAGCCTGCTTCTTCCTCTGCCTGTGTCTCTGCCTCTCTCTCTCTCTCTCTCTCTCTGTGACTATCATAAATAAATAAAAATTTTAAAAAAATTTAAAAAAAAAGAAATATCTAAAAACAAAACAAACACCATCGATTTTCTTTCAATTTGCTGACTTAAATTTCATATCAGTCACATCACTGAATAACACTGAGTCCTGAAAACCAGCAAGATTTCCCATAGGTGCAGATTTTGTTTAGTGTAAAACCTTAAATCACAGATTTCTAAAGCTGCCCCTACAGGATTAACTTTTATTTCTATGTCTCTCACAAATTGTTGGAGCCTCAGAGCTACTGTTAGCTGTCTTCATCCACAATCAGTGCAATACCAACTGTTCTGTGCTCAGAAATTTACACTACTCCTGGGCCCCAAAGTTCCAAATACCAACAGGAAAACAAAAAACAAAAACAAAAACAACAACAAGAACAACAAAAACCAGAAGTTATCATTTACCAGTAAGATTTTTCATTACCTGGACTCACAAATATAATCAAACCATCATTTCACCAATCTTCCAAAATACCTTCTGCTCCAGGAAACCAGGCTATGCCCATTTATTTCCAACCACCAGCCTGTACTCATGCTCTTATTCACCAATATGGTTTCCAGCAGTGGCTATACTTAACATCTGTTTATAGTTCAGGGGAAGCTTTAAAATATTTATCAAATCACTTCTTACCCATTTAACTTCCATTAATTTTTAACACAGCATGATTACAAAATTGCCTGTAACACATACTTGAAAATAAGTACTCTATATGAAAGCTCCATCTGAACAATCCAGACAGCCATGTTCCCCTTTCCTAACTAAACCCGGTATCTGAGGAGGGTATGGCTACATTTCCTAGTTTTCCTGGACTCTGTGATTAGAAGCTAAAGTACTTCCTAACTGATCAAATGGGGTGCTTTCAGGTACCACCTTAACCCTGTTTTTTTTTTTTTTTTTTTTAAGATTTTATTTATTTATTCATGAGGGACAGAGAGAGAGGCAGAGACATAGGCAGAGGGAGAAGCAGGCTCCCTGCAGGGAGCCCAATGCATGATTCGATCCCCAGATCCTCAGACCCTGGATAGTCTGGATCACGCCCTGAGCTGAAGGCAGACACTCAACTGCTGAGCCACCCAGGCATCCCCACCATCCCCATTTTATCAAATCCCCAGTTGAGGATAAATTATGTCTCAACCAATCAGTAATAAAGGGCTTTCATCCCTAGGTTTTCAGTCTGTGAAAAATCTACAGAATGCCTTCAATATGTCACATATCAAAGCAGAGTGAAAAGATCCTTACTCTTTTGGAGACTTTAATTCACGTAGAGAAAGGCTCAAGTAACAAATACACAATCATCACAATCATGTCTAACTTTTGTGGTAACTGTGGAATGGGGATCAAGAGAAGGAAGAGACAAATGTGGTGAATGAGTAATTAAGGAAAGCTTAAATAAGAGGTGAACTTTTTTTTTTTTAGAGGTGAACTTTTAAGGGTAAAGTTCTAGAAGTTCTATTGCACAATAATGTGAATATAATTAATTATCTTTGAACTGTATGCTTAAAAATGTTAAAATGGTAAATTTTGTTACACATCTGTGTTTTTCTGAGCCTTGATATTTCTTTTGGGGTAGGTTTTTAAATTTTTTAAATTTATTTTTCAAATTCAAATATAATTAACATACAGTGTTATATTAATTTCAAGTATATATTGTTATCTCTTTATAACTACAAAAAAAGAAGGAAAGAAATCAATTTGGGTAAGAAAAGTACATGTGGACGGACTATGATAGTCTTGAAATCTAGACAAAATGGGATTTAACAAGAGTCTGGGGAAACAGGACATGAATTTTGATGGGCAACATCGCATCATATTGGGTGGGACCTGAGAAGAGAATATAAATTCTATTTCAGAACACACAGAAGAAAGACAGGCTCATCCTGTCAGCCCAGTGTTAAATCAAGTGGATATTTCAGATGAACAGCCTTTGCAATTTCCAACTAGGATTCACTGTAATCCAGGTATGAGAAAATATCCTTTACGCTGATGTCAGAAGAAATTAAGAATATGCAGGAACTTTTTAAAGCATTTCACAAAAGATAAGAAACAGCAACCATTTTAAGGGACCTGAAGAAAACTAAAGAATGGAAAACAGGCTCCTTTTCTCTATTAGTTGTTTGAAGCTCAGAGGTCATCATTAATGACCCACGAACTATGCCATCCAGGAAGTTCACAACCAAGAGACAACTTCAGGAGACACAAATAATCACTGATGTTCTTCGTCCCAGGAAGGCCACAGGAATTTGGGAACAACTAGCCACAACGTACAAGACCACAGCACGCGTCAGCTTTTTATTTGGAATAGGAAATTCTGGTGGTGGCAAGACAACAGGCTTTGGCATGATCTAGGATTCCTTGGATTATACCAAAAAAAGGGAACCAAATACAGACTCACAAGACATGGCTTATACAAGAAGAAAGAAGAAAAAGACCTTCAGGAAACACTGAGAGGAATGCAAGAGCAGGACGAAGAAAAGTCAGGGGGACTACTGGCAAATGGTGAGCCTGAGACTGGAAGACAGAAGTAATGACTCTGCAGTGACTTTATCTGAAGGGATCGTGAGGATTTATCAATACGCTCAGAACTTTTCAAAAAAGAATGGCCAAGAGGGTCCTGGGGGCTAACCTCACTTATGAGTGAACACTCCCTGAATATCCCTGGTGGCTGCAGGCGTGGGAACACAAAGGAATGCAGGAGGAAAAGAGGAAGGCCTCACTCATTGCCGCTCTGGCACACCGAAACCGCTTAAAGCACAAAGCTGAACAAAAATCAAGATGGTTGCACCGATGCTGCAGCAAAGCTGGATTTTATTTTTTAATTTTGTAAAAGATTTTATTTATTTATTTATTCATGAGCGACAGAGAGAGAGAGAGGCAGAGACACAGGCAGAGGGAGAAGCAGAGTCCATGCAGGGAGCCTGATGTGGAACTTGATCCCAGGACTCCAGGATCATGCACTGGGCAAAAGGAAGGGGCTCAAATGCCGAGCCACCCAGGCATCCCAAAGCTGGATTTTAAAGTACGCTTTTCTCTCACTCCTGCAAACCTTCCTCACCATCCTTCTTAGCTTGTGGTCTCAGGACCTGGCTCCACCCTGAAAACAACTGCCAAGGCTGGCAGCATATAGACAATTCCTGTGAAACCGGCTAGATCCTCTATTTCCCTATAACCCCCCACCCCAAACCCCTTCCTCGCAATTTGTGAAGGCCACATCCCGCTGTAGCCTCCTCTGCCTGACAAAGCAACAAGCTCTTTATTATTATTTTTTAAAAGATTTTATTTATTTTTTCATGAGAGACAGAGAGAGAGAGAAGTGGAGACATAGGCAGAGGGAGAAGCAGTCTCCTCACAGGGAGCCCGATGTGGGACTTGATCCAGGAACCGGGATTACACCCTAAGCCAAAGACAGACGCTCAACCGCTGAGCCACCCAGCCGTCCCAGCAACAAAGCTCTTATTCCTCTTTATCCCCAACTGTCTTCAAGTTATATTTGGGCTCCGAAGCACGGGGGGCCAGTTTTCAACATCATCACCACGGGAGGACTGACTTAGAGAGGCCTGTACTCATCACTGCCCAAGGGCACACAGATGCACCCATGGCAGGGCAGTGGCCGCCCTCCGCCCTCACCAGCTCAAGGAGGGGACAGGTTTTGGTATCTGAGTGGTACCTGGTACAGAGAAGGGAGTGAAAACAGGCAGAAAACCAGCCTGAGGCACTTCACAGCAAAGAAGAAATAAAATGGAAGACAGAAAGAACAAATGAGAAAGCCTCAAGTTCATTTTTCCCTTAGACTTCTGAATGCCTGCAAACAACAGAATTCTGTGTTCTCACGAGTAGGTGAGTTACTAAGGATGCAGGAGAAAGTGACTGGATCCTTGGCATTAGCTGGCACGGAAAATGCCTTCAGGTGTACATCAAATGTAAAATCAGGAGAACAGCCTGCCTGCTGCACTGGAGGGAGCAACGTGCTGCCTGTGCCCTGGGATGTGTCGCTGAAGCACGAGAGGCAGAGGCTCGGGGTGACCATGTTCACAACAATACCATGCTAACTTACCCAGATGACTCTGACATGGCAGTTCACCTTCAGCTACCCACGGCTCTTCTCCCTGTTCCAATTTGAGGATCACTTTCGGTTTGGTGCTGTCATACCCTGTGAGAAACAGAGGCAGACTCAGATGGGCTGCTGGGCTCTCTGAACTCTGAGTCTGAGATCCTGTCCCAGAGGCCTAGAGGCTACAGGATAAAATTGGCCGGTTTCGCACCTTTGCAAAGTCAGAATGCTTCAATGGAGGCAAACATACAAATACCCTATCTGGTGCCCAAAAGGAGTGAAAAGGTCCTATCACTTATTTCTTCAAACCTGAGGGAAAAATCATTAAATTGGCAGTTGCCCCTCATACCCCACCCCCGGGGCAGCAACCCAGACAGCAAGCTCTTCTCACCCACGGAGACGAGATGGCTGTAGTTCTCCAGCATCACATCCCTGTAGGTGGTCTTCTCATCGGGCTCCAGCTGCTGCCACTCCTCCTGAGTGAAGTCCACAGCCACGTCCCTGAACGACACTGGCCCCTGTAATGGCATTGTGTTGGAAATAGTAACATGGAAGAGGTGTGCGTGCATAGGAGCTTACCAAGTTCACTGATAAAGCCACCTGTAAACACTGAAAACCGGACTGTATGTTAGACCCTGGAATGAAAACAAACCACAGTGGAAACACACTGCCTCTTGGTTTTCACATGACCCCTAAAAAACCAAACCCCCAAACCAGAAAACCAACAGAGTTCTTGTTGGTTCAGTTCCAGAGTTTTGCAACTGAACTGAGTTCTGGGGGACATTAAGATGAATAAAATAGCATTCCTGCCCTCAGTAAGCTTCTGGTCTGGCAAGGAAACACCACATGGATAAACAGGCATTTGATCCCTGGACCTTCTCTTCAGCCACCTTTGATGGGGGTGCTGGCCTGCTATAGGACTGAGGGGGAAAGATGATGCAGAGGTGTGAACATACAAATGGCAGGAACAGTGGCAGCAGCGACACTGAAGAGGCTGGTAGGAGGAAGAGGGCGGTGGGACCCTTTCTTAGGGGCAGCTCTCCGACAGTACAAGATGATTCTCATCCAGGAGCATAAACTGCACAGTTACCTCCCTGCTCCCAAAACAAAACCAAACCCCCTAAAAGTCCAATTTGAAGAAATACAAAAACAGAATCTTGGAACACGAAGGCTGTTCCCTGGGCAGGAATTTCTCTGAGGAGACTCCTGACACAAGGAGTTGAGGAGAAGACGAAAACCCGGAGCTGCTGAAGGCAGGGCTTTACACTCAGCACACACTGGGCGCCAGCAAGAGTGGACTGCGGGCTGCCCTTGAGAATCCCAGGCCCATCAAGAGGGCCCAGAGTCCCTGCTGGCAGCCAAGGTGAAGAGCAATTAACCACAGGAGCACCTGAGGAGCCCGAGCAGCTCCGTTTTTGGTACCCAGAGCAGCCAGATGAGTGCTGGCTGTGAAAACCTCTCTGGCCGTGGACACCGCGGCCATACACATGGAAGAGTGCAACATACTTCAGGCCTCCACATGGAGGTGGTGGTCACACATTCACTGGCCAAATAGACTTCAGTCTGTGATAAATGTTAAACCGGAAGGAATATGGGTGCAATCCAAGAGTGTCTTGGGCAAACCAGGACACACACATTAACTCCATATGTGTTGAACATGGGTGATCTTCCTGAAGGCAGCTCTCAGAGAACTACACTCAGAGGAAAGTGACTCAACCGACTTAACCATGTCTCCCAACTTTTGACCGGTTCAAAACAGGGGTGGTGCCTACAGATTCTGTGCCTAAGGAGACACAATCCACAGACGAAAAAGATAACCTAGAAAATGGGAAAAATATCTGCCAACTGTGTATTTGGTAACGGACTCATACCACAATATAGAGAGAACTCCTAAAGCCCAACAACAGATACCTACATGATTCAAAATGGGCAAAAGACTTGAACAGACATTTCTCAAAGACAACACATAGGTGTCCAATAAGCATGTGGGAAAATCCTCCACATCACTAGTCATGAGGGAAATGTAAATCAAAGCCACAATGAGTTACCACCTGCCATCTCTTAAGATGTCTAATACCAGAAAGCCAGGAAATTACACGTTGGAGAAATTAGAACCCTTGTACACTGTTGGTGGAATGCAAACTGATGCAGCCACTGTAGGCATGAGAGCTCCTCAAAAATTAAAGATAAAATTACCATATGATCCAGCAATTCCACTTTTGGGTATATACTTAAAAGAACTGAAAGCAGGGTCTCAAACGTATTTATACACCCATGCTTGTTGCAGCATTATTCACAACAGCCAAAATGCAAAAGTAATCCAAGTGTCCATCAACATATCAAGAGACAAGTAACATGTGGTCTTTACGTACAATGGAGTAAAATCCAGCCTTAAAAAGGAAGATTCTAGCACCGGCTACATAATGCTCAGTGAAATAAACCAGTTACAAAAAGACAAATACTACATGATTTCATTTAGGTGAGGTACTTAGAGCAGTCATAATCATAGCTACATAAAGTACAATGGTTGCCAGGGGCGAGGCGAGGCAGGGTGGGAAGTTAATTATTTAATGGAGACAGAGTTCCAGTTTTGCAAGATGAGAACGTTTTCCATATTGATGGTGGTGATGGTTGCACAACAATGTGAATGTACTTAATGCCATGAACTGTATGTTGTAAAATAGTTAAAATAGTAAACTTTACATAATGTGTAATTTACAATAAAAAAATGGAAGAAAAAAACTGAAGTGATGTCTATCTAAATATATTTCCCTAATCCATTAACATCCAGAGCTCTGCAGTCATCCCCTCCATAAAGAAAAGAGCAAAAAGGGGTCATTATTTGAGTATATTCATGTTAGCTAGTAGTAATTTTTCTCTCAAAAACTGAAAAAAATCAAGAATCATCAGCTAATTGAGGAAAACAGTGTAAATAAAAGATAAGCATCAAGATGAGTAGCTCAACAATGATAGAATCAATTTCATAAAGAAAACAACTTACACTTTTTCTAACGATTTACATTTTTCAATAAATTAAGAAGGATACTTCTTCCATAAAAGGAGAACATTCGGGATCCCTGGGTGGCGCAGCGGTTTGGCGCCTGCCTTTGGCCCAGGGCGCGATCTTGGGGAGCCGGGATCGAATCCCACGTCAGGCTCCCGGTGCATGGAGCCTGCCTCTCCCTCTGCCTCTCTCACTCTCCCTCTCTCTCTGTGACTATCATAAATAAATAAAAATTAAAAAAAAAAAAAAAAGGAGAACATTCTCCCAAAAGCAGTCAGCAAAGATTACTTAGAAATTAAAGATTAAATAATTTAAATTAAATTATTGAATTTTTTAAAACTCCCAAGAGGCTTAAATAACAAATGAGACACAGAATATGCAATTTAGGAAATCTCTCAGATAACAAGAAATTGAAATGATGGAAAAAGAGCTTGAGATACAAATGCCAGATGTGACAGGTTCAAGTTTTCAGAAAGAGAAAACAAGAAGGATGGACACAGAATCAAAGGCAGAATGGTAAATGATACCTGAGCTGAAGGATAGCATAAGCCTTCACTTCACAAGGGGCCATCCAATTTGCAAACAAGAATATTGGGGGGGAAATACAGATCTAGAAATTTCCTCATAAAATGCCCAAAACCAAAAAATAAAGGAAAAACTTCTAAAAAGTTACAGGTGGGGGAAAAAACACCCCTGTAACTGCCCTGGCAGTTAAAAAAAAAAACAAAAACAACCCTGGTAACCCATTCTACTTCTCACCTGAAAAAAAAAAAACCCTTGGACAACTGCCCATGACTTGTGAAAGAAAAAAAGATTTTGACCCAGAATTGCACAGCAACCCAAGGTATCATTTCAGCCCACGAACATTAGACACTTTCAGGAAAGCAAGGCAATTTATTATCAAAGGAAACCCTTCCCTCAAAATGTTCAAGATATATGCCATTCTAATACGGCTAAGAAAATACTTTTACCTCCACAAAGATGCTGAAAAAAACCTTTGACAATATTCAAAATACATACGTGATTTAAAAAAAACCTTCAAGAAAACAGGAATGGATACTTCACTAGCACGAATATATGTATACACACACACTCATATATCCTACCTAATACGCATAGTATGAGTGATACACATAAACATCTCAATCACATGCAAGCATATATATGTGTTAGGTTATATGCTCAGGTATATTTATGCAGTCCTCTCAGTTCTAAAGTCAGAGTTTTACTTAATGGACAAACACTAGAAGCATTCCCAGCAAGACCTGGAACAGGACAAAATGCTCACTATCTCCAGCTGGAAAAAACAACTAGAGGCATACTAATCAATAGAGAAAGAATAAAACCATTTCTATTTGCAGGTGATATACTATATCCAGAAAACTCAGAGAGTCAACAACAAAACCAACTCAATAAAAGAATATTATTAGGTAAGAGAATACAAAAATCAACACATATAAAGCAACAGCCTGGCTGGCTCAGCTGGAAGAGCATAAAACTCTTGATCTTGGGGTCGTAAGTTTTCGCCTCATGTTGGATGTAGAGATCACTTAACTTAAACACAAGGAAGAAAAAGAAAATCATTCAAAAAAAAACCACACACAAACCCAACAGCCTTTGTTACATTATTAGACTAAGACATAATTCAAACATGCACACAGTTTATGGAGTAACAGAAAAGATAAAACTGTTAATGAGAAATGTACCAGGGGATCCCTGGATGGCTCAGCAGTTTGGCGCCAGCCTTCCGCCCGGGGCGTAATCCTGGAGACCTGGGATCGAGTCCCACGTCAGGCTGCATGGAGCCTGCTTCTCCCTCTGCCTGTGTCTCTGCATCTCTCTCTCTCTGTCTCATGAATAAATAAAATCTTAAAACAAAAAAAAAAAAAAAGAAATGTACCAAATCTATCCTAGGAACATTTTAAAAACACTCATGAAAGACATAGAAGCACACTTAAACAAATAAAATGAAAAAAAAAAAAAACCCAAAAAACAAATAAAATGATGCTCCTTGTTCCTGGACAGGTAAACTCAATAATACAAATATGTAAATCACCCTACTCTCAATTATTTTATAGATATGTGATCCCAACAAAAATACCAAAAAGCTTTTTTCCTGGAACTAGGTGAGCTAGCACTAAAGTTCATATGGGGGGGGGAGGGGGATCAAGAACTAGGAAAATCGCCATAAAAAAAGAAGCTGTTTAGGAGGCCTAACCCCTACCAGACTTAAAAAACACAACCTTCATGATTAAAAGTGTTTGGTATTGGCATATGGATGGAGATGGATAATGGAATAGAGCACAAAATCTAGAAATAGACTTGTGTTATTACATGACATATCATGAGAATGCGTGATATCATAATACAATATAACAATCCACAGAACTGATTTTTAATAAACACTGTTAGAGCAACTACAGTCATTTGGGCATGGACCAAACTAATCCATGCCTTATACCATGTAAGAAAAAAGTCCAAGTGAATCACTAATCTAAATATAAAATATTAAAACACACAGAAAAAAAATAGGTGAAATTTCCCTATAACCCAGATGTGGGAAAAGGTTTCTAACTATAACTCAAAATATAGGAGTCAGGACTGCTTCCAACCAAGATGAACAAGGAGCAGATTTACCCTGCCTCCTGAAAGAACACTGAAAAACAAAATATACGAAACACTGGTTTTTAAGACATGGATCTTGAAGCAACAAAGGACAGGAATCAGAGATGGGAGATAAACAAGAGGAGGCCTGTTGTTACTGCTAAGAGGATTTCCAGCCCTGGAGCAGGGAGGGAGAACTATGACAGAGGAAGGGAGGATTGACAAACAGGGTAAACACACAGGAAATAACCAGCTATACAGAAAATCATTCATCTACTGAAATGGGCCTAGAACAGATGTGGATGTTACAAGTGGTAAAGAACTTGAAAATAGTTTACAACTGTATTCCTCATGTTCAAAACATTTGACTAGGAAGAGGGAAGACATGAAAAAAAAGACTAAAACCAAACTTCTACACATAAAGACTACAGTGTCTGAAATGAAAATTACACTGTACTAGATTAGCACAGCACGGAAAAAAACACCAGTGAACAAGAAGCATAGCAACAAAAGCTTATGTAAAATGAAACACATACAGAAAAAGGAATTTAAAGAGAACGAAGAGTGTCAGTGGGTTGTGGGACAACTTCAAGCAGTGAAACACACAAGTAAGAGGAATCACTGAAGGACAGATAGAGGCAGGGGGAATATTTGAAGAAATGTGGTAAAAAATTTCCCAAAGTTGATGAAAATCATAAACACACGTATCCAAGAAGTTCAATGATCCCCAAACACAGACATAAAGAAAACAATACCAAGACATAACACAATCACACTGCTCAAAACCAGGAATAAAGAGAAACATTTAAAAGCAGCTAGAGAGGGATCCCTGGGTGGCGCAACGGTTTGGCGCCTGCCTTTGGCCCAGGGCGCGATCCTGGAGACCCGGGATCGAATCCCACGTCGGGCTCCCGGTGCATGGAGCCTGCTTCTTCCTCAGCCTGTGTCTCTGCCTCTCTCTCTCTCTCTGTGTGACTATCATAAATAAAAAAAAAAAGAAAAAAAAAAGAAAAAAAATAAAAGCAGCTAGAGAAAAACAAAGACAAAAACCACATAGAGAGGAAAGAAGGTGAGAGAATGATGTCACATTTCTCTTAGAAATGATGTGAGAACACAGTAGAGGAACATGTCTGAAGAATAGGAGAAAAACCAGCAAACCTCCCTTGAAACAAAACCAAGGCAAAAAAAAAAAAAGCATTTTCCGATATGAGAGCTAAAAGAATTCATTAGCAACTACAAGAAATGTTCCAGGGCCCTGGGTGGCTCATTTGTTGATTTCAGCTCAGGTCATGATCTCACAGGCCTGGGATCAAGCCCCAAGTCCAGCTCTATACTCAGAGCTGAGTCTGCTCGGGACTTCTCTCTCCCTCTGCCCCTCCCCTCCGCTCTTGCTCTCTCTTCCTCCCAAATAAATAATGCTTAAAAAAAAAAGTGTTCTAAAATCTATAAAGAACTTATCAAACTTAACACGCAAAAAACAAATAGTCCAGTTAAGAAATGGGCAGAGACGTGAAGAGACATTTTTCCAAAGACATCCGGCATTCTTTCAAAAAGATATCCAAAGAAGACAGACACATGAAAAGATGCTCAACATCACTCATCACCAGAGAAATATAAATCAAAACCATGATGAGATATCACCTCACACCTGTCAGAAAGGCCAAATAAAAATTCAAGAAACAACATCCCTCTTCTACTGTTGGTGGGAATGCAAACTGGTACAGCCATTCTGGAAAACAGTATGGAGGTTCCTCAAAAAGTTAAAAATTGAGCTACCCTAGGATCCACCAATTGCACTACTGGCTAAGTATTTACCCAAAGGATATAAAAATACAGATTCAAACATTCTGATGTTTATATCAACATTATCAACACCAGCCAAACTATGAAGAGTCCAAATGTCCATTGAGTAGTGAATGGATAAAGAAGAAATGGTGTATATACACAATGAACTACTTAGGCATCTAAATGAACGGACTCTTGCCATTTGCAATGACATGGATGGAAGTACAGGATACTATCCTAAGTAAAGTAAGTCAGAGAAAAACAAATACTGTATGATCTCATCCATATTGGAATTTAAGAAAGCAGATGAATATATGGGAAGGGGGAAAAAAGAGGGACACAAACCATAAGATTCTTTTTTTATTCTAAAAGATTTTATTTATTTATTCAGGAGAGACGCAGACAGAGAGAGAGAGAGAGACAAAGACAGAAGCAAGCTCCATGCAGGGAGCCCGACGTGGGACTTGATCCAGGGCCTCCAGGATCAGGCCCCGGGCTGAAGGCTGCTCTAAACCCCTGAGCCATCGAGGCTACCCAACCCTAAGATTCTTAAGGATTGAGAACACACTGAGGGTTGATGGAGGGATGTGGGTGGGGGAGGGGCTAGAAGGGGGAATGAGTATCAAGGAGGGCACATGTGATGAGCACCACGTGTCTCATATATGTGGTTAATCACTGAATTCTCCTGAAACCAATATTGCACTGCATTTTCCCTAACTAAAATTTAAATAAAAATTAGGAAAAAAACAAAAACAAAAACAAAAAACCCCGAGAGTGCTCAAGAAAGTCCATCAGGCAGAAGGAAAATCACAGATCTAAACCTGGATAGACATAAAACATAAAGAAACCAAGAGTACCAGAAATGGTAACTATGTGATTTTCTTATTCTTTACAAATATAACTCTTTACCTAAAAATCACAATGTCTTCGGGATTCATTCTACCTGTAAAAGTAATATCAAACAAGAACATAAGGACCAAGAGGGGAGAAGTGGAAATAACAACAAGCTCCCTATAGTTGAAGTGAAACAGTACATTACCTGAAGATAAAACGTAAAATATTAAAGCTGCATATTACAAACCACAAAGCTATAAAAACATAACAGTGTTAGAGCTAATGATCCCGCAAAAGATGTAAAATGGAATTAAAAAAAAATACACAATCCATTCAAAGGAAAGAAGTTCACAAAAGAAAAAAGAAACAGACAAATAGAACAAGGAGAAAACAAAACCAGACTACAACCTAACTGGTTATTTCAATAATCAGATTACATATAAGGTGGTCTACGCAACCCAATTAATAAGCAGAAACTGTTAGACTGGATTTAAACACCAAAATCCAACTAACTGCACTTCAAAAATAAAGATGGAAATAGGGGAGATCCCTGGGTGGCTCAGTGGTTTGGCGCTTGCCTTTGGCCCAGGGAACGATGCTGGAGTCCCATGATCGAGTCCCACGTCCGGCTCCCTCAATGGAACCAGCTTCTCCCTCTGCCTGTGTCTCTGCCTCTCTCTCGATCTCCCTCTTTATCATAAATTAAAAAAAAAAAAAAAAAAAAAAAAAGGATGATGGAAATACGCTAAAACTGAAGGGTGAAATCACAAGCAACACGTCTCAAAAGAAAGCCAGACTGGCTACATGACAATGTTATAATAATATACCACGTCCAGAATTCATCCATCAATCAATATCAATATCCTTGATTTTAGTAGGTACAATCTGAAGAGGGACATAACAGATGACATCTGCTCTCAAATGATTCAAATAAGAATATATATATATACACAAACACACACACACACAGCTAATAAAGCAAATGTGGGGAGAGGTAAAAAACTGGAGGATCTGGGCAAAGGGAACATGGAAGTTCTCTAAGATCCTTGCGACTCTTGTGTAAGATTGAAGTTTTATCAAAATAAAATGTTGAATAAAAATGAATGCTAACAAATACATAGAGGATGTTGCAAAAGGACTGAGAAACCCATCTGAAAGGATTCCTCTCGTCAAACACATAACCACTTAGACATCTAAGAGAGAAAGGACATCAATGTACTGAAATACTTAAAATATGTGTAAACCCATGAGCTCATAATGGTAAGAAACTGAAACAAAGAAAAATCCCAGTTGCTTAGGAGCCTACTGGATATTGTGAAAATAATCTTGTCTGTAAGAAACACAGAACTATTTAAAGAGATGTTGCACCTTAGGAAAGTATTCTAGCTGGGAAACAAAGAAATGGTAAAGTAACATAGCACCATTATGTCTCCCCTAAAGAATTGGGGGATCTTGGCAATGAACATCAACCAATGGATGCTGACGTCACAAAAACAAAGGAAGATGATACGGCCTTCGAGGGGAAAGGGGACAACAGTCATGAGCAGCAAGACTTGCAAAAGAACTGAACAGAACTGGGTCAACGTCCAGAGCTAACTACCAATAATATAAGGCATATGGGTAATGATAAAAGTCGTCAAGTAAGAATAACAGCAATGTGGTCCACACAATCCAGACTATGGGAAACACAGGATAAGCCCAATTTCTTCAAAACATAGATTACAGGGACCCCTGGGTGGCGCAGCGGTTTGGCGCCTGCCTTTGGCCCAGGGCGTGATCCTGGAGACCCGGGATCGAATCCCATATCAGGCTCCCGGTGCATGGAGCCTGCTTCTCCCTCCGCCTGTGTCTCTGCCCCTCTCTCTCTGTGACTATCATAAATAAATTAAAAAAAATAAAATAAAATGAGCTGACGGGCAAAGTATGAGAAATAGGCATTTAGAAAACCAAGGGTTGCATGCAAGTAGAGAAAAATATGACATCTTAAAAAAAAAAACAAAAAAAACATAGATTACAAAGCAGTAACATAGGACACATACAAGGAAACCAACAGTAAATGATTTAAAAGACTTAGCCACCTGGAGAGAGTGGTCTCTGTGTGTATCCTGATTGAAAAGAACCACCTCAAACAAATCCAGAAGATGGCGAAACTTTGAACAACAGATATTATATACTTTGAAAAAAAGGTATTGCAGGTTACCCTCACCCACATTTTCAAACACCCCTGATCAGTTAAAGAGCAAAAATATCTGCAGGTGAACTTTTTTAAAAGCCAAGAAAAGGGAGACTCCATGAAGAAAAGAAACGTGGAAGTAATATATCAGATGAATGATCACGGGAGGTAAGAGCTGGGTGATGTCTGATGCATCTGACTGTACTGAGATCACCGCTAATCTATCTTTTTAAAGGTTTTATTTATTTTTGATAGTGAGCAACACAGTGAGAGAGAGAGCAAGAGAGTGAGAGCACACACAAGTGGGGCGAGGGACAGAGGGAGAAGCAGACCCACAGAGCAGGG